>NC_083762.1:22202827-23475327 GCF_963514075.1 Conger conger | reverse complement strand
TCTGCAGCATGTGGTCATGTGGACATAGCAGGGCTCTCTGATTGGTGCGCGGATATGTCCATTTACACGGATAGCAGGGATGATGCTTGAAATCGCTTTGAATGTTCCTTTGCTTTCTACTCATACTGTCAAAAACTGTCACTAGAAAAAATTAAATCAATAAGTTCCAAATCATGCAAATTTGACAAAAACAGTGAAGAAAAAATAGTTGAACTGTTAAGAGTGCATGCAACCTAACTGGAAGAGTAACTATAATGCAAACACACTTTTAATGTGACAGTATATCCTGGTTTACTGTGCTTGCTCAGGGCGCAGTTACGCTGCCAATCAGATACTGTTGTTTGAATTAACAAGGGGAACTGATCCAGGACTCTGTAATCTACACCAGAGTATGAGATTCACCTGCCGCCTCCACCCAGGCATGGCTGCTGTTCTTGCAGAGCTGCAGGTCTGTTTAGGAAGCAAGGACCTGGCTGCAGAGTGAATAATGGATCAGTCTACTGTGTGGCAAGCAGGTGGCTATGGGAAAGCTATCTGGGACACTGTCACCCACATAGCACTGCTGACAAAGGCTCCATTGGCTCTGAGCAGTAAGTAAGACTGTAGCTTGGGAACAGGCTGTGGGACAAAGACCAGCTTTCTCAGGGCACACCTGCCAGGTCAGACAAGACAGCCACACAGTGAGCAAACACTCAAACAAGTTTTTCTAGTCACATACATTTACCATACCAGTTGTATGTATTAAAGCCCATTTTTCTAAACCAAAAACTATCAATCCTTCAACCATTTGTAAAATTACAATTATTAATGTCATGACTACTTGATGAATGCAAAATTTTATACAGTTTTGGTACAAAAAATGTAATTTTAATGGCCTGTCCATTTCTTGATATACATTTTTAAATCTGACTTGCCCTGCTATGGTTACAGACATGGGTTAAATAGTTCATGACTTCCCCAAAATCCCAGACTACTTTTAAAAGCAGGACCACAAATTGAACTCTTAACTTCCTATTGAATTCCGCAGTTGCCTTTGAAGTCTGGCTTATTGTGTATTTTGTAAAGTAGCATCCTGTGCTTTGGTCAACTGCCAGATTGTAGAGGGCAAAGCACCTGGCACCCATCAATTTGCTTTGTTATGAAGACTGAAAAGAGCCAAAATAAAGAGTCCTGTCCTATTCACTGTACCAGGCTGCTATCATCCAAGCTGCCAATTACTAGGTTTTTTAAATGTACTGGACTTATCAATAATAAAGTTTCAGTAATCACAGTGATGCTGTTTTTGTATAAACTGTGCTTTAGTCACGGTCACTTTTCCCAACAGCACTTTGTAACCGTAGTCACTGACAGAAAAGCAGTGTGACCGAGACTACTTGTGTAACGTGACACAATGGAAAGGCCTTTCCTCTGGAGCGCTACTAAAGCGCTGTACGGAACTGAGTGAACAATCAAAGGCAGGAGAACTGAACAATGCAGACAGCAGGGCTGGTCTGAATGTGTCAAACGATAAGGCAGGGCGAGACAATGCCAGGAGGCAGGAGTAACAAAGAAAAGCACGGACGTGCACACCCAACGCTCATGATATACATGTTAAATGTATAATTTGTGAAAAAATATAATTTTAATTGGCTGCCATAGCCATTCATTACACGATATATACAATACCTTCAGCTGTGTTTTCAACAATACTTTTGTATTATAACTACCTTTAATCAATATTTGCTTGGTTGCAAGGTAACTGATGTAATCATTGTTGGCGGTTCAATGCTGTCAGGCCAGCATTCCCAAGTACAAGAGAAAAGGAGATGAAAGGAATTTTGCTTTGGTTCAGATGAGCAGAATTACAGTAAACACAGCTGTGTGTGTGTGTGTCCGTGCGTGTGTCCGTGCGTGCGTGTGTGCGTGCATCCGTGGGTGCGTGCGTGTCCGTGTGTGTGTTCGTGCGTGCATGCGGAGGGTTTTGCGTCCGGTCGTACTCTGGTCGAGGCGGCTGATGAGTGTTCGGCAGGCCACCTCCGTCTCAGGGCTGGGGTGGTCCAGCACCTTCCTGCACCACTTCATAGGTGACTCTTGTCTCTGCTCCGCCAGGGCCTGCTTCTTAGGTGACACGTATAACCTGCAGGAACAAGAGCACGATGTTCCCGTGACAACCAGCACGGCCAGTTTGTCAGGAAGCTACACGGCGTAATGGGACACCATGGGAAAGCCAACACAAAGCAGCCATTATGAATTCATACTCATTTCATAAACTGTGCCCAATGATGAAAAATTATGCCTAAATAATTTCATTTTTATGAGCATAACTTTTTATTATTTCTCAGCCATATAACGGCTTCCTTGACTTTCACTGACACACTTCTGGTCCTCATGTTGACAAATACTCCAAGGACTCCAGAGGCAATAAAAAGCCTATAATCAAGACTAGATGACTGACAGCTCACTTATACCTCCACTAAGGACACAACGGAAGACACCTGTAAGGCCATTTATTCCAGTCATAATGGTGCCCTCAGTTTAAAGCTGCAGCCTGCACTTCACCTCATATGCATGGTTTTATTTCAAAACTGGTACTGTGCTGGAGAACAGAGCCAAAACTACACAAATTGTCACTACCCAGATACTTACCAACTGCAGTGTATATTACTGGGAACTGTAAAGTCATTGTGTGTTTTTTTTTTTTTTTTTTTTACCCTGCCACTC
Source organism: Conger conger (assembly GCF_963514075.1). Lineage (NCBI taxonomy): Eukaryota > Metazoa > Chordata > Actinopteri > Anguilliformes > Congridae > Conger > Conger conger. The sequence goes on along the minus strand of NC_083762.1, from coordinate 23,472,627 downwards.
TGGAACTCAACTAGCTTGAAGGCATATCTTCCAGTATCTAGTCACATAAGACCAACTGCCAGCCAACTGCCACAACTGTTCTGGATAGAGGGGTGGAGTATTAAGAACTGTGAAAAATGTCCTGCATAATCCTGCAATGTAAGATTAAAAAAAAACAACAAAAAAACAAACAAACACAACTCCAGTAACTTTACAGAGCACACATAATGACAGCAAATCAGCGTGATGAGCCCAGTGCTGCCAGCTGCTCTGACCCGATAGCAGCGTGGCACAGGCTGGGACGCTAACAAGCAGCCGATGCACCGAGCCATCACTCGGCATTAGCATCCAGAGCAGAGGACGGAGCGCCCTACATCACAGTCCACATCACAGTCCACATCACAGTCCACATCACAGTCCACACACAGCGCTGCACTCAGGTCTCCACGCACCCATTACCACACTTACACCACAACACTCCAAAGGGCCACCTACAGCTATCATCTTCCCTGAGAAAAAAACACAAAGGAAACTATGTGCCACGTGGGGGGAGCGATTAGCCTGCACTGACAGGAACACTCAGGGGCACAGATCCATCGGACCAGGGGTCGAGCGTAGCGATGTTGGCCGTTTCCTGCGATGTTACTGCACAGATCTGGATCCAGTTCGCATCGCAGCCGTACGGCTCTAATGCCACAGTCCTGAGCGGTCATTAAAGGATTGACACTCGGGCGAGTGCTCAGTTCGCGGACGAGACGCTAACGCCGATGCGTGGCAGAAGTGGCTATCGCTGAGGGGAGGAACGATTAAGGCTCGCTCTGTGAGAACATGGGAGGAGGAGGGGGTTTGACGTGCCCACTCGCCTCCAGCCCAGAGTCCCACTCACTGTTACAGCATCTGTCCCACACAGATCACATGGGGATTAAGTCCGCCCAAAGCAGATTAGCATCCAGTCAGCAGCGGCTTATGCTTTAAACGCATTATGCACTGTTGAGGTTTTGTTGACCTCCTGCACCGTACAGAGAATAACTAATTATGTGAAACTGAGAATAATTCATTGGTAGCAGGGCAGTTGTTGTTTTTTTTCTTTTAAAAGGTGGACAGAACAGCTCAGCTGGGAAACAACTGACCACCTGTGTTGTAAAACATAGGGAATGAATGTGTAAACACTGAGCTTTTGACAAACGGGGGAAAATGCTTAAGACGTTTCACGAGTGGACATGCGGATCAAAACAAAGTGTGTTTAGAGCTTCTGATTATTGTGCTTTAGCTGATGACTACGACAATGCTTTAATGAACTATTACCTAAAATAAAATCTAACAAGGTATATAACTATGGTTGGATTTAGCATTGGTCTTTCATAACAAAGCTCAAAATAAAAAAAACAAATGAATTTTTCAGAAGAGACTACAGGTGGACTTTTTACAGAGATACTCATGGATATATTCAGCCTCAGAAGGGAAACGGCAGACGGCAAAATTGACCACTAGCCCAAATAAAAAAAGCACTGTAATGCTGCAATATAGCTCTCTTGCAAAAGGCAAAAAAAATCCACATTTAATACATGCCCAGAAGCAGTCACTTAGAATTCAATGCGTATCCTCACAAAATAACGGCACTTGCACATTAGGCTATAACATCTCTGGGCGTAAACCTGACACCGGGTTAGAGGCCCATTTTATGGCATAATTTACCAAATCGGTTACAGAATGGATGTAATCGAATTGGACAGCTGCATGCCATTTGGTATTAAGTAAAATGGGATTAAACCGTTGATAGCCGTCCGCATTCATTCCTGGCACCCCGGTTACTGGCCTTAGTTACGAGTCCTGGCTTCAGAGTTTTTTTACTGTCATTTCACAGGCAGAGTGAATGTTAGGTACAGGGCACTGGAGCCCAGAAGCCTCCCGCTGCCAGCTCCTTCTGCTGTCCGTCCGGCGTGGAGACGCAGTGCTGCGCGCAGCGGTGGTGGCTGGCAGGAGGAGCGGCCATGACTGCCAGGAGCAGCACACTCCCATCAGCACTCCTCACTGGCTCCTGCGCCGAGCAGGCCTGGACCCCGCCATCCCGGACACATCCTAAACACACTGCCTGTTTAGAGCCAGTGTCTCAATGCGTCAGGTTCCCAAGCCGGCTGTATAAAGGAATGCCACCGTTTACATTATTTGGTAGTGAAAAATAAGCAAATTTGTTTGTTATACACTACAGATAATTATGTACATTTACACATATATTATCTGTTGGAAATGTAGTTTCCCCCAGGCAAACAAAGGGAACTGCTGTATTCATGGAGTAATCCAGGTAAGATAAGCAAAAGCTGATAGGCAGGGTAAGCCCAGGTCGGTGTGCTGGGCTGCTGGCCCCCAAGGCTCCTGTGAGACTCACTGGAGTGCACCGATGTTCCCAGGTCAGTTTGCTGGCCCCCCAGGCTCCTGATTGCTACCCCAACCACTCACTGGAGCGTTCAGCTGGCCAGTTTCTGCCTCTATATATAGATCGCAGCATTTGCACAGAACGAAAATGCAGAGTGACTGTGCCAAGCCAGTATGGCCTGCCACAGAGACAAACACGGGAAACGTTCATGTGCGAGGCCTCCGCAGCCTATTCGAGATCCAGCTGGACGCTGTTGAAATGCTACAACATGGTGACCTGTCATTTTGAACACACCTCTCCTTTGTTATGTGCACTTACACGTATATTAGGCTACTTTGTGAGGAGACATCCACAGCACCTGCCATACACAGTTGGCGTACTTTGGTGGACGTACTGCCTCTCGATGAAACCGTGCACAAATTAAGCTCGGTGGGTGTGTGGGAGTAAAAACAGGATTTTATTTTGAATGATACCTTGCTTTAGAACTGACGTACATTTTTGAGGCAACACAAAGATGAACCTGCAAGGTCCGTTTTATCAGGGCGAGCTGCAGCGAATATCGAGAAAACTTGTCACAATTTAACCAAACTCTGGATGGACAGACTACTTTAGGTAAGTGGAAACATACCTTAACTTCAATTTTGGGTGAACTGTCCCTTTAAATAAAGAAAAACAAATCGCGAGTTCATCTTTTATTGAACGTGCGCTGAATGTGAACACTATCAAAAGACTCTACGAGTATGCCGACACATTTAAGTGTATTCTTAAATGCTGCTCAAACATACAAAACCCCAGAGACACAGAGCCTTGATACGGAGGGAAACTGATACTCATACTCTCTCTATGCGTGCATTAGGTTGGGTTGTTGTGCTGCCTCTGCTGCACATGCACATGCGAAAGGTGCACGTGGTTGCCAGGGATACGGACAGACTTGTGGGAAGCTACTGTGTGGGAGGGTACAGCTGGGCCCCATTCGTAGGTCGAAACGAGCTCCATCCCACACACACAGGGAGGCCACCTGCTCCACCGAAATGGCCCTATACGCTTAGAAGAGCAATGTTTCTTCAAAAGTCCTAGTGGTTAGAAAGGCTGCTTGACTAGGGCGTTTTCAGTTTTTAATCGATTAACCGATTAAAAATCTATTTTCAGAACTCCTGTAATAGGCTGTACAAGCATGCTCCAATAGGCTGGACCAGAGCCAAAACAATAAAATTCAGCACATTCATTAGATATGTAACTGCGCAACAGGGGCGTCATTTCAGGAAAGACTTGGAGATGCATAAAAGGAGATGGTGAAATTTGGTGGAGGGTAAGAGATCCAGGAGCTCTCGTTAAAATCAATGGCGTAATGGATTCCACCTCGTATCAGGCAATTTTGTCTGACAATCTAGTTGCCCCTATCACAAGGATGAGAGTTGGCTGTGGGTGGACCTTCCAGCAAGACAATGACTCAAAGCATACCTCAAAATCCAAACAACAAACAAACAAACAAACAAGCAATGTTCTGCAATGGCTCAGGTGCCAGACCTCAATCCAATCGAAAACCTGCGGGCTGAACTCTATTTGTGATCTTACAACCATTTCTGCTGTGGGCTTGTGGCTGATCAATCACACAATCTATGGTACTTCATGATCATGGCATTCAGCTGCCCTCCACTTACAGGAATGAGGAGAGGAGCGGCCGTCATACACCGTGTTTTACATCTCTCCAACTCGGCCCAGTAAATGCTGCACAAGCTGTAGTAATAAGCCACTGTGACAAGACAGCTTTGACTTCCCTAATTGGGCTTTGTAACTCTGCCCAGAAGTGCTGTAGCAATCTCTCAAGGCAGCTGCATTTCCTGAGTCAATCCGAGGCAACACATCAGCAAAGTATACATGCTGATATAGTCATCGTTGGGGATTTCAATAGAGAGGTAGGCGGCAGAGACAGTACAATGGCAGGAATGGGCGCGCTCATCGGAGTGGGCTCGAGGCAGGGTGCTGGCAGGGACAGTATGGTGGGAAAACCCTTGGGGAGTGTGACTGCTGGCTAAGTGTACCCCGTAGTTGTCATTAATTGTGGCAAAAACGAGGCGGCAGTGAACATAGTTTTGGAAAGGCGCTCATTTCTTTCGTCAAACATTCTCCAAAAGCAACGTGGTAAGCAAGCTGTCAACAATAGGAGATGCGTGTTAAATTTGGTGATGTTTTGGGGCTATTTTAATTTCAAAGGTCCAGGGGCACTGGTTAAGCTCAATGGCATTATGTATTCCACCAAGTATTTTTTCTATGGAAAAATGGTGGAACACTCATGGTCACAACATTATGCGCTGTCAGAGAGAAGGAAACAACACCACCCCTAATAATATCTGAACAGCATCCATCAGTCCGCTCCTTAAAACACGTCACTGATGCATGCTGTATCTGCTAGCCTGTGCACCCAGTCACTGATGCACCCTGTCACTGATGCACGCTGTATCTGCTAGCCTGTGCACCCAGTCACTGACGCATGCTGTATCTGCTAGCTTGTGCATCTGCAGGCATTCATTAACCAAGGCTTCCTGCACAAGCAATAAATATTGGCTCCGGGAACATGGCTGAAGGTGATATTCAGCAGCAGTGTTCCCCCAGCTCAAAGCCCACAGTAAAGCCAACAACTCATATAAGCATAACTACATTGTTTGATATTTTCACCAAAGGCATGCTCACTAACTTCACTGAAATTTTAAGAGCGAAGGAACGAGCGTCTCTCTTTGCCAACACCCACCAGCTGTCCTCGTCCTCCGCCTCATCGCAGTCCTCCAGGTCGAGGACGTCCACCTCGTCCAGAGCCGAGTGGTCCCGGCCCGGTCCCGGCCCGTCCTGCAGCTCCGACGCGGGGCCGGCCGGAGCCAGGCCTGGCGGTTCCTCCGGCCCGTTAGCGCAGGGCAGGTCCAGATACCTGCCGCACGGAGGGCCCACCTCCAGGAGGGGAGACGCGTCTCCGCTGCTGCTGCTGTCCTGAGGGCGGCAGGGGGAGAAGTCCCGGTCGCTGAGGCCCGCGTTGTCCTCGGGCCTGTGCGCCTCGTCAGCCTCCTCCTCGCCCAGCGTCCTGTCGTTGCCGTTTCCGTTGGCCCCGCCCAGCAAGCCCTTGCCCCCCCGGCTGCGCAGCGTCTGGTTCTGGACCTCCAGCCGACGGACCAGCTCCTGCAGCTTGCGCACCTCCTCCAGCTCGGCCCCCGCGGAGTCCTGCTCCGCCTGGAAGCCGGGCTGAGAGCTCTCTCCCGGCACGCCCACGTCTCCGCTCTCCGCCGGCTGGACCACAGCGTCGCTCTCCGGGACCACCATCCTCACACCCTGCCCGGAGAGGAGAGGGAGGGAGGGAGGGAGTGAGGGAGTGAGCATGTGTGTGTGTGCGACACCAACAGGAAGAGACTTGCCAATTCCACATCAAAAATTCTAACGACAGAGGACATAAACCAAAGTTCCAGCAGGGCCGCATGGAGTACACGCTGCAAGAGGCGTAGCTGCAGCCAGAGAAATTCACAGCTGACAACAAACACCGCAATGCCAACTTGTCATTAATTATACCCCATTGTCATGCTTTCAAACCAACCGCACCTCAGCAACAACAGTAACATGGCTGATTTCATTTTAAGGACAGACGGACATGCAGACAAGCTGCGTCAGACAACCGGCCTCGCTGGAGCAGCAAACGCTCTGGCTCAGGCCTGCTGGCACCTGCAGTAGCACGGTTGACGTGGGAGAGCAGGTCACGCTTGGCACTGGCTAAGGTTTCACAGATCTCTCAGGGTTCGGATGTTACAGTCATCTGACTGTCCCCGGTGCCCGTGAACATGCCAGTGTCACTGGGCGCAGATGGAGTTTCCACAGCCAAGCACGGACAGGCCTCTGCAGCTTCCCTTCCACAGAGAGTCCCAGGCTGAGCACGGCTCATCGTAAGAGGCTGCACCAACGGTCATACCGATTCAGGCTGCGCGGTCTAGCTACAATAAATCCTTCTGACAATGGTACAGGGCTAGAGCGTTCCCTTGCCAGAGGGTGAAACTCCATGGAGATGGCACTAAAAACAGCAACGACAAGCAGTTTACAATGGTTTCACCACACATTATACCGATAGCATCAAAATACACGCATCTCAATAAGAAAAATATAATTTTGTGAAGTTTTAAACATGCGATGACCTACAGGAATACAAAAAAAAAAAATACATCAGGAGGCAAAACTGGTCTTAATATCTAAAAATACAAGATTATTAGTCACTGGGTGCTAGGTGTAGGCTGTGTCCACACTATGAGAACATGTTGTGTGTGAAATATGCATTTGGTCAGGGAGGGGGCATTTGGTTAGGGAGGCCTGGTGACCGATGGCTGCAGAGCATTGAGTAAGTGCAGTGCTGTAAAGTTTGAACATGGACTGTAGGTAGGAGGAAGCTATGTCCATGACTGCCCAGTAGGCTTGTGCCAGGGTATTACATTTAATGAGAGCTGCAACCAGAAGCCGGCAAAGACAGAAAAATACTCATTACAGGCGAGCATGAAAGGCACGCTTCACCTGATGTAATTTCTGGAAAACATACCATGTACTGATGCTGACCGACCAATGACCACTCACCTGTGATGATTCCACCAATCACTGTCTTACAGTGAGAACCATAACTCATTGGATAGTGACACGTTTTGTTATTTTGGTTCCGTACACTAGCACTTTAAGTTTCAAAAGGTACAATAACAGTGGGGCTGAAGTGAAGACGTTCAGCTTTAATGTGAGGGTATTTTCATCCATATTAGATGACTTGTTTACAAATCCAATTCCAATTAATCCAATTAAATATGCATTTTACATTCTGAAGAGGACACTGAAGGCAAAAAGTCCCTAAACAAGCATGGCTTTTCTTATCATTCTTACGCTGTTGAAACCCAACTCTTTATTTCCTTCCCCCCCCGACACCCAAGTCACCACACAGATCTCTGCCTGCTTGGCTGATAAGTCTGCGTGGACGACTTCCCACCACCTGAAGCGCAACCTTGCCAAAACTGAGCTTCTCTACATCCCTGCGAAGTCCTCTCAGTCAATCGACCTCTCCCTGACTGTTGAGGACTTTGTAGTTTCCTCCTCCCGTACGGCAAAGAATCTTGGGGCGACTCTTGATAACTGCCTCACCCTGGCTCCACAAGTATCCTCCACTGCCAGAACCTGCAAGTTCTTTCTGTATAATATACGCCGTATCCGTCATCTCCTGCACGTTCACGCCTGCTTTCTGTTCTGGTTCCTTAGTGGTGGAATGACTTGCCTACCACTGTCAGGACAGCAGAATCCCTCCCCCTATTTCGACGCAGACTCAAAACCCACCTTTTCAAACTCTACCTTAGTCCTCCCTCCTGAATTCCCCCACCCCTCCTTTCTGATATCCCTATCCTTGTCTAACCCCCCCCCCAAAAAAAATATATATATATATATTTGCACTTATGATGACGACTTTGTTTAGAACAGCATTCCATGTGTATTTTCCGAGTTCCGGATGTGATGCTTTGACTTGTGGTAGAACCTATGCACTTGTAAGTCGCTTTGGATTAAAAGCGTCTGCCAAATGACAAAAATGTAAATGTAAAAGGAACTGAAGATAGGTGCAGTGCGTGCCTGGCAGAGCATCACCAGGGAAGCTACCCAGCATCTGGTGATGTGTATGCGTCTAAGACTTCAAGCAGTCATTGCATTCGAAGGATATGTGACCAAATATTCCAAATTATTACTTTATTCTATATTATGTTAAACTGACCAATATTTTTTGATTCCTGAAAATGGGGGGGGGGCAACTATGTACAAAAGGTTCTATAATTTCTAAACCTTTCATCCGATATGGATGAACATAACCTCAAACCTCAGCTGACGGTCTGCACTTTAACATCATTGCATCCTTTCAAACTCAAAGTGCTAAAGTACAGAACCAAAGTAACAAAAAAATGCATCACTGTCCAATGAATTATGGTGCTCACTGTAAATGAACACTTGCGAGAGCACAGTATGGACTGGGCGCCCTCAGCACACAGCACTACCCCAGGCTCCTGCAGGTGTTCTGTGATCTGTCGCTCAATTGGAGGGATTACACTCCTCACAAGCAGCGCTGAACAGCTTTACGTGCTACACATCTGCTCAGACACGGCAAAGCATCCCAGGAAGTACTGGTCTGCAACATGAACAGCAACAATGGACATACATGGGATGTGGGAGTGTATGAAAGGCCAACATCTTAATCTTTTGATCATGAGTTCACCACTGTGAAATGGCCAAGAGCAGGTTGTCTATACAGGTCTTAGGTTACATGTAAACACAAAGGCACCTGAAAAAAGCCAGCTAGGTATGAGAGGCTGTTTGGGTGAAGTGTGTAAAAATGACATGACAGACTGCGCATTTATTCCCAAGAGCTTCTACTTTGTGCTCCATTTTCGATAGAAGTGTGTGACGGAGCAATTGTGGGGACGAATATTGGTGCTTTCACAAAATATTTACTAAATGAGATTTTTGATAAATAATCATCAGTAATGTGGACATAATAACTAAGTGGGTAAAGACTAATAATAGCAGTTAAAACACACTGAATGACATCACTTGACTGTAATGCAGCCTTTAAAACCAGGAAAATGCCATATCCCATCCAACATGTAAGACGATATCTAGTTTCATATCACAATATCAAGAGATGATTTCGTATGTAAAATTCATATCTCACCTCAGACAACATGCATCGACTTTTGGCGTTTTTGGCGATATTTAGCAACAAATCCACTTTTTTTGCCACCAGGGACCAATTTTGGGTGGTCATACCTCCCAAAAGTAAAAAGTTTTAGTATCAGCTTACTGGTAAATGAGAGTCATCTGAGAGCACGTTCCCAGTTTAAAGCTAAACACGTTACTGAAAACATTAGCTGAGATATGAGTCATGGAATATTCAATTTGGCCATTTTTGGTACATTTATATAATATTATTTATAATCTAATAAAATAAATTATTTAATGTTCTTACGATTTTTTTTGATCAAGGACGTATGCAGTAAACCCGTTTAAAAGATACGTAAAGATTTATGAAGTAAGTTGGAAGTATAAAAAAAAGCCACGCAGTACCAAAACGAATTCTCTCTAGAAAAGTTGATTAAGGCTGTAACTTCAACATATTCGAAATAGAGGGTCAGGTGAAATTTCTGACAAACGGGAAGGTATAAAAAATGGCCAAATTGAATGTTTAGGGACAAAACCCCTCGAAAGTCTACCAACACATAGAAAAGGAGAAAAATCCAAGAGATGCTGTGGTGCAACCTCCTGGAGTTGGCGCGGAATGGCCAATAATGTTACCTAAGAATTGCAATTGTGTTGCCCTTAAATTGGCTAATTCATTACAGTGAAAGATGCAGTAACAGGGACACTTTTATTATTAACTAGCTAACGTTACTTCATCAAAACAACAGTAACATTAAAGGATGTAAGCAACAAAATCGAATATATCTTAATGGTATTACCCAATGACGGGGTAATTTACGGTGAACTGAATATCAACGTACGTTAGCCATAGTGAGCAAACGTACGGTCCCCTGCGAAGTAAAGTGGAGGCAGGGATCAACGTTAACAATTAACGTTAGCTAGCTGATTGAACGTTACTCGACCTCACTACCTACCTAGGCATGTTTCCAAATTGGTACCTAAATTAGCTAGGTAACAATGTTTAGCAATAACTTTCACCCTGCCACGTAACGTAGCTAAGTTTTATGATGGTCTCTCTCGCCTTGGTAACGTTAGCTAGATAACATTAATGCTCTTTATTTCACTAAGCCACCATACCGCTTGTCCGATTTAAAATAATTAGCTTGTTTCGCCACTAACGTCAGATAGCTAGATAACTGGGATAAGCAGCTAACTTAGCACTAACTAACTAGCTCATTCCACTGCAAAACAACCCACGAGAACGTTATAGGCGCTAGTTTACCCAACTGATTGACTTAACAATGCACAGCACGCACCGCTTAGCTAACGGTACATAACATAAGATAGCTAATCCAGTTAGTCAGATTGCCCTTGCTAGTAGCGACATCCTTTTAGCAAACTAGCTAACGTTAGCAACATATGTTGTGCCTGAGAGGTTAGTAAGCAACAGTAACGAGCAAGCCACTAAATGGACTGGTTCGTGGGCTCAATTCATGAGAATTTCTAACAATAACGGTCTCTTCGTATGCCATCGTACCACGTTTTTCCACTGGGTCAGCTTGCTAACAATATACAAACAAACTAGCTAGCTGGCTACAAGACACATTTTACATTCGGCTTAATAAATCACGACAAAATAATTTCAAGTAAAATTGTATACGACTGAACTGGCATCATAGCAAACCAGTAGCAAGCTAACGTTAGCTAATGGATAGCCTATTATTTTAAAAAAATGCAATCCGATGATTTGCCGCTCCACTCGCTTGCTAACGATTAGCAAAACAAAACCTACCACTGCCGGCGTGCCGTTTTCGTTACAAATGTTCGAATTAAAATCCACTTTCGGAGGTATTCATGGGCCGAAGGAGAGACCAACACCATAAACAAGACGGTGCAGTTTGTTTTCCTTCTCTCTCTGATGTGCCCGCGCCGTGGCTACTGTTAAGTGTCGTTTGCTAAGCCTGGTGGTTCCACACACAGCACTTCTTTCTCGCGACTCAATGATACTCGCCTCCACTCTCCCCCCCCTGCGAGCAAGGGGCGGGCATGGCTGTGCGAGTAGTAGGCTGCAAAATTTCTAATGCGCTGCTCTTCCATTTTCTACTCGTTTTAAAACTAAGCAGATCAAACGTTTCATACATTTTGAATTAGCTCTCAAAATGGTATTTTCCTTTGGAAAATTTTACTTGGAATTGTAACTTTATAACTGTTGTCCTGGTTTTATGGCTGATTTTGCTAGCATATTTACAACCTTCCGTATTCATCCGATCCAAAAAGCGAGAGAGAAACATTATTTTTGTTTTGATTATGTAAGCCGAGTTTATTGAATACACACAGGCCCCTTTATCAGGTAGTATCCGGAAGGACATTTCGGGCAGGCCAGGGGTGCATAACAAGTGACGATCCGTTTCTGGATTTTGTGCCAATTTATGCTCTTGATTATTTAATGAAGTCAATCATATATTGAACTGTCATTTGTATAAGCACCAGCTACATCCGCAGACTGCAAGTTCATCCTAAATATTTCACTGTGGTCGAGGAGTGCACCAACGTAGTTTATAAGAGTTATCAGGAAGCTAAGAATAGAAATTCCCAAACTGGGGGACAGGACCCCATGTTGGGTCGCTCGATTTCAGGATGGGGTCCCTGAAAATATTTTAAAATATAAAATGTAATTTTTGTCTCTTTAAAATATGTAAATATAGGACACAACATGTTTAACATTACAACAACCCAACTACAACAAAGCAATGAGGCAGGAGAGGTTGTGGTATATTTCCAGTATAGTCATGGCTAAAGAGTGTTGTTAGGCACAAAATGTGTGTGTGGTGTTGGGGTCATGTAAATTTGCGAACATTCATTCGGGGTCACATCAGACTTTCTTTTGGGAACCCCTGGACTAAGGTAATGGGTTTGAACCAAACACAGCACACAGACTCTGCGATCATTGTACGTCCTTGCCTTAGGGAGTTTGGCCTATGCTGACTCAATAGCATGTTCCTTTTTTCCACTTAATCCCGAAGATGCTCTATTGGATTGAGATCTGGGGAGTGTGCAGCACAATGGAGTCAACTGAAGTCACTGACATGTTTATGGAACCAGCTTGAGATGGTATGTGCTTTGTGACAAGGCATATTATCCTTGTGAAAGTATCCATTTGACAAAGCTCTGTGGTCATAAAGGATTCACACGGTCAGCAACAACAGCTTAGGAAGGCTGTGGCCTTCAAATTATGCTTAATTGGTATTAAGGGGCCTAATGTAACATTCTGCACACTATAACACCAGCAGCAGCAGCCTGCACTGTTGACACAAGTCCCTAAATTCTGACCATACTATCTGAATGCTGTAGAAATTGAGACCAGGTGACAGAATTTCTTCCAAACTTCAGTCATTCAGTTTAGGTGATCACATGCCCACTGTAGCCTCGTCTTCCTGTCCTTGGGTGGTAGGAGTGGAACCCGGCATGGTCTTCTGCTGCTGTAGCCCATGCACTTCTAGGTTTTACATGTTGTGCATTCAGAGATGCCCTTCAGCACACCACTGCTGTAAATAGCAGTCATATGAACATTTGTGACCTCTCCCATTAACAAGTTCTCAGCCACAGAGCTTCCAGTCACTGGATGTTCTTTTTGGGTTATCGCATTCACACCATTCTCTGTCATCTATTGAGACTGTAGTGCATGAAAATTTCTATAAAGCAGCTGTTTCCAAGATGTTGGAAGCACCACATCTGGCACCAAAAATCATACCACGTTCAATGTCATGCATCTTATGTTTGGACAAGCAAAATATTAAACCTATTCAGCCTGCCTGCATGCTTTATTTCCTGAGTCGCCACATGATTGGCTGTTGTAAAGAAGAAGATATTTGTGCTAATGAGCAGGTGTACCTATTAAACTGAGTGTATATACAGTCCGGTCGAGAATTATTGGCACCCTTGATAAATATACACAAAAAATAAAATTTCAATAAAATTGAAATACCAAGCAAAGATACAGTCTGCCATGACCCCCCTCTTCCGTTCAGACCACTATTTTTTGATGGGATTCAAGTTTAAGACTGACTGACATCATGACATCACTGACTGAGAACATGGATGCTATTTTCACTGAACAATTTCTGTATCAATTTTAAGGTATGTTTAGAGCCACTGTCCTGCTGCTACAATCTACCTATGACCAAGTCTCAGCTTCCTAGCACAGACAACCAGATTGTCTGCCAAAATGTCCTGGCACTTAATTGTGTTATTGATCTTAAATAGTGCCCTTGTACGACTGGCAGCCAAACATCTCAAAATCATCAATGACACAACGGCAGTAGGTATAAGGTGCTTGTCCTTGTATACATTTCTGTTTTGCCACAAAAAATATTGATGGTGTGTATGGCCAAAATGTTCAAGCACCCTTTTCCAGTCATGATTCAAATGACGTTTGGCAAACTCCAGATGCTTAGTTATGTTTTTGTGTTCAGTAAAGGCTGTGTTTGTGCCACCATTTCAAATATAATATTTTATGGTTCTTTCTGAGACTTGGTTACCCCAGGATGCAACCAGTTCTCCCTCACTGTCTTCCTTACCACCTGTGGGAATAACATGCACATTTGTCCTTCCCGGCAAGTTTGCAACCATAACATATGTTTTTTTGTTGTTTTTTTTTTCTGATTAAGTGGTATATTTAATGGCTAATGGTTTTTTTTGTATCCATTACTGTACCAGACTTGTGATGGTCAATGACAGTTCTTTGCCGTTTCCCATGCTGATGGATGGTAAAGGGATTTTGCATGCTTGTTACATAATTTTTATGCTGTAATTATGTGATGGAATGACAAAATAAAATTCCTTTAGAAAGAGGCAAAAATTCTATTCCCAATTTCACTTTGTTTGATTTTATTTACAATAATTGTTAGGGGTGCCATTCATTTTGACACCTAGGATTTTCTGAGAGTAAATATATTGAAATAAAAGTATGTAGCTTTCCCTTATGTTTGAAAATAACATATAGATTATTATGTGTTGTTTTTTAATATGCATTTTTAAAATTCATTTCTATTAAGGGTGCCAATAATTCTGGAACTGACTGTATAACATATATAGTGTTAATGATGTATTTATTTTCATTATTACTTTTCATTTGCAAAACTGAGGCCCGGAAAGAATAGGCTGTGATCAAAACTGTTGCTTTTACAATTTTGGCATATCAACCTGGTATATTAAATAATTTGTCTCAATGTTAATAATAATAATAATCATAATCATAACACTTGTATTTTCAATATTCACTTATGAATCTATGTGATGTGTCATGTAGTAAATTGTACTTTGTGACATTGAGTTAATTGTACGTTTAGTTATTATTTCAGCTTTTGCTTTCCCCCACAAAACAAGTATCAGTCTTAAAACAAAAAAAAGTAAGAACTGAAGAAACCTGTTTGCAGTTACATCTACATACAGCAGATGTCTCTGTTTCATCAGCTTGTGAAATACTTATCCAGATTTATTTCTTGAGTTTGCAAACTGATGTTGGGTGTGGCGTACTAAAATGCAATTTTCTGCAATAATTCAGATTTGTGGCATATTTTCTTCATTTGATATTATGATACTAACAATTCTCTTTTTTAGCTTTGTATTTAAATTTCGGTCCAATACTACTACTACTACTACTGTATACTACTACTGGTTTGATATTGGTTTTGTGTTTGATATGATGGTAAAACTATGTTTAATGTGTATTCATCCTTGTGTATTGTTGATTGTGTATTTGTCCCATTTCTCCAAATAAAATGTGAACATATACAGTCAGTGAGCACTTTATTAGGGATTTATTAGACTTATTTTTTTAGACGTCTATTTCTGCAGCCTATCCACTTACAGTTATGATGCTTTGTTGTTCAGAGATGCTCTTCTGCATACCACTGTTGTAATATGTGGTTATTTGGTCAGCTTCCTATCAGCTTTGACCAGTCTGGCCATTCTCCTCTGAAGTCTCTCACTAACAAGGCTTTAATGTCTGCAGAACTGCTGCTCACTGTTTTTACACAATTATTTGCAAACTCTAGAGACTAGTATGTGAGGAAATCCCAAGAGATCAGCAGTTTCTAAGACTGTCTGCCACCAACAATCATTCCACAGTCAAAGTCACTTAGATACATTTTCTAAGGTTCCATTCTGATGGTTGATGTGAACATTAACTGAAGCTCCTGACCCGTATCTACATGATTGTATGCATTGCACTGCTGCCACACAATTGGCTGATTAGATAATCACATGAATAAGTAGGTGTAATAAAGTAAAAATGTTCCTAATAAAGTGCTCGGTGAGTGTAAGTTTATTAAATGGCCTTAGTAGGACAGAACCAAATACTTGCCAGTTTCATTGCCACCTGCTACCGATGTTTAAAGAATGGTGATATGGGGACATTAGTGAAGGTCAAGTCTTGGAATATATTGTGGGTTTGAACAGTGATCTGAACATGTCTACACATGCACCTTTGTTTGCGTGAGTGCCTGTGGGCATCTGTGTCTGCTTTTTTGAGATCTTTATTTGCCAGTGCAAATGCCTGTGCATTTCATCAGAAAAAAACTTTTTTGCGAGTAGATCGCAACCACCCCGCAACCTTGTCCCCAGTTCTGCCCCCATGCATTGTTTTTCATGTAATTTAGTGACTATAGCTCTTCATCTGTCTCATTGAAAATAATGTTTACGCAGATATATTTTGTAGAACCTTTATTGTTAAGGCAATACTAGAAAACTTGTTGTGTGTGGCTATGTTAACAATACATTTACCAGTTAAGCTCTGTTCCATTTGTAATCCACAATTGTTCCATTCTATTGGAGATGTTACAATGGCGGTTCTAGTGGCAGTTTAAGGTGTATACTAGGCTTGATATCCTTTGTGATGAGAGGTGACAGGATAAGAAGAGTTTGACAGTGATCTTCCTGTGGCTGGTACTCTAAAATGTTGGCATGTTCCTGCATGTGTGTCAAAATTATGGGTGTCTACAGCACTTTATTACCTGGTAATGGTAAATTTCCATTGATTCTGGGCGGAAGAATTGTGGCATAACTCCATGTGTCAACAGAAGAAGGAATGCTTCCAGCTTTCAGTGTGTTTGCAGTCCTTATGTGCCAAGGCAAAGGTGGTGAATGGCCTGGAACTGTACTGAAATTAACCTGGATGAGGATGAACTGAGGCTGATTAAGACTAGCTGCTCTCACACTATGCTGCCGCAGGAGATGTATTACCCTATAAAGAGGACTGTGAGTGCTTAGCAGCACTGTCTACTGATAACTTCCTGAAAGAGTGGTAATAAGTTTATTTGAGCATGAGAGATTATTGAGAATAGTGACATATGATTCAAATGAAGATTGAGAACATTTATAATTGGTTTATTACAAATTGCACTATGACCCATGTAAAATTCCATCATTAGGACCAGGGGCCTCATTTATAAAACTGTGCTTAGGATTCACGTCAAAAGGTTGCGTAAGCAGGAAACCTAGGACGTGCGTACGCAAAAAAATATTCTGATTTATAAAACAGTGCATACGCACGTCCCACGCCAGTTTTCCTTTATAAATCACAATCAACTCTAAATGTAGCGCAACTTTGCCAGCTTCATGTCCCGCCCACAGTTGCCTATAAATAGGCAGTGAAACACCCCTAATGAATATGCATTTCATGAAGACGACAATGGCAAACGCTGAAAAGAAGGCCAAGAAAAGGGATTTCAGCCATTTGATTGCCTCTGAAAAGCTACAGGTGTGGGAATTATCCTGATTGATTGTAAATGACGAACAGTTCTGCACAACGAATGTGATGATGATGATAATAATAATAATAATAATAATAATAATACACGTTATTTGTCTAGCACCATTGGAAAAAAAACATAATATATGAATATGATAACAATATATGAAACTATGCTCGTATCTGCCCGACTGACGAATTGTAAACGGCATCAGTGCAGCGCAATTTGTCCGACTGTTCACCATATTATTTATGAGAATACATTTAATAACATGAAGTATTGTTTAACAATTCGTCTACATATTTGAGGGATTATTTTACAACATCTCCGTTTATATTTATCATCCTAAATCATATTTTTTGGGCACTCCAGGGAGCATCAATCAAACAGCTGTTTGTTTATTGTGTTGTAAGAGAGGCTTTTATCCGTTTTTGCTAATTAACTCTTCGTATATGATACGTGAGAGGTAATATTTCATTACATTACATTACATTACATTACATTGCCTGGCATTTAGCAGACGCTCTTATCCAGAGCGACGTACAACAAAGTGCAAATTAAACACAAGAACAAGTGTAAATTGGACCTGAGAGGACAGTATAGTTCCGAGTCCTAGTGTAAACATGCAGAAAATAAGAACCCTTTAAGAGTACAATCAACAACAATCAATTTCAATTTATTTTACACAGTGGTATCTGTTGTATATCATTTTCGACTTCTCTCGTCGCCAAATGTTGTGTTGCACTTAGGAAGGAAGAGAACCCGTATAGCGAGATTCAACAACACAACACTTTAATAAGTATAACAGGGACGAAGCACGTCCTTACAGCAGCCATACCCAGCCACAACTCCCGGCAAATCTTTATACCTTTTTAAAGCCCGGGCGGGGGATCAAACCGGCAACCCTCCAACTGCCAGACGACTGCTCTTACTGCCTGAGCCATGTCGCCCCCTTATTAAGTGCTGCTGTAGCCTATCCACTTGTAGGTTTGACACATTTTGTGACTTATTTTTTAGAATTCTGGGTCTTCTGTTGCTTCCGCTGTGTTCAGAGATGCTCTTCTGCATGCCACTGTTGTAATGTGGCATGCAGAAGACTCTTCCTAGTTTTCTATTTTTGTGTGTGTGTTAGTATAAAAGAACACATTTGAGATTTCCAAATATTCATTTTCCAAAAGATTAAATTTACATATGTAACATATTACTGTAAGCAATTTACTACTTTTTACATAAAAACTTCATCAAAGCTGTTTGAGATCAGAAGCAAGGAGCCAACCAAAGTCTGCAGAAGAACTGTGGCACATTCTCCAACGTGCTTTGAACAACCTCCCTGCTGATTGTCTTATAGAACTGCAGGACAGCGTTGGCTCAGAGAAGTGATGCAGTTTTAACGCCGAAGGGTGGTCACAAAAAATATTGATTTGATTCAGTTTTTAACTATTCTATGTAAAATGTATAGTACGTTTATCTAGGACCTTTCATAAAATTATTTTTGAAAGAATCTTATCTGAACAGAATGTTATACAGGTGCCTAAGACTTTTGCACAATACTGTATGTCCGAGACCGAGAAGAGACCAAGACCGTTCTCGAGAACTACAACAGTGGAGCAGAGGTGTGTTATAGTTCTATGGAAATAGCCTCTGATGGTTCTACACTTTGTAAATGTTATAAATACAGCAAAGAGAAAGAGTCCTTTACAATGTGGCTTGTTGCAATGTATGTAATAAAACTGCATCTGTATTTTGACATCTGGCCTCAACGGATACTTCCCCTTCAACTGCTTTTGATAAACACACTTAGGGCAGAGAGCACTGTGGGAATATCACACTCAGATCGACCACAAGATTGTAACATGGTGTTTTGGAAACATTCTTTACCCTTGGTTGCGATAACAGTAAGACAAATCAAGTCCAAGTATTTCTGTCAAATAGTGAGTAATTAATGAGTTATAAGGCAGAATGTCAGTCGTCATTAGCACTGCAGAAGCTGAAACTAGGAAAGCCCTTCCCGAATGAACATAGCCCTTTCTAGCATATACTAACTTTAGACAAAACTGTACTGTGGAAGATAAGGTGTACCAACAAAGTCATCCAAGGCCCAGTTGCGATTTAAGAGCTGGCAGATGGGATAAGTGTGTTTGTAGCTTATTTACTCCAAGTTACTGTAGGTGTGGAGGAGTCTGATCAATTAAATCCATTCTTTCTAACTGTAACTGTTAAAAGCACCAACAGGTCATGTTTACAAAATTGATTCATCATTCTCTCACACATGGCCGTGCAGGTTTTTCAGTGTGAATTATGTTATTCCTTACTAAATGTTTTCATTCTTTAATAAAGCTAAAATATGGCCCTCTGGGTGGTTCAGCCAGCAAAGACATTCACTCCAGTCAAGGTTATAACCTGGACATTGTTACTTTAATGAAGTCATTAGCTACCTATGACAGGAAAATAATCACCCCCTGGAACATCATTAAGAAGAAAGAGCACTGGTGTATATTTGGGATCATTACATTGCTGTGCGATGAAGCACTGTCCAATGAGTTTGGAGGCATTTGGTTTAAACTAAGCAGATAAGATGCTTCTTTACACTTGAGCACTTGTGGCAGCCATACATGCACAAATTATACAGTAACTCCCCACCATACACCGATGAGGGGGTGCTTTGGTTCTTGGGCAGTTCCTTTTAGCCTCCACACTTTTCTCTAGCTCTCACTTGTGTCTGCAGGCTCTTTTAGATAGTACTATAACCTGGCTGTCCTGTTTTTGCAGCGAACTAGTGGTTTGCATCTTGCAGTATCGCCTCTTTCGATCTGTTTGTGAAGTCTTCTGCACAGAGTAGTTACTGACACATGCCACGCCCGAAGAGTGTTTTTTATCTCTCGGAAAGGTTTTTCGGGTTTTAGGTTTTTCTTCATTATTACATTACATTACATTATTGGCATTTGGCAGACGCTCTTATCCAGAGCGACGTACAACAAAGTGCATACCCATAACCAGGGATAAGTTCGCTGAAAGACCCTAGAGGGAAGTACAATTTCAACTGCTACCTGTACAACAAAGATAAGGACAAGGGCCATTTTTTTTTTTTTTTTTTTTTTTTTTTTTTGAATAAACAAACAAAGAGCAAAAGTGACCAAAGTTAACTATCCAAACACTGCTTACCTAGCCAACTAAAAATACCGATACACAAAGCAAGTCACAGAGACAACAATTAAGGTTCACAGGGAGGTAGGGAGGGATGGGGAGAGGTGCTGCTTGAAGAGGTGTGTCTTCAGCTTGCGCTTGAAGGTGGGGAGAGATTCTATAGTTCTGACCTCAACGGGGAGTTCGTTCCACCACCGTGGAGCCAGAACTGACAGTAGTCGTGAGCGTGAGGTGGAGGTTCTGAGAGGGGGAGGTGCCAAGCGGCCTGTGGACCGAAGGCTGAACGAAGAGATCTGGCAGGGGTGTAGGGTCTGATGATTTTTTGCAGATAAGCTGGGGAAGACCCTTTAACTGCTTGGAAGGCTAGCACCAATGTTTTGAATTTGATGCGAGCCATGACAGGCAGCCAGTGGAGGGAAGTAAGCAGGGGGGTGACGTGTGAGTATTTGGGAAGGTTGAAGACCAGACGAGCTGCTGCATTCTGGATGAGTTGGAGGGGTCTGATGGCGGACGCTGGGAGGCCAGCCAAGAGGGAATTGCAGTAGTCCAGGCGGGACAGAACCATCGCTTGGACCAGGAGCTGGGTCGAGTAGGGGGTGAGAAAGGGGCGGATTCTCCGTATGTTGTATAGGAAGAACCTGCAAGACCGGGTCACCGCCGCAATGTTCTCGGAAAGGGACAGTCTGCTGTCCATCACCACACCGAGGTTCCTTGCACTGGGTGACGGCGTGAGTGTGGTATCCCCGAGGGAAATGGAGAGATCCAGATGGGGAGAGGTATTAGCAAGGATGAATATCATTTCAGTTTTACCTGGGTTGAGCTTTAGATGGTGGTTGTCCATCCAGCTCTGGATGTCCCTCAGGCAAGCAGAGATACGGGCTGAAACCTGCGTATCAGACGGCGGGAACGAGACGAAGAGTTGGGTATCGTCCGCGTAGCAGTGGTAGGATAGCCCATGTGCAGTGATCACAGGGCCAAGGGAGCGAGTGTAAAGAGAAAAAAGAAACGGGCCAAGGACTGAGCCCTGGGGAACTCCTGTGGCGAGGGGCCGAGGTGTCGATACCGAACCAGCCCAGGCAACCTGGAAGGAGCGACCAGAGAGGTAGGACTCAATCCAGTCCAGGGCTGTGCCACAGCCCGTTGCTGACAGGGCAGACAGGAGGATGGAGTGATCCACAGTGTCGAAGGCAGCAGAGAGATCTAGAAGAATGAGGACAGAGGAGAGGGAGGCTGCTCCTGCGGCATGGAGTGACTCACTGACGGAGAGGAGCGCAGTCTCTGTCGAGTGGCCCGATCTGAAGCCAGACTGATGGGGGTCTAGCAGGTTGTTGTTAGAGAAGAAGGAAGAAAGTTGAGTAGAAGCGGCTCGTTCTATAGTTTTAGAAAGGAAAGGAAGAAGAGATACCGGGCGGTAGTTCTGGATGATGGAGGGATCCAGGGTAGGCTTTTTTAGCAGCGGAGTGATGTGGGCCCTCTTGGAGGATGCCGGAAAACAGCCGGAAGACAGGGAGGAGTTGACAAGGGAGGTGACAAATGGGAGAATGTCAGGTGTGATAGTTTGGAGAAGAGAAGAGGGGATAGGGTCAAGGGTACAGGTTGTAGGGTGGTGGCAGAGCAGGAGTTGAGAAACATCAGAGTCTGTAAGGGGGGAGAAAATGGAAAAGGAAGGGATGGGCCTAGAGGGGGGGAAGGGCACAGTGAGGGGGGCGGTGGTTGTAAAGGTGGTTATGATGACAATTATTTCAGTCATCAGCTGTAGAGGTCTTCCTTGGCCTACCAGCCCCTTTACCAGCCCTGAGCACACCAATGCTTTCACCTTGTGAATTTTAGTGGATTTTAGGAAGCTTATTGTTTGGCCCATGTCTCTGACTGTTTCTTTCTTATTTCTCAACCTCAAAATGGCTTATTTGACCATCATTGGCACAACTCATGTTGACAAACACCAATAACTAAATGATTTAAAGAAACTCTTTCTGATTCTGTATTTAGTATGAAAACAATTACACAGAAACTGTACAGGATTAAGCATATCTAAAATTCTCAAGTTTATGAATAAAGTCAAGATCTTCATCCCAAGTAACATGTCTCTTATTTGCAGAGACTTACTTGCGCAATTACAATGGACATGTATAAAAGCAAAAATGGCATGCCTTCTCGTCAGATAAAAACCAATGGAGCTGCATTGTATGAGGGAACGAATCCCAACATGTTTTGTGCATTTGGTTGGAAACCCTCCCCTCCCTCCTGTTCTCCATTTTTCTCTTTCTCACATTCTTGAGGCTTCATGTTGGGATTTGTCTCTAAGCACCTACATTTAGTGTGCACTTTATTAGGTAGACCTGTACACCAGCTTTTTAATGCAAATGCTTTATCAGCAAATCATGTGGCAGTAACTACATGCATAAAAGCAGATAGACATGATCAAGAGGTTCAGCTGTTTTTCAAACCAAATATCAGAATGGGGAAGAAATGTGATTTGTGACTTGTGAAATGTGACTTTGACCATGGAATGAATATTTGTGGTGGTTTGTGGTGGTTTTAGTATCTCAGAAACAGCTCTTCTCCTGGGATTTTCACACACAACAGTCCCTAGAGTTTGCAGAGAATGGAAAAACAAAAAACATCCACTGAGCAGCAGTACTATGGGAAAAAACACCTTGTTAATGAGAGAGGTCAGAGGAGAAGGGCCAGACTGGTCGAAGCTGACAGGAAGATGACAGTAAAGTAAATACCACACATTACAACAATGGTATGCACATGTCAAAAGTCTAAGCAAACATCTGGAGAAGACCAATAAGTCTAATAATACCTAATAAAAGTAGCTAAGTCACAGCTCACTGAGTATATATCTCCAGCATTCTTCCCCACCCAACTCACTCTCACAGCTCTGCAGCATGTGCCTTGTCTTTTGAACATAGAAACATTTGTGGTACATTAATTTGAATACTAGAAACATGGCATGCTAAGGATATGTCTTTTGCTGGGCATGTCTTTCCTAAGCAAGCTTTTACCTTTCTTGAGGGGAGAGGGTGGAGTGTGCATATCATTTAACAGCATTGCTTTCAGTAAAACCTGTATGGTGCAAGATAATTACAGAGGTAAATCTGAATGTTATGAGGTAACAGGTAAATGCTGTGCATCTCTTTCACAAGGGTTTTTTTAATTGGAGGTACTGAAATCAACTTTTTTGAGACAATTCTAAAGACCAATATGTCAAGAGAAAACTTATTTTTTTAAATAGAACAATCACTTCCTCAATTCTAATTGGAGAGAAGGTACTTGTGATTGTGTATGATGTGCAGGTAACATGATGGAGACACAGATAATGAACTTGAAAAAAATGAGCTTCTGGAAGACTAATCTTAAGCCAGATCTGACTTTTTCACTGAGGGTCTGAAGAATCTGTTCATTGTTTGTCATTTGTTTGTGCTCCATGCTCCACCCACTGTGGAGTATGGGCGTAATGGGCCTATGTGTGTAACACAATCTTCCAAATGTGCAGATACACTATCCTTAGCTGCCCTCGATGCTGTCTCCTGACATCAGTAGTCAGATGCTATTGTCTGGAGCCTTCATGATGAGTGTTTGCGTTAACCTGAGAGCAGACTAGAAAAGAGTATGAGACAAAGAGAACCATACGTCTCTGACCATATACTGAATTTCAACATTCTTTGCCTGTGATGTCCTTTTACCATGTGGTCCCTCAGACCACCAGAAATAATTGTTTCACTGGAAGCTATCTGGTGGCATACAGCTAGATCAGAAATAAATGGTGAATGGTGAAGGCATTTATATAACGCCTTCATCCAAAGCGCTGTACAATTGATGCTTCTCATTCACCCATTCATTCACACACACAACAACAGCCGCCATGCAAGGCAACAACCAGCTCGTCAGGAGCATTTGGGAATTGGGTGTCTTGCTCACAGGCACTTTGACACACCCAGGGTGGGATCAAACCAGCAACCCTCAGACTGCCAGACAACTGCTCTTACCACCTGAGCCATTATCGCCCCAGGGTTGGTTAACATGGCTAAGGTTGCAGAGCAAAATGACTGCTGGCTTCTTTCCACCGACTGTCCCACTCACTCACTATGCCCAAAAGAATGCGTATCTAGCAAGGAATGCAGTTTTATGCTTTTCTCCAAATTTGCAATTCTCAATCGTATGCATCAGCGAACACATCAACTGCCAATTAGATACAATAATGCTTAGTTCTGCGGTACACAAATTTGGCTTTCCCAGACATGAGATGAAGCAAGACATTTCATGTGCAGCTTGAGCAAGCAGAGTGTGGACTGATCAGTGGGGATTGATGAGGAGTTATAAGACATAACCATCTGACCTAATCCCTCGCTGCTTGGGTGATGTTACAGCCAAGTATCTATTGCCCTATGAAGCTGTTGATGCTGACATAGTCCAAATCTGATAACACATGGCTCTTCTGCATACTGGAAAAGTGCTTTAATTGGATGAGCCACCCTGTAGCCTTCATAACTAGTAAAAACTGTTGTTTATCCTTTTCCTGTCTGTAGGCCCACTTGAGCTTGTACTGTGTGATTAACTTGCATGCAGATGTCATTCTCATGGTAACTGTTCTTGAATATATAAGATATAGGAGCAGTCCCAACACTGGGTGCATTATTACATATTGATTTTAAGCCTTCCCTGTACCAACCAGACTGGGTGGTGTCACAAGCTCAGACTTGCTTCAGGTTACGCAATGCTCAGGCAGGTACTGATCTGTGAAAAGCATTCCTGCACGTCAACTCTCATTCACACTTAGCTAATGTGGTAATGTATCGAGATAGAGAATCCACAAATGAATGCAGACACACAAGCACATATGCATATGTAGGCATGTGTGCAGGCACACACACACATGCACACTAACACACACACACACACACACACACACACACACACATTTAATACTTTTATTCATGTCCACATACCAGTGACAATAAAGGACATAAACAATATAGACAGTACAGAATGACATGGACATTTGTAGGATTGTTAGGGGTACAGGTAGCAGTGCCACCTCCAAATATGGCGGCTACCTATTATTTACATTTACATTTTACATTTTAGTCATTTGGCAGACGCTTTTAATCCAAAGCGATTTACAAGTGCATAGGTTCTTCCACAAGTCAAAGCATCACATCCATAACTAGGAAAATACATAGGAAGTGCTGTTCTAAACATATAGTCATTATAAGTGCAATTTATTTTATTTTCTTTTTTTTCTTTTTTTTTGGGGGGGGGTTAGACAAGAGGGATAGGGATATCAGAAATGGGGGCGGGGGAAATCAGGAGGGAGGACTAAGATAGATAGATAGATACTTTATTCATCCTGAGGGAAATTTTAGGACTAAGGTAGAGTTTGAAAAGGTGTGTTTTTTGCGTCGAAATAGGGGGAGGGATTCTGCTGTCCTGACAGTGGTAGGCAAGTCATTCCACCACTGAGGAACCAGAACGGAAAACAGGCGTGAACGTGCAGCTCGATCGCCAGGTGCTCGTAGTGAGGGAACCATAAGGCGACCAGAGCTGGCAGACCGGAGTGGTCTAGCTGGGGAGTAGGGAGTGATCAAGGATTGTATGTAAGGTGGGGTAGCAGCCTGAAATGCCAACACTAGGGCCTTGAATCGGATGCATGCGGCAATAGGGAGGGCTGACTGGTGATCAGGCGGCTGACATGGAGCAATATCTTGCAAGCTGCTTTGCTCGCAATTTTGCCATTCCTGCCAGCTGCAGACCCCTTACCACAAGTCTGTGTACATTGCCAAGGCTGCCAAATATAAAAACTAAAAGTTTACATTTGTAGCCAAGTTGTTCTATGGCTGACACCAGGGGCTGATACTTCAGTGCCTTAGTGAGGAAGACCTCTTCGAGGCTGAAATCAAATGTACAAGCAACCTCTAAAATGGACACCCTGCTTTCCTCATCAACAACAACAACATCTGGAGTATTAGCAGACATTGTGAAGTAAATTAGTATTATTGCAAAGGTTGAACATGGTAGAAGTGACACTTTTTGCTTGTACATTCTCACTGTACACACAGACACACAGACAAACATACCCATCAAAGCATGACATTCACTTCAAACAGAGCCAGTTATGTGTACATTACTGCCTTGTGCAAACCATAATAGGCTGAAAGTTAACAGAAGATAGATGGTGGTTGCAACATCACAGACTTGGAACATACTGTATTAGAAGAACCCAGAGAAGCCGTGGTGTATAATTAAAACACGATATGAGGCAATATTGAATCTTTATCCCTCCCCACCTCCCACACCTTCTTTTTTGACTGTGGTGTATAACAGGGTGCAGGTCGCACCCTCTCCTGACATGCTGCAGCTTGATGAATGGCTCTGAGAGAGGGGGAGGAGCCTATTTAAACCTGCTTCTGGCACCTTCCTTAACGGAAAAATTGCTTTTCACACCCTCTTTTCCCAAGTAAGCCCAAATGCATTTAACTTCACATATTTGGCAGCTGTTAGTATTATTTTCTCTTCTGTCTGCAGTGACAGATTGTCTCTGATGGATTATCTATCTTTGAGAAGAATAATACCCGCCCCTACTGCCTCAGTGATACCCACTTAATTAATCAATTTATTCATTTTGTTTACATATCACTGTGGAGTAAGGTATGCAGCTTCGTCGCTAAATGTAGCTTGAATTATTTTTTTCAAACACCAGGGACCTGATTCCTTTTGATTTGCTCTGGGACTGTTGTGTGCAATTTGATGCAATTTGATATGTGCTTGTGCAAATATTTGCCATTTTTTATAGTCTGCCTCTGCAGGTAAGAGGGGGAGAACTGGTTTCAGGATCACATCACTGCATTACATCCTGCTTCGCCACCTCAGGCCACAGGAGCACTTTTCCAATCTGGCAATGAGCCCTCATGATCACTGCCTACAGTGCCCGCCCAAAAAGCCCACAAATGGCCAAATACATTTTATTTTCAAATATTTTACTTCTTTATTTTACAAATGATGTATTGTGGGTAAACAATGATGAAACACATGATTATTTCTTAAGCAAAACATTTTTGACAAGCATGGCTACTGTAGAGAGAATAAAGTATCGGCTACAATGATTTTATTTTAAAACATTTTGTTTATTTGTATTTTTTTACAAAAATCTTTACTTTACTTTACAACATTACTTTATGAATGACAAATCCAGAATGGCACCAAATACATGTGGGGCATTACAGTGGGCAGTTGTTGACATTTTATTGGAGAAAGTGCCTTGCACTCAACATGTCATCCACCTGGCCTCTCCCCCTTTCAATTCCTTCTTCCTCTTTACAGAATACATCTGAATATGAATCTGTGATGGGTGTGATCGCAAAATGGCTTGAAAATTGGATTCCTTCCCCTAATTTTAATTTGGCTCTACCTTCCCACTAAAACTGTGTTGAATAATAATCAATTTATACAGGGAGGAATTAATAAATGGAGGAGAGGGAATTGTGCAGTGCTCTTGTCAAGGGATAAGAGGGGGGGGGGATGTAGAACTCATCATTTTGGGTTTGGAGCGCTTGTCATTTGCATCCTTTGGCAGCTGGGGTTTGTTTCTCCTCCTGCTTCTCCTTCTTAATGTCTGAGTGGAAAAAACAAAACAAAGTTAAATCACTACCTGTGGCTGTTGAAATCTTGTCACCTAATGCACATAAAATTGCTTAGATCACTAAAGCTATGTAGCACAGTCTAAAGACACTACTTTTGAGGGCATTGTACTCATCATCAACTTTAATCAGCAAGGTTATTTTCATGACTACAACCCTCGAAAAAGGATTCACTGCAGTTTAGGAAGCCATCATGCACAACAGCATGCACTGGAATATAAGCCTCAACACACGATTTTAAAAAATTGAAAACTTTTCATAAAGAAATTAATAAAAAAACAAAATCTGTCTAGGAGCCTGCTCAGTAAGAAATGGTTTATGTTTAACATTGTATCATTTAGAGGTCAGCTTTGCTTCTGTTCACTTAGATATTAATTGTAAAAGGCTTTTTGACCAGGGGTGCCCAAATTTCTGCACACTACTGCATATCTCTTGTACGATATTCAGTCTCTTCTAAACCCGGTGAAACCCTGGAGAAGGGTAACCACTGGTCAAAAGTACATGCTGTATTTACACTTAATGAGCACTTTTTTAGACTTATTGGTCTTCTGCTGCTGTAACCTATTCACTCAGAGGTTTGACACATTTTGTGTTCAGAGATGCTTTTCTGCATACCACTGTTGTAATGTGTGGTTACTTGAGTTACTGTCACCTTCCTGTCAGCTTTCACCAGTCTGGCCCTTCTCCTCTGACCTCTCTCATTAACAAGGCATTTCCATCTGAATGAGTGTTTTTTGTTTTTTGCACCATTCTGAGTAAACTCTATAGAGACTGTTGTGCATGAAAACCACTGAGATAACATTTTTTCCCCATTCTGATGGTTAATTTGAGCATTAATTGAAGCCCCGTATTTATCTACTAACAACACTGACAGTTCTACAACAGCATGCATCTGTTTGATTTGTATTCCACAGCAGGCACGCTCAACTTTCACTGATTCTATAATACAATTCAAAAGAGTCATATACCGTCATCTGAGGGAAGTATGTTCTTCACATTCATTTCAACACGTTTCAGGCTTTCCCTCTTAAACCCTTTCACTTCTCCGCTGATAGGGTTTTCAGTTTCAGTTTCCATTCCAAGGTCTCTGCAAATTACAAGAAAAATCTCATTGCAGTGGGATGACTATATCATTTTTATTTGTTAGACTAGTAATGACACCATAGAAAACCAGGCTCCTCCCAATTAAATTCTCAACTCTCAGAAGTGCAGAGTGCATGTTAATAGGGGGAGTATTTAAGGTTCTTGCTGCCTCCCACACACAGTGAGTCAGGAGCTAGAGAAATCTAATCAGTGGAACTGTTGATAGTGCTGATACTGTAACTGCACGCCCAATAAAACAAAGGACAGACTCATGGCCATTGGAACAATGGACCTACTTACGTCCGCAAGACACAATGGGTGAAATTATATCAGGAGGACTTGAAAGAGAACTATGGTTGATTTGGCTAAATCGCTGATTACATTACATTACATGGCATTTAGCAGACGCTCTTATCCAGAGCGACGTACAACGAAGTGCAGATCAAACACAAGTACAAGTGCGAAGAGGACTTAAAGGACAGTACAGTTCCGAGTCCTAGTGTAACCATACAGATATAATCGGAACCCTTGAAGAATACATCAACTTCCAAACTAACATACCACAGTTGGCAGCTAGAATACCCTGAGTACAACAATACAATAATACAAAAATACAAAAAACAACAATATCTATACAACTATATAAGTGCCATTACAGTCTATAGCATATATAAGGCTAATCGTGGTGGTGAGTTAGGGAGGGAAAGGTGTAGCCTGAAGAGATAAGTCTTCAGTCTGCACTTGAAAGAGGTCAGAGACCTCTGACATCCACCGGGAGGTCATTCCACCACCGTGGGACCGGGACAGACAGCAGTCGTGAGCGAGAAGTGCAAGTGTGGCGAGGGGGAGGCACCAGACGGCACAAAATGCTGGTGTATAGGTCTTGATAAGTGATTGAATATATACAGGGGCTGATCCCTTAACTGCCTGGTACGCGAGCACCAAAGCATATGTTAGTCCCAGGAGTGCAAGAGACTTGCTACAGGAACAAAGTGAAAGAGATAATTCCAATCCTTCCACCTGCAATCATGGTGAGATGTTTTACATCCATGGAATGTGTAGATATTTCACAGGAAGTATGTATGTAAATGTAAATGAAGACAAGGAGACCAATACAGTCATAAAGGCTTGTGTAGATTCTTCAGGACCGAGCTGTAGACTTGGACAAAACTATCCCTTGGTCTACCAGAACTTGTATCGAACACTGATCCCCTGTTTTACTTCAGGTCTTGTATATTGTGTGCACTTCCAATCGATTGTAATGTCATGTCATGCAAAGCATGTGATCTGTTCCCAAGGAAGCTCTGCATGCGCTTTTCACAGCTATTTATAAATTGGGGCTAGACCTGACTTTTAACTGCGTATTTCATTTATGGTTGTTTCAAATTAACTGTGTATTTCATTTATGGTTGTATCGCTCCATATTTTATTCCTTTCTGCTTCCTGGTATTTTGGAAACCAGTGTCCTGCAGCTCCAGTGCTCACACCCTCCTTCCTTTCCATGCCCACCCTTTCACAGTCTCACCCACAGCACACTGCTTCCCCTCCCGTCCCCGGCACTGCAGATGGAAAAGTCCAACACGCTGGTGTTAAATAAGCATCACTTCACCAGTATGGAGGTGACCAGCTCCAGAAGCAATGCCTTTGGTTTTCCACTTCAATGTCTTTTAATAAAAAATGAGTAAACTACAAAAAAAGCTGTGTAGGACCCTGCTCAGTATGACCCTCTGATGTAAAAGCACTGGGGAAAATTACTGAAATTATTCTACAGCTGTTAGAGCACAGCGCTGCTTACTGCTACTGGGACACACATGCATTTGGACCTCTGCACATGGAACTCTTTTGCTCACTCCCACAACTGTTACATAAAACCTGGTTCTGACCACCTGGGATAGTTGCCATATATATGGTTCAACCAGTATCCTTGTCAGAATTTCACAATGGGCAAAAGTATGCCTGTAGGTTTGGAGGGATTAATTTCAAGACCAGCTAGTACGTTTGTGAGACTTTTTTTGGATGTTTATTTAGTACAAATCAACAATGGTGAATTAGGTACCAAAAAATAAATGCAATATAATTGGTAAAGCCTACATTTTGTGTGTGTAGGATGGTGGGATACCTTCTTTTACACCTGCATGCACAGATTATAATAAAACCAGCTCATTGAAAATGCCGCCCATGGTACTTTCCTTCCCTCAGTGACACCTGGAAGGCAGGAGGTTAAGCTCAGCCAACCACATATTGTGTGTACAACTTTCATCTATTAATCAATTCATCCTTAATCTATTCTTATCAAATCAATCTATCTATATCACTGAGCTAGCTAGTTTGCAAAACCGTCGCGATTAGTTCTCCAAGCTGCTGCTTTCCAGGCTTCACTGAGAGAAGGAAAGTACCTTCGGCCCCTATGCCTTGTCTCAGGAACCAATGTCACATTCTTTTTGTTTTCCGAAATCCTTTTCCTACAATGGAAAATTGAGCTGTTCCAGAAAGGACTCGACTCGTGGGGAGTGTTAACTGCACAGACGAGAAAACAAAATACAGGCAGTAGCAACACAGCCAATCAAAGAGGAGGACGAGGATCAGATCGGGCGCGGGCCAGCCCTCTTTGCCTGCAGGTGTGGCAGCAGGCACTCCCTGACACAACCAGGGCGCATTCTGCAGAGGAATGCTTTAAGAATCAGACAGAATTTATACCCTCTCCACGGCAGTATACTGGACGACAAAATAAAGAAATACACACGTCTCAACGCAAATGCTTTAAAAAAAAAAATTTGTAGGGAAAAGTCAAAGGCGATTAAATTGACGTGACGGTCCATATAAAAGAACAGCCCCGCTAAGAATACCCAAGAATAAAAAAGACACCTAGCCGTACTTCGCACAAAGGAATGCACTACAGCCGTAGCGTGAGAATATATTCAATACGAGCCCTGTCAACATAAGGAAAGAGGGAAAAAGCAGAAAACGTGAAATAAAACGCGGATAAACAGGCGCGATTCTGCATTAATGAACTTGCTATAATAGATGCAAGTTAGCTAAATATTTCAAATCGTACATAAAAGCGACGCGTGAAAATGCCAATATGAAACATTGACTATAAAATATGTGCAAAAAGCAGAACTTATACATTTACCTGAAATCAATAGAATCTTAAAATTAATGTAGCAATTAGCTTATATCAAAAACATTTTATTTTTGTGAAGCAATGTATTACCGCATATAGCCTACCTACCTGGGATTAGCCTACGAATGAGCGAATTGACCGTAAACGTCTTCTTAGTGGTACTTCTGTGACATCCGCCTGAGCCAAGCAGTTTAAATAGTGCAGCACGCCCTATACCACCTTAACATAGGTATCAACCCATTCACAGCCATTGGTCTAATCACGCCATTTCATGTATATGACTGGCCAGACCCAAAAGTCCTTCAAAATATAAATCATTTTGAGCACAGTAAAGGCGTCATCTTTATGTCTTAAAAACCACACTCCACATATATGGATTTTCACATATTTATTACATAAGATTCAGTATAATTAAGTATGAGGTTCATTTATATATAGCTATGTAACGGGATCGGCTCAGTTGTCTTGTTAAACTACTTTAAGCTTTACAACATCGCCACCCCGTGGCCATATAGCTTAATGTTGGTATAGGCCACTGCTGTGTATAAGACACTCACCACACGTAGGGCTATTGTAATAAAATATATCCATGGCACCTGTGTTTTGCCAGAGGGAAACACCTGATTCACAAGCAAACAACAGGAATTAACATTTAGATGTAACCCGAAAGGTTACATTTAATTTAAGCATTTATCCGACGCATTTCGCAGCAAATTCAGATTTGGTAGACAGGATTCATGTGAAGGCCTATGAACTGTTCATTTCGGACCTTTACACAACCATAATAACGTAATAACAATTGTTCAAAAGTAAAAAGTAAAACAGAAATAACAATAGCCTACATCGACGGGTGCATTGGACATTGTAGTTCAAGCAGAATACAGAATGATACAGCAGTGCTGAATACGTATTAGTGAAGTAGAACAATTCTCCGGTACGGTAACAATTCTTCAGTAAACAAAACAAAACAATGGACATATGATTGTGCAAAGACTTCAACTCACGGTAAAGGAAGTAAATTATTTTAAAATAATTCAAATGTTATTAAAATACCCCAAATAAACCTTAAAGAATACATGGATTATTGTTTTTTTTTAAACACAGATCTCACTAAAAGTATTCAGACCCCATCACTTTTTTCCATACTTTATTGTGTTAAGATTTAATTTTAAATGGATAAAATTCATTCAATCTACACTCAATAACCCATAATGATAAAGTTAAAATATCACTTTGGCAGCAATTACAGATATGAGTCTTCGTTTGTGAAGCGTTTGGGAAGCATTTGTGAACTGCCATCATTAGGTCGCTTCAGTTGTTCTATGGGGTTTAAGTCTGGACAGTCAAGGGACTTGTCCCGAAGCCACTGCAGTGTTGTCTTGGCTGTATGCTTTGTGTCATTGTTGCGCTGAAAGCTGAATGATCACTCCAGTCTGAGGTTGTGTGCACTCTGGACCAGGTTTTGTTCAAGGACCTCCCTGTATTCGGCTACATTTATCATTCCCTCTATTCTGACCAGTTTCCCTGTCCCTACTACTGAGAAGCACCCCCATAGCATGATGCACCCACCACCATGCTAATGGTATTAGCCAGGTGATGAGCAGTGCCTAGGCACTGGGTACAAAAACTTCTGTTCCATAATTATCGAGGCCACTGTGCTCCTGGGAACAGTCAAAGCTTTATAAATGGTTTTATACCCTTGCCCTGATCTATCACCACAAATTGAATACAGCAGTCTACAGAGTTCCTTGGACTTAATGGCTTGGATTTTGTCATGACATGCAGTGTGAATTGTGTGTGCCTTTCTAAACTATGTCCAATCAATTCAATTTGCCACAGGTGGACTCCATTCTAGACACATCTCAATAATAATGAATGCAAACAGGATGCACTTGACCACAATTTGGAGTCTCAAAGCAAAGGGTCTGAATACTTATGAAAATTAGAGATTTCAGTCGCAAAAATGTCTCAAAACATGTTTTCACTTTGTCATTCTGGGTTGTTGAGTGTAGGGGTCTGAATACTTTCTGAAGCTACTGTAAATCAGCAATAGACTGGCACTGAATTAAGCAAACCCTGAGGGAAACTGTTTTAAGGCACTTACAGAGTGCAAAGAATAGGAATGGCAGTGAATATGGTTTACCTAAAAGTCTTAATACCAAATAAGTCCTCTGACTAGAAAATATATACACTCACTGAGCACTTTATTTGGAACACCTGTACACCTACTGATTCATGCGATTATCTAATCAGCCAATCATGCAGATTTGGCTTCAGTTAATGCTCACATCAACCATCAGAATGGGGAAATGTTTTTGACCGTGGCATGATTGTTGGTGCCAGATGGGCTGGTTTGAGTATTTCTGCAATTGCTGATCTCCTGCGAACAGTCTTTAAAGTTTACTCAGAATGGTGCAAAAAACTAAAAACATCCAGTGAGCAGCACTTCTTCAGACAGAATCGCCTTGTTGATGAGAAAGATCTACGGAGAATGGCCAGACTGGCCAAAGCAGACAGGAAGGAGACAGTAACGCAAATAAGAACACATTACAACAGTGGTATGCAGAAGAGCATCACTGAACACACAACATGTCAAAGCTCTAAGTGGATAGGCTACAGCAGCAGAAGACTAATAAGTCTAAAAAATAAAATGAGTAATACCTAATAAAGTGCTCACTGAGTGTACATATATATATATATATATATATATATATATATATATATATATATATGTATTTGTTAAATATTTGTGCAAAGCAGTGCATTCACAACAAATAAACATGGCATAATGTGAGAAACATGCTATTTTTAAAAACCTGACTTGAGAAAAAGTCCTTTCTACACTGACATGATTATCATACCGTTGATATTTGGTGACACAGTGAAAGGTACCTCAAAGGACTGATAGGTGGCAGTGATCACCCCAGACTGGAATGGTTGGGGTGGTTTGTACTTTGTGAACTCCCTTCTCCTGCCCTTAACCACCGCGTCTCTCCAGACGGTCGTAGATGGCGGTGGCGATGCCCCAGGTGAGGCAGGAGCGCAGGATGACGAGGGAGCCTCCCCGGTACAGCAGCCTCACGCTGCGCTGCCGGGACTCCCACAGCATCGCCCAGCACTGCCTCGCGCCTCCCCCCACCGCCCCCACCTGTGCCTGCATGTTCGCCACCAGCACCGAGAGCGGGTACAGAGGCAGGCTTATGGCCATGGCATTGACCATGCCCGATGTGAAGGAGGACGCCACGGGCGACAGCCCCCGCTCCCGGAGAGCATCGCGCAGGGGGTCCTTCAGCCCGAAGTAAAGGCTGTTGCCGAGGGTGTTGCGGGCTAGCACGGGCACCGCCGCCCTGTAGAAGCCAGCGGCCAGGCTCTCACGCCGGAGACACAGAAGCACGCTCTGGAGGGTGGGCAGGCTGCGATCGTTGCGGCCGTTCTGCAACAGGTTCTGCACGCGCTCAAACGGAGTGAACACCAGGGCCTCCACCGCCCCTGTGCCTACGCCGGCCAGGGCCTGCCGGGCTGCGACCGGGACAGAGCCTCCGCTGTGCGGGGACAGCTGGTGCAGGAAGGTGTCCTGGAGACCGAAGAGCAGGGTCCCGTGCAACGTCTTCACCAGCAAGGGGGGGAGCACCCCCCTGTAGAGCTTACGAGGACCCTCCTTGTAGAGCTGAGCCACGGTCTCGCGGACCAGGGTGTTGTGCAGCTGCTGGCGGAACACGGTCTTGTAGACGGGGAACGTGGCCAGCGTGGTCAAGGTAGACAGCATGCTCGAGGTGCCCCCATGCAAGTAGCTGCGGAGGCAGGTGAACAGGTCACGGCTAGTGAGCTGCTCATCGCCACCGCTCTCTCCACGGCTCCTTTGCATCTCCCTTCCTGATGAGGCACAGTGCCGCCCTGCTGGAGACAGTGCAGTACTGAAATGTACTGTAGGATGTAACTGAACATTTTCCTGCAGCCCCGAGTGACATGTACATTTATTTACATGTGAACGATTTGTTTCATTATTGATCTGGAACAATGCATATAGCACACAATGCTAGATAAACACTACAAATCACACCGCCCCCCTCTAAAAAATCAATCAATCAATAAACGCATATACACACATAAAGTGGCCTCAGAAAATATTCAGACCCCTTCACTTTTTGCACACTTTATTGAGTTAAAATAAAATCGCCATTTGTGCCCATCAATCTTCAATAACCCATAACGGCAAGTGAAAGTGAAACATGTTTTTCAAATTTATTACAAATGCTGTACAAAAATACTGCACTGTAATACTGTAAACTAAAAAAAAATAACACTGCTATTGAAATACACTTCATTTTCTTGTCTTCAGATTTAGAAAGCAGCGCGCCATCTTACACCAGGGGTGTAGCATGTGCAGCCTAAATGTTAGAATATTGTCCAGTCCTGAAGGCTACCTGCGATATAAAATGACCTCCGATTCCAAGTGACACATGGACATCATCACCCTTCGCCTAATATTATAGTTTATTTAAAAAAGATAAATAAACCCATCTTTAATCTGTTTTTTTCATTATATAATGATAATAATCAGGTTCACTCGCTGATTTAATTACTGATTTCAAACATGGCAGCCAGCTTATACAGGACACTACATCAAATCTGTAAAAAAAGATACCGAGCAATGACCGCCATCATTTGTTCTTATGTTGCACTGTTGGGTGAAAAGACAATTATTTAGCCTACCTGCGTACGGCGTCTTCACACAGCAACAATATCCTACTTAAACCAAAATGTCTACAGCCGTGGTTTAACAATAATGTAACAATAGTATTGCCGATTAAAAAGTCTGCAACCATGGATTTTAAATCAGTAAATTAACCAATTTTTACTCTAAATTGTGAACCAAAAACGAATGAAACGAATCGCAATTTACCAGATTGCAACATTATTTTAGTTTTCAGCATATTAATCAGCAGGCTATCGTTATTCATTTATAACCGCAAACACCAGATAGGCGTTCCGTTTATTTCTTTGCCGTGTGGCCCCGCCCCTTTCTAGAATAGCCATTGGAAGGATTATTTTAGCGGGCTCTTGTTGATTGGACTATATCCCATATCCATCATTCAACCGGTAGGAAGAAACGCCATCCTGTTCGTCGCAGCGGACTAGCTCCGTGAAGTTGGCAACAATTAGACTTCCTGTGCAGAAGTTCCGGTTTCAAATTCCTGTGATTTTCCGTCAAAATAAGAGCTGCTGAGTAACGTTAAATAATGAGAACATAGTTACCGCGTTTGCTGCGCTTCCTCACATAATTACCATTGTTTAAATTCATTGCTGATAGAACTTACAAAAGTCAGCAAGCAACTAGCTTGCTATTTGACTAGTGACTATATTGTAGGCCAAGCATAAATTACTTGACCCTGTCGGTTCAATAACTGCTCATTTGCATACCTGCTTACTGTTTGAAAAAAAAGTTGCCAAATATGAAGGGGCATACATTAAATCTATGTATAATATATATAAAATTATACATTTATTATCTAAAATCATGTTCCGAGCAATTGTTGCTGTATTTACAGTGTGGTAAGGGCATGCAATGCCATTGACTGTCAATTCACAAGCAGCTCATTTGCATAGCTCATAACTCAAAAACTAGAAATTGTTTCAAAATGAAAGGGGGTATACATTTGTTAGCTGGACCCTTATCTTTAATATTCTACAGTCCTTTCTGCAAAATCCTGTTCCGAGCAATTGTTGCTGTGTTTCTAGTGTGGGGAGGCCATACGTTGCCATAGACTGTCAATTGCCACCCAGCTCATTTTCATAGCTGATAACTCAAAAACTATGAATTGTTTCAAAATGAAAGGGGGTATACATTTGTTAGTTGGACCCATATCTTTAATATTCTACAGTCCGTTCTGCAAAATCCTGTTCCGAGCAATTGTTGCTGTGTTTCACGCTCACGACTACTGTCTGTTCTGGCTCCACGGTGGTGGAACGAACTCCCCGTTGAGGTCAGAACTGTAGAATCTCTCCCCACCTTCAAGCGCAAGCTGAAGACGCACCTCTTCAAGCAGCACCTCTCCCCGTCCCTCCCTACCTCCCTGTGAACCTTAATTGTTGTCTCTGTGATGTGCTTTGTGGATCGGTATTTTTAGTTGGCTAGGTAAGCAGTGTTTGGATAGTTCACTTTGGTCACTTTTGCTCTGTTTGTTTGTTAATTTGTTCTCAAAAAAATAAAATAAATAAAATAAAAATAAAAGGCCCTCATCTTTATCTTTGTTGTACAGGTAGCAGTTGAAATTGTACTTCCCTCTAGGGTCTTTCAGCGAACTTATCCCTGGTTATGGGTTTGCACTTTGTTGTACGTCGCTCTGGATAAGAGCGTCTGCTAAATGCCAATAATGTAATACATTGCTATTGACTGTCAATTCACAAGCAGCTCATTTGCATAGCTGATAACTCAAAAAGCTATAAATTATTTCAAAATGAAAGGGGGTATACATTTACTCTATATACCCATATCTTTAATATTCTACAGTCCTTTCTGTGAAATCCTGGAAACAATTGGCTAAATGATTCCATTATAAACACATACCTGTCATTTTAAATCAGAACAGTACCCAAAAAAATAATTCTTGCAGTCCCCTCTACTGCAACTATTTGTTAGCCAGGAACTGTATAGTTTGTACTGCAAGACAATTGAGGTCTTGCCAAATTTACCAAATTTAAAAAGAAATTGGTGAAGATTTAAATTTGTCCTTGTTCCAGTGAATTTAGATTTGTTACATTGGACCATGATTCATATTACAATGGAACATTGCAGGATATTAGAGGTAAAAATATTTTTAAAAGCAATATTAATGGATTCACTGAAGCACCACAACTCATCTTTATTAGCAGTTCTTGACCGTCTCTCACTCTATTTATCTTTACAGTATTTTGGCATTACAGGAAAACTACATCCAGTAAATTTGGTTTTTGAATATGCTCACCAATGTCCTTCCTTTCCAGGTCAGTTAGATGGGAGCAGCTTTGGACTTTACGTTTGTGTTTTCAAAAAGTATAATACTTGATAGTAATCAGTTAAATTGCAGTCCAAGTAAAATGCGAAAGGTTGTCCTGGATGACTTAACTTAAAATTAAATACTCATTAGAATTAGCCCAACAGTAAATCCTCCTTACAATTACGGCCTCGGTTTGTTTCCAAGTCCCATTTGTGTCCCTACTTACTTCCCACTGCCATATTGTCATTTTTTTCCCCCTTGTCTTCATCACAATCATACTGCAGCGCTGAGACACCCCCCACATACTGCCCCAGGACCGCCACCTCCTTCATCTGCACCCTGTCAATCTCACACACATTCAAAACCCATCACAGGAACAAATTGTTCATAATTAATTGTTAATTGTTTTATCTGACCATCATTGTCACCCGTAAGCCAGCCAGAGGAGAATGGGCCCCCCACTTAAGTCTGGTTCCTCCCAAGGTTTCTTCCTTCTCCACCTTGGAAGTTTTTCCATGCCACTGTTGCCCTAGGCTTGCTTTTGTGGGGGGAAAGGCTGGGGCTTGCGCTAAAGCTGTGTTTCTCAACTCTAGTCTTGCCGGAAGGTTTTTGTTGTAACCAGAAACTGAAACAACTA
The DNA here is from genome assembly GCF_963514075.1 of Conger conger. NCBI lineage: Eukaryota > Metazoa > Chordata > Actinopteri > Anguilliformes > Congridae > Conger > Conger conger. The sequence continues at coordinate 23,433,237 of NC_083762.1, read as the reverse complement.
ATTTAATAACTGAACCAATCATACCACCAAAAATGCCCTGAATTAAATAAATCAATTAATAAATTCCTGGTTGAGAAGCACTGCTCTAAAGCATGTACTGACAAATATAGCGTGAAATGTGCAACACAAATAAAGTTGATTTGACTTTAATTTCATTGTAAAGTTGCATGGTTTGGGTTTATCCCTGGGTATATAGGTCTATAAAGAGCAGCATGTGAATTGACAGTCTATAGCAATGAATGCCCACCCTGCACCTGACACACAGCAACAATTGCTGTGAACAGGATTTTGCAGAAAGGACTATAGAATATTAGAGATAAGGGTCCAACTAACAAATGTATACCCCCTTTCATTTTGAAACAATTTCTAGTTTTTGAGTTATGAGCTATGCAAATGAGCTGGGTGGCAACTGACAGTCAATAGCAACGTATGGCCACCCCACACTAGAAACACAGCAACAATTGCTCGGAACAGGATTTTGCAGAACGGACTGTAGACTATTAAAGATATGGGTCCAACTAACAAATGTATACCCCCTTTCATTTTGAAACAATTTCTAGTTTTTGAGTTATCAGCTATGCAATTGAGCTGGGTGGCAATTGACAGTCTATGGCAACGTATGGCCTCCCCACACTAGAAACACAGCAACAATTGCTCGGAACAGGATTTTGCAGAAAGGACTGTAGAATATTAAAGATATGGGTCCAGCTAACAAATGTATACCCCCTTTCATTTTGAAACAATTTCTAGTTTTTGAGTTATGAGCTATGCAAATGAGCTGGGTGGCAATTGACAGTCAATAGCAACGTATGGCCACCCCACACTAGAAACACAGCAACAATTGCTCGGAACAGGATTTTGCAGAAAGGACTGTTTCATATTAAAGATATGGGTCCAGCTAACAAATGTATACCCCCTTTCATTTTGAAACAATTCATAGTTTTTGAGTTATCAGCTATGCAAATGAGTTGGGTGGCAATTGACAGTCTATGGCAATGTATGGCCTCCCCACACTAGAAACACAGCAACAATTGCTCGGAAAAGGATTTTGCAGAAAGGACTGTTTCATATTAAAGATATGGGTCCAGCTAACAAATGTATACCCCCTTTCATTTTGAAACAATTCATAGTTTTTGAGTTATCAGCTATGCAAATGAGCTGGGTGGCAACTGACAGTCAATAGCAACGTATGGCCACCCCACACTAGAAACACAGCAACAATTGCTCGGAACAGGATTTTGCAGAAAGGACTGTAGAATATTAAAGATATGGGTCCAACTAACAAATGTATACCCCCTTTCATTTTGAAACAATTTCTAGTTTTTGAGTTATGAGCTATGCAAATGAGCTGGGTGGCAACTGACAGTCAATAGCAACGTATGGCCACCCCACACTAGAAACACAGCAACAATTGCTCGGAACAGGATTTTGCAGAAAGGACTGTAGACTATTAAAGATATGGGTCCAACTAACAAATGTATACCCCCTTTCATTTTGAAACAATTTCTAGTTTTTGAGTTATCAGCTATGCAATTGAGCTGGGTGGCAATTGACAGTCTATGGCAACGTATGGCCTCCCCACACTAGAAACACAGCAACAATTGCTCAGAACAGGATTTTGCAGAAAGGACTGTAGAATATTAAAGATATGGGTCCAGCTAACAAATGTATACCCCCTTTCATTTTGAAACAATTTCTAGTTTTTGAGTTATGAGCTATGCAAATGAGCTGGGTGGCAATTGACAGTCAATAGCAACGTATGGCCACCCCACACTAGAAACACAGCAACAATTGCTCGGAACAGGATTTTGCAGAAAGGACTGTAGAATATTAAAGATATGGGTCCAACTAACAAATGTATACCCCCTTTCATTTTGAAACAATTTCTAGTTTTTGAGTTATCAGCTATGCAATTGAGCTGGGTGGCAATTGACAGTCTATGGCAACGTATGGCCTCCCCACACTAGAAACACAGCAACAATTGCTCGGAACAGGATTTCACAGAAAGGACTGTTTAATATTAAAGATAAGGGTCCAGCTAACAAATGTATACCCCCTTTCATTTTGAAACAATTTCTAGTTTTTGAGTTATGAGCTATGCAAATGAGTTGGGTGGCAACTGACAGTCTATGGCAATGCATGCCCATACCACACCTGACAGACAGCAACAACAGGTGGCAAACAGTTTTTATTGAAATTTGTGCACAATTGTATATTCTCTGCAAATACATCACAATCATATCCAACTGTATTAATTTAACAATTAAAATTGACAAAATTACAGTTCATAAATAATTTTATTCACCGAACTTTTATTTTGATAAATGCGAACCGGAAGTCTCCAATTGTGGCCAGCAACATTTGCCAACTTCACGCAGCTCAGCGGACTCACGTTTTTCACATTTTAGTGAAGTGATTGCTCTCTTCAGATTTGCAATACACAGGCTTGGCGACCAAATAAAATGCATTAGACAAAATAAGAATAACAGGCCTACACAATGCAGCCTAGAGTGGGCTCCAGAATTATTGGCACCCATAATAGTAATTGAGAAAAAACAACAATTATTGTAAATAAGATCAAACAAAGTGAAATTGGCAATACAATTTTAGTTTAATTTAAATTAAGGAACTATATGGAATTCCATCACTTCCTGTTTCACTAGAGTATAAAGATGAAGCAACAAGCATGCTAAATCCTCAACCATCAGCATGGGAAAATCCAAAGAACTGTCAATTCAGAAGGAACAAATAGTAATTGACCATCTCAAGTCGGGTAATGGGTACAAAAAAAATACATAAACAGTTAAACATTCCACTTAGCCCTTTAAGGGCGTTAATTAAAAGAAAAATACATGGAATGGTTGCAAATCTTGCCATAATAGGGTGGCCATAAGTATTGCAGTTTAAGAATTGCAGAGAATGGTTGTCTCTTGGGGTCACCAATTCAAAAAATACAAAAATAAATAAAAGAAACATAAAAAGAGAGTGCTATGGTCAGGTGAAGCCGGAAACAAATGTTTTGGCCCTTCACGTGATTGACATGTTTGGCAAGAAAATGAATGCATGCAAGGAAAAGCATACCTCATACATGCCAGTGGTCCAGGGGCACTATTTAAAATCAATGGCACAATTAATTAAACAAATTATGAGGAAATCTTGGCAGAAAATCTGGTCGCCCCTGCTAGGAAGCTCAGACTTGGTCATAGGTAGATTGTCCAGCAGGACAATGACTCTCAAAATCCACACAGAAATGGTTAAGTAAAAACAACAACCATGTTCTACAATGACCATCTCAGTCTCCAGATTTAAATCCCATGAGGGTGTCCCAAGGTTTCCATGATTCCAAAAAGTTATGCATAGAAGAATGGTTAAAAAATAAGAATAAAAAAAATCCCTTGTGTTGTCTACCCTAATAACAAATTATAGGAACATATATTTGCCAGTGCTGTTTGCACAAAGTATTACACCAGGGGTGCCAATAATTGTAGATTTGTAGATGTTTTGGGGAATTTTTTTATTTTATTTGAAAAATGTAAGACTTTGTTGATAATGAATCATTGAATCATTATTAAAGCACACTGGTTTTTACACATGTTGGTTGAACACATTTCGTAGAAAGGAGCTCCTGATGCACCTCTCCAACATAAAGCAGGCTTTGTCATTTCACTTGCAAGCAACATCTACGGCTTCTGTTCAACCCAAACCCTTCAAAAACAGTTTTTACTGTCGTATACGAAATATAATTGTATGGCATGGAGATCACTATGGGCTCTATTTTGCTGAATCAATGTTGCATGGCGCCTGGGCGCAGTTAATTGAGCGGAGTGTATGTGCACTGGGTGTGCATGGCTACGGCTGTTGGCATTTTCACGAGAAGCACACGGTTCCTTCAAGTGAGACCGGAGTCGAACCACAACATGCACTGTTTTGGAAAATTAACAGTAACAAACGCGACTGAGCCTGTCGTCTTTTCGTAGTGTTCTAGTAAGAAAATATTAGTGTGCTGCACAACACTATTTATACGTTTAGTCTTTTTGAAGTTTTCACATTAGCGAACCCACTATATTTTGAGCAATAACTTATTTGGCTATGGAACTAATAGGATATATATAACGAATATATGACGACATAACTGCAACTTACAGTTTGAGACAAATAAAGGTTTAGCTAAACACGCATGACTGAACACGTAAAGAGATAAAAGGAACGCGTAGCTGTCCAAATTGTACTCCAGACAAGCGATCACTGAAACGGTATAGTATTGCTTATTTAGTTAGAAAACAAGACCAGTTAGCTATCATTAACAAGCAAATGAGCTACGGTATTACTAGTTAGCTTCCCGAATTTACAAATATCCACCATCGCTACTATGTTGGTATTGCCTATATTTTATCATTAGTGGTTATTTGTAAATTCGCAAAGCTAACTACAGCTAATTTGTTTGTTGGTATTGTTTTCTAACTGGTTATGTAGTCTTCGCTTGGATAATAATAGTATACAGAACGCTTATCTGGAGTTGAATTTGGGCAGCTACACGAACAATAGGAATAAGCCCTCAATGAGCTTGAATTGTTGTAGTGTATCCAACAATTCAATGTTTTTATTATACAGAGTGACGGCCCGACTAATGTACACCTTTAAGACCGAATTTACGGACAAAAACACGGGTAGAGGGTGAGTCAACATGCCAGTGAGCCTTTTTCAATAATAGGAAGGGATTTACAATGGTCTAGTAACAATGTTTAAAACAAAAAACTTACCTATTGTACCTTTAACCAGGAAGTCACAAAGTGGGCCTATACACCAATTTCAATATACACAATTGCAAAGCTCCTGCACACAGGATAAGGCAGTTTTCCTTATCCAGCCCTCTACCATAGACAGCAAATACTGCAATACCTTTTGGATTGCTGTATATTATCCTCATGGCTACAGAATGTCACATGAGATGCCTCCCAGTGTTGAACTGCACAATCAAATAAATATAAATGATTTTGCGTTGAACCTTTGCCATCTTAGGCATGCTATGTGCATCGGAAGCACACAGACTATTTTTATGTCACCATGCTAGTTGTAGGCCGAGCCATCTTGTGTATTTGTACGGGAAAAAACTGCTTTCTTTGCCTTCTCTTTTTCAAGGTGGATGTGGCGGTGTTAATAGAGCCATCTCCTAAATGAAAAAGGATGAATACAGGTACTTCTCATTATAAAACTGACAGACAGATCAACATATTCTGTTGAATGGGGCTGAGAGATAAGAACAGCAGACTAGATTTGACACTAGAGATCACTTTATTGTTCCATTTTCACAGGCAGTACATTCTGAGGTAAGGGAGGCAGGAAGGCAGTGGTACGGACAGGTGTACACTACAAGCCCCGACTTCCCCACCCCCCTCCAACTTAATTTAGGAGGTCACAGTTTCACAGTTCTGCACTTCTGACACTTTAAGGCATCGTCGTTTTTGCTGCAGGTGTCTCTACAGCAACTTCTACAAGTACCACAAAATCACAGGGCTTTTATATTAGGGTACTATTTATCTGTTCCATATTGTCTGCTCTGCATGACACACTGGAGTGGAACTTTTCCATGTGTTGGATTGTCATGTATTACCACACAGGACAAGGACAAGCCATTAAGAGATGTTTTTGAACATCTGATTTAATGTCACAGTATCATATCATGCACTTAAATCAAAAGCAATAAAACAAGTTATGGCATGGATTTGAATCAAGCAAGACTAGTATAGAATAGAATACTGACAACTACTTAACGCCTCCCTGAGGTCTAACACGGTACACTTTGCAGTAACTAACAGATACAGACTAGCAACAGCCTGAATGTCTGAATGTAGCACATGCATGACTTGATTAGAGAGAAAAAAAAAACAAAAAAAAAACAAAAAAAAACAAAACTAAAGTCACTCCTTAAAAATGTTCATAATGAAGTTCATTTAAAAAACAAAAACAAAAAAAAAAGTACTTAGAAACAGCAGATATGGCCTTTTCTAAAGGAAGCTCCATCCAGCAAAGACCCGGAGCAAACCCCCCCCAGGATGGCAGAGATCTAAAAAAACAAACCCTCTCTGCTTTAATCCATGCCCTCAAAGTGAACACTACCTGTATAACTGGCCATGAGCAGTACTGTAAACCACAGCTTGTTCTACTGCCATATGCTGCCGAGTACTGCCTTTCGAACAAACTTAAAGATGCACGCAAAGAAAAAAACAAAATTCTACATAACTGAAAGCAGCATTAAAGCAAATTTGACCTTCATAGTAACATAGTATGACCATGGGATAGGGGGATATCGTGGTGGGGGAGACTTAAACCCCCAAATTCCAGTTGTGGGGAGGGAGATACGCCAGATGAAACCAGGAAAGACGGGGGTCGGGGGGGATCACGATGCTTCTAAACCTCTGGATCCTCAGCAATGGTGAAGGCTTAAACCAGGGTGGATGGAGAGGAAAGAGACGAAGCAGAAATTGCATTGTTAGGCGCAAGTCCTCCTCTCTCAGTACAGCAGCAGGGGGCAGCGTGGCGTGGGGCCTCTCTGCTGGAGACGGAAGTGTTACAAGGGTACGTGGCTGAAGAGATAGGAAACGGACTCGCCATTGTGAGTCCTGCGGATGGCCTCGGCCAGGATCATGGAGATGTCAATCACCTGCAGGGAGGATAGCCATCAACACCAAGTTATCAAAAAACACTCAAATCACACAGACGTCTAAATTACCACTCCTATCTGCTGCGGTGCAAAATCCCAAGAACATGCAAGAACATTCATATTCTCATTATACATTTCTCATACTTTTTTTTGAACGAAGGGCTCATACGAGTGAGCCACGTCGGATTCAACAAACGCACATAACTTCAGACAACTGTCCTAAATGAAGATGTCTGTTATACATTATATGCGTAGGTGGGTTCAATTGGATAGCCAATGGGATTAACAAGAACAAGGGTCGACTGATACCTGAATGAGGTATAATAACATTATAATAACATTATCTAACAGAGGCACAACCGTTAATAGCGGAGCTTTGATAAACGTCGTCTTTTTTCTCCTAAACAATCCACTGAAATACCTTTCTGAATACATTTGAGGCAAGAAATAAGCAATGCAGTAGCTGAATCTTGATTCATATTTGATCTGCAACGTCTAGGTGATCCGAGTTCGGTGTGCCAGGCGAGCTGCATGCATTGCAAGGCTCTTTTCCATGACTTGTATGACAGGTTGGGACCACTTGTAAATGTTGTTCCCACCTATGGAAAAATTCTAAATAAGAAAACTGGTAAATGCACGTTCTCTTAAATCACTCATTAAAGAGATTTAAGCGGCTACAGATGGTCAGGCAGGTTGTTTTTTTTAGCTCCATTTTTACGCAGTTTAGGGCAGAGTAAGGAAGCTAGCTGCAGAAGACTCCAAAATGAGGAGGTAATGTTTTGTGAGTTTTTTAGGTTAGGAGTACAGGAGCAGATTTTAACTGGCCTGTTTAGTGCCTGGACCATCCTGTCAACCTACTCATGGTAATGTAGATTTTTCTTTGTATGTTACTTTTTTAATTGTATTTTGACTAATTTTTAGTTTGGTGGCAGTTTGCTACAGTCCATTGTGTCATCGTAACTCGGGAGATTTTTGGGACACAATAATAGGCATAGATTAATAAATAAAATAACATGGGAGAAATAGTGAATACACAGATTAAATAAAAAATAGCATGAAATGAAATGTGTTCACTAGTACACAATGGAAGTACTTTGAGCTGAACCATAGAAACTGTCTGCCAAATGGCCAAATTGCCTGCAGGACTAAAAGGGGACTTTAATGCTGTACTCACAGTGGCTAGCACTTTATTCAGCAGTTTCTGCCCTCATTGTGGTCATGCATTGTGGTCATGCATTGTGGTCACGCACTGTGTCACCATTACTAGTCACTCCGCACCACGGTGCACAGCCAGTCACTGCACGGCATACGCTCGGACCTGTATTTTAGGACAGTGCTTCATCTTCTCCTCCTGCGGGATGGTGTTGGTGACGACCACGGCCTCGAAGCAGGCATTGTTGATGCGTGAGATGGCCGGTCCGGAGAAGATGCCGTGGGTGAGGATGGCGTACACCTTGGTGGCTCCAGCCGATAAAAGCCTGGGGGTTCGGATACAGCGGAGTTCAGGCTCATTCATCCGAAAACAGCTCCAGGGCCATTAAGACCTAATGACTGTCCGAAATGTATGCATTCAAAGACTGCTGATGCATTGCAAATGGTTTCCAAAATGCCACATTTGTAAGATAAGCAATACTTAATCCAAGCATGTGCCAAATAAAAAGTGAACTACAAAAGGGAATGGGGGGGGGGGGATACTGAGAGAAATCTTTACATGGAGCATCTTTTCAATACAGATACAAAACATCATTGATCAAAATCTGCATGTATGCTCATTTATTAGTAAGTCAGCACTAGTGCTGCTCAATAGAACTATAAATATTTTAAATTGTATAATATTCTGTTTTTCCCCTCAAACTTTAGATGGGTTAGATTTAATTTCTTGACAGTACTTTCGTTTTTGTGTTTAGCTGCTATATTCTGAGTATTTTATCAGGAACTGTGCATTAGATGACAACAACACACTGAAGCTGTACACCAGTGCTACTGCGGGCCGCAGTGTCTGCAGGCATTTGCTACACCACCTGATTTCAATAATACCTACAGACACGGGGCCCCGCGTGGAGTTAAGTAGCACTGCTGGAAACAGAAGTTTGGAGTAACCTCAAGAGATCACTGACTTGTTGATTATGTGTAGAATCCTGACTGTTCTATTGTCTCTTTTGTATGCTGCAAAACAAACTGCCTCAGTGAGGAAAATAAGTTTTAAAATAAGTAGGTAAATAGTAAGTCATGGTGTAAGGCTTTAATCATACCTGATGCTGTAGTGAACAACCAAAGGTCATGTGAAATATTTCCAGAAGAAATCTTCATCATTAATAGCTATTGGGTGGCAGCAAGACAGCAAATCAGCAGCAGTGTCGTACAGCTTGAATGTGATCATATGATGCATTTTTTCAACCACATAGATAATCAACAAGGTTGTACATATTCTGTCTTATTAACACCCAATATACATCAGTGGTAATGTTATTTTTCTCCCGGAAGCGTTTAAAATGGCCTCTGAAGTTTACTACTGCATTAGGTATGAATAAAGAAAAAATTAAAAAAGATAGCTGCTATGGCTCATAGCTGTGATTATTCTTATTACAATGTAACCTTGTGACCTAATCAGCACAGTCAGGCAGTACATGAAAAAGAAGTGGTGCACGCATTCAGAAACAACAATTACAAAAAACAGTTAAACAGTGTTGGAAGCCAGAAAATGCCATGTGAACTTGTGTGGGTTGTGCGAAACACGGCAGACATTTACAGCGGGGGGTGGGGGCAGCTTCACTCAGTGGGTGGGGCTTACTTGTCAGCTGCGTGGCAGATGGTGCCACAGGTGTCGGCCATGTCATCGACTAAAATGGCGACCCGGTCCTTCACGTCCCCCACAAGGACCATGCGGTCAACCTCGTTAGCCTTCTTCCTCTCCTTGTGGATGAGGGCGAAGTCGACATTTAGGCGGTCGGCGATGGAGGTGACTCTGTGAGAGGAACACAGGGGTTTAGCACAGGGACAGCATCCAGAGCATTCCCCGTGAACACAAAGTAGCTTACATTGCACATTCAGCACATATTGTACAAACCCGATAACGTGCTCTTCATAAGACTAAATGGAACATAATCAAGGTCACTGAATCATTTGGCCTTCTGCTTCTCTCTCAGCAGTTACGGGACAGCCGTGCATGTACTGAAGTAAAGGCTGTTCCGACATTCAACAATAGCCTCACTGTTTGCACTGCAAATGCGGGGCCTGGGAAGCCAATAAAAACGCGTACGTAGGTGCAGAATTTAAATCTTTACTTGAAATGTAACTTCTTTAATGTTCAGCACAACTGAAAAATTCAACAGGTTGAGAGGGGCCCGCAGGGTAACTCTCAACCCCACAGGCAGTGCCTTCCTCGGTCACCTCTTGGCTCCTCCAGCATCCGGGGACACGATGGTGCAGTTCTTCCACTCCAGAATGTTCTCCTTAATCCACTTGAGTACGGCTGGCTCTGCATACAAATTGTCCACCGGGATGTCAAAAAAACCCTGCAAAAAAATCCAAGTAGCAGGCATTCAGAAACAAAAGGTGAATTCGCCACCTACCAGAAAGCAGGAGCTAGGCATTGTTTTAGCAGCACTAGCAAGAGATACGTTTTTCTGGATTGGCTCTATTGTACTTTAGCTTTATCATGAAAAAATCCTCTAAATTATAATTTCAGGAACATTTCCTCTTAAAAATCTAGAACTAAATCGTAAATAGCCTTGGTCAGTTATTGTGGCAGTAATGTGCCTGCTTTAACTATAAAGTAATACAAATGAAAGGGTAAGCACCAGAGATTTTTAAAAATCAAATACACCAGGCAAGTGCAAGAACTTGTCCAATTTTATGACTAATTTGATTAAAAACATAATTTTATTGAAATAAAGGCATAATAAGCCCAAAAAGAGGTAATCGGGCTATGGTAAAAAGACTCTTGGTAACAGGCGTAATTGTCCAAAAGTTGGACTAGTCCTTTAAATGGAGTTCTGGACGCTGGCTTTGGGAAGACTGTGAACCAAATAATATTACCTCTTGCTCAAACTGGCAGCACCAAGATCAGCAATGATTGATTTTACCGAGTTATTGATAGACAATTTGAGTAAGTGAGTTATTCTATGCAGAATAAAATATTTCAATGTCTATTTGTGTCATATTTTCAACCTGTTGCCCCCGTGACCTCACGCAACAGAGAAGAAATGTTCCGGCATGGCATCGATCGTTTCTGTCAGCAGTGATCAATTTGTCACATTTGAAGCAATAACAATAATTTCAGATTCATTTAATGATAAATTATAATAAACAATAATAAAAACAATACAAAACTATAATAAAAAGAATTGGTCTATTATCTGTGGGGAGGTTATGCGGTGCTTACCCTTCCTGATAAATCTGAATGAGATGTGTGGGCGTGCACGCGCAAGTGTGGATTACATAAATAAAGAAATATTGGGAGCCCTAGGCTGACTCGTTCATGCAGCCATCGGCTCCGGCTCATTCCAGACCTGAATCTGAGAGGCATGCAGGTCCATGGTGATGATGTGATCGGCTCCGGACACAGACAGCATGTTGGCCACCAGCTTAGCAGAGATGGGCGCTCGACTCTACAAGAAGACACCACCGTGAGTCAGACAGCACCTCATACTGCTCAATGCAACTCCATACATCCATCAAAGCACTGCACATGCTTTTCTGCTCATACAAAACAGCAGCATAAAGTATTCAATCGTAGAACTGAACTGATACTTGTTGGAACCAGTCAACCACATAAAGAAGTTGGTAAATATCAACTATGGATGATGGCACACAGCATAAAAGGGAAAAGGCATGCATATGTAATTAAGAGGAGAGGTGGATATGGTCCAAGGCATTTGGCAGCAATTTTCAGCAATTTAACAACCTCGGATACTGGGCAGTTTACTTTTCGTAATCAACCTGACAAACAATGTTAGTGAGCAGAACTATAAGTATATTCATACATTTGAGACTTAGAGAATCCTGGAGACATGCTTTAAGATAGGTTCATCATTAAAAATGTTTTTAAAATAATGACATAAATTTATTAATTCACAAACAAATTTTTATAAATGATGCCTCTTTTCTCTCCAATATGTCCATTTCTGCTCATGCTGCAACACTCACAGCAATCTTTGAATTCGATTTGGTAGAGCACAGACAAGTATGTGCTCTCCTGAGTCACACCGCAGTTCCAAAGTCAGGCACAGACATGAGTGGGAGGAAGAGTCTGGTAATCCGGCTGATTGAAATCTCCCATCCCTGGGCACCAAACTGCAGGGCTGCTGGCCAGTCAGCACTAGCAAGGTCTGGTTCCATAACGGACCCTGGGGTCCTTCCTTGACCGACAAGAATGCCTTAACAGGATGAGCCATCCAGGGAGCAGACCCAACATTTATACCAGGTTTTCTGCCTTTTTAAATCAAATATTATTTTTGAACAAATGTGAATATTGAAAACTGAAATTTGGATGTGCAAATAATTTTAATTCAATGGCTTACTGTATCCACAATTTCACACAGAAACTTTAAAATTTTAGTTCATTTTAGAACATGAGAATGTCGAGAGCAAATGAATGAAAGCCTGATTCTTGATATGCTGCATGATTTGGTATGGATGTCCTTGAAATGTTTTGACATTTTGTATGTTCAGAGATGCTCTTCTGCATAATGTGCGGTTATTTATGTTACTGTCACCTTCCGGTCAGCATTGACAAGTCTGGACGATCTCCTCTAACCTCTCTCATTAACAACGCATTTTTGCCTGCAGAACTGCTGGATGTTTTTTGTTTTTTTTTGCACCATTCTCTGCAAACTCTTTTGTGCGTGAAAATCCCAGGAGATCAGCCAGAGATTTAGTTACTGGGTGCCACATGGTTGGCTGATTAAATATTAATCAATAATAACTTGCATTAACAAGCTAGTGTACAGGTCTACCTAATAAAGAGATCACTGAGTGTAAAAAACAGATAATAGAAGTTTCCCAATGGTGGTGGAACAACAGTAGCAATAGTTTTCCTACACCTGTTGTGCTAGGACCTAACTGAAAAAATGTGGCTTCTGAAAGTGACTCATTGAAAATAAAGTTTGAGCAATATTATCAAAATATGAACTATAATGTTGTTCTTGAACCACCTGAAATATTTAAAATGACCTTGCATGAATATCAGAAGCATTGTGGGAAATGGCGTTGAGTATGGAATTGAGTATGGCTGAAGGCAAATTTGGACATGTCCACCTCGCATTACTAAATTCTCCTGCTTCATTTCAACATTTCTTTCCACCTCAACATTCAACATCTTATTTCCCCCCCCCCCGCTAAAAACATCAAAATGGTGTTCCAGTCCACTTTGACTTCAGCCTCACTGCAGCAGATGGAATGGGGACGGAGTGGGAAAAGTAACTAGATCGATATCCCTCACCCCCACCTTGTCCTTCTTGTCCTGGCGGGCGTAGGGGAAGCAGGGGATGACGGCCGTCACACGGGAGGCCGAGGCGATCTTGCAGGCGTTGATCATGATCAGAAGCTCCATCAGGTTGTCGTTTATCTCCCCGCAGCCACTCTGAACGATGTAGACGTCCTCCCCTCTCACACTCTCACCAATCTCCACGCTGCAGGGGGGGGGGGGGGGGGGGGGGAGGTAAGATTAATTAAACGGCCTCCAAACAGAGGCACTTAAAGAACAGTAATATTTATGATAACACTTTATGATGAAGAACATCACATTACCATTAAGGCCATTCCTGCGCCTTAAAGTTCCTCAGTCCTCACATCCCACCCTCCTTAAGGTAACCATAAGGCTAAAACAAAAGCTAGCAATAGCGAAGAAGGCTATGTGACGGGTTTATCCAATCCAACTATTCAGGGGCAAATTGTCTGCAACTGGCACCAGAGATGCAACTGGAACAGAGCTCCCCCTCTGTGTTTTTTTTGCCAACAATCACCTGCAACTTTGGAGGCCAAATTTCGTTATAACTCAGTTTTGTCTGGTGAGCTTTCACCGCTCAAGAACACAAAACATTTCCCCACGAAGTGAAAGCACAGAACATTCTAGCATCTCTTATAATCATTAAAAAGAAGGCCATGTTGCAATCAAAATACCAGTAAACCAGAATGCGTGCAAACTCTGCAGTTAGAGGATGGTGGGTCTGATATAACTGCCAATAATGCTACCACAAAATTGTCAATAAAGTTACTGCTCCATATGTAATCAGAATGTTAGCAGTGACAGTTATCAGAAATGCCTCAGATAACTCCAATCCTATGACCTCTAACGTGTACTTATAATGGAACTTAAAGTCAGGGTCCAAATAGGATTTCTTTACACTTTTGCCAGAGACCCAGGTGAACAGGAGTCCCAGGATCGATTGTACACTACCTCTGAAGGCAGTGTGAAAATCTAATGTCAACTCTAATGTCTGGATACACCCCTGTGAGTAATTTTGCACACTCATTGGGGTGCTTTCTATTCAGTTGAAAGGTCTGCTGCATTGTCATCTAATGGAGGACCCTTATCTCTGCAAACTTAGCGCATGACTGCTTTGTCAGCAAATCCAAACCAGTTCCATGTTATTGAACAGGACCCTTTTTTCTTCTTACAAGACAGCCATGTGATGGCATGTTTTCAAGTTAGAAGAGATAAGAAAAGTATGTAAATCAAGTAAATGTGTTCCCACCGCAGTATTCAGTATTGAGTTTTTAAAGGTACCACCTACCATATAGGCGATGCACATAATTGATTTCAAACAAATATTCGTAGGTAAGCCAGTGTAAAAGATTTATCTTCTTGTCTTAAAGTTTCACCAATTTGTGACCGGTTTCAACATAATCAGTCATAAGTCACAATGGCTCACATCAGCTGCGTTCATGGCTACATGTTAACATATTTGTTTCATGCTCTGTGCGTCTTAATTTAAAGGTAAATGTTCAGTTGGGCAGGCCAGATCTACCGCATTCGTTGCTAAAGGTTAAATAAGTTGCCTTACATTTCTGGAGAAATTAGGATATATTAAAAAGCTGGCCAAGATACAAGCTTTCAAAAGCTCTTCACACTATTATCGTCTATGCACAATAAACAGTGTTTTATCCTTTGTTTCAGAAAAGACTATTCTATGATAGTGGCAGACAAAATATCTGCAGTCATAAAATAATCAATAAGCACCTCAATAAAGCTACATAATTGATCCGAATGGTAACACCGAATTCTGTTCAGCGCTTTTTTCATCAAAGTACTCTGATTCGCTTCTACGTCTTATTTATGCATAGAAAGCAACATACTGGGATGAAAAGCAGACCCATACACTGGAGTCAGTTAAAGCCATGTGGCAATGTTTACATACTTTGTTCAGAACTCGGACGGCGTTTTGGCCGATGGCCAACATTCATAGATCTAGCTCGAGGACACCAATCATGTGATAGAACTGGCCGATAAAATGGATGCTGACTTCATGTCCCATAAGCAAACCCATGTGAGCCGCTGTGTAATCTCTGGGAATTTAAGTGCCGCCGACTACAGAACAACACAGACCTGGGAAATGTCCAGATTATAAAATAACTACAAGCCCCGGAATTCCTGTCAGTGGTAATTATAGATAACCCATGTGGTTCAGATCGTACAGTAAAATACCCCAATAACATATCACAAATTAGCCAAGAATATTCAACAGACTTGGCGGGTAAACAAAGCATCACTCAGCACACAAAATAAATACATTAATACATAAAAATCTGCCATACTCACCATGTCTCTTGATTGCTGAATTTCTTTGTAACCACCTTTCCCAGCTCCAACCCCAAACGGTCGGCGATCTTTTGAGACAGATCCTGGTGAGAGCTACCGCTGAAAATCTTAATGTTCGGCATTTTTGGGCGTTCCAGGGCGTCGGTTTACGGAAAACTGGATTAACAAAAAAAAAATCCGTGCCTAGACACGTCAATGATGCTTAGATGCAAATGCGTAGTTCAAAAGAGAGCAATTGTAGATGTCGTTCGTCATCTGATGGTAAGCTTTCTGCTAGTCGCACACCGCCTCACTCTACCTTTCCTCCATCATAACCTCCACGCGCTTCCTCTCGGTAGCGCGCGAAAGCACGCACGTTTCCCCTGTCTAGCGTATGACGTCAATAACGCGCGCCCTCCTCTACTGCATCAGCGATGAATACACCTCTGTTGTGATGAAGAGGGAGAAAATAGCTATAGCGACGGGTTTTATTAATTTCAAAATATTTCCCGTTATAAATAATAGTAGTGCCACAGACATCTCCAGAATTTCTCAGTAGCACGTTATTCTATACATAAAGCTTTTCAGCATTAAACCCTTTACTGAGTCTTTTCATGTTTGCTACGACAAGGGACGTGGTGGTAACCGGGTCCTTCCCTCTGTTGTGGTGTCAGCCACAGGCCTTGGAGGCTGCCTCTAGCCCTGTTTATTGCAGGGATGTAATATGAAGGGCTGGTGTGGTTGTAAGCTCTTGTTACAGCCTAGTGGCCTGATTCAAATATTTATCTAATTATGATCTTCAGTCAAGTCGGTAAGTCAATTAGGAAAGTCAATTTGTTGCTGGGCTAGACAAAAAATGAAGAAATACATTCAAATAAAAAATACAGCCACACTCTACCATTTCAAATAGGTTTGGGTATCCCTCATATACAGTACGATGCAACCTTCAGAAAATGCATTTCCTTGTGCATGACAGGGCAGTGGTATGGTGCAGAACTTTCAGAGGTTTGTTTGGGCACAGTGGGATGTTAGGAAAAACTGGGAGGGAGCACTGGAACCAGTTGTGAATTTGAAAGTGTCAAACCATTAGCCATCAACAACTTGGTGGAATTAGCCATTTGTCATTCGATGAATGGCATCGTTTCATCTTGCATCTTTTCAGTTTTTAACTTGAGTGTCTAGGGGGAAATGTGCTCAGTACTTGGCTCAATAGAGATGATTATGTTCTAGAAGGCTCTCGAGGGAAGTCTAATGCAGTTTTTGGTGAGTGTCCATAGGACGAGTAAAGCAATCTGGACAGCCTTCATCTGGCAATGTTGAACCTATCCATATCCACTGTGCAAGTGTCTCTGGCAGTTTGTGAGATACAACCTTGATCGGAACCTTTTGTTCCCCGGTGCTGAAGGTCGATCAGTAGATAATGAATAGGCTCTTTTTATTCTGTACTGAGACAGGAGAACCAGTGGCAAATGGACCTTGAGGATAACACAACAAGCTCAGGAGGTCAGAAGACATTGTCCATGGAACACCCAGCAGTAGGGGGGTGGTCTCCTTTTCATCTGTCACATGAACAATTCCAAATCTGTTCATTTAGGTTGGTTTCTATTTTTATGTTTTCAATTAGACCTTTTAGTTTTTCCCTATAAGGATAGGGAAAGCCAAACTCATAATCTGCCTCACCTTGGGGGAACAAAGTACAGAATAGGGAATCAAGTGATTAACTAAGCATGCTGAGGTGAGAGTTTGACATTGGGCATAATACTCACGATGAATGAACATTGACTTGGTATCATATAACTAGTAGCTTATATATAAAGGTATATTACATTAATTCCATTACATTGTTCTGCAGTCTCCACCTGGTGGTAATTTCCTAAATGGGACTGTATGAAATACATATTATGAATTACTTGTTTTAATGTAACATTTTCCATAAATGCACTGCTACTTCTCTGGTAAATAAAAAAGAAAACCATGTGAACATCTACCAAGAATGGCAACAATGAAGTGTAATCTTGTAATATGTTATTATATTTAATCTCATTATTCTCATTAGCCTCATGGCAAACCATTTGTTTTAGAATTATTACACAAGTGCAAGATAAATACATTGAAAAACAATCAATGAATACTTGAATTATTTTGCATGTGCTTGTGTGTAGTTACATAACATCAAAGGGCACAAAACTGATTCATGAATGCTTTTGTTTCACTGTGTGTGATTTTGCCCATGCTTTTAGATCCATTTATCAAAAGCATATACTGTAGATACCTGTAGGAGCAGCGCATCACTATTTTCTATCTCTTTCTATCTCTCTCACACACCGACACATGCACACACACACTTTTTAAGTTGAATGTATTAACATGAATACACTTTATTGCTATTAAAACATGAACCACGTTATACACAGACAGAGGACCACATTGAAGACAAGATATTTGACAAAAATAATCAAATAAATAAGTTAATAAATAAATGAGGCAATAAATTACAAAAGAAAATCCACAAGAGTATGGAACAGAGGGACATAGTAACATTTTGGGAATGCAACCAAACAATGCATGTCACAACTAAATATTCAACTTGTGATAAAAAAAACCTGAAAAACACTTTTCATAAAATTTGTGGGAGAAAAGTAGGATCAAAATGGAAATATTTTATAAAAATAAACATGGCCCATGCTTTATAGTTATGTATATTCTTTAAAATATAGCTTTCCACTATTCATTTCTATGATACATTACTACTATAAATAAGGTACAGTCATGTTACGATTCTTTTTGTTTTACAAAAACAGTGAAGCATTTATGATAAATCTTTACACTGCCAATATTGAATATTTTAAAAGTATCTGCCTCCTCACAAATATCCTATTTAATTTACACTATTTACAAGTTGATTACATAATCATACACCATCATAGAGATGAGAAGCAGTGAGGGGCTCGTATGTTTGTATGCCCAACCGCCATTCTAGTGAAACAGGGCTGTCCAGCCTAAACCATCTCCAAAATACATAGAGAAGTATGACTCACGAGCAGAAGAAACCATGTTATCTCTACTGTGCAAATCCAGGAAGACAAAGGTGGAAATATGGCAACGTGTAAGACAGAGTGATATGAAGAACATATGGCACATATGAATCTCACCCATGACAGCAAGCAGACTAGGGATCAAGTAAGCAGAATCTGAATGAAACTGCAAACAACATGGGCTTCAGGACTTTGTAAACCTTTATGTGAGTTCGGTTTGTCAACAGAGGGTACAGGAAGAGACAGAAAAAAAGTGTTCAGACAACAAACAGGTGTTTGCTTTATTAAAATACATAAAAAACTACTTTTATGTGTGTTTCTTCAATTTCCAAGGATGCACAACGGATAAACAGTACTTAAAAAAAACAGCAGCGTCAGGTTTTTTTTGTTTTGTTTTTTTTTCTGCGGGGGGTGGGGGGGTGGGGGGGGGGGGCGTGGCAAAGAGTGAGATTAATTTGAAAGGAAAGTGTGTACTGTAGAATTAGAAGCTATTTTCTGTGATATAAAATCATTTAAAAAACAAAGGGCGCCACATGGAGGGCTATTTAGCCCCCTTGTTCTCCTTGTCAAATGTAAAAAATAGTGAGCCACTAATTCTCTAAGCTGTGCTGAAAAAAAAGCAGAGACACTGAGCATGATGTGTGCTGAGAACAGAATCCGGTTGTTACATATGGGGACAACATGGAAGCTGCACAAATTCCAAGCTTACTCACCTGCGGAATCCGTTTCCTCCATAATGAGGCAGATATTGTTGCATTAATCGAGGTGCCCAGTTAGTTTTGGGCATGTGTCTTTAAGCCTCTTCAGTGCCTTGTGAAAAGCAGTGTTCAGATCATGAGGAAAGTGCCGGGCTAGACCCAGCAAGTTGAGGCTGCACTCCCTCAAAGAAGAGCAATCAGTCTCTACTGACATAGATGAGCCATGAGTTTGGATTTCTGCTACATTGACTGCCCTGAGCAGGTGTGCCTTACCTGTGTCTCCACTCCACATGTGTGTGCATGTGCATCTGTGCCTCACAAATAATGCAGTCCAAACATGTGGCCATTTAAAATTTTTCAGTGACACAAAGTCCAACAGTGTGAATATACTGTACGCATTGAAGATGCACTTAAGACACTTAAAGATTGTCCAGATATCCAGTGAAGCACTCTGTATCATGTCACAATGATCAAAGAAATGTACAAACAAACATATGATCGAACCCAACCAATGCTTTTGCACAAACTAATTTTTACAGAATCCGCTACTTGATATTTTTGTTGAGGAATTTTTTTCTCAGTGCTCACTGGATGTTGGATATGTTATCCTAATTGTCATGATCATAGTCATAATAATAATTTATGATAAATATTATTTTTGACACAAAAAAGTTTATCCTTTGCAAAGTAAAAACAAAACAAAACAAACACTTAATCAGTTTGACAAAGACAATACTCCACCCTGTAGCATTAAGCCATAGGTCTCACTTATAGCCCTGCCTATATTGCCTGTCTGAGTATGTTTGTACGTCTTATCTGCATGTGTGCATCTCTCTAGGTCCTAGGTCCCAGTCCAGTTCTCACCCCTGCACAGATGTGGTGGTTTAAGAGGGGTTCTGCTAATGCTGTAGGACCAGTGGTGCAATGCCTGTGCTGATGCTGCCTCTGTAAACACATGTCAAGGAGCACTTGCTTCCCAGTACCGTCCCAAGATATCGTAGCAAGTACTGTTATGGGAAATGAATGTAAACAGTAAGTCAGTATGGTGAATCCCAGGGTGGGGAGTGCACCCAGTTCACTCCAGACTGTCATGTCAGCCTCACTGGATGTGTCACAGAATGGAGCAAGAAGTGTGTGTGTATGTGTGTGTGTGTTTGCGTGTGTGCACATGTGTTTATGTATGTGTGTGTCATGTGGGGTATAGGTGCTCATGTTCTTTGAGACCCCCCATGGATGAGAGAAGCACAAGCCTCACTTGGTGATCAGGGTCTTGATGGGGCGGTTGAGGGAGCCTGCAGTCATGGTAGTAAGAGGAGGCCCAGACGGGAGACCAGAATTCTTGGCAGGTAAGCTGCTGGAGTGGCCCATGGACTCTTCGGCGGCGCGTAGGAGGAGTGTGTAGTTGATGGCCACCTCTTCAACCTTGCGCAGAAGCTGCAGGCGCTGGGCCTCGGAACGCACCCCACGCACCAACTGGATGAAGGTCTGTGTCAGGCCGCACAGCACCTGGAAGCTGGCGGTGACGGCGTTCAGCATTCGTGTGGGGCTCTTCTCCACCCCGGCCACTCGCCGGCACGATGCCCGAAACTCCTTGAAGCGAATCGCTAGCTCCTGCTTGTACTCAGCTAGCCGTGCCGAATGCAGCTGGGGCTCGCCCTCTGTGTGGGGTCCGCCACTGGCACACTGACGCAGAATGGCCAGCAGCTCATTAGCATCAAGCTGGGCGCTGAGAAAGCCATCGGGCAGGGAGAAGGTTTTACCCTGGAGAGCCTGCACACGTGCCAGGCTGCCCTCTAGGCTGCTGCTGGCCCGTAGGTCAATCTCCTGGCTCTGTGGCTCCTCCTCTTCCTCCTCCTCTTCCAGCTCTACCTCCTCCTCCCCGCTGCAGTCCTCCGCATTGAGGACCTGCAGGGTCTTGCTGACCACGGGCATGGAGTGGGCATCCAGCTGCATGCCAGGCAGGACCTGCAGAGGAATGGAGTAGGATAGCTCATCCTTCTCGCTGCTCTCGTCGGCCGCCTCACACTTACGGTAACAGAAGCAGAAGGAGCAGCACTTTTCCCGGTCATCATTATCCTCACTTGGCAGCCCCAGCAGCACCTCCCCTGCTCCAGTTCGCCCCTCCCGAGGGATCTCATCGCCCTGGATGGAGAACACACCCTTCCTCTTCCCATCCCTGATGCTGCTATAGCATGGCTCCACAGGGGTGGGAAGCCTCAGGCCTGTTGCCCTCACTCGCTCCATTTCCTTTTCCAGACTCTTGGATTTGGGCTTAACCTCAGCATAGAGGGGTGCATTCTCATTTCCCTCAGCCTCCCCAATGCTGTACCGCCTCTGGAGTTTCTTGTACTGGGGAGCACCCAAGCATTCAGGGCGGGAGGTACAGGTGGGCAGGCAGGATGCCGCTTCCCCACGAGGCTCCCGGGACTCCAGGCTGGAGGAGCGGATTCTGGTAGTCTTGATCTCCAAGGTATGAGGTCTCCTGGGTCCTTCAGGTAAATGTGACACCTTAGTCACAGCTGGAGGGGTCTTTGAGACTGCCCTCTCTCTCCCTCTGCGCTCGGCAGCGGATCCCACTGGCGTGTCAGGCAGCCGGATCCCCCGGCACAGCCTCTTGCAGTCACAACTGCGCCGCTGCTCACGGGAGACACCAGGAACTTTCTGTACAGGGCTGGAGCGCAGCTGGCAGGAGCAGGGGGTGCCCCCGGGCACCGGGGAGGGTCCCGGGGGCAGAAACTCAGCCTGGGCCGCCTTAGGTTTAAGCAGCTCTTCTAGGAACTCCAGCTCATACTGCCGCACCTTCTGTAGCTGAGCCTGTCGTTCGTCTGTCTCACGGCGCAGCCGGGCTGGGAAAGTTGCGGAAAGTAAGTTACGGAAGCTAAGGAAGGGAGCAGTACGCTGCTGCTTGTGACCCCTGCTGTTGCCAGCACTACCACCACCCTGTTTCTTATGCTCTATGGCAGGGATTGTCGCAGCCTTGTCTGCGTAGCTCGTGGTCAGAGTGGTTTCTACCAACATGGGCAGGACCTTGGGTGCTTTCTGTGTGTCATTGTTAGCTTTTACCTCTGTCTTTACATCTGGCATGTCTTTGCGCTCTGTCTTTTCAGGGCGTGGAGAGAACCTTGGTGGGACCAGGAGGCTTTGCTTTGGCAGGCTGGGCTCTGGTCCCTGTGTCCCACCCTCTTTGCTGCTGGACAGCTGCAAACCCTTTGCTTTGGCACGGAGACGCTCATCATCTGTTGGGGAGGAGGAGTGGAACACAACCACCTTCTGGGCCTGTGGGTCCTTCAGCCTCAGGGAAGGCTTGGGTCCAGGCCGTACTGGGCACGTGCAGAACAGGTCATCCACTGGTAAGGGACCCTTGTTGTTGGAGGTTGAAGGCTTGCTGGTCTTACTGGAGGCAGTCTCGGCATCTTGGCACATATTTGTCGGGCAAATTTTTGCAGAAACAGCTTTGTCCACAGGCATGAGTATTGGTAAGGCTTTGTTGGTAGTTTCAGGGCTAGTAGCACTGGAGACTTTGCCCTTCACATCCACAGGAGGATTGATGCTCAACTGGCCCTCTTTGGGTCCAAGCATCGTCTTGTCTTTGCCAACCTGGCACATCTCCCCTTGATCGGCTACTTTCAGTTCCTTAGCAGCCTGAGGGGAGGGGTCAGCCATACCCCCAGGGGGAGGCTCTGACTTGGTCTCCACTGTGCTCAAGTCACTCTGAACTGGAGCTTGTGTCTGGCTCTGCTCCACTGTGAGGCTGGGGCTCGGAGTCTCCTGGCTGGGGCTGACTATCAGTGGCACGGTCTTGCTGAGTATGACAGGTTTGGGGGGGCAGGTGGCACGCAGTTGGCCCAGGGACAGGGCACCACTGCTTAGAGTTTGGGTGGTGCAGGCAGGGATTGTAAGGGGAAAGTCACGGCGGCTGAAGAAGCGCTCCTTGTTGATGTGGTGAGCCAGCAGGTATGTCTGGTTTTGCTTCATGGCTGAGACCATCTCAGAGACATCAGTCAGCTCAGAAGAGTTGGTCTCATGTCCAGAGTCCAAGGAGGACTCTGGGGTTATGGCCGCCAGCACAATTAGCCCTGCAGGGAAGAACATAGGTCACAGTCACTCAATGACTATAGCTGCCTTATAGTACATGAGTCACAATGACTAATAGGTTACAGTATTCTTGCTACTGGACATTAGATGAACATAAGCTTTGTAGTAACCACAGAAAATGTTTGAAACCACCGGAAAGATATATAGAGGGAGCTGCCGTGACAAAGAGCTACATGGGTTTCAACTACATTCTGTCAAAACAGTCCCTGTTCCTCAGCATTATTATTAACATTACACAATTATTTACCTTTAACCTGGTCGGTTACCTGAGAACTCAATTATCATTTGCAGTGACAAGCAGGGGAGTAAAAGGTACGGAATGCAAGGAATTGTGCGGAACATTATTATCAGCATTCTGCTTTTTTTGCATTCACAAAATGGAGGGCTACCCTAATAGTTGTATGGTTGTAGTTGATTTAGCTGATGCATTTAAACAGTTGCATGTAAATAATTTTTTTTTACATTTTAGTTAAAACACAGGCTAGGCAAAAACATCGTTCAACCTTTTAACATTTGCAGTACCATTTTGATCATTAAGCTAAAGGGTCAGCCTGGGTTTGGAGGATAGAGAAATATTTCCCCAACACTGGTCAACAGAACTTGTTCTCTCTAATTGTTTGCTCTGGTAATTAAAAAAAACATGCCACTACACTGGCTGCTCAATGAATCAGTCTTTCATGAAAAAAGCCATTACATTTACTTTTCACTTTGGAAAGAAGATAGATTAGGACTCATGCTAAAATGAAGTGGCATCCAACTGATTTTCATGGATACCTGAAACCCTGATGTAAACATAAGCTAAGTAACAAATGGTTGCAAGAACCCTTGGTGCAAAAACAGATGCCTTTGGTACTATAAGAGGGTTGCCTAAGAGTGCTATCCTGGCCCCTGGTTCTACAGTAGGGCCTTTGATCGTTTGGTCAGTGTGTCCACCTGCAGTCTGTGGGGGCTGCTGGTGATGTTGGGGGTAATCCTCAGATGCTGCCAGGGCCTCCAACGCCTGCAGGGTGGACACCAGGGCATCGTCCAACTCTTGCGCGTGATCCCGAACTGTCCGCGTGGCCACGCTGTCAATCAGCGTGATGGGCACCTCCTCCCGCCCACCTCCTCCTGCTGTGGCCCCGGCCTGGGCTTTCTGTGCCCTCTTGGGGTCCTCCTCATCGGAACTGTTGTCCCTGAATCCAGGTGGCGGAGCAGCGATAGCAGGAGGGGGCGGCCTCAGCTTCTCATTCTTCTCTTCTATCTCCTCGTCCTCCTCACTGCCTGGGAGTGGGAGGGATGTGAGGTCCACAGCACCCCCGTCACGGGCGGCGCAGGCATTGGAGCAACGGCGCAGAGCAAGCTGCTGAGGCCCGCCTCCTCCGTTCACCGCCACCACCCCCTTGGCCGCTGCCTTCAGCTTGGCCTTGCAGGAGTCGCAAAAGAAGCGAGTACGCCGCTGAGAAGGCTCTAGAGTGTAGGCCCGCCCTCGGAACACAGGGCTGTCTTGACTGTGCCCCTCTAGCCCTGCAATAGACTCAGAGCTCTTAAGCGTGGGGTCGGATTTGGTGCGTGGCCGGCCTATATCCCCAGAGACAAGGTTCTCATTTATGTCCACTTCGGCCTCAGCATCACCCTGTGCCTGGAGTTCCTGCAGCTGCTGCTGCTCCTTCAGGTGTATGTGACAGAGGCCCAAGTGCTGGGGCTCTAGCGGGGCGGTTGGCCCCCGGGATGGGTCCCTGGGGGGGCCCTCTCTCTCCTCTGAGCGCCGGCTGCTGCTGGACGTTGAGGGTGTGGGCCATGGGGCGACGTGGGTGCTTCTGTAATCTAAAGACAGGAGTTATCACAACAGTTGAAAGGTAGAGAGAGTGTGTGTCCAGATGGAAAGACTATGGCAGAGTCTGATGGTGGGTTTTCTGGGATGGATGTTCAGCTCAGCCGTGTGGGATGGAGGTGGATGCCTCGAGGCTGGAGATGGATCCCATCAAAGCGGAGGTGCTGCCTGGAATAAGGCCTCCCAAACAGGTATGTGCTGACTTTGGCCATGTGATCACAAAAAGGAATGGGATGTCCATCATGTGTCTGACAGTGACAGGTTTTCTCATCACAGATAAAAATGGCATGGAAAGAATAACTCCGGGATGTTAGTCAGGAAGATGAAGACCAACAGATGAACTGGGCCACTTTTCCCTGGAGTGGGTCAAATTGTGCTGAGATGGAGATGAGAGGGAAGGGGGCTCAGCCAGAGAACCACAAATGAAACTCCCCAGGGGTGACTGTTAACATGACTCAATGGAGCGGGTCCAGTCGCACATTGAGAAGCAGATGACAGTCCAGCGGGTCCCTACACACATGTGGCTGTGACATGATGACTGGCATTCCACATAAAGTGGTCTTTAATGAATGACATTTGACTGAGAGACCGAAAGCTAAAGAAATTGGGTCTGAAGTATTTCTCTTCAGTGACATGACAATATAGGCAAATGTTAATGGATGGTTATTTTTATTTATTGTTTGAGTATCATTATGAAAATTGTGCACTGTAACTATTCATATGATAAATATAAATAAACATAATAGACCTAGAACGAAAACAAACTATTCAAAATCAGTATGTGTACAATGCATTGGTGATACATATCCTGTCTGTATCCAGCACTAGAAATCAAGGAGATGGCCAATAACTTACCTGCCTTGATCATGTGAGACTGACCAGGTGTCCGGCAGTAAATGGTCTTCTTGGGGTCTACGAACAGTTTGTAATAGCCAGATATGAGACTGGCAAAATTGGTGGCATCTGGCCACTCCATCAACAGGACTAGTGGCTGAGAAGGGAGGTAATGGCAAAGGTCAGTTTGTATTTAGATATAAAATTATGAGGTTTTGATGAGCCAAAACAGCACCTTCATCCAAGCTCAAAATATACATAACTATTTAATTGTGGTAAGACAGTAAAACCGGTTAAATTTAGCTTACAGCAACCAAACAATTTGAGATCACAACCCTTTTTTTGGCAACAGGAAAACATATGTTAACACATCTGTTTTCTCCCTATTCACCTCAGCTGATTTGTGGTGAGTGTTCTGCTGCAAAATGGCTACATTGAAAAGAGAGTCATTCTTATTCCTAGGCTAGCCTAGCGGACATTTGGTTTCACATTGAATACCACCTTGGCATCCAGGATGACCAGCTCTACCCGGGCCACACCCTGGTTCTCTCGGAACAGCTGGATCTTGGCAATCCGACTGAACTCTGCAAGCACGGTAGTGAGGTTGTTCTTCAGGTCTATGACGTGGCTTATGCCGTGCCGCGGCCCGACCAGCAGGGAGGTGGCTGACTGCTTCTCGTCCTGGTGAGAGAGAAGAACAAATGCACATGCTGGATAGATGAGGAGGGAAGATGTGTGGACATGCAGTGAATGGCAAAAATAAAGGACACATAAGCTGTAAAATGTCTCGATCTACACTTGGCTAAAATATGAGATGCTGGATACTATGGGAATGGGTTGGATTTGGTATTTGGTGACCAACCCCGACAGATGCTGCCCTAGGCAACTTCCCTTGTCCTCTATGCCTTGAACCCAAATATTGCCAGAAATTGCTATAAAAACAGTGTTTTCTAGAGTTTCTAGGCCCATTCCAGCAATATCTTTACACTGCAGGTTTGGTGATCAGAATTTTGTGTGAGTTGTACATTTCATTCCAAGATGACCAAGAAATGTGTAAGGCCCCCTTCTCAAGAGTTAAAAAATAGAACCATTACCAGACCCACAGTGTGGAAGAGTAGACCCCCAAAAGGTGGCAGTTCATTCAATGCACGCATGTACTGTAACTTCCCCTGCAGAGGAGGTACCTAGAAAGAAAAAAAAAAGAGAGAGAGAGAAAGAGATTAGCATGTTGAGTTTGTAATGATTGCCTGTCATCCCTTACCTCAATACTGATATTGTCATAAAAGTTCCCTTTGAGAGATATTATGGGAAACATTAAACTGAATTATTTATTTTTTATATCTTTAAAATATTAATGCAGGATATGTATTAAATCCAGTTGATACATTTTACCTGCCCAATGATTAAGTAAACCTATATTATAGCATTTATAATACTTAGATTATATTATTCTGTTTAATTTCCACAAAAATGTGTTATTGTAAGAGAGAGAGAGGACATGTTATTGCAATGTCACCAATCTAACTCAGTGTGTCAGTATTTACCCACTTATGTAGCAATCTTATCAATGCAGTCCTGCTGCTTAATGGTACAAGAAGTAATTTCTGACTCCTTACGGTCAAGAGAGGAATTGCAGCAACAAACACCCTCAAACTGCAACACTGTTTATCCCTCCCCTTTCTCTGTGAACGTGCTGACGTTGAAACACCATTGGCTGTGGAAATTAGAACCAATTTTCAACCAATGAGCTTTAATTATTGTCCAGCTGTACAATGTTTTAGGCCAGTGTCGGTACGTCAATAGTATATTTTGAAACCCGAATTTAAGGACTATAAACACGGTGAGTCAACATGTCAGT
Organism: Conger conger; assembly: GCF_963514075.1. Classification (NCBI taxonomy): domain Eukaryota; kingdom Metazoa; phylum Chordata; class Actinopteri; order Anguilliformes; family Congridae; genus Conger; species Conger conger. Next base: position 23,405,503 of record NC_083762.1, on the reverse strand, counting down.
GAGCCTTTTCCAATGATAGGAAGGGATTTACAATTGTCTTGTAACAATGTTTTAACACAATAATCTTACCTATTGCACCTTTAACTATATAACCACTACGTTTGTTGGCCACAGTGACAAGCCTGTTTTTTGATAATGCTGAGGAATGACACTAAAAACATGCAATTCATTTCTATAAGGAAAAATGCATATCATAAATGGTTACTGGATTGTCATTATATTTCATGTTAACAATTAAAAAACAGATACAAATCAAGATAAAGTGATGCACTGAATGTGCCAAAGGATGGATAGCATGGCTCTCCATCTGTCTAAAAGGAAACATTTGTATCATACATAAAGGTTATTTTTGCAATATACAAAAATGTAACCTGACGGTCACATACTCATCTAGGAAAATTCTTCATTCAAATTACCTTCATCAACTACCTTGGTGTGTAATAATGTACATCATTATTGTGCTATATTATGAATACAATCCATGCAGCAGGTATTGAAAAATATTTGAGGTTATGTTTTGGTGAAAGCTCTCAAATACATTTTGATAGGTGTGCTACATAGCTAATTCTTTTGCCATTGAGTCAGTTTACAAATGTTTTAAATTCCTAATGAGAACTCTATTGCAATACAAGACACATTATTGCTGCAGGTTTTACTTATATATACAGTATATTGCAGTTACCATTGTAAAACAGATAGCCCAACGAGTTGGGATATCTACCAGTATGAATGGCTGCAGACAGAATCCACATGAGCTTTGCTAATTAGTGACAGAAATACACCTTCCAGGGTCTCCAAAAGCAATATAATTTACATTTGCTTCTTGTGTGTTTACAATGAGTAAAAATAGAAAACTGGACAGACAGGAATGAATTAGCATCAATCTCATCGTCTACGGGTAAGATAACTAAAATTAAAATTCCCAAAAAGTTGAACTATGTCTTTAAATGAGAACCTATGCATATTCTCTAAATTATGTAGTATGTTATACTGCACGCATAAAAAGAATGAATGATATGCATCCAAGTGGCACAACAGTTACACAAAGCTCTATTCTGTATCAGCCGTACAATTTAAGAAAATCAATTAGCAACTGGTGTAACAGGCCTCTGCTTTCACAAAGAAGCAATAGTCACTGCAGTTGCCTCTGAATGAGTTACTCAGTTTAGAGTCAGAGTGTCAGTTGAAGAAACTGGGATTTGTACAGACATTGTTCAGGACTTCAGGGTTTGCTCCAATGATAAGACTGTTCAGTGGCAAGAACAGCTTGTTCTGTATATACAAATATAGAACAGTTTTGATATCTCAGTTTATGACTATCTATTGTCTGTCTGGACCATACCTTGCTGCCCGCAGGTGGGGGATGTTGGTAGGTTTTTAGCAGCTGGGAGAGAGTTTTACAGACATTTTTCTCCTTCACCATGGGCAGCAGGGTGAGGGGAAGGAAGGGCTCCAGGCCCCACTCCTTCCTGAGAGAGCAAGAGAGAGACAGAGAGAGAGAGAGCAAGAGTTCTAGTTTTCAAGTATAATACAGTCAGCGAATCCCTATGCACAGCTATCCAGTCAGATGTTTGCAAGCCCAGCCAGACACTTCTCATTCTAATGGGAATGGTTGTCAATGGCAACAAGTTCTAATATAAATTTTGCACATTTGCATCTGTCATAAAAACAGTTCTACCACAGAGAAATAGTTGTGAATAATGGTTATATAATGTACTTGCATGAACTGTTTTTACAAGCAACAAGCTTTAAACTTCAAAATTATGAGGCTTTTAAAAATGTTCACCACATAATCCTTTCTCTCAAATGAGTTTACATGTGTCAGTAATTTCTCTGTTGGAACATACAGACAACAGCTAAAGGAGGGCATCAGAGATACTCTTATGTGCATTTTAGCCATCATGTTCATCAGTAGTGATGAACAGCAGTTCTGGTGAACAGAGAGGGCAGCGACACTCACTCCACATGCTTGAGGGAGATCTTCTGGTTGGGCCTGGCAGCCGACACAGTGATAAAGATGTGGAGAGCAGCCAGCTTCAGCGTGACATCGTTCTTCCAGTCCATGCCAAAGCGCTCCTTGATGACATCATTGCGGCTCTGTGGAGCAAAGGAAAGGCAGTCACACCCCTCAGCCAATCACATTATATCTGACACATTTTTTTCTTCAGAAAAGAACAAAACTAAAACTAAAAACTGCCATGAGGAATGAAGACAACCAAATCTGTAACTTCTGGAAATTGTTCTCTATTTATGAAAGAAAATATCCATGGATGGATGTGTGACTCAGATCCTTCACATGCACATTTTATGAGGGGGGTTAGGGAGACAACACCTGTATGTAGAGGTACTCAAATGCTGCAGGATCCCTCCTGAGCAGGTCAGCTGGGTCCTTAGGGAAGAAACAGATGCGGAATAGACACTTCATCCCCTGGAAGTAGGTCCTCTGCACCACCTGGGGGAGGGGTGGGGGTATCCAGGGTCAGACCCTCAAAATCATACTTCTCTTGCACTCCTCTAAGAGGAGCCAGACCTCACCTCATACTGTAGCTCCCATGCTATACACATCACACAAAACAAAAACCTCAGAACAAACAGTGCCTGAGTGTATGTAAGTTCATTTTGGCCACAGTATCGATCTCATTGTGCACACATTTGTGAGTTTACCATGATTCATGCTGCGCTATCCTTCATAAAGCATGCCTTGGCTTATAGGTTGGAGACTCTAGTCCATACTTGCATGTAAAGTGTGACCGGTGAATCCTTCTATAAGAATGATATGATTAAAATTCCTTATAACAAATTCTAGTCATGAGGATCTCTATCCCTGAAGGCATGATCCATGCGTGACTACCTTGATGCTAGGGAGTGAACTTACATGTGACAGAGGCTGGTTCTCCTGCAGCAGGTGCAGCCGGTGGTTTTGATCTAGCCCGCCAGACTCCAGAACAAGAGCAAAATGCTCAATGTAGCGTAAGGACAGCCGATCCTGCAGTGAGGAGATCACATCCTGGGAGAGAGGGGGCGGAGGGGCAGAGATGTGTTTTATTAAATCTTTCTTCATCTGCAACACCTTCATTCTCCTTGATCCTCCTTGCTGAGAACTCTCCTTAAGGAGATGCTGCAGCTATACCTCAGATATCAGAATAATTGTCAATGCCTGAATGCTCTTTTATTGTGTGAAGACTTTACAGTCAGTTTACTGTCTTGTGTCTTTTGGTGAGAAAAACTATGTTTCTGTCCAATTGCATTACAGCCAATGAATATTAGCCTGCGGCCAAACAGCGTATGACGTGACATTCATTAAATTGTATTACTTGTGCTTATCCTTGATACATAAATAAAACACAATTGAACGAAATAAGACAAAACCCCGACTTCACTGAACACGTCAAGAGACATTCTCTTCAACCTCAATCATCCCCAATTATTACATGGGCAACTGACCACCCTATGGTCTAGTAAAATGCGGTGGCAGTCTAAACTACTGGATATATTCCATCTCGCGCCATGCAGTGCAATAACTTATACTAACAAAGTCACGTGTGATGTGGGGTGACCTGGGCTGCGGAACGTGCCCCACAGAAGCCCAGGTTGCCCCGCCTTCTGCTCCAATAGAATCTTCTAACCCAAGCCATCCAGAATTCATAGAATCATGGTTACATCTGTATCTTGCGTTCTGTTTCATTCTTTCAGACCGCCAGAGGCAGTCTAAACTACTGGAAGGTCATGAGGAAGCAGCACACGCCTTCAGAAGTCAAGAGATCAGGCCGGCAGGATTGCAGCCCCCACAGCACATGGAGCATCAATGTTGACCTTATAGCATCTGGCAAACATGCATGGTGATGGCCAGGTAGCTGCAGCACGCCTCACGCAGTGGGCTTGCTTTGGAGATGGCCCATGATGCCAGAGTTCTAGCAAATTTGGTCATTTTCCTTGATGCAGGGGACTGAGATGATACCTTTTTCCAAGAAAGGTAAGTCGTTATTGTTCTTAACCTTAACACGGAAGGAAACAGCCTGCTAGTCGACTCGCCAACGTTACCTAGCTACAAACAGTATTTTGTAGTAATTGCAAATACTCATACCATTTCTGACTTTGACTCTGCATTATTGCAACTCTTCTCTTTCTTTACAGAAATCAAAGATGATTGACATATTATTGCCAATGCAGCGTACCCACTGAGACAATGGTTAATGAAATGATTCACCAAGCATAATCATTAATCAACTTTCAGAAGAACTAAGTCACTAAGAACTAAGTGGCATTGTAGCTAAAGAGGAATGACATTGACTTTAAGCTAATGCTGATGTAGTTGCGACTTGTTTCATTTTACATAATATTTGTGAAATACAGAAAGTGTTTCTTGCCTGAGTGGAACATTGATGTAGCTCATCCAGATGAAAACCTGGGATAGCCAGATGCACTTTATTTAGAAGGAAAACGACCCAACACTGCATCCGTAACACCATTACTGCCAACCTAACAGCAATGCTAGAGTAGATTCTGTTGCCTGCCTACTATTATACACTGTAATGCCATTTTAGGTCCTGAGAATGAAGTTATGATTATTTCCAGTTTCTTGTATTTTTAGATATTGGCTTTACATACAATAGCATAGCAGTAGTGAAACCATGTGTTGCAAAACTATTTTCTTTAAATAAAAAATAGGCGATTTAGCATTTGCTGTCAAAGGGTTTCCTGACTGGAAGCACGCAATAGAAACAAATAAAGGATTGCACAGATACACCACCTCAAAAGGACATATGGTTGGCATTTATATAGTAAATGGTTGGCATTTATATAGCGCCTTTATCCAAAGCGCTGTACAATTGATGCTTCTCATTCACCCATTCATACACGCACTCACACACCGACGGCGATTGGCTGCCATGCAAGGCGCTGACCAGCTCGTCAGGAGCATTTGGGGGTTAGGTGTCTTGCTCAGGGACACTTCGACACAGCCCGGGCGGGGGATCGAACCAGCAACCCTCCGACTGCCAGACGACTGCTCTTACTGCCTGAGCCATGTCGCGCCACCGTACATATCTCACGTGAAACGCTTTGGAAAGAGAGACAGATGCGTGAGGCAACCAGTCAGGAAATAATTACACTCGTGCACACAGATCAGTTGACTCAGAACCGTTATTATGTGGAATCGATCATCGATATGATAGCATTTTTGGCTACTATTCAATTCCCTTTCAGGGGTGAACATGACTCATTCGAAAACATGACAGAATCAGGAAGTGGGTTGCTCCTATCACTGTTTGAATATACCTTGCAAAAAGACCCAAAGTTGAACAAAAGAATACAAACCATTCCCCACAAAGCAACCTACACATGCCACGACATCCAAAACTCATAGCATTAGTGAGCATCTTAGTGAGCATATTGTCAGGGAAATAAGGGATTAATTTTCTTCTATTAAAGCAGATGAAACCAGGGACCCTATTCGGTTTATTGATGGAAATTATGAAATAAAAGAGCGCCTTTTGACAATAGCCACAGCAGATGCAGGGGATGCAAATATTGTCATGCAAACTGTTCATTCATTATAGAATCATTAAAACGTCTGCTTGACCAACGCTGGATCGGTCACTTAGCTACTGTGCAGGTTGTACTCAAATCACACAAGGACATATCCCACCTGAATCAGGTTGAAAAAACACAGATGTGAGGGTGGAAGCAGTGGGATTTCAGCATGCAATTTCAAAGCCTAGTTTCAGGTTTATTGCACTTCTGACGAACAGGATTTTGTTGCTTCTTGAACAACCTAACAGACTGTTGCAGTCCAAAGACATGGATCTGCTAACAGCTGTCGAACTGGTGAAATCTGCCGCAGTGCTGAGCATCTCCGCACCGACAGCGAGCTATGGGATCAGTGTAAACCTATCAATGTGACAGAGTGGGGACACGGCCCACAAAGCAAGAAGAGAACTGGCCTGGCACTTTGGACAAGGCCATTTCTTTGTACTGGTCAACTCCAAGAGGGGGAAACGAAAGCGAAACCCCTCTTGGAGTTGACCAGTACAAAGCAAAACCCCTCTTAGAGTTGACCAGTACAAAGCGAAACCCCTCTTGGAATTGACCAGTACAAAGCGAAACCCCTCTTGGAGTTGACCAGTACAAAGCGAAAACCCTCTTCGATTTGACCAGTACAAAGCAAAATCCTTCTTCGAGTTGACCAGCACAAATTTCTCATTGTTTCTCTGCACACATGGAAGGGTCTTCCATGCCCTCAGAGGATGGGAAACTGCACACTTCTCAAAACCTGCCACAAGGCCCTGGAGGCACAATACATTATATTTATTTATTATACTTAATATATTTAAGTATTCTTCACTCATTGAAACCTTGAAGTTGCGTGCACCTGTGGTGCAGAAATGCGAACGCATTTCACATGCGCTCGGGAGATGAAAAATAATATAATTATTTCTTTCAGCGGGGTGGCATTATCGAAAAAGCAAGTAAATAAAAGTATAATATAACTTGTGCACCATAATGGACTCGTGGTTAAACTCACAGGACATTTGGGAACTATGGAAATATTAATTTGTTGATTATGCACGGTACGTTGCATTTATGTATGAAACGAGTGGACAAATAAAATAAAAAAGATTCTATTTTCAGCATCGTCAAGAGCAAGTAAAATTTTACCTTTGTGAGAGCTAAATACAGTTCGCTTCACCGTTAATTGCTGGAGGTAAATGATTCCCTCATGATTACATTGGAGTGCTCATAAAGATAGTCTTAAGGTCTTGATGTTCTGAGAAAATAAATGCTCTTCTTACATCAATAAGAACCTTGCTTACAAAAGCTAAGCTCATTTCTGCTGTCTGAGTATGATTTCAACCCGACCCCTGGATTACACAGTTAACTCGCAGTGGATTACACAGTTAACTCGCCTCACCTGGTTTCTTGGGTCTGAATCAGTTGCTGGTATTAAGGCGAAAACAAAAACCAGCACACCCTGCGGCTCTCCAGGACCAGGGTTGCTGACCCCTGATATAGGCTATGTACATGTTATCCTCTTAACTTAATCTTAAACTGGGTTTTGCAGGTTTGTGCTTAAGATACTGTTCTCCCAGCAACAAGCCTGTCTAAATTGTGAAATCCCTTTATGAAACCAAACATCCTGACTTTATCCCGAAACATCAACAGTCTAATCAGGCTAACCAAGTTAGCGATGTAGCATATGAAATGGGGCCCAGAGTTAAAAAAATACCCTTCAAATTCTCATTCACTCGTGCCGTTGTGCTTACTCTGAACAACCATGGGTCCCTCCATGCAGCTGACCGAGGACTTGAAGTCCCGGCATATGTTTCTTCCACTGTGAACTCAGCCAGCTGATTTCAGTAATTAGTTTTCGCTCCTGATTGAATAATTGTGCTAATTAGCAAATCCAGGTGATTGGAACATTTATTTTCAGAACCTTGATTTTACAGAATAATTGGCTGCAAGGCAGAAGAAGGCTATAAGAAGATACCCGAACACTTTCAGCTTGGAATTTCTACTGTCAGAAACATGTTTAAGTTAAGGGGAATTGTTCAAATCAAAGTAAGACCTTGAAGGCTTGAAATCTCTGATCAAACTGCTTTGAGACTGGTCAGGTATGCAAAGCAAACTCCACATATCACTGCAGAGGCCCTGTAGAGTAGTAGCAGAGCATGCAGGAAGACTGAACACATCTTAACTGGAAGGGTTCTGCGGGAATTGTCTAAGAATAGAAAGACTAGCTGGCTACAAGAAAAGTTTGGAGTCTGTGATTTCTGCCAAAGGATGTGTTACTAAGCACTCACTGACGGGTTGCCAAAACATTTATTGTTTTATTTGTTTCAATCCGTTAAGCTCAGAAAATAAAAAGGAAGCATGCGTATGCACAGAAATACAGTATGTTCCCTGCAGAGATTGTGTTATCTTCTTTACTTAGAGATTCAACAAAACATGCACTTTGACCACAGGTGCCCACTGGCCACTTTTTCACCCAGATTTGTTTTTCTGGTGAAACACAACTTGTATGTGTGTTTTCACCTGATTTGTGTTTAACTTTCCAGTGCATTTTCACTCTTAACATTTAATCTTTCCTGTATATATTCCACCCCAAGAAGAGGTTTATTTCACTCAAGATTGAGAGCTGAAGATAACTGATGCCCTGAATACCTTCAAGATGTAAATTGTCTGCAATAATCTTCATGGCCTAATCTAATCAATAGCATAAAATGGCATGGCCTAATTCAATCAATTTAGACAGCAGTATATACACATACAAAAAGAAATTGTTAATTTTTCAGGTAATTCAGGAAAATTAACGGGTTAATATAGAGTCAAAACCGTATATTAAAATGTGAAACTGAACTGGTCAACTGACCATTACTGTGGTCAGAACCTTCATGCACGATGTACAAAACACATTCACTTACCCTGACCGTTGTACGGCTGTCAAATGTGAAGGACTTGATCTGTCCATTCTCCAGGAACACCTTCAGAACATTAGGGATAAGCAGCAAAGAATCGTCTTTCAGCATTGTCTGAGGGAAAGAGAAATACAGAAAGACACCCCCTAGTTCAGTAGGTACTCAGTGTAATATTCTACCTATAGCAAAATAATAGGAGTGTTAAAGCAGCGTGCAAAAAGAGGAAATTGGAGAATATCTATAGCTGATTAGAAAACTCAACTTAATAAAATATTCAAGAAAGTGGCTCAAATCTAACTTATATAAAATCAAAAAGTAGTCTGAGAATAAAGAAGGTAATCATGTCTATTATTGGAGAAGCACAGAACGTGGAGACAGGGCAGTATTTTTCATTGGGAAGTGGTTAAAGGGTGAATTTTGTTCCAGCTCACCAGACGGCACTGTGACTGAATCCGAGACAAAGAAAGAGGAGACTAACGCGACATTGGTGGGATTTGCCAATTTTATATTCACATGGCACAAGCCCATTCAGGAGCTGTGATAGAGTTTGCATCAAGTACAGCATTGCAGAAATAGAGTTGCTCATTAAAAATGCCTGTCACAGACTCAATTTTCTTTTCTCTCTCTTCAGCTCACAAAATATAATCTAAGTAGACCGTTAACCCAGAGTGGAAGAGACCTGTCTTGTCTGGTTTACATCCTTATTGCACTAAGAAGGGAGAAGCAGAGGTCAGCTGCTTTGTGTCTGGAATGTTCTCTTCTGAAGCCTGACTGGAGCAACGATGAAGCAATGGGCTAGGGGGTGGGAGGGTGGGGAGAGAAATGCAAAATCACAAAATCAATACTGTGGCCTCCCTTGGGATTGCATTAGGCAATCGGAGCACAGTCTCACTTAGGTGATCCATTTCACAGACCAGAGCAAGTCCTGACCTGCCTATCCTCTGTTAACCGAGTATGGGCCTTTTGCAGGCAGAGAGTGGGGGGCAGGGGACAAAGAGGCAAGAAATGCGAATGGATTTTATGATAATGTAAATAATTTGCCATAAAAAGTGGATCACACTTTCTGTGTTGTGGCTCGAGCTCCAGTGGACTGAAACAACCAAGCAAAATTTGGTGTGGGGGGCTGGGGGGTGGGGGCTGGCTGGCTGGCTGCCTCAGCATGGTAACAGACAATCAGGTACTGGAGGCTACAGCATACTGCCTGATCAGCACTTATTTCACTACTGGCCTCTGGCTCAGAGAACAGGGAGCATTAATAGCAACGTTTAGCATAATAGACCAGTGTGTCAGAGTCACACAGGAATAGCGGAAGACTGCGGCATATGTACTTCATAAAATGAAAGGGAGATTTTTGAATGGCTCTGCATATCACAGATCCATACAACGCATCTGGGCCTTGGATAGGGGCATATGGATTGTTATGTGCACTGTAAAAAAAAGGCCAAATTACCAAACATTAAAGGACATTAAACAGATAAATCAGTGGTCTGATGCATTCCCTGGAGCCTGATTGGCGACATCTGTATATACGTACACACCAGTCCTGGCTAACAGCCCCTGGTTGGCACTGATGTTTTTTGATTTTACAAAAAAAAAAAAATCACTGCACTGCAACATCCTTAATTGCATCCATAATTGCAAGCAAGGTCATTGTGTTTGAGAATTATACTTCATGTACATCTTGGGCAGGCAGACTGCAGGCACGCCATCGACCAGAGGATCTGCGAGTATTGCTTCAGACATATGATGTATGTGAAAGTAGCCATTCACATTGTTCAATGCTTTGGAGAGAAGACACACAACCTCTGTACTGCATGTTCTGCACATACATACAGTGCAGTCCAAGTATTTTGATAGTGACACAATTTCTGTTGCTTTGACTCTGCACTTTATTGTGAGAGTATTTATATATATTGGGTGTATTTGTATTGGAATTACGGCACTTTGTACACATAGTCCCCGATTTCAGGGAATCATGACATTAGGGACAGATTTTCCGATTAGTCAGCGGTGTTCAGTCACTTCCTTAGTGCAAGTATAACATAGCTTTCAGTATCTAGTCTTGATTCTCTGTGTTTGATTGCCTATGCAGTCTGTAATTGCCATTTGTCAACATGAGGACCAGAGCCAGTGAACGTTAAGGAAGCCATTATGAGGCTGAGAAATAAGCAAAAAACAGACAGGCCAATAATCAGTTTAGAGCATAATTAAGAAAAAAGAGAGTACTGGTGAGCTCAGTAAACACAAAGGGACTGGTAGGCCAAGAATAATCAAGAATACCACCAAACACCTTTCTGACAGATCAGAAACACTATTCAGGAGGCAGGTGTGGATGTGTCAGTGACTACTCTCCACAAAAGATTTCACAAAGAAATCTACAAAGGCTACACTGCAAGATTACCACTAGTTAGCCAAATACCTCCAAGCTCATTGGACAGTGCTTCATCCAATAGCAAGACAATGATCACAAACATACACCAGTGCTCTCTTTATTCTCTACACTTAAAACTGGCGGTTTTCTCACCTGCAATTCAGTCCCTCAACAAGAGAGCCTTCTTATCATTCAGTTATCATATTGCGTCTCCCCAGTAATCTGCATCAGTTAGCACTAATTATGCACAGGCAATGACTGACAGCAATGTTCCTACACTGTCACGTGCTGCTCTCAGTGCATAGATCCACAGACAAACCTCTGTGTGTGGATCTATGCACAAAGACATGCAAAGTTGACAAAAATACAATTACATTGTCCACACAAAAATTGTGAAGCCCACACACCTCAGTATTCTCTTCCTGGTTTCAGTATCTAAAGCGTCCACTAAATGTTAGCGGTGATGTAGGTTTTTTTAAAAGTACCTAACCACGCCCTCAGAGCCTAATTCCCTCTCACTGTGAGATTTAGATTTTGAGCAGGAGCCAGAAGGCTCTATTAGACCATATTATTTTGAGCTCCTGACAAATGCTCTTATCAGTGCTGCTGCTGCACCAGTAGAGCAGGCTCCTGAGAGGATGGACGATGTGAATACATGATACATATGCTAGCTTGATTTATGTAGCTGCCGATAAGCAAATTGAACTTTTTTCTTGTACATCTTCCACAGACATGCTTCAACTCATCACAAACCTTCACCCAAGCCCCTTTCCACTTGACTCTATCCCATCAGCTGTTCTCCAGTGTATATCTGGTGAGTTTGTTCCTTATCTGTCTTCCATTATCAACAGCTCCTTCGCCAGTGATTATGTTCCTCCCGACTTTAAGATGGCTGTGATGTTAGGAACTATCAACCTGTATCACTACTGCCTTTGCAGTCCAAAGCTCTGGAACAATCAGTACTGAACCAATGGCTGGGGATGGTCCTGGACAACCAGCTGGACTTCAAAGACTAAACTGCAGCAACATCACAGTCCTGCAGATTCCTTCTGTACAACAACACAAGCTAGAAAGGGAGGTATATGAAGCAATGAGAATACAATATTGAAGGGGAGGGAGAGGGATTGAGCAGCAAAATAACTGGTAAATAATGAACTAACAACTAACTAACTAATTTAGAAGATTATCCGGGTTCTCAAAAGGTGTCGAAAGGCTTTTGGCTCAGTCTCAAGGAGGCAGATTAGGCAGGCTAAAAGTTTTATATTTAGCAACGTCATCCAATAATTATGCTGAAATATATGTCATGTCAGGTGGAAAATCGTTTTATGAATATCTTGGATAAATAGCAATTAGACCCTAAAATATGCATACTTCGACCAAAAGTATTCTTTTTAGTTTAATCAGTATGGAACACAAGTCAAAAGCTCAAGGACGATATGAAAATCTCAAAAACACACAAAAAATATGCGTGTGGCTCTTTTAATAAGACTAATCATTACTGAAATAGATTGCAGAGTGTAGACTTAAAGGTGTAGACTTAAAAAAGGGCTAAAACAGATAAAATGGATATAGGCTACTCAAAGGAAACTGCTTCAACTGATTTATTAGTATTGTTTGGTTTATTTATTATAGAAAAACAGTACTCATCAAATCCTGAAATCTGGCCACAATGTTGTTTATTTCTATGGTCAAGCCTGGACCTTGCTCAAAAGTGTTCCTTGAAGTATTGTGCAGTGAAACTTCCTGAAAGTCTTGAAAGTTTTTCTGATTACTCTCATGAAAACTTTTGGCCAATTGCTCACCAAATGTCCAAATAGATTTTTTTGTGCAAAACAAATAAATTGTGCAAAACATAAATGTCTTTGCCATCTGTGGACTCATCTGCGACCATCTTCTTTTTATGTGAGTCAGCAGCCTGGGGCATGTTCTTCTGCCAAGGCTGTTTTGAGGGAATATCCTCAACATTTCTTAAATTTCAATTTGAAAATGCACTTAATTTAGGATTTTACAGCTTTTTGAAGTGGAATGTGCACTCAAAAATGCATCCATCACAGGGCTCCAGACAACCATTTTTATTGACGCTGCAAGTAAAAATATCCCACACCCATGCGACTACAAAACGAATGAACTTTTAAAATAATTTGTCTTTCATTCCTCTTTCATTCCTCCTGCAAATTACACAACTGGGTTGGATTCCCCAGCACTTTCTGGTTCGATACAATTAGTCAATTTTTGATAGGATAATGAGAACTTGAGTGGGTGTGGACCACTTGCGGGTATCAGGGAGCAGGTGAAACATTCCTGTGTTTATAGATTAATATATTTGCCAAAATGCATCAAAATGCACTTAATTGTGCTGCCATTCAAGTTTACTTTGAAGGAAAAAGCATGGGTCGGCAAATTTATGAGTTTGTGTGGAATTTTGTTCCTTTAATTTCTACCATGTATGTGTGCGTATGTGTGAATTGAAGGCAGTGAAACATACGGTGTCTGGGTCGCTGATGGACACTTGTTCAGAAAAGCGCACTTTCGGGGGGTTGGTCCGTAGACGAGCTTTCTTTGCTGCACTAATAAAGGCAGATTTGGGTGACTAGGATACAGAAAAAGGGAGAAAAACAGAAGAGAGGGAGAGTTTAGTACATATTCAGTGCAATATTCTCCACATACACAGAAATTTGAAGCCAAGAATTGCATCACAAACGAAACAGATCAAGCCAATTCATGAACATTTAAGCAAAGGTTCAATTAAATCATTTCTCTGCTGCCAGCTTTATTGCATTTGGCGTAATATAATTTAGCCTGAATGATAATGTTATTTGAACCGCTTGCATTAAAGTCTCATTAAGTGCTCTAGTCCACAAGGTTCTGTGTTTCTGTAGGGAGAAGAGAAATAAAATAATTTTATGAACACCCAAGTGCATCAGCGTCATTTTGTTTCCCCAAACAGATGGGTAAAAACATCTCATCGATCTGATTCAAGAGGCTGACCCAGACCTCTTATGCCAGTTATGTAAGATGAGATGTCCTTAGAATGTACGTCTTGTCACATCATATTACATCACCAACCTGTTGGGGCTGGACAACAGTCAGAACAATGGATTCCTTGCAGCTCCTGGAGGGAGACATAGATGGATTATTAAGATTATGATTACTATGATTATTATTTTTATTATTATTATTGCTATTGCTTACTATTACAGTGGTCATATTTATGTCGTGTCAGGAAAGTGAGAATTATGGTTCCTGAATCCAGAAGTTTTAATATTTCACACCTGTGTGTTGGGGCAGCCTATAGTGGCTAAGTTGCTGGCCTGGGACCCAGAAGGTTGGTGATTCAAACCCCAGTATAACCACAATATGATCTGTGCGGCTGAGGCAAATAGATAGAAACTTTTATTTAAACACCAGAACAGAAATAGCTTTATGTTCCGGTGTTTCTGAGGGAGGTAAAACATTTATTTGAATTGCCTTGGCAATTCCCATGGAAGTTTGGGGAGGGGTGAGATAGAGAAAGAATCAATGACCTTACATCACTTTGTACTACTGTATATAAAATAATGCAATGTAGCATTGTAAGTACCATGTACAAGATACCCATGATATGATATTGTCCTGCTCTCATATGGCATAATCTAGAAACTAGATGTCAAATGATATCAATTTAGAAGTATTCATAATTTTTTGACTGAAAGCCAGTGAGAAAGCGGGATGGAGAGAGAAAGAGAGAGAGAGAGAGAGAGTCATGATAAGTGCAATGGTGGCCAATGTTCAAAGCATCGTGTCCCTGAATCACGTAGCAATGCATTATTTCAAAAGCTTGCCGGAGCACATTAAATCCCCAATGGTGGGGCAGTGCCTGGCTGGTTCCGATCCATCTTCCTCTCTCAAGGTCTTTCAGGAAAATCACATTATTTACTTCATAGCAACAAGGCCCTGTAGCCCGCAGCACCTGTGCCATAGTCATTCACTCAGTGATAGAGAGGGCTGTCTCGGTCCTGTAAGATTCTGAATGGGAACAGTTTGTAGAATAGGAGATAGTTCTACATTGCTAGGGAAAACAGGAAACTACTGATGCACTGAAATGGTTTTCAGATCGAATATAAATGATTACATTAAGCTGAGCTATTTTTCAAAAAAGCATTTTCCCCCTCTCTTCGTCATCTGAGTCCAAAGTTTCATTTCATTTTGCTGAGTCATTCTGTTCTAAGCCACTCATACCCCTCCCCCCTTCCTGGTCACAATAAAGGATGTTACCTTACAAGGTCTATGACTCTCTCTCTGGACACGTCGCCAACAGGCTCCTCGTTAATGGCCAGAATCTGGTCTCCTGGGAGAAGCTTGCCCTCGGAGGGTCCGTCTGGGACACACAAACATGGAGAGCCGCAGGGTAAGATAGGCTGGAGACACACGTGCACAAACACACACACACACCCATGCATGCGCGGACACACACAAACGCAGACACATACATACAAACACGCACACACATGCATGCATGGACACACACAAGCGCACACACATACGTATGCATGCATGGACATACACACGTGTACAAACATGCGCACACATACATGCATGGACACACACAGACACACAAACCCACACGCACATAGTACATTCATGAACACACACACACACACACACACACATGCTAATACAGTCACAAAAGTGCACAAAGCTGGAGCATGAGAGAGAAAGAGCTGAAGGACACACTGTGTACACAGATACACAGGTACTGCCATACAGATAGGCTAGCAGCTAACTCTCACGCACATAACACGCACACAACTCCACACACTCATACCCACTTGTACACATGTACTCACAAGCATACAGCAGATGCTCATCAAACAAACGCACATGCACACGCAAACACGCGCACACGCACGCAACGATTGCACACAATACCCAAACAGTCGCAGTGACATGTGACAGAGATGGGACTGAAGGACAATAAGGACCAGAAAGCCACAGAGAGCAGTTTCCCCTCAGGCTGCGCGAGCACACCATGTCCACACCATCACATGGGCCTCCTACCCGCGGAGACCGAGCGAACCACCACTGGCCGCTCGCTGCCGGCGATGAAGCCAAATCCCTGGCTGGGGTGGCGCAGAATGCAGACCTGTCGAGCTGAGCCAGGGGTCAGGCTACCAATGTCCACTCCATCTGGACTCTCCTCTAACATCGCAGGGCTGGGGCACACACAGACACAGGCCCAGCTGGGGTTCACAAACGGCCCACGGAGCCAGCACCACTCCTGCCCTAGCCCTGCCCTGCCTGTCTGCGTCCTTCCAGCCGCGCGGCTCAGGGTTCGTCAGCACAGGTCACCGCGGCGCCCACGCCGTGGACCGCCCCCCTGCGTCACAAGCTCAGGTGGTCTGTCCCAGGACTGTCCTGACCGCGGTGACACCGCGACCGCTGTCATGCAGTGGCACGTAACGCTCCAGGACTCTCCAGGAGATCTATCTACTTCAGCAAGATGTCTACAGGTGCTGTGGGTACAGCTGCTCTAGGGTGCTAAAAAGGTGGAGACAATCACATTTTAGCTATTGTTATTATGCAACCGACACGCTGCAAGGAGAGGGTAGATGTCCCACCTTATCCTGTCCTGGCTGGCAGTGAGCCTTCATGCTCTAAGAGAAGCAATGTTGTATTAGTCAAAACTTAAATTAAATATGGGATTTTCACTTTTTAATTTCCCAGTAAGAGTGGACCCACCTTCCACATGTGTCTCTGTGTCCATCCTGGACTTGGGCCATCCCCTGGGAGGACAGACGGGGATGGAACACCTTCTCACAGCGAGGGGCTCTTCTACTTCTGCACTCATTCACCTGGAGGGAGGGGGGGGGAGCAGAGAGAGAGAGAGAGAAGGGGGGTTTTTGGTGGGGAATTTATACCTGATTGCAGCTCTTACCCCAACTGCAAACACCCCTTCAAGGACTTCAGCTAATTTGCCTGGACAAGCAGCCATTTTGTGGCAGCTGATTCAGCTGCTGCTTGCAGTGTTGTTATGACCGCCCTCCTCCATACAAAAGACTGATATTACACATAAGGAGAATGGCTAATTAGCATGTATTCAAAATATTTTGTTTCTAAATTTACATTTACATTTACCACTTACATTTAACATTTATATTTAAATATATTATATTATATTTAAATATTGTTTTGAGTCATCAGTCATCAGTTTTGTGTCAAAATATTTTTCATTTATATTTCAAGCTCAGAAGTCTTAAGTTTCACTCTTGCATATTTATTATCAATATTTATTTATTTGCTCTCAATCAGAAATGTTTTGATTTATAATTTTGACATGAATCTGGGTCAAATGCATGACTGGTTCTGGGTCCATGCTATGTGGTGGCTACCTCCTACCTCCGACTAAATAAACATACATACACATACACATACACATACACACAAAAACACAGTAGCTTCACACAGAATACTGAGCTTTAATATCTCTAGAGAGTGGTGGTCTTATGAACAGTTATCTTTTATGTCCGTGCTGAAATGCACAAAGAGACAAACAGAATAGAACTGAGGATGCAGGGTTTAGAGGGAGGCAGATGTATTTTCTATTTAAGAACTCATTAAGCACTTTCAGATACATCTGTCAAAAAGCACTTAAATGCTTCAGAGATGGCACAGATCGCCTAACCCACTCTAATGGCTGCTTTGATGAAAGACCTGCTGATCACTCAGAACAATACAGAACAGTGCTGGGTCTGGTACTCTCTGTTGGTGCCATATTATACTGCGACTGACAGTGACTGATTGTGTGTGTGTGTGAGAGACATTAGTATAGAAAGATATATTCACATTGCAGTGCAGGGGTTGTTGGAGCTCATTGATAGGAAAGAAACAAGTTGTACCATGCAAAAAGACTGCCCATAGTGCATTTACAGTATGTGGCTGGCATTGCCATAAAAATCTGATTTTTTGCCATCGCTCAAGTATCTGAAGTACTTAGATGGAATTTAAACACTTTGTGGTCTGAAGTGGAACAGCTGATGTCCAACCTGTGTGTGTGTGTGTGCGTGTATGTACGTGTGTGTGTGTGTTTGTGGACCTGGAAGGTCAATCATCAAAGCACACAAACAACTAAAGTGGAAGCAATTCTGCTCAGACGGCAACTTCACTGGGTTGGGCATATTATAAGGATGCCCAAACACCATCTCCCACGGTAGATCCTATATGGTCAAATCCTGGGAGCTAGCAGAAAGTCTAAAGCTAAGGTATAAGCTAAGGATCCTTACAAAATGTGGTCTCAAGCCACATGTTCAACTCTGGGGTTTACCAGTTTGAATCCAATCGCATGTCCCAAAGAGTGGCTCAATGGTAGTGCTGGCATCAGCCGGCCTCACAACAGCCACCCGATCCAGCTCTCACATGTGTCAGGACATGTGGGCCCAATGGCACCATCATCAACAACAGCAGCCTCAAGCCCCACAAATCTCTCCAAGGAAGTGACTTCATTTTTCTTTTCTTTTTCACTTTAGATTAGATTTAGTAAAATCTCATTTAATCAGGACCATATGACTGTATTTGACTTAGTCTTATGTTCAGTAGAAACACTACAGCTACAAGTAGAGGTAGAGCAACAGCATCACAATTCAACCCTTGATTCTGCAGTCCTGCAAACTCTGTTTATTACTTCGCTGATGGCACAGTGTGTGGTGAAGGCAGCCGGGGAGCTTAGGGACAACGGGACCCTTAAGGCTAATTCCTGATTCGGTGACAAAGTGTCTTGTCCGGCAACATTTTGAATTATAATTCAAGTTGTTACTATAGCGACCAGCTTCTCCTCAAACCTGTCCATTTTACCAGCTAGCTATGTAAACAAATGTCTTAATTCCTAAAAAAACAAGTAGCCTGGTCGTAAACTAGTGTCCTCGGCATGGAAACGTTTGGCTTAATTTCAGTCGACCAGTCACGGCTGCTCGACACCTGATGGGCTTCTTCAGGTAAGCGGCACCTGCCACCGACCCTCAAAAGTGTTGAATTTGCATCATTTTTTTCTGCGGACATGTCGCTCCACACTTTGCCACTGAAGCATAAATTAGCCTTTAGGAGCATATGCGGAAAGGTCAGATGCCACAAATGTACAAGTGTTGGCATCAGACATGGCCACAGGACGGCTGTCTGAGCCTGCAGTGGCAACCAGGCTGCTGCGCTCATTGTGGGGGACTACGGCGTGGCCCGTCTTCACTACGCTCACATCACACCACCCCCCCTCCCAGGCAATTTGGCCGTAGCCATGGGAACACTTGGGCTGGCTGATGGCCTTACTTTCCATCTCTTGACAGAATCACCGTTTCTCCTCACTGGAAAGGTCATCCCATCACCAGGCCACTGTTTATCCAGCCTGACATACGCTCATCCCTCAGGCTGCTACACTCCAGCTCTCCATCTTGCCATTTCTTTTTTTTTCTTCTACTGTCCTGATCTTTTAATTTTTGGCTGTCTTTATTTTTTCTGTCTTATTTAGAATAATCATTTATTCTTCTGTTTCTGGGTCTCACCAGTGTGAATCATTGGGCCTCATTCAAGAAACTGTGTAAGACTGTTTCCGTAAACATTTAGGCATTCATCTTTTTAAAAAACCTGAATATGTTCATTGGTATGATCAAAATCTATGTGTTTGCAAAAACATTTTAGCATACTGTATATGCAGAATGCTTTATTATTTACATATGCAATTTATGTTGTTACGTAATGTTACATAAAGGCATAAATAGGCTATTGATTTTAACCGCATTAACTAACCTATCTGAATAAGCTTGAAACTTTCACTGGTTTTACATTTTAATTTACTTCTCAATTTCTGTTCCAGTTAGTTTGGGTATGTTAGCTTTAGTTTACTAAAGCTTTTTTCAAAAACTCATTTTTATCTTTATTTCAGTAATATTTTTCACACCTAGTTTTTTTTCTTAGTTTTAGTTAGGCATCAGAGTCTAAAACTAGTCCCCTAGCACCCACCAAATAGAGGTAGACTTTTGTGTGGACAATCTCATAAACATCATATGGAAGTTCACCCAGTTACGGCAATCACAAGCAAAACTTCAAGACAAGATTCAACTCTCCTCACAATCACTGATTGGATGTGTCTGCTGTCAGCTTTTGTCACCAGTCATAACCACAGAACTGTACCTGCTAGAGTGTTAACCTAACTTTCGCCAATATGTTTCTGTGAAAATTATAGCCAAAATGATCTAACGTTAGCCAGCTGTCGAAAAATGTGGTAACATCACTGGGATAAAGTAAAAGCTGGCAAAAAGAGGAAAATAAATATAACGCCAAAAATTGAAGGGTTTTAATGAAGCTTGATGGTGGAAGCAAGTGTCATGAATGGCTGGTATTCAAGGCTAAAGAGCAAGTCATGATCTGTGCTCAGTGCCATCTGTAGCCTATGCCCTCAAAATGTTAGCTTCTTTCTGGTATTTATAAAATGATTTCAAGATATGACTACACTGTGTGTGTATTTATATTAATACATTTCCTACAGAAACTTGGCCAAACTTTCGCCCTCAGTGGTTGAGCCAGGAGAGATTATACCGTTTTTGTGGGCATGTCCACTCTTGACAACTGGATCTATGGTACAGAGAGAAATTAATAGCTTATGTTTGCGCTTCCATCTGTATGCCTTTTATGGGATCAGGAGGGTTATTCCTTATGCTAATCACATGGAGAGGCATACACATCAAATTTACAAATGATCGGCAATCATCATCTGATCATCTGGTATAATATCTCAAAATTCTTGAAAAAAACCTTACAACAATCAGAAAACATTTCTTTTTTAATTCTATTGATCTCTTGAAATCCATAGTAAAATTCCAAGCCATACTTATTTTATAGGCATCTCATGCAGGCCAGAGTGAGTTATACTTTTACTCTCATGAAGCATATAGCTGAGGAACACCATGTTTAACTCTCTCTCAGGTTGAAGTATAAATCCCTAAGCCTAATGTGTCCTGCTCGCCCAGGTCTGTGAGGAGGGAGAGTGCCCTTCACAGTGGTGGACTGATGTTGGTTTGCCACTCTTTCTCTGTTTAGATTCGTTTAGCATCTGCTTATGGAATAGCAGAGCACGCCTGTGCACAACCTTCCATCTGTTTAACTTGGAAAGCAGCCGCAGGGGGAAGCTGCATAAATTATTTATACCCATTCACCGCCGCTCCCACAGTCTTTGCGATTGACAAGCGCTTCATTGGCATCAACCTGTCCTTTTGAAAAGTTCTCCTGGAGTGACAGGCTGCCAGCCTTCATTTGCCGGCTTGTTCTTGGAGGAAACCTGGCTGTGTTTTAAAAGCATATGTGTGGTTGAAGTCTCTCTTTATCCCTCTGCCTGGCTCCCTTTCTTTCTCTCTCGCACACTGTGGAAGCACCGACCTCCAGGTCAGTGATCTAACGTCTTCCTATCAAGCTCAAATCCATGACCATGGAAGAAATAGCCAATGATGAAATGAGAGAAAGAGGGCAAGAGAGTGAGTGAGAGGGAGAGAGAAAAAGAGAGAGAGGTAGAGCAAGTTCTAGTTTTCAAGTACAAGACAGCAAAGTTGGAAAACAGCAAATTGAATAATTCCCAATGTATTTTTATAGTTTTTTTTATTGTATTTTTCCTACCCTTAATTCTGTCACATAGTGAGAACAAGGGACAGTATATTTGACAGCAGGTCTCCCCAGTGTATGCAGTATGTATTCTGAAGAAAACAATATGAGTGTAATCTCATATTGCACATGAACATGGACTTCAGGGACATTTGAACACTTGTATTTCCCAGAAGGTAAAGCACATGATAACTGATGGGGAATCTCACAAAATTGATATGTAGTGTAGCACATTGCACATTTTCAGCACGGAATCTCTCAAAGGTCTAATCTGAAATCTAGTGTATGTGTATAGAGTATGTGTAAGAGTATATGTATTATCATACACATTGCAGCTTGTCTGTGCCCTTGTACAGGAGCCCCAATGTAGATAAACACTTCGGAATATTCTGCAGTGTCTCCATATCAGTCTTGTAATCTTTCTATATTTCTTGCCATTATCTCTGCATTCCTACTCTCTCTCACTCTCTCACTTTCATTCTCGATTTGCAATTCAATCGAGTTGAAGGTGCTTTATTGCCATGCCATTAGAAAGTGTTGCCAAAGCAAATGTGACAAAGAAGAACATACCATATGAGCAGTGAGCAATCATATTAACAGTAACAAGGTTGAGAGGTTATGCGTCAATCTGGAAGCATTTTTATGTTTGAAGGAAATGTGCTTCGCACGTACAGGCAATTGTGACTGTTAGTCCTTCACCCAGAAAAATGGGTAAGTCTAATAAATGTGCGAGCACTTCTTTTCCCAAGGAAGGGTTAGCAATTATTGTGACGCTGGCTGTATTTACTGCAGTGCAGAGGGAGTGTCACTGAACCAGTTGTCCCCCTCCCCTCCCATCTCTCGCTCTCTCTCTCTCTCTCTCTCTCTCTGTTTCTTTCACTCTCTCTCTCTGACTCATACACACATCAGTAACACTCCACTCTCATTGCTATGGCAGCACCATCATTACTCATCACCTGCTATGATCCGCAACATGTCTAACGAGACAGGCAATGTCTGCTAGACAGTCGCAAGCAAATGTACTTCATTTGCAATATCTTTCAGGTATTTTTAACATTCACTTGATATAATTTTCTGCTGTATTGCTATTACCTGTCATTCCCTTAGGGACTGTATGGCAGTCTAACGTTCAAGTTGATTTACTGGCATTGTAAATATCAGAAAGGTGGAAAGGACAATGGTCTTGATAGTCTTAAATTATCTCTCTCTCGCTCTATCTCTCTCTCTCTCTCTCTCTCTCTCTCTGCCACACACACACACACACACACACACACATACACACTGAAATGTTTTTTTTTTTTGTGTGCAAATAATGTTTTCAAGCCACTGCCTTGCCTCTCAGGGCTCAGTTGAGCACTCAGGTCTTCTCTTGGCATGTTGGTCAGTCTGTCCAGCCTACACCAGTCCATCTTACGATCCGAGAATCCTGTTTAGATGCGTAAAAGTAACCTAGGTATAGGACGGCAGGGCCTGCACTTCCGAAGCAGTCTTCAATTGGACGCCATGGCATTGGCCAGCACGACGCATGAGACAGA
Organism: Conger conger; assembly: GCF_963514075.1. Lineage (NCBI taxonomy): Eukaryota > Metazoa > Chordata > Actinopteri > Anguilliformes > Congridae > Conger > Conger conger. The sequence continues at coordinate 23,382,569 of NC_083762.1, read as the reverse complement.
GACGGCAGCCTGAGCTAGTTTAATGGCAACAGATTGCCTGAACGGCATGAGGTACGAAGGAGAGCCCTACATGGCCAAGGTCCCAGTTGCGTCCCTGGCTCTTACCAGACTATGAAGGCCAGCCACTCTTTGCTCCTACGCCTCGCAAATTGCTCCCCTGCCAATGCCAGATGGAAAGCATTTAGAAAGTGCAGCTAAGTGCGGCTTTCACTCTTGCTCTTTAAACGTGTTGCTCTTCTATCTCTGTCCCTAATGTTTCCATTCTTTGGTCAACTGCTGCTCTGAAATTATAAATGGATTATTCGGGTTGGGAGAAGTGACAGCTCAAAACATAATGATTTATGTGGTACAGAAGGAGAATAAAATTGAACAGAAAAAATTGCAACCCCTCCACAATCCTATTGGAACACCCATGATGAAGCACCAACCCAAACCCTATCTCCTATACTTGTATATTGATCAAGAGCCAAAACAGTACAGTCTATATTTGGGTAGTGAATGAACAGGTACCCGGAGGATTCAGGGGTATAAACCAGATAAAATTCCCTCACTGCAGAATGATACAATCAAAGCTCTTTTTCATCAAAGCAATTTTTCCATGTCATTTTCCTCAGGAATTTGGAACCAGTTGAGTTAAAATGCAGAGGCTTAGTCATAATCTGTTATCACAGTTTGACAGTGTATCTCAGTGACCTTCAGCATGGGAGCTGGGGAGGCAGACGAACACACATGCATACACACATATAAGTGCCCACCAACACACAACCACACCACATCTATACTCAACATATGTACACACATGCATACATTCTGCACAAAACATACACTATGTATATAGACACATAAACTCACAGACATGCATCAGCAGTTGAGGGATTTAGTACTATTATTATTATTATTGGCCCAATCACAAAGTGCGGGTACATGACATGTCAATTCATTGTTCTGGGCATGGCCATTTTTCTAAAACAGCTGTAACTCATGAATCGCTGACTGCTGCTGTGCTGCTTGGACCACATCAATTGTTGATGATGTGACATTACTATTAAGACTACTTCCAATAAAAATAATACAATTGCAAATTGGTGTCATACAGCAAATAGGCAGCAGCTGTGGCTGTTTTCCTTGCATGGGCGTTTATGTATAAACTGGGTGTTTCCTGTGAATTCAGACTTCAGAAGGCTTTGTGCCTGATTCTGTGTAGGGATGTAACTGGATGTTCTCTGTCAGCACTTTGCCTGTGTGGCTTGGATTCATTAGATTGCAGCACTGATTTATCATACTAACCCCCACCCACCATCCATACAGCCATCTGGAAAGAATAAAACACTCACAAAAAGCCCACTACAGCCTACAGGACTGTATTTAATTAAGAGTGAAGGCTAAGAGCAGAGAAATAGGGAGATAATAAGCTGGGAGGGAAGGGACACGCTATGTGGCTAACCTTTTTCCCTAAACAGAGCTTATCACATGTGGCATGGTATCAATTTAAAAGATAACAAATTCTGAGCAGCAAAAAAAAAAAACACAATACTTAAAAAAACACACAGCCCTTCCCACAAAAATAAAATGTGGATGACACAGGCAGTAATTGTTTTTCTGACCAAGCGTCGTGTCACTAATTTGACAGTGATGGAAAAAGAATGTTTCAGAACAATGACCTTTTCGTTGAAGGACAAAAAGGAAGGCCACCACCATTAGTTCTGCTATCTCTCTCTTTCTGCCTTAATTCTGTCCATCTTCAGTTACTCCCTGGCTATAAAAATGAGATGAAAGACTAGAACAAAGCACTGTATTGAAAGAATGGTTTCAAGGGATGAGTGAATTTAATTAATGAGTCATACGCCCACATAAGGAACACAAGCCAATGTAGACATTCTGGCCAGATCCTGCTGTTTTCATTATAAGAACATACTGTACTTTGAGTGAGTAGCTAAGCAGCATGCAAACAGTGAGGTGGGATAGTCCAAAGTATGAAACAAAACGCTAAGCTGTAATTAACAGTAAAAAAAAAATTATATATATATATATATAAATAAACTGAATTCAGAACACATTGCTTTCAAAGAGAGACAGACAGTACCATTACGCTTAGTCCACATATTCGTCTGGCATTTATGAGCAAGAAACAAAAGAGGTGTTACTGCAAGGCCTGTCTTGTCATATGGCCAACTCCCACATTGCATGGGTGGGGTATTGTTGAATACATTGAATACATCCTTTTTGTCATTTATGCGAAGTTGGCATCACTGGGCCTGTAACTATGGACACCTGTAGAAAAACCCTGAAAATCACTGAAATATGATCCCTTCACAGTCAACTGATCAAACCTGCACTGACAGCACAATATCAAGGTGCTGGGAAATCAAGCCATCAATAGGGATTCAGGGCGGGATCAAAATGGAGGGATTCAACGTTCATAGTAATTGTCAAGAAGAACATGACAATGTCTTATTTTAACTGAAGAACACCTGTCAAAGTCTGTTATCTTCTTAGTCGTGTTTCGGATTGACATTGACATTAGGGTGCAGCAAAAGGAATGAAGGAATCTTGACATGGAAAGAGTGATGAGGACATATATATATATATATATATATATAGATCCACAGTCTGGGATGCACTTGCTTTCAGGTGAGGCTGCAACTTGGGTGGTTTAAACCTCCACTGTCTGCATATAGGGTTGAAGGGAGGAGATAGGAGATATGCTCATAGGGTAGATGCGTTACCTCTCTCCTGGGATCCATTTGTGCAGACCCAGGGTTTACGATGCACTGACTCATGCAGCAATTATTAATGCGAGCATTTCCTGAGGTGACCTTCACTGGCGCACTGAAATTAATATCGCCACTCGTCAGTGCACCAGTGCCCATGTCTGCCTTAAATGGCACCTGAGACGCTGTTCTCAACAATAAGACAGCATAACACTTAACAATACAAGTGTACTTTTCTTTTATCTGTCTCGCTCCCCAATCCCAACAGCATTTCTCTTTCTTATGAACAACATAAAGCTGCCTTCTTCCTTTAATGGAACACAGTTCTTATTAATGTGTACTACAACACTAACTGGCCATTAGTGGATGGTCAGAGTGTTCAAGATTATGTCGAATGACACACACACACAACGATATGTGCTCGTCCATTGCAATGGACACATGGGCGACATGGCTCAGGCAGTAAGAGCAGTCGTCTGGCAGTCTGAGGTTTGCCGGTTTGATCCCCCGCCCGGGCTGTGTCGAAATGTCCCTGAGCAAGACACCTAACCCCCAAATGCTCCTGACAAGCTGGTCGGTGCCTTGCATGGGAGCCAATCACCGTTGGTGTGTGAGTGTGTGTATGAATGGGTGAATGAGAAGCATCAATTGTACAGCGCTTTGGATAAAGGCACTATATAAATGCCAACCATTTACCATTGACCAATTACACAAATATATTCCCACACACAAGCACACACAAAACACTGCAATGGATTTTTGCATTTAAAATGGCTCATGGGTAGTAAAATAGGAGATCATTGTTTGACAGTACGACTATAGCTTATGAGAGCAGCAACTGTACTCCAGTTATTTCTTTGCCCATATCCACAACAATGAAACCCTGTTCCAAGCTCCATCTAACCCCCCGGCTGTGCACCTGTGATCATGGATGCGAGTGCACAGGATAGAAGCAGTAATGGTGGTCCTTTCAAAAAAATCAATGAGACAGCCATCCGTGAGACGCGCAGGTCAGTGCAGGGGCCCGGGTGAGGTTTGCAAAGCAGGCGTTAAGCTCTGCCACACTTCACAGGTCACTAAGCATAACTTCAAGATGGGCTACTGTAATTTACTGCAATCATTATAGTGTAATCCCACTCACCTGTGGAATAACTTGATACCAATGCCCTACAATTATGAATATGAATATAAATAACGCCAGGCAGCCTAATTAAAATCCACTCAAAGCACAGGCTGTTTGCCGTATGACCGACAAGCCAAGCATCCATTTACAGCAGAAATGAAATTGTAGGCATTTGGTTTATGGGGAACAGAAATCTTGCCGGATGACTGCCCATTTTAGAATTGGAGAATTTTGGCAAGCCCATAAATCAAACAGCCAACAGAAAAACAATTTAAATACTTTAGGTATCACACGTACAAGGTGAATAACTGCAGATATCAGGCCATTCAGCATAGAAAAGGCTTGCAACAGGCAAAACGGGGCCTAGAACACAGCATTTCTATTTTTACCTGATGGCATTGTGCAGATGCAGAGAGTAGTACTGCTAAACAGGAGTGCAGGTGTGCTTTTTGCAAAATAGCTATGACCAGCTATGTCTTATTATTAAAAGATGAAGTAGTATTCTCCAACTTGTAAAAAAACGAAGAAAAAATATATGTGACTCCATTGTTTATTTTTCAGCTCTAGACCTCAGGGTTCACCAGAGCAGAAGAGACCAGCATTATTTCCTGAAAATAAAATGCCATAGAAATAGCTCAGTAGAAACAAATATGATTAAATTAAATGATAGTGCTGTTGATATTTATTCTTTAGGGCAACTAGTTCACCATTGTCCTATCCCATCATAATTCCTATGAAAATAATTGTGTATACAGTGGCACCCTTCATGAAAATTAGCAAAAATATGAACACATGCAATAAAGTCATATTTTCGGCCCAAACATGTAGGGAGCTGTATACTTTTATTTTAATAGCATAAACAATTCAAACACATTCAAACATGCAAAGGTTTTATCGAGTAGTATCATTTCTTCTGCGATATAGAGTATAAGTTTAAAATGAATTGGCACTATTAATTTGATGAGAGCACTGAGCCTCTGTAATGACTGACAAGTTTGGACCCTGCTAAAAAAAACAGCTCAAGCTATATTTTGAAACAGCTGGTAGCTGGTAGTTCAAGGTGGTCATATCTGGATTTTACACCAGGGGAGAGCACTTTTTAACGGATCTTGGACCATGAACATTTCAAAATGATAATTGATATTTTTTAGACTTGCACTTGTGGATTTCCTTCTTCAATTAAGAGGACATGTTTTCAAAGTCCAGAGACTGAGATGACCATTGCACAACCTAGATTTTGTGCTCCGGCAACCATCCGTGTGTTGATTTTGATAAATGTTTGGGGTCATTGTCTTATGGAAAGGTCCATCTTTGGTCAAGTCTCAACTTTCTGGCAGAGGCAACCAGGCTGTTAGTGTTGATTTTAGTGCTTGACTCATTTTAATTTATGTTTTGAAGCACAGTTTATTCCATGGAAGTCATTAAAAATGATTTATGGTAATATGTTGTATATTTGTATGAGTATGAACTCAAACTGAATAATTTGCAAAGAAATATCTGAATAAAAAAATATGATTCTAGTACAGACTAGTATACTGTTATAACCTTTTTTAATGTCCCTGGAGACTAAAGCAAGTCTCGCAGAGCATTACATTTTGACCTGAGACTGACAAACTAGCTATTCTGAGATGAAATTGCTTGTCCTCTATTTTTAGCCACGGTTTCCTTTTGGGTGAATCATATTCTTAATTAAACTCGTTGAAATCTGTTTATCGCCGATTTCTTCTTTTTCCTTCTGACTTCACAGATTCGTTGGGCCTTTCAGTCAGTTAATCTTCTGTGAACAGAATTGATCACAATCACCTCAATCCCGCTTTCACTCGCCACTTCCTCCTCAGTCTCTGCTCGCTGGAGCATTTAACCTGTTGTCTTCCTGGTCCGTGTCTTTCATCAAGAGCTCAACAGCTTGCACATATTTCAATTGCAATGCCAATGGCATTTTCCCTATTTTAATTACATTTGCAAGATGCCACCATGTTCAAAAGCCTAAAACTAATTTGGCTATGCAAGCTGTGCACAAAGTATCCTGCTCATCATACCCAATGACACACATTCAAGTGTACACACACAGCATACACGCAGGTATTTATGGCCACTGGCATACAGACATACAAATGAATACACATATACCCATCCCTCTCTCTGTCTCTCTCTCTGTCTCTCTCTCTCTCTCTCTCTCTCTCTCTCTCTCTCTCTCTCTCTCTCTCTCATCACTTTAACCTTTGGTCAAATGGAAAGGCAAATTTTAAACAGAGCTTCAATCACTTATCAACAACTTAATACGAGTGCCCGTGCACTGAGATTAAAGCCAGTGATTCTTGGAGACAGCAGTCTGGTCTGGGAAAAGAGATCATGGGAGGCCAAGGGACACCATTTTATTACTCTCTCTCATAACAGCCTACTTTGCACAGTTGTTCCACCGTTCTGACAGCAAGCTTTCTTGAAGTGCCTCGGAGTGCCTCGGAGCTGGTAAATTAGACGCATATGAAAGATAGACATGGATCGCTAATAGCCAATTACGCCAGGGTGTGGAGTCACATGCTGCTTATTAGTATTGCGATAAGGCACTTGGCGCAGGGAAAATGAATGAAAATTCCTGCTGCAAGACCATGTTGGACTGATGAAATGGCAAATTAAATGCCATGTCAACACATATTAGCTCTAAATCGTTCTGCATCTACTGTACACAGGCAGATTATCAACGTGAAGACTGTATTCCTGTGTTTGCAGCGTTCAGTGAGCTAGAGTGGATGGAGGACAGTCAGGGCTGTGAACCTCTGTGAGCTTTACACAGACAAAATAACAGTAACAAAAAATTTGGGATAAAGGTTAAGGGATGTAGAAAGACCTCACATCAGCATCATTGAAAAGGATTGTAATTATTATTATTATTATTATTATTATTATTATTATTATTATTATTATTGGCAATACTAATGGGTCTTGAGTTATGTACATATTTATGTTTTTATTTATTTATTTATTAAATCATCATCCTGCAAATCCTTTCAATATCACACAAAGTAGAGATACAGAAGAGAGAAAATTGTACAGATACGCAAGTGAGAAACACTATGAACCCACACACCCACTCCAGAATGATTATGAACTGCTATCAGGATGTGCACTGTCAATATTTTAAAATCAAGAGAGTCCTTAAAAGGTTTTTGCCAGCATCAATAAAGCTTTTAAAAGGACAAGGCCTGAATTGAGCCAAGGTTCCCAATTAGATACGATGGGAGCACTGTGAATGTCTTATGTAAAGTATTGTGCAATGTTTTTTATCTATTGTGCTATGCTATGTTTTGCAGTTGTACTGTGCAATACACTGAATGTTTTGTGTGTGTTGTTTTTTTATATTTTCTCTCAATGCCAAACATAAAGATCCTCTAGAAAAGAAAAACTGAAATGACAATTATCATAAATGTAATGCACAAAGTTTAAGATAAAAAATACATTTGCAGTAATCCAAATGATCAATATTATCATATTATGTAAATATAAATATGCAATATAAAATCCGCAGGGACTGAAATTGCCTTCCGATTGGAATATGCTAGTAAACAAAATGTGGACATAGAAAATAGGATTAGAAAGACAATAAAAGTGAATTTACAGTAGCAAATAATACCTGTGTAGGAAAGAATGAATAGGAAATAGTAGGGGGATATAGTGCTGTCTTGAGAATTTGGAGAAAATGCATAGTTTTTTTTATAGATGATAAAATACGTAGTGGCAGCTCTCCGAGCTCTGCTGTTCTCTGTCTGGATGTATTTAATTGTAATTCCAGAGCGGGGCCGTATCTGTTGATTGTGTGTGAGATGGGGGTCCACTGGGTGATGAAAAGGTGACAGCACTCTTTACCTGGAGCCGGGAGCACGGCATTCAGTTAGAGTGACTCTGACACCGGCCGGCCGGCCCTGTCACTTCTCTGTCCCCCTTCGGTGCAGCTCCTGACAGGGACATTCACTCAGGTAGGACCCTCTCTTTAAAATGTCCGGCAAGGCCTTGCCGCCTGCCATTGACTCCCACACTTGCATCCTGGGCCCGCAGCTACCCTACGCTGACGCCAGTCCATTTTATTTCCTAATACGCATCACACACAGCAAAGTTTGAGACGAAAATGTACATGAGACGAAAGGCATGTTCATGTTAGTAGATAACTTTTTTTTTTTTTAGGCCTTTTTCAGCTTTATTGGACAGTATATAGTATAGAGAGACAGGAAGAATGGGAGTGAGAGAGAGGGGAAGACATGCGACGAATGTCGGACGGTCAGATTCGAACCGCCGACGTCGCGGCTCGCAATGAGCATGCGGTCAGTGCTCTACAGGCTGCGCCACCGAGACACCCCAGTAGATAACTTTTCTATCTACGTAAGTGCAAATATTGTGGAGTGGCCTATAGCTATCGCTATGGTCGTTAACCCCACAATGCTCCTGGGATCCCCCTGCTTAGTCTAGCCAACTGTAAGTTGCTTTTGATAAAAGCGTCAGTACAATGTGTATAATGATTTTGTAACAAGTTGGTGTAATAAAGTACTTCCTAATAAAGTGCTTGTGAGTGTATTTAACATACTGTATAACAGACAGTATGTTAAATACATATAAATTATATGATCTGGTATTATCAGATTGGGGAATTGGGGCAATTTACATAGGCAGGTAGAAGCCCCTTTACACAATTTTCTGTTTTGTGCCATAAGAATGGTACCCACTGTTACAATTTATTTGATTTAAAAGCATACTGGTTTAAGTATACGCAGCATTGTAAGCATTATGTAAAGGATCAAATATCTGCTAATATTCTTCATGTGAATGTGTGTATATCTACAATTTAACTGAAACAGAAATACTGTAAAAACCGAATATTACAATATTGCTACCATAGTCTGACATTTGGCCAGTAGCTTCAGCATACAGTCTATCTCCAGTTCTACTGCATCAAAATTCATACTTGTTTCTTCACCATCTGGGATGAGTGGGACCCAAACTGTGCAGTGGGACCAGTCTAGTTAAAATAGTACATTGGGCAAAGGAATAAGCACTATCATTGAATTCTATGAAAGGAGCAGCAACAGTAGTTGTTACTGCCATATGTGCCTTGAACCATCCAGCATAAGTGTGAACTCATTAACAATGGCAATATGAGAGAAACTCTTGGAATCGTCCTTCATAGCCTGAAAATGTTTTTTCAAACAGACTCTAATGCTGCAGCATTTGAGGTGACTAGATTTTAGTAGGTATTAGAAACACTGTAGCCTTTATGTGAATGCATTAACAGTCTAAGTGTCTTATGGGCACACTGTATATGTGACATATGGTACATAATCAGTATTTTCACGAATTGTCCAACATGTTCATGGGCAAGGCCTAATGTTGTGTCCCTATACCAACAAAAAACCCTCTATTTCACACTTAAGCTTGTCACAGAGCATGCTTTCTGATTCGGATCAAAATCATGGATAAAAAAATGATCTCCGCTATCACACTGAATAGCTTCAAACCCAGACACAAATGAGCATGATTCCCTGGGCAGACAGAACAGTTACTCTGTTACTGAGTTTTATGTTTAATTACACTCTCTCGCTCTGTTCTACTTCATCACGGGACTCATTCCGAATACCAGCCTGAATCCCACAGCAATGGTATTGTGGGCTGAGCCAAAGTCACGTTCTCTGCTATTTATTTCCCTTTCTAGTTCGGCAAACTTCTTGCTTGATATCACAGTGCACGGACGATGATGGATGGCCTTTTTCAGCTGCCATCTCTGCCTGTGTGTTTCCACTCATGTGCCCAGAATACCAAGTGCCTGGCCCACGTGCGCATACAATTATGTGCCAGGCTGAGTGGCTCTTGTCACAACCACTGGCCCAGGGCTTCTCTGCGTTGCCACATGCCTCAAGTAACCATCTGCAAATTGTGGATCACATTTAACTTGATCGGTATTTTCATAGCCAAGATTTATTGTCTCTTTATGCAACTGGAATTGATGTGTGTATTAGGATACATTAAGGTAAGCAAGGCTGTCACTGGGAATCATTTTCTACCAACTCTTGCACTTCCCTCTGCATCCCACAGGGGGCAATAGACTGCCATTATACTGTAATACATCTCGGTTAGTAAAGAAGTTAAGCATCTGGTGAAAGTCAAGGTGAAGAAAGTCTACCTGAAATTGTTATCGTGATTTCAAAAGATGGTTCAGCTTGAGAAAGGAGGAAATAAATGAAAGCTTGGCTGCCCTTAGCTCTTTAATCCAATTAATGCATATCTTGGGAAAGGACAAGAAAATATGTGCACTTGCGTACATGTTTTGACTGCAGCTGTAACAGTCTATTTGAGGACACCATTTATTTTCTCTAAATACTTTGTCATGCCAAATATAACTATCTAGAGAAGCTAACAGTTCTGTATCCAACACACAAAAAGGGTGGCTACAGAGAACTGATGTGTGAACCTACAGTGAAGCCTAAATTAAACGTTTCTTCAATCATCCATTTTAGAAGCAAGACCAATTCTTCATGTGAATGTGTGAGTGTTTAAATGTTTGTGTGCGTGCATGTGTGGTCTGCTAACACCCACATCTTTTACCCTTCATCCCCCAAGCGCCCCAGCTGTAGTGCTGAACAGGGCCGCCAGCACAGAGCAGCAGAGTGCATCCTTCTACACCTCATCTCCTTCATCACTGATCAATAGTGTCCAGCAATCTGCACACTGACAGCTGGGGGGTAGGAGGGGGGCTCTTGCGACATGGCTGAGGAACAAGAATGATGATTACACATGGAGAAGAGCGGAGAATCTCACCTCCCCCCTACCTCCCTGCATCCCTATCTGTGAAAATCCAGAGAAAATGTCCTTACATTCAGAACAAATCATTTTTCTGCCTAATGTTCTTTCAGCCCTCACTGAATCCAAGACAGGCACAGAGCTGAAAATAAATGCAGAATAGCTCCTGGCATTCACACACATAAAAGACCTAAGTATTTTACACAATCATATTTTTGGGGGGGGTCCTGAACTCTACTTGAATCCTTCAGATCAAGTGTTTGTGGACCAAGACATATTTTTGCTTGTGTCAGGAGAAACAGCAGGGCAGTTAATGACTAAATATGTAATTTAATAACATGGTTTTGGTTATTTTATTATGTTCTGTATGTTCACAATAAAAGTGGCTTGTGTTTTGAATACTAAGCACTATAAGCAAATGGCTGCAGGTTTGAGCCCTACATGAGATGTGTGCCATATAACCAGGTAACTGAATCCTTCAGAACATATCCAGCTGTTTAGTCATAATAATAATAATAATAATAATAATAATAATAATAAGAAGAAGAAGAAGAGCGGTGAACAAACATTATCGTAGGCTTGATACATTACATCATACTTTCATTACTGTGGCAATTGCCCCTAAGAAACACAAATTTCGTAAAATATGCAACGATTCAAAATTATTTTCCTCTACCCCCAAAATGCTGCTATCAATGATTTATAATGTAATGGGTCGGCCAACCCAAGTCAGCACGGCGATATGCAGTTAATACAGAATTACTCCCCTGTTCAGTGGCAGAGCAGTGCTGTGCAGTGGTTATTCTTCCCCACTTAAACGGTACCTGCAGGAGCCCCGAACCTGCTGCTCAGTCTGTCCCACACCGCGCGGCGACCGAGCCTGCTCGGCGACGCGTGCGGAATTGAAAGAGTGCCGATGATTGCAGAGTGCCAATGTTGTGACAGGGGTGTTGAGGTGAGCGGGGAGTAGAGTTTGTTTACACGCGTAGGGGGGAGGGGAGAGGGAGTGGCTCGCCTCCGCAGCCCAAGGGAAGAGATTGCCACCCCAGCGAGACTTGTTCATTAGCCTGTTTGTGCAGCGCTAATTACGGGCTCTGGTAGCTGAAAATTACAATTTACATTTATCAGCAGAGCCCCTCCACCCGCAACGATCCACCAGCCAGGATCTCTGGGCTTAGCTCAGCAGGAGACATAGGCATAATGTTTTCCTCAGTTTTGCGGCTTTTCTAATGATCTCCTACATCATGGTAACCCCCAATGGTATTTCAGGTTTTTGATATCACTGATTCACAAAAGCATTTATCGAGATTCACCTGGTGCCTTACGTAATTGCTTTCCAATTATTCTCATTCAGGATTGCTTAGCCTTTGCAAAATTGTAGCTAAATTTGCAAGAGTAAATGAAAATGAAAATACAAAAAAACAAAACAGCTGTGCTATTAGGTTAATTGCAACAAGCAAAAACTGTTAACAAAGGGATTGCATCACACTCTATCAGAATTGTAGTGGTTAGGGAAATAATAAAAGTAATATACATTCTTGTTTTTTGAAAGCTGTTTTTGGACAAGAATGCTAATGGGTCTGTAACATGGTGGCACATTCAGAAGCCATATTTAGAAGTTTGGGGACTGCTGGGTTTTGGAAAGGTCCTCCCTCAGCTCTAACATTCCAGCTTTCACAAATCTAATATTAATATTAATACATTTGTATACAGCAATACATTTTATTGGAGGATGAGAGGCATATTCTTATGTGATTCACAAATTAAGCATGACAGCAATTTAAAAAGCACACCACAATTCACATCCATACTTAGTTTTATTACATCACTGTTTAAATAAAATGTATGTACATATACTGCAAGTTCACTTCTTGCATCTTGAGAAACATTAGAATATATTTGTTTTTATTAAAAGTTTAATAGCCACAGATTGGTTTATACTTCACAAAGCAAATTAAATACTGTCTGCATCATGATATCATGTATTTCCACTATGTTGTCATGCATTATTTACTGTATTTTATACTATATTGAGCACACATACATTCAGGGGACACTTTATTAGGTAGACCTGTACACCAGCTTATTAATGCAAATATTTAATCAGCCATACATTACAACAGTGGTATGCAGAAGAGCATCTCTGAACATACAATGCATCAAACCTCTAAGTGGATAGACAAACAGCAGCAGAAGACCAATAAGTCAAAAAAAATAAATACCTAATAAAGTGCTCAGTGAGTGTATGTGACCCATTCCAAAATTAATCCAAAAAAATATATATATATCCATGATAGCAGTGATCGATTGCCCATTCCTGTCAGCAGTGAATAGTCTCACTCATTCAAGATTGCACAACCATTACTATGACATAATGTCCTCACTCCTCACCTAGCTGTATCATCACATCTTTTATTACACTCACTTAATGGTGCTGCAATGCGTTCTTTGAGCTACAGTAGCCTCCTTAGAAATGTGTGTTGAAAGAAGCATGGTAGCTGCCACCCACTCCACACACACCCAAAATGGACCAAATTCTGGTCACTATTTATTTCAGTTTGTAAGCAGACTTGGCAGCTGGTAGCTGAATCATCAATGGAATATCTTCTCAAAGTTCCGCACAGTGGATGTTTCCTAATTAACACTTGAGTCATTGTCATCAGTTTCATTATTTTGTTAAGGAAACAATAACAAGATAATAATGTTTCATTTGCATGAGCATTTTGTAATTTTCCAAACAAATGTGATGTGAAATTATTTACTGAAGAAAAATAAAAATGTCCTTGCTGTGACCCAGAATTCAGTGTGCAAAGAAAGTTTACACGTCACAATTTTAAAAAAAGCTTATCTTATCTGTCCACTTGGATCATCTCTGGCTGCCTGTACAAATCAGACACAAATTACCACCAAAGCCCAGCACTCCCATTAACTGGGTATTTAATTTTAATTAATTGCCAGTTATGTTTGTTCAGCGGCTCACAGCAGTGCTTATAATAGAATGCCTGTCTTTCAAAGTAAAACTTTTAAACTGCAAGTATTTACCTTGCTAACTAAGCTTAAAAAATGACCACATTGTAAGCCAAACGTGACAAAAAGCCCAAACATTCTGTAATCTCTAGAGTGATGAGGTATCTCATCCAGGAAACTAGAATGCTGTACAGCCAGCAATGCAAATAGGTCAGCTCTTTCCATAGGCAGCAAATGGTGGACCTGTGGTCATTATATCGCAAGTGGTCCACAGAAACTGTGGGCTAGAGTATGTAGCTTTAATTTCTGGCCAAGAGTCTGGGAAAGAAGATCAGTTATTTTTTTTGTTCTTAAGATAGCTCAGAAGAGAAAAAAGGAAGACCTCAGACACCTCTAGCTTGAGACTTCTCATAGCTCAGGCAAGCTGGAGGTTCCCACATTGTTGCATATTGCAAGGATCCCAGCGGAGTTTAAAGACTTACCCTCTTCTTTCAAATTACTTGTCTCCCCCTGACACATCTTTGTTTTGTTTTGACTTTTTCTTCCTTCTTTATGCCACCCTGCTGTGCCCAATAAAAAAGAGCCATTGGGCATATTGCAGAGCGCTCTCCGCAAGCTGTCACTGTTCATATTCATATGTGCCTGGGGTTTTGCCACATGGGTCTCCACTCCTCACATGGCCACACTGTGCCTTCAGGATTCTCTGGTGTGACGGAGATATGTGGTGATTGAGACCCCTAATATGTCTCCCCTAAGGCTTTTAAACACCCTGTGCATTAAAAATTATATTTTTGCAATCGCATATATTATATCCAAACAAGCAATGAAATCACGTTTTATTATATTAAGTCACTTTTATTCAGTTGGTATTTCACAGTTAATGTTTCTTTTTTTTACCCTAGTTTTTACCCAGTTATACTGATCACTGCAGAAGGATTTGGTATTGTCAGTGATCATTTTAAGACCATTGATAATTACTATTACATTTACACTTCAGCAGATGTGTTACCATTTAGTGGGCTGCCATTCAGAAGTGAACTTGACCTGAATATTCATACTGAATGGAAATGCCAAGGCAGACCTCCAGTGCTCGTGTATAGAAAGGACATACTTTACATCAGAGACATTTTATTATTATCCAGTTTATATATCTGAAAAGGTAAACATTATGTTTTTATCTTATGTAATGAAGACTTCAAATGTTATTGGGAAATGCTGTGTGTTGTTCACACATCATCACAATGTAATGACATTGTATCCACAGAACATTAATGCAGTCAGTTTCAGCCATTTGTCCTCTTTACAAAATAAATGCCTGTGAACAAAACTCTGGTTTTGCAGTTAGAGACTAGAGTTTACTGTATGCAGCTCTAGCCATGGCATTCGATCAGCCCAATAGTCCAAATCGCTAACTTAAATCCAGTCAGTTTAATGCATACAAATGTATCATTTCCAATGGTTTGATGTGTGCTTATTCCAGTACACAGATATGAGCTTAATACTGACATTAGTCTGTCTGGCACAACAGCCTTTTCTGTTGCACTCACACCCAATGGTTCTGTCCTAAAAGGTGGAACAAATTTATATGAAGTTTGAACATAACAGTGGTACAGAATGCATAGAGAAATGTGAATGGATTGTAAACGGAAACAGGAAAATCACAATTTAAATTCTGAATACTTTGAGAAAACTGTAAGCAATGCATCAAGAGCTCTTTGCTCAAGATTAGGGTTCAGGCTCAGTCTTAATCCATTGCATTGCTCCCTCTATCCCATGTCATTTTTGCCCCATAATTCATAGCAGTGACAACCCACAGAAACCCGGCAGGGATGTCAGAGACAAAAATGCATTTGCAGTTCAGAGATGAAATCTGTGCTCACCTAATTAAGAAACAAAATGAGATATCAGCCACCCCCTTCTTAACTGTCCCAGAGGAAAACTTATTTCACACTTCACTGAGCTACACCATCAGGCACACATACTAGCACACGCATGCGCAGGTATAAACATGCACACACACACACACACACACACACACACATACACACACTTGTAAATGCTACATACATGTAAATGCTAGATATATTATGTATCCCCCCATGGTGCACTATTCAGTATATATGTGCACATGGGCATTCAACTGAACATACGCAGCCACATAATCCAGTCATTCACAGCTACACACAATGTATTCAGAATGCACAGACACATTTACTGTACACACATGAATGAACATATGTGTACAATGTATGGGACATATCCGTGCATACACACAGCATCTGAGGGTGAATTAATCCTTAGCAACATCTCTTTTAAATGTACACCTATTTGTAAACTGTGAGATATTGTTTGCTTAACCTCCCAGGCTAATTTGACAACTCAATAAAAAGGCTTATTATATTTTCCTGGATAGAGAGTAGACCACAATTGGTTATTTGTGGTAAATCATAGCTTTAGGCATTGGTTAGAGTTAAGGAACATACACTTTTTTGTTGCTGAAAATTATTGCCATTTGAGTGCTACAGAAATGTAATATTGAGAAATTTTATGGTTCATGTATCACCTGCATGAAACTGACAGGTATTAAGCTCCATTCAATGAAATTGAATTTGTAAATGGCATAGTACCAAGGCTAGAACTGCAGGGGTAGATGACCTTACTGTAATCTACAGAGCAGAGACTCACTGATGCCTGCATTTTACAGTTCTAGCTACCCCAAGCCTGAATTGAATCAACATATCTCCTTAAAGGCATACTATACAGAATTTATTTCCCTTGCAGGCAGCTGGAATCACATCTCATTCAAAAGCAGCAATAGGTGCATTCAAATCCACTCAGGTGGTCGCAAGTATGCCAGAATGCTCCCACTTCGCTATGCAGCAAATGGGTAGCTTTAGCTTAATAATGATGAACTAGTAGTAGTCACTTGCTAGCACAGCACCAGTGGGGTTCAGTCTCTCTAGCCTGTCTGGAAGCACGGCAACATTCTGTAACATAAACAAGCATACTCACAAACATCAATTCGCTGTCTCTTTTATTTTCATTGATTTTTATTTTGCATATCACTTTGTGTACCTATTGCTGCAAAGTCATATACATATATCTATCCCGTTGTGTAGCTTGCAGAGGTCTTCCCCCTTCAGCAGACTGGGTAGCAGATAATAATTCCAGGCTGCGACCTACCAGCTAACCCCCATGGCTACAAAGGCACAGGACCACACCGTCACCTTTGTTATTTAGTAAAAATGAATTTAGCACAAATGCAACATTTCTCTCTGACCACAGATATTGGTCTGCTGCAAAGTACCCTGCTCACACTGCAGTCATATCCAGAGAAAAAAAGTGGAATCACCCCAATTATCTATCTAACAATAGCTAGCCAGCCCATATGAGCCGAGATAAGTGGACTTGAATCTTATTCGCCAGCCTTCGGTTGTTAAAATATCGGACTCACAGCAACTTCTCAGACAACTATAGTCTGCCAGCTAAAATTGCCAAACATAACTGATTTAGTTAGCAAATAACAGCAGCTACCTAACGTTACCAAATTCTGATCAGATACTTGGTTAGCAGTTATCAACCTCTCTTGCTAACCCAGCTAACACACCAAGCATAGAAGCCAATCCATACACAATCCATGCTCCTCTTTCTTCATCTTCTATTGCATCCTAATAGAGCTGCCTGAGACATCTCTATTCAACCTCACATGCTTGAAGTGACAAGATACAGCATATTCCCTATAATGCATCGAAAGTAAATTGTATCCTAATCCCAGTGTAGCTTTAGTTGTACAAGGCCAAAAAGGGCCAATAATATAATTAGTCACTGGTAGAATCAGGGAGTATGGATATACTGCCACTACATTACTGGAGGTTAAGGCCCAGAACACAGGAATTTAACCATGATAGCTATAACCCCAAGCGCCAATAAGACAGAGCTCACGCTGCCATATTTGCCAACTGTGAACAGTGCTAATTAATTTGGCTCAACATAAAAAGATCCAAAGTGAGATTACGCTTCCTGCATGTTTTTACGAGGGTGTCCTTCCCAGTTCCATCTTGGCAGACTAGGCATGATGCTGCATGGCTGGGGAAAAGACCTTGCGCTGTGAAGTGTGATTAGTGTGTCAAATCATTACATTACGTGTCTCATAGAGATTGTTCTACATATGAAACACGGCAGATTTCTTCCTGTTCACGTGGGGGTCCGTTTCATGGAGCGTGGGGCTGGGCTGGCACCTGCAATGCCAGCACTCTGTCGATTTTTCTCCTACTGAATCAGTGAAATCATGCGTATATGATCATTCAGTTCTTTCGCCTTTAAGTATACTTGCAAAATTATAAAGGAACATTCTCTTCACATTCATTTCATGTTTTTATGGCAGTGTTATTAACTGCTGTAAAACACCCTTTTCCAAACTTAATTTGAGGTTTTAATGCATGTTTCACTGTGCAGTCAGCATATTCAAATCCCAACTGTGTTCATGCTTTAATAAAGCAATGTACCATGATTACATTGCAACAGTTATTTTTTCAAACTGTAAAAACTGACTGCATGCATTTAATCTTTTCAGCCAAAAATACCAATGTGTGTACATGCCTGCAGCTTACAAGCATGTGCACTCACATATACACACACACACACAGACACACCATTTGCAAGGATGGTGTGTAGTTTCTACTAGTTGAATACGTATGCAGATTCATATCTACGAACATTTTGCAGTTACAGTTTAATTTACAGATACGTCTTTGCAAATTATGTTGCAAATATATAAAAACATCCATGGGGAAGTTTTTTACTGTACCTCTGTTGTTAAGGTAGATTTTTTGAGGCTGTCATCTGCTCATTTTCTGTATATGATCCAATTGACTTCGATACTTATCTGTACAATGATTTTCTTTTACTACGTGAAGACCTCAGAAATATAAATGTGTGATGGCAGACAGCACATATTTTCTACTCTACAAACAGAGGGTATTCACACCCTTAATAAAAAGGCTGCATATAATAAACAACATGGATAATGGTCTACAGTATATTTTATGTTCAAACAAATGGGAAAACTACATACTACATTCACTCACGTTTCAATGTTTTTACGCAAGTTGGTTGATTCCATTAATCATTGATAAAGCACACTGCTTTGCACATGTTTTGGAAACTAAGCTTTTGCCAATAACTATTATTTTTTAGTTCACAGCATTTTTTCTGCATATTTATCAAGGGTGACAATAATTTTTGAGCCCACTGTTTATGTTCATGTATTTTTCCTAGCACAGTAAGTCCATGCATTTCTTTACAGAACACTACCTGAGGGTAAACCTTTACTGTGTTATAGTGAAAAGGAATGTTTCAAAGCATTTCCTTCAAGGACATTCCTTGCAAGCACAAACACAAAAATGCTTTCAGCATTTCTATGGCTGCCATCTCTGCAGTATCAAAACAACATTACCAGAACATTCTGTGTTCTTTGGGTGGACATTGAAATATGTTTTTTAAATGGACATCTCAACATATCTCCTTAAATGTCCTTGGACATAGAGAAATTAAACATAAATACTGTATATCTATTACATATTAGACGTTGTCTTATAAGAACCTCCATTGTTATCCTGGTGCAGTAGAGCACATCCCCTGTAGCTCTGCATGCAGACTTTTTGGAAATGTTTTTTATTTTATTTATTGTTACAAATAGTCCACTCCATGCCCCTTATTTTTACTCTTACATTACCTTGTTGCAATAGAGAGAGTCCCACTTGGTGGACTTCTCCGGAGATGCATTTACATATTCTGTGCTTATTATTCAGCAGTCACCATAGCAACTCCCAGACCAACATTTCAAGCATTTTAGGATCCAGGATCAATGTTCCTGAGGTAAATTGGGATGAAGTGTGTAGAGTGAGCAAGTGGGTCTGTGTGCATGAATGCTTGCACGTTTGTGCTTGTGTTTGTGTCTCGGTATGTATGCACGAGAAATGCTATTTTCTGTGCAATATGTGCAAATATTATATGTAATGTTAGTGAAGTTGTGTTTATGTATTTGTGTAAGAGTGGCTACATTTGCATGTATTTGTGTGAGAGAATTATTTTAGGAAATATGTATAGGTTTATGTGAATATCAGTGAATGCATGTTGTAACTGTTATGTGAGCGCATATACAATTGCATATATAAATAAAGCAATCAATTTTTACCGGTCAGAATGCATGTTCTGTTTTCATAGATGTACCTTGAGCTTAAATGTATTATATTTTTATATCAATAAAATTAGCATTCTTTCAAGGGTATAAATGATTTTAATCAAAAGTAATACAAATAATTTGTGACTAGGCACTGAATACAATAAGTAGGTAAAGATATGTGTAAGATCCTATCCAGCATCTTTTCTTCCAGCTACACAGTAAGTTATAAATGTGTTGTTTAAAAATTTAATACAAAAATGAAACTATGGATAGAAGTAATATTGATTGCCCTTAAGGTTGCATGTCGATATGGGCACATGACATTGATTATACACTCAGTCACAAATAATAATTAATTGTAGATGGTTATTGCATTAATGGTGAATTCACGCATGTGAGAGTTGCAGTGTGTGGGAAGGACCCCCTTGCATTGTGCTTAATAAAAACATCTCTTTGTACATTTTCTTTGAAAACATAGAACTTATGCAAGTAGAGAGCAGTGCAGTTCTTCTGAACTGTGAATACAGACTTAATAGATATTGCAATGAGTTTATTCAGAAGAAAACAACATACTGATTTCGATTTACTCAGAACCGGATCAAATGATCAGTTATATTTACTCAATTTGTAATATATACATATAACATCCTTTCAAATATCTAACATCAACTCAATAGTGTTTAGGGTAAAAATGTTACAGCAATAAAATTGAATAAATTGGGGTTATTTTAGTGTGTATATTGAAATGGGTTGTTATAGTTAAGCATCATGTGCTTTCTGAAAATACTTTCCTTTGTGTCAATTAATGGAACCCAATTACAGACAGTTTTTTATCTAATTTGAACATTCTTTTCGCAAAGGCAAAAATCATAGGCTGGTTAAGAATGAAAGTAAAAAATACTGCATTTTGGGTCTCTGCCTTATGTTGCTCTGTGATTCTAGTTTTCGTGTCATTTTTTTGCACTTGTATCAGCAATATTGTAGAAAGGCTGGTAAGTATAATAAATGACAGAAACAAAATTAAATGGTGTTATGATTTGAAAACAAAACTTTATTATCTGTGTGAAATTTTGCACACTATGGGAAAGTTAATTAAACTTCATGAGTTTTCAATTTTGAGAATTTGGATACTGCTGATGGTGCAAACAATTTAATTGTAAATTATAAAAAAATGTACACTGCATATTATTTAAAATTCATCAAAATATATGCTCTAACAGCTCATCAAACCTCCTGTCCTGGTAACCCTTTCCAGCCCCCAGCTCATTTCCCATCAACTATACCTTCTCTCTACCTTTTCTTCTCTTACATCATTACCCTTAACTTTTGGTATTCCACATTCCAACTACCTGCTTCCTAGATACCATATCCACACCTCCCCTTATGTCTATCTCTTGTGACACCATCTATTTCACCCACTCCCTGCTGAACTCACCCCGGTATGTATGTATCCACGCAACATTTAAACAAGCATGTGCCACCCCCCTGCTCAACAAACCTACACTTGACTCCTTTGCCACAAAGAACCGCCATTTTGGCTCTCTTCTTACCTCTCTCTCTCTCTTTCGACCCTCACAGTCTACTTGCAGGTCTGGCCACTCAACAGAGATGACTCTCCTTACAATCATCAAGAAGCTCAACTCTTCCATTCTGATTCTCCTTGACCTGTCCGCAGCCTTTCACACATATGAGTGTGGAATACTGCTGTCTTCCCTGGGAATCTGCGCCACTGATCTCAAATGGTTTGCTTCCTCAGCATCTCAGCTCGCCTGCAAAACATACAGAGCTGGATTGGATTGCCTGAGGCTCAAATTGGCAAAAAGAGGGTTGATGTGGTTTTGGTCTGCTAGGGACCTCAGAGTGGGACTAGATGAGAAAGTATCTCTCAATGAGACATCATAGTGGTATGTCAGGTGTTCTTCCTGTACAAAATCTGGAGAATCCATCACTTCTCCCATCTGGTTTACTGCCTATCTCCCATCTGCAACTTCCTCCTCACTGGGTCTCTCTGCCTCTTACAATCAGGCCTCTGCAGCTCATTCAGAATGCTGCTGGCTACCAATACTGGCACACATCAAATTCAAAACCTTGCTAATCTGTTGGGCTACTAATTGGACCACTCCATTGTATCTTCAGATACCAGACCATACTCAACTGCCACTGCACCTGCCCCCATGCATGCCTGCGCTTTCTAATATTAGAGGCTTACAGTACATAGGTTTCTGATGACCTTCAGGCCTTAAAATTGTAAGTACAATGGATGTGAGTTAAAGCAAAACAATACACTTCAAACCTTCCTTCCATTCCCAATTCCTTCAACACAAAACCTGACCAATTGAAACATACGCTAAAACTGAAATGATATTAAAATCTACAATGAAAATAATTATTCCCTTATGTATTTATTATAAAATCCATTTGATCTGTATGAATGGTAAGCAGAATGAGAGCTGATTCCTGATTTCACACTCACGGTAAGGCTTTATTTCACAGCCTGTTAATTACCTAGTATTTACTGGGTAAGTACCGCATACTTATTAGGTAACTATTTTCATTCAGAGGTAAGTACTATGAAATGGGCTGTAAAACACATTTACACACTACTTACAGTACATACCTACTGGTTTCACAGTACTTACCACTAAAATCAATGTAGTTGCCTAATAATTAAGTAGCTGTACATTTACTAAGGAAATACTAGGCAATTAACAGGCTGTGGAATAAAGCCGTACCGTTAGTGTGAAATCAGGAAACAGCTCTCATTCCGCTTACCATTCATACAAGATCAAATGGATTTTATAATAACTACATAAGGGAATAATAATAATAATAATAATAATAATAATAATAATAATTATTATTATTATTATTATTATTATTAAATAAAATAATCATAAAAGCATTACCATATTTGGGACCTAGGTCTTTAATCTTTACTTCCTACTTACATCTGTATCATGTCTACCTAATTTTATTCCATTTTTATTGTTGCATTCAAACCCTTTCAACATCTTCACTCTCCTGCTGTTCCACTCCCTTCATTCTTCTCTTCCCCTCATTTAATAGCACGCTTTGCCTATCAACCAGACATTGGTGGGCTGATGCAAAGGGCAACATACAACAATGACATTCAACAGTCAGCCTGAGAGAGTGAGTTGGACTGACTGGTGGGGGTGGGGGTGAGGAGGTGCTGCTGCTGGAGCTTCTGCTCACTCCCACTGACCTTTCCTTCAGTGACACATCTACACCTTGTTCTAACCGTGTCCTACAGTCACTGCGGATGTCTTTTCGGGAAACTTCTCTATATACAGTATAGAGTCATTTTAGCCCGCTGTTCTGCACAGAACTGCTTCAAATCAGACAAATAGGAAGGCCTTTGAGCATTAACTGCTTGTTTCAGGTCCTGCTACAGCATCTCTATTGGGTTCAAGTCAGGATTTTGAAGGCACTGGGACTCCAGTTAATTTAAAAAATGTGTTTGGTGTTTACTCAAGTTCGAATGTCTAATATTACATTTTGTCTAACAATCTGAAACCATTCAGTGTGACAAATGTGCAATAATAGAGAAAAACCCTAAGGGGCAAAACAATTTTCTTACACTGTACAGTACATACACCAGTGAGCACTTTATTAGGTACACCTGTACACCAGCTTGTTAATGCAAATATCGAATCAGCCAATCATGTGGCAGCAACCCAATACGTAAAAGCATGCCAGGCAAGAGGTCCAGTTATTGTTCAGACCAAATATCAGAATGTGGATGAAATGTGATCTAATGCATGCACACATACACTCACAAACAAACATCATTTGTTGCATAGACTTTGTTTATTATTAGTATTAATTCCCTGCAAAATTGATGGCATTTACATTGAATTTAGATATATTATAAATAATGGGCTCATTAATTTGAGCAAAGGAAAACACAATGCATTAATCTGAGTGACAGGTCACCCAGTATGACAGATTATCTAATTAGATGCCACAATTTAGGGATGTGTTGCTTATTTGAGCTTGATAGGTTTTGAAACAATGTTAATCTTGTTGAATGTAGTTGAAAGTATTTGATTGTTCTGTTGAAAGGTTTTGCAGACAAGAGGCTAATTTGCTAACAGACTGGCCAGTTTATTGGCCAAACTGAACAAATGTACTGTTATTTACTATTGTTTAAGGAAATTAAAATGGTTGGGCTCTCATGGAAATGAGAATGGGATTTATCGATAATACATTCATGTGAAGTTCTAATAAAACTCACATACCTGTTTTTTTTTTTAGTACGGAATCCGCAATGCCAACACATTTTTTTATCTATATCCCTAATGCCTCATCACACTTGAAACCTAAAATTGTAAAGCTCCCATAGGGTTATTGAGCAGCTAATTTAGTCAATATGACTAACAATGCCTATGACGATGAATGATATTACAGTAGGTGTTATAAACCATTATGAACATTTTTCACATATTATTGTTTATACTACGGGCAATGAAGTGTTTCTTGGATGATTATGAACACTGTATTTGACAATTTTGTAATTACATAATTAAATATTCATAAATGTTCAAATGTGTTCATGTAACTTTACCTCTCACAGGGTTTTATGAGTCCAAGTGATGATCAAATACACACTATAAGAACAGCATGTTCTCTATCAGAGTTCATATATATTTTACTGTATATGCATGATACAAATTACACGGTCAGACATTTTAGTCAGATGCTGGTATGTGTGAAGGAGAGTCACAATTCAAATCTTGATGTTCTGAAGTAACTATAGCAACAGGTGAAGAAACATGCCATTGAGAGATGCAGTATGATGTCGAAGGAAACAGAAAAAGCTGAACTTATTTCTCATTTCTCCGTTTATCCCTCAGGCTATTGGAAAACACTTTAATAAGAAACAAGAAGTGAATCAAATGGGTTCACTGTGATTTGTTGTATTTGTGTTGTATTCATTTATTTATTTTATAAGCAATGTTGCAGACAAGGAAAGGGAATGCATGCCAGTATATACCCCTTCATTCAGCATAGTGCCTCTGCTTCTGTGGCCTCCCTCTACAGATGTGTAGTACCCTAAATCTCTGTGCCGACACCAGTGGTAGTCCTCTCAAACCAGCTCTTTTTTGACATTGTTACACAGCTGTGTTTTATAGTTCAATCAGTTTACCCAGTCTGATGGCTGGTGGGAGTCTCTCTTGGACCCAAGACGCACTCAAGGTGCTAAAAAATTTGACAGAGTTGACTTGGACTTGATTAAATTGGCTTGAGAATTAATGGTGATAAAAGCGTTTTATCACAATAAATGATACATGATGGTATAGCTGCTGGTGGGGTGCAAAAATGTTGGCACACCTGGTTTTAATGTCTGTTACAATGAATCTGTAAAGCAAAGTAAAGCAAACCTGAACTCTAAATGGCACAGAGTTAAACATGAGACCGTTTACATTTTAAAGCAAGATTGCTTTTTATTATTTTTTTTACTATTTTTTTCTTTTTTTTACCTGAAAAAGGCCCTGTGCAAAAGTGTGGGAACCCTTTCAGATTAATCATTGTTATTTAAAAAAAAGAAAATTACTATGGCTTCAATCAGGTGAGAATGATTCAAGGGCTGACCCTTTTATTCTGAAGTAACCATGTCTTCTAAAGTATCCAACTGCAGTGGCTGTTCTGTCTGGTGTTAACAACCATGGGTTCCACTAAACAGTTGTCCAAGGATTTTAGAACGAAGATGGTTCATTTCCATTAAGAAAGAGAAGGCTACAGAAACTCTCTCAATGTTTCAAACTATCTATTTCCAATGTTAGAAACATTATTAGAAAATGGAAGATAAATGGAACAGTTGAAGTCAAGGAAGACCAAAAAAGATTTCATATAGAATGGCCCGAGACCTGGAGAGAAATACTGAGAAGAACCCACACATCACTGCTAAAGAGCTGCAAAAATGAAAACATTAAGAAGCCTGAAGCCTTTTGGAACGATATGCTTTGGACTGACGAAACCAAAATTGAACTTTTAGGCCACCACCAAATGAAGTATGTTTGGAGAAAAAAGGGTGAAGCCTTTGTCGATAAGAACACCTTGCCAACTGTGTAGCATGGAGGTGGATCCATTATGCTTTGGGGTTGTGTGGTAGCTAGGGGCACAGGAAATATTGTGCAAGTGGAAGGACTAGATTCCATAAAATATCAAGACATTCAGGAGGATAATGTTCAAAAGTCAGTCCAGACATTGAAGTTGAAGAGAGGCTGGCTATTCTAGCAAGACCATGATCGAAGCCAAACCCTAAATCAACCATAAAGTGCCTCCAGGAAAGACGGATGAAGGTTTTGGAATGGCCACCACAAGCCCCAGACTTGAATATTATTGAAAATTCGTGATGAGATCTCAAACATGCTGTACATGCAAGGAGGTCAAAGAATATTTCTGAGCTAAATGTGTTCTGCCAGGAAGAATGGGAAACAATTCCAAAAGCGAGAACTGAAAGTGGGCTACAGGAAGCGTTTACAAGCTGTTATAGTTGCCTGAGGAGTTACAAAGTACTAACTGACAGGGCTCCCAAGCTTTGGCACATGGCCTTTTTCCTTTTTTCATTTATTTTGAAACTCTAAAATTTGAAATGTGTCATGTTTAAAGTTGTACAATTTAGAGGTCAGGTTTGCTTCTGTTCACTTAGATGTTCATTGTAAAGGGCTTTTTGACCAGATTTGACACACATTTTGCACACTACTGTAGTGTTGGTCACAAGCTAAGTCACCTTGATCTGCAGTGGCCCATAGCTCTTGACCCAACCCTTTGTCACTATGATCTGATAATGTGCATTGGTCTAGGAGCAGAGTGACCTTTTTCAGCACTAGAGCATGTTATCTGTTATGGGGGACTGGTTTACATGGGTCTCCGACTATGTTTGTTTGAGCAACAAATCAGCAGTAAACAGGACTTATGCTGTGAGAGAGCACTCACGCTCTGCTTAAAAATATAGTGTTTAAGCTATCTGCATGTCACCTTCTGTAAGATGCTGCTGCCTATCTTGTTTGCTAAACTAAACAAGCGACAAAGAAATCCATGTCCATGAAAAACAAACACGATTTCAGACCGTGCAATATCCCTGCTGTGCAGCAGAATTATTCATGGGCATAGATAAGTCTTCTATCTCAAGCCATCTTAACAGGGATGTGGCAGTCATTCATATTACTGAGTGTGTGTGTGTGTGTGTGTGTGTGTTTGCATTTTGGTGTTAAGATGTATCACCTCTGTTATGTAGCAGATTGAGGGAGATGGCATAAGCAATTTGGAGATATGGGGGTAAACTTAATATAGAAACATTGTGATCTACTGCTGTTGGATAAAGGGGCTTGCTAGGGATTGTGAACCACAGGTGGCTTCCATGCTATTTTTTGAGTGGTGTGTGGGGGGGGTGGGCGGAGCTTCACCCCTACATGTACTAGCCAGCATGGAACGGCGTCCAGGTTTGAGAACTGAATGAGAAAAGGCACAGAGCGGCTCCCCCGCAACCAAGGTAAATAACAGCTGCATCTCCAGATCACAGATGATCATTGAAATTCCAGCAGCGTTGGCTGTGATCCCTGCTGGCAGTCTGCACATGTCAAACCTCTAATGAGGTCCTATCCACCAGCGAGACGCATCACCTGACAGCAGACAAACCTCATCTCCCCAGAGCTTTAACTCCTCAATCGCCTGTCTAACTGTGGACCCTTCAAGTTTACAGTACGTCAGACTTTAAGCCAGCTTCAGTTTGTTTAGGAGGGAGAGCCTTGCCCAAATTGCATAGGTCCTTGTAGTGTGGAGCAGCTATTCTGAGGAGACATTCCTCTGAGGGATCTGCCAAGCCTCCTCTGACTGTTCTGAAAGAGATTTATCGGCATTTGATTCACTGAGACGTGAGTCAGTTCATTCAGCTGGGAATGAGAGAGAGAAGGAAAGAGGGAGAGAGATAGAAATAAAGAGAGAGAGAAAGTGAGAGAACGAAAGAGAGAGAGAGAGAGAGAGAGAGAAAGAGAGAGAGAGAGAGGGAGAGAGATCAAAAACGGTTTCCTGTGCTGCTTCCTGTGTAAATAACTGTCAACTATAGTATATATGGCCTCAGCAAATGCCAGGAGCATGCACAGATAATCTATATGCCTGCCTTAACTGCTGGAGACATTTCAAAGTGAATGCTTCTTTTCTTTGACGTTTCCTTTTTTGGCTTTTATTACAAATTTTGGAAAGAAGGTTTTTGTCAAATTAGATCAGATCAAATTATGGTCTGAATCATGAATAAAAGCAGAGCAACTGGGAACAGGGAAACTGAGACTGCTAAACAGTTTCCTAGAACAAAAAAAAAAAGGTTTGGTGATCCTTTCTTTGAATCAGTAATTGCACATAAGACAGGTCCTTACTCTCCCAAAACTCTAGGGGTTGAAGAAATTTATTGGCATATAAGGTCAGTAATGTCTCATTACCCAACCTCCTCTGAGTTTTATGGCCATGAATCATTTAAATGCTGTTGATGCTCTGCGATTAATTCTAGATGGAAATGACCTTTCCTCAGTGAAGCAGTCAAAATCAAAATATGTATAATGCACCATGGGGGCATTGTGAGACATAATGTATTATGCAACATTTACATTTGTCTGTGTGTGTGTGTGTGTGTGTATGTGATATCGGTTTTTTAACAGATGGGAAGAAATTCAAGCTAAATTTTTTGGGCTCGAATAGAATAAAATATGTGAAAATGATTAACACAATGTTCCCGCATTATAAGCACGTCCAGTTAAAGAGGGCTGAAGCTGGCGATAAGCTGAGATGGAGACAAAAAGGGTAGAGGGACAATACATGTGCATAAAAGCTGAAAATTACTTTGAAATTTACAGTTATTTAATAAAATGTTAAAAAACTAACAGTTTTAAACCGTAACAGCATTTTTACTTCTGAGAAATGTATGTATGGGCTTTTAACAGTATACTGAATATGAATAAATTAATAGACGTGTGAATAATCCCCTGAATAATTTCAAGATAACAGAGGGTGCTGCAGCATCATACCACTCTTCCTATAAACCGAAATGAAACGAGAAACTATGCCCTTCACCGCCAGGCTCTGAAACAGCGGAAGAAGAGGCCACATAGGAGTGAAAAGGGAGGTCTTGTGCACCTGAGGGCTCAATGTGCAATGCCCTGTCTCTGTGGGGCTTTTGGTGCGCCATGCCTGCAGCACAGAGCTGAACCACATTGTACCACACACTGCCAGGAGCTCTCACCCATTATGAAAGCATTACTGACACCTGTCACACTGCCATTGGAATCACAGTGGATTGCAGCGTATTGGAAAACGGCTCTCAAATTCACATCCTCTGTGGTTTTAGCATAGACTTACATATTTTAATTGGTATTTTAAATCTGAATGATGGTAAATCACTTATGGAAGTGTATGGCTCATGCTTCAAAATTCAGTTCTACTGTTTCCCCCAGTTCAGTGCAAAATATGTTGGCCCTTTGAGAAGGCTAATCACATAACAAAAACTATACAGAATATGTGTCACACACTTGCTTTCTGTTGTTCTATATCTAGGCACATGCTGTCCACGTTGTGAAGTGACAGGAGACAGTCTCCAGGTAGATTCTTACATGTTTGACTCCCCATGGTGAAGGCGAAGTGAGAAGTTTAGTTGTAGCCTTTGGCATTACCAGGTTAGGGCTGTTTGAGCTCATTATCAAAGCATCTCAATGACTGATCATCATTTGTCAAACAACGGCTTTGTGGGCGGATGTCTAAGGGGACTATACCTCCCAGCCACCCTTTTATAAAGCTGTGTGTTGCTTCACGTTGTCTCTCACCTTTGTGTTGTCACTGTATGTTTACAGTCTCCTGTCTTAATGAAAACAACAAAAACAATACAAAATAAGTTATGAGTCAACAGCAAGGTTGCCTGGCTCCAGAACAGCACAGCACAGTGTGAGGCCAATGACATGAGATGTCACTGAGTCCCTTTGAGGGCACTTTGTCTCATGTCAAAAGCTCTCCACTGAGAGAAAAGCATTGGTTCAAAGGGGTGAACACATCAGTGGTGTATCAAAGCTCAAGGGAACGACCAGTACATTCTGGATGAAAAAAGTTCACTGCAAATTATGATTGGCGAGTGCTGAGTTGCTGATTCTTGTTGGGAATTGATCTTTAGTTAGTTCTCCCTTTATTAGATAAATAGACAGGAGTTTCCCATTGTTCAAAGTCTTATTTTTCACGAGAGATTTTCTGTCTTCATCATTTCTCTCAGTAACCAACACATTTGTGGTTGATAGCATCACATCAAATGAAAACATATTAAAGACATACCTCGATAATATTGAAAGTGCCATTCACCTGGATGAAAAGCTAGTGGCCTTGCCAAAGTCTTTACTTGAGAAGAGAACCGATGCTGTGGCAGGATCTGAAACGAGCAGTTCATGCTTGAAAACCTACCATCTGTCTGAATGAAATCGTTAAATCAGCTTTGTGAAAGACTGATATCACACTATAGCAAGTGTTTGGTTGCAATTACTGCTGCTAAACGTGGTGCAACCAGTCATGAAGTTTAAGGGGGCAATTACTTTTTGACAGGGCTTATTTGGACATTTGATAACTTTTTTCATTAAGTAATTGAGATAGCAATTTAGAAAACGCGTTTCTCAGCTGTTACTCAGCTTCTGTTGGTCCTGTATCATATTTTGTCTAAAGTATTCAGTGTGACAAACAAGTCATACGGTATGTCATATATAACCCAGAAAGGGATGTCCCTTCAGCTCCACAGGCATTCCAGCAACAGGGGAGGGCTACAGGCCCCACTCAAAAGACATCGCAATCATCACAGCTGTGGCCCATTGTTACTGAGCCTTGCTCCTGTAACGGGGAGACATTTTTTGTCTACAGTAGCTGTTGGGTTTGCTTTATGTTTATTGTCACCTTTTGCCCTTCCTGCCTGTGAATGCATACAGCTGAATTTTATTACGCAGTAGACTGTGGATGGTCATAAAGACATTCTTTCATTAAACCATTTCTGTGAATCGTTGTTTGTGGATGAAATACAAGTCTAGAATACCAAGTGCACTTAAAGTGATAATTTTCCATGCAAATATTTTGAGTAGTTTCTATCATTTTAGGAACAGGGTCAGTTCTATGCACTAATAAATTATTTCAACAACAAATTGTTTATTTTCAGCATTCATGAACTGACAGTCTGCTGGCTAGTCTTGAATTATCAGAAAGTTGCATGCATCATATCTTGCTTTTTTTTTCTCTAGTCCCCCAGCAGCCTTTAATAATATATATATATTTTTTGAATATATGTAAGTACAGATTAATTTTTGCACAAGACAGCAGAATCTGATTGCTTGATCAAATATATGTGCACACACTACTTGGCCTCTTGTCAGAAATACAGGTCACCACAGGCAGCTACACCTTCAGAAGCCTGACAATCAAGAGGCATCCTCATAACACACCACTCTAGGTAACTGATCATATCAATGGATGATACCGCAGGATTGCAATAACTTTATAACCTTACATCTCACCCAACATGCCCCCAGAGTAAAAAGCACATTTTGGTTGTCTGATTGTCTGGGCCCTTAATCTGCAAAATAATCAGTCACTGAAATCTCCAGCCTTTTCCAGTACCTCAGTTGTTCTTCCCTCTCTGATATGTGTTTGTGTCCGCAGCCAGTGGCTATTTTTCTCTGCCAGCCTCTGCCCCTGCTCCCACGATTCCCACCATCTCTCCTCCTCTGTGTCCATTCGTGGGTGGATAACCACCATTCTGAACATTTCAGAAAATGCAAGACTGCTCAAAATTAGATTTCGCTATTTAAAGTCTTTACTGCTTCAGTTAGCCTCAGCCCCCACCCCTTCCCTAATGCAAATCTGACACTTGTATATTGTTTGTATTTATATTTACATGTGGAAGGCAATGTTGAGTAATGCAGAAGGAACTGTATTTGCTACCTTGAGGTTGCATGAGTCAATCCCAGTTGAGGCTTTGAGCAAGGTCATTGGTTAAGAATTGCAACAGTAAATGCGTGCTATAACACCTTTTGCCAAGAAAAAAGGCAATAATAATTGTGTATGGTGGAACTAGGCTCAATGAGAGGGGGTGATACAGTGGCACGACAGTGTCATCCTGCCCTGTGGTAAAAGCCAGCTCATTCTAGAATTATGGAGAAATATTAACCCCATTCATGGGTGTCTGTATATACCTTCATTGAATCCCAAGTTTAGTATACCCTGCAGATATTTCCCATATCAAACCAACATGGACCACATGGAGCTTACAGCAGAGGCAGCACAGTACACATATCTTCCTGTGTTGATATTGTTATTATCTACTGAAATATAATATTATCATACTGAAACATCATTTGGCCACAAAATTGACTGAATGCAATTAAATATTTCAGGACAGTTAACATATCCAGCTTGTGAATCACATCAGTTCACACATCATTTGTTGTAGGCCTCTTTGTATGGTGGCACTTCAGCTGTCACCATAGGAACATGATTTTAAAATCCAAAATGTAACATTTGCCAATTTATCTTGCTTCTATCATTTGCATTGGTAGATTTGTGTATATTAAACCTTTATCAATACAACATTATGCACCCACAGCATATTTTATATGCTTGGGTTATTTTGCAATACTTCCTTCTATTCTGCTTGTCTTCTTACATTTCTGCCAATGATATCATTAAACCCTCAAGTCTCCCAATCATGAATTCTCCCCACTGATCTTTCCAGTCGAGATAGCATAACTTGCTCTTTTTCAACTAAATTACAGCATCTGTTTATAGTAGGCAATTGTTAGACATATTTTCTTGGACATTGTTGAAAGGTATCCTAACAATATCCTACACACACAATCACACATAGTCGTATTTCAGCCAGTAATTCACATTACATTGTCAATCTAATTAATGGAAGAAATACTTTTTCTTGGTTGCAGTTAAATGTGTATAATTTCTGCTGACAACAAGAATATATTTCTAAAATGTATTTTATAGTATTGTGTGACTGTGACTAAAATAATTTTTCCATTAACTTGTATTCTATTTAAAAGGTATGTGCACCATTTACCAAATATACAGTATTTGATTTTTTCCCAATTATTACTAAAATCATTTTGATATTATTTGATATTAAGTGTTATACATTTTGTATCATAGATCAAGTGGTGAAGAATGAGGGGGGCAGTGGTGGGGTCATGACCTTTATTGATGATTGACTTTTCCCATATGGGTGATAACGCCATGGTGTCACAGAGGTGCCATAGCAGAGAAAAGGTTGATAAGTTGCTTTGTCTGAGTGGGTGTGTGAATCTATACGGTTCATTAGCAGAGCACAGAACATATATAGTAAAACAATATTACTAATCACGCAGTGTCATGGTTCATTAATGATAGGGCAACAACCACATTGATTCACAAACTATATATTATCCTCGAGCCAAGGTACTGTGTCATAAACACTCAGTATTCAACGTCTGTGGCAGCTAGAACAGTGTTTTACATATTGTAATCTATAAGCCGGCCTGGTTTGAAGTGTTGTCTGCTGTGATTGTGCAAACAAGGATTAGTGCTACTGATGGGGCATCTGAAATGATCCTTAAAGCTCCTCTCTCAGCTTGACAAATCCTGAGAC
Organism: Conger conger; assembly: GCF_963514075.1. NCBI lineage: Eukaryota > Metazoa > Chordata > Actinopteri > Anguilliformes > Congridae > Conger > Conger conger. The sequence goes on along the minus strand of NC_083762.1, from coordinate 23,349,138 downwards.
TGCGCCGGCAAAGGGCATGGTTATGGTACACAGCGTGGTGCTGATGGTTGTGACAGCTGGTCAGTAGAAAACGGGAGTACTTACAGTTTCTCTGAATTCTTGGCTTGGCTCTCCAGATTAAAGATCACAGTCAGTTCCAGACAGGGTGAACAGGCCACTGCAGACAGGAGACAGACAAACACACTCAGTGTTAATGCTGAAACAAAGGCACCTTTGGGGATTACACATTGTACTTTACTTGAAGTCACTTTGCAGGCTGCTTGAGTCAGCACGGTGGAATGAAAAACATACAGTATTAAACACATACAGTGTAGCACTGCGCAGCGCATAGAGCACTGGCAGGCTAACTAACAACTTGGCCTGGTGTGGGAGGATCTGATCAGAGCACAAAACCTGGGCAAAGTGTTTGCTTGAAGAAAAACTGCCACACTGAGGGAAAAAAGGAAACTGACTGGCTGTGACATACACATTCTGCCAACTGACCTGGAAAATCCAAAATCAAGGGGCACGGCCCAGTGAGTAACCAATCGTGCAGTAAATGATGCAATGCTAAATGCAGTGTTTCAAGTACCTACAACACTACGCCAGTCTTGTGCCCTTTGTGTCCCCAATCAAACACCAGGCTGTTGCTTCAAAAATAATACATAAAACTACACTTTGACAACAAATTGACTGTAAAGGTGACACAAAATGATCACTTTTAATTGTTATCTTCAATACAACAACTACAATTAACTGAAAATAGTTATTTAACCCTTGTGTAGTCTTAACATTCTGTATACTCCCCTTGTCCTACAACTTTGTCATCAAATTCAAGTTGAAAAAAGATAATTTAGGGGGTTTTCTCTGCTGTTAAACTTAGTGGCGGGTAATTTTCTACCCTAAAGACAACACCCTAAAGGGTTACGGGAGGAAACCAAATATCACGTAACATTAAGGCTTTTGGCATTCATTTTTAATTCGACATTCATTTTGAATATTAAATGAAAAGCTTTGCTTCACCCTCTGATGTGGCATATACACACACACATCATAATCAACAGTGTCATCGCTTGCATGTTGTGGTGCTGTACTCTCATCTCTGAATAAGTAAACGATCCATTTATTTTGCAGCAACACTGATCACAGTTGTATTACAGCAAGCTGTGAGTGCAGTCACGCTTCATCATTACACAATGACGTGGTGCACTGGAACCGGCCGCATAGCCTTTCAGAGCTACTCTGCCCTGGCGCAACATTTCCTCCCATTTTTCAAAATTGGAAGAAATGTGAATGGGCTAAGAAGATATGAAAAATGATAAGAAAAAAATAAATAAGATCATTTATATTCTGCCGATTCAAATCTAGAACATTCTGCTGAGGTCTCTGACAGCTTTATAAGAGGAATGGTCTGCTAAAGCAGGGAATCTGAAGGGAATGCTTATAGTACAGGCTTGAAAGTGCTAATGTGGAAATGCATCAGAGAACATCATTAAGTGAGTGTGACCAGAGTCAGTGGGAGATCACTTATAGCATGACACATCAATCAGGGCCAGTCTCCATTTTTCAGAAGGAACTGTTTTCAAGATAACAGCGTCCGTCACTGGATGAATGACTCAGTCAATTTTGGTTACATAATTCTTGAGCAGCAGGCAGCTGAAGTGTCCAACTGTGCCTTTTCCGTTGTCAAAGAGGAAGTTATGAATGATGAGAGAGGGCAACGTCACGGTTTTTTATGTATCTTATTTTTCATATTTGTCCAATGGTTGTCTCACGTCCTCTACTCAGCCAATGGATAGATGGATTTGGATGTGCTACAGGTGATTCCACCTTCTTGAACAGCTTCAAAAAGGCCATCTTCTGTTTGTTGAAGGTGACGGCCATGATATTAATGGGTGAAATTAATGAATTTATTAATAAATAAATAAATAAATGAATAAGAGAATGTATCACCATAAAGATTTACACTGTCAACACATGTATACATACACATACACATACACACATACATAGCATTCATTAGAGAAAATTACCCTTTATAAAATACCCTTGAGTCAGGAAAGATTTGTATAGGCCATGCCATGTTATGGCAATCATTGCACTATTCTATACCTGATAGAGACATACATTTCCTGTCTCTGGGCACCTATTTATCAGGTTGGGGTCTCAGGTGTTAACATTCAAGTTCAAATCCCATGACATGTTACATATTAACCAATCTATGGGGTCAGGGGGTGGGGCGTGGGGGATGCGGTTGGCTCACTTTTTCCATCCAGCCGCTTTAGCTGCGGAACCACTGGAAGTTACAATAAAAAAGGGCCAACCTTTTTTCCTATGTTATTTACAATCACCAGTGCATGTCACCCTCGCAGTTAATGGCCATAAATCTCAGTCACGGATGGCTCACTCACCGGGAGTTGAGGTGTATAAGAGTTGAAATATGGCCAAATCTCTGCTGAGCACATCCCTCAGTGAGGAGTTTAATGCGTGATTGGTGAAGGAAAGCCTATCACAGAGGGAAAACTGCCACACGCTGCTATCTGATTAAACTGCCCTGATGCGAAAATCCCTGAATCAGCATTTACAGTCCCCAGTCATTTTTACAAAAGCAGGAAGCGTGATGAAATCACAGGGGTGGAGGGGGGAGGGAGGAGGGTGGTTCACTGCAGCACTTTCTGGCTAGTTGGACAAATCAGATGATGCCACCTGGTGAACATGACCACAGAGGCACGACGGTTGGCAAAATTCAGTTTGCTTTGAAAATATATGTACACAAGGGTTCATACTGTAAGGTTTTTGCATTTCTTTTGCAATAATTTATCTTCAGCCATTGCTAAAATTCAGTTTTAAAACATACATGAATGTTGTATGTATATTCACATTTAAAACTTGTAAATGTAGATTTTAATGTAAATCTGCATTTTGTCATAAATCTGTAAAGGATTTATCCTGCAAAAAACCTCACAATGTTTTTCCTCAAAAGCCTCTGCATATCAATACTTTTGTTGGCTGTTTCTGTGTAAAGAGAAAATTGAACTAATATGCAACAGATGCAACGTTAAATTCACAACACAAAATTAAACCATCTGTGTGCTGTCATTGTTCATAAATCTTCTGTCTGTTGTCGAAAATGATATACATATATCCAGATTATCATTAGCTACACCAAACACCACCCATGCAGAAATGCACCTCCTTACTGCTTGTTCAATTTTCATTGCCCTACAAAAAATCAGCCCATTGACTTCTGGGATAACACCTCAGGATTTAGATATGGATTTGGATGCCTTGGATATGTTGCCTCACTAGCCCTCTCACGTATTTTTCACACTTCATTCATTCATTCATTCATTATCCTAACCCGCTTATCCTTAACAGGGTTGCAGGGGGGCTGGAGCCTATCCCAGCATACATTTGGCGAAAGGCAGGAATACACCCTGGACAGGTCGCCAGTCCATCGCAGAGCACACACACCATTCACTCACACACTCATACCTACGGGCAATTTAGACTCTCCAATCAGCCTAACCTGCATGTCTTTGGACTGTGGGAGGAAACCGGAGTACCCAGAGGAAACCCACGCAGACACGGGGAGAACATGCAAACTCCACACAGAGAGGCCCCGGCCGACGGGGATTCAAACCCAGGACCGCTGTGAGGTGGCAGTGCTACCCACTGCACCATCCGTGCTGCCTACTTTTCACACTTATACCTGGTTATTCATTTTTTCCAAATTTGAATTTGGTTTAGATTATACTATTAAAATTTGATTTTAAAATTAATGTAAAAATATTTTTTGGAATTCCATAAAGCAGGGGCTCACTAAGATTGTTTGACAAATATTTCTAATCCACATCTCAGTGCCAACATCTAGCTATTAAAAGCTATTAAACTAATTATAAAGAGCTGCATACTGGTTTTAATTAAATAATTCACAATCCATTCAGTTTTCATACAAAAATAAACACAATCATTTTGATTTCAAATAGAGTTTTCCCCTACAGTATAGTATTTTAAATACTCAACATTACAATGATCTGCAGCCTTACGAGCTTTTTATAGTTTGTCAGGTGCAGTTAACATCTATCCTGAGAGTAGCAGGAATGCGTGAATTCTGATAATCTGAGCCATTGAACAGGATAATTAGTTAAGAGCTCTCTCTCTCTCTCTCTCTCTCTCTCTCTCTCTCTCTCTCTCACGCACACACATACACACACACACACACACACACAGACACACAGACATGCACAAACTAGTAACTCACATAAATCGCAATACTTTTTTATTTGCTTCTTCCCTCCCTGATCTTTAATGATCAGGTCCTATGAAATACTGTGTTTTTATTCATCTGTAAAATGAGAAAGTCATCTTTCCTCCAGTTTCTGAAAGCCACACCACACTTGCTTGTTATGATTAAACAGCAGTGGCCCTACCTGCCTTCAGTGTACCATTCCTCTGCATATAGATAGACACAATTAAGTGTGAAAAATACAGCTGAAGTTCTTAGGAAGCAGTTAGCATTAATAATAAGTGTTCATCCTGCAACAATGCATAGTTTTAAAATAATACTAGTTTCAATGTGAAATGTGAAAATACATAATATCACATCAAACATTTAAATCAAATAGTTAAATGGAGATCTGTTAATACAATGGCATGATAGCCAAAGATTTCATGCAAACATATTTGTTCGATTTGATATCCAAGTTGATACAGTTTGTGTGTCAACTTTGAAATCTCAGTTTTAGGCAACATTTTTATTGTGCAACAAATAGTGGAATTTAACACTTTGATGAATGAATGAAGAGCATCTTTGTCATCATATCAGTAACATTTAATTTTCTGTATATGTGACCCATTCTATCATAAAGGCCAATTTCACATACTAAATTGACATTTATGTAAAAATGTTCATTTTTGGCTGGCTTAGGCTTTCATCTTAATTTTGTAGAACAGTATCTTGGCTTTCATAATATGTATGTCTTAATGCCAAATCCAGTTTTAAGCTTTTAAATGCAAGATGTAAAAGTGAAAGTAGCACCAAAGTTGTGCATTGTTTAGAGGTTAGCCAGCTTGTCACTGGTCATTAGTCATCATTAGTCACCATGCAGTCACACAATCACGTCAGCTGCTTTCGCAACTGCAAGCTAATGTATTCAGCTGCTTCTGATTTTACTGACGAAATGTCTTTGCTTTCATCATCTGTATGTCTTAAAATCAAATTCAAAGTAAAAATATAGTTTTCATGTTTTTAAACGTAAGATCACAAGCTAGCACTGGCGTTCTGTTTGGCTGCTGAGACCACCCAGCCGTTTGCCGCCATGCCACATGCAGCGACCACTTTAATGTGTGGCTTTCATGATTCATATGTCTCAATATAAAATTAGGTTTTAAAATATAGTATAAATGTTTCAAATACAAGATGACGAGGTAGCAATGGAGATTCATGTCATTTGGAGGCCAGCCAGCTTGTCACCATTCACCAGTCACCTGGCTAACAACCAGTTCAGCTGCGTTCATGGGTACAAGTTAATTTAGCCATTTGGTTTTATCTTATTTTACTCAAAAATGTATTTGCTTTCATGGTTTGTATGTCTTAATGTCAAGAGTAAATGTTTAGAGTAAATATATATTTCAAAAGGGTTATATTAGAAGTATAGTAATTCAGTAATTCTGCTTTGTGAAACAGTCTTCATCCCTATATTTTGCTTGTGATGACTGTTTCTAAGCTTTAGATTACTTTTAAATATGTCAGACACGTTTGGGTGAAGTGAGGGAAAGAGCCCACTTGTGCTCAGAGAATCAGATGCTGTCTGTTTCTCTGGCATAAGCAAGCAGTCAGTCTAACTTCCAGCACTGCAGAGGAAAATCTTCTGACTGGCTGCCAGGAATAAGTTAATGGTCCACTAAAATGGCTGCCTGGCAACTCTCCGCTCCAGCAACCAATAGACATTAGGCTTGTTCACAAACTGCACAGTCACAGTCTCCCTCTCCTCCATTCTGGCCGATCAAACAGGCACTCTGTCAGGTAGGCTTCACAGTGTCATTATGATCCACAGTTCATTAGCCCCCTGGCTTCTAAATTAGCCAATGAGTGTTGATATACAAATTTAGATGTTTCCCAGGCACCTCGTTTCTGGATTAATTTGATTGCTCAGGCTGTCCATGACCTTCTTACTGGCTTCCACTACATTCTTGGCACCATCTATGTGGAGGCTGTTCATATCTGTGACCTCCCTGCCCTAAAATTACATTTGGCAAATTTACTGATCAGACATGCCTCTGCCCAGTATGGTCCTGCAAGGGGTAAGGTCAGTGCCATACAATTTTGTTGAAACGGTGCCTCCTAGACAAACAAATTTAATTTAGCACTTACAAGAGCTTCCAGCTGAACTGAGAGGAAGGGGGGGGCTGCCTTTGTTGTCTGAAATGCAATAATGGGGCATACTGAGTCAGTCACTCCCTACATTGTTAGGTGACTGAATAAAAGTGATTTAGATAATGTCACTACACACTAAGGCTGTAGTGAAAGAGCAACGGCAAAGAGCATCACATATAAGATCTTGCTCAGTCAGTGATTTGTGATGCGTGTTTGATATTGCGGTCCTGTTCATTATAAGGAAACCTCTCCCAATACCTAACACATTTATTAATATTATTAATGGTTCTGGACCACTATTGGGTTTGTTCATTTCCAAATATAATGGCATTGGTATTTTAGTATCTTTTGTGTACAAGTGCTCTGACATATATTTGTTCTATCTAAAATATCGGAACAAGCCTTTTCTTTAATTTAAGTCTTCCACCATGCGTGTGCAGTATATCGTTTTTGAGATATTGACACTTTCATAGGACTAGTACAAAATAGGTCAAAATTGCCCTCTAGGAGGGGCAAAATGGAAAGGGCTAAGATACTTTGCTACAGGCTAAATGGGGAAGTAAAATGGCCCCTAATATTTATACTTTTGGGCAATGTTTTTTGACATTTTGACAGAAGAAAATTTAAATGATGAATCATTTATATATGAAATTTGTTCAAACTCAGTTCATGCAAAATGACAGCATTACTCAACGCCCTAGGTGATCGAATGTTCTGGCCACTCAAATCAGCCTCTGTGTTCCAAAATCTGAACATCTGCCTCTAGCAGTTGAAGTTAAAAAGACCAAAACTGAGGCACTACAATGCGTGCTTACGAAACATTTTTGTGTCTCTATGCCTATTTAATATCCAAAACTCTAACCCTAACCATAACCTCAGTTGCTACAATTTTGCCTTTTGCCCACGGATTATATGTAAATGCATCTATTATTTAATATATCTGTTCATATTTTATGTCTATTATTTCTCCTTCGTGGGGTGGTACTTATCCAGGATATATCCAGTATATGTGAACCAAAGAAAAAATGGTGAAAGATCATCTTGACTCTCTACCGACTGCAGAAGAAAGTCAAGCAACTCCTGCTCTTCTATTGCAGTGGTAGACTATGGAACCTGGCAGTACTCCAGTGCACAGCTCTTAAAAGGAATGAAAAGAGGTCATATATTTGGCTATGATTTCATCAAACTGCAACACATCCACTGATAATATATTCAGCCTAATCTTGCCTAATCCACCACTTTAAATTGACTGCTCCACGCCTCTGTTCATGGAAACACCAAAATTCTGTAGCCACACCCAGTGTGCCTATGCAAACTGTGCCCATGCATTGTGTGCCATGTATTCTAGAACAAACAGCCCTTTAAACCCATGTTTGCAATTCTTCTGCATAAAAGCAGATTTTTGGTTTAACATTGATCTGCAGTACGGTAACCAATCTTGGAAAATTACATTTCAACTGAAAAGCCTGCCTGGATTTCGTCTTAAATTAAAAGCCTCAGCAGTGCACCCCTAAAATAAGTCAAAGGTCAAAGAATCATCAGAGAAATAAATACATCAAATGCCTGTCAAAATAATTGCCTACTCATTTATTCAATATGTGGACCTAATTTCAGTCTGGATAACAACCTAATGTATTTCTACATGAACTGGTGCAGTTGTTCATGTTAGGAATAAGCTGCCAATGTCAATGGAAAGTGGCAGAGCTATTTAAGAAACAGCCGACTGGTGACAAATACACAACTGCTCTTTTTCCTGAGCATCCGGTGTCATTATTAGACTTGCACTTTCCTACATTTGCAGCTGGAAATATGCCTTTAAAAAGCAACTCATTTCAGAGGGTAATTTCATGCGATTTTCTACATTTTTGTCCTTTTCTATTTTCCACTTGGCATGACAGATGCAGTTTTATTTTATCCAAAGAAATTAATTTCCAGCTTGTTCTATTACCCTCTGATAAAAGAGATGCCACTTTTCTGTTAAGGCTCCAATAAATGGATTAGTTCAGCAAGCATTTACTTCATACAGTGAACAACAATGCAGACCTCCAAATCAATAGTGACAAAAATTGATTAGACATCCGCGTCATTGTTACTTCTGTTTTATAATTGTGTAAATTATCTAATCACTGGATACAGAAACACAAAATTTAGCATTTTGATTCACAAGTGAAATTTTAAGTATTGCCTCTTCTTTCACAATAACTGAAATATATATATTTTTTAATGTGCTTGCTTTGACAAGACAATGATCTGACAAACTGAACAATAGGTTGAGTGAATTAAAGTGTCAGTTATCCTGCTTCTAAAAAGCTGGGCCTGACTCCACTCTCCTTTGATTCAATCTCATGTGCAACTATGAGGTGCTCAAGAAAATAAAAAGGTTTGTCTCCCATCACGCACACACACACACACACACACACACACACACTCAACCACAAAATGCAAATGCACACACACACAGACAAAAACTGTATATTTCTTTGGGCAGTAGTTAAGGAGCTAGGTCTGTAACTCAGTGAGGTTATACTCTAGGCTCTTATCCAAAGAGGGACATTACCCATGAGCTAGGAATTTAATCAGAAATACTTTAATAAATATTCGGCTGTGTGAATGTATAGTATGCAAAAATGTAAGATCAGCAAATAAGAAAGGTAATGCAATGGGCTTCTCACACCTTGGATTTGGAAATTGGATTTCTGGTTCAGCAGTCTATATGTACAACTGTCTATATAAAGAATAGTCCAAGATACTTCAAGCATTTTCTTTTGTCCTTGTGGATGGATTCAAATTGGTTCACACTCAAAAAGTTGCCATTTAAGAACCTTCAAGTTTACGTTCATTAATAGATTAAAGCCAAAGGTTGTGATGACTCAACAGCTAACTGTTCATAATGGAACATGTTAATGGAAAAGGTAAAGCATGTAATTACTTTGATGGTACTGGATTCATGCCATCCTTCAGTTCACCATTCACTTACTGTGTATCTCACGGTTTCATAAGCACCTTGTTTACTCAGTCACAGAAAAGCCACCGTTAATTTAAAATGTGCTGGCATATTGTACGCTAGGAGTGCTTTTCCTTTAACTGCACCAACCCCCACCCCTAACCCCCCATCCTCCACTATCAACACTCAACATACCGCCACAGATCATTCTATCCATGTTTTTGTTAATGTGTGTGTGTTTGACTGAATGGTGCTTCACCCTAGATCCCTCCATTTCCCCCTCACTTTGATTGGCATCAGAAGCGGCAGGGTGATGTCGCACGTCTTGTCTCCTTCCATCTCATCTGCGGTCTCCAAGGTTTTTGTCTGAATGGATTTCCTCCCTGCTGGTATTGGCGATCTGTCACCAGTCACTTCCAGTGAACTCACAGCCCTTGAATTAGATAGAGAGTGCACAATCTCCTTGGTGCACACAGGTTCCTCTGTTTTCAGCTCTGCAGCTTGAAGCCTTGTTTTTGTCCACTATGCAATGTCCTCTCATCGCAGTTGTTGGAGCCTTTGTGAGACCCACCAGAGAACTGGGGCCCTGTGAGCATCAAGGTGGTCTGGACAGGGATTACAAATGAGCGATTCCCAGCCCTGCAACCCACCCAACCTGTTGGTGTCAATGAAGAGGTAGTCATAGTTACAAAAAGCTTCATACTCATCCATCTCAGGGCCTGCTGGGTGGCTCATGGATTGAGTCCAGACCACCCAGTGCTGATTGTATCCAATTGCTCCATTGTGTTATTTGCAATTGGCATTTGGGTCAGTTGGTTAGGGGTTTCCTTGCTCCCTAGTGACTCCCGCTGGTTGATTGGGTGCCTGTGGACTGCATGTCAAACCCATGCAAAAGACTTCACTCTAAGAAAACGTAGCTGTAGTCTGCACTGTGACAGAAGCAGGCTGGTGATAGTCCTCAGATGAGAATTGTGGATCACTACACTTTTCCATATTGGCAGTGATGTTTGCGCATGAACACTGCTGTGATTGCACATAATTCAACATTCCAATTTAGAGTGGAAATCTGACATGATAAGCCCAATGGTGGACACCACATTTATTTTAAAATACTGGAAAAAAAGAAAAACATGGATTTCTTATTAATTTTGAATAAATCCAGTGTCCCCTGTGGCTATAATAATAAAGCAGTCACAGAGTGATGACAGCAGTTTATGAAGTGAACTCAGTCTATGGAACCTTTGCTTGATACTATATCTGGGAATTATGTTATTCAATTTCATTTAAATACATTGCACAGTTTTTTAAAACAACATTGATAAAATATTTGCTTATATTGTCATCTTAATTCATGAAGAAGTTGCTCTATTGAATTTTCTTTTTCAAAGTATCTAAAGGTAATTATAGATTAGTCTCCAAACAGTGCCTCTGTATTCCTCGGGGGGTAACAAGTCCCTAATACCTTCCAGTGATACTTTAGTGTTTGAATATTTAATCCTACCTTGTTATACACTCAGTGAGCACTTTATTAGGTATTTATTAGACTTTTCTTTTTTTTACTTATTGGTCTTCTGCTGCTGTAGCCTATCCACTTCAGAGTTTTGACATGTTGTGTGTTCAAAGATTATTTTCTGCATAACACTATTGTACTTTACTGCATTACTGTCACCTTCCTGTCAGCTTTGACCAGTCTGGCCCTTCTCCTCTGACCTCTCTCATTAACAAGGAATTTTTGCCTGCAGAAATGCTGCTCACTGGATGTTTTTCATTTTGTTACATCAGGCTCTCAACTCTAGAGACTCAAGAGTGTGCGAAAATCCCAGGAGATCAGCAGTTTCTGAGATATTCAAACCACCCGGTCTGGCAACAACAATCATTCCACGATCAAAGTCACTTAGATCACATTTTTTCCCCATTCTGGCACGAAAAGCAGCTGAACCTCTTGACCATGTTTGCATTATTTTATGCCTTTAGTTGCTGCCAAATAATTGGCTGATTAAATATTTGCATTAACAAGCTGGTGTACAAGTCTACTTAATAAAGTGCTCAGTGAGTGTATATTCATTATGGAAAATTAAAGAAAAGTTTAATGAAGTAAAACCTTGTGGTGACATCATGTAACATTTGTAACATTGCAGAATATAGTGTTATATTTCCATGGAAAATAGATTCTTTGAAATACAGTAATAAAGCTGTCACTTAACACACACTGTACAATAATGTTTAATATAGCATTATTACATGTTTAAACTGTATATGCTTCTAAGGAAGAACTAGATGGTAGTTAGTTTATAGTTCCTGTATAATAGAGGGAAATAGAATGATGCAAACTGTAACATTGAATAAAAAATCTGACCTGCTCAGTCAATTTAATTGTGTATGTCACAGCCGTGCACATCCTCATTTGATGTCCCTTCAAAACCTCCCCCAAAAGATCCTTTTAACTCGTGTTCACATTGTTTTGCTGAATGTAACTGTATTTTAGCATGAGTTAAATATCAGCATTTGAACAGAAATCTTTCTCAAGGGCTTTTAACGACTGATCCATTGATGGTCATTACATCAACATACTTTTCCCACTTTTTGCCACTTTCCAGATGAATATATTATTTTCCATATATAAATACATTCCGCGATACATGTAGTTAACACATAATCTTACAAAGATATATATTTCTGTAGATTGTAATTAAGTATAGAACAGTTCAGACATATGTCTGAAAATGTATTAAATCCAATGGTTGGATGATTTTAAAAATGGATGTCTAGCAGAAACAGTATAGTGTAGCATTAGAATTTTACCTAATAATGACAGGGCTAATCCAACAACATGTTTTTCCCCGTAGCAATGTTTCATTTCATAAAGTTGTGTAAAAGGTAAGCATTTGACTGGCTAAATATTCACCCAAATGGGTGAATACTGAGCGATGATTTGGTGGAGGTATTGAAATTATATTCATGAATTTGTGTCCCAGCTCACTGCCTTTTGATGATGATAGTGAATTCTTTCCGGTTATGATTCTTTGGAGAATTACTAAAATGCACTTTCAGAACAAAGAGACTGCATTTCCTTTTAATAGATGCATCATAAGTTGTCCTCACAAAGCAGAGAAGGAAATCAGTCACTCTCTCATTTTTGGCAATTAAAGAAATGACTACCACTGTGTAAGATTCAAGTGCCATGATAACGCGTGTTCATTTTTAACTCTGTGCCATAATTTAACACCCCATGTTCATCTGAGTATGGTGCAATTGTGATTAATTTGACCTACTTGTTTGTTCATATATCTACCTGTTTTTTTAACAAAACAAACATTTCTCTGTAGTTCAGAACATTTCTGACAGCTGCTGAACTTACAGTGAAGCCTTTAAGCTAGCAAGCAAAGCTCCATGAGTCTACAGTACACAAGTTTTATCCATATTTTTCATTTACATTTCTTCCAGTTGTTGCAAAGGAAGGTGATACACACATAATGTGTCCACTAGCTGCCTGTTGCTGCCAGTCACTTCTGTCCTGACTCTGGCCTACACTAGAGCCAACAAGACAGTTCCTCGCTCGCAGCAGGAAATAATTCAACCCTAAACACCAATCTAGTATCACTCTCATGTATATCTTGCATCTTGTGTTCTAGCCGTGGCATGTTGTACTTGTACATTCATCTCGTACTTTCATGATGCACCTGGTCTCCATCTTGATGTTGTAGGTCTTTACCATATCTCTTGTAATCATGCGTCATCATAACATAATGACATGGCATAACTGATGTAGCCTCCAGCATATCTAGCATGTGAACTTGGCTTGATGTTCATAACTATGGATAACTGTTACTTTATGCAAATTGTTCCTTATATAACCTGAGTTCTGTAGTTGTTCCAATGACGTTCTGAATGCACAATGTACATCGCTTTGGATGAAAGTCTGCTAAGTAAGTAATGTACCCTAAGCTTCTCCAAGATTCATGGCAAACTTATGGAAAGCCTCAATTAATGTCAGGTGTGTACTGAGCTGTAGACTCTTGGTGACACTCAAAGCAGACTGAAGTGCACACTTAGGGACCTAGCCACACTCTTTGCAGGCAGGTCTACAGGCAGGCTAGGCCACGATACCCACTCTTGTAAAGGCTTGTAAAGGATGCCTAATCAAGGCACCTCACTATGAGGGCACTTCTTCCCATCATCAACTTCACCCCCTCCAATTCTCACATTTCTGTCCCCCAATCCATCCAGACTAATATCTCACATAAAGCAACACTTCATAGAGCTCTCTCCATTTCACCTCTCCTTTGTGACTGTGCCATGAACAGCACTGAGACATTTGCTCACAGAGTTGCTGCCACAAAGGACCCTGGGGAGGGTTGCCTCTCACTTCCCATTACTCTCACTGTGCCTGATACAAGAGACAGGGATATGGCATTTAAGAATCCCAGACATACACTCACTGAGCAATTTATTAGGCAAGTGGGCAACAAACAAAAACAAAACTTAACACAGGTTACAGGTTACAGTATTTAAATGAATTACGTTGAGCTACATATAAAACATTTACCACCCGCAAATTATTTACCCCAAACTCAAGCTCATAGCCTCAGTTTTAACGGTTTCTTGAGAAATGTGAGAAAGAATGTGCATGCACCCTCTGCTGGCACCCTCTACATTTTGTTTCAAAATGGCCACAAGGTGTACCTGTGAGAACTATAGTGCTAGAAATAAGTGCCCAGTGGTACGTTTAATCAATGAAACTGGGCTCCCTTTCTGCTGTCAACTGATGCAAGTGAACCAGCCAAAAGATATGCCACTCTATGACAAACAATTACAATTGTTCAAGTCAGCGGCAAAAACTCATTTTAAAAGAGCATTATAACTTCCCATTTTTGTGATTCATGAAGGCGGATTCTCAGCACTATTCAAATGCAGTTACCCACTCCCATCTACAGAAAAATGAAAACTATTGGAGGACCAGTGTGCACCTCAGTGTTCTGATTTTGCTGTGCCTGAGTTTGGCATTAATAATCATCTCATTCTCGTTCCCCTCCCATTCTTATTTTAGAAATGCAATAATAAAATCTGTGGAGTATTAGAATAAAGTAGCCTAGTAAGTTTCAACATTCATCTCTCTCAGAGCTGTTCTGTGTATTATTAATAAGCCTCTTTATGGTTTGTAATACATTTATAGAAGTGACATCAATGATTGATATCCAGACCTGGATCCCTCAGAGATTGAATATGGTTGCAGAAAATGAAAGGCTATTTAGGCACTCTGCAATAAGCCTGTCTGTATATGGCTTTTTCTTTACGAGATTGTGTTTTAGGTGAACTAGTAATTTAACAGTGATCGGTAACTTATAATGTAGTGATCATCCAGCACATCCAATGAGTGCCTGAGTGCCATAGATTCAGGTGACGAAGTCACATTAAATAATGTGAACTATTAAAGAGAAAGAAGAGACTAACAGAGCATTATGGAATAAAAGGTGCAACTATTATGTGGACATGTTTGCAAAAATATTACAGTTGTGCTGAACTGGACAAAATTGAGGCCAGCAAAGGATTATGGGAAAGTGTGCAACTACCCTGTTTTAACTCTTGTTGGCAGAATGTTTAGCATGAAGGCTTTTGGTGTTTTATGATGTGTATTTTTTATCCTCTATCTATTTTGCCCCCTCCAATTGTTTTTGAATCTGTTTTTATTATTGATTAATCACAGCTTATCTGTGCTTTGTGATAATGGGCTTGGATAATTGACAGGTCATGCTGCTGTTTCTGACAATACAGTAGTAAAAACCGAGAACACATCCTGGCCTTCATTGAGGAGACAGGAACTGACACTAGATGGAGGTAAACTGAACTTAAGTGACAGCTACTGTATAGTTGTGCCAGAAATTATTTTATTATTATTTGCTTGTGTGCCAAATACACATGCTTTGTGTGTTAAGTGGCCTGCAAGCTTGCATTGAACCCTACTTTCTTTGGCCCTCTTCAGAGAAATATCAGTGCAACTCCAGGGCCTGTGGCAAACAGTTCCTGCAAATATTTGCTCCAGCCATGCACTACGTCACCAGATTTCAGTGAGCTACTTCCTGACAGTGGCGGTTGCTGAGCTGGAAATTGTGTATCCTCAATTTTAAATAATGTAAAATTTTTTGATATTACATTACAGGCATTTGGCAGATGGCAGATGCTCTTATCCAGAGCGACGTACAGTTGATTAAACTAAGCAGGAAACAATCCTCCCCTGGGGCGATGCAGGGTTAAGGGCCCAACGGCTGTGCAGATCTTATTGGCTTAGTGGCTACACCGGGATTAGAACCATCGACCTTCTGTGTCCCAGTCATTTACCTTAACCACTATGCTACAGGCGCCCCCCGCTTCTAGTATCATTATAAACCTTATCAATATGATATAATATGACATTATGAAATAAATAAAAATAATGTTATTACCGACAAGCTAATCAGGACAACTGGGGCATGTTCAACTGGAAAACATTTTGTAACGTAGTTTCCGGGTTGAACAATATGTTTCAACGGTGCTCCCATTTGGTGTGTGTGTTGGGGGTGTAGCCCGAATCAGTAATGACTATCCTTTAAAGCATTAAGAATGTACAGAATGGCCTTCTCAGACACCATAGTAGCAAACTTTACGTATGTCAATCAGTCCTGCCCACGGTGTGCTACAGGATGTTTAATAACTTGAATAAATACCCAATAAAGTGGTCACTGAGTGTAGTATGATAGTGCAGTATTTACAGCTGCGGTGGAACAGCAGCAGTGTCACAGTGGGATGCAGTCTAGAGTTTGTGGATAGAGAAAAATCTCTAACCTCGGCATCAAGGCAAAAGGTAAAGGGAATTCATTTGAATTGCTTTGGTAAAATTGTCCAGTTATAAATATACAGTATCTTGTATATTGTAAGCTACAGATAAAGGCATCTACATGGAAAATGAATAATAATGACGGTAATGCAATACACATGGTTTAGTGTCTGGGTGTAGATTATAACATGATTGCAGGGCTCACTCTGCACTTTTCAGCATGGGAGGGAACAACAGTCCCTTTGCCAACCTGGACAGGCCTTCAAAACACCTCTTTCTCAGGCCATTTCTTTCCCTGATTGTTTTTCAATGCTCCAATGCCTTTCAAATTACACTTCCAGGGATATTCCCTTTTGGAAATTCATGGTCCAGGCATTGTAGACTTCACAAGACCAGATTGTGTCTTGCTAAACAGTCCCCAACCCTCTCTCTCTCATATACTTATTCCCTTGACATCATTCAGCAATGTGTATGTAGAAGTCATATTGGCTGCTGTTTTAATGCAGAGCTGATGTCACTATGAGTATGCAATGGATTGAATTATCTGATGACCTCTCTCTTGGGACCCCAAAGTTTGCCATCTTTCCTGGTTCTGTATTCACTGCTCTGGAGGAGATGGGCACTGCCTGCAAAAAAGCATCTCTAATCTTGACCCAAGCAGCCATCAATCTGACAGGTGATGGTAACAGTGGTGGGTGCAGGGGGGTGGGTGTGGTTAGCATAGGGGGTGTCAGGTACAGTGATTTATATTCTGCGTTCTCAGCATTCTGCCTGCCCTAACACACAATTTCCAGCAGCTGTAAATGAGCCATAGCAGCACTATCGGGGAAGTGAAATATGTTTAATTTCCGAATCCAGCAGCTTTAACAATTAACACCCTTGTTTAACGTTTGCCACTCTGGATACTGAACACAAGTGCATCAATTGTTAAAACTTACTTACTTTTACAATAATGCATTTTACAAGTACTTATCCAAATGCATTTATTCAATTTAAATTGAAATAATAATCATGAAATATTATAAAAGATATCAATTATCAAATAAATTGCAGAATTCCTTGATATGTAACCTGTTGGATAAACCTGTATCAAATTGTACAACTCACACCCAGATTGAAATTAAGCAATTTATGAAGTCACAACAAATCATTCAACATCTAGAGATGTCAACTACCTTAAACAAAACATTTTTAAAAGGACAATCCCAAAATAACTCAAAGTCCAAAAAACCAAAAGACAGATGAATCTTCGAGAAATCAGGGAAGTAAATATAAAAATGCCAGATCAGCTGCAAGACAGAAGTGTCAGACTGTGCACACACCAAACACCATGAATCACCAGGCCAGATTCCTCAGATGGCAAAAGTCTTATCTGAATCTGGCAATTTATGTATTTAAGTTTCCTTAACTTAGAAGCAGGGCTGAGCACTATAGTAATGTTATCAATAGATTCATGATTTTAGTCTCTTCTTAATGAGAGGAAACATCATTATTGTAGGAGGTACACAAGCTCAGTTATTGAATACTTTTACAAAGATCTTTCCTTCTGCTTCTAACAATAGAGGTCATGTTTGTAGACAAGTGAATCTTAAATCCAGTCAGTAGCAACCTGCACCTTCAAAAAACAACATCTGTTTTCTGCATAACAAAACCAATTCACACTGAGTTGGTTTCTGCTTGAAGCTGGAATTGCTTCTGAAAATGCAGATCTACACTCTCAGGCTTCCACAATAATTATCTGCATCAACATTGACATTTTCAATCAATGACTTCAGTTAGCTGTAGGACTTTGTTCTTTTCAGCATGTGAAATATTGGGTGTAGTTTTGCATGCTCTTCTTCCCAAGCCAGAAAGTAATACATCTATCAGCATAGTTTTCTGGGGAGGCGAAAAGGGAGAGAGAAAACAGAAGGCATTCCTATAGTTTAACAGAGCAGGGTAGTTAAACACACATTAAACAATGAGAGAGTTTGCTAAAATGTGTCTGCCTCCCAAAGGCAATACTTAAAACTAGTTATCCAAGAGCATGATCGGAAACCTAAGCTAGATCTCCACTGTCAGCACTAGTCAATGGGGGTTGTGGGGACACTAGTGTCTAGTGAGGTACCAAAAAAGTATAAAACTCCCCCAAAAATCATTAAAGCAATTCTAAGAACATTTGTGAAATATAAGGCACTCTATTAATTTTATAATCTTGGAAAATCATCACAGTTATTGATGAAGCAAGACAGAAAGGCTAAAACCATCTTACACAGAACAAATATTGGCTCAGCATCATTGATCACTTTCCCAACCCAAGCAGTTCAAGCAAAGTCGAGTGTACCAATGAACTCACCGAGCAGTAACCAAGCAATACGGGGATTGTGAATGGAACAGGCACTGTGGTGAGCAGCCTTTTCTGTGTGTTTATGAGCACCAGGGCTGGAGTGGGGATTGTATTCCTGTCTAACTGTACAGTGTTACTGACTCTGTGTGAGGTCGTTCATTAAACAGGCACAGACTCCCCTGGGTGCATGCATCCGATAATACTACAGCAGGTCTTATTAATTGATTGCCTCGATTCTCTTAGTTGGGCGTGACTTCATTCGGGTCTTCAGCGACAGCAACGGCCATAACTCTACCAACAGCGGGCCTGAGAAGAGGCTGCCTTCCAGACTAGAGGGCCTTATTGAATTTGAGTCCCTTCCCATGTCACCTCTCTCATCCCTTGAACATGACAAAAACAGTGGAGATCCCGGGGAAATTTCACAGACACTTCGCATACATACAGAAATCTGTACAGGTGTGGCATACAGATGCAATGTCTGCCAGTCTCCCTCTTTGTAAATGGGTTCAAAGGTCAAAATTTCACCCTGGGTGACCTCAAATGGCACATTCAAAGAGAAGAAGATTTCAAAAAGAACTGAGCATGAAACCTACATACAGCATATAATTCAGACCTGTGCATTTCCCCAAGATTTCTGTGATTGATGTACCCCTAGGACCCAGGGTATATATTTTTATCTCCAATGTATATTTTCTTACATGGGATCAGGGGCTTCATTTTGGCAACAATTCTGGTAACAATTTAAGTTACCTCAACTTAAGTTACAAGGTCTCATAAATGTAATTGATTCAGTGGAACCAGTTGAAATTTTGATTTACTTTAAAGTGATTCATTTTGCTGAAAATCACTTAATTTCTGGTGCCTGAAAGTCACGATCACTACAATGTCCAATACAAGAAAAAGAGCCAGATACAAAATTCATAGCATCACAGGCATGATTCCTGAAATGGTCATACAGCATGGGTCTACTTGTATATTTGGGTATGAAAAATTATGTTTGATTGTAAATTATGGTTATCATGGTAAAACACCCTTACATTGTTATATTTTGGCAAGTCCCCTACAGTGTGAAAATGACATTTACAAGTGCTGAAGTAAAACAAACAAGACAATAGTTTTAGCATGAAAATAGCCAGGTAGGAGCATATTTTATTTGGTAACATGAGAATTGGGATGATAATGTGCCAAAGCTTCGGCTTGGCAGTAAATCACTGCAGTTGCCGCAAGCAATCCCAGAATCAAACACTGAGGGAAGTTATGAAGTTGATCATCACACATAAAATAAATATGCATAATGATAATGTGGCTGAGGAGGCCAGGATGTCCCAGAGCTTGTGCTTTGGATGATGGAATATTGTTGTCTGTTATCATAGTATTAGCCTAAAAGCTGAGCACTGATTTCTCAGTTTAACATGAAAATGTTATAAAGCTTGAAAATGATGTACCCAAAATAAAATGGTTATTCTTTTGGCCACATGCATAATCCTGGTCACTTCTGGACGGTAAACCTTGGAAGTTTGTTTTTCATGAGTAAAAATTACACTAAATATTACTAAAACAAAGTTACAGAAGCTCAAACACAGTGGAAGGGGTTTTCACTGTCCTCATCAGAAATATTCACTTTGAGTAGAAAATTCTCCAAGGCCTCAAAAAGAAGATACTTCTATTTATACTTAGACATAGCCAAATATAGTGTAAAACATAATCCCTTTTTGGCATAAAATCAGTTTTTGCTGGTGCACAAAGGTCTCAGTGTGCATACTAAAAAGTTTATGACTTGTTTATGCAGGCAAAAGGTTATACTGTAGTTTCTTACATACAGAGAGGGGTGTCTATACAAAATGACTGCCTTACTGGTACAGGTCACAGAACCTTGTAGGTATGCTGATCATGTTCCAGAGAGCCTAGAGTAGATACAGTACTACAAAACGTACATTGTCGCATTCCGATATACAAGTACTTCTGTACAAGCATGCAACAGCAAATTAGACAAAAATTCTTTCAGAGAAATTCTAAGTAAACAATTGACATTCTATCAATGTTTCCTAATAAGCAAATCCATAATAATTTGGTTCCCTGGACCTTTGCCGTCAAAAGAATGCTGACTTTACCCTGATTCGTGTTGTTTGTGGATTTCCAAAATGTTGAGAAGATGAGGTTTATACGGACAGAATTATGCATTTTAATGCTTTTAATATAGATGAAATCAGAAGGTTTGTAAACAAAGGTCCACTCGGCCGCGGAATGAAGTAACGTTACTAAAAATAGACTGAACCAGAGCTGTGTAGAAACAGCAAGCAAGTTAACTATTCCAAAATCATCTTGTGTTTGGGACTGTAATGGCAAATGTTATCTGGCAAACAGTGGATTGTTTTTTTTCCGATTCTTAAAAGGGAGGATAACCCAGATCCTACAGTTCGTTTAGAGGGCAGCCTGTGCTTGGCACAGTCAATGACAGCTGACACAGAGACACCCGACATAAGTTTCAAAGTGTCCAAAACATGGGGGAAAAAACAAAACTGGAACAATTTAGTGCTAATTGTATTGCTCATGTCCTTCACAAAAGTTGGCAGTTAACGTTAGCTAATAAACACCAGATGCTCATCGGTGGCCGTACAGAGAAACACTGGGATGATAACTTTACAAACATGAAACGATGAAACGTTAAATCCGACCTTGCCTGTTGTAAAACTAGTTAGCTACCTAGCTAGTTTTGGAGGTAACATTACAGTAATAGGGTTTCCAATAATGCAACAGTGTTAGAGGGGGTGCTGACATCTAACATTAACGTTAAATTAGCTAGCATCATATAAACCATATAAATAAAACAATTTTGTTCAGTTTTTATAAATTATGTTTACATTCCAACATTGACTTAGTTAAATGACCCTGAAAACACTGCCTGCTATTAATATTTCTCAGCCTTATCCACCCGGAACAGAAGTCAGAAGTTCTTCGCTGTTGTGACGTAATTTAATCTATATTCTGTGACCATATTGAAAATTTCACTCTGGACAAAGGGAATGAATGCAAATAAATCCACTCTAGCTGTACAACACCTATGGGGTTAATTCTGCAACCAGTTTCAGATTGTGAGGGAATAATTCCTTCTCCA
This sequence comes from Conger conger, assembly GCF_963514075.1. NCBI lineage: Eukaryota > Metazoa > Chordata > Actinopteri > Anguilliformes > Congridae > Conger > Conger conger. Next base: position 23,327,584 of record NC_083762.1, on the reverse strand, counting down.
CACAGATGAGTGTATTGCTTACATCAAATTAAATTATGACCATAATTTGATTAGCAATATAACTACCATTATTAATAAAATGTTTTAATGTCTCTGTTTACAACCTCATCTTATTATATATTAGTACCAGAAGACATGAGCATTGTACAGCAAAATTGAATTACTCTTATAACTTTTATAGGTGCATGCCACCAAATTGTATTTCTTCTGCTTAGATTGTCAGAATTTTCAGGCAACTTTTCAAGCAAGAGAAAATATGTGCATCCAAGGCCAGGCTCACCAGTATACCTTTGAGTATAATCACATTAATTTTGATAAATTGGCTGTGTTCATTTGAACATTTCATAAATGTGGCACCTTCAATGCAAACTAATGCTGTTCCTTGAAGGGCAGTGTGGATTTTATTTTCTCACCACTTTTGGCTGGATTACAGTGGGTGTATTGCGCATTACCCTGTTGTTATGATAGGATTACATACCAACGCATCTCATTCTTTGCCATGTGATGCTGTGACTACAACACCTCTATCACACTATAACAGGGCCATCTTTCTGCACTCAGCAAACTTTTCCTTTTGTTTGTTTTTATTCAAAAGGGATCAGGATCTAATCCTAACATTGCTCTTCTGTTTATGCATTTGATCCTAGGCTCCAGTGGCAGACTTCTCCATCATTTCTCTTGTTTTCTTTTCAGATGAACACAGATTTCCGTCTGTAAGGAGCTTTAAGATGAAGATTATCTGCAGGCCTAATCTGGTGAGGTTTGGTGAGGCTCTGTTATAAGGCCCTTTTGGGAGGGGGGAGCGGTGGCAGACACTCCCTGGTAAGAGGCTGAGCAAAGGTTCGAGCCTGAGGATTGGAGGCTAAGGGTTGAGTGAGTGTATCCATGCTTGGCAGGAGAGGATACTGCTGAGGGTGCAAGTAATGTGGGAGGTTGAATGCTAAACATCTCTCTGAAGTATCACCAACACATACCAAAGTACTGACAGAATTACCCATGGGTCACCTTACTAGGCCAACCTGTCACTGCAGCTTCATCTGCTTTTGAAGTATGAAATTGTTTGCGTTTAAATGCAAAATGGAAATAAGACGCAAATGATACACTCCAGGGTTCAGTTACCAGTTAGTTGTTTGCCCCTGCTAAATGATGTGACTAGGAGCCACATTGTCCTGTCTAGACAAGTCATGCTCCTTGAGAAAGATTCTACACCAAATGGTTATCAGCGAAGTGCACACAGTCCTGTCCTGTGGCACTGACAAATGAGAGATCCGAGTGTTCCTTACCATTTGCATTTAGTTAGTTAGTGAGTTTGTTAGTTTTCTTTGCGCCTGCAAACTGTTCAACATTGCTCCTGAGGCAAGTTTAAGTACTACTCTGTACTTCTCTCTGAAGTTGTTCTGCATGATGAAGGGCACAGAGGGTTATTAAATTGGCAGCACAGAATTTTTTTATGGTGATTTTTCTAAAATAAGCCACTCTATATTTGTGAGTCTAGATTTTGGTGGGGAAGGTATTTAAATATCTACAGTAATTGAGATCAGACATTCAACAAATGTTTCAGCCTGTGGTACAATTTATTTTTCTGAACAGAAAGCAGGTGATCATTACCTTATTGTTAGCCCTCATCATAAGAATCTTGAGTTTGTGAGAACAGCAGCAAGTACACTTCCATGCGTCAAAAATAACGACACCGCAGTTGACAAGTTGGATTTACTGCTGGATTTTTTTTTCAGGCTTCCATATAAATTTCCTCTGACTTTAACGGCTCTCATGCAGCAGGAAGTGAGTAATCTGCATTCAGTAAATCAATAAATGGTTTAAAAAAATGAGGGAGTAAATAATTGCCTTTCCCACTCAGCCTGCAGAAGAAGCTTGCCTTCACTATTAGAGCATTATAGCCCTCTGCACATGTCTGGGCAACTGTGGATATCACTAATCCAAAGATATTGCAGAAGTAATTGTGAAATGTGCATGGGTAACTAATGAAATGTTTTTCACGATGACTCACTAGTTGGCCTTGCTCTACGTAATAAATTATTTTCGGCTTTAATCATTAAGTATACGCTTAACAAGAAAATGTACATCACCCTGTTAACCACATTAGCCTTCAGCACAACCTGCAGTAAATGCTATCTAACAAGCAATTCAACATCATTTAATTTACAGTATATGCATATTGCATGTATCTATTTGTGGGCGCAGAGAATGGAGAGTACATGTAGTAGTATATCCACAATTTTATGTAATGTGGATGAAATGTGTACAATTTTGCGATGCAAATAAAAATAGTGAATTCACTGCTGTGTCGTTTATCAAAATTAATGAAAACAGGTCAAGATCAATGAACAGTTTAAAGGGAGGTTTTCTGATCAAAATCCGGTACTGAAATTTATACTTATGAATTATATTATTAAAACGCATGCACATGCATACGCACATACTCACAAACACACTAAGACACTTCATTGTCAGTTGGCTTGAGAGAAAGGTGTCATTTAACAAATGAAACCTGTTGAATATTCTGTACTAGATGGCAGTTGATGTCACTTCAGATATATTTCATTTTGTGATTTTACTTGCCCATGTTTTTCGACAAGTGCCAGGGGGTAAATTTATATTTTGTTTGCAGTCTTTGGAACGGGAGCAGGTTGATGATTAGAAATTCACTCAATCAGTTATTCAGTAAAATTCAGTTTAGACTCAGCAATTTAAATGTTCAAGAAAACATGTTCCTGAAGAGAGTTTGATGGGAAGCTTATTATTTTTGCCTTTGTGCAATGCAATGCAACTAATGAGGTGAATTACCTGCATGAGGGAGAGTACAACAAGTTTAGTACTCTTAATGAGATGGATACCTGATTCTGCAAGGGTAACAACATACCAAGGACACCAAAATGCCTATAACTGGGTGCTACCATCTCCATTTTCTGTAAAAATTTCATTTTCTACGTCCAAATTTACAGTATGACAAACACAAAACTTCCTTTAAATGTCTTTAAACATAGGTTTAATTAAATACTCAAATACTAAATATTTTTAAAACTTTTTATTTTGAAGAATAATGTGCAGGGAGCGCCTCACAGCAAGGAGGTCCTGGGTTCGAATCCCCGTCGGCCGGGGCCTCTCTGTGCGGAGTTTGCATGTTCTCCCCGTGTCTGCGTGGGTTTCCTCCGGGTACTCCGGTTTCCTCCCACAGTCCAAAGACATGCAGGTTAGGCTGATTGGAGAGTCTAAATTGCCCGTAGGTGTGAGTGTGTGAGTGAATGGTGTGTGTGCCCTGCGATGGACTGGCGACCTGTCCAGGGTGTATTCCTGCCTTTCGCCCAATGTATGCTGGGATAGGCTCCAGCCCCCCTGCGACCCTGATCAGGATAAGCGGGTTCAGATAATGGATGGATGGATGGATGGACGTGCAGGGAGCCCCTAGCAGCATTTCTTGTGAACGGAACTGAAATTTTAAAGAGATACAAATGATTAACTAAATAGGACATTTTACTGCTTACAAACAGTGTTCGTCAGGTTTTTTTCCTGAAAAAAAGGAATAACTTGGATAGTCCACAGAGTTTCTCATCACCAATTATGTAATAGTTTGTGTAGCTCTCTCTCTATTAGTTGTTAGCTTTGTCAGCCAAATAACTTTGATTTAATGGGGGCTAGGGCAGTTAGGGCAATCATATCAGACAAAATAATGATTCCGATAATTGTAAAAATGATAAATATCAGATCCAATTCCTGACCAGGCTGATAATTGGTCATCCCCTAATCTAAAGGTGTTCACACTTTCTATGGAAGGCTTGAAACACTTTAGTTCAGACTTCAGTTCACTGCAGCAGAACATCCACTTTGAGCAATAATGATTGAGAACACAATCAGTTGTCACATGGTTGACATGTTTGGAGTCATGCAAGCCAGTTTGGAAGGATTTGGTCATGCTTCTCTTTTCAGGCCAGCTAGTTAGATTAAGTAAGACAAGTTCTGAAAAGTCCAACACAACATCTGTTCACATGGCAGTTCAGAGGTTGAATTTCAGTATGGACCTGGCTTTGGGTGCTATGGTAGCAGTGTCTTCTCACCACAGGTTGTCTGTTTGCTGCAGTCTCTGGTAAGGTGATCACAGGTGACGGAGATCCAAGGGAGGGGCCGTCTGGCAGACGCTTCCATGTTCCGGGTGAGACAGAAATGTCTGACACGGATTCAGGGGCGGAGGCTATAGGCCTCTCAAGTAACTGCGCCCTCGAACAAGCTTGGGATGAAACGCTGAGTTGAGTGGCTCACTAGGTGATTAAAGTTGATGGTAGGCGACTCAACCAGCAGAGGGCAGTGACATACCCCTATTTCTGTATTATTAAAGAAAAGTTGTATAGGGTCGGGCCCCAGATATAGGTGAACAACACGCAGCTTTTAGTGCCAAAAAGTCATTGGAAAATGGCTCACAACAGTCCGATGGCAGGTAATTTGGGACAAGATGAGACACTAAACCATATAATGGTATGATTTCATTGGAAGGATACATGGGGAGACGTCCGTCGTAGGTGTATGGCATGCCCCGAAGGTCAAAAAGTAAATCCCGCGGCTATTCCAAAAGCACCTTTGCACCCATTACCATGGAGGTCCCCTACAAAATAACTGCCATGGACCTTGCGGGCCATTAGAGTGGAGCACAAAAGGATATCGCCTTGTGTTAGATGTAGTAGACTTTAAACCAATGGGCAACATGGTCTGCAGTCCAGGGCCTCCCTGCCGAAGGGGCCTCCCCAGGATGTTTTCAATTGTTTTTTCATTGAGAAATGTGGTCTAAACGAAAGCAGGGCAAAAAAGAGGAAAATCTAGTCAAAAGCTAAAGAAGTACGAAACAAAAATCCAAAATTAACATTTTATTTTTGTCATGCATAAGTAAAGGTTGTGAACCGAAAATGCTAACATTACATTGGGTCATGCAGACTCACCGAGTTCTGAACATTAAGTGAGCTTGGAATGTTCCGAGCAGTGCAACTTTCATGATGAATAAATAAATAAGAAATGTGTGTATGCAAAGTCTAATTCAATGTGGCGGGGAAGCTGTTTCTAACGAGACACTACAAACAGGCTTATATGGCTCAACCAACAGTGTTCCTGGTAAAATTATTCACACACGTACACACATCATTTTATATAGACAGTATGAGTTTTGTTTATTAGTGTTAAGATTGTCCAGATAAAGATTTAAAGATTTGCCTGCTTAACAGAGTGCAGTAGTTCTTCGGAACATCGTGAGCTAACACGGTCTTCCGAACACAGGGAACCTGTGTAGTTATTAGTCATTTTCCATAAAATTATTGCTCCAATTCAAATCAATCAAAGTGTTTTAGTGTCTGGGATAGCCAATAAGCAACCATAATCATAAACCACATTCCTCAGGAGAAAAACTACCATTGAAAGGGCATTAAATTCTGGTGGATGCGGCCGCTTCCCCATGTTCTGGGGTCACAGTTTTTATCTACAGTCTATTGGTGAAACCTGATTGAATTAAGTTGTGTCATAACTTTAAATGAATGTTCAAACTAGCCTACGCTTCAACTTACATGATGTTAATGATGATCTTAATGATATTAATAAATTGCGACATTTTCTAATTCAGTAATGTGAATAAACAATAATTGTGTGCTGATTGAAAACCGTAGGCTACTTCTGTGATATGCGGTATAGTAACCTATAAGGCAGCATCCAATAGGTATATTTTGGCTTTGAAGACGGCTAATAATTGTGAATCTCAATGTGACTTTGTAAATCTCATGCTCAGAATTAGTAGTGTGTCACTCTCTTGGGGCCTATGCATCAGCCCAGGGCCTCCAAACCCCTTAATGCAGGCCTGACTATGCTACCCGATATCCAGGGGAGTTCCCCCTCCGGAATATATCAAAATATATAAGAAAGAGAAAGAGATCCTCACAGATCAAGGCACCTCATTTATCTCACAGGCAGTGAAAGAACTGTACAAATTATTGGACATCAGGTCTATTCGAACCAACATTTACCACCCACAAACCAACGTGCTGGTGGAGTGGTTCAATAGGACTTTGAAGACGATGATTTCTAAGTTTGTTTCCACCGATATAAGAAATTGGGATAAATTGGGTTCCCCAAGCCTCCACAGGGTTTTCCCCCAGACAAATTATTGCACCAGCGAAGGCCCCGTGGCATTTTGGAGCTGTTAAAAGAAACTTAGGAGGAGGGTCCAAGCCAAAGATAAAATTCATTCAATACGTCTTGGACCTGCAAGCATTGCTGCACTCACTAGACCAAATTGCACGTGAACATTTGCTTCAGGCACGTGAACATCAGATATGGCAATACGACAGGGGAGCTCAATTGCAAACATTAAAACCGGGAGACAAAGTCCTAGTATTACTCCCATCATCAGCATCCAAATTACTACTAGCAAGGACCTTTTGAGGTTACACAGTGTATAGGGGATGTAGACTATGAGGTTATTCATTCTGATAGGGGAGGGGCACGTCAGATCTACTATCTCAACTTATTAAAATTGTGGACCCTGCCTGGCTAGCCATACTGGATGTCATGTCAGATCAGCTGGGCCGGAAATTTTCAATCTGAACACAACTCATCTGGTCCCACTTGACAGCCGTCTGACTCTGGAGAATTTTGCAGACATACTCTCCCACCTACCAGGAAGAACCAACCTTATAGAACACCACATACATAACGCTGGGCACTATTGTCAGAAGTCACCCATATTGATTACCTGAACAGAAGAAAAAAAAAAAATCTCACAGTGATTGGTACTAGTTCCCAAAACCCGATGGGTTTGTTCAAGTCTGCATGGATTACCAAAAGGTATATTGAAATTGAATGCCTATCCTGTTATTTTCATTACTTTCACCTTCCTCTCAGCTTTGACCAGTCTGGCCCTCCTCTGACCTCTCTCATTAACAAGACTGTTTTGCCTGCAGAACTGCTGCTTACTGGATGTTTTTTTGTTTTTGGCACCATTCTCTGCAAACTCTAGAGACTGTTGTGCGTGAAAATCCCAGGAAATCAGCAGTTCTTGAGATATCAACCTGTCTGGCACCAACAATCATTCCACGGTCAAATGTATTCCCCATTCTGAAATTTTGTCTTAAAAACATGCATCTATGTCAATTTCTGAAGCTAGAAATGTCACAAAAATAATCCTTTTCCATGCTGGCAAAGTTTAAAAATGGCTTTGCGCAATGGTGTGACCATGTTGATAATTTTCATTTTGTTCAGAAGTTCTGGAAGATGCACCATAAACCAACCCAATGCCTTGCTTGACATTTTCAAATTTGCTCGCTACAGTAGACAGCTTCTTTTTGTAGCAATAAGGCATCTGTCATCTCAGCATAAAGAAAGAGGCACACAACAGAGAAGCACCAACAGTAATGTTTAAAAATATACTTTAATATGCATTAAAACATATTTAAAATGTCATGACATGCCTTTTCTTTGTCAATATTTATAAACATTCACAGTTCACTTCATTCTCAGCAGATGGTAAACCAATGAATCACAATTTTAACTGCTGAGTTATTTTATCTGTGTAGTACACAGTAGGGGTATGGGGTGCTTACAAAAAGGCTGTACTCTAGCAGTTATAAACAGACAGTTTATTAAAATTTGTAGTCCAAATTCTGAGGAATATTTGGACAGGTTCCATAACTTACTTGTTTACTACCACTCCAAATCATTCTGGCACAGCTACCTTAAAAGAAAATACAGCACAACCGGAATTTCAATAATTATATGGCATCTGGCTGACAGCTGTTTTCTGTTTATTGAAGTGTTTTTTCTGTGGTTTATAATAATAATAATAATAATAATAATAATAATAATAATAATAATAATAATAATAATAATAATAATAAAGTAGTCACCTGCAGAAAGATATTAATCAGCCTTTTTGCCCCTTACTGCAAAGCAGCCTGATCCTCTCACTGGACAATATTTTTAAGACCACAGTCGCTACCATTCTTTTTCCTTCTACATTCAAGTTTATTGCTTAATAACATTGATACCTTTAACTGATGTGTTGTAAAAAATCAATTTAACATTTTTAATATAATTAAATTACTTTGCTGCAATTAAAAATATTCACAACACTTCCTGCACTTCCTTCAACAACAAAACAAATCAGAATAGAAAATACACTTAAATTATGTTCACTTCATCCTTAAAGTGCCAAGTGCTTTCAAAAGGGCAACTATTTTATTAAGCAGTTTTCTGCAGTTGTCAAGCAAGCTTATTCCCGTTTATGGAATACAGCACTGAAAAGTAAAATAATCATTCTGTTCTTCTGCCTGCAGTTAAGCTAACAATCATTGCTTTTTTATAAATAGGGCCAAGAGCCAAGAGTGTTCTGTTATGAACAACCCAAGATGTTTAAAGACTTTCACTGCAGCAACTCAAATTTCAGATTTGTTGACATTTATCTTTGGTTTTCTAACTTCTAACATGCTAACTGTTGTTTAGCTTAGTGATTGCTTATGAAGTAGATGGAGCTGATGCAGTGTTATAGTGCATTATGCCATGGTCTGGGTGAATACTTGATTCTGATTGGATGCTAGGTGGTGACTATAATCCTTCAATGTTTGGCAGGTAGTCCAGGTCAGGTCTAATCACCATTCTAAATTCATACGCTGCCTGTGGCTTCCTGCAAGGAGAGACCCAGAGCCATCAGTGCAGGGGCGTCACCAAGGTTTTAATACATTTAGGGACTGAGCAGGGAAAGGGGGTTCCATGCATTTTACCTTTACAGGTTAAATTGCTGTAATGTTTATCAGTCTGTATGTATAAATATAGCAAACACTAAGCACGATGACTGTAGATTGGATCCAAAGTCTTATTTGTATAACCATTTAAGCAGTAGGTTTTTTGTTCATCTCCAAGTTATGTTACCAACTCCCGAAGTATCATACATCCTTTTAACTCATGTAATCTATGCATACATCAAATAATAACATGTAATACTTCCTTTTACACTTTTCTTATATTCCTGAAACAATCTTATAAATTGTGTTTTTTTTAAAGGAATACTTCCAAGTTATAGAATAATAGCTTTGTTTTTGATAGATGAAGATTGTAGGCTATTTAAAATACTTTAAACACCTAGTGGGTTGACAAAAATCAATTTAAGATATTTAAACCTGAGTAAAAAAATGTAAGGTGGACCGTGAACCGTTTCCACTTTGGCACCCAAGAGTGAAATTTCCACCTATTTTATACTAGTCCTATAAAAGTGCCAAAATCTCAAACTTTTTACTGCACACGCATGGTTGAAGACTTTATTAAAGAAGAGGCTTGTACCATTTAGAAAAGTAAATTTAATTTAATAATATAAATATGAACTCAAGCCGACAACTCAAGCATATGGGGGCAGAGTGGATTGGGCTGAAGCCTAGTTTAAAACCTTGAATTTAACCAAGATAAAAAATGATCAAAACCGGGCTAACTATCTGCCTAGCTTCTCTATCTATATTGAGCAGAACCAAGATATGTAACAACAGCAACATGCTGAAACAGTAGCCACCTTGAGTGTTATTTTGAGGGTGAATTGCCCAAAAATATTAACAACCCCTGCTTATATTTTTATCTTTGGTAAAAGACCATGGTATAAGTGGAATAATTCACTCTGCGGTGGCCATTAAAGGGTTTTAACACACTCTGCATCGTCCAGCTCGTCGTAGATTATTCCTTACGTATTTCATACAGTATATTGTGGCTGAGATACATGCTTGGGACCCAGAAGGCTGGTGGTCCCAAGATGCTTGCCGTGTTGTCCGGACAAACAAAATAGTCAAATGATAGAGAATTTTTTTTTTTTTAATGACCCACCACAAGAGTGTGCAAGTGGAGATATTGACCAAACTAATAGCAGGAATGATGATGAAACCACAGCAATGGAAACCCAGCAGCGTATTTCCTGTGAAGCTGATACTGAAAACTCCTGAGACCCAGCCATTCATCTTTGACCCATGAGGGACATGCTCTTGATGTTCCTAATGTAGCTCTATATTCTTAATCTCAAGAAGTGCGAATGGGGTTAACAGAGAGAGGAAATGTGCATTTTTATCTTCTTCTGTTAGGACTTTGTAATTAATTATTCTTTGTATTAATGTTCTTTCTTGCATGGTTTTGCAGAGTATTTGTCGATGAGATATGCACCATGAAATTGAATTTGCGAAACTAATGTTTGCCATCGTCCCTGGAGACATGACAGCTATTAGTAATGCTGCTCTCTACGAGTCAAGGTGTTTTGCCTCCAGGTGGTGAGATGAGCGTAGTCCAGACCTCAAGCTCGACTAATATTTCAAGAGTGGCAACTTCATAAAAGGTTAACTAAGGTGACTCCTGTCCTTGCACATTAAAGTAAATACGCTTATTCACTATGTAGCATGAATGTAATGCAACAGTATGCAATGCATCCAAACTGTCCAGGTCCATTTTAAAATACTGCAAATTTCTTCATTTTTAATAAAATGCTATATGTAACTGTTATACTGCTGGGAAAAAAACAATGATGTTTTCTGTCCAACATTACACACAAATACAAAATGGGTTAATAAAGCTGCTTTAATAACCCATTTTGTTTATAGGCAGAGTAATTTTACACGAGTACTGTTGCCACATTTTAGACTTTTTCAAATCCTGGAAATCCAGGTTTACAAGCATTTACTGGGTGATATTTATAGAAAGGTTGGGAGGCGGTTTGTGCTAATTTGAAACTGATTGTACAATAATGCTCTGTGATTATTATAGTTCTCTTGGGGCAAAAAGAAAGTCTGAACAAGTCAGTCCAAGTTATAAAGTGGATTGAACTCTTACCCCAACCTCCCAAGGTTTTTGAATGAAATGAATGACACCTGTAAAACAAATATTCATTGAAGATCTATCCAGCACTGAATAGAGTTCTCTGGCAGATAATGTAATTACAGTGTGGGTGTTTGGAAACAAGGCGTCCAACCGTTCCATCCAGAGAAATTCTCACAGCGGAGGTGAACAGCAGGGATGTGTTGCATAACTGTTGTCACTACGGTCATCTGCCGGAGCTGCGGGAGGCCGCCTGTACTCTGAAACCACGGACCCCATGGGCCATTTTAGGCGCGCTAACCAAAAGACGGAGCAAACATAGCAGGAATTCACTATGGAATCATCTGATGCATTTAAAACGAATTCACAAACATGCAGTTATTACAGTACATTCCAGCGTGGCAGGTAATAACTGCATACATTTTACTTGAGGTACTTTGCCTTCCGTATTATTGCTGAAATCACATCACTGGAGTATGACAAAGTGGCTACACAGCAACAGCATGGGGTGACTTGGCAGGATGCATTTGCCAGTGCATTGTGCTGTTTATTTAATTTGTGCCGTTTATGAATGGCAAGTGTGACTGCGGATAGCACATTCTCTCTCTTTTATTGTTTTATTTTCTTCCCATGGTTTTTATTGTGCTTTATTATTATTGCGTTTTTTGTGTTTAATATAATATTACTGTATTTCTCAGCATATCAGCATACATGATTTTATTATGACTTGCTATAATAAGACATCTGACTGCAATGTATGGAAAACACAGTATAAATTAATCAATACATTAATAATTAAATAAATAAATATACTATTCTGAAACTAAAAAGATGGTAAAAAAAAAACTGCTTTATATGAAACTTCTTCACTGTGGTATCATACAGTATGTGTCACATTGTATATTGCCCATGTAGTATGATTGTGGTTTATTAAGGAAGCGTATACACAACTCTTTTAAATGCATGAAGGGTACAGGGCATTAATGCACTTTATGTAAAGTGCCTATTTCCATTAAAATGTTCATGCACTGCTTTCCCCTTGAGTCTCAAAAAGGTAGTCATTCAAAGGGCTGGGAATACCAGAGCTTGCTGTAAACTGCATACAGTATGTATATTAATATCTTGCAAAAACAATCTGTTTCTATTAAAATTTCAAATGAGTCCTCTCGCACAAAAGACGACCTGTTACCACAAGGGTTCAGAGCACCAGCTGCTGCCTATTATTAGAAAGGACAAAGCATTCAAGTGCAATATGGGCCCTTAGTTACTTGTCAATACTGAGAAAGCAGAATTATGGGAAATGACAAGACTGACGTGACTAGTGTTTGTTTTGGCTATATGTGCTCATGTACCTCATTTCCTGCCAATAAGTAGTATTAATTATTGTTCATGTTTTACTTTCTACATACTGTTATACACATGTATTGCCTTGGCAATGTGTGGTCATGTATTTTTTTGCCAATAAAGTACATTAAATTGAATTTAAATTTAATTGAGAGTTTGTGAGAGTAAGAGAGAGAGAGATCCACCACATGGCTTGTTTTTTCTGGTCTCATAAGGTAGATGGTCATATTCACCTTAGTCTGGACATAAGCCCAGCCCTCCTTGTGCAATTATGCGAGCTGTGATTTGTCAGAGGCCGCATAATGTGCCCAGGCTGGCTGACACCTAATTAAAAGCAGACCAATGGTCAGCGCTCCCTCACCCCTTGTGTAGATCACAATCTGATGGGTAGCATGGGAATGGATTTCTTTCTGCTTCGTTTGTCCTTTCCTAGCCCCATGTCTCCTTCAGGTTTTCCATCCCCATCACCCTGAGAATACCACTGAAGGTTTTGGCCACATTGGCTAGAATATACACTCAGTGAGCACTTTATTAGGTATTTCTTAGACTTATTTTTTAGACTTCTACTGCTGTAGCCTAACCACCTAGCATTATGATGCGTTGTGTATTCAGATATGCTTCTCTGCATACCACTGTTGTAATGTGTGGTTATTTGCGTTACTGTCACCTTCCTGTCAACTTTGACCAGTCTGGCCCTTCCCCTCTGATCTCTGTCATTTACAACACGTTTTTGCCCGCAGAACTGCTACGCACTTGATATTTTCTGTTTTTGCAGCATTCGCTGCAAAGTCTAGATACTGCTCTGTATGAAAATCCCAGGAGATCAGAAGTTTCTGGGATTCTCAAACCACCCTGTCTGCCACCAACAATCTTTCCATGGTCAAAGTCACTTAGATCACATTTCTTCTCCATTCCAACCTCTTGACCATGTCTGCATGCTTTTATACATTTCGTTGCTGCTAAATATTTGCATTAACAAGCTGGTGTACAGGTCTACCTAATAAAGTGCTCACTAAGTGTACATAGTTTATGAAATATACTTTAAAGGTGGACTTCCTGGTCCTGAAACAGGGTGCATTATACAGCCTTGTGAAAAAATGTAATAGTAGTTGTAAACATTATCAACTGTGTTTAGGAAGTCTCCCCAACTTGTTATCTCTGTTCTCTGCATAATTATGCTCTCACGGGGAGCAGTGGAGCCCCATGGGATCTGACAGCAATCCAACTTTTGACTACTTACAGAATTATGATCATCAGATGTGAAAGATTATTTTCTTCTCAGTATTTCTATGGTGCTGCTTGTTCAATATGAGGAAGTTTGATTCCTTTTACATTTGCATACGCTTGGAAGATGGTCACATTTGTCTCTTTTGGGGGGGAAAAATAATTTTATATATCAAAGATTCATATCCTTTCATTTTGGATCTGTGGAGTTTCCAGTCCCGAGTATAGCCCTTGAGCAATAGTTGTATTTCATTTTTTCATTACAGAAATAATGATGTGTTGACGCGTGAGTGCACAATTGCCGATTTGTGACAGATAAGCTGTTTCTTGTAAGCAATGAACTTTTTTTGGTAGCCAACCAGTTGAAAAAGCAAAGAAATAGTTTCAGCAAAGCAGTTCTTATCAAAAGCAGCCCATACAATAAATCAGTTAAGAAAGTTCCTGAAAAATACAGTAAAGAATTGTAATGGTGTAAACTGGTAATTGTCAAATACATGCCAGCTCAACCACATGGCATTCCTGAAACCTCTCTCTCATGACTACCTTGCTGCACCGGAGAGTAAATACTTCACTAACATGCATCATAGTTACAAACAGTTTCAATTCAAATTAATCATCTGTAATATTAACTATCTTGAAATATTGCAATTTCCTACCTTTATACTGTTTTTTTTAGAGGAAGGAAACACTGAAAGACCATGTTCCAGTGACACAAGGCAGGGGCTTGTACGGTAATATCTATAATTTAGTGGCAGCTTAAAAGGCACTGAAACATAAGGCTGTGAAGGTTATCTCAAGGACAGTTCTGTGAATGTCTTTACTTTATTTTCTTTATCTTTATTCAGCACTGGTGGAACTGCATTGTCCACAACTTAAAAAATTCCAACTGGCTTGTCAATTTCCTTATGCGAAAAAAAGCATAGGTTCGTTCACATTTGTCATCAACTGCAGCCTCCACCATTTCTCCACGCAAACAAATTGATATTGCACTCTGGTGGGGTTTTTTGGTGTTTCTTTTATCAATATATAGCCAAAGTGAATAAAAGAACAAAAGCAAACATTTCTCAATGATTACAAACTTCTTTTGGCAAAAAACTGACATTAAATAGAACCTAAACCTAAATGAAACAGTGTATGAGACTGATACAATACTAAGAACATCTGTTTATTAATTATAATTCATGACACATTCAGGTTCAGTAGAAAAGCACAGAACACAGAAGTGTATAATTGCATGGACAATAAAGGTGATTAATGAAGTTAATACAAATACATTTGGCTGGCTTCTCTGGATATTTATTTCAGTGTCAGTGTGTGTGCGCACTAAAGCATATGCTTGTGTGCATGCCTGTACAGCTGTTGCCTGCATCACTCCAGGTCATTTACACCATGGACACTAAATTATGCTGATGGGTGATGACACTTCCAATGCTCTTTGAATTCCACTGTCCTGGAATAGTACAGCTACTATGAATAGTATGGGTGGGGTAGGTCAAAAGGTTAAAATGGTTTCACCATTGCAACGATAACATGTTATAGTGTGATGATTGATTCAGCGCCCACCCTTACAGGAATGACACCACCTTCCATGATCCCAGTGCCCTTCCAAGATGGCTGAGGTTTGCATTCTTCATCAGGTGGCCTTGTCTATTTTTGTAGACAATGCAATATTTTCACATACAGCAGTAGCTATACCCTGGAGGCATAAGAACTACAAATTACAAAGGAGAAAAAGTATGCATGGTCAGCTGCGGATAATCTTAATGGTAAACAGAGACGCTGCCTGGCTGCAAATAGCAAATAGCTAATGTAATCATAATAGAAAAGACTGCACTGAAGCAAAAGTGGAGTGAAACTAGGTGTGCAAAAAAGCTACTTATTCTGGGATGCAGGAAATCATGAACCATAATACATATTAGCCTCACAAATATAGCCTGCATGTCCCATATACTGCATGCAGTGGCTTCAGAAAGTACTCCTTCACTTTTTGCACACCTTTGTCCTGATCTATACCTTGCCACAATTGTATTGCGGTGGTTATAGTTCCTTGGACTTCATGGCTTGGTTTTTGTCCTCCAGTGTGAATTGTAGGACCTTATATAGACAGGTGTGTGCCTTTCTAAACTGTGACCAATCGATAAAATTTGCTGGTGGACTGCGAAAAACATGTTTTCACTTATGTCATTATGGGTTATTGAGTAAAGACTGATGGGCAAAAATGGAGATTTAAAGTGTGCAAAAGTGAAGTCTGAATACTTTCTGAAGCCACTGTACATGAGGAAAAACAGTTTTTCCACTGTTACTGTTCTAATTGCCTGGCTCAACATGATTTAAAGAATCAATTTCCACAGAGGTTTCCACACACATCCCATAGGAGCATTCAAACAGCATTAAAAAGGTTCATGAAAAGTCCAGTTACCTGGGATGCAATGTATGTGAGCTGATGAATATACTTGTGTCAAATGTAGATTCAAAGGAAAATCAAGCAAGGCATTATTGAACACATGCTGTGCTCAATCTTCCCGATAAGCAGGGACAATACATGAAATCAATAGAGGTTCTGGCGGTTCTGGAGTAGAACTCATAAAGCTTTCAGTTCCCCATTCCCCCTCATGGGGTTTAAAACTTTCTTCTGATATTATACCAGTTGAGTTCGGAAATAGACACGGCACATAACATTTATAATGTTGGATGCCTAGAGCATCATATTAAATGTTTTGTCAGACTGTTTTGCCATTTTTTATTTTGCCATTTCTGCTTTAGCCATCAGCATCGTCCTGCCAAGAAAAAAATCAGGCTATAACTGAATCAGCCACATAACGGGGCTGGGTTGTACCCATACTTTTTGCTCCATTGAATAAGTATGCATGTAGTCATTTGTAAATGCCATTGTGATGAATTGGAATGACAAATGCTTACTGATGTGGCTCCGTAGAACCAAGCTGTATTCATAAACCGCAACGGCCGTGCTTGTGTTGGAAAAAAGACTCACCTTCATTTACAGGTTGCGTCCCTAACCTCTCTCACTGTCCTTTGCCTGTTATTGGCTCTCAGCATGGCATCACATAGTAGTTCACTCACTCACAGTTCCAGGTGGTAGTGTGTACATTTGGGATATAATTCTATACTTTTCAAGCACTGATATCTTTTTTTAGAAAATTTTTTCATTGATTTATAGCTGTAAGTATTTCGGAAACTGCTAAGCCCTTAAACCCCTGTTGAAAGGTGATCCTTGTATAAGTAAAATATGGTAAATGTGCATATGCACATGTAAAAAAAAAAGGTGCGGGATCGGTACAGTATCAAGATGAACACCATTATTTTGATTGACCCATTACTGAAATTCATTTCTGTAAATTCAGCAGTTATAAACCAGCATCTCTTATTTGCAAAACCCTTGATACAATATATAATATGCAGATTAGAAATTGAGCAACGGATTAGCAAACTAAAATCCTTCTCCACTTGTCAATTACAAGCATCTACAGATTTACATTAGTGAAGAGGAAAATACTATACCCTGTCAAGCCCACCAAGCTCTCTGATAATTAAGAATCATAGGGAAAAATATTTTGTAATTGTAGCAATGTGCAACATTGTACATATGTATACTTGTAACTCATTTTCTTTCTGTTATTCATTTATATATTTTGGTGTTTCGTAACATTTCAGATTACAGATGCTTAATAAAGCATTAACAACATCCAGAAACTATGCGCCATATGTACTAAGTCTTTTGCAATGATTCTGCCCAGGTATGACACCGGCACACAGGGCTGGAACCTCAGTGTGTGCGTGATCTAGTCGAGTCCTCCACCCACACAAGGTTCCCATTCTATCCCGGCAGCCTTCAAGCTTATTGCAACGTTACATCAAGCACTGAATTCAAACGTCATTAGCCGCCACAGCTGGAATATGTACACAATTTGTCCTGCACTGGATATGCTTTTATGTGGCAGCAGGTACATGGATATTCCGCACGTAGTGATGATATTCAATGTGCTAAACATGTGTTTTAACTGCGTTGTTTAAGATGTCTCATTCGAAAAATGCGGTTCGTAAGCAATTCCCTTTCGCTGATTGCATAATGAGCTTTAGCCTTCGTAAATAAGTTAATTTCAGGCAGACGCCGACCGCACCAACACACCCTCACCAGGCCACATTTTATGCTGTGAGCTTCATGTACGTAAATCTGGCCCTTTATCTTTATATTTTATTGCCAATAGGTCTGAGGGTTTTGTGCGATGGGCATTTTCCTGGCATTCAGTTTAGGTGCAATCATCCCCTTCGCTGCATGGCCAATGCTAAATACTACAGAGAGATTGTGACTGATTACTTTCATCTCATGATTCAGCATTTGTTTGCTGCCAGAAGGGGTGTCTTCCACAATGACAAAGCCCTACAGAGCATGTTGTTGTTACACAGTGTTTTGATGAGCACAACAACGTCTTCTCATTCACCAAATATGACCCCAATCAATTACTTTCACTGTGTTTTCCAGCTACATCAGCAAGGTACTGCATGAGTTGATTGTCTTTCTCTTGGAAGAATGGCACTGCATCCCTGCTGCAGAATTGGATTGTAAGCCACAGTGAATATGTTCTCTGGTGGCATGTGGTGGTACAATGCCCCTTTTACTGTAAGTGACTTTATATTGCTGTTCCCACGTTCAGCTAGAACCTGGATATAGAAATATATACCAGCCTTTTGTTGCATATGATATCCTTCAAGCCAATGTTATCCATATATAGTGTATGTACTGTATATGCTTTTGTTGTTTCTTCTCAACTGATATTCTTAAAGCACTTTAAAAACAAGCCTATGCAAGGTCTCCATTAATACATGTTACGCTATTGTATGCATACAGTAACACAACAGTAGTGTACACATGAAGATACCTTTCAGCCACATTCTTAAATATGCATGCATTGTACAATATACATCTAAGTCACACTACAATACAACCTGCTTTGGATTTACCTGAAGTGTATTTTTCTTCATTTAACCCACAAACCCATCAATGCCACATAAAAGCCACTGTGAAGCCAGCAGGGTGTGAGAAATATCTGCATCGAAAAGATCTGTCATCACACAAAAACTGTCAGGACCAATCACAAGCAGAAATAATACCAAAAACTCACCATTTAAACTATTAACCTCTCAAG
This sequence comes from Conger conger, assembly GCF_963514075.1. Classification (NCBI taxonomy): domain Eukaryota; kingdom Metazoa; phylum Chordata; class Actinopteri; order Anguilliformes; family Congridae; genus Conger; species Conger conger. The sequence continues at coordinate 23,309,027 of NC_083762.1, read as the reverse complement.
TCTCATTCCTAGAAAGCCATGCATTCCAGCTGACACCATTACATTCATCCAGATACATGTACTCCAATCCTGACACAAAAGTGCTGGAAGGAGTGGTTAAGGGCATATATTCATATAAAAAATGTGGAAGAGGAGAAAAAAGGAATCCATTAAATTCTGATGAAATATTCAATGAATATATCTCTCAGTATTTCAAAAGATCTGTTTTATTTTTTATTTGGTTAAAGCCTCATGAAACATTTAAGATGCCTTCTGGATGGTGACTTACATTGGTGAAAGGTATGTTGGTCTTGATGGAGTGGCAGAGGCTCTGTCTGAATCTCTGTATCTCTATCTCACTACATTAATACCTCTTTGTCCATAAGCAGCCCCCTGCCCCCACAATCCACTTCTTTGTTTATCAGAAATTATGTACAATATTTCCTCATGGTGAAAGTTTGGGATATCTTCTATTTCATTTACTTTATTTTGTTCCTTATATCGGAAGACAAGCTCAACAGCAACAACAGGCTCTGCAGTCAATGCTTGGTTATCAGTCATTACCCCTTTTAAAATGTAATTTCGCGCCTGGCCAGACCAAGTCAAGTGCATATTCCTCACCGACAGCTATCATTCGTGCAGCCACAACACAAACTGAACTTAGGAGTCAATTTTCAGTAATAGCATACCTCTCCAAATATAAATAAATAAAGAAAGTAAAATACAAAAATAAAGAATGATGGTGGAAATGTAATGCCCAGTGTGTATTATCTGCACACTGGTCTTATTATGCTCTTCAGATGTAACAAAATTGCCAGTTCACTATGGCAGTAATGTACTGGTATTCAATGAGAAAAACTGTTAATCATTTAACAGTAAAATACAGATTGGACAAAAAGAAACCAAACCTCTGCCACACCCACTGGTCATTTATTTTTTGTAAACCAACCTCTTTTGCAACCGTGCCTCCGGTGTGCTCTCGGTGTCTCTAGTTGCGAAATTACTGGAATTGAGTTGGACACACTCCACCTCCCTGAATTAGCACTTGAGTTTTACAGTCATGCATTGACTGCAAAAATAGAGTCCATATTGTAATTCTGGTGGAGAAGGCAGGTTTTGAGGATTATTATGGCTAATGGGTTTTTTTTTTTTTTTGAGTCTTTCACACTTTTTTGTTGTAACATTATTGTTGAGCTAGTGTGTTGGTGTGCGCTGTGGGTGCTGTCTGTAATTGAGAATTTGACTGGGGTGAAAATACTCAGGTCAAAAGAACAATTTTATAAGCTGCAACATGAATTATGCCTTAGGGTCCTCTTAATTATTTCCGTGTCCTATCCTATAAAGTTGTGGGTTAGACATGACACCACCATAAATTGAACCGACTTGCTTATTTTGGGCATTTCTACATTCTATTTGGTGGTGAGATAAAATGTAATTCCACTGGTTCTTTGGGAAAGCCACATTTGAAAAATGGGCAGAACACAACTCAGTAGGTATGCCTCTCTTATATATTCCTATAATATTCCCCACTGAGGAGCAAATGCCAAGTCTATCTCTGTGGTGCTTGTTTGTATGGAGGTGGCAAACATATTGAGAAATCCTTGATTTAAATGAATCACATATGCATTTTGCACTAGCAATCCAGTTATTATCCCTCAAAATAAAGCTAAACCTAGCCATTCACTGTCTTCTTGTTTGCCTCACCCAACCTTTGAAAAGTGTTCACGTAAAGTCAATCCCCTGTCTTCGTCCATGTAGAAATGTTCTCTTTGGCTCCCTGGTGCTGACAGTTGTGCTCCAGCCTGAAGGCAGGTACAGATGGATGTGGTTAACCCCTGAGTGATTGCTGTTTCACTCAGAGCTGAGTAGGAGAGCTCTTGTCCTGTGTGTGTGTGTGTGTGTGTGTCTGTGTGTGTGGTTGGGTGGGTATGCGTGTGCGTGTATGTGTGCGCATGTCTGCTTGTTTGTTAACATGTTTTTATTGTGAGAGGTTATATTTTCACCGTGATGGGTTGGAGAGGTATCCATGGGAACAGCAAACTGTTAAATGATCAAAAAATATAGAGTATATATTTAAAGTTACAGAGCCACTGTGCAATACACACAATACAGTCACAATACAAAAAAGTCACAATACAGCAGCAATGTACCATTAGCCTTGAGGTCCCCTCTCCTGCCTAGTAACTGGGGGGGAGTAGGACTCTCTAGAGGAGCGAAGCCTGAAGGACGATGAAGTAGTGAAAGAATTGCAACCTCTCTCCAAAACAAAAAGGCTGAGGAGTAGAAAATGAAAGGCATGACCTGTGAAATATGGCATACCTTTTTAATCACAAAATTAAATAAGGCATTGCAATGAGTTTATGTCAAAGCATCTCTGGTGAGCTCCTGGATCATCAGACTACTGCTACTGCCTGTTAGCAGAATACATATTTCTCGACAGACAGTAGGATTAAGATCCAGACACTGCATCTTTGGTTCATACAGTTGTATATTGTAACTGTTTACTAATGTTTCCAGTGATGTACATTTGTGCAAGTGTGTGCACGTGTGCGTGTAAGAGAGGGGGAGAGAGAAAGAAAGAGAGAGAGAGATGGTAGAGAGTGAGAGAGAGAGAGTTTCTGATATTATAAGGCGCATCAGACCAGAAACTAGCCCCTGGTCTTATCCACCAACTCTCTGACTTGTCTGACGGACTTGCTCTGCCACAGACCTGTTTGTTACCAAAGTGAGAAGTTGGTCAAGCTTTTCAGACAGGCTGTGAAACAGTGACTCTGACTGCACTGCTGTGAGTGGCACACTGTGCACACTGTGGCACTCTGTGAGATTTCGAAGAGGCCTTGGGTACATATGGCACACCTACTGATGCCTCAGAACTAAATACAGCTCTGTCAAAGCACACAGGAGAGTTACTCCCTCGCTTGATTCATGAAACATTGTACTACCTTGGAGCATAAATGTACAACACTTCCTCATGGATTATGCTGTTGTGTGTGTGTGTGTGTGTGTGTGTGTGTGTGCATGCACATGTGTGAGAGAGAGAATGTGTGTTTTCTGTTTTAAACTATTGTGCCCTTCTACTCGAAACTCATAAATTAATAAATGAGTAAAAAAATGTCTACGATTCAGGTCTGTGTGAACCCATTAAAGTAATTTTATTGAATTATAAAATGAAATTCTGGTACATGTTGAAGGTCTAGGGTTCACTTTCGACAAATGCATAATACAAGGACAACTATTAGTTTACATAATACATGTTTTTCTATTTATTTTATAATATTTGGTTTTTACTGTGGTTTGCTTTCCCCGCAGTTTGATTCTACTGTGGCATTATAGGCAAGTATATAGAATTAATTCTGTAATTAAACCACAATGTACTAAACCACAACATGGGACAAATTTATTTCCACTATAAAACCCAGAGTGTGCCTGCTGGTTCCAGGTAATGACAAAGGTTGGCCTTTTCTTGATCACAGAAAACAGTTCTAAAAGAGAGAGGCAAGGGGCTTTAAAGTGCATCCAGCTAAAAAAGTGTTTCCTCTGGGAGGGGGGGTCACAGCATCAGTAAAATAATACAGAGATACGCACATCGACCAAGGTGCAAGGCAATAGACCGACGGGTCTATGTATATGGGTGGGGAAATAGTTACTTTTTGTTTGACCTGACGCAGAACTACTATGGGTCGAAATGTTGTTTGATACTAATAAAGATTTATATTGAGCTTGGGTGTGCAGGGTCATATCATCACCCAGGGAGAGACGCTTTTGTTAGAAGAGCCTTTCACCAGCTCAGCTGGTGGACTGTCATGAAAAGCGGGCAGCTGGCTGAAAGAGAACATTCTAGTCCGCATCCTTTAGTGCTTACAGAGGACGCTGCAATGGGACAGATTTGCAATTATGATCAATCATTCCAGATTGGGGAATAAAGGGAAATATTGGGAAGGGGAGAGTACGCGCTGATGCCGTGGCGCTGTTCTTTGATGCGTGAAGTGCTACAGGACCACCTGGAGAGCTTCTGTTCTCGCTGAGCCGCTGAAGTACCTTGTTATGGAGGACGGCACGACAGGTCTCTGGGTCCCCCTGTCAAAGCAAGACTACAGCAACACAGAATATGTGGCAGACACTCAGCGAGAGAAATGATGAGGGGTGGGAGGGCCGTGCAGCTCGCTGCAAATATCAAGTATCTTGAAGTGCGAGATAATGGCCGCTTCTTTGCATCATCTGAATTTCCTGCAAAGTAATTGCTGTAATATTTCATGTTTTATTTCTATCCAGTTTTGGTATGTATTTATAGCCTATTCTGTATCTTTATGTTTGTTTTTAAAGTGTATTTTGTATCTATACGAATATATATCTTTACAGTGTATTTTGTATTTTTAGAATCTTTATTGTAGTGTATCTTTCTCCACAGCACTGCTTTCTAACTCCCACTCTGGTATTCAGGTCAGATCAACAGCAGAAACTGTGACTGGACAGGCGCACTATCAGTGATTAAAATCCATAGACCTGTCTATTATTCATGCTTTCTGAATGCTGCACTTAAATGGATATGCTATTTATGCACTTATGAGAGAATGAAGCATACTGCCTGCTGTATTTCTTAAGATAACCGCATAACTCTGAGGTGGATCTGAGGATTCATATGGGAGTATGGGGATTGGTCTTCTGGGTGACTGCTGCTCACAGAATGGCCCATCTGGAAGGTGGGCAAACAGGCTGCTCGTAGGATACTGGATGTGTTAAATTAAAATATTACACACTGCTCACATAGCGAAACAACATAGTGGCAGGCATCACCTTTTTCCCAGCCAATTCATGCTTTCTTTTATTTGTTAATAATAATAATAATAATAGTAATAATGTTCTCCTTCTTCTTCTTCTTCTTCTTCTTCTTCTTCTTCTTCTTCTTCTTCTCGTTATTATTATTATTATTATTATTATTATTATTATTTTCATATCATAGCAATATATATTGTCACATAATGAACCCTGAAAATATAAACAACTCACAATATCAAGCTTGCTAGGCCTCCACAGAGCAGTCTGTAAAGGCGCTTGCTATGAGCAGAAGCTAAGCCTTATAGCCTTGACATCGGTTGTTCTAATCTGGGCTTTGTCATTGGCCGACTGTGACCAAGAGTCCACTGTGGCTCGACACAACTGGTTTTGTCCCAGTAGGTTGAATGCGTCCCAGGTTCCTCAGTTCAATCATGCGTAAGCACTCCCTAGCTTGCCAAGCGCATACAGATTACCAGTTGTGAGAGATGTGCCTGTCCCTAGTGCTAGCTCACATGTAGTACACTGCATGGCTTGTGGGATGTACAGCAATACCTGGCTCACAGGCAGATGAGCTCAACTACAGAATTCCCTATACTGGTGCAGGTCATGAGCAATGATGTGAGAGGATAGTGCAACTGGCAATTTAAAAAAAATGGGAATACATTCTTCTCTTCCTGAAACCTAGTCAGTGAATGCTGTTCTTGCTGTTTTACTCTCATCTTCTGGTATTTAGATAGTCCAAGTGAGTCTCTTACCCTCCTGCCACTGTCCATTTACATCCGAATGCACATTTTGCTGTTTAATGTTCTATTAAATGTTTCAAAAAGAAAAAAGAATATTACATTAAGCAAGGTAAGTACTTTTACTCAGCTAAGGCATTTTTATCGATCGCCGGCTAATTGGGAGGGAATGGAATGAAACAATTTGTATTCCAAATCTCTGACTTCCAATTCCCCATTTACGAGAGTAAAATATAAAGGGGCGCGGTGCTCTGGCCTGTCGATTCCAGGCCTAATTGATCCCACAGCTCACTCCTGCTGGCCCTGCTGAATTCATTGGCTCTGTTAAAGTGAGGTAATGCATTTTCTCTGGACTTTGCGAAGGACAAAAAACATAATAATAAACACCCAGAGCATGTTCTCCAAATATGGGCACTGCTGATGGTCTTGACATTCAGCTGTATGTGGTAATTTCATCTCGTCATGAAAGCGAAATTACATCTCTACAGCCACTGGTACCTCTGGGTTGCTACACAGTAACTGTACTGTTTGTTATTTTCTGAAATGCAAGCTGTTTATCAGTGTGGAAGGCCTGCACATAAATTATATCAGTTTAGATTTGGTTTAACGCTGAAAGAAGTGTTCACGGTTGCCCAACTATCTCGTCTCTCCTGTTACCTAATTTGCAAAGGCTGGAAAGACTTCATCCAGTGTTAAACTCCATTTACATATGTAAGTAAACATGCAGCACCATTTGCATGCTATAGATATGAAATCCCATACCACATGCAGTAGATTTATTATTGTACTGATTATTAAGTGGAATAGCATTAGACTAGTATTGCAAACCCTCTCAATTTTGCTGGATCTTGAACACCAACCACAACAAGAGTGACATTGCAGCAAATGGGAGGACTAACAAGAGAAAAATGTAAATGAGTAAACTGATGAAAAGTGAAGTCCACAGCGCAAATAAGACTCTGCTCAGACAACCATGCCCTAAAATAATCCATTACAACTGGTTCAGCCAGAGAATATCGCAGAAGGCCAGTTCTCTACAATAGCACGATGTCACGGCTCATGTGCCAGCCCCATTTTGGCAATGTCATGGTGGTTAAAATGAAAACAGCATGCCATCAAAAAATAAACAAAACCGCTCTCCAGTCATTTATCCTGATCCATTGCAGTGACCAGAGAAAGCTGCAGTACAGTTTGTGCACCTCTCCCTCTCGCTGTCTCTCTTCCTTTCTCAGTCTCTCTCTCTATCTCTCTCTCTCTCTATCTCTCTCTCCCTCCCTCCCTCCCTCCTGTTTTATCGCTCTGCCCTTCACTGGACTGCACTTAAGCTTTGCTGGTGCTCAACCTGTGGCTTCTTACTCAGTTTCTGCCAAGCGGTAACCCGCAGTCTCTCCCCCCCTTCGGGATTTTAGAGAACATCGGCCGCCTTTTCAAAGCATCATTGATCTACAGCTGTTAAACAAACTGCACCCCTATGTCTGTCTCCACATCAACCATTCTGGGGAGACTTCAGTGCCACCAATAGGAAAAACATGGGACAGCCCACCATCCACCAACCCTCCCCTTGCCAAACATATAAACCCCTTCACCAGTATTAACACCAGTATCGGAGTGTGCTGCACACAAGACAGCACGCCCCATGGTCTCTGAAACAGGATTATTACCAACTGTGACTGTCTCTGTCCACCACTTACAAAAGATGTCAGACCCTTATTATCAGGGCTTGGGGGTCTTAAAATGGCTTAACCAAAGTAAAACAAGCACAGGCTGTGGTGTGACACTCAGTATTGCAAGCACATAGCTTTAACCTTTTAACTGATGTTTCAATATTGATGCTAATTTTTTTCTCCCTTAATACTGCGAGCACATTGTATTACATTTCACTGCAATTCATTTTAACGAGGATTTACAAGGAATGTTCGAAACCCAGTCAAAGTCCAGATGCAGGGGCTGCATGGATCCGTAACCAAACTCCTAAACAAGAGAGGCACCGAGACAGAGGCAAAAGGGCAGCGGCTATGAGCGTGGCCAATTTCTCAGTACGGTCTGATCTCCGGCAGAATTTTAGAGTTTAAAAACATGAACCCATTCGTTCTTACCTGTCTCCACTGGGGTTTCACTATCCATCAGCCGGCTGACTACAGGTGACCGTTCTCTTGTTTTCAGGCTACCGGCGGGAGAGGAGAGGAGGGAGAGGGGGAATCAGAGAGTCCTCCAGCTGGCCAGCCCACTGACGCGTTCCGCGGTTCTCCTGTTCGCCCGGGTCATTCCAGCTGGTCCTCAGCTGCCTTGCTGGCTCACACATACATACACACGCGCGCGCACACACACACACACACAAGCGCGCGAGCGCGCCGAGAACCTCCTACATCTCCGGCAGGAGCCCGTAGATCCCCCGTCTCGCTGTGTCGCTCATGTAGAGTTCGCCTCTTTTTTCCCCTCTGTGCGTACGCGACAGAACGGCTCCTTCCCCGTGTAAGATTGGACGCTTGCAGCGGAGTTGCGGAAAGCGGGAGAGAGCGAGTGAGAATGAGAAAGACAGAGGGGGGGAGAGAGGCAGAGCGAGAGAGAGAGGGAAAGAGAGAGCGGGGGGGAGAGAGAGAGAGCGATGGAGAGGACGTTTTCCCTCCTGCTTCATCCATCTGCATCAGTCAGTCAGGAAGTGAAGGGGAGGGTCTTTTGAGTGCCAATGTGTCAGTCACAGACAGGTGAGATGCCTGGAGCAGTCCGTACGCACATTTGTATGAATGTGTTTGTGTATGCAAGCATGTAGGCGTGTGTGTGTGTGTGTGTGGCTGGGTGTTTGTGTGTATCCAGAATCTATAGAACTGGCTGGAATGTTCCAGGTTGCCACTTGGCCGCTGCTTTTCCGCACACGTCCTGCGGCATCGCTCGTCCTCAGAGCACATCTGAGAACCTGCCATCGTCCAAAGGCTATCAATCACACTGGGAGCAGGATGCAGCGAGAGGGCTTTTGGCACCCCCTCCCCCCCACCCGGTCTCAGTGACAGCCACATCAACACTGCAGTGGGGAACACCATGGAGCTGAGGGAGTCTTCTTCGAAAGCTTACCGGCACCTGCTGCCTTCGACAAAGCGGTGAAAATCTGTGAATCACACAGACATGCAGAGATGCCTACTGCTACCGCAAAGACACAGCGTGCAGCTCAAGTTGAGTGCTGGGCTTTATTTGCGACTGTATTGTTCTGTGGTTATCAGCGGCTTCTCAGCTTAGCATAGGCTTGCTGCTTGCTTCACTGAGACTGAGGTGTGGAGAGATGAGGAGAGAGAGACACAGGCAGAGAGGGGATGAGGGGGGGAGAGAGGGAGAAATAAAGGGGAAGAGTGAAATACAGGCAGTGTGAAAACTGATGAGGGGTGAACATACTGTACAGACCGAGAGATGGGGAAACGGATAAAAAAACAGAGCTAGAAGAGGAAAGAGGGAGTGAGATACAAAGTGAGAGAGAGACCCAGGCACACAGCCTTTTTCCAATAAAGGACTGAGGACATTTACAGAGAACAGGAGGTGCATACTAAGAGGCTCCCTCAGCTCCTGCACTGACTAAGACTCCTTCCTGTGTCAGTCTAACAGCCCCTGGCTCCTTGTTCATGCAGGACTGTTGCCAGGGTGATCCTTTTCCAAGAGGCTTGTAGACAGATGATCCCCTTCAGCATCCCAGTGCCATGACACTTCATGTGTTGTGTTTTAAACAAACACACACACATGCACACACAAGTGACGTGGTTACAACTACTTTTAGTTTATAATAGAGTAACAGACTATTTGTATTCATTGCTATCATCCTTGTGAGCCTTGCAAAGACTTACGTGGTATTTGACCTCTCATAGCAGGCTCAGTTGTCATGCCAATATTATGATCAAACATTCTCATATCCTGTAATTGTGACCTGGCACAGGCATCAGATACTCAAAATTGAGTTAATACCAGAATCACATTCCGGAAAATCAGATCTACTAGTCACCTACATTTCAAAATTTTAATGTTGTGGAAATATGTGAAATTTTGCTCTAAGTCCTAGAAATAGGCTATCACCATACATTTTGGAGTCATAGATGCCTCTGTCCATTGGTCAGCGACTAGTGATATGGTGCAGTTGTTTTGGTTTTGTGCTGCTGCTTGAAACAGTTTTAAGGTACATGAAAATGTTACCTTCACCTACGATGCATTTTATGATAACTATAATGATATAGGCAGCAGATGAATCTCAAACAAACAGGTTGTATATGTTCACACTACAATATGCTTTGAAAGGCTAAATGCAGCAACAAAGCAAACTATAACTATAACAACATTTTTTCCATGCAATAGGAAGGTCTTTGGCTCACGTCTTTCACTGGCACTTTTATTAAAAGATAACTTAGTGTGCGAGCACCTGTTAACGTGTATTCAACACCTCAGACGCAAATGTATTTATGTCATAATTATTAAAGAGAGGTAAACTCTGTTACCCATGGAAATGTAAGTCCCATAAAATTCACAAAATACACAAAGAAATCTACTTCAGACATGTACATTTTGTAATATGTTCTTTTTGTTTACAATATTAACATTTACACTTACAACACGCTTGGAATTCCTTAATGTCACATTTTGTAACATCTATCTGAAGCATGGAGCCGGCCACATCTTTAACAAAGTGCAAAGTCATCAACTTGTCTAACCATAACCATTTCCCGGGAGGGCCATTTCCACCTATTTTGTACTAGTCCTGTAAAAGTGTCTTAAAAATTATGTACTGCACACCAGTGGAGGCTCCTCCATAGAGGTGGAGGAGGCCTGGCCTCCCCAATAATTTGAGAGAAGAGAGAGATTTAAAAAAAACAATAAATATATTTATTTTATTTATTTATTTTAACAAAAAACATATTTTTTATTTTTTATATTCATATTATTTTAGTTTTGTTCATAAATCTAAATTTTCCCATGGCTAAAACCCAATATTGCAATTGTAAAGCAACAGGCCAGATTTCCCTATCAGTTTGTATTAAGGGAGGCCAGGCCTCCCCTAGGAAATTAGCTTTTCATAGAAGTCAATGTAATGCATTTTTTTTCATGCCAATATGTGACTGGCCAGATCACTGAAAATGGGTGGGCAACGGAGGCCTGGCCTCACCATGCATTGTGTCCAGGGCTGAAAGATTGACATTTTGTTCGTCCAATCACATGCTACTGGTTCATTTGGAATCAACTATCCTTTCCTTTCCTATTCAACACAGAAGCCATTTTGAGAATTCGCTAGTCACTTCAGTCAAACAAACACTCGCCATAGTGGCTACGAGTGTCCTATCAACTTGTGCTTTTCAGGAAATTTAGAGAACACCCCTGGCTATCATCCCTGGAGTTTATAGCTCATTTGGCCAAACACTTTTGCTTAAAACTAAGTCGGCGAGATTCTGGCACAATTTGAGATCTTGGGCTGGAGATATGCAGATTCCAGATACTAGGGAGTGAGAATGACATTCAATAGGTCATGTTAGACACCATTTGGGATTTATTGAACAGTTTTATTTTTAATGTAGTCCATTTCGTTTTATTACAAGTCAATTTAATAATCTTCCATATCAAATTACTGAATTGTTGCTCTGTGAGGAAATTCACTCTTAATATGAATAGAGTGCTGCCCTCTAGTGGATAACGTTAACGTTAGATAAAGCCAACTGGAACCATATTTTTACATATTTTATATTAAATATATTGAATAAAACTACATATGATAAAGAAAGTGTTATCTTATCTTTTTTGTATGCTAAACTTGATTAAATTGGTGATTACATGTTGAAGCTGTAGAAGAATGAAAAATGTAAGCTAAACAAAATTGTTTTTAACTACATAATTAAAATTCCTGCCTTTTACACATGTTCACTTGGCATTTATATTACATCCAAATGTCATTTCTCAGCTTAATTATCAGGCAGGCTCATGGACTTACAGCAATGTCATTTCTTCAGGAAGGCACAAGGCTAAGCTCTGCACAATGAATTTCATCAGCCAGAACTTTCTGACTGTAGCTTACACTCCAAATAGTATGCCTTTGGCCAGCACAAAGACAGAGAAGAGAACAGGGAACATTCCATCGCGAGTGAAGTGAGCAAGCGGAAAAAAATGGCCTCCTCAATTCTGGAAGTCACCAGCCTCCACTGCTGCACACACATGCTTTAAGACTTAAATGGAAGAAGAGGCTTGTACCTTTCAGAAATTTGAGTCAGAGAAAATGATGTCATAGCATGTACACAGTGTATACAAAAGTTATGCTAAAACATTACAAAACAATTTGTGTTTTTAGAGTTTAGCACTGAATATCTACATTTCTAAGTCAAAGACCAACCCAGAACTACTATGTTTGTGCACAAACTTGATGTCAACTTGTGTACAAAATATGGTCAAATTCTGAAAACTGCGCCCAGAAACTGACCCTAAATCTTTCCAAATACAAAGGATCTGCATATCTTTTAGAAAAGCTTATTTTTCTTTTAAAACAGATTTTAAAAAATAAAATCTAAAGAAAATGAACGTTCCTTTGTGTTTTATTCACATCATACACTCACTGAGCACTTTATATTTTTACTTTATTACACCTACTTATTCATGCAATTGTCTAATCAGTTCACAATTATTTGGCTGTTATAATACACTTTAATCAATGTAATATTTGAGCCACAGGAATGTGGTTTATGATTATGGTTGCTTATTGGCTATCCCAGACACTAAAACACTTTGATTGATGTGAATTGGAGCAATAATAATATGGAAAACTACAAATAACTACACAATTTCCCTGTGTTTGGAAGACAGCGTGAGCTCTCAATGTTCTGAACAGCACCTGAAGCACAACTGCTTCAGTGTTGGACTCTGCAAATCTGTATTAAATCTTTATCTGGTTAATCTTATTCTTAATTAAAATCAGATACCATCTACATGAAACGATGTGTGTACGGGCATGTAGAATTTTACAAGGAATGCTTCTGGCTGAGCTGTATAAGCCTGCCCCCCACCACACTGTCACTGGGGAGCAGCATTACATTGTCACTGTATATGCGGAAACAGATTGCGTATGACTCACACCAAGTTTCTATGAAAATGGAAGGAATTACATTACACACTCACACACACACACACACACACACACACACAAACCAAAGCTGACCTGAAAGCAATGACTGATTTGTCATGAAAGTCGCACTGTTCAGAACATTGTGCATTTTTTGAACACGTATTAGTTGTACAGTAATTAACATAAGACGCAAACCTATGATTGATGAAAAAACTATTGAAACCATCCTCGGGAAAACACTTCAGCAGGGGAAGCCCTGACAAACGAGTTCTATCACTACTAACTCTCAAAGCAAAAATATGCTGGTGTTCAATCAGTTCAAGACTTGAATGTTATTGGCCTATGGCGACTGTTTAACCCTGGGAAGAAAGGTTTCACTTTTTCAGCAAGACATGGTACTTACTCATGAATTGGCTACATTTTAGTTTCAACTGATCTTATCAAAGGAGCCCTTAGTGTAGAAATCTTGCCCATCATTATATCTGACCACAAACCAGTGCATGCTGCATGCTGCTTTACATTTTTAATCGATTCCACAACCCAAAAAAAAATGCCGATTTAATGTGTCCCATCTCTAAAATTGAGATTATTCATTTGCCACACTAACTAGCCACATTTTTACAGGTTAATGGGGGTTCGGTAAATAACCCCAATATTATTTGGGAGACCACAAAATGAGGCCGATGTATTGCATTCACCTCGCACCTTAAAAAGCAGGTTTAAGACCATTAATGAGCTTGAATCTACCATCTACCATTGGAGCATCAACAAAAACTATCTTTTTCAAATAAAACTTATATTATATTGAAAATTAAGAAGCACGAATTGGATACATTACTGAAGCAAAGAGCTGGATTTCTCATGCATTGGGTCTGGCAGAAGTACTACTTTCATGACAGCAGACCGAGCCATGCTTGCCATGAAACTATAGCAAAGTGAATAATTTGCAAGTGCAACAGCAATACGCTGAACCACCATGGGAATTGTTTCGGAACCAGATAAAATTAGTTCCACTTTCAGTGAATTTTACTCAGATCTGGATTCTGGATGCACCAGGGTGTACTGAATTTTTTAAAGCAGTTATCTCTACCTAAATTATTCCCTGAAAACTAACTTTGCTTTGTTTTCCCTTAGCTTTGCTAGATGAACCAACAACCCTGAAGAGCCCTTGAGAGCATGAGAAACCGGAAATCACCTGTGAATGATGGTATTCTCCCTGAACTACTGAGTGATCTCCTAGGACCTGTATTCTTACAAGCATTACAACCTGTAATTAATAAGGGAACTTTTTTACAAGATCAAAATCTAGCCCTCATAACAGTTATTTTGAAAAAAGGCAAAGACCCGCTTGAATGCTCTAGCTTTTGACCTATATCCTTAATAAATTCAGATATTACATTATTTGCAAAAGCCCTCACAGCCTGTCTAGAGAAGTTTGTCAATGCACAGGTACATCCAGATCAGGCGTGCTTCATGAATACGAGGCTGGCCTCTGACAACCTGCGCCTCCAGCTGCACGTAATTCAGGAATCGAACTTCAATCCTCATATGCCGTAACGTCTTTAGTAGGGGTGATCCAAACACTTGGACGAGACTAGTAGGGGAGACCAGGGAACAAGCAAACACTTTTAGGTTTTTACTTAATTAAAAAATATATACTCACATTAGGAATGAGTGAGTAATGCAGATAAAAATCTAAAGTAACATACCGTCAATCACAAACACTTGTGTGACCAGCGACCACACAGAGGCAATGGAATGTTTGAAGTTATAGTAGACCAACTGTTAGATTAACGAACATGAAGAAACGTGTTTTGTCTTGTATCCCACTTTACTTTCCGTAGTTCTGTTTCTGTTCATCATTCGTTTCACCTGTCCTCTATTCAGTGTCTCCACCTCCCTCTCCTTGCATGTATTTCCTTCCTGTCATCCTGTCATGTCTCTCACCTGCTTCTCATTGTCTGTTAATCAGTTTTCTATTTAAGCCCACCTGATTGCTCTTTTCCTTTGCAAGTTCGTCTTTTCCTGTTTCCGAGTCTGCCCTTGTTTAGTCCTTCCCCCAGTTCTAGCCTGTACTTTCAGACCTGTTTTCCCCATCTGTTTTTCCATGCATTGGTTTTTGGATTTTCTGGTTTTGATCTTTGCCTGGTTTGGACTCCCCCTGTTTTTTGGATTTCATGTTTGTACTTTCGCCCGTGTGGACTGCCTTCTTGTCTTTGCGGACTACTCTTCTGATCATCCTGCATGTATCTGGTATTTTTTAGTTGGCTAGGTAAGCAGTGTTTTGATAGTTAACTTTGGTCACTTTTGCTCTGTTTGTTTGTTTCTTGTTAAAAAAAAAAAAAAAAAAAAATTGGCCCTCGTCCTTATCTTTGTTGTACAGGTAGCAGTTCAAATTGTACTTCCCTCTAGGGTCTTTCAGCGAACTTATCCCTGGTTATGGATATGCACTTTGTTGTACGTCGCTCTGGATAAGAGCGTCTGCCAAATGCCAATAATGTAATGAAAATGTAATGTAAATATCTGTCTGTCTGGATTACGACTATTGCCTGTTGCTGGATTACGTTTTGGATCTGCCCTTTGTTAATACATTGGTATTCTGTTGAAAAAACACTAGTTGAACTATATGATCTGGAGTACTTTCTATTCAATGGCCTATCAATAAAAAGAAAAAAAAGAAATTTGCCCATTACAGGAAATATGGTTACAACCTGGCGTGCAGTAGAACGGCTTATGAAATATGGGGAAAGATGGCATTACCATACACCCTTATGGCATAACTTTCCATTGCAAGATAGTTGTATCCTTGTAGGCTACATAAGGCATGTCTGTGTCACATTACTGACGGAAAGAGGCCATAGCCCCTCATCTGCAATCTCCATCTAGGGATAACTGCAAGCACAGACGAAAGGTTTAAATATTAGTTTGCAGTCAGATAAATAAAAAAGTTACTTAATCCTGTAACAGTAGCACCAGGTATGACAACATATGTTCCTTCGCCACTGAGATACTTTACCTATTTTGTGTATCTGAGGGGAGTTTTACACTGGCATTTTTGTTGCCTCTTTTTGCATGTGTGAATCCAGTTTTCCAAATTCTTGGTTGCTTTGCACAGGCAGTGGATGAAAGGAAAGTCCCAGATACGGGCAATTAAATATGAAGAAGAATTTTAAAGGAGCCTTTGATGTCTGCAGTGGTAGTAAGAGGTGTTTATTTTTGCATTCACCTCAGGCTGCCTGATGAAGTGACCAATGAAGGCAAGCTCTTGCTGGCTGGGTGCTGGGATGAGGTGAGATAAACAGATACATAGACATATGATTTTTCTGGAGAGGAGTGCAGAGCATAGCGGCAACCCGTGTTGCACAAACACACACAAACACATACACACAAAGGCACTAAGGCAGAGAGACACTTCAGGAAGCTGTTGGGCAAGTGTAATTGAGGAATCTGTGTACTGCCAGTTATTCGGCTTTAGCCCCTTGGTCACCAGTCTTAGCCTGAGTACACAGCAGTATACCTGCACCTCAGGGGATAGAACACCAGGGCAGTCAAGAACATATATATATGCTTCAAAAGGGACATCGGGACACTTAGAGCCATGATCTAGTGCTGACATTTACCAAAGAATTAGATCAGGTAGACTTATGTGACCTAATTGTTTTCCTTGAATATTCTCATCCACAGTTATGGATGAGCGTCCACGATGGGCACACAGACAGTTCTAAAAATGATGTATTCATTAGATATATGATAACAGCAGTGAAGAGGTTCCCAGGAGGAATAAATTAGTTTCGTAATGGGATTCACATCTAAAAAGAGAGAGAGAGAAAAAAAAAAGAATGATAGCTAATCGTGATTAAGTTGTACAAGCAAAGTGACCTTTTGTAATGGATTAAGCCAAATTCCTTTCTCCCCCCACCAAAAGTATAGGCTAATCAGGCGGCAAGGAGGTTTAAGCTCCCTTCATTCGGTATGAAAAATAATTGAAGTGATGTGGCAATGGATTGCACCTGAAGTCGAAGCTAGAGAGTGGACAGGATCAATCTGTCAGTGAACCAACTAATTAACTTGTTCCTTTCTGCAGACCACACATATCACCTTCACTTTCATCTGCACAAGTGTTAAAATGGAACAGCTTCAAGCACCAAACTAGCGGAAAGGTTAGCCAGTGTTCTCTTCTGTACCTATTATGATGTGGTTGATCCTATTTGTATTTTGCCCTTTGCGCGTGGTTGCTTCCTCGCTTCTCATTTGTATTCGCACGCTACAGTCCTTTGGGATCATAGCCGGTCTGAGCTTGATTGGGGCATTGTCTTGCTGAAGAGGGTCAACAGCGATTATTTAATGGAACATGTTACCGGTGTCTTGACCATTGTCTAACTTATAAATTAATGTGTCAGTTCCTGAATTAATGAGTTTGCTCGCTAGCTAGATTTAATACTTCACAACATCCGTTGCTTATCTTAGGATATAGCCAATACAGTATAAAACATTTAATTCCCAGAACTCATTTTAAGTTTATGTATTTCTTTGAAACAATTAAGTGTCATTTTAACTGGCAGGTCAAACTTTTATTTTTATTAATTTATTTTTTGGCATGAGAAAAATCACTGCAGTGAAGTGGATTTCTTATGCTTTGCTAAATATTACAAAAGCACCATTAGGTAGGCCTGTACACCAGCTTGTTAATGCAGATATTTAATCAGCCAATCATGTGGCAGCAACTAAAAGCATAAAAGCATGCAGACATGGTCAAGAGATTCAATTCAGACATTGACCGTGGAATGATTGTTGGTGCCTGAGTATCCAATGTATGTTGGTAGTCTGATTATCTCAACAACTGCTGATCTCCTGGGATTTCCACGTGCAACAGTCTCTAGATTTTGCAGAGAATGTTGCAAAAAAAAAAAAAAGACATCCAGTGAGCAGCAATTATGTGGGCAAAAATGCCTTGTTAATGAGAGAGGTCAGAGGAGAAGGGCCAGACTGGTCAAAGCTGACAGGAAGGTGACAGTAATGCAAATAACCACACGTTACAACAGCGGTATGCAGAAAAGCATCTCTGAACACACAACACATCAAATCTCTAAGTGGAGTGGCTACATCAACACAAGACAATAAGTCTAAAAATAAGTCCAATAATTACCTAATAAAGTGCTCACCAAGTGTACATGGATGTAGTCAGAGATCAGTGCTGATCTTGATGGGGAGCAGGCTGATGTTAGCGTTAGGGCTGATCAATTTAATTTCCTGTCTTTTGAGGCTTTCAGAAAATACAAACTTAAAAATGTAACTTAAAACTTCATTTTTTGCGATTAATAGTCGATCAGGTCACAGCTTTCAATCTGTGATTGAATTGAGCCTGCTTTGAAGAGCAGCAAAAATCTGAAACACAAGCATGTGCATTCACAAACATATCGTCAATTTTATTGCTTTGTTTTCTTTTGAATGGCCTAGCTTGTGTTTTTATTTAGTTGCGTTTATTGCAGTAAAGTTAGGCAGTGGCGGACGGAGATAGCTTTCGCTTAGTTACATATTGCTGCAATGGAGCAGCACATCGTCTGCCTGCTTTGTGTTTACAGCAATTCATTGTTTCCTTATCGTGCATCTTAATAACAATGTCCATGTGTCATTACAGCATCAAAACACTTCAGGTGTCAACTTCTATTCTTTTTTTTTTATTATTAAAATTTTCTTTATGGATGCAGCTCTGACTATTAAGTGGTCGGTTCAGCACTTGACAGAAATGTGATAATTTTCTCTTTTCTTTTCTCTTGTCTCCCAATGATTAGTATGTGGTAACATACCCTTTCTGCGAATATGTACTGTATTTTGTACTGCCTCAAGTCTGAGCCAACTACTCTAAATCTATTTTATTATTTTTTAAATATAAAACCTGACCTTTTAATTGACTGAAGGTCAAGCAATGTCTTTTCTTTGATACTCTAATACACCACAATCAGACTAATGTCTCTATTCGGAGTTGGGCAGGTATCTATATGTAACAGGTGAGAAATTGCCTGAGTCCGAGATGGGATTTGAACCGCGGCCTCTCACTTGTCCAAATATTTGTTGAACAAACGCGTTACCAGTCAGCTAAAGATTAACTCACCTCTAGCCAAGGGCAACAACGTTCTTTTGAATATGAGGGTTACATCATTAGGGAGTGTTGTCGCGATAACCTGCTACCAGCCTTCGCTTTCACTGCACTTCACCATGCTTACTAGCGAACTAGCTGAGCTAACCATGCTACATATACTTTAGGTAGAGCGTTGTGGGGATTACATGGGGACAGACATGAGGTGGGGGTGTCTCATGCAGAAATGCAGTATAGTACGTGGCCGAATAGACGTTCAGAACTCCGGAACTTCATTTTCCTTATAGGCATAGTTTATTCCTGTTTATTAAGAATATTTACTTTTAGTAATTATTAGTATGTATCACAGCTTTGTAAAAGTTATCATTTTAAGTTAATTGAGCATAAAGATGGCCTTTTCACATTTTCCATTGGTGTATGCCTTTTGAAAAAAAAAAGAAGTATTGCTGAATTTCAGTTGTCGATTAAACCATCATAATTGTCACCATCAGTTATAATGAGGAATATCAGAGAAATTCATGGGAAGACGATAAAACGCATGCTGAGGAAAATATCCTCTCGTTTTGAACAGAGGGATCAATAAAGTCAATGTTGACCACGTTAAGAGCCAAAGATTTTCCTCTCCAGGACTCCGTGTCATGTGATACATCAAGGACCTGCCTTCTATTGTCATGGGAATATGGCTAAAAATAGACTCCTGACGCAAGCCAGTCACATCTCACGGTGCAGGCAGGCAGGCAGGCGTATGCTGTAAGCGAACGGCAGTCTTCAGCCTGATACCGGGGTCTGCTCACAAATTAGCCTAATAGCCACCCTCCCATCAGGGCAGGGGAAAAATCAAAGCTTTGGTGTTTCGATGTGATGAAAATAAAAGAGGGAGCACGTCGGATCAAGTGGCTGGCCATTCATTTGGTTTGAAAGGCTGAAATTCTTGCTTGTCAGAAATGTGCTTGTCAGATCAGTCTGTCGCAGGAAAGGAGCCCGGGCAATCCTCTGACACCATTGCAAGGGGAAAACCTTTAATTAAGAAACCTAATAATTAATCAGTTGTGATTCATAAGTAAGCAACACACCTGTTTACACAGTGACTAACAGACAATCATTATGTTTACGTATAGTTTTGTGAAATTCCAAATCCATATCTTCTGAATGTATTATTCTGAATAAATTCTGGCAAAATAAATTATTCCATTGATAGTTGCTGTTTCTGAGACGGGTGCGTGGGGGTTGGACCCAAAATGCACGACTCAGAAACAATAGTAATATAAAGACCCCTCAGGGCTTTATTCGGGACGAATCCCAGGAGAGTAGTCAACACAAGCAAAGTCCATACACGTAGATCCAGCCAAACAAAAAGTAAACAAACAAAAAGCACGGTGCCGAGGGAAGAGGCAAACTCGTAGTCGGTAGACGTGCAGGGAGGTCCGGTAGCAGGAGAGCTGTCAGCGGGGCAGATGAACAGACGGACGGCAGGCAGAGGCGTAGTCGTGGGCGATGCGGAAGTCGAAACCATAAAACAAACAGCGAGGCAAAAGTACAAAATCGGTAGGCGAGGACGTGGTCAAAAACAAACGATGGTCAACAAAACAGAAATCAATAATCAATGGTCGGTAAAACAGGCTTGGATCGTAACGTGTAATCAAATAATGTAAATGCTCAAGAGTTGCTTTGATAACAAGAGGCAGACAATTTCGCGAAGAACAGTTGCGCGACTGGGCTATAAATGCGGGTGTAGACAGGTGTAGACAATTAGTTAGAGCGTAGCAAGGAAATGGAAAACAGGTGCGATGGATGACAAGTTTAACAAGGAGATTAGTAATCGTTAGTAATAAACCTATCCTGCCCTAGCATTAGTAAATTAGTAAATGACATGCACGAGAAACGTAAGGTAACATGAACACATGATTAGTCTTGTTAGTTTCTACCCAATCCTGATCTAGCGTTAGTCGTTTTAGTAAATAGACAAATGGAAATAATTAGGGAGTGAATGACAGAAGGAGCGAGAGAGAAAAGGCGGAACGCAAGGTTTGCGGAAAGACATGTAAAAGTGTATGCATAAACAACGACCAGTTAACGTAACAATAAACATAAATCAAAACATAATACAAAACGAAACTAAGACGATAACCATTCAACATAACAAGGTAATATAATCGTAACGAAACATAACTAGACATGACGAGAAAATAAATCGTAACAAGAAATAAACTAAACAACATGACGAACCTAGACTAACATAATACATGATAAGACACTACGTGACTAAGACAACATGAATAAACATAAAACATGGCGAGACAGACCTGAAACGTGACAGTTTCCATCAGTAAACACATTGCAAATGGCTTTTATTGTTTCTCATACTGTAGATGTAACATTGCTTCCTTGATTTTGTGAAACATTTTGGTTGTTTTTTTTAAATATCAAAAAAAATTAATTCTGTCACACATCTTCAGAAAGGAAGAAAATAAATTGACACTTGTGCAACATTGGCATTCATAAGGTTGGCTTCTTCCTTATGTTTACATATCAGAATTATGGAATTTTCTGAATAAAAACTGAATATTATTATGCTTCAAGTAAACAGTTAGCGACACTTCACCGTTGTCACCATGTCCAATTACAATACTAATGTATTTAATGGATTCAAGACGTACAAGACGTTGTTCACTCATGCTCTAGAGCTCATACTGTGATTAAATGTGACTTCAAGGTGAATATCCCGAGTGAAATAATGTATGGGAAAAGAATGCAGCCATTCGAATTTGTGTATTTCTTTGAACAGGACTCGATTTTGTGAATTCTCTGGATGAAACATTAGTAACATAAGGGATTCCTTGAAGTGAGACAGCTACAATGCAAATTGATTCCACAATGGAGACAAACAAGTTTTAATATTCAAAGAGTTATAGTCAGGGCATTATCACGTGAACACACCTTTATGAAATAGAACAAGCTAATACAAATTTGTATTAGCTATTGTATTGTTGTACTCGGGGTATTCTAGCTGCCAACTGTGGTATACTAGTTTGGAAGTTGATGTATTCTTCAAGGGTTCCGATTGTATCTGTATGGTTACACTAGGACTCTCAGGTCCTCTTCGCACTTGGACTTGTGTTTGATCTGCACTTTGTTGTACGACGCTCTGGATAAGAGCATCTGCTAAATACCGTGTAATGTAATGTAATGTAAAAGTGATTTTTTCCAAGGCCTCCAAATTCAGTCTTCTACATAGACACAGTCAAGTAGTGTTTCATTTGATATTTTGCTTCTGCTGCAAGAATGCCGCCACCCAGAGAAAACTGCTTGCGAGGTTCTGACAGTAGGGGGCAGCAGAGTGTAATATTCATGAAAAGGAGGAATTGTAGTTGATGTCACGGCACATTGCATTACAGGGTGGCACTTAGCTCTGTGATTTGTTAAAATAATTTGTATTTGGGGGGAAAAAATAAAAATAAAATATAACTTAATGTGTCACAATGTGCAAATATGACAAAATCCACTTCTGTCAGCCAAGAACAGAAATATTTCATGAAAAGGGAAGGTTTTGTGTCCCTATTTCTGACATAATGTTGCATTAGAGGACAAATTCTAGAGCAGGTTTGAACTCTGGTATAGTAATGGAATCCAGACAGTCTTATTTGGCCTTAAGCCTTCTATACATCAAACTTATAGCCCAGTGGCTGGGGGCTCCCAATTCTTCAGGACTACTCTCTGTTCAATTAGAGTGTAAGATGTGTCAATGACATTTGGTCTGTGCATACACAGAAAATGTCATTGTCATGTTTGCACTCTCAGAGCCACAGCCAATCCCAGCCTTAAGCAGGCTGTGATTTGGGGCCCACCACTATATCAAAAAATAATAGGGGGGTCCTTTAGCAGACTCATGAATTTAAGCAGCTGGTTATACTGCTTGGAGAATCGGTTGGCTCAGTACAGAACTGACTTGCCTAATGCCTCCATACCTATGAAGTTGATGCCTCAGCGTCTGGTCGATTCCAGGGACATCTCATTACAACAGCACAGCAGCCATCCTCCAGATTGCAATCAGGGCAACAACTGTGCTGTCTTTTAACCCAGGGGGATTAATGTAATGTGCCTCAAACACTATACAAGAGCATGTCACTTTACTCTCTCCAATGTTAACTTCATTTGTTGTACCATAGTCTTTCTCCAATTATGAACACTGGGTCTGTCTCACCATGAGCTATCTAAAGCTATATTATCATCTGCAATTCAGTCATCCCTTTCGCAAGAAATCAGTTGAGCCTTCAAATTATCGGGTTTATCCACACTTTTGGCTTTCTGTTGTTTTAGTAAAGGTTTATTTTGGTCTCATCTGCGCATAAAACATCCAACCTTCTGGCTCGGTTGAATTTTTTGTTGAATTCTAAACTGGCCTTTCGCTTCTTGCTGCTGATGAGAGGTTTGCACCTTGCAGTGTAGCCTTCTGCTTGGCTGTTAAAGTCTTTTGCGATTGGCGACTTATGATATTTCCACCCCCGTACTCTGGAGACTGCTGGTGATGTCACTGACTGTTGTCTTAGGGTTTTTCTTCACAGTTCTTGGGATTCATTTGTCGTGAATTGCAGTTGTCCTCCTTGGCAGATTTGTACAGTGTTTAATTTCTGAGCCCACCAGTGGTTTCTTTCATGATAGTATGTCTGCTGAATTCAAATGATTCAAATGTCCATAGATGAAAACAAAGGCTAAATCCAAGACTAGACACTCCCTCGCTGCTCTTTTATGTGTGAACAGGACACTCCCGAGCAACAGTTAACACCTGTCACTCATCTGTGAACTTTGGGAAATTGGGGAAGACTCAACACAAAAAGAGCTGTTTTGGTAAAATGGTGTGACATATACACATGTATATACCATGCATTAGAGCTGATTACCTCTTGATTTCAAAGACAAATGGCATAATTATATAAGTTTGCAAAAATAAATTAGGTCTTGTTTGTTGTCTTATTCCATGTCAATAAATGTAATGAAGCTGTTTAGTTTAAATTATGGTGAAACTAAGAACAACATCACCATCTAATGGTCATAAGAAAAACATAAGAGTATGACCAATATTTTAGCTACATGGCTTTTTCTCAGCCCCCAGTCAGCATATTACGGTGTAATGTGTGTGGTGTGCTTTACATATAGAGACTTGCCAACTCGATTTGTTATCCATTTGGGCGAAATCTATTCTGTTACAGTCTGAAGGTCTGTGTGTGACATGTCCCCTCAATTTGTTATCCAGTGAAAGAGTATGAGTAGTGGCGAATTAATGAAATGGCGGGCACAAATATGAACAAGGTGGACTTGCTAATCATCTGTTTTCTAAGAGGTTTTGTGTTTCTTTGTTTGAACAAAAGGTCTGGCTAGTTAACAGCAATCATAGCTAAGAATCAGCTTTTCTGCTTCCCATGTTTGCTTTTTGGAGTAGATATGGCATGGACTCAGCTAGGCTTTGCAAAATTTAAACATTTATTGGAGAAAATGTGGAAACACGATTTGGAAACTCATTTTGGAAATAGTGTCCATTTGGTAGATGTACAGAGGATCGTCAGTCTGTGATAATTTATGGTTATTTTAACTATTGTAAGCCCATTTACTGTCATTTTAACTTCAATTAAGCAAAGATGAGGCTGCTGGATGGCTCATTTGGTTAATTGTGGTTCAGGGATCAGCCTCACGCCTTCAGATCAAATCCAGATGGGGCCAGTGCCGACTGAGGCTGGTAGCTCCAAAGGGCAATGTGCAATTGCCAATTACGTTGCCCATGGTATGGGAGGGCTCATTCAGTTAGGGATCCATGTTCATCATTACCGAGTGACCCCTGCTGGTCTATAGGGCACCCGTGGACTGCATGTATAAGCCGCATATGAAAAGTCTACCTCCAAATCTGCTCTGTACAAGCATTTGAAAAAAAGCAGTTAGCAATATCATGTGTTTTAGAGGGGAACAGTGGATGTCTTGATAATGGGGTTCCCAGCATGAATGTGGCTGCTTTTGCAGACCTTCTCATTTGTGGTGGGAATTGGAAATACCAAATTGCTTAAACAAATAATAAAGAAATAAAATGAAACAAATATGCATGTTAAGTTTGTGATTAACTCTGATCAATAAGTCTGTCAAATATGTCATTTGTTTAACAGTCTCTTTTTTCATAAAAATATACTGTACACATCTTTCTGTATAAACAGAAAACCAAACCTCACTGAGTATATCAATGCAGCGTCTTGTTTATGTGCCAATAATTCAACTGAAAGAACTTGCTGATTCTGAAAGTAATTTTTCCATTTCTACATTCAATTTTCAGTTGTTCGGCCTCATTTGATGTATTCTGATCTCTCTACTCTCAATCCATTTCATAATACACTACATCAGAATACCAACTTCCCTGTCTCTTCAGCATGATTTTACAACAAAGTCTGAAACTTGCTCTTAAAGGTACCATGCAGTACAACTTTCTGCTTTAACAATGCTTGAAAATGTTTTTGACAACTCCAACACCCAAATCCCTCTGGCAAGTGCCATATTGTGAGCATTTAAAGTTGAATTAATTGCATTTGGCATCAAGCTTTTGAGTGATTATTTGCATGCTGTTAACATGTAACTTGCATTATCTGAGAAAAATGCATTTATAATGTAGAAGCCAACAAATGCATTAGGCATTGGTTGATGCTGTATGGTGGGACTAAGCTGGGATGTAAAGCATCAAGGTACATAGTGTTGGCAAAAATTACTTTTAAATTGAATGTAATTTATTTTCCTTGCAGAACAAATAGAATGAGCAAACCATACTGGTCTATGCCATCTGTTAAGTCTTCTCCAACCACAGACATATTGTCACCTGACTTCAGCAGCTCTGGCATTTTGTGCTTGCCAATTAAACATACATGTAATTTACCATTTGCACCCAGGCTGCTAATATCATATATATATTTTTGCCCATTAGGCCCAGAGTCACTTTTCCATTGCAGCTATAAAGTTTAAGTGTTACATTTAAAGTTAAATTTTAGTGGGGTAAGCTTTGGTTGGGTAGTTAACAAGTATAGCCCGTGCATCACCTGTAAAAAGCCCTACCACTTTTACCTTCCGTTTATAAGTACTACATAGCACATTCATAAGCACTACATAAGCATTCATAAGCACTTATGACAATAACCGCAAATGGGTATATGGTGTGTTATGTCAACATTGCTGCAGAAAGTGAAATGATACACGGTCCTTGTCGATTATTGACATAATTGCTTATTTATCATAGGTGGAGCAGCGTGCAACCATTCCATATGTGCCCTTGCCCTTACAAGTGGTATGCTATATTTATGTGGTATTTTTAAACATTTATGTATTTTTTTGTACCCATTACTAGACTTGTGACAGTGAATTACCATCTTTCTCTTCTGAATTGACAGTTCTTTGGCTTTTCCCATGTTAATGGATAACAAAGAGATTTTGCATGCTTGTTACCTTGCTTGTAATTTTTATATTCTCTAGTGAAACAGGAAGTAATGGAATGACACAATATAGTTTCTTTTAATTTTGGAGTCCGCTGTATGTATGCATGTATGTGCCCACTTCGTTTTGATTGATATTGTGCTATGTTCATCAGCACAGATCATTGCTCCAGGCTTCTTCTCTCATGAGGGAATACAGAACATTCCCACAATGCTCTGGAAAAGATCACTCACCCTCACCTTTCAGCAGCTGAAATCACACGAAGCCAGGATTTTTCTTCATTTACTGGCCTGTATGAGAGAGAGCGCTGGAGGGGTGAAAGAGTGTAGGGGTGGGGGGAGTGGGGATTGGTTGGAAGAGAGGAGAAACTGTCATCAATTACCATTCATGACACTACCATTTTCTCATTCCCTCTGCAGAGGCATCCGCCACACACGTCTCCTCCCAGAATCATAGATGAGAGCTGTCCTCTTCCTCCTGTCTCCTCTCAGTGCCAGTCTGGGCATAGCCGGCAGCCAGGGTCTGGGCAGAAAATTGAAGCTGTTTGTCTGCAGCTCCTTGAAGCTACAGACTCCTGCCTCCCAGCATCGGAGAGAGGGCCTTATAAAACGGGCCATTAACACCTCCTGCCAGGGCCTGGAAACCTGCCCTGGCAGTGCAGCAAAACCCCTGACTGAGCCCAGCACCAGGTCCTTCGTCCACACTGAGCAGATGCAGGCTGTTAAACCCAAATCTGAATAACAGGTTGCTGTGCTGCAATGGTAATTCCGAACAAACTCCTTCATCACAGTGAGTAATGTCCTCCGATCTAGAGATGTCTGTGTGCATTTTATCCTTGATCCTCTGCCCCCTCCCTCCTAGAAATCCATTGGCATGGCTGCTGGTTTGTAAACAAACCCACTCAGGTGTGCTGCCTCCAGCCCAAAGCAGAAACCAACTTGACATATCCCTGTCAAAGTTTCAGGGCTTGTCAGGTTTCACTATTTACTAGTCAGTTGAGTATCTCTCTGTGACCACACAGAAAACATTTCTGTCACAGAAAAATTGTACCAACAAGCATGGAGCATGCAGTTCAGTCTAATATAAGAATTCACTGGATTTTTATTAGTTGATACGGGTGAAGAGCCAATAGAGGAGCACAGACTAATGTTGCCATCTAGTATTTGAATGCGTACATAATTTTGTTGAAATTGTATTTTTAATTGGTCAACAGACATATTTAACCACACAGTGTAAAATAAAGCAATGAAAATAAAGAACAAATGAAAGTAGTCACATTTACTGTATCAGAAAAGGGTAGTTTTACTGTGATGTCACAACATACAAAAAATCATGACGTTTATAATAATAAGTTTGCATTGCCCTCCTCTTTAATGGTTTTAATATCGCAAGTTTGGTATTGTGAGCTTCATTGACAGATATTTTTAGCACTCACACAGGTGAGCTGAGAAAATAACTGAACAGGCCTGTATGGCCAGTGAAAGAGCTGGAAAGGCTGCCCACTCACAGAGTGCTCACCATTCGCCAACAACCTCAGATTGAGCTCCAGAAGTCTCCAGACAAATAAATATTTTTTTCTTGATTTGGCTCTGTACACTGATTAATCATGTATGTTCAATCACTTCCTTAGTGCACATACGGTGCAGTTCATACCTTTTTGGTTATTGTTGTTTTGGCTCTGTACACCAGCACATTGAATAAAATAATGACTATGAAGTTTTAATGTCATTTTAGCTTTTAAATTTGTCATTTTAAATTTGAAGGTTTTTAGTGTAGGAATTGTAGCAGTTTTTATATATAGTGCCCCCAAATTAACTGGACAGTTGGCTACTCAAATGTTTCTTGGACAGGTATGTTAAGTTTCAATACATTTTTAAGGAGCAAGAGGGCACTGGTAAGCTCAGCAATGGTGAACGACCATTGTAGTGGATGAAAGAAGAATCCTTCGAATGGTGGATAAAAATTGCTCGTAACTGTTCAACAGATCAAGAAGACTCTCCAGGATGTAGGCATAGATGTGTCAAAGATGACCATCAAGAGAAGACTATGCCAGCATAACCTCAGAGAGTTCACCACAAGCTTCAAGAACAGTGTTATAGACAGATGAGACAAAGATCAACCTGAAAAAAGGAATAGCTCATGATCCAAAGCATACCACCTCATCTGTGAAACATGGTGGAGGTAGTGTTATGGCCTGGGAATGTACTGTTTAGCTGCCACTGGAACTGGCTCTACACTGTGTTCATTGGTGATGTCACTGCTGACGGCAGTGCAGGATGAATGCCAAGGTATACAGAAACATCTTGTCTGCTCAGATCCAAGGAGATAGATCAAAACTGATTGGACAATGCTTGATCTTGCAGCAGGACAATAATCCAAAACATACAGCCAAAGCAACTAATTAGTTTTTTTTGGCCAAAAAGTGGAATGGTCTTGACTAAGTCAGTCCCTTGGACATTGTGAAGCCATTGTCCCAAATAGTATGGTGCCTTGAAATGGGAGTATTATGTATAAGTGCTGTAATTTCTACATGTGTATAAAATACTATATAATAAAAGCTGAAAATAATCTGTAGCCTTAACCACATGTGAATTGCTTGATTACAAATCAAAAAGTGTGGAGTACGGAGTCAAATAAAGAGAGCATATGTCTTTGTCCCAAGACTGTAATCACCTTGTAATCATTTGCTGGAAGAGTTTAAAAGCAGTTCCATTATTCATCAAAATATGCAAGAATTCTGAGCAGCCTTGTGGTAAAGGCATTATTTGTATGAAACTGGCCATACTGTTAATATTCTGTTGGTTAAAATTATATTTATCACTATTTGTCCTGAGAACACTAAATTCTAAAACCTTTAAGAACTGGTTTGATTTTCAATGAAGGTTTTCAGATACCAATGAATTGCAAAAAATAAATATCTCCCACACAAATCTTACATTTTTTTATATTGGCGGTTAAGGCATTTGGCAGAGGGATTTGTCATAGTAAAGGAAGAGTCTGATTCAAGTTCCCTCCATCTTCTATTGTAAAATAATCTTCTTTTTTTTTTAGGTGTCTATTGATTAAAATGATGGGCAATATATCGCTCTAAAGACAGGTACTGACACATTCTCCCTATTTGTCAGTGTGATAGTGTAAGGCTGGAAATCTGGCATTATCACTCAGGGCTGGTCAGCTTGCTGGCTTCGTCTGGTATTGTGGCAAAATGTGGCTGTAAAGTAATTTAAGCCAGGAGCATGCACCATTAACCCCCACTATCTCCGCACCCATACGGGCAGGAGCCTGTGGGGGAAGACTCAGGCCTCCAGCCGTAAAACTCGTTACGAGGGGCAACATCCTTTACGGCACGGGAAGGTTTCAGAGGGCACGGCCTGTTAGGCCCTGACCTTCTCCTGAACCCCCCTTCATTGCTCTCTCCCTCTTTACTCAGTCACTAAATGATGTGTACAGCATTGGATGTTTCATGACAAAGTCAGTTTAGATAATATTCATGTTTGGTATTATTCTGATTGTTTCAGTGCGACTGGTGCAATGGTTTTATTTCTGCAACAGCAAACCCTGTACATCATAACCAACCAGGAGAAGCTGTGTGGAGCTCTGCCCCAGTGAAAGCCATGTGCCTCAACCCCCCTGCGCTTCCTGGGGAGGCGTGGCTCCAAATTACAGATGGGTGACCCATTTTTAGGGTTAACATCAAAGGCCAGATTTTGGATTTAAGGACAGCAAACTAAGCAATCTGGGAGAATGCAATCAGCCTCCCGTGCACTCCGTGCACGTAATTTCTACGTACAGGGTGTCTGTAGCCAGACTCCCGTATGTAGCTTTTATTACCAGGTATGACTTTTAAGACTCCGTAATTTGGTTTCCATTGTAATGTTTTTTTATTTGAAACTAGTGTGTAATTACGTATGTAACCTGCCTGGTAAAATAAAATTGTTAAAACTTGATCTGTTTGGTTTTCCTTACTGACACTTAATGTTACACAGGGAATGCGTGGTTTACCCCCTCGAACTGGTCTAGGGAGGATGATTATTTCCACTTACTGTATCACGGCGTATAGCACCCGTAGACCTATGTTGGTAAATCCCTCGCCTCCGCATGGTAGTTCATTCATGTCGAGCACAGCCATAGCTATGTTGGTCTGCTTGGGTCCCTAGGCTGTAAACAGATATACCCGAGAGTAGCTATTCCTGCTACCTCTGTAATGACTACAGATAGCTAGTCAGTTCGTGAGACGTGCACATATATAAATATGTTTTTGCAATTTTAAACCATTCATTCATTCATTATCCTAACCTGCTTATCCTGAACATAGTCGCAGGGGGGCTGGAGCCTATCCCAGCATACATTGGGCAAAAGGCAGGAATACACCCTGGACAGGTCGCCAGTCCATCGCAGGGCACACACACAATTTAGACTCTCCAATCAGCCTAACCTGCATGTCTTTGGACTGTGGGAGGAAACTGGAGTACCCGGAGGAAACCCACACAGACACGGGGAGAACATGCAAACTCCACACAGAGAGGCCCCGGCCGACAGGGATTCGAACCCAGGACCTCCTTGCTGTGAGGCGGCAGTGCTACCCACTGCACCATCCGTGCCGCCTAATTTTAAACCACAGACATGCATCACATTCATAGTATATATCCTGTATTTACTTGTATATGTATGTTCTTGGAATCGTACAACCAGGGGCATTGTAATGTGTGGAATAGTGTAATTGACTATCCTGTGCACCTGAGTGGTGGTGGGTGAGCTCGGACTAAAAAGGTTTGCCTTGGTCTACAATTTAAGGGAGCCCACAGAGACTGCCCATACACAGGGCCCAGAATAGTGTGCTACACCCCTGCCAACAACGTTACAAACATCTATGTAAATGTACATGTGTGTAGCGACTGCTGTCACATTCACTCCATATGGAGACCAAACCCATCTCCACTCAATGGAGATGATTTTGGCAGGTAAACTGCTCCTTCTCCCTCTCATGTTCTTACTAAAAGATGCAAACATGAACATGAGAGGGATGTCTGACCCCTAAAAAGTGATGCAGAGATTTAATCTCCCCATTTTATTATCACCCCAGTTATTATTTGCCCTATTAAATAATTAATTATTATCTTTGATTTATTTATGGTAAACTGGAGGGAGGATTTATATTGAAGGTATATGCAGTTTGCTCTGTAATATACTGTTTGCTGTGGTTTTCACACAGCAGATGTTCTATCAACCTCAAGAAAGATATACAACCAGTTGGCCTGACTGGCCTCAGTACAGTAGCACATAAAATAAAGGCAAGGCAAAAATGCTTTTCAAATCGGAAAGCTTTCAGTTTAATGCATAATTTAAGCATTGCCTGGGCAGCATGGTGCCTCAAGCAGACAGCTCCTTGCTCTCTGAGAAAGAGTAATGGCGTAGGTGTCACCCAGTGGACTACAAACAAAGTAGACAAAGGCGATGCATCACTATGGAATCCAGTTCCTCCATCATTCCACTGCTCATTGATATTTCAGGGACAACTGTCTGGCCAGTATGCACATGCACAATAGGACAGAGAGCAGAGGGAGCCAGAACCAGAGCAGCATATTGTCAGATTGAACTAAAATCTGAACAGTCTGGAGTGCCCTTATTGCAGATCTCCAAAAGGCATGCATGTGCACAGCATATGGCTTGGTAATCCAATTATTACTTTTTAATCTAAGTATGTTTGGCATGATGTTTGCCTAGAGGAAAGGTCATGGGAATTACTCAAATTAATACTTTTTCGTCTTGGAACATGAATGTGCACTGCAAATTTCATAGTACTCCGGCCATTACTTTTCAAAATATGTCACAAATTGAAAGTTTGGCCAGTTGGTGTCACAAGAGGAAAGGTCATGGGGTCACCCAAATCAATACATTTCTTCCTCTCGAGAAAACGAATGTGTACTGCAAATTTCATGTCAATTCAACCACTACTTTTCCATGTCTGCGAAGTATGGACAGACAAACAGACAGGCGAATGTCATTACATTATGTCCTTGGTGGAGGTAATACAAATAATTGAATATTTCATACCATTCTCAGAGGGTGAGGGCATTTGATCTGAATGCAAATAGTTTCTGAATATCTTACAGAATACTCATTTGTTTCTGTTTGATAATTTCACAGGATGATTCTACTGAATCAATTCATCTTTCTGAACATAATCCTACCTCTACAAAATCAATACTGTATGTGATGTGCAATGAGACATGTGTACTTTATATAGTCCAAGTCATCTAAGTCCTTGACAAAAGGAAAACACATTTAAATTGATCAGATCAGCTGCAAAACACAGAAAGTGATTGATTGTGTGTGATACCTCCTCTGCTACATGCACACATACGGTATTTTTCATAATTGTCATGAGGAAAAATACCTTTTTTGCTCTTGTAAATTTAGCTTTGCATATAGAATTGATATTGAGTTTTTACATGATTTGTGCATGTAAAAATTCTAGTCGAGCACAAATAATCAGTCTATGCAAACAAGAATTTATCTGTGTGCACTCTGGCCAAACATGCATGTGGTTCTTTTTTCGAGTAAAAAGGTGATGTGATGAAATTAATGTGGGCGGGACTGTCACTGCTTCTCCTGTGTCCTTGTGGCCACTGAGGAGCAGGTGCCCCCCTACTACCAGGGCCTTCTTTTTATCTATCCAGACACCTGGAGACTCTTTTCAAGAACCAGTCCCTGGGACTCCTGCCTGCCTCCCCCATCCCTACCAGCGAGTGATTTCCTAAGCCTTTTAACTTTAGACCGAGATATCTGCAGTCATATACTTTTTTTTTCTTCTGACGACCAAGGTGGAAAATGAAGAGGCAAATGAGCCTTTGAATGAAATTCCCCCATGGTCGCTAGTGCAAAAAATAAATTATTCTTGGAAGTCTTGGATTTTTCCATGAAAAACATTTTTTAGATAAGACATCTAACAAGGCAGGCTCTGTCTCTTGAGAATCACTCCTTCATTTTCTCTCTGTCAATCACCTACGGAACATATGCTATATGTGTGTTCTTTGAGAACAATCAGCCTTCATTTGGAACAAGGAGAGTATCTTTCATTTAATTCAGTTGATAAGGGTTCCCTGTTGATTCAGTTAAAAGGTAATGTTTAAGGCTCCTTGTATGCCACTGCCTGTTCCGCCTGCCTTTTGAGCTGTCCTAATGCAGTTAACTGTCCCTATACAGTCCCTGAGCACTTTATTAGGTATTTTTTGTTTTCTGCACCATTCTCTGCAAACACTATGGACTGTTGTGCCTGAAAATCCCAGGAGATCAGCAGTTTATTGAGACACTGAAACCACCTTGTCTGGCACCAACAATCATTCCACAGCTGAACCTCTTGACCATGTCTGCATGCTTTTATGCATTTAGTTCCTTCCACATGATTGGCTGATTAAATATTTGCATTAACAAGCTGGTGTACAGGCCTACCTAATAAAGTGCTCAGTGATCTGATCCCTAGAGCGCAATGCGGGCCACCACCATGCCATTCACAAAGAGTGCACATTTCCAAGTGGTGCTTTGGCAGGGAGGCTCCCTGAGGAACTCTACTATGGAGACTGCTGCAGGTATAGCATTTAACAGCCTTGGTTTTCCTCTCTGCCCACTCCTCGTCAGGCAGCAAAACTAGTTATCAAGCAGCTTTGTCTCCCTCTCTCCCTCGTAAAGGGCTTTTCAGTTCCCCAGCAGAGCATAGTGCCCCATATTTTAGGATCAGGGTAATACTGTCATTCTCCTGGAATTGCTAATCAGTAAGAGACCTTGTTACGGAGCCCGTAAAGGGACTTTGCAAAAAAAAACATGGTAAAATATCTCGTGCTCACACTGTTCTCGTGGGCACAAGATACTTTACGATTTTTTTATCTCGTATCTCCTGAGCAGGAGAAAAGTATCTTGTAAGCACGAGTCGTATTTCGTGCTGGGTAATTTGATTATATAAGGCTAACAAAGCAGAGATCCTCTGTTCAAATCCCAGCTGCTGACGTTTTAACATTTTTCAACTCTTAAATTGCAAATTAGCTAGTTCAGTTACTAGAACGGGGTATTAAAACTCAGCTTTTGAATGAAACTTTCACCACAGAATGGAGTGTGTGCCGGCCCAGGCAACTGCAAAGGGCTTTTTATAAGGGCTAAGTTACAAAAAATAACCTGCCATGTGATTTTTAAAAGTACTTTTCTCATGCTCACAAGATCCTTTTCTCGTGAACATTAACTTTTTTTTTTTGGTTTCTTTTTTTGCAATGTCCCTCTACGTACTCACAAGAAGCTTTGCGATTTTTTATTTCTTTTTGCAATTTGTTTTCAGCCTGGAGAGATCCGGCAATCCAGAGGACGAAACGCCTTCTTCAAGCCATATGGTCTCAGAGCCCATGAGACCATGATTCCGAGGTGAACGGCGAGCAGTTTCATATGCCAATCCTACGACCCCCTCCCTCGAGTCCCTCCCTCGGAGCCCCGAGCCAATTATGCCACTCCACGTGAGCCGGCCAAACACGGCTTTGGCAGGACTGGGATGTGAAGCCCGCTCCATGGTGTGGAACTGTAACAAACTGATGCCAGCATCAAGTTCCGTTACTTTAGCCGTGCACCACCGCGGCTCCTTACCCCTACCGCTCCAAAGTCACTCAAGTACTTTGTCAGTGACAACCCTACAGGAATGAGTCATCAAGTGACTCACTTTAATTAAATTAAATGTAATTATATTTCATAGAGTATATATGCAGTACTGAGCAAAAGTCTTCGGGTCCTTAGTTTTTTTTAATGTAAATTTGGTGTGTCAGTAGAAAATAGCTAATTTGTGACAACCGAACATACATTTTCTCAAACATTTAATGTTACTGAAAATGTTTTGTGTTTCTTTAAGTAAAGTCACATAGCAATAGACCACTTTTGAGATTTAAAAAAAATAAATAAAAAAACTGTCTGGGATTGCCAGGAGGGCCAGAATTAAGTGAGACAAAGTCTGCAGAAGAACTGTGGAAAGTTCTCCAATATATTTAGAACAAACTACCAGCTGATTTTCTTATAAAACTGCAGGGCAGCATGCCTAAGAGAATTGATGCAGTTTTAAATCTTTTTTTTTATTTTTATGATTTGATTCAGTTTTTAACTGCTTACTGCTCTCTATAGTAATGCCATGGTGTTCTGTCTCTCCCCCAGATGCACTGTGCATTTTTGATATTAACTGTGCATTGTCCTCCATAACTTTAGAGAGTTTAAGTGTAAAGGTGGCTTTAACAGGTGGATTTTATGTAATTTCATTAGGCTATTAGCTAATTACTATGGTGCAGTTTTTGGCTGTAGCAACACTTGTTACCTAGCTTGGTGGCTAGCAAGCTTGGTGGCTAGCAAACTATAGCCCAGTGATCAAGTCAGGAAGTCTGTACATTATTACAAAAAACAGCCCATACACATTGTATCCATAGCCTGCTAGCCTACTCCTATGTGAGCTGCGACCATGTCAAACCATGCCACCTTTCTAGGCTCCGATGTGTCGCCTTGGCACGCTGTAGGCCTAGATAGTTGGGATGTTATTTGCTTGGGTGACCATTTGTTTACCTCAACATAACTTGTACAACCCAACAGTGCCTACTGTAAATAATGATCCCCTTCCTGCCACTCCTCGATCGCTCCCACCCCCCCACAACTATCCCACGTTTTTTGTCAGCTATTTTATGGACACTGCTGAAGACATATGCGTGAATTGAAAATGGGGGTGAACTGATATTTCAAAATGGCCATTCAATGCATTCTAGAATCCTGAGAAAGCATTATTGTTACAAGGGGAAAAGTGAATGGCACCTTGAAGTAGACACAGGTAATAAAAGCACTTTGTTAAAGCTGATCTAACGAGTGGCTGTCAGCTGAAATGGTTGAAATGGTTCATCCCAATATGTACACAAAAACCTCACGCAAAATCTGTCCGGGCACTGTGAGTAGAAGAGGGTTTGCTATGTTTTATGGAGAGTAGCAAACCAGTTGTCCTTATTTCCATTTCGGAGACAGCTGTACCCCTGATTTCATCACTTCCTCTCCACAGCCGTCACACTCCTGCCAGGGGCTGCTTGGTCCTCCTTCACCATGGACGTCTGGATTAGCTGATGAGACAAAAAGGCTGGGGCATCACGGTTCTGTGAATGTCAGTCCCTGTTATCAAACAAAAGTAGCATGGGCAGACTGCTAAAGTCCTGGTTATCGCTGTAGCTGCCTTGATACACCACACTCTGATTTACTCAAGTTATGCAGGTTAAACACATGGCTTCCCTTCCACCAGAAAAGGATTGGGAAAAAGTCAGGGCTTTGTTTTTTCTGTTTTTTTTCTTCTCAAGAAAAGAAGTTCAGCCATTCATATCTTTGGGTAAACTGTTTATGCGAATCTCTCTGCCAATGTTAATCTTATTTTACATCCCTTCTGAGTTCTGTGTGTGTGCAGGCATGTAAGCATTTATTTTGCCTCATCCAGCTGTTTCTCAACAGAAGATTCTCCAGCTTTATTTGAATTTACTTAACTTTATGTGCAGTATTATTCCAAAGTATCATACTATTCCCTATTTCTTGTATTTTGTATCATTGTGAACCTTTAACAATGCACCTATTTTTCAGCTACTACTGCAGTTGCAGGGCATTTATAAAAGTATATAAAGTATAAACCATATTTCTTCTTTGCATTTGCTATTCCAAAACCATTGCCTGGGGTGTGATTTAATATTTAATTCCAGTTCTTAGGATCAAGCCAGACTCTGGAGGAGAGAGAAGGGCAGCTGGCCAGTGGTCTGTCTCTGCTGAATGCTTTTTTTCCCAGCATATGTGTTGTAAATTGGATGACATGTGACCCAGGGAGAGACAGAGACACAGTGAGAGAATTGTAAACAGCTATGCACTGCTGTAGTACTTATTAGGATAATTCTGTAGCATTATTTAAAAACTAAAATATATGCAGCAAGATTCCTCTAGCCTTCCATGTTCCTTTTTGTATATATGCACAACCTTGATATACACAAAGTGTGTACGTCACTTTGGATAAAATTGTCTTCATTTTATAGATATAAATTAGTAGGTCTTGTTAATGTTAAATTGTAACATTTGTTTATATAGGTGTCTATAAGTGCATTTGCTGGGTTCCAGGGAAAGTTAAGTAGTGCAAAATCATCAACACCTGGGTAATTAAATCTGACAGCATTGGTTGCTGTCTGGAAATGGAGGGATGCCAACCACTCATGGGGACTTGAAATTGAAAATGTGGTTATAAATTAGGGGGAGAAATTAGACTGAAAAAAAACTAAGTGCACTGTTTGTTTTGTTAAACAGCTTTTCAGGTAAAGATAGCATGACTAGTTTACAGTATCACCTGCAACAAGATTAGATTAGATTATATTACATTACATTACTGTGTTGTCATTCTATGGCAATTCTGTTACTACAGTCCATACAGTATAGATGCCTCATTACAGCACAATATGTACACACTTAAATACAGATATACAGCCAAGCATTCCTATTATCACATATAAATTCGCATAAGCAGTTAAACATTTTAAACAGAAAAAAATACCCACCAACTATCAGTTGCTAAAGGAGTAAAAGTTAAGATGGGCAAACTTTTAATGACCCATCTGAGTCAGCACATACTTTTAAGCAAACAACTCTAGGTTTTGACAACTGCATTGAGTGCATTGATTAGAAAAGCACCCAAGCATCAAACAGCTAGCCAATTAACATGGTCAAGGACAGGGGCTTAGATGCAGTCCTACAGCCCACATTAGATTCAAAGAAATATCGATATGAGTTACAGGGACAACACACATGAAGCAGCCGTTTGAGAGAGGGGAAAACAGACAAAGAATTTAGTCAAGCGCAATTTGTCAGTCTGACGGCAGGCTTTTGGACCTCCGTCTCAAATAACAATTATTTGGGAGTCATAGGGCACTGGATCAATAATTAATAGATTTTTTCAGTGCCAAATGGGCTGGTAAACAATGTGACCAAGCACCACACAGCTACCTGTTACCAACTGCATTCCAAAATGTCAAAGAATGGAACTTTAATGAGAGAACTTGAGCCACATGCACTGACAATGAAAGGAATGTCATGCTGTCTGTAAGTAGTGCAGAATTTGAGGGTCATTTGTACAGCACACACAGTTTGTCTAGGCATTGAGAAAGGTCTGTAGACTGTGTTAATTAACATGTTGGTGATCACATGGCATGAGCAGATGCTGTCATAAAACAGCATTCAGAAGCAGATGAAAGTGGACTCCCTGACAAGTGTTTGGAATAAGAGACCCCCGCACAATGGAACAGCATACACAGCACGATCAGAGGTTTGCCTGAAGTAAAAGACACTGTCCACAGCAATGTATGAAAACAACAAGCAGTGAAAGCTCTCTCTGCCGCAAGCCGAACTCAAAATCACGCTGAAAATTCTTAGATGTTACAGAACGGCTCAGTAGAACTGAATACACCAGTGTTTGAGTTGTCATTGCAGCCATCTCTCATTGGTGGGTGCAAATGGCTGCCTCCAAAAATAATGAGGTGTCACTGAACAGCCCAAATCTACTCTAATGGACAAACTAACCCCTGGATAACTGGCCACGGATCAAAGCTAAGAGATGGCCACTGTTCTTGGCACTTTAATGCAATGATACCAGAGAGAAACATGAAGGTGTCTGGGATGAAGATTGAACAAGCTAAGAAGGCCAACAGATATAGCAGTTAGTTGAGCTTGATGATGATGATTTTCCCAAGCCCCTGTAAAACTATATATATATGTATATATATATATATGTTGTAACAGGAGAGTGTTGTGTGGCGGTAGGTTATTTTGTTGGACAGTGACACTGTTTACAATAGGTGAAAATATGTTCAAGTGTGGGAGCATTAAATGGGGTTAAGTGAGAAGGAGGGCCTGAATCAGAATGTTTGCCTAATGTCATCTGGTCATTTAATCTGGCCACTTTATTAGGTAGAGCTGTACAACAACTTGGTAATGCAAATATCTAATCAGCCAATCATGTGGCAGCAACTCAGTGCATACATAGTCAAGAGGCTTAGCTGTTGTTCTGATCAAACATCAGAATGGGGAATGGGGATCGTTTAGCCAACAAATGTGTTCCATACTGTATCAGCATAATTTACAGTTGAAACTAGTCCCATCCCCCACTTGAGATCCATTCAAATGCAAAAATGGAAAGGGGCAATACTTAAGGGGTTAAGTATTGCTCAGGACTACTAAGGCAATGCTCCTCCAGGGAATCAAACCTACAATCCCAGCCCAGTTCTCACACCATTATGCTACACTGTCATCCCGATATTGCATATATTGCCTGTACATACCCATATGTTTATATACACAGTATAATAAATACTTTTTTGGATAATATTTAATGTAGAATGAGTAGGTGCAGCTGTCATGTGGAGCTAAGAACACCTACAGCACTGAGGCTGTAGACTGTGAGCATTGTTATTTGAATTCAAGTTTGTATTCGTGTCGCACAATGTCTGGCATGAGGAGTAAAATCAGTAGTCCTTACTGCAGTCATGTGACCCATGCCATAGTAAGGGTACACGGTGCATCAGGAGCGTAATGCAAAAACTGTAACTGCAACTGTAAAACTGTAGCTGCAACTCTAAAACTGTAACTGTACAGTATGCTACTGGTACACTCAGTTATAGCTTATAGTAGATGTGGACCTTTTCTCCATTAATACACAGAAGTCCCTCTG
Source organism: Conger conger (assembly GCF_963514075.1). Taxonomy (NCBI): domain Eukaryota; kingdom Metazoa; phylum Chordata; class Actinopteri; order Anguilliformes; family Congridae; genus Conger; species Conger conger. Next base: position 23,269,167 of record NC_083762.1, on the reverse strand, counting down.
GCTCTCGTGGACCTCACGGTGGCATCAGGGTTTGGCCAATCTTGTTGGATAGTCTGCCACAGGTCAATTTAGCTGCCATTCAGCTGGGGTGATTCTATAGATTGGGCTGCTGATTCCTTTGGACTGACAAGGAAAGCTGAGAGGATTGAAAGAGACTGGTGAAAAAACCCCTGCATTTCAGCTATTTTGTAGGCATATTATCAACCCCCAGAAGCCCATCTGCAGTCTCTCTGTTCCCATAGCCAATCTCAGCCTGGGTAGAGGGCAATCTCTTTGCAGAATGAAGAAGCAGTCCACCAGGGATTTGGGTTATGAGAACATTTAAATTCAAGCTGCGAGTTGATTGATTTCTCAGTTGTTTGACATTAATGATGTGGTTGATTTTCGATAAATGGACCACGTACTTTCTCTCAGTTTTACATTAACAGCAACTGAAAGGTTTTTGGAGGGACTAAAAACTAATTTTTTCACACAAATTGGATGTTACCATTTCCGTATTTTGGGAAGGGTGCATTTTTAATTTTCTTTAATGATTCATAGATTCATGTATTTTTTGTTTTATTCATGTATGGATTAACCAACTTGAGACACTCATTCACAGAGGGCCACGATGGTACGATACATTTATAAGAAATGTCTGGGAAGTGCAAACGGGTTTAAAATGACAATTTCCAAAACTGAACACCCTTGTGGATGATTGGTCTGATTGGAGGCATGTCTAAATACCATCATATTTTTATGAAATATCTCCACAAGATGGAAATTTACTCCTGCTTTTAACAACAGAGGTGATGGCTATAAGGAATAAAAGTTCAGTCAGTCATGGAATCTCTCCCTTTGGCCAAATATTACCCACGAGACAAGGCTTCTGCTTGAAACTGGAGTTGCCTCTAAAAATATACATTCTAATCTGCCAGGCCTCAACAACCTAAATGGACGTTAAGACTTTCAGTTGATGATTTCAAATTACCTTTATTTTCCTAAGAACATTCCCTCGGATGCCTGTGGAGGGGAAAGAGAGAGAAACAGGCAGAATTCAGCATTCCTGACTATAGTCAGGGAAACGTTAACCATAACAGACCACTTAATAACATATTTCATGGACTATGAATAAGTTTCAGTATCAAATTATTTTGGCTGTAACTGAAAAATTAGATATCGGTGCATAACAGCTGCACAAGCATGGAATTAAAACAATAGTTAGAAAATGTTTATTGGTACAACTGCAGACATTTTGTTTAGTGTGTGTGGGTATGTTGAGGTGGCAGTTGGCGGCTAACCCTCCGTGAGTCACGCAGGTTGTCTGCAGTGTGCTGATAAAAGCACATCCCTGGTCGAGTGACAGAGGACCAGAGGTATGGAGACTGGAGGAGCAGTCGGGGTCCTCTCTCGGAAAAAGAGTATGTTAAAGTAAATTACGTTTGGGATTTGCTCTTACTTTATGGCATCTTAATTTTTGTCATTTCCAGGAGAGCAGTTTGGCTTTCTGGTGAGATTTCTAAATCCCTGGGAAGAATGAACCTTCCCCTGCCCTTCTGCCTCTCTCCTCAGTTTCAGCCTGAAGGCCAGTCAGTGCAGCTGCTAAACCTGCACAAAGATGGGTCCAACCTCTTCAAATGGCTTCATATTCAGTTTTATGACTGTATAACAATCGATGATGTGTAAGTCGGTCTAGAAAGGTGCACCTAGTAGTTATGAAACTATTCTACCTGTCGATAATGAAAGCATGGTGAAGTGCAGCTTATGAATAGCATGCAAAATATTTTACATGCTGTTCATGGTCAAAGCACTGAGAAGACAATGGCATGGTCTTCTCTGTGCTTTCTGATTGTCACAAATTTCATACAGATTTGAAAAACAGATTTTTTTTCTTCTTCTGGGGATTGTGAAAACAAATTGTATATTTCAGCAATGGCTCAGGACAGGTAGTAGTAAATTGTAATTTTTTCTCAGCTATGCCAGTCTGGGCCCTCGTTACAGGGTTGAGAAGGAGCTGGTGTGAGAGACAATGAAGATAGATAACCCACCAAGCAATTCATTAAGAGATTACCAATGGAATGGGAAAAGTGTTCAGAGGCCTCTCTGTTTAAGCTATCCGCTTCCCTAATTACCAGTCTTTTGTTCGGCTAGTAGATCTTTTTCCTTTTTTGTCTCAGAGAGAATCCTGCTGAACCGCTTTCACACTGAATTTTGAAATGGGCCGAAACTTGCCTATAATACCATTCCCATATACAACCAGAGGGGACAAAATGTGTAAATTATTACACAGGTACGGTAATTGGTAACAACAGCAGGGAATGAATTCCAATCGAACACTGCCACAAAGTTAAATTGCCAGGTCCTGCCAATCTCTTTTTGTGCTCATTTGTGGTCCCTTCCCACAAAGCTATTAACAAATGAGAACTTAAGCTTTTAATTGCAGGGAGACATGGTCCTGGTTTCTTTGGACAAAGGGTGCATTTTGTGCATGAGATGTCAAGCTTAACATCCCTGTTTTGTGGTAAAGGATAATGTAAACGGTTGTATCATTATGAAATTCACTAGTTAAGGCCCTGTACTCTAGCCAGCAGACTTTTTATTTTTTATTTTAAATTAAATGTTTTTTGTTTTCCTTTATAAGTTAATACATCTGGCTCTGTGCAATACTCTGCATCCCGGACATGCCCTAAAGCAAGGTGCCAAACATCTATCTGACTCTATTTTGATTGGTCTGTGGAGAATATTGCTGAACTGGTGTGTCCAGACAGTACAATGTTAAATATCTCAGTGTCCCTCCTAATGAACGTACATAAGAAACAACAAATGGTAAGCTGGTAAATGAACGACACAAAATATATTGGAAACAACCACCAGACACACTCAGTGAGCACTTTATTAGGCTTATTGGTCTTCTGCTGCTGTAGCCTATCCACTTCGAGGTTTGACATATTGTGTGTTCAGAGATGCTCTTTTGCATACTATATGTGGATATTTCTGTTACTGTCACCTTCCTGTCAGTTTGGCCATTCTCCTCTGACCTGTCATTAACAAGGCATTTTTGTCTGCAGAACTGCTGCTCACTAGATGTTTTTTGTATTGCACACTTTCCCCTGCTGCTGACTGTTGTGACTGAAAATCCCAAGAGATCAGCATTTCTGAGATACTCAAACCACCTTGATCTGGCAAAGTAATTTAGATCACATTTCTTCTCCATTCTGATGTTTGGTCTGAAAAACAGCTGAACCTCTTGACCGTGTCTGCATGCTTTTTGTTACGCCGGGGGGAACAGAAGAACCAAAAGCAGACAGGGGTGCAGAAATTTCGGTTTAATTAATGGCAGGTTTAATTTCAAAAGTAGGGGCAGACAGAGCGGAGTCAAAAAACAGGCCAGGGTCAAAAACCAGGGGGTCAGCCCAACAAAGCAGAGGTACAGATATCCAAAACAAGAAAAGAATAGTCCAGGGAAGCAGGCAGGGGTCAAACCCGGAAATCCAGACAAACAAGGGCAAGGACTCAGGAACAAGGAGGCTAGAACCAGGGGAAGGAATAAAGGGCTCGGGACTCAAGAAACAGGACAAGACGAACTAGCAGCGTGCAACTGAAAAGGACAGGTATAAATATACAGGGGAATGAGACAAACTAGGCGGGGCATGGGAGTGAGGGCGGTCTAACAAATAAACATCAAGTGAGACACATGAAAGGGTAATAGGACAATAATGAGGGGGAAACGAAAATGCGGACTGGATTCACAAAGACACACGTAATACAAACGGCTCCGGACTAGGGAGTAGACAATTTGCAGTGGATCAGGAGATGCAGAGATACGGAGAGACAGGTGCGAATACTTCACTGAAACTAAGCAAGTAATCAGTGATAGAATAGGGAGGCGGAGTTACAGAACAGAATTGAAACTGGAGATGCGTTAATAAGTTAGTTAAGTGATTTAAATTACAAATACCCAAAACTAGTGAATGTTAGTTTGTTAGTTTGACAAACATATTAGTGTGTTAGTATAATTAGTACTGTACAGCTTCTATGTTATTTGGGATTAGTATATTAGTGCTATGTACAAACATGAAATGGAGAGAATGCAGGAAGTAAGGAATGCAAGATTGGAAGGAAGGTTGAACCCCGGAACTACCGTAAACACCCGAATAGTGGGGCACGCAGACAGGGGAGTGACTGGGCTAGTAAACATTCAGACTCAGACATCACAGGGGAAGACGAGTGCAAAGACTAATGAATATAAACAGAACACCAGGCATGAAATAATAAAAAGAATAAATTACAAGAATAATGATAATAAACAAAGATGAACTAACACAGGACAGAACACAGGAACATAACACTTTTATGCATTTAGTTGCTGCCACATGATTGGCTGATTAGATATTTGCATGAATAAGCTGGTTTACCTAATGTCTACCTAATAAAGTGCTCAGTGAGTGTACATGTAGGTGCTTTTCCTGAATGTATTAATCAGGTACAATCCCAGAATGTTTGGGGTTTACAAAGAAGCTAGGTATGTCCAGATTTCTGTATTTTTGGCTAGCATGGCTTGCAGATAATACATTTGGTATGAGGGAAAAACATCAACAACAACGGGCAATTGTGGTCAAAAATGCATACATCTGGATTGTGATGTCCATGCATTAATATTTTGAGAAACAAGGCTAAACAGGTGAGCCTACCATAAATGTGTATATTTAAGAATTTGCATGAAGGCCCCTTGCCATGCTGGTCTACCTATGTAAATATAGTTATTTTGCTAGCTAACTAATCTCAGTCAGTTGAAGCTGGTTATTAATAATTTGTCGCTTTGTGAGAGTATCAATATATCTTGCAAATGCTCCCTATAAAGAGGCTAGCTAGTCTGTTAAATCTTGATTTTCTCAATCATTTACAAAGTTTCACCAACAAAATTATAGACTAATGTTTCGTCTGGTCAATATTGGGCTTCTCCAGGGAATTAGAATTAGTTTGATCATGTCATCTCAAAATACTTGTCACAATTCTGCTAGTTCTAGCTAGTGTTTGTATTAGAATTCAGCAGGGTCCTGGGAAGACAAACGGGCAATATCTTTGACAGAAAGCAGCTTTGAACATAAAATATTGTGCTCAAAACAAAGCAGACTGTGACCAGAAGAAATCTTTGAACTACCAAATAGAATATTCTATTTCAAGTTGTTCAGAGTAACAGGCGACAACAGCTGTTATTAAACTACGCATGGAAATGTTAAACACAGCATAGCCCCAGACCTACTTTGCCAGCAACCACTAATAATGGCCCCCTGGTCTGACCTCATCCCCCAGGAGCGGGAAGTCCAAATGAAGGCTATGAATGGTTGCGTTGACACGCAGGTGTCACAATGCCCTACGTGTATGAGTGCCTGTCCAGATGGAAGCGCACTGGGCTGGTTGTGTATAAATGATGAGGTCATTAGCCCAGATAATAGGGTCATGCTTTAATGAGCTTAAGAGCAGGATAACGTATCACATTTACAAAAAAGGTCTGTAGAGCAATAACTCAAGGTTAATTTTCCAGTCATTTCTTCTGCAGGAGACAAGATTTACATCAAACATTCATCTGAACCATGCAATCTCTTCATGTGGCAGCATGGCTTCTGGCAATCATGTTGAGGCTGATCCACAAACAGGGGCTTTTATGATTTTGATAATTGAAAGACAATGTTTCATCTATAAGCCATGACTACATATTCTTGATAACAGTGGCATACTCAAAATGAACAGCAGGGCTGGCATGCTGTGCTTGTGTCAGCAGTCATGTATCATGAGGAGTTATGCAATGTGCTGATAGAGATGCGGGCCTCAGTTCACTGTTGTGGTCCAGCAATCATTCTTTTGGGACATAAAACAGAATAACAATAAAGACATTTTAGACATTCTTTTTTGACAGAACTGACTAGTGCAGCAGACCTTATCTTAAATGTCAAAATTGTGCAAAGTTTCTCAAAAATTGAAGTAAAGTGGGAATTTAAGAGCATGTTTGATTTGTAATCTGGTTTGTGAAGAAGGCATAGACAGAGAAAGGGAATACTGCTAGAAAACATGTCCACTAGAGAAGCCACACAGACTTGTTTCTGATCTTTTCTGTGTGTCACACCAACTGCTACAAAATATCATTGATTTGGGAGTCATTCTTGGGAGCAAGCATGGGCTTAGATTTCCACCGGCAACCATATTTCTGTAGAACAATTACATTGCATGAGCAGTGCTGATGAAGGCTGGGTCCAGCTCCCATGATTCCACATGTCAGGCTATGGGGCTAAGAGCAATCGGGCCGCAGGCTAATAGCCCTGCCATACTAATGTAGGCCTAGACAGCAAATTATTCATCCCTTCATTGACTGGGCTCGGCTGATTGAGTACCAGGCCTAATTCAAAATCAGGACCTCGGGGGTTTTTGATGCGTCTTGCACTGATGAGCATTTTGACATTCAGAAATGTAAAAAAAGTGACCCATGTAGCAGTTTACATATCAATATTTTCCAAGACTTTCACAATCTGAAAATTATTGGGAAAAGATAATGATACACTAATGATGAATTGACGAATGAATCAAGATTTTTTTAAGCAACACTTTTTCCTAACACCTATTTATCAAGGTCAGCTAAGACCTGCAGATATTTTTTGGGAGACCAAAATAAGCATTCCACTGTCAGTGTCTGTGTACAAAGTTTAGATATGAAATCCTATCTAAATGATTGAAATGCTTTCATTTTCTAAATGTAATGCACTAGATTGCATTGAGGCATACATTATAATTTCTGTATTTATAGTGCATGTTTGATCGAGCCATGGCACACATCCAGAAAGCTGTGTGGTGAAGGCCAGACTTTGATAGTGAAGTTATGTTTTTTTTTTTAATAGCGCAGGGACCACTTAACTCACACCTGATTGTCATCTCATTCATTGAAACGCCTGACTAGGGGTTCACATACCTTTTCCAACAAAGTATTTAATATTGGATCATTTTTCTCAATAAATAATTAATTTTTTGTGTTTTTTCATGAAATGGGTTCACTTTATCGAGTTTTCCAACTCTTTATATGAAGATGTGTTCCCATTTTATCCTAAATATATGCAGAACATTCTAAAGGGTTCACAACCGTTCTAGCACCACTGTATATCTATAAATATAGTATATCATAATTGCAATTTATTAGACATGAAAAATATATCAAAGTATGTTTATTAATTATTATTTGTGGGACTTATGAAAAAGTGCAGTTGCTGTTCTTGCTCTGGTTTGGTATTAATACTGTACTGGCGGTCTCAATTTTATCAGGGCACTGCCGTGCGATCCTGTTGCTATAGGAATATAGCTCTATTTGTGAGAATGCATCTTCACCATGCCTAATGTAAGTGAACAAAGAAACAATCTAATGTTTACTCCTTGCAGGAAGCCAGCTGAAAGCTTGGATGAATTTGCATTCCAGGTAACCTACAAAATGTAAATATAGCATGAATGTTTTTCAGGAAGCAGCACAGTAGGTTTTGCAGATATTTATGAACATGAATATGATGTGTCATCATTGCCCAAATCTATCTGCAGCTGTTTATTGGCTGTCCGTAGCAATTGTGACTGAGTCCGACATAATTTTTTAGAAAGACCAGACTTCATTCCTAATGCCAAAAGCACTCCCACAACCTTTCCCCATTCCTTCCCTGCAATCTGTCCTTACACGTATCCCTCTGTGTTGATAAATATACCCAATTTAAAGTCTGTCCCACTGACTGATACTGGCTGGAAAAAACTGGCTTTTTCATTTTCACCTCAACCCCCCCTTCCAAAAAAAAAAGAAAAAATAGAAAACAGTCACTGCATCCCTAAGTTGCACTTCAGCTGGCTGTCAGTGGCAAGGTTTAGCATGGCCGATTGTCTATTGAAATAGTTCAGGAAAATCCAAGAGAGACAGCTGGAGCTGACCAATAATAGCTTTTAACAAACATTTTATTTTTGTAGTTGTTAAATGTATATAAAAAAATAAAAATAATAATAATAATAAGAATATATATATATATATATATATATATATATATATATATATATATATATATATATATATATTTAAAATTGCGGCAATATCAAATACATGTATAATTACCTTAGAAATATAATTGAATGACCTATTTCAGCCTCATAACCCATAGTTTGGCCATTCACAATGAATTAAACATTTGCTAATTGTTTCTGCCATTCCATTTCTAAACGCTTTATGGTTAATGCTAGCACCAGAAATATGATATCGCTAATCAAAATATCTCTGACAGCACTACTTTGGAAGAATGGCAGCAGAATTGTTGCGAATTGCTAGCCCATTCTAGAATGGTGAAGAAATGTTGAACCCTGAGCTCCTGAAGGAAAGACTGGTGCCATGTTTCACAAAGCGGGATCACTTTGCTAGATAACTGCTCTGACTAAAACCTGGAATCCTCCCAAATCTGGAACATAGACTGAAGTAAGCTTTGTGTCACAACACAGGTGACACTGTTGATATTTCAAAGGGTACATGGGATTTGTATTGTGCAATTCCACTGTAATTACCACTTGCCAATGCAGATGTCACAAAAACAACCCAAAATGTGAATTTTACACAAGGAACTGTCAATCTGTTGTGAATACCCCAAAGCAGGTTGTCGGGTCCTGTAATAAGGGCAGAAACCCTTGCAAAAGTATGGGATTGATTTTTTAAGCTGAATATTCCCTAGACTAATGGTGATGAGCCTTGATGGTGCTGAATGGCCAGTGTCTGTCATATATATATATTTATTCCCAGCTTTCTTTCTTCTAATTGCATTAATCAATTTTCCTGTCATGCACACTCAAGCAAAGAGCTGAAGAAATATGTGCATCCCTCCAGTTTACTCTCCCATGAACTAGTGCCTATTTACTATACCCTACCCAGTATTCCATACAGCTGCGGTACAGGAGAGCTCAAGGAGGAAATTGGATTTGATGATACCTACCTCGCTGATGTCACCTGTTAGCCTGCAGATTCCATGGCACTTATGAAATTCAGTGGTAACCCAAGGACCCGACTCTGACTAAAACTGGTGGAGGAAAGCCAAGTGTGTCTCCCACTACAGCATACTCTCATTGATTGACAGCTGTTAACGTAGCCCAGAGACTAGCTGTCTCTGCATGGAGAATGCCTTGAGTGACCGGGCCAGTGAACAGATCTCAGAAGTACTTTAAATTAAGATTTAATTCATTATCATATCATTTCAAACTCAACTATTGGATATTTCATACCCTTTTACTGTCACCTCATTAGCTACTCATTACTTTGTAAGTCATTTGGAAATGATAGATCACAATGTTTCCCTCAACTGTGTGATCTTTGCCTAAAGATTATGCTGGGTTGACCGAGGCCCTCATTGAACAACAGTGCTGCCATACTTTATCTCACTAGAAGTTAACTGTAGTAAAGCTGTCCATCAGTGATTTATCAGGGCTCACTGCCCCTCCTCCTATGCCTCACGCCACTGTCTATTCCACATCTAATAGGGCTCAGAAGCTTTTCATGGAATTACAAGAGACAAAGGAACAAGCCCCAAAACAAAAAGCAAGGGTATATGAGGTTTCAAAAAAGTTTTGTTTAGTTTTTGTTGCTGCTTAAAAAAGTAATAAATCTACAAATGTATTTTCTTATGAATTTTTAAAAGGGAGAGAAAAATATAAGCTTACCCAGGTAGAGTCACCTTGTTAGGTCTGAGCACCAGGGAGAGAGTAGTCAATTATGAATGAAGGGAGACGCTCTCATTCGTCTTGTTAGGGCTGTCTTTCACCGCTGTCTCCCTGGGCCACGTGATTGATGAGGTGACAACAGCACAACTGGCATCACATTTCCCAATTAAGCACCATGCTGGTGTTTACTCCGCAGGAATGCATGCATGCAGGCCCATGTGACCACAGCCTTTAACCACCAGCCTACCAGAATTAAGAAATATTCACTCCTCTGAATGTGCGCATCCTCAGCCTTCACCTACCTTGCTGCAGGTAATGCACTGGCCAGGATTTTGCATGCGTTGTTGTTCCTCTTCTGCACCTGTTTGGATTGTGGGGGCCTCTTTTAGAACTGGGATGAGTTCTAAAACAGGCTAGGCTAGGCTCACACCTGTGCCTTTTGCAGTCTGCATCTTCTGGATTCCCCAAAGTAGCATTCAAGCCGCACACCATAGCATATTAAGCTGTGGTGCCAACTGACCATAGTAATATAACTCATAGAATAGAATAGAGCAAGGTGACAATTTGAAATTTTACAGTTTAGCAAAACAGACAGATAGTATTTGAATTTTGGCTTCATATGCTGATTAGCTGTCTGCTATGGTACTACACATACAGCTATCTCAACAGGGTTCTTGTGGATAGGGAACAATGAGCACACACATTACAAGCACCCTTGCATGAGATACTATTGCGATGTGGATTAATCAATTGCCCTGCAAGCGCACTGCAAGCACCCTTATTATAGGTGAGTACTGGTTCTTCAGAATCGTGAAAGGGTTTTGGCTCACGGCTGAGGTGTTCAGTGTTAATTGTCAAGGTGGATATGTGCATGTCAGCTGGTGCAATGTCTGTGTTTCCACAGTGTTGTTCTGGGCAGAGTGATGGTTGAAAGAGGGTAATGGGTAGCGCCTGGGGGGTGGCAGAGTTGGGCATGGACACCAGCTGGCTGGCTTCAGAGCTGCAGGAGATGGTGGCAGCTGTAGCAATGGTGTCGAGTTGAGAGTGCCCCATCTTCTTTCCAGCAGATGAGTAGGCGCCCATCACCAATGCTCTTCCCCAAGGAGGGGGCACTGAGGGGAGGGACAGCCAGGGCTTCAGTCTAGTCCTACACAACTCAACTCCACCTCCTGCGTGCCGCAGTGTCTGCAGGTATTTGTTCCTTCCGTGCGCTATACCACCTGATTTTACTAATCACTTTACCTGCTTGGTTCAGATAATAATCTAATTAGTGAAATCAGCTGGTGTAGCGCAGTTGAAGCAACTGCCTGTTGACACTGCAGCCCGCAGGACGTGTTGAGTAGCGCTGGTCTAATCCATTCTTTTGTCATCCAGCTGTGATTTAATGCTGAACTGCGCAATTAAAAGTGCAACACCCTTTGTCACTGTCAGAGAATATCCAGGACAGAACATAAAATTTAAGGGCAAAGAATTGTCACAACTTCTCATTATCTGTCACAAACAGGAACATGCAACAAAAGTACACTATGACCTTGGCCTGTGTTTAGACAACCGGGTAATACTAGCCCCCAACCTACCGCACAGCCACTCTGTAATAACAAGGCTCTCTCTCTGCCGCCCCACACCACCGTGGCACCAGAGAGAGGCAGAGAAGGGTTGGGCCCTCAGACCAACACACTTGCTGTGCTGTTTGCTGCTTTTATATCAAGGGTCATAATCCTGCGATAAGAGACCACCTCATCAAGTACTGGTTAGGTTTTGATATAGGCCTCAAAAATGTCAATAGATTATGATCCGTTTAAACATCAGGAGGTCCAGATGCTGGGCCCAGATAAACCTCTCCCAAGTCTTGGAGACCAAATGAGAGCAAGGGTTTCTGTTCAATCACAGAGGTATTTTAATTGATGGTTGTTACGAAAAGAAAGCGACACAATGATCAACTCTGTTTTCATCTGGCTCTTCATTTACTTTTGTGACACCTTTGAGCCAGTGCCACCTGACAATGGACATTTTCGAAAGTCTTGGATGTCCATAATTTTTAATCACTATTAAGGCTACACAAATGTGATAAAAGAAACTAATCCAGGACGAGGTGTGTGATTAGGCCTATATGATTTTAATGCGCGACTTATTGGCAAAGAACCACTCGATGCAAGGCAGTTGCCTCTGCTGTGTGAATTAAAACGAGAACATTGGATTATCCTATTTTACTTGCCATAATAACTTTATTTATTGATTATGAATAGATGTACATTAGCTGTATCCTTAAAATAAAACAAAACTGTGTTTTGTACAGAAAATAACATTTATTTGAGATTTATTGTTGTAATGTATTTTAGCTGTTATCAGCAGCCAAACACAGAGATCTTCTGTGCATGTGGTGTTAATGGCACTTACCAGTAATCTTTCAATAAGTGTTTTGGAACTCCGGTTTATTACTGGAGTTGGCATTTTTTCATTATTTCAGAATGTAATGGCTTACAGAGATGGGAGATGTTGTGTTCAATCCTTTCCAATGCATATACTGCCTAATACTTCTAGGAGGCACTGTCAGATAATCGTTGTCTAGGTAATTAGGTCAGAGAGAGAATGCAGAATTCAAGTTGGCAGCTAAATGTTACAATGCCCACATTTTGAAGTAAAACAACATCTGTGAAACTACTTGCTGTATCTTTGCCTTGTAACACTACAGACTGATAAGACCAAGATTCACTTGTATTAGAGTAATGGCAAGAGCAACGTTCAAAGGCCAAAAGGCCAAGATCCAAAGCACCCCATCTCATCTGTGAAACATAGTGGTGGGGGTGTTGCAGTTTGGGAATATATGGCTGCCAAAAAAAAGTGGCTGTAATGTCTAGTATCATACATACCATACATACATATAATTCCTTAACCGATAAAACCCTTTACAATACAACACTTAAACATATTCTGGAGTGTACACAAATGTATACATACAATTTGTCATACTTACGTATCTGCACAAATACTTAAACATACCAGTACTGTATGTCAGTTCATATACATATTACACCTTATCTCGGCAAATAGACATTTCCATCTTATCACACATTGATATTACAATATTACATTTTAGATTACAAATCTAAAATTGTGGAGTACAGCGCCAAATCAAGAAAAAAATATGACTTTGTCCCAAAATATTATGGAGCTCACTGTTTGTTTGATATATAGCATTACTCATTTAAATGTTAATGAATTGTTATTTTGCAGAAACGTTATATTTAATGGAGCTGTAAGCACTTCTGCCCAGAATTTACAAAGTGCAACACTTTCAGTCCCTTTCCCTCACATACCCCTGATACATAGACTTCAGTCAAGGAGAAAGGGTTCATTCACGCACAGACAGGCTAGTGAGAGGTGCAGTGGGCAGCACTGAGATAACATTTGGCCAAAGTGCTGCATTACTTGGTGACACTTTAATGTTTCGGAGAGGGGGGTGCCAGAGGGACCTCTTCAAGCTACAAAGGCTGTAGAAAGCCCCATCCACAGATAGAAGTGTTATCTAAAGGCAGCTTTCTTATCCCCTTTTGCAAAGGCCACTTCACCCAGGATATTTAATCCTTCTGACAGGACGTTGCTTGCTAACTTTTGTCTAAAAGCCACACCTTCTTCAAGCTTCCTGACTTTAAGGTAAGCAACTTGAAGAGTGATTTAAGCATAGAACTTTAGTTTCCTCATTTGCTGCCTGGGTTCAAATAATATGAACATTTATTTTGTAACATAGCATCTGTCTGTTTAATGGATGGTATTGTAGGTGAGTTCCGTCAGATAGATGGCCAATGGGATCAACAAGAACAAGAGACATAGTCAGCACCTGATTGGGTAGACTGTAGCTCATTGGCAAAACATTACAATGTGATGGATTGTTGATAAACTTTCTCTTATTCCTCCTAAACAGTCCATTAAAATTAGTTTCTGAAAACATTTGTGTTGAAAAATAGGCAATGTCTAGGCTGAATCTTGATTCATATTTGATTTGCAACACCTAGTTTGAAGGTTTGATCCAAGTTTTGTCATGCACTGCAAACCTCTCTGTAATTGAGAAAATTGGTGAATTCAGATTGGCAAAGCATAAGTTTACATTACAAGTAATTGAGTCAATTATTATTATTATTATTATTATTATGATTATTATTATTATTATTAATTAATTAATTCATTCATTCATTCATTCATTATCCTAACCCGCTTATCCTGAACAGGGTCACAGGGGGGCTGGAGCCTATCCCAGCATACATTGGGCGAAAGGCAGGAATACACCCTGGACAGGTCGCCAGTCCATCACAGGGCACACACACCATTCACTCACACACTCATACCTACGGGCAATTTAGACTCTCCAATCAGCCTAACCTGCATGTCTTTGGACTGTGGGAGGAAACTGGAGTACCCAGAGGAAACCCATGCAGACATGGGGAGAACATGCAAACTCTGCACAGAGAGGCCCCGGCTGACGGGGATTTGGACCCAGGACCTCCTTGCTGTGACCACTGCACCATCCGGCCGCTTATTATTATTATTATTATTATTATTATTATTATTATTATTGTTATTATTATTATTATTATTATTATTAATATAGGCTCTAATAATATGCCCATGTACATGTATTCTTGTAGTCAATGGCAGACATTGTAGATGTATCTCTGACCTGTGTTAGCAGTGTAGACTGCAGTGATTCTTGTATAATGTTCCTCTATTGAATTAATGCATGTTTTTCTTGCCAGTTCTTAAGCGTCAGCAGTCTAAGGAGGGTACTACAGCTGGTTACATTGTCATCTTTAGGAACAGAGCTGAACAGCCTGCACATAAGTGAGAGAGAGCTTCACCATACAGCCAGCCCTTCACACCCTCCCTCCTTCCCCACCCCTCTGCTCCACATTCCCACCTGGCTTTCCTAATCAATAATTTCTAATAGACTTTGGGCCTGATTGAGTATGTGTGTCAATTTTTCAGTGGCGGAAGGTAGAGAGTATTAATCACAGAAAAATTACTTTTTATTATTTTACTCTCCGTACCGCCCCCATCCATCCATCTCACACACAGAAACAACGTCATGCCCAGTTCTCTGCAGAGGGCCCCTGGGGTGTGCAAAGTTGATTAGTTGATTTAGAGAGTAGCATACTGTTCTGGTGGAGGATGAAACCTCTTCATCAGCAGCAGGAGTTCATTAATATTAAAGCTGCGGCCTTTATCAAAGAACATTGGTCATGGATTTAAGACACACAATCACACCATTTCCGCTAAATACCAACCACTCCCGGACCTAGGAGGGCGTCCTGCATAACCTCTACTGTATCATGGAGAAGGTCCTAAAGAACCAGTCCCATACTAGGGAGAAAACACCAAACAACCTTTCTCAGGTCTTCAAAAAGTTCACAAACAACGAATCCAATGCAGATAGAGATCCAATCCCAAACCAAAAGTCACTTAATAGGGATGCCCCATAATTATTTTTAGCTAGTACGATAACCATCTCAAATATACTGTATTTCAAGCTTTCGTCATGGTGATATGCATATATTATCCTTTGAGTGATTTTACAACAACCTCTTAGGGATTTCCATTGAACAAGAGCTTAACTTTTCTTCTACATTTTCTTGCATTATATACTTAAAAGATACATTTTATTTGAGTGAGAAAATGAAAATACATCAAAAAAGTTTTGAATAAAATTGAATCTGTAAGCCTACATCTCCTTTTTTGGTGAAAAAATTACAAAGATGAGTATTAGCTAGTTAGTAGCTTATGGTTAAACTTTGTGCCTTTTGGCTTTGCGACCTAGCTCGCTGGCTCATAAGCTCATAGCCTAGTGATTGAGTCGATAAATGTGTAATGTTAAATTATATGCATTGTATAAACTTAACAAGTTGCTTTTCCATAAGGTTATCACCTTGTTTACCTCTAAAAAAATAGTGGTGTTGCATTAAAACCCATATCAAATCCAATGTGACCTGAATAAAATCACCCCCCCCCCCCCCCCCCCTTAAGTCTCTAGTTAATCCACCCACTATTCTGAAATTCAGTGCAATGCCAATCAGTGTTCATGAGTTGCCGCTTATACTTATGACCTGCATTGGCCTTATGATAACTTGACAGAAACTGCGTGGCAGGCATGGTTGATTTGTCAGTGTTTGAGACCTGAGTGGATAATCTTACAATAAATATATAATAAATATCAAGGAGGTGCTAAACAAACACCAGATTACACCCACCCAAACCCCTCCCATATCAGAAGAGTCATCAGAGACTGAAATGGAGGAAGGTGTGGAGTTCCAAAACTCATTATACTGCTTATTGCTATGCCTTCATTTTCTTGACTCTCTTGATTGCATCTTAATAGCAGCATTACCTTTGTGCACTTCATAAAATTTTAACTGAATAGTAAGCACATGACATATATTTGAAAGTACAGTATATCATCTGATCTCAAGAAGCAATCTGGTTATTAGTTTATATTGCAAATTTTGCAATTTGAAGCAATTGAGTAAATTTTAAATGACACACTTGTTAATCAGACATGAAAAAAGACAGACTAGCAGGTGTGCTTTTGCTTATTTCAGCCTCACTGTACTGTGAATGCAGCCCTAAGCCTTTTTCCAGTTTAGACTATATAGAATATTCTCAAAACATGGAAGATATTCTACTTTCATATAGATTTAACCAATCATTTATAGATAGAATTAACCTAAATAAGACATTTACTTCCAAAAATACACAATGATAACATTGTGAGATTGGTGGCTGGTGACTGAGATGACCATTGCAAAACATTAATTTTGGGGGTAGTTCACTATACCATTTATAGACAGGTTTCAGCTTCCTGGCAGAGGGAACCAGGTTTTTAGTTCAAATGTATTGGTACGTGCTGATGTTCACTGACCCTAGTAACCCAATAAACCTTAACAAGAGTCCCAGGACAAGTAATGCAAAACAATCCCATAGCTTGACAGCCTCTATATTTCATTGTTGGTGTAAGATTAATTTTCAAAATTAGCCTACATCCTCCATTTCAAAATGCACTGGTGGTGAGAATAGCCGTTATCTATTCATCCATCCATCCATTATCTGAACCCGCTTAACAGGGTCGCAGGGGGGCTGGAGCCTATCCCAGCATACATTGGGCGAAAGGCAGGAATACACCCTGGACAGGTCGCCAGTCCATCGCAGGGCCGTTGTCTATTCATGACATCTGGTTTTTTTTAAACTGAAAATCCAGTGCCATTTAACTCCAGACAGTGCAACACACCGACTGATAACATGTTAAGCCTAATTCGGCTAATTTCCCACCTGTGCCACGTGCTTCGAACTATGCTCTCCTCACCTCTGGTGAGGATACAAAAAAAATTATTAAATTCTGTAGCCACACCCAGTTTGCCCATAGAGAATGGTCCCAAACAGGTGCACCATCAGTTCCTGAAAATAGAGCTCTTAGTCTTAAACAACATTTAGACAGCAGGTTTAATACTTTGATCTGTTTATGAAAGAGGGGGAAATTGGCTGAAAAAGTTTTAGTAAACTGCTGTTTTTATTAAATCTGGCATCTTAATGCATTTGCCACAATAAAGTACAGGTTCAAGCACCTTAGACTAACAAAGCTCACCATAATTTATACCGTATTTCTGTTCATACAAATTTCATTCTTATTCCTGAGGTTTATTTACTCGCATACTGAAAATGCCACAGTGCCATTACAATTCAAATGCTGCTGCAGGATTCACAACACTTTCCTTTTCTACCTTTTTAATCTCCTGCTATGAGTAACCTCTTCTATAATTAGCAACTCTAATGCACTGTGCTGATGGTGGCTTAAAAGCCTTGTGTGGGAGCGATGAATGCGTTGATGGTAGGATGGTGTGTGGGCGATGGAGCGAGTCACCTGTACAGGTGGGTGATTGTGAGTGTGCACCTCTTGTTCTCATTTAGGATAGGCTTATTCCACACTGTGCCACGCAATGGGGAGCCTTTTCTATCTGCATTCAGACTGACAGCACTGCAATTTCCACTGCCCTCCCCTTCCTATTCCTCTGAAAAGAAATTGTTTGATATGAACATACACCTTTATTCTGTAAAACGCAAAGGGTTTTATAACTTCACACACACACACACACACACACACACACACACACAGCAATGCAATCATACACTCACTGAGCACTTTATTAGGAACTTATTCATGCAATTATCTAATCAGCCAATCGCGTGGCAGCAATGCAATTTATAAAATGGAGATACAGACTGATTGTTGGTGCCAGACGGGGCTGGTTTGAGTATTTCTGTAACTGCTGATCTCCTGGGATTTTCATGCACAACAGTCTCTATAGTAAAAACAAACAAAAACAAAAAACATCCACTGAGCAGTATTTCTGTGGGCAGAAACACATTGTTAAGTGTGGTTAGAGGAGAAGGGCCAGACTGGACGAAGCTAACAGGAAGGTGACAGTAATGCAAATAACCACGCATTACAACAGTGGTTTACAGAAAACACAACACATCAAACCTCTAAGTGGATTAAGTCTTCAACCATGTGTGTGCAGCACATAGCACTAGTACAAAATAGGTGGAAATTACCCTCTAGGAGGGCAAAGTGGCAAGGGTTTTAAACAACCTAATTTTCTGTTAAATTGTGTGTGTGTGTGTGTGTGTGTGTGTGTGTGTGTGTGTGTGTGTGTGTGTGTGTGTGTGTGTGCTTGCGTGCTTGCGTGCATGTGTATGTGCATGCTTGTGTATGCAAGAGTATGTGTGATTTTACTGTATGTGAGTGAGTGACTGTCTGTAGAGGTATAGTATGTATGTGATGGGGTGTAGACTCAAGTTTAGATTTAATCCTAGATTTAGGATTAAATCTAATCAGTAGATAAATACTGATTAGTAATTCTGCAGTTTGATGTTGCTGCTTTGTAGGATAGCATAACCAGGTTGAGGACGAAATAAAATCAGCTACAGTGTCTCCAGCTGGGGACCTGAAGGTGCAAGGTGAGGTTGAGGGATGGGCCTCTTGGCACCCAGCCTCTGTGCTCCATCAAAGATTCCCCCAACCTCAAACAACATATACTTTGATCTATTGCCCTGTCCAGAGGCCCGGAATGAGCCCAAATGACATTGAGGGCTCACACTCTGTGTTTATTTAAGAAACCAGCTGAGCCCAGAGCCTTGAGGAAGGCCCTTAACCCCACATTGCTCCAGGAATTGTCCCCTGCTTAGTCTAATCAACTGCTTTGGATAAAAGTGTCGGCAAAATAACTCATGTAATATAAATGAAAAAAAGATACAATGCCACCAGTGGTGTATGCACTTCCACCATATAAATACCAGACATGTGGATTTAAGGTCTAAATGAAGGTTTATGCTTGAATGTGTTCACCTTCACGTGGAGCACAGCATATATTTTGATGCGACAAATGATGAAGATCTGTAGGACTGTACTTTAGAGCTGTATGTTATTGTGTGAGTTTTCAGCAGGGCTGGAAAGAATGGCTGTCTGTTATAAGTGAGTCATGTATGTTGGGGGCTCATCAGTAGGACCAATGCATTACTCAAGAGAAATGTACTGTAGAACTCAAGATGGATGCATTTTCTTGAAACTTGAAAACAAAGAACCTTGAGACACAAACCAAAATAAAAATACCAGGGACAACGTCCCTCACCACCAAGCTCACACAAGCTGTAAATGAAATCAAAAAACAAAGAACCTTACGGAAGACGTCAGCCGTGCACACAGCACCAACAAGCTGAGCGTCTTCCTTCAGTTTTCCTTTTTTCTTTTTCTTTTTCTTTTTTAAATGAGAAGAAACCCAAACCTGCACGATCCCTGACTCAATAGAACACACCACGTGCATACCAGCTTGGTGTCAGTTAACAGTTAACACCAAAGCGTCGACCGATTGTCAGCGAGGGCTTTTAATACCTTCAGGAGGTAGGCTCCCTTGGCACTAATGAGGGCCAGGTGAAAATAATAAAGTCCCCTGGTGGCCTCGACCGGTACTACCTCCCAACCCTGACAAGTGGTTCTTGCATGAGGCCCAATGTGTCAGTGTCATACTGTGGGATGTAGAAACAGGCCTTAAAAAGCCTTACCTGTAAATGGATGATTACTCTCAACCTGTTCCCATTTACATTTCTTTATTATCAAGAAAGTAATCAATTAACTGAATAATAAGTATTTTTGATTGTTATATTTTTCTTTGTGTCATACACTTGTTCAGAATTTCAACAATATACAGTTTGCAATGGCGGCCGGTGTGCTGGGGGGGGGGCATTTCCTATCAGCCAATCAGTTCTCTCAACCTGTTTCAGTGTATTTTGCTTGATTAGCAATCAAACAATTACTTTGCTGAATAATCAGGACCAATGTGTAGCCTATAATGATTAAGAAATGATAATGACACAGATTACAACATGAGATTGCCTAACAAGGATGGCAATAATCTGAATAATTAATTAGCAAAAAAGAATCCAAAACCTTACTTTGAATTGTACCTCACATTGTAACGTTTTCTTTGCATAGCATTATGAAATATTACAATTGTTCTCAATGACATTCAATAAGTCAAAAGTATTTAAACATTAGGAAGTATTCATTTAAAGAGGAAATCCTCTTGTTAAATCTATAGAACCTGCATTGAGCGCAACGTATTTAAGGCTAGGAAACTAAAAGAAATTTGTGCTGTTTCTTGAGCGTTTAAACTGCTGATTATTAATTAGGCACAACAGGTCAGAGTGATGATTGGTTGAAAAGATAATAATATGTTGGGGGTGACATGGCTCAGGCAGTAAGAGCAGTTGTCTGGCAGTCGGAGGGTTGCCGGTTCGATCTCCCGTCTGGGCTGTGTCGAAGTGTCCTTGAGCAAGACACCTAACCCCCAAATGCTACTGACGAGCTGGTTGGTGCCTTGCATGGCAGCCAATCACCGTCGGTGTGTGAGTGTGTGTACGAATGGGTGAATGAGAAGCATCAATTGTACAGCGCTTTGGATAAAGGCACTATATAAATGCCTGCCATTTACCATATATTGCTTATTCTATTGGTTATTGCTTGACTGATAATCAGTACATGTAAATGGGAACAGGTAGAGAGTAATCATTGACATAAAAGGCCTGGTTTTAGATTGCATTTGTTTGCCACTAGGAGTTCAGGATTGTGCCATAAAGCCACTGGCTCTGTGTTTTTCACATTGGCATTTATAAGAGATCAGGTTGGTTATGCGGGGCTTCCCTGTGGTGCCTGTGGGTATCTCTGGTGCACATGCCACTCCCACCACCACTCTCCACCACATTCTCCCCCACCCACACGGTTATAAATTGGTTGAGAGTGCAGTCACATCGTCCAGACGACCATGTCAGGTATTATTGTTGAAATGAATAGCTTATGACTGACAGACACCCCTCCCTCCCACTCTCCCGACTGTGATCAAGAGCAGTATGTATTTATTCTAGGCGCACACATTAAGCTAGGGCAAGCAATCACTGTTTGTTTCCTGGAGGACATTTTGAATTGCCTGCCTGAAGCCTGAAAAGACTAAGGTCTTACTCACAGGATTTTAATTGTGTGGAATTTTAGAGTGTCAAGCATATCAAGCATACCTCCTCCCCAATCCTCTGGCCTCCTTTTGAATTATTCTGTTTCCTTTTCTGTGAACCACAGTGTCTACCGACCATGACCAGGTCCTTGTAATCTTCTAAAATGCCTCCCTAAAGGAATTCCATATTGAATAAAATGTCCAGCCACTATTTTATCTTGTTCGTGTTTGGCACGTCCTTTCTCCTTCATTTCCAATATTTGTGGCAATAGCTAGTTACAGTGCTTCCCACCCTACCCCAGCACTTCAGGACATGGAGGAGTTCAATTCAAATAATCTCAATTTTTCATGTTGTGCTTGTTTCAGGATTGTAATTTACACAGGGGAATTAAACAGGCTTTTTGTCCAACAGAGAAAGGATATTTAGCAGCAGACTGGAAATTCAAAGTCAGATTTTGAATTGATCTCCACCCCCCCAGGGAGAGAGCAGTAACCAGCCAGGTTGTGCGCTTTCTCTGTTTTATAGTTTTTATGATTAACAGCCTGGAGTGGCAATTGGCTCATCAGTCTTTTAATCCCTCTCTCTGCCCATCTCTCAAGTTTTCCCTGCTCCGGTATTGATCATGTATTGCCTTTTAATGCCCTCGGCGGTATGGGGTTCGCTCCTACTGAACATTCACCCCTATCCAGGGGATGGGCTATACTGCTTTCCTTTTTTTTTCCAGGCGAACCTCCATGTATGCTGACTCATGCCAATCACCTGTGTTTCACTTTGGTTGTCAGTTTTTTTTTCAGCACAGTTGTGTTAATTTGTAATATAGGACTGCTTGTTGGATGCTTCCTTTGGGGGCCTAACCTCTGACTCTGTCATCATTACTCTCCACCAAAAATGACCTCACTGTAACCTCCTGAGCAGCAGCACCGCAACACCTCCCTCTCCCCCACACTGTCTTAAATATCTGCTGCCATGGACAAGCTAAGATATATACACCCCCTAATAGAGACATTTGAAGATCAAACACATTTAAGTGATTTAAGGCGAATGTTAGATGTGTGCGCGGCTGCATACCTCCGGGCCGGTCCTCCAAATATATAAGTGCAAACAGCACAGCTTTGAAAGCGGCAGGACAAATGATAGATTTCTGACTTCACCTGATTGTGAAGCCATTATCCCTGAAGAAGAAGACAGAAGCGAGGTAGAACTGGCGATTCAATCAAAGCAGATCACAGGATGTTGGATGTCAATTCTGTAATTAGCCGACAAATTTAATACGCTAGTACATCCATGGAGGCCCCAGACTGCTGCAGGTTAATTGAGACCATCAGCTGAGGTAAAAGGTGCAGTGATGTCTCTCACTATATTCCTGTTACTATCCACTAACTCAAGACATCACTATGCGAGTCACTGTGTCTGTCTCACCCCATCTGCATGCGCATTCACACACACACACACACACGTATACTCACACTCACACACACACTCACACAAATATACACAGATACACACATACATACACACCATCAAAACAGCACATGATAAATTAATATGCACGTATTATGCAGAGACACACACAAAGACGAGGTTATGCCTCTCAACTAGAATCGTTTCACAAAAACTAAAAATGCCAGGCATAACTAATAGGCTATTGTTTCCCTTTCATACGAGACTGAGAGCGAGGCCTTTTTTGTACTGCCTGGCCTGGATCAACTTTAGTTTTCTCTGTATAGTCCCCTTGATCTGAGCTCATCTGATGTTAGCTTCTTGGGTCATTATTTACAGGACTACCTGTACTGGAGTTGGTTTGTGCAACCTTAGAATGAGTTGTTTATCAGCCTGGTGTGATGCCAGAACCAAGGTCAGAGTCATGTTCAGAAATGAGTCAGAATGAACTTTATCATATTGATTACAACTGATCTTCTACAGTATGTAGTGTGATGGTATTTATATAGAATGCATAAGGTTATATTTTTCTTTTATAATGACAGTGTGGGTAACAGTCCCACTGGTGGGATCATTTGCATGCACATGAGATAAGGAGAAACAGGTAATACTTCATAAATTATGTTCATTGTCCATAGTGAGTCCTTCTACATACATCTACAAAATAGACAATTTCAGCATAATGAGTATCATCTCATCTCCTTCAGACTTTTTAATTTAATGTTTACTGACTTGACGTTATTGATGTTGCATACAAGTACAAGTTATTTGAATTATAATTGTGTTCAATACTAGTATTCTTGCTGTATCTTCCAAAGTGCTCAGCCTTTTTCCTGTCAGGCGAACATTTCCATGTGATTGCTGTGCTGAAGACTACAGTATAGTTCAAACCACTCATTCACAACACACTGAAACCAGAAGTTTCTTCTAGTGAATAGAAAAAGTCCAAATACGTACTTTTCATTGATTTTTTATTTTGATTGAAATGTTTGGTTCAGTTACATAGATTAGTTCATGTTGAAAAAGTGATTTCTGTTTGCAGCCTCATCACAGATTGCAAACTCTTCTGGTTGCATGCACAATACATAATCAAATCACTACTGTCTAGTTTGTTGTGACAGCCATTAATGAAGGTTCATTGCCTTAGCTTGTTAGTTTTTGAGCATGTGTGAGTGAATGTGGAGTCATCTGAATAAAAATGCACCACCAATTATTGCACCTCTGTATACAGATTACTTATTTACCAAAACTGGCACTCAGGTCAACAAAAAAATTATGCCTTTACGTGACCTGCCTTACAATATTTTAACAGTTGCATATGGGAAATGTAGCTGCAGCATTTTGGTGTAGAGGTATTTGTTTAGCATGCCCAAATGTTGTATGGCCCCCTGTAGCTATATTTTTTGAACTAAGTTCTAATATCACATATAGGAATAGTCCTACTCTTTGTGCATGTTCCTATTCTCCCCCCAATTAATTTACAATGGCATAATGACCAGTAACTGATACTGATCTCATATCAGTGTTTGGCCAGATTTGGCTTGGATACACTCTCAGAAAAAAGGGTTATTTGGCTTGTCTCCATAGAGGAAAGGTGCTACATAAAAGTAGGACTGCAAATACAAACATCAGGGTTATGGAATGACTGGTAAACTGAATGGGACACACAACTACAGTAGAAGTAGAATGATCAGTTCTCTTTATTGTCTTCAGTGCTAAAAGGGAACCAAATGCAGTTAAACATTCCAAAAATGTGTTAAATGTATTTAGCAGAAGTGTTCAAATGTGTTCGATGTGTTCGTAACACTGTCGCTAAAGAATGCAAAGTGGGGAAATGAGCAGTGCTTGATGTGAAGAAGGGTCAGAAGAATAAAATAAAATAGTTTGCAAAATATAGTGGGGTCACTGAAAAGGAGACATACTGTACAGCCAGTAAATAAGAATTCACCATTTGTGAGACCTGATTACCAATTACTTTGATTATTATTTCATTTAAACAGAGGGTTAATTGGTATATTTGCTACCGACATAAATGTTTACATTTTCAATGATGTGGGTTTTTTATCCTAATTTCCAGGTTCCTAATAATTTTTACTCCGGGTGGCTCATACTGTATCTGGTTCAGGAGTGCATTATTCAATAGTATGACTTTTTTTCTATGCAAAGTTGTAATATACACTTCAACATAACGGAAATACCATGGCGCCTGAAATTGTAATAGTTTGTTGTTTGATACTGGGTAATAAAAAGATATCCTCCTCCACATCTTCACTGAAAGAGCAAACTGCTCCTTTATTCCTCAGGGTGGACTTCAAAGTCACAAGCACTGCACATTGCAACATTCATTGCATTTTTTAATTAAACTGCTTCTTTGAAAAAACGTTTTAAGCACCATTATAAGTGTAAGGAAAATATTACAGAAAATTAAAATTCAACTTTCCAGTCTCTCTTGTGTGCTATGAGATTTGTAGGCGCATTCACATGACCATTCCCAGGCAAAGACAAATCTTATATTTGGGAAAACAAACTGTCACAAGAAATGGTGGGCATTGCTTGTGACAGTTTGTTTTCCCAAATATAAGTGATTACTGGTATTTCCCATTTTTTACCTTTAACACTATGTCTAAACAATGATAGCAATAACACAGAAAATACACACACATCTAATTTCAAGGGACACCCGACTATTTTTGTCACTGCGAGCAATGATAGTCTGATTCATTATTATTTGTGGCCTGATAATACAGTAATCAGTCAGTCTCTTGTTGTTTGCCATATCTGTGACAAAAGTATCGGATGAGGTGAAGAGTTATAGAAGATTGTTTGGTGTTTTCCTTCCTTCATAGAAGAATATCTGAGCAATTTTCACCTCTCAATCTGTTTCCCACTTGCAACAGACAGTGCCCTGCCCTAGTCTGTACTGCATCCTACAGTCAACACCCCATTGGATCACACCCCCTGCCCCTCGCACTAGCCACTGGGACTCTGTGTTTATCACTGCACCTGGCATCTCCAGTCCCATAGTCATCATCCTCATTACCATCGTCACTGTGGGCTGAAACAGTCACCCCTTCCAACTGTTCTCTCATTAGCCACCAAGTTGCTATGTTGAGTTTGTCTAACACTTCTTATTCTGAGGAAGACCACCTTTACATCTGAAAAAGTGCGTTGGATCGATAGCGAACACTTGCTAGTTGTTGAATTCTGTATGCTCTCACTGTAAAATGTTTTTAGAAAAGTACAATTATATATTGCATTTATCCTCAGCCTGCATGTGAAACATTGTAATACTATTGTTCTCTGTCCATATTGTTGTGGTATATTTTTTTGTTTCTGGTTTTGGTTATACAAGAAGGTAATTTCAGCCTTTTTTTTCTCCTGGCTCCATGTTGAAGATGGATTAGCATAATGCATATTTAAATTTACAAAAATTAATCTCTTTCTTTAGTTTTGGAGCTCCACTAGAGGCACAATTTTTACTGTGTCAACTGAGAACTCTATTCTGTGTGGGGAGTCAAAATGTGGAGCGACAGCTAGCAATTGTGTAGATGAAACAGACAATCATGGGGGTTAGATGTGGTTTTTAGTGAATGTCCCGTTTCCATTATCTTTTCAATGCATGGAGATTTTGGCACCCCCTGCTGGCCACATATGTACTGCAAGTTCTTATGTGATTCTAATTTGACTGGTCCAGGTTGATGATGTCATCCATTAGTGCCTTCAGCCAGGAGCTTCCATTTCATGTGTGCGGAAACAGATTGGGCTCATTCCAATCCCTTATTTTTCTCCTGTTTGTCCTTTTCTTTTCTCCTTTTCTTGCCCCTAGCTCTGCCCATCTGGAGAGGGTAGAAAAAGATGAAAGAAAAGGAAGTAAAGACGGGGAAGTCGAGTGAATTAGGCAAATGGAATATCCTTGTTTCTTGAAATGTCAGTTTGAAGCCGTGTCCAGGTTGATCATTTATACGTCAGGCTTTCTGAAGAAATAAAAAGGATGCATTGATGTTTTCTTACTCAAATGAAGGATTGGCAGTTCCTAACTTCTACATCTATCTCCTAGAAGGAACATTTAAGGGGTTGGAGTGACCTTAAAGATGCCTATACCTTGCCCAGGGAACAGTCTCCTTTGTCTACAAGAATGATGCTGTCATGCCCAACCTCAAAAATCTCAATTCCTCCTCCTCCTCAATGCCCCATCTCAAATCTCTCTTTTCTAGTAGGGACACTGGAAATCTGCCATCCCTAAGGTACAACCTAGTATAAGGTATAACCAGCGTCCTTGTTCAGGTTATACCTCTAGATGCACTTAATTTATCTCAATGGCAACAACTGTGGTCTCAGGGTGTCCCCCTCGGACCAGTTCTGGACCCTCTACACTTCATCATTTACGCAGTCCTACTGGGATGCATTATATGCACTCTCTGACTCAATTTCCGCTGTGCTTTGCCGATGATACCAATTTATACTGTATGGCCTAATGCTCAAAAATCTATCCCTGACTCATCAGATCCTCCCAAAAAAAAAAATCCTGTAAGGAACAAACTTTCAACAACAGAATTCCTTCTCACTGGACCAAAGCTTGTCCTCAAAAAAGGCTAGCAACCCTCAATACCACTGCATTCGCTACAGCGAAAACACTATAGAAAGCCATTTCCTCCATCACTCTACCATTACTAAAGTCTGATGCTCCTGGTCACATCTGTTTGCTGAAGCATTCATCAATGCTATCAGTTCAAGAAATTTAAAGAAGAAAACTTTAAATTGTCCAAAACTCTGCTTCTATACTAATTTACTATTTTATTATTATTATTATTATTATTATTATTATTATTATTATTATTATTATTATTATCCATCCATCCATCCATTATCTTAACCTGCTTATCCTGAACAGGGTCGCAGGGGGGCTGGAGCCTATCCCAGCATACATTGGGCGAAAGGCAGGAATAAACCCTGGACAGGTCGCCAGTCCATCGCAGGGCACACACACCATTCATTCACACACTCATACCTACAGGCAATTTAGACTCTCTAATCAGCCTAACCTGCATGTCTTTGGACTGTGGGAGGAAACTGGAGTACCCGGAGGAAACCCACGCAGATACGGGGAGAACATGCAAACTCCGCACAGAGAGGCCCCGGCCGACAGGGATTATGAATCCATCTGTGCCATATAGCCATTTGCTTAAATTTGTTTTAAAAAAAAAAGTGTCTTTTTTAACAAATTGAATGAGCCCTTTGGTCATTCATTTATAAAGAGGTTATATTTGCTTAACTGATTGAAAGATTGAGGCAATCACACTAAATTAAGTTCTAAAGTTCTAAATTACTCCAGATTACTGCCACAGATCACTGCGACAGTTTGAGGAAACCAAAAAAATGCAAATGAGGATTAGCCATTGATCAACTATCATCCTAAAACTATTCTTATGTCAATTTCTGGATAGATATAAATTGGAAATGATCTGAAATGGTATAAATGCATGGTGCATTTCCAGAACATAAAGCTCCACCTAGAAAGAGTTCAAATTGCAGGCTAAACAACACGCTGACCTGTAGCCTCTGTTTATGAAAGCCTTATTATTCCCCTCTGGCCAAAGCAATGTGGTCTGTATAAATATCTACACACATGGTCCTCCCAACCTGAACGCAGATGATGGATAACAAATACAATTTATGGTCTGGGCTATTAAAACTTATCTTTGTCCTGTGTAACTGGAGTGTGTCCAGCGCAGATGGGGATACAGATAAAACTGACATGCAGACCAGCTTAGTGGATTGAGCCAGGAAATCCCTGGATTGTTACAAAATATTTTCCTTTTTTATTTATTCATTTTTGTCACCTGTCGGATAACTAACAACCCTATCTATCAGTGGGAATGAGGAATAACTATAACAGCAACAGATTTTGTTTTCATTTTTTCCTGTAATAGCACCACCTTTTGACCCAGTAGAATCAAAGTATACAGGTAACGAGGGGTGAGTGAGTACAACCAACTATATTATCTGTATCTGCATCTGTTCAACCAACTATATTATCTGTATCTGCATCTGTTCAACCAACTATATTATCTGTATCTGCATCTGTTCAACCAGCTATATTATCTGTATCTGCATCTGTTCAACCAACTATATTATCTGTATCTGCATCTGTTCAACCAGCTATATTATCTGTATCTGCATCTGTTCAACCAGCTATATTATCTGTATCTGCATCTGTTCAACCAGCTATATTATCTGTATCTGCATCTGTTCAACCAGCTATATTATCTGTATCTGCATCTGTTCAACCAACTATATTACCTGTATCTGCATCTGTTCAACCAGCTATATTATCCGTATCCATACAGTGGGCAGGGTTTCGCCCGGCAGTTGTTTGATCTGTCCAAATGCTTTGTGTGGTTACTGCTGACTTTATCCTTTACAAAGAATTCTGTAGTCATTTCTGTAGTCCATCCAGGGGTCTTGCTAGTGAAAATAAGGGGAAAGTCAGGCCCCAAAACACCAGGAACATAAGAAGAAAGCAAATCCATATGGAAGTCACAGGGTGAAAAGCAACAAGGCTAGAACTGGCACAGCTGAGGAACTATTTACAGAACAGCCTCAGAATTGACTCTGCCAGTGTATTTGAGCACAAGCGTAAAACATTTAGCAAACATTGTTTTGTTTTCTTATTATATATACGGCCAGCTCCAGAATTACTTGCACCCTTTATACAAATGAAAAAAAAATGCTGCATACAATAAACACAGATAATAATCGTATGCTCAGTACTTTTCTATTATTAAACATACCAAAGGTTCTGCGATCAAATCGTGTTCCACTTTTAATGTGCAAATGGCCTTCGAGCTCATGGGCCCGATTCCTTTAGGTTTTTATATCACAAACTAAACTTACATCAGCTGCTTTTTCATCATCACAAGCCCATGCTGTTTTTGCCCATTTTATCAGTTGTGCTTGTCCCCGATTGAACTTCTGAGGCCTTAATTCTCTCTCATCGAATATTATCAGGTTAAATTCTAAGATAAATATAGGCTATTGTATTATCGAGAGCAAGCGAAATGACAACATGCACCACAGCTGTTTGAAACATACTTTGTGGCGCTAACATTGGCATGCATTCACATAATCATGGACTACATATGCCTGCCACGTTTGGTGAGGATCAGATATAGGGTTCATGAGTTACAGCTGTTTTAGAAAAAATAGCCACACCTACAAGAATTAATTGATCTGTCATGGACACACGGTTTGGAACATCAAGCATCCCAGCATACTCTGTGAAGATTGGATGACATTTATGGAAGAAGAGGCAAACAATGTGTTTTTGAAAAAAACTTTTTACAGTCTAAGGTACAGTAAGTGAAAGTTTGGCAACTGTATGGGAAAGTGCCACCAGAATCATCTAAAATCTGGGATAAAAATAAAAATGGTTGTATATTTTCTTACATTTTACAGAGTTACAAAGGATCTAAAGAACCCCACACAACATTTGCATGCAAAGTTGGTGCATGACTGAGCATAGCAGTATGTCTTTTGCATGTGTACCATTTAGGACAGGAGGGTACATACAGTGGGGCAAAAAAGTATTTAGTCAGCCACCAATTGTGCAAGTTCTCCCACTTAAAAATATGAGAGAGGCCTGTAATTTTCATCATAGGTACACTTCAACTATGAGAGACAGAATGGGGGGAAAGAATCCAGGAAATCACATTGTAGGATTTGTAATGAATTAATTGGTAAATTCTTTGGTAAAATAAGTATTTGGTCACCTACAAACAAGCAAGATTTCTGGCTCTCACAGACCTGTAACTTCTTCTTAAAGAGGCTCCTCTGTCCTCCACTCGTTACCTGTATTAATGGCACCTGTTTGAACTCGTTATCAGTATAAAAGACACCTGTCCACAACCTCAAACAGTCACACTCCAAACTCCACTATGGCCAAGACCAAAGAGCTGTCAAAGGACACCAGAAACAAAATTGTAGACCTGCACCAGGCTGGGAAGCCTGAATCTGCAATAGGTAAGCAGCTTGGTGTGAAGAAATCAACTGTGGGAGCAATTATTAGAAAATGGAAGACATACAAGACCACTGATAATCTCCCTCGATCTGGGGCTCCACGCAAGATCTCACCCCGTGGGGTCAAAATGATCACAAGAACGGTGAGCAAAAATCCCAGAACCACACGGGGGGACCTAGTGAATGACCTGCAGAGAGCTGGGACCAAAGTAACAAAGGCTACCATCAGTAACACACTACGCCGCCAGGGACTCAAATCCTGCAGTGCCAGACGTGTCCCTCTGCTTAAGCCAGTACATGTCCAGACCCGTCTGAAGTTTGCTAGAGAGCATTTGGATGATCCAGAAGAGGATTGGGAGAATGTCATATGGTCAGATGAAACCAAAATAGAACTTTTTGGTAAAAACTCAACTTGTCGTGTTTGGAGGAGAAAGAATGCTGAGTTGCATCCAAAGAACACCATACCTACTGTGAAGCATGGGGGTGGAAACATCATGCTTTGGGGCTGTTTTTCTGTAAAGGGACCAGGACGACTGATCCGTGTAAAGGAAAGAATGAATGGGGCCATGTATCGTGAGATTTTGAGTGAAAACCTCCTTCCATCAGCAAGGGCATTGAAGATGAAACGTGGCTGGGTCTTTCAGCATGACAATGATCCCAAACACACCACCCGGGCAACGAAGGAGTGGCTTCGTAAGAAGCATTTCAAGGTCCTGGAGTGGCCTAGCCAGTCTCCAGATCTCAACCCCATAGAAAATCTTTGGAGGGAGTTGAAAGTCCGTGTTGCCCAGCGACAGCCCCAAAACATCACTGCTCTAGAGGAGATCTGCATGGAGGAATGGGCCAAAATGCCAGCAACAGTGTGTGAAAACCTTGTGAAGACTTACAGAAAACGTTTGACCTCTGTCATTGCCAACAAAGGGTATATAACAAAGTATTGAGATGAACTTTTGTTATTGACCAAATACTTATTTTCCACCATAATTTGCAAATAAATTCTTTGAAAATCAGACAATGTGATTTTCTGGATTTTTTTTTTTTCTCATTTTGTCTCTCATAGTTGAGGTATACCTTACAGGCCTCTCATCTTTTTAAGTGGGAGAACTTGCACAATTGGTGGCTGACTAAATACTTTTTTGCCCCACTGTATATAAATAGCTCCTATTCAAACATACAACATACTTGTGTTGCGCTTTAGCCACCGACTACTATGCTCTTGGATGGCAATGAAAGGCAAATACTAATCAGTACATCACAAATTTCCTTCCTGATTTTACTGTTGGTAGCAATCAAGTAATCAGTCTATCGATGTACATGTCGCCAATCCAGTTAAAGTACTGTACACAGCAGGTAGAAATGAATCTTTAGAACTGCTTACTGTTTTTGCTTCTCAGCAGATCTCCATGACTTACCAATGTATTAAAGAAGGCTAAATCTTCCAAATATCATTGGGCTACTTTGGGATAGTACAAAAAAAATCTGTCATTATACATTATCTGTACATTTCCTATCGGCCATTCTGATACTTGGACACATTGCTAGTTGTAATGTTGAAGACCTCCACAAAGGAGGAACCCTTCCTCCAGCAGAGGACCTCCAAAAGCCGCAAACAACAGCGTAGGGAAATCATGAACAGCACAAAGTCAGCTAAGTAAAACGCTTAATGGCCCCAGAAGTTAAAAAGCATAAAGCTGTGTAAGCCCTCTGCTGTTATTAGGAGAGATCTATATCCTGTGCAATCATTTGAGAAATAAAAGGACTATGCAACCAGAACCAGAATCTGTCCATAGAGCTGGCATGAGTAGTCTACTGTACTGTTGCTTCTTGTCATTTGAGATGGATACAGCATGTGCAGCCAACATACTGTCACACCTACTGTGATCATGTCACCGTGGTGACACAGAGATAAATAAATATGTGGTTGTCTATTTATTTTAATATAGTATGTCAAGTTATCTGTGGATACCAGGTTTTAGTGGCCCATCTTACAATCTGTATTCTGTAGTTAAATTTATTCATTTATTTGTTTTATGTTACATTAGTTACATTAGTTTAGTTACATTACCTTAGTTTTATTAATGACATTTGGCAGATGCTTTTATCCAGAGTGATGTACAGTTGATTAGACAAAGCAGGAGACAACCCTCCCCTTGAGCAATGCAGGGTTAAGGGCCTGTCCGGATCTTATTGTGGCTACACCGGGGATCAAACCAATGACCTTGTGGGTCCCAGTCATGTACCTTAACCACGATGCTACAGGTCACCTGACATTGTATGTCTATATGTAGACAGTAGTGAATTCAATCTGGTTCGAAATGTTGATGCCAGTCTCTCCTTTTAAACTGTCCATAGCCAAATCATTTATATTCCATTCAGTACTTACAATAAAATGATTGATTTTACAATCACTTTGGCGCTAATCTCACAAGTTTGTGCACAAAACCTTAGACACAAGACTCAAAACGGTCAGCGCTTGCAACACTTGCGCATTCATATTTTTGAAGAAATCTTGCACTTCCAAACTCATTGGTTCAAACATCTCATTTTAGGAACATATGTTTAGATCGCCCACACAGAAGATACCTATAGCTTCACTGTGTAGTTGTTTTTATAATACATTATTATTGCAGAAGAAAATACTTCATACATATTTCAATATGGTTCTTTTTGTGGTTCTAAATAAAGGGAATAGTAAAATGAGTAGAAGAGGTTTGCTTCACTTTTTTTTTCTACAGATAGAACCGTGAGTTTTACTGGGTGCTTAAATATGCTTTCAAATGGTATATAAGAACCCAGTAAGACAGCATTTCAGGTCCAGAGAACAGAACCAACAAAGATGCCATGTTACAGTACTACATTTCCTAATATAATGCACAAATCTGCCCCACCCCCACTCTCTCATATTAAAGATGATAAACAGTTCTATGCATTGTGAGTGTAGAGTGTGCAGACAGGATACAGGAAACACAGAAAAGTTCAAGCTTCCTCTTCTTCAAATTCACTTCTTCAGAAATTGATGTGAAAGCTGTGGCTGACACAGTGCCTGCTTAACACTGACGCCAGCTGTGAGGTGTTTTTTTAAAGGAAGAATAAGGGTAATGGCCTCAAGGTATAGCACTGTATTAAAAAATAGAATAGCTATCTTTTTATCACTGCCTAAACAATTTTTGCCATCACCGGAAATCAAAGAGATCTTTAAATCACAATATTTGCCTGCCTTTAGAATGTTGCCTATATTATTTTTTTTCCTTTTTTCGAATTACAGTGTGTTTTGTTGTGTTTCATGATGCACAACACCTCTTCCCTAATGAGATATCAATGAAGGGTGATTGCATTCAAATCATGTGAATACTCCTCAATTCACTGTTGACTGTCTATAATCCTGGAAAACTGCCAGTTCATTTTTTAAAAGGATCATGTTGTCAGGTCCCTTTTTCATTTTTTGGATGAAGAGTCCTTGGCATTACCTAGCTGTGATAATTACTCCAGTAGCCCATCTGTAATCAGCCGTGGGGACCAAGGCAGCCG
The DNA here is from genome assembly GCF_963514075.1 of Conger conger. NCBI lineage: Eukaryota > Metazoa > Chordata > Actinopteri > Anguilliformes > Congridae > Conger > Conger conger. The sequence goes on along the minus strand of NC_083762.1, from coordinate 23,234,949 downwards.
AAATGCCGGAAAGCAGAAATGCAATCCAAATCCAAATGTCGTTATTTTTTCCTCTTTTTTGCCAAAATTGTATTTTCTTTTTTTATGGACACATGGACACACACAAGACACAACTATCAACATAGCAACAGAGAGATCCAAGTATTGGGAAAAAAAATTTTCCCCTTGATTTGGCTCTGTACTTTTTTATTAAATTTCTAATTTAAAAAATCACAAGTTAATGTTAATACACCTGACTAATCAGAAACCTGTGAAATAATTAATTAAATTATGGTGCCCTGAAATGGGGGGACAATGTATAAAAAGTGCTGTAATTTCTACATGGTGAAACCAGCATGTATAAAAATACTCTTTAACAAAAACTGAAAATGTACACTTTAACCACATGTGAATTGTTTAATTGTCCTTTTATATATGGCCAGCTATGGAGCTTACTGTATATTGCCGCACTGAAGTTACTGAATGACTAGTTATGTCCATGCAGTACCTGCTCATGCGCTAATTTGAATGATTACAAGAATGATAAGCTGGTTTCCGCTACACGTCATGATGTAGCTTTATGTTCCACCCTGACTATAACATGGATGTATTCCATTAAAGTTACTGATCCATAGGCACTTCATTTCATAAGCCATCATTGTAAGTGTTTATCAACTGTCATAATGCATGTATATTTAATAAACACTTCATACACATCAATAAGCTATGCAAGACAAATAAAATAACGTGGCACAAAGCCACAATTCTAATAATTGTTTGTATTGACTGAACACATTTATATAGGGTGGATTTATCGTACTTAAATTTGGATTTTGATGTCCTTTCTATGTGCTATTTACCAAAATTATATATGTGTGTGTGTGTGTGTGTGTGTGTGTGTGTGTGTGTATATATATAATATATACATATATACCTACCCCAACGGACTCCCCGTTCTATCCAACATCTAATTATTTCGATTGTGTCTCCATCCAGCAATGGCAGCTCAGAAAGCAGTCGGAAAGGTCATATTTGGCCATTTTTATGTCTTGAGTCCAATTCTTTTTTGGCTTTATTTTACATTGGGGAAATTCAATGAGTGAACTGGAGTTGTACTAAGATCTTAACACTCAAAAGGCAGGAGCCCAAAAGAGGATATGCACTTGCATGCTTGTCTGGGAGTTCTCATAAAAGCACTTCGCTGAATGGGGTTGTTTTCATATGTTGTGATTGATGCCTGCCACCCAAAAATTGAGACCTTAGGCATACACTCATGATTCAAACACACAAAAAATGAAATACAAATGAAAATGTTTAATGCATTATCTACTGAGAACCTTTGACTGGCCATGTAACAGTGTTTCATTTCCCGTTTTGTTCATGAAGCTCTGTTAAGATCTATTTTCGCTCTGTCTTTGCTCCTGAGTCTTAACTATGGTGAAGTTCAGTAAACAGATGAATCGCCAGCTTCTTGCAAGTGTTGAGGTGCAGCAGTCAAATCCAAATTTTATTGAGTCCACAAGGCATATATGTCAGCAGAATGCTTTGGCAATAGCAAGCTATACGAAAATAGTACAGATAATAATATATGTTTTTATGACTTGAATGACTATGACAGTTTCGCAAGAACATCTTATTATATATTCTTAGTTTTTTGTTTAGAGGTGCTTGGTGCTTAAGACATACTTGACACCGATATCATCACATCATTGAAGGTATTAAACAAACACCTGTCATTTTCACCCAATTATGGCTCATATCCCATTTACAGTAAGGAGTGGGTGTCACCAGAGACAATTGTTTCAGCCTCAGAATCTTTTTTGCCCTCAATTGCTCTCCTCCACAGAAGAACAGTCTGCATACTAACATTCTGTTAGTCCTTGTTTATGAGCCCTAACTTAAGTAGTATCTGCTACAGTTTTTTTACAATCACTTTGGCGCTAATCTCACAAGTTTGTGTACAAAACCTTAGACACAAGACTCAAAATGGTCGGCGCTTGCACATTTATATTTTTGAAGAAATCCTGCACTTCCAAACTCATTGGTTCAAACATCTCATTTTAGGAACATTTGTTTAGATCACCCACACCTATAGCTTCACTGTTTAGTTTTTTTAATAATACATTATTATTGCAGAAGAAAATACTTCATACATATTTCAATATGGTTCTTTTTGTGGTTCTAAATAAAGGGAATAGTAAAAAGAGTAGAAGAGGTTTGTTTCACTTTTTTTTCTACAGATAGAACCGTGAGTTTTACTGGGCACTTAAATATGCTTTCAAATGGTATATAAGAACCCAGTAAGACAGCATTTCAGGTCCAGAGAACAGAACCAACAAAGATGCCATGTTACAGTACTACATTTCCTAATATAATGCACAAATCTGCCCCACCCCCACTCTCTCATATTAAAGATGATAAACAGTTCTATGCATTGTGCAGAAGTGAGTGTAGAGTGTGCAGACAGGATACAGGAAACACAGAAAAGTTCAAGCTTCCTCTTCTTCGAATTCACTTCTTCAGAAATTGATGTGAAAGCTGTGGCTGACACAATGCCTGCTTCAACTCCTTTTTCTGTGAGTTGAAACTGGTTTATCAGTCACCATGCGATGCTCTTAGAGACATGAGTGCAGGGACCCCCTCTCTCTCTCTCTTTCTCTCTCTCTCACTCTCACTTGATGCCAGCCAAATGTACAGATAATGTATAATTACAAAAATTGACATTTTTATGCACTATCCCAAAGTAGCCCAATGATATTTGGAAGATTTAGTCTTCTTTAATGCATTGGTAAGTCATGGAGATCTGCTGAGAGAGGGCAGTCTCTCTCTCTCTCTCTCTCTCTCTCTCTCTCTCTCTCTCTATCTCTCTCTCTCTCACTCACACACAAACACAAAAGCATATTGTATACTTCTGTACAGTCTCCACTGGGGAATAGAGGTCTTCCAAGCATCTTGTAGCCTTCAGCAAAGGTATAAAGCAATTCCGGTGTAACCTTTTTCCTTGAATGTTGTTCCTGGTATGAGTAATGTGGTATGCCTCCTGTAAAACAGAATGCTCGCATAGTGACAGGTCATCTGCCAAATTGTGTCCTGGGGCCATGCTACAGAGGAAAAGCCTGTCTGTTTCCTGTCTTATCTCATATACTTGAGAAGGGATTTTTAATCAATTGGTGTTACAGAAACCTCAGGGCTGTGATGTTAGTGTGCTACCTTATCTCACCTATTATATCCTAACTTTACTGTGGATAAATTACATCATATATATCCCATTTAATACTGGGGATTTCAGTCCAGAAGTGGACATTTAGAATGAAGGGTTACTTATCATGTCTTTCAGTAAGTATATAATGATCTAAGTCTTATCAGACTTGTGAAATGGGATGGAATATTATATTGAATAAGTTCACAACCAAAACCACTGGACATTCTAGTGTCTGCTATTAGCTATTTTATAGAGCTAAATAGATGCTATTTAGTATCAGCAGCCGTAGGTCACTGTCCACTCAATCCTAGGAGTTTGGAATATAATTTAAAATGTGAAGGAGCAAGGCAACCCCACTGTAATATATATTAACCGTGCTTCAATTTGGACAAGACAATGTGATTTATAACTATAATTTGTAACTCTGCAATGGCTTAACCCTGTGTCAAATTTGTACAAAAGGATAGAATTGAATAAGATATTTCTGTAGGTTATGGTCTTTAATTATGTTTAGTTAGTTCTTCTGCATAATAAATATCTGAGCCAGTCAGCCATTATACTGTAGGTCAGCCTTTAAGAGTCTTTACTGGTTTTCTTACTCTTCATTCTCATGGAAATTGCCTTTGTGGAATTTGCACATACCTGACAGATGAATACATAAAGATTTAAACAGTGAGTGCAACGTACAATAAAGTACAAAACAACATGTGTTCAACAATAACCTGTCAACACATCAATGTCATCATCATGATTATATGTGTATGCGTGTCGGTGTATGTACAGACAGTGGACACATTTCTAAACATGGGGATGTTGTCAGAGATCAAAGGCTTCCCTGTCTAGGCAGGGTTGGGGTCCATAGTATGGCCAATACTCTGCCATCATCCTCAGTATGAATTTGAACTAAGTGTGCCCAGGGTATGTCTGCCACTCTGACATCATGAGGTGGTGAGATTATGTCTCCAAGTCCAAACACTTCATTCAGAGGAGTGATGACTGGATGTAAGATGCATATTTTAATCCTGTTGCTGACTCATCCACAAACCTTTGACTAGTTTACGCCGTACGTATGCGAGTTGCTTGATATGTGGCACTGGAGCCTACTGGAACATCCAGTATGGGTGAGCTGGCATTCCTCCTATGAGGGCTAAGTTAAAGCAATAGCTAAAGGGATGTAGAAGTTGATGAAATATGCTTATAGTGCCTAAGCCTTTTCAGTGTATGGGACAGAATGTTATTACTGCTGAAATTATGCTGTCCACCTACTCTGACTATCCCTGCCTGTGTGCGCTAACATGGGTGTTCTGTTCCCCAGGGGAGTCGAGCGGGGACCTTGAGACCAGCGCTGCAGGACTTGCAGGGAACAATAAGCCACTCTGTCCTCCAGCGAGGAGACGTTGCCTAGCAGCAGCAGCCTTGTGACGTCACCCTCAGTCCGCAGCCAGTGGGCGGGGCTCCAGCATACAGTTATAGGGAGATTTACTGTGGTACAAAATCACTCCCTGCGCTGCTGCGACAGTTCTTGATGTAGAAAAAGTGCAACCCCTCAGCCACTACCACCCCCCCCCCTCCCCATAAATCCTCTCGGAAAGTAGGCAGGGAGGAGACAATACTGCTCTGCGCAGTGTACACCTCACTAGCGGACCTGCTGTCATAAGTGTTAATCAGCACTTTCATTTTCCCACTGCATTCCATTTCCATGATTATTGATTCCGCAAGCGTTGAGTTGTGCGCAGTGGGGGCGGGTGTAGGGGGGGAGAGAGATGGTAGGAACTGCTGAATGGATGCATGAATTCAGCAGTGCTTCAGGACCTTATGACCACTTCAACTCTTCTACTCCCCCCCTGCATACACACACTCGAGCAGAAGGGGAAGATCTGTTATCAGTCCCTCTGCGGGTCAGTTATCGGCCAGCTATTTAACATCAATTAGATGGATCAGTGCACATGATTGGCTTCCTCTTCCACACGGTTGCATCACCTCACTGCATATCCTGCAGTCTGGATGCTTTCCCACTTCCACACTGATCCGGAGTTGGCAACACCTCTCCCCAGAGCACCTGACAACACTATTTTCTCTTGGGCTTATGCACGCTGTGTCATTACTTCCGTTGGCCCTGGGACTCCCATTCACAATACAGCAACCCACCTTTGTGCAGCTTCCATATATATAATAAATTAACTTACATTTCAAGGTGAGACTGGGGTATTCACTAAGAGAGGACACTCTGTACATGCTACTATGAGTCAAAATGATCTCTCCCTCTTTTCTTTCTCTCAAACTCCCGAGGCCTCATTTATCAATATTTTTGGAAATCCGTGTGCAAATGTATGTGTGATCTGAAACAAACTAACCAAGTTCTCCATTTTCATGAAAGACGAGTAGGCACAGCTTTTTTTCGTATCCACGTGAGTATTTTGATAAATACCAATAATCATAAATCAAAGATGCTAATGCTAATGCTTTGTGATTAGACAAATGCTAATCACAAAGACAAAATTTGTGATTAGCATAAATTGACGCCCCTAAAATACCACAGAATTCTGTTTCAGGCAATTTAAAGAGATGGCAGAGACAAAATACTGTGTGGCCTACACATGATCTAATTTATTTGTATCATTATATGACTGTGTGCGCTACAGCGACTTTGTAACTTCTCTTTGAGAACATGAAAATATAAATAAACTTTATTATATATATGTTTATTTTTGTGTGTGTGTTAGTATAAAAGAACATATACGAGATTTCCAAATATTAATTTTCCAAAAGATTTAATTTCACAGAGACATTTGTGTATTTAATTAAAAAAAGTAACATATTATTGTCAGCAATTGACTACTTTTAACATAAAAACTTGATAAAGGCTGTCTGAGATCAGAAGCAAGGAGCCAACCAAAGTCTGCAGAAGAACTGTGGAAAGTTCTCCAACATGCTTGGAACAACCTCCCTGCTGATTGTCTTATAGAACTGCAGGACAGCGTTGGCTGAGAGAAGTGATGCAGTTTTAATGCCGAATGGTGGTCACAAAAAATATTGATTTGATTCAGTTTTTAACTGTTCTGCCAAATTAAAAAGATTTAATGTCAAATGTATAGTACGTTTATTTAGGACCTTTCATTTAATAATTTTTGAATGAATCTTATCTGTACATAATGTTATACAAGTGCCTAAGACTTTTGCACAGTACTGTATATAAAACTTATTTAGGATCTTCTATGGCATTATATTTTCTTATAATAAACTTGAACTTGAACTCGCCGTTATTGTTAGCTGTTTATTCTGTTCAAAAACGCACAAGGAAATTTAGCTGATTGTCCTCGTGGAGAAACATAAAGCAATGTTCCAAACCTGATGATGATCCACTGGGATCTAAACATTGTCTACAATAAAGGTGTGTAAGGAACATAGAATAATTAGTCTACATTTGTTTATATAGGCTACATAAACTATGTATGCGCCACATAGGACTGGAATAAAAACAGTGTAAAATGTGGAGCGGGGTCCAACCTGCTGCAATTTCCTACGCATCAGAGATATTGCTGTTTTTGTAATCTCTGTCTTCAGTTCCACACACTGTAGAACAGGTCAAAGAAATGGTTCCTGTCTGGGATTATCAAGGACCAATACATTTTCACTGTCTTGTGCAGGTTTGCAAGAAGCTGAGGATGAAAAGCACTCATCTGAGTTCTGGCTCCAGTGTGTTGCACAAACTGAGGAGGAGGTGTCTGGGCAGTCAAACCCAAATCGAGAAATCGGCTCGGTCTTTGAATATGAATATGAAGTAAGCCATGTTTTAATCTTCTATTCAAGAAATGTAAATGTCATATAAATATCTAATGCTGCATTCACGTCATATCAGAATGACCAAATTACTACCATCCTACCGGGAAAAACACTTCACGTCAACCTCTGACATTAAACGTGAGGCAAAAAACAAAATGAACCACCTCAGCCACATGTCATGCCACTTCCATACCATGATGTTTCAGCTTGAACTCGCCGTTATTGTCCGTTGTTTCTTTTGTGAGCATGACCAAATAAACTGGCTTGGTCTTGTCATGGTGGGAGGTAATACCCCTTGTCACCGCCTGAGGGCTGAGGATCATTGCTTCCACCTGATCCTCATTAACTCCAGGGTAATTACCTCCCGGGAAGAGTATTTAAGCTCAGTACCAACTACACTTCGGTGCTTGTGTGTCAACTGTTTGCTCTTGAGCCAAGCCAAAAGCACATGGTAGACTCGGTCAGTAGTGAGTCAGGTATTGTGCTGGTGTGTGTATTTGACAACATTACGGGTAAGGAAGGCGTGCAGTATTTCTGTATTGTACACTGGCGCCTCCCCAAAAAAGGTTTTGTGTTTTTTTATTTCAAACTCGTGTGAGTCGGGGGTAGAGGGACGTTGTCCCCGGTATTTGTATTTTGGTTTCCTTTTCTTCCCGAGCTGCGTCTCAAGGTTTTTATTTTATTGTGCCTAGCATTTTACGCTAGGTTGTATTTTCTTTTCGGTTTCCTCAGTTCCCTACCATTGCTGAGGTCTGGCAAAACACCAAGTTTGGTTTTGAGTTTCGCCCTGTTTTGTTTTATTTTCGCTCAGCCACTGTTTCGGCTTTTAATTCTGTTACTCTTTAGATTTGCCTTCGGGTTGGTTTTCGTTGCTCCGGGAGAAGGGATTTATCTAAAACCTGTTTTGTTTGGGATTTAGTGGCGAACACGCACGCGTGCTCGCTTATAAAGGGTTTTCCCTTTAGCCGCTACTGGCTCTCCGTCACCCCAACCTCATAGGTCTTTGAAGATGCGCTCTTTCCAAAGTAGGCTACATTCCCAATACCTGTTTTATGGAATTTATATTCAACTCCACTTAACCATGAATTAATTAGGATTACCGGAATCAAACATCACCCATTTTAATGTTGAATCCTGTTGCATTTTTATATGATATGAATAATTATAATATCCAATTGGCATATTAAAATAAAATAAATAGCCACTCTAAATCAAATTAATTAATGGAATAATAAAATAACAAAACACGCTTTACAAACGTGCGCTTTCATTTCCGCGCACAATACGAACACTGAGACCACTAGTGAAGTTTGTTCAGCTCCTAGGAAAATAAACTTTGATCAATCTGACATTATTTGCGCAAATGCATTCCCAAAGGTTTACGGTCAATTTTGTTTGGCTCACATTTGATAAATGAGGCCCAATAAGTATATATACCGTAAATCCTCAAATTGTGTCCGGGGTCTTTTATTTACTTAGGCTGCACAAAGCACAGGCCTTTATTGGGGCAGGCTTGTATTCGAGGCAGGCCTTTATTTCTTATTAGGCTTCTGGTGTAGAATTTTATTCTTAGAAATAAAGTAAAAGGCTACAATTACACTTCCTGTAACCGTTCAGAAATCAATTAGTGTAGGCTAATCAGGAAACACCGTTTGGTAAGTCATAGTGTCAGTCTTAACAGACTTAGTTTATTGCAAATATTCTCAAACACAATAAATCACATGCAAGTCCAGAATCCATAAAATAACAACTTGCCAGACACGCCTTCATGAACAATAACAAATTAGCGTAGATAACAGCAAGTTAAGGATCTTTTTTTCCTAAAATGCGTTTTATTGTGAGACATGCATTTCGTTTGGAGCAGCATACTGGTAGGCTATCAAAAGATTTTGCTTTGGTTTGAGATTTAATTTACTTTTGGACTGTTTGATTCTATTGCTAAATGTTGGGACTGATGGGCACTGAAATCTGGGGGGTACTTGATGGTTCACTGTTTTATGTAGTTGAAAGAGTGTCGGGATTTCCACCCGTCTGTTTATTGCGAGCCAAGGCAGCCGCTTTCATTCATTCCTTGAACGTGCGCTGTGCTGTAAATACATGGAAACCTTATTGCGTAGCCAAGTAGCCTAAATTGAGTACATTTTTTATTTTGCCTGATTTACTTTTTATTAAATTCGTAGGCTGGAATGCCTTGCGGCAACAATTGTGTTTAAATGTATACTGCTTCAGCCTTTGGCAAGCTACTTAGAAAGGGGCGCCAAGCGACTGGTAGCTTGAGAGCAACGTGTTGGAGGCCCATGGTGTAGGACAACGACTTTTCATTGGCAACAGTATTAAACCAACAAACAATATAAAATATTAAGAAGAGCTCTTTTATTTCATTGAGTTAAATCGAAACAATGTCTTCTAGTGCTCATGGACTGATAGCCCTACTGGTAGGCAATATTACCCCGGCTTGTATTTGGGGGCTGGCCTTTATTTGTCCGAATCGGCCACACCCCCGGCTATTATCCGAGGCCCGGCTTCAAATAGAATCCCGGACACAATTTGAGGATTTACTGTGGACAATTTTAGCCCTAAAAGTGATTTTTGTTGCATCACTTTTTGAATATATCCATATGACCTTGACCTCTGACCTATATAGTTGTTATTGGAAAGATATGTGCCCAGTGTCAACCTTCAAGTTGATACTTTGTTTGTCCCAATCGGATATATATAGTACTTGAGTTATCAGCAAAAACATGTGGTAGGGCATCTTGGAAAAGTAAGTCAAGGTCACAAAACAAATAGATGTTGCACAACTTAAGTAAACATACATCTCTGATGTACAAGGACCTGATGGTGTTGTGCTCATAGCTCCTGATGGTGTTGTGCTCATAGCTCCTGATGGTGTTGTGTTCTCATAGCTCCTGCTGGTGTTGTGCTCATAGTTCCTGATAGTGTTGTGGTCATAGTTCCTGATGGTGTTGTGTTGTCACAGTTCCTGAAGGTGTTGTGTTCTGATAGCTCCTGATGGTGTTGTGTTCTCATAGCTCCTGATGTGTTGTGCTCATAGCTCCTGATGGAAAGAAAACAGCCAATCTGGCAACCGAAACTGGGCCATAAATTGTGCCATGATTTCTCTTTTTCTTCATAAAGGCCTGCTGAACGAGGCAAACGCGGTGAAGGCAGCAGCTTGCAGTATGAAGTACATGATGATGAAACAGATCCTGTACTCCTGACATTGGCAGGTAAAGTTGCGTCTGCTCCTCCGTGATCTGGAGCAGAATCACAGTGGTGACTAAATAGCTGATGTTCTTCACATGTTTTAAGGAGGTCCATTCCATCTTCATGTTTTTTGTTTTCCCCTGAAGAATTCGAATTCATTGGCTCATCATATTGTTCTGATCATTAGACCTTGGGCAATGGATTATGTCTACAAAGTTTCATGGAGATTGGTGAAATCTCCTAGGAGGAGTAGCATTTTCAGTGTTTAAAAAATTTTTTTTTGGAGATTCTAAGCAGGTGGAGCTTATTTATTAGTCATGAGGAATGCCGTACCTAGACAAAATTTCATGACTGTAATCATTTGCAGTTTCAATAGATTGCTATAGTGCCGGGCTTTCGCAAATCGATTTAAAATTCATAGCCTTTTGGCATTACCCTCTAATATTGTGCAAAGTTCCATAAAAAGTGACCAGTCAGTTATAGGTGCTGCCATAGTCTTTCATTGCGGAATAAAACATCATGATAAAGTGAACAATAACAATAGGATGCCTTCGTACCTTCAGTTCTTGGCCCCCTAATATAACTGTATAGTGATTTTCAGAACATGGCACTCAAAGCACTTTCCAAAATAATAAAAAGGATAAAATAAACAAAAGTCATGCATGAATGTAAAATTAGACCTACAAAACATAGTGTAGGGGCATTTTCAAATTAGGGCAGCTTTCTGTATCCAGGCTTAACCTTATGGCTGTGTCATCAGGAAGGAAATGGAGAGGTGGTCTCATTTCTAAATGATGTGGTAAGCTCACAAGTGGTCTTGTCTTGCTTGAAGAAGAGGTGGAGTAAGGCACACTGGGGTGTGGCAATATACTTGTAAAGATTACACTGTAGTTTCTACAAGCAATAATTTATGATGGTCCAGTAGGTGTAGAAAGAAGCAATGAACGTTTACGAGTTATAACAGGTGTCGGATTTAACTCTACAGTACCTACTTACGATCTGCGTTTGCTGCTGCTGCATGCAAATCTAAGTGGCTGCTATAAACTACCAGTTTATTTTGCCACCCCCCTTTGGTAGGAAAGGTGTGCAAAAGAAAGTGGTCAAAGCTTCAGCTGGGAGTCTGCCTGTGAGGAGACCACGGCTATAGATCAGTCTTATTCAACGTCTTTTGATGGAGGTTGAACAAGACCAGATAGCTCTTTGGAGTGGTTACTCAAGGCATACACACTACTGAACAAAGGTTAGAGGCTTTAGTTGTCCTCAGAGGAACTGAAGAAGCTCTCTTCAGACAAGGTATCTTCCCTATCAGAGTCATGCTGGTGACTCTGAGGCTTGGGCCTACCGGGTCGGTCTTCTCTCCAATTCCGGCTGGAATCAGAGTGTGAGAAGCGACCACGGTGGCTCTTAACCGGGAACTTACTCACATGCCGTTGTTTTGAGCCATTAGATTTTAATGGGGCAACTTGGGAAGTGCCGGCGGGCTTGGTTGGAACAACGTGCTTAGCTGTTTCCAATACCTCGTTCCTGGGCACAATCCTTAAAGTGTCCCAGACCATTTGGGCTTCATTTCTTAATTCAAGGGCTGAGTGTTGGCCCCTTGAAAACAGTGAAACATGAGTTCGGACACAGGGGTGCAGGTTGTGCACAAAAAGGGATTTGAAGGCTTGATCTTCATCTAAGCCTGGTCCGTTTCTGCCCTGGAAAAAAGCATGTTTAAGACGTTGGTAAAAGTCTTTTGGTCTTTCTGTACGGCTATGTTTAACCTCCACAGATTTGATCATGGCTGTGGCCTGATCAAACCGTGGCAGGTACTCAGCTACCAACGCTTCACAAACCTTGGGATAGCTGGAACGAACCTGTGGTGGAAGTTGTTCCATAAATGTATGGATCTCTCTGGTTGAGGTTTTCCATACAAGTCGTACCTTTTCTCGATCGGTTGCCCTGGGCAGATCCGAGAGACAGTAGTCAACTTCCCTCAAGTAACTCTGAATGTTAAATTCGGAGTCCTTCGGGTCAAATGTGTGGACATACTTCGCCATGGCCTCTAGCTCCTCACCATGTGAAGTTGCACTAGTCTGCCTGTTTGGAGAAGGAGAGCCTGAAATCACATTTGGATGTGAATGCGTTTCATGCGGAGCTCGACGTCCTCGGTTTGGTTTAGGGGGTGGAGCTACAAAACTGTCATTCTCACAATGGTTGGCAGAAGATGAATTGTCGCTGTCAGTGTACTGTACAGAGCTGTCACCTATCCTCTCAGTTATAAAGGGAAAGCTAGCAGGATTAGCGTTGCTTTTTGTGTGCCCAATTAATAACGTTAGATCTCCTCTACCGTGTCCACGGGAGGGTTCCCTGACCTCCTCATGAGAGGGGTGGGCATGGAAGGTGCAGTCCTGTACTTGCCTGACTGTTTCTCCCTTGCGGAGATGGACCACCGTTGGGATGGAGTCCCCCCTTTCCCTCTCCAGGGAAGAGGTGGGCAAACCATTGCATGGGTGGTCAACAGCACTGGAATCTGAGGAGACTGACGAGTCTCCATCAGAGCAAGCTGTGGAACCGGGATCTGACAAACCCGAATCAATTTGCTTACAGAAGAGAGTGGATGCAGTAGCTTGTGGCATCCACTCTTCAACTGAAATAATTCCTCTCTGTAGGAACAAAGATCTGATTCGGCTGAATGCAGATCACGCAAGTATTGTACTGCTTTCTTGCCAACAGTTTGAAGTTCAAGTAAAACACTGGTGTGTTGTCCTTTGAGGTATGCCATCTCTGATTCTAAGTTTTTGTTGCTCTGAAGAGCAAGACTAATCTGTCTGGCAAAATTCAAGACCAGACAACTTAGAATTGGGTCTTTTGAATGGTTGGGGGAGTGGCCTTTCTCGTTGATTAGTGAGAACATTTCTTTCCTACAATCAGTGAGGTTCATCTGATTCAGGAAAGTTATGTAGCCAGGTGCTAAACCATGGGCTAAAAAGGAAAGGTACTCATCAATAGATATAGGTTCCATATCTCAAGCCAAATAAAGCTAAAAGCTAAATCAGTAACTTAAGAGGGTACTCTTGAAGTTAACAATTTGACAAGGGCCTTGAGCTCCTAACAGTTGGCAATGATTGTTTCCCAATATCACAATCCAACATACAAGTTGTGATGAAGGATAAAGAATTTAAAACGCTCTTTGAATATTCTCTATAACTATAGTACAAGGTAGCTATAGCATCACACAGGGACTCGAGTTGCACTAGCGGTACTGCAATGCAACAACAGCAAAATGACCGAACATATGGCGGATATTCAGACAGTAAAATAGGAACTGTGATGCTGATCACATTAATCCTAAATACCAGAATGTGATTGGTTGAAATTACAATTAAATTTGGATTTAAATGTAAAATTCAATTAATTATTAAAATTACTTTGACAAAGTAATTATAATTAATAATACAGTGCGGCTAATAATACAATTATTGATAATACGTATTATACCGGAAGGTAAATGCCAATCAACAAACTACCGTGTAAGATTACGGATGTAATGCCACAATGTTACACGAGGGGGCAGTATATTGAGAAAGCGGCTCATGCAGGCTTTCAAAAATGGTACAAGGGTGACATCTAGGTGACATCTGGCAAATTTCACTTGTGGCAATTTAGCTGAGAAAGAATGCCGAGAATTCGTTCTGGAGTCACGTGACATGAGCCAAAGCTCGTCTTTCTCATGCAGACTCCAAATATGGAGGGGAATTCGTTATGAAGTCACAAGACATGAAATTTGAGCCAAAGCTAGTCTTCCTCACACGGGGCGCCAAAATATGTAGGGGTCCTCGCACGGGCCGCCAAATAACGCAGGGATTTTACTCTCTACGAAACCAGGGCGCCAGTTAAACGTTGTGTCGCAGTATAACTGCAAAAAGTAATCAGTCTCATAAAATTACTATTATCAGGAATATCTAACCACAAATTTAGTATTTTAATTAATAATTAAAATAACCAATATTAATGATTAAACATACCGATAACCTGAAGGTTGGAAGTTCTTCGAAAGACTGCTTTAACTCGGCTCTCATGTCTATGTGATTCCAAAACGGACACCAGGGTTTAATAAAATATATTTATTTATTTATTAAACACAGAACAGATAAACTAACGGGAATTAGTAGGGGAAGTTAGGGTGTGTGTGGGCGCGAGCAAGCGCGCGTGTCGCTTGAACAAAGGAAAGGTGGGAGTAGCTAGCTTGAGTAAGCTAGAGTTCTGGGTGTGGTAATGAGTTAGAGTTAGCTGTGAGAAGGGACTACTTGCGTAGTTTTACTCTATATATGCGCAAAAGACGGCGAATCAATTCACGTACATATATATGTAGCTAACCAAACACATTACAATGGTAGGATGGTAAATATTGAAACACAGATTCACAAAAACAGTTAAGACTAAACTAAACACTGCCTATGCCTGAATGTTTGTTCTCTTACTGAGTTCATACGCATTGGATCCAAAAGACGTGCTGTCCTTATAGGAGCCGCGATGGTGCTGTGAATGCGTGTCCTGGAGAGGTGCGCAGGCTGGGGCGTCTTAGCCGCGCGTTGTCGTCTGGTCCACTCGGTTGCCGGAAGGATGTTCGCTTGTCCTTTTTCCGGGTGGAAAAGTTTGTTGCTGTTGTTCGATGGTGAGCTTTGCAGGAGTAAACTGATGTAGCGTTCCGCGTACACCAGTTTCCACTCGCTATAGGCCACGAAGTTACCGCGAGGTAACTGGGTGTGTCCGTAGGCCTGGTAGTGCGCTGTGCAGCATTCAGCCTCTGTCCGAGTCTCGGAGCAGATGAGCTGAAGCGAATGGCCAAAAAAGGTGCGTCGAAGAGAAGAAGCAGAAGAAGAAGCAGAAGAAGCAGAAAAAGCGGAAGAGAGATCCCAAGAACGTGTCTTGCTCTTATACTGGACCGTTTATTGCTCCCGCCATTACGGGATTGGCTGAACCAAGTTAGACGTCATTCGTGGTGGACGTCGCAGAATTTTCCTGTGGGAATGTGGAAGTTGTAGTCCCTACAATAGGCAGCATTTAAAAGGATAAGACAACATTAAAATACAAGCAACTGCTTTCAAACTAGCTTTATTTCTGTGTAAAAAAAAATGGCATCCATCTCTACAGAAATATTTACATTTACATTTTACATTTTAGTCATTTGGCAGACGCTTTTAATCCAAAGCGACTTACAAGTTCATAGGTTCTACCATAAGTCAAAGCATCACATCCAGAAACTAGCAAAATACACATGAAATGCTGTTCTAAACATAGTTGTCATGAAAAGTGCATTTTTTTTTTTTTTTGGGGGGGGGGGGGGGGGGGGTGTTAGACAAGGATAGGGATATCAGAAAGGAGGGACAGGGGAAATCAGGAGGGAGGACTAAGGTAGAGTTTGAAAAGGTGTGTTTTGAGTCTGCGTCGAAATAGGGGGAGGGATTCTGCTGTTCTGACAGTGGTAGGCAAGTCATTCCACCACTGAGGAACCAGAACGGAAAACAGGCGTGAACGTGCAGCTCGACCGCCAGGTGCACGTAGAGAGGGAACCGTAAGGCGACCAGAGCTGGCAGACCGGAGTGGTCTAGCTGGGGAGTAGGGAGTGATCAGGGATTGTATGTAAGGTGGGGTAGTCCCCTTAGCAGCCTGAAATGCCAACACTACGTCCTTGAAACGGATGCCTGCGACAATAGGAAGCCAGTGGAGGCCAATGAGAAGCGGGGTGACATGAGCCGACCTGGGCTGACTGGTGATCAGGCGGGCTGCAGCATTCTGGACCAGCTGGAGGGGCTTGATGGCACACGCTGGGAGACCGGCTAGGAGGGAGTTGCAGTAATCCAGGCGGGAAATGACGAGCGCCTGGACTAGGAGCTGGGTGGCTTTCTCAGTCAGGAGATGACGGATACGGCGTATATTATACAGAAAGAACCTGCAGGTTCTGGCAGTGGAGGATACTTGCGGAGCCAGGGTGAGGCAGTTATCAAGAGTCACCCCAAGATTCTTTGCCGTACGGGAGGAGGAAACTACAAAGTCCTCAACAGTCAATGAGAGGTCGATTGACGGAGAGGACTTAGCAGGGATGTAGAGAAGCTCAGTTTTGGCAAGGTTGAGCTTCATCCACGCAGAGATATCAGCCAAGCAGGCAGAGATCCGTGTGGTGATTTGGGTGTCGGGGGGGAAGGAAATGAAGAGTTGGGTGTCATCAGCGTAGGAATGATAAGAAAAGCCGTGGGAAGAGATAACAGAACCAAGAGACATGGTGTATAGCGAGAAGAGGAGAGGCCCAAGAACCGAGCCCTGCGGGACTCCAGTTCGTAGGGGGTGAGGGTCGGAGACTGAGCCCCTCCAAATCACCTGGTAGGAGCGACCAGAGAGGTAGGAGGAAAACCAAGCGAGTGCAGAACCTGTGACACCCATCCCAGACAGCGATGAGAGCAGAATCTCATGGTTGACTGTATCGAAGGCGGCCGACAGGTCGAGGAAGATGAGGACAGAGGAGAGGGATTTTGCTTTAGCAGAGTGGAGTGCCTCAGTGACTGCGAGCAGGGCAGTTTCAGTGGAGTGGCCACTCTTGAAGCCAGACTGGTTGGGGTCATGGAGATTGTAAACAAATACAACGTAAACAAAACAAGCCTTTTGCTTTTTTAAACATTTTTTATTTGATTTTGTTTTATACAATCATTAAGACACAAGGGTTGTAGGAATGCTAAAGATATAAGCAAGCATGTGCTGGTAATATGGGGATAATGAATATAAGAAAGCATGTGCAGTTAATATGAGGATAATGAATATAAGAAAGCATGGGCAGGTAAGGCGGGCGGCCTGTAGCGTAGTGGTTAAGGTAAAGGCGTTATGGGAATGCCGGTAAAGGATCCAAATGCAGACCAGAAATGGAGCGTAAAAACAGGGTTTATTAAGTCCTCAAAAATCGACAACGCACAACAGCCGACCACAGGAATAAAAAGTAAAACACAAAAAATCCAAAGCTCAGAAGTTACAAGGAACGTGAACAAAAATATCCTCCAAAAATCAGGACAAGTAAAACACAAAAATCCAACCAAAAAATAATTTACTAGGAACAAAAAGTAATACAAACAGAACAGCAAAAAGCTAAGCAGAGCTTAAAGAACTTAAATAACAGAGGAAGGCTAATAATGGGCAGGAGACAACGAGGAACAGGGGGAACCAATCAGGGCAATGATTATGTAAATTAACCGAAGGGGGCGTGGCTAACAGAGGCAGGTGAGGGCGGGGTCAGGACAAGGAAAACAAGAGCATATGGTGAGGCAGACAATCACAGGCAATACTAAGACAGTCATGACAAACATGAATATGAAAAATAATAAATTACAAAAATAAAGGATAATAAACAATGAAATTAATTCACAAAACACCGATCATGACAAAAGGACTGGGACCTGCAAGGTCGGTGGTTCGATCCCCGGTGCAGCCACAACAACATCCGCACAGCCGTTGGGCCCTTGAGCAAGGCCCTTAACCCTGCATTGCTCCAAGGGAGGATTGTCTCCTGCTTAGTCTCATCAACTGTACGTCGCTCTGGATAAGAGCGTCTGCCAAATGGCAATAATGTAATGTAATAATGTAATGTAAGATGGGGATAATGAATATAAGCAAGCATGGGTAGGTAATATGGCGGTTTTCACCATGCAGGGTTTCATAATACACTGTTTTAGCTGTGCTATACCTGGAGAAGAGGTGAGGAACCGTAAACAGGAAGTCCGTCAACAGGAAACGAGGCACAGACTTATCATTAAATCTGATTTTCTTTTCAAGTTTGTTTTCTCGAAACATATTCAAAGGCTTCATGTTCATGGCTACAGCTAACTGATACTGTGAGAATTTTACTTTGTCTGTCCTGTTTTGTAGTTGTTCTAGCGAACTTACTTACTGCACAGTATGTCGCTTTGGATAACAGCATCTGCCTAATAAAATGTAATGGCAACACTTTATAATAATGATAATTATTAATAATTTATAAATGTATCTAAATCATTTGTTAATGAATAGTTCATTATGAACTCATAACTTGTTAATTACTTAAGGGATTGTTATTATTAAGTGTTACCCAAAATTGTTACTGTATACAGTTTGCTCATTGCAGTATATAAAAATAAATCCAGGAACAATGTGGCGTAACAGTATTGTAAGATGGTGTTCAATATTATTTTCATCTCAAGGCCTCCATTTATGGTCTTTGGCTAGGGAACCACCTTCTCAATGAAGTGGTTAACATTTGACACCATTTCCTGCACCCACTACGGACCACAATAATACCATATCAGATTACATTTTAAGAATTAAGTGAATGCTGCAATCCACAATGATTTACAATGCTTAGATTGTTTAGATACAATCCATTTACACAACTAGATATTTCCTGAAGCAATTCAGGTTCCAGAATATATCATAAACACTTTATTTGGCTCAAAACTGGTGATTGAGAAGGCTGAGACATATAGATATTTTCTTTCTGAGATATAGAGATTATGCTTCTTGACCAATGAGCATTGGTAGACAGGTACATTGTCCTCCTTAAAGATTGCCCTCTCAGTAGGAAATAACTACATGGGATTAAGATGGTTACTTGGAACCACTCAGGGGGAAGAGTAGTCAAAAACGCTACTCAAGTACTATTACTTTAAAGTAATGATTACTGAAGTTAGAATATAAGTAGTCAAAAAAGTTATTTGAGTAAGAGTAAGAAAGTATCCACTGAAAAAAGTACTCCAGTACTGAGTTACTTTCGACAATAGGATCTGATTTAACCCCTGAAGCATCACCCCTTTTCTTGAAACAACCTTGTAAATGACATACCCAAAATAAAAATGTTGCTATTCTTGAACCCTTTTGACAAGAGGCATAGACCTGATCTCTTCTGAAAGGTAAACATTTGGGGACTGTTTCCCAAGAGTCAGCATTACTGTAAATATTACTAATGCAAAGTTACAGAAGCCCAAACACAGTGAGAAAGAAACAGATCACTGAAAATATGTTATGTTTTTCAATGGATACCAAATTTGGCTGATGCAGTTAGAATGGAGCCATAGCCACAACACTGGAATCCCCATTCAAATATGATGACAATATCACCAAAAAGCATTCTGCATTGTTTTTTCTAAGCTATGTCTAGGCAGTTTTCCAAAAATGAAATTTGCTTATTAAAATACACAACACTTTCAATTCTGAAAGTGTTTTCCCCTCGCCTGTCACGCCTGTGACCACCTACCTCACTGTCACAACCACCCTTTCCTTGTGCTCTCCTGAGGCAGCAACAGGTGAAGAACATCATAAAAAATAAGTACAATAATCACAATCTCTTGTATACTAATATATTCATTGAGGTCCATTGATTGAAGTTTTTGTCAAATACCAAACCCCCATCACAAGTCAAACACATTCCACTATTCCACCTGTTCTTCATTATTCAAAACCAGACTGGCTCCTTATTTATAAGCTTATTGAATAATAATAAAATATTTTGATGTTTGTAATTTGATGCTCACCCTATATAAAATTAGGTCACATCACTGAAAATTCCCTCTATTGTGGAGTCAAAGATGTTTTCACTGTCTTCTTCAGAAACATTCACTCAGACAAGTGATTAATTGGAAGTCATGTTAGCACGTTTTTACTATTAGAAACTATTATGCATTTGGCTTGCTGGACCCTTGCAGTGAAAAGGACACTGACATTATCATATTTCCAAAGGGCAGAGAAGGCGAGGTCCCCCCAAGCTAATTTTGCCACCCACATGTTACAAAATAAGGTACTTTTGTTGCTAAAGAAATGGAATATTAAAATAGGTTACACAGATGGAACCATGAGTTTTAACGCTTTCAAATGGTATATGCTGTTACCATAGTCCTCCAGGTGCCCTGGGAAGTTTCCTTGATGAGCTTGACACTCTACTCAGCTCGTTCCCTGAGGATGGGACCCCACTTATCCTCCTGGGAGATTTCAACATCCACCTGGAAGCCTCCCAGTCTGCTGCCTTCTTACCACTACTTCACTCCTTTGACCTCTCTCTGCAGCACTCTCCCCCAACTCACATGCTGGAAACCTTCTCTACCTGATCTTTCTGAGAAACTGCTCCTCTTCTAACCCCACTGTTACCCCTTTACACAAGTCTGATCACCACTTCATTTCCTTCTCCATCCCCCTAGCCCCTCTGCCTCCCTCCCCTTCTCTCACCCCCACTGTTTCTGTCCGATGTAACCTCCCTCCTTCCTTGCCCCCAGAGTCACCGCTTCCCTCCCTCCTCTTGAATCCTTCTCCAAACTACCCACTGATTCTGCATCTTCCGCGCTGCTTTCCTCTCTCTCCTCAGCCCTTGACTCTCTCTGTCCTCTTGTCTCCCGGCCTGCTGGATCCTCCCCTCCCAGCCCATGGGTTTCTGACCTTCTACGTTCCTCCAGGCCCAGCCTACGTGCAGCTGAGATGAAGTGGAGGAAATCAAAAGACCCATCGGACCTGTCTTCCTACCAGTCTCTCCTGGTGGAATTCTCCTCCGCTATCACCACTGCCAAAAGAAATTACTTCCAAACAAAAATCCAGAATTCCACTTCTAACCCTCGTCAACTGTTCTCCATTTTCTCCTCTCTCCTCAGCACACCTCCCCCACCATCTCAGTCCTCGCTCACTGCTGATGACTTTGTGGTATTTTTTGACAGGAAGGTTGCAGATATCCGCAGCACCTTCGCGACCCCCACCACTTCTATGCCTGCCTCCCTTTCTGTGTATGCCCCCTGTTTCTCCTCTTTCTGTCCTCTTACAGATGCTGATGTGTCTCACCTCCTCTACCCTACTACTTGTGCCCTGGGCCCCATCCCCTCAAACCTCTTTCAGGCAATCACGCCTGACATCCTCCCATTTGTCACCTCCCTTATTAACTCCTCTCTGTCCTCTGTCTGCTTTCCCTCATCATTCAACAGGGCCTACATCACCCCGCTCCTAAAGAAACCCACTCTAGACCCCTCTTGCATTCGAAACTACCGTCTGGTATCTCTCCTTCCTTTCCATCTGCCATCAGACCCCTACAACTGATCCAGAATGCTGCAGCCCGTCTGGTATTCAATGTTCCCAGACATTCACATGTCACCCCCCTGCTCAGCGACCTCCACTGGCTGCCTGTTATGGTTCGCATCAAATTTAAAACTTTGGTGCTCGCATACCAGGCAGTTAAAGGATCAGCCGCTGTATATATTCAATCCCTTATCAAGACCTATACACCAACAAGACCCCTCCGTTCTGCCACTTTGTGCCGTCTGGCGCCTCCCCCTCGCCACACCTGCACTTCACGCTCATGACTGCTGGCTGTCCTGGTCCCACGGTGGTGGAATGACCTCCCGGTGGATGTCAGAATGGCATGGAGTCTCTGACCTCCTTCAAGCGCAGACTGAAGACCCATCTCTTCAGGCTACACCTTTCCCTCCCCAACTCACCACCATGATTAGCCTTAGACTGTAATGGCACTTATGTATAGATTGTATAGATATTGTTACTTGTATAGGTATTGTTGTTTTTTATTGGCTGTTGTATTGTTGTATTCTTGCTGCCAACTGTGGTATGCTAGTTGATTGTACTCTTCAAGTGTTTCTGTATGTTTACACTAGTACTGTCCTCTCAGGTCCTCTTTGCACTTGTATCTTGTGTTTGATTTGCACTTTGTTGTACATTGCTCTGGATCCATCCATCCATCCATCCATCCATCCATCCATCATTACCCGCTTATCCGGAGTCGGGTCGCGGTGGCAGTAGGCAAAGCCGGGTATTCCAGGCGTCCCTCTCCCCAGCAATGCATTCTAGCTCCTCTTGGGGGATCCCGAGGCGTTCCCAGGCCAGGAGAGATATATAATCTCTCCAGCGGGCTCTGGGTCTCCCTCGGGGTCTCCGCCCAGTTGGATGAGCCTGGAAAACCTCCAAAGGGAGGTGCCCGGGAGGCATCCTGATCAGATGCCCGAACCACCTCAATTGGCTCCTTTCGACGCAAAGGAGCAGCGGCTCTACTCCGAGCTCCCTCTGGATGTCCGAGCTCCTCACCCTATCTCTAAGGCTGAGCCCGGCCACCCTACGGAGGAAGATCATTTCGGCTGCTTGTATACGCGATCTCGAGCTTTCGGTCACTACCCAAAGCTCGTGACCAAAGGTGAGGGTTGGGACGTAGATCGACCAGTAAATTGAGAGCGAATCTCATCTACACCAGGCGACTTGCCACTGAGGAGCTTTTTGACTACCTCAGCAACTTCCGCCAGGGATATAGGTGCAGATTCCGCAAGCGTTGAGATGTGCGCAGTGGGGGCGGGTGTAGGGGGGGGGGGAGAGATGGTAGGAACTGCTGAATGGATGCATGAATTCAGCAGTGCTTCAGGACCTTATGACCACTTCAACTCTTCTACTCCCCCCCTGCACACACACACTTGAGCAGAAGGGGAAGATCTGTTATCAGTCCCTTTGCGAGTCAGTTATCGGCCAGCTATTTAACATCAATTAGATGGATCAGTGCACATGATTGGCTTCCTCTTCCACATGGTTGCATCACCTCACTGCATATCCTGCAGTCTCGATGCTTTCCCACTTCCTACTGATTCTATTGGGCTTATGCACGCTGTGTCATTACTTTCATTGGCCCTGGGACTCTCATTCACAATACAGCAATCCACCTTTGTGCAGCTTCCATATATATAATAAATTAACTTACATTTCAAGGTGAGACTGGAGTATTCACTAAGAGAGGACAGTCTGTACATGCTACTATGAGTCAAAATGATCTCTCCCTCTTTTCTTTCTCTCAAACTCCCTAAGCCTCATTTATCAATATTTTTGGAAATCCGCGTGCAAATGTGTGTGTCTGAAACGAACTAACCACGTTCTCCATTTTCATGAAAGACAAGTAGGCACAACTTTTTTTCATATCCACGTGTGTATGTTGATAAATACCAATAATCGTAAATCAAAGACGTGTGCACAAAATTTGTGATTCGCATAAATTGACACCCCTAAAATACCTAAGGACCACGGAATTCAATTTCAGGCAATTTAAAGAGATGGCAAAATACTGGGTAGCCAACACGTGATCTGATTTATTTGTATCATTATATGACTGTGTGTGCAGTAAATATAAATAAACTTTATTATATATATGTTTATTTTTGTGTGTTAGTATAAACACATGCGAGAATTCCAAATATTAATTTTCCAAAAGATTTAATTTTACAGAGACATTTGTGTATTTAAAAGTAACATATTTGAGATGGGTGCGTGGGGGGTTTGGACCCAAAATGCATGACTCAGAAACAATGGTGTTGTAAAGTCCCGTCAGGGCTTTATTCGGGGTATATCCAGAGAGCGTAGTCAAAAACAACACGTAAAATCCAGTCGAAAAACCAAAGCGCAGTACCGAGGGAGAAGGCAGTCTCGTAATCGGCACACCATGCAAGAAGTCCGGTATCTGGGAAAGCTGTCAGCGGGGCAAAAGTACAGGCGGGCGGTAGGCAGGCTCAGGGTCGATGATGGCGCAAGAGTCAAGACCGAAGTCTGCTTTGCGGGGCAAAAGTTCAAAAACAGCAGGCGAAGTCGTGGTACAGGCAGGCAATGGTCAACAAAACAGAAGTCAATAATCTTTGGTCAAACAGGCTTGGATCGTAACGAGTAGACAATGGCTTGACAAATACGCTCAAAAGGTGCACTGACGAACAGGGGGCAACAATTTTGAAACTGAGCTTTATATGCAGGTGTAGACAGGTGTAGACAATTAGCTTGAGAGCAGCATGAGAATGGAAATCAGGTGTGGAGGATTGGCAAGTTTACAAGGTAATTAGTAATCGTTAGTAATAAACCTATCCTGCCCTAGCGTTAGTAAATTAGTAAATGACATGCACAAGAAACAAAAGGTAACATGAACACATGGTTAGGATGTTAGTATTACCCAATCCTGATCTAGCGTTAGTAGATTAGTAAGAAGACAAGGGAAATTGAAACAATTAGGGTGTGAGTGACAGAAAGGGAGAGAGAGAGAAAGCAGGGATGCAAGGTTTGCAAAAAGACACAAAAAAGTGTATGCTAAACAATGAACAGAACCACATAACATGAAACAAACATAAATCATGACACAACAAGTTTGTGAAATTATGACAATAAACTATATAACATGACATGGCAAGACTAAGAAATAAATGGTAACAAGAACTAAACATGAAACATAACAAGATAATGAAACGTAACAAGAAATAAAACATAAAAACATGGCGAGACTAGACTAACATAACGTGACATGACAATAACGTAACTAAGACAATGACGAAACATGAAACATGACGTGACAGACATGAAACTTGACAGGACCCCCCCCCCTTAACGACCAACTCCTGGCGGTCCTTTGAGCTTGTCAGGGTGGTCACGATGGAAATCAGTTATAAAAGATTTGTCCAGAATGAGACTGGGAGCAACCGAGGAACGCTCCTCCGGGCCATAACCCTCGCAGTCAACTAGGTATTGAACACCACGGCCTCTCTTACGAATGTTCAACAGTTTCTTTACTGTAAATGCAGGGTGGTTATCAATAATGCGGGGCGGAGGGGGTGGGGAATCGGGGGGACATAGTGGGTGAGAGGATACAGGCTTGATACATGAAACATGGAATGTGGGGTGAATCTTTAGTGAAGCAGGGAGTGATAACTTGGGTTGATAATACTGTGGATCTTAAAGGGGCCAATGAAACGGGGTTGCAGTTTGTGAGAGGTGGTTTGGAGGGGAATGTCCTTAGTGGACAGCCAGACGCAGTCACCTGGTTTGTAGGCTGGGGCTGGTGTGTGGTGGCGATCAGCGAAGCGCTGATTACAGTCTGCCGTGTGTAATAGCGCGGCCTTGGCATCCCTTCAAATCTCAGGGCATCGTTTCATGTGGGTGGCGAGGGAGGGAACAGCGATCTCTACTTCCTGGTCAAGAAACAGTGGAGGTTGGTAGATAGATAGATAGATAGATATATACTTTATTCATCCCGAAGGAAATTTTAGAAAGGGTAGCCTAGGGAGATCTCGAAAGGAGACTTTTCGGTGGCGGCGCAGGGCAGGGTGTTGTGTGCATACTCAACCCAGGTGAGCATCTTGCTCCATGAAGCCGGATTCTTGGCTGACACACAACGTAAGGCAGCTCCTAAATCCTCGTTGGCCCTCTCGGTTTGACCATTGGACTAGGGGTGGTAGACAGATGAGAGGCTAGCCGTGGCACCAAGGGCCAGGCAGAAAGCCTTCCACACTTGAGAAATGAATTGTGGGCCACGGTCGGATACAATGTCTGAGGGAATTCCGTGGATGTGGAACACTTCCTTTATTAGTACGTCTGCGGTCTCTTGGGAGGTGGGTAATCCAGGTAGGTGGATGAAGTGGGCTGCCTTACTAAAACGATCCACCACGGTGAGGATGGTGGTGTTACCTTCGGAAGGTGGAAGTCCGGTGACAAAGTCCACCCCAATGTGGCCCCAGGGTCGGCTGGGCACGGGCAGAGGTTGGAGCAGACCAGCAGGGGCTTGGTGGGAGGCCCTGCTTCTGGCGCAGGTAGTGCAAGCCTTGATGAAGCGCCTGGTATCAGGGATCATGGAGCTCCACCAAAACTTCCGCTTAAGCACCACCAAGGTGTGGGTAAAGCTGGGATGGCAGGACAAGAGGGAAGAGTGAGCCCATTGAATCACCGGTGTCCGAGCAGCTGATGGGACGTAGAGGCATGTTCCAGGGTTGGACCTGGGATCGGGTTCCTCCCTTAGAGCCCTCTGGATCACCGATCAATTTTCCAGGTTACGGAAGCGATGGTGCAGGAAACCGCGAGGATGTTCTCAGGCGCCTCACGCTCAGGACAGGTGTCGAATTGTCGGGACAGAGCACCCCAGTGTCAGATGCATCGGTCTCCACAATAAACTGGCCAGTGGGATCAGGGTGCACCAGGATAGGGACGACACAGAACAGTCTCTTAATCTTCACAAATGACCCCTCTGCTTTGGGAACCCAATGGGGCAGTGGATGTAAGCTTGGTGTGGGGGGAGACAACTTGGCTGTATGATCTGATGAATCTGTGGTAAAAGTTGGCGAATCCCAAGAAGCGTTGGAGTTGTTTCCGAGTAGAAGGTGTGGGCCAGTCAGTGACCACCTGAATCTTCTTGGGATCCGCCCTGATCTGTCCCTTCTCCAGAATGAAGCCCAGGAACTCGACAGTGTCTGTGTGGAAGACACACTTCTCCGCCTTGACGAACAGTTTGTTCTCCAACAGTCTCTGGAGAACTTGCCTGATGTGAATCTCATGTTCCTTGGCATTGGTGGAGTAAATAAGAAGGTCGTCCAGGTAAACAAATATGTGTCAGCCCAGTAAATCCGGAAGAACATCGTTCACTAATGCCTGGAACACGGCAGGTGTATTAGTGAGGCCAAATGGCATGACCAGGTACTCAAAGTGCCCAAGGGAGGTATTGAAGGCGGTCTTCCACTTGTCACCCTCTCGGATACGAACCAGGTGGTAGGCATTGCATAGGTCTAACTTGGCGGAGATTGTGGCATTGTGTCGAGGGTGAAAAGCGGAGTCCATCAATGGCAGAGGGTATTTGTTCTTTCCTGTAATGTTGTTTAGCTCTCTGTAGTCGATGCAGGGACGCAATGAGCCATCCTTCTTCTGCATGAAGAAGAATCTGGCACCCACGGGTGAGGAGGATGGGCGAATCAGTCCATTGGCTAGGCAGTCCCAGATACATTTCTCCATGGCCTCCCTTTCAGGTCTGGAGACATTGTATAGATGGCTTGAGAGGAGTGTGGAACCGGGTAGCAGCTCAATGGCGCAGTCGTAGGGTCGACGAGGGGGAAGTGTCTGTGCCTGCATCTTGGAAAAGACTGTGCCTAGGTCATGGTAAGGGGTGGACAATAGTATGGTAAGGGGTGGACAATATTATTGTCAGCAATTGACTACTTTTTACATAAAAACTTGATAAAGGCTGTCTGACATCAGAAGCAAGGAGCCAACCAAAGTCTGCAGAAGAATTCTAGAATGTTCTCCAACAACCTCCCTGTTGATTGTCTTATAACACTGCAGGACAGCGTTGGCTGAGAGAAGTGATGCAGTTTTAACGCCGAATGGTGGTCACAAAAAATATTGATTTGATTCAGTTTTTAACTGTTCTGCCAAATTACTAAAATGTAATGTCAAATGTAGAGTACGTTTATTTAGTAATTTAATTTAATAATTTTTCAATGAACCTTATCTGTACATAATGTTATACAAGTGCCTAAGACTTTTGCACAGTACTGTCTATAAAACTTACAAGGAACGCACAAGGAAATTTAGCTGATTGTCCTGGTGGAGAAACATAAAGCGATGTTCCAAACCTGATGATGATCCACTGGGATCTAAACATTGTCTACAATAAAGGTGTGTAAGGAGCATATCAGTGTACAGGCTTCCTTATTTTTATCCAAACTAACATCTAAACCTTGGTAATTAATCTACATTTGTTTATATAGGCTACATAAACTATGTATGCGCCACATAGGACTGGAATAAAAATAGTGTAAAATGTGGAGTGGGGTCCAACCTACTGCAATTTCCTACGTTTCAGATATATTGTTGTTTTTGTAATCTCTGTCTTCAGTTCCACACACTGTAGAACAGGTCAAAGAAATGGTTCCTGTCTGGGATTATCAAGGACCAATACATTTTCACTGTCCTGTGCAAGTCTGCAAGAAGCTGAGGATGATGTGTCTGGGCAGTCAAACCCAAATTGAGAAATCGGCTCGGTCTTTGAATATGAATATGAAGTAAGCCATGTTTTAATCTTCTATTAAAGAAATGTAAATGTCATATAAATAGTCTAATGCTGCATTCACATCATATCAGAATGACCGAATTACTACCATCCTACCGGGAAAAACCTCTGACATTAAACGTGAGGCAAAAAACAAAATGAACCACCTCAGCCACATGTCATGCCACTTCCAACCATTATGTTTCAGCTTGAACTTGCCGTTATTGTTCGTTGTTTCTTTTGTGAGCATGACCAAATAAACCGGCTTGGTCTTTGAAGATGCGCTCTTTCCAAAGTAGGCTACATTCCCAATACTTGTTTTATGGAATTTATATTCAACTCCACTGAACCATGAATTAATTAGATTACCGGAATCAAACATCACCCATTTTAATGTTGAATTCTGTTGCATTTTTATATGATATGAATAATTATAATATCCAATTGGCATATTAAAATGAAATAAATAGCCACTCTAAATCAAAATAAAAGATTAATTAATGGAATAATAAAATAACAAAACAGACTTTACAAACGTGCGCTTTCATTTCTGCGCACAATACGAACAGCTGAGACCACTAGTGAAGTTCATTCAGCTCCTAGGAAAATAAACTTTGATCAATCTGACATTATTTGCACAAAGGCATTCCCGAAGGATTTACGGCCAATTTTGTTTGGCTTACACTTGATAAATGAGGCCCAATAACTATATATAGACAATTTTCGCCCTAAAAGTGATTTTTGTTGCATCACTTTTTGAATATATCCATATGACCTTGACCTATGTAGTAGTTATTGGAAAAATATGTGCCAACCTTCAAGTTGATACTTTGTTTGTCCCAATCGGATATATGGTACTCGAGTTATCAGCAAAAACATGTGGTAGGGCAGCCATCTTGGAAAAGTAAGTCAAGGTCACAAAACAAATAGATGTTGCACAACTTAAGTAAACATGCATCTCTGATGTACAAGGACCTGATGGTGTTGTGCTCATAGCTCCTGATGGTGTTGTGCTCATAGCTCCTGATGTGTGGTGCTCATAGCTCCTGATGGTGTCAGACTCATATCTCCTGATGGTGCTGTGGTCTCATAGCTCCTGATGTGTTGTGCTCATAGCTCCTGATGGAAAGAAAACAGCCAATCTGGCAACCGAAACTGGGCCATAAATTGTGCCATGATTTCTCTTTTTCTTCATAAAGATGAAGATGGCCTGCTGAATGGACAAGGCAAATGCTTGCAGTATGAAGTACATGATGATGAAACAGATCCCGTACTCCTGACATTGGCAGGTAAAGTTGCATCTGCTCCTCCGTAATCTGGAGCAGAATCACAGTGGTGACTAAACATGACTTCACATGTTTTAAGGAGGTCCATTCCATCTTCATGTTTTTTTGTTTTCCTCTGAAGAATGAATTGGCTCATAGTGTTCATAGTGATCATTAGACCTTGGATTATGTCTACAAAGAGGAGATTGGTGAAATCTCCTAGGAGGAGTAGCATTTTCAGTGTTAAAAAAAAAAAAAAATGTTGGAGATTCTAAGCAGGTGGAGCTTATTTATTTGTCATGAGAAATGCCGTACCTAGACAAAATTTCATGACTGTAATCATTTGCAATTTCAATAGATTGCTATAGCGCCCGGCTTTCGAGAATCGATGTAAAATTCATAGCCTTTTGGCATTACCCTCTAATATTGTGCAAAGTTCCATAAAAAGTGACCAGTCAGTTATAGGTGCTGCCATAGTCTTTCATTGCGGAATAAAACCTAAAAAAACATCATAATAAAGTGAATAATAACAATAGGCTGCCTTCGTACCTTCAGTTCTTGGCCCCTTAATATAACTGTATAGTGATTTTCAGAACATTGCACTCAAAGCACTTTCCAAAATAATAAAAAGGATAAAATAAACAAAAGTAACACATGAATGTAAAATTAGACCTACAAAACATAGGCAGCATTGAAAAGGATAAGACAACATTGAAATACAAGCAACTGCTTTCAAGCTAGCTTTATTTCTGTGTAAAACATGGCATCCACCTCTATAAAAATACAACGTAAACAAACAAGCCGTTTGCTTTTTTAAACATTTTTTATTTGATTTTGTTTTATGAAATCATTGAGACACAAGGGTTGTAGGAATGCTATAGATATAAGCAAGTATGGGCAGGTAATATGGAGATAATGAAAATAAGAAAGCATGTGCTGGTAATATGGCGGTTTTCACCATGCAGGTTTTCATAATGCACTGTTTTAGCTGTGCTATACCTGGAGAAGAGGTGAGGAACCATAAACAAGAAGTCTGTCAACAGGAAACGAGGCACAGACTTGTCATTAAATCTGATTTTCTTTTAAAGTTTGTTTTCTGGTGTCACCTTTTTTTTAAATGACATGCCTTATCTATGATTACCAAAATGCGTTCTAATGCAATATCTTCTTCACAAATACCATTTCCACCACCACCTGCAGACTGTGATTCAGCTATCGTCTGCAGTGGTACAACTTCATCTTCAGGATGGTCTCCATCTTCACCTGCAGACTGTGATTCAGCTATACGTTGGTGTGGTAAACCTTGACCTCCACCTGCCAGTATGCCCTTAGTCATCTTCTCCACCTCTCTCTCGTACCGTGCTGCTCTGTTCTCCGAGCACTTCTTTATGTACTTCATTACCAACTTCTCTTTGTCTTTCTCCAACTGTGCATTGTACATCTCCTTATACCGACCTTCATGTGATTGGCAGCAGGAATCCCAGAGCAGGTAGATGAGATGTATCAGCACAATTGCAGCAAGCACAATAAATCCAATTGTCTGTGTGAGAGGGAGGAATCAAGACAGAAATAATTTGAAGTCCATCAGCTTTGCCCTCTGTAATCATCAATAAATATCATGACTAAATAAGCCCAATTTTCAAATGTAATTAGTAATTTTCTATAATGAGCAGACAAACTATAGTGCTGTTAGCATGTTTGCTTCTGGGTTTCAAGCTACTGTAGAAGGAATTCTATTTCTGGTTTCTGTCTTTTGCAGTTCAAGATATGAGAATGATTAACTCTTTAGTCTGCATAAGGGACAGTTGCAATCAAAACAAAAGCTTTGTTTTTTTATTCTGGAGTACGAAAAGGTTACAGGGTTCTATGAAGCAAAAGGGCTGATGTTGAGACATACCTTGGATATCAATATGTTGACCTCCATTCCAAAACTTGTGATCTTCACAGTGGTCATTGTACTGTCGCAATTGCTGTACATTCCACAGGCTGCATACTTTCCATCAATCAGAAGAATCACAATCCAGCACAGACCTGGGTACTGTGCATCCCACCAGGAGTGAAGGCATCTGCAAATTTGTCCTTCTGAACAACATTTACTGCAGGATTTTGTCATAAAGATTTTCCTCTGCTGAAGGGACCAGACAAACGTGCTGGATCCAACAGCTGGCATTACGAAGTACAGCCAGACAAACACAGTACTCCACCCGTTACATTGACATGTAAAATGTTCCTCCGTCAGATGCTCTGTAACCAGAAGCACAATCACCACGGTGATACTCTGGACTAAATAGACAAGGTTGACATTGGGTTTCAAGAAGGACAAATCCAGCTTCATATTTTTATTTTAATCTCCTCTTTATAGCAGATGAACTGTGTCCTGTAGCAGTAATTGTCTTCCAGGTCAATGCTTGTAAATTAAACAACCCTATCAGGCTTTTCTTGTTATATGGTTTGGGTGGTGTGCGGAAATATGAGCGGAAACAGAAAGGAACCTGCTTGGTCACACCCTCGCGCATATGCTGTTTTTGTGGTACCGTGTGCATTTTTCGTATCAGAGGGGACTGGTTTCCCTCCTCAGGTGCATCCAACCATGCTTGTCTTGTATTACAAAACAGATCCTGCACTTGTTACATTGGCAAGTGAAAACTGGTTCCATCAGCAGCTCTGAAATCTGGAGCAGAATCGCCACAGTGATGTTCTGGATTAAATATTACATTACATTACATTACATTACGTGGCATTTAGCAGACGCTCTTATCCAGAGCGACGTACAACAAAGTGCAAATCAAACACAAATAGACAAACTTGATGTTGAGTTTCAAGAAGGACCAGTCCGTCTTCATAATTTACTTTTAATCTCCTCTGATGGTCTGTCACCTGCTACTCGAACTGTCTAACTATATCGTTACTGTGGTTTTTATGTTGTCATGGTACACATCCTGCAACAGCATAGAGATGTAAATATAAAACGCTGCATAACTGCGCAAGATCTGCACACTGGGGCAGGATGTGGTGTCCATTTTCATATGATAACAAAACCTCCAAATGCTGGCTTGTTTCTGTTTGTTGGTGTATGTATTGTAGAAACTGCATGAGCACATTCAATTCTGTCTATTTGCCATACCTTTAGTGCCTTAGCTTTACTGTGTGTGTTTGAACCACATATCAAAAGAATCATAATCAGTCATAATCCATATAAACAGTAAGAGTGAAAGTATATTGTTGTATCAAGCCATGGTAATACAGTATACATCTGTATTTGCATTTGTATGCACTGAATGAACACATTTTTATTTTAATCACCTTTGACACATGTTCCACAGTTGTTTATCAGGCTTGAAAATTGGTGCCAAGAGTAGTAACCACAATGATGTCAGGAAGTTAGCAAGCCAAACCAATGAGCATCAACCTACTGTATTTAAATTAAACATAATGAATTGTTAAATGATTGTAGCACTGTTGGAACCTGTTGGAAGGAGAAAAGCCTGCTTGAAAACGGTATAAATCCTGTCTGTAACTGTATGGATTTAGGTCACTCTGTAGAGCAGTGGATGCTCCTCCATAGAGGTGGAGGAGGCCTGGCCTCCCCAATAATTTGAGAAAAGAGAGAGATTTAAAAAAAACAATAAATATATTTATTTTATTTATTTATTTTAACAAAAAACATATTTTTTCTTTTTTATATTCATATTATTTTAGTTTTGTTCATAAATCTAAATTTTCCCATGGCTAAAACCCAATATTGCAATTGTAAAGCAACAGGCCAGATTTCCCTATCAGTTTGTATTAAGGGAGGCCAGGCCTCCCCTAGGAAATTAGCTTTTCATAGAAGTCAATGTAATGCATTTTTTTTCATGCCAATATGTGATTGGCCAGATCACTGAAAATGGGTGGGCAACGGAGGCCTGGCCTCACCATGCATTGTGTCCAGGGCTGAAAGATTGACATTTTGTTCGTCCAATCACATGCTACTGGTTCATTTGGAATCAACTATCCTTTCCTTTCCTATTCAACACAGAAGCCATTTTGAGAATTCGCTAGTCACTTCAGTCAAACAAACACTCTCCATAGTGGCTACGAGTGTCCTATCAACTTGTGCTTTTCAGGAAATTTAGAGAACACCCCTGGCTATCATCCCTGGAGTTTATAGCTCATTTGCTTACACTTTTGCTTAAAACTACCTCGGAAGTCGGCGAGATTCTAGCGCAATTTGAGATCTTGGGCTGGAGATATGCAGATTCCAGATACTAGGGAGTGAGAATGACATTCAATAGGTCATGTTAGACACCATTTGGGATTTATTGAACAGTTTTATTTTTAATGTAGTCCATTTCGTTTTATTACAAGTCAATTTAATAATCTTCCATATCAAATTACTGAATTGTTGCTCTGTGAGGAAATTCACTCTAAATACGAATAGAGTGCTGCCCTCTAGTGGATAACGTTAACG
Source organism: Conger conger (assembly GCF_963514075.1). Lineage (NCBI taxonomy): Eukaryota > Metazoa > Chordata > Actinopteri > Anguilliformes > Congridae > Conger > Conger conger. The sequence continues at coordinate 23,201,260 of NC_083762.1, read as the reverse complement.
TTAGATAAAGCCAACTGGAACCATATTTTTACATATTTTATATTAAATATATTGAATAAAACTACATATGATAAAGAAAGTGTTATCTTATCTTTTTTATATGCTAAACTTGATTAAATTGGTGATTACATGTTGAAGCTGTAGAAGAATGAAAAATGTAAGCTAAACAAAATTGTTTTTAACTACATAATTAAAATTCCTGCCTTTTACACATGTTCACTTGGCATTTATATTACATCCAAATGTCATTTCTCAGCTTAATTATCAGGCAGGCTCATAGACTTACAGCAATGTCATTTCTTCAGGAAGGCACAAGGCTAAGCTCTGCACAATGAATTTCATCGGCCAGAACTTTCTGACTGTAGCTTACACTCCAAATAGTATGCCTTTGGCCAGCACAAAGACAGATAAGAGAACAGGGAACATTCCATCGCGAGTGAAGTGAGCAAGCGGAAAAAAATGGCCTCCTCAATTCTGGAAGTCACCAGCCTCCACTGCTGTAGAGACACCTCGGCTATATAATCACTGTTTGAGAATAAAGTTTGATATTCTGAAGATTCTGCCTCATCATCTTTATTGAAAATCTTCTACACAATTCTACACAAAGTCTGAAAATTTTCTCGATTGAAAACCACGACATGTGAACTTGACTTGATATTCAAAGTCTTCATGTTCATGGCTACAGCTAACTGATACTGTGAGAATTGTACTTTGTCTGACCTGTTTTGTCATTGTTCTAGCGAACTTACTTACTGCACAGTATGTCGCTTTGGATAACAGCATCTGCCTAATATAATGTAATGCCAACACTTTATAATAATGATATTTATTAATTATTTATCATTCTATCTAAATAATTTGTGAATGAATAGTTCATCACAAACTAATAACTTATAAATTACTTATAAGGGATCGTTATTATAAAGTGTTGTTACTGTATACAGGCTCTGTTTGCTCATTGCAGTATATAAAAATAAATCCAGGAACAATGTGGCTTAACAGTATTGTTAGATGGTGTTCAATATAATTTTCATCTCAAGGTCTCCATTTATGGTCTTTGGCTAGGGAACCACCTGCTCAATAAAGTGGTTAACATTTGACACCATTTCCTACACCCACTACAGACCACAATAATACCATATCAGATTACATTTTAAGGATTAAGTGAATGCTCCAATCCACAATGATTTACAAAGCTTACATTGTTTAGATACAATCCATTTACACAACTAGATATTTACTGAAGCAATTCAGGTTCCAGAATATATCATAAACACTTTATTTGGCTCAAAACTGGTGATTGAGAAGGCTGAGACATAGAGATATTTTCATTATCATGCTTCTTGACCAATGGGTACATTGCTCGGTAGACAGGTACGTTGTCGTCCTTAAAGATTGGGAAGAGTCAGGGGGGGAAGAGTAGTCAAAAACGGTACTCAAGTACTATTACTTTAAAGTAATGATTACTCAAGTAAGAATATAAGTAGTCCTCAAAAAAGCTATTTGAGTAAGAGTAAGAAAGTATCCACTGAGTTAATTTTGACTATAGGATCTGATTTAACCCCTGAAGCATCACCCCTTTTCTTGACATGACCTTGACATACCCAAAATAAAATGGTTGCTATTCTTGAACCCTTTTGACAAGAGGCATAGACCTGATCTCTTCTGAAAGTTAAACATTTGGGGACTGTTTTCCAAGAGTCAGAATTACTGTAAATATTACTAATGCAAAGTAACAGAAGCCCAAACACAGTGAGAAAGGAAGGAACATATCACTGAAAATATGTTATGTTTTTCAATGGATACCGAATTTTGGCTGTGGCTGATGCAGTTAGAAACACAATGGAGCCACAGCCACAACACTGGAATCCGCATTCAAATATGATGACAATATCACCAAAAAGCATTCTGCATTGTTTTTTCTAAGCTATGTCTAGGCAGTTTTCCAAAAATGACATTTGCTTATTAAAATATACAACACTTTCTATTCTGAAAGTGTTTTCCCCTCGCCTGTCACCCTCTCCCTACCTCACTGTCACAACCTCCCTTTCCTTATGCTCTCCTGAGGCAGCAACAGGTGAAGAATATCATAAAAAATAAGTACAATAATCACAATCTCTTGTATACTAATATATACATTGAGGTCCATTGATTGAAGTTTTTGTCAAATACCAAACCCCCATCACAAGTCAAACACATTCCACAATTTTACATGTTATGTATTATTCAAAACCAGGCTGGCTGCTTATTTATAAGCTTATTGAATAATAATAAAATATTTAGATGTTTGTATTTTGATGCTCACCCTATATAAATTTGGGTCACATCACTGAAAATTCCCTCTATTGTGGAGTTAAAGGTGTTTTCACTGTCTTCTTCAGAAACATTCAACTCAGATTAATTGGAAGCCGTGTTAGCACATTTTTACTATTAGAAACTATTATGCATTTGGATTGCTGGACCCTTGCAGTGAAAAGGACACTGACATTATCATATTTCTTGTAGTATGTGGATTTCCAAAGGGCAGAGAAGGCGAGGTCCCCCCACACTTATTTTGCCACCCACATGTTACAAAATAAGGTACTTCTGTTGCTAAAGCAATGGAATATTAAAATAGGTTACACAGATGGAACCATGAGTTTTAATGCTTTCAAATGGTATATGCTGTTACCATAGTGATTCAAATTTGCACCATGAAAAAAGAAATTCAGAGACAGTAGGAACTGCTGAATGGATGCATGAATTCAGCAGTGCTTCAGGACCTTATGACCACTTCAACTCGTCTACTCCCCCCCTGCACACACACACTCGAGCAGAAGGGGAAAATCTGTTATCAGTCCCTCTGCGGGTCAGTTATCGGCTATTTAACATCAATTAGATGGATCAGTGCACATGATTGGCTTCCTCTTCCACACGGTTGCATCACCTCACTGCATATCCTGCAGTCTGGATGCTTTCCCACTTCCACACTGATCCGGAGTTGGCAACACCTCTCCCCTGAGCACCTGACAATACTATTTTCTCTTGGGCTTATGCACGCTGTGTCATTACTTTCATTGGCCCTGGGACTCCCATTCACAATACAGCAACCCACCTTTGTGCAGCTTCCATATATATAATAAATTAACTTACATTTCAAAGTGAGACTGGGGTATTCACTGAGAGAGGACACTCTGTACATGCTACTATGAGTCAAAATGATCTCTCCCTCTTTTCTTTCTCTCAAACTCCCTAGGCCTCATTTATCAATATTTTTGGAAATCCGTGTGCAGATGTATGTGTGATCTGAAACGAACTAACCACGTTCTCCATTTCCATGAAAGACGAGTAGGCACAGCTTTTTTTCGTATCCACGTGTGTATTTTGATAAATACCAATAATCCTAAATCAAAGACGTGTGCAGAAAAATTTGTGATTAGTGTAAATTGATGCCCCTTAAATTACCTAAGGACCACAAAATTCACTTTCAGGCAATTTAAAGAGATGGCAGACAAAATACTGTGTGGCCTACACATGATCTGATTTATTTGTATTATATGACTGTGTGTGCTACAGCGACTGTGTAACTTCTCTTTGAGAACATGAAAATATAAATAAACTTTATTATATATATTTTTATTTTTGTGTGTGTTAGTATAAAAGAACACATGCAATATTTCCAAATATTCATTTTTACAGAGACATTTGTGTAGTTAATCTAAAAAAGTAACATATTATTGTCAGCAATTGACTACTTTTGACATAAAAACTTGATAAAGGCTGTCTGAGATGAGAAGCAAGGAGCCAACCAAAGTCTGCAGAAGAACTGTGGAAAGTTCTCCAACATGCTTGGAACAACCTCCCTGCTGATTGTCTTATAGAACTGCAGGACAGCGTTGGCTGAGAGAAGTGATGCAGTTTTAATGCCGAATGGTGGTCACAAAAATATTTATTTGATTCAGTTTTTAACTGTTCTGCCAAATTACTAAAATGTATTGTCAAATGTATAGTACGTTTTTTTTTTTTTAAGATATTTTTTAGGCCTTTTTTCAGCTTTATTGGACAGTATACAGTACAGAGAGACAGGAAGAATGGGAGCGAGAGAGAGGGGAAGACATGCGACAAACATCAGACAGTCGGATTCGAACCGCCGACATCGCGGCTCGCAACGAGCATGCGGTCAGTGCTCTACAGGCTGCGCCACCGAGACACCCATATGTATTATTTTTGAATTAATCTCATCTGTTCATAATGTTATACAAGTGCCTAAGACTTTGGAACAGTACTGTATATAAAATTTTTATGGCATGATATTTACAGTCAATTTTGTTTGGCTCACATTTATAAATGAGGCCCAATAAGTATATATAGACAATTTTAGGCCTAAAAGTGATTTTTGTTTCATCACTTTTTGAATATATCCATATGACCTTCACCTCTGACCTATATAGTATATAGTTTCGACTATAGGATCTGATTTAACCCCTGAAGCATCACCCCTTTTCTTGACACGACCTTGAAAATCCATCCATCCATCCATCCATTATCTGAACCCGCTTATCCTGAACAGGGTCACAGGGGGGCTGGAGCCTATCCCAGCATACATTGGGCGAAAGGCAGGAATACACCCTGGACAGGTCGCCAGTCCATCGCAGGGCACACACACCATTCACTCACACACTCATACACTCATACCTACGGGCAATTTAGACTCTCCAATCAGCCTAACCTGCATGTCTTTGGACTGTGGGAGGAAACCGGAGTACCCGGAGGAAACCCACACAGACACGGGGAGAACATGCAAACTCCACACAGAGAGGCCCCGGCCGACGGGGATTCAAACCCACGACCTCCTTGCTGTGAGGCAGCAGTGCTACCCACTGCGCCATCCGTGCCGCCTGACCTTGAAAATGACATACCAAAAATAGAATGATTGCTATTCTTGAACCCTTTTGACAAGAGGCATAATCCTGATCTCTTCTGAAAGGTAAACATTTGGGGACTTTTTCCGAAGAGTCAGAAGTACTGTAAATATTACTAATGCAAAGTAATACAGAAATACAGTAATACAGAAGCCCAAACACAGTGAGAAAGGGAGGAACATATCACTGAAAATGTTATGTTTTTCAATGGATACCGAATTTTGGCTGTGGCTGATGCAGTTAGAAACACAATGGAGCCACAGCCACAACACTGGAATCCCCATTCAAATATGATGACAATATCACCAAAAGGCATTGGTTTGCTGGACCCTAGCAGTGAAAAGGACACTGACATTATCATATTTCTTGTAGTGGTACAGCATAAGCCACAGCAACCCGCAAGCGTAAGCCACAAGAAACACTATTGTAGATCCCCAAACCTATTCTACAACAGACTTTGTAGTTAAAAATGGTAAATGGTGGCATTTAGATAGCGCCTTTATCCAAAGCACTGTACAATTGATGCTTCTCATTCACCCATTCACACACCGACAGCGATTGGCTGCCATGTAAGGCACCAACCAGCTCATCAGGAGCATTTGGGGGTTCGGTGTCTTGCTCAGGGACACTTCAACACAGCCCAGGCAGGGGATCGAACCGGCAACCCTCCGACTGCCAGACAACTGCTCTTACTGCCTGAGCCATGTCGCCCCTGTGAATGTGAAACGTGAAAAATCACGTTCAGTTTGGATTTACACCGAATGAATACCTTCGGAAAAACGAAGGTACATTTTATGATTAGTAACAAGTGATCATGGCTAAACCTGGCTCAGAGGGGACCGGGAACGTTGAACCACGGAACTCAAATAGAGACGCACAAAGAGATTGATATGATGAGAGCAGGAATGATTTCCGGAGAGCTTTGTACCAGCGTACAAGTGATTCCTTATTGTGCACATCTTTATTTGAGAGGAATGGTGGAACCTTCCTGCTTTTTTAAAATTATGTGGGGACAAATTCAACAGAAATTGCATTATATAAAAATTTGTTAATAAAATTTTGTGCGAGAAATGCAGCCGAATGAAACAAAGTAAAAGTACATTTACTTTCCTTCAGTAAATCTAACAGAGTAAATGTAAGAAACATGGAAAATTATCTTTCTTTCATTCATTATTAATTTCTTCCATTCATTTTTTTATATCTTAGCTCTTTATTTACTACTTTTCTTGAAAGGTAAACCCAGTTTTTTTTTATTTCTCATGTGGAGTAAGGCTTATGTGGAAAACCCACATCAATAGGCTGATAGCCTAGTCATGTTTAGGTGTGTTCTGTACAATGTAGTGCAGCATATAGAAAATGTGATGCTTGATATAGATAATTAAAACCTGCTGGAATCATAAAGGCTAAACATTCTCAAGGTTTAATTCTCTTCATCTTGTCTACAAAGCCTTGAATACTCATTAGGCACTGCTTAGTTTTCAAATACTGACTATTCAATACTACTATTGAGTTTGGATTATTAGCTGACTATTACAGGAGTTCACTACTAGTATATGGTAACTAGCAAGGATTTGTCAGGCTACTGTTGAATCAGCTCAGCTCATTTGGCAAATGCTACTAAATATATTCTGTAAATTAATTGAAATTTAATTAATTGGAATAGAATGGTATTGGCATTTTTTTCAATTAATGTATTACATTTCAATTAATTTCCAAAATGGACAGAACAGAAATCGAATTGACCCAACTCTGGATCAGTACACACTCCACAGCCGCAGTGATTCTTTTGTCAGAGATGGAATGGAATGTAAAATCCGGAAACATGGCTGATGATTGTAAAGCAAAGAGATTTTCTTGAAAGGTAAGGATTTTTCTTTTTTCTTTTTTAAAAGAATGACAGGTGAATTTCACCAAAACATTGTCAATCGAACCTAACTTTCCAGATGATGTCCTGATTTCCATTTTTATTTAGTCAACTACAGTATACTTTTGGCTGGCAAGTATAATATAGGATTATTTGTCAAAGAATTTTACACCTGAAAGGAAAAGGTTGAAAAGAAAAGATGGATGAAAAGAAAAATGACATTTCTGAACCAATAGCCAATAACAGAAGCATCAAAATGAAATTCCCTTGAGATATATGCAATCTTTTTAGTTTGTAATCAGAACGTGCATAGTTTTGTGCAATGTGAAGATATTGTGATATACCTCAGTGCTTTTGCCTCTGACAGTATGGTACAAGGGCACACTTAAAAATGTCATCATTACTACAGTTGGCCACTTCTTAATGCTGCTGTCTTAATTTGTTATTTCTGATGAGCGGAGCCTGGAGCTAATATTGATCATGTAACATCTTCACAGCTAACCAAAATATATACTATCATTCTCAAGGGATCCCTGTATGCCCAGAGAGTTCAGCTGTTGTGTATGTACATACATACACACGTACATACATATGTATGTACATACATACATACATACATACATACATGCATATGTGCTTAGATATATGCATACATACACTAAGTGAGCACTATTAGGTATTTATTTTGTAGACTTATTTTTTAGACTTTCTTTAGTCTTCTGCTGCTGTAACCTATCCACTTAGAGGTTTGATGCGTTGTGTGTTCAGAGATGCTCTTCTGCATCCCACTGTTGTAATGTGTGGTTATTTGCGTTACTGTCACCTTCCTGTCAACGTCAACCAGTCTGCCTTCAGAACTGCTGCTCACTGGATGTTTTTTGTTTTTCGCACCATTCTCTGAAAACTCTGTTGTGCATGAAAATCAGCAGGTTCTGACATACTCAAACCACTCTGTCTGGCACCAACGGTTACTCCACCGTCAAAGTCACTTAGATCACATTGTTTCCCCATTCTGACATTTAGTCTGACCTTTTGACCACGTCTGCATGGTTTTAAGCATTTAGTTGCTACCACATGGTTAATGAAATATTTGCATTAACAAGCTGGTGTACAAGTCTACCTAATAAAGTGATCACTAAATGTACTTACATATGTACAGACATACATACATACATGGATTAATTATAGAGTTTTGGACTAATTATGAGGTGTTCATCAATGCAAAACAATAAAATGACACTGTTACAGATAAGTGCTGGGGAAATGAAATGTGGATACACTGGAGCACCAAGATTGATGACGGCTAAAACAGTATCCTACCGCTACATTGCATACTGATGAGTTTATGCATACTGATTGATTTAATTTATTTTTTCAGCTTGCCACAGGGCAGAGATTACAATAGACTGGTACTTAAAGACACAAAAAGGGGAAGAAATGACAGACACCGGTGAGGAAAAAAACACTGTCAACAGGCATAATGGAAAGCCAGCAGTGAGCAGTCAGCATGATGTAAATTATGACTTCACAGAGGTATTAGTCAGTGCAAATGTTCTCATTGAAAAACAGGATCATCCATCCAGAATTATGTGCATTTATTAACCATGTGACTAACACGGTTCTGCAATCAGAAAAATGAGGTACACAGCACATCTGAGACATGCATTTGCATGATAATTTAATATTTTGCTGCAGAAAATAATTTTGTATTTGGAGGTAGAGATAAATAGTATGCCTGTCATCAGTGTGTCAAACTATCTCAGGGCATTCAGGGAAGACATTAAAGTGTTTTATTAAACTTTTGCTATAAACAATCAAACCTGTAAATGCCCCAATAAAAGCCAGTCAAACGATGATGTACCTGAATTTTGATTAAAATAGAGAGGTAAAAAAATGCATGACTTTAAATGTTTTCTTTCAGTTTAACAATTTCAGGCTTGGTGGGGGGAGGGACAGTGTTTATGAAAAATTAAACAGATAACCGATTAGCACATTAGAAACACATTCAATATGTGTTATCTTACTATGAACTGGGTGGTATGCCTAATGCACACAAAGACACAATCTTTAATAGGAATGTAGGCTAACGTATTTATTTTCTCAACAAATATTCAAGGTGCAATTGCATTATGTTATGTGCTTGTTTGTATATTTTTGTTTTGGAAAATAAATAAAGATATATATTTGATATATTTATATATATAATATAATTATAAAATATAACTAAAACTAAAAAGCATTATCGAAGAAGGCAATTACAGTTAATCAGATAGAGAAGGATGCATGCCTTACATTTTCCATATGTGGTGTGAAACTAACAGTACCCCTACAGCAACAAACCGGTGCCTTAATGTTCCTGTTAATTAACAAATAGGCATCAATAGTTGGCTGCCACTGAATAGCAAAATAAGTAAATAAATCATAAATAAATGCAGCTGTATTGTACATGACACAGTATCAAATGTGTTGGCACACTTGTTTCTGGCCCACAATCAAATGGGGCCAGAAACAAAGGGCAGAGGCTATGAAAACAGGAGCGTGTTATTCTCGCTCCCTGTGCACTGTCCCATTAAGGAGCTGGAAGGGAGGCTGCCTGTCTCACACTCTCATATTGAGCCCTGGCAATCAGCACAGAGCAGCACCCTCCCAGCTGAAGCTTAACACCTTGTTATTTCTCTTGCGATGATGCTGCTCATTAAATGAACCCTGGGCCTGAACCAAAGCCTCAGGAAAAAAATATGCGCTTCACCCCACTGAACACCAATCACCGGTGTCAATCATACCTGTTGTGTTGTTGAAATGAAGGATGAGTCCACCAGAGGGCACATTCCTCCTATCTATCCATAGTATTATGTGACATCACTCCCAAGAAACGGTCACCATGTAGATGGGCATCACATAACATGTCAATGCAATTAGACAGAGCATTGCTTTATGATAAACGCCATGAGGCTATTGTGCTATGGACTGCAGAGCATATTAACAAGTACATGTTGAGCTTCATAATACAACCATTTAAAACCCTGCGGGTCAATTGCAGTCTACTTAGCTGGAGTTTATACCTCTTGACCACAGATCTGTATACCAACTGGAGCAGATATCCAAAGCTGGAAAAATATATTTTGCTATTCCGGTTGAAATACAGATCTGTTCAAACCTGGGGCTTTTCCAAAAAATGTGAACATTAAGGTTGCCTATAGTTCTGGAGCCCATTGTATATATAGAGATATATAGTAGCACATTAAAAACAAATCATATTTTTACTGAAAAAACTTTTGTGAAATATCAAAATATCAGTTTTACAGTAATCAAAATATTTTCCCGTCAACAGATTTGTGCACAATTGGAACCTTAAAAAACATCACCTTTAACCCTTGCACACCATCAGAGCTAAACCCAGGGTCAACTTTAATGTTTTGATCCTTAGGGTCACATGCAGGTTTCGCTTCAGTGCCATTGCCAGAGCCAAAGCCAGCGAAGACAGGCAGGTTTTCGCAAAAATAGCCTGAGGGTGAGATGATAGTGGTTGGATGTGTACTATATGAGAATAGACAGGAGTGAGTGGAGGGCTTCAGTTAGTGAACTTTCAAGACTCAATCTTGTATTTGAATCTTGAATGACTAAAATCCATTAAAAGACAGATCTTATTGTGTTTATAACAGCTTGTAATAATGTAATATTGTATGTATAATATGTATTATGTAATCCGCCCAGCAGTTGTATTCCATTATCGACTGGTTATTACGTGATGGTTTTTTATTTAAAAAATGTATTACATTACACGCAGTTATTACATTATGCGTGATTGTTACATTATCAGTTCTTACAAGCCTCCTTTCCCTTCTGATAAACAAGCAAGTGTCTGCGCCACTGATTATATTGCATGGCATGCTTTCCCAGAACTAGTCAACTGTATTATGTTGTCCCCTCTATCAGACCTCTGTAGTTCCTCAGAGTGGCTTAAATTGTTCCCCCTGCCACAGACCAGATTGCATGAAGCAAACACATCTATGCTATACGTGTACCCACATGTCCCATTGCCAAGGAAACATCAACGCTTTGTTCCAATCAGGTCTGCATTTGACCGGGAATCACTTGTAATTCAATATGTGATGGGAGAAATGCATCTCGGCGCAGATGGGATTTCTGGGGATAGTTGTGGGATTAGCTGTGCTATTTCTCTCTCCCGAACTTTCATTATGAAATCGCTCCACAGCGAGAGAACAGAGGATCACAGTAATGAGCAAAGCCTGCTTTGGAGACTATAGGGCCTAGACTCACAATATAATTTCAACTTGAAACTAGTACATGGAGAATCAGCTGCAGACCACGCAGAATGCAATAGGGACACGAGTTGTGAGCGAGACCCCCCCGCATAGTCTGTGAAACTTCACACAGAAACATTTTGTTTAAGACAGTTTAATGTTCAGTGGTAGATGCTAGTCCATGTCCTGTTAATTCCTCTGGCTCCTGGCTTATTGTCTCAGACAAGAACAGGGAGGTAATGCTTTAACAGAAGCTCTGGAGCATGCACTAGATGGGGCCAGAATCAGTTTACACTCTGTGTTTTCACAGTAGCATCGCTTTCCTTTATGGGGTCACTGGTCTCTTGTTCTGCCATTTCAAAGATGTGCAGCACAGACATTTGAAAAGGTTCCAGTGACTGTGGCTTATTTTGGGGAATCAGATCAGAAAAATTGAACAGAACAATTTAACATTGAGAAAGAGGGTGAAATAAAGAAAGTGAATCAGTGACAAGTTGGAAAGCAAAATTGATCACTCTGGGCACAGTGCCAGGGGTGCAGGGCAGGGGGTCATTTTGGAGAAGCCCCTCATTGTTCATAAGTGATTCATACCTGGAGGCAGGGCTGACTTTTCTGATCCACTGATCCATGATGAAAGGAAAGTGTTTTTTATTGCGGGCTTTGTTGGGGATAACAGGATGTAAGAGAAGCTCTGTGGGTGTGTGTGTGTGTGTTGGTGTGTATACTTGCAGGCAGCTTAAATCATAGTATTTTGCAATATTGAGTACTATTTAATTCTTCCAGACCACCAGAGGCAGTCTAAACTACTGGATGTTGATAGGTTCCCAGTTTTTACTACTGCTAGTTGTACCAGTACCTCAAACTCTGCTTTCCCACTCTCCTGGACTGACCCCGTCTGGTCTTGTCACTCCCAGCACTCCTTCTCAAAAGAAAGGTGACTGCCCTAAGGTGAGCGCCCTAGCCCCCACGGCTGATGACTAAGCTGAATTTCATCAGCTTAAGTCCTTCCTGCTAAGCCAGCACTCCAGTGGTGATGCTACCGTCGCCGCCACTGATCTCACAGCGCCCCAGGACACGGTCAACCCTTGGGACACGACTCCCCCTGAGAACGACCTGTCGACAGCTGCACCTCTTGTTTGCCGCTGAATCAAAGACGGAAGCCTCCCAAACCTCTAAGGCAGAGGCTAGCTCAGTTACCCTGAGATTCATAATGCGCTTGGCACTTGCACGCTTGTGGCTGAACGAGCCCCCGCTCACGGCAAGCAATGCACTCCAGTGAACTGACGCTTCAAGCAGTCTGGCCCTTCTCCTCTGACCTCTCTCATTAACAACACATTTCTTCCCACAGAACTTCTAAGACACTCAAACCACTTGTCTGGCACCAGCAATCATTCCACGGTCACATTTCTTCCACATTCTGACATTTGTTCGGAACAACAGCTGGACCTTTTGACCATGCCTGCATGCTTTTATACACTTAGCTGCCATGTGATTGGCTGATTAAATATTTGCATTGACAAGCTGCTGTGCAGGTCTACCTAATAAAGTGATCACTGAGCGTATATCTGGACGATTGGCTAGTCTGTGCCCCCACACTGGACTGCACAATAGAGAACACAACTCTCTTATTGTCCCATGTGACAAAACCAGTCTGGAAGTAACATTCATTGGCATACACCTAGATTCCTGGAGAATGGAGGCTTCTCCTTCGCATTTCAGAGAAGACAGGGAGCTGACCGTCAACACATCCATAAGACTAATGGACATGCTTGCAGCAGCCTCCCCTCTTATCCCTCTGGGTCTCTTGCCATTGCAGGCCTTCCAAGTTTGGATCAACAGCCTCAACCAGGACCCCATGCGGCATAGGCAAGTCAAGGTTACACAGAACTGCCTCTTCACCTTATGTCCATGACGAAGGGAATCATTCTTGATTTTCCCTTGGCATAATCCCTTCAATATGGGAGGTGGTTACAAAAGACGCCTCCCTCACAGGGGGGCAGTATGCCAGCACAGAACTGGCAGAGGACTGTGGTCCCCTCAGCAGAGGCTTGAACATATACTATAAACGTCTCAGGACCGTCGATCTAGCCCTTAAGCACTTCCTGCCCTTTCTCAATAACAAACTTGTTCTTGTACGGTCAGACAACACATCTACAGTGTTCCATCTAAACCGCCAGGGGGGCACCAGGTCACTCCAATCCTTATCACTGGCACAGCAGATTCTAGAGTTGGCCTTCCCTCGTCTAGCCTCTCTTCAGGCCATCCATCTCCCCGGGGTGCAGAACCGGGTGGCATATTTCCTCTGATGCCAGAACCCCCCTGTCGGAATGGTGACGCCACCAAGGCTGCAGTATAGCAGAGCGGAGGTGGACCTTTTCAGCTCAAAACCAATTAGCCACTGCCCCCTCTGGATCTCTTTAACAAAGACAGACAGCCTACTAGGGCAGGATGCTCTGGCACCCTCCTTTATGCATTTCTTCCAATCCCACTAATAGTAGAAATGCTACATTGTGTCTGACAGGCTTCTCCTACTCTGGTCGGGCAGGATGTGGTTCTCACTGCTTTTTGCAAATCATATAATCAACATCTGAGGCTGGAATAAAAACTAGCATACTCACAGACCTCCACTGAATTTGAGACCATCGATGTAGGGTATCCTGCTTAATTTGTGCCTTCCCCTAGAAACAATTGAACACCTCTTGCCAGTGGGTACATGCAAATCAAGCAAACCAGACTTAAACTATTTCAAATTAAATCAAAGAAGATTTAATACTCTTTCATTCTGAAAAATCCAAGAGTCAGGAAAAAATGTGCCCTTAAATTTGGAGTGCTCACACTTGAGGAGTCTGCCTGTCTCTCTTTTAACACAATTACAGTTTTTTCAAATGTTTACACACTAACACCGGAACTTGAGACACAATTACCAGAACCTTACCTTGATACACATTACCTTACGTATCAAACCCATATACCATTTATGAAAAAATATAAACACAAATATAAGCAAGTTCCTTGTCCACCCAAGATTTGCCAACATTTGTCTCCCACCATATTCACTATTCCTGAATCCATATGAAGAACTTATATGCCGGGTGATGGAAAGTTTACCACCGGAATCCACATACACAGATGCCCCTTCTACAGGCAATGGGGGAGGGATGTGGTGATATTCCTATTGAAACGCTTCAGGGTTGGATGCATCATGCCAGGAGATAGATGAGGTTATGTGACCAGACATTTTTTTATTTAATTTTAATAGTTAGAATTTAGTCTACTGTATACAGTATTTGTATTTCTTTCTTGTATAGAGAACACCTGGAACACCACCAGCATGTGTAGAAATGTTTACATTAATTTAAAAAACTAAAAATCATAAGTGTCCAATTGGTTCTCAATAAGATTTATTCATATGATGCATGTGTGTATAATTTTGACACAAAAATATGATTTTGAGAAGAGGTAATATGGTTTTGACAGAACAGTTTAATTTATCCCGACATGTGTGCAGTATTCCCAGCATGGTTAATGGTATTGTGGTTTTTATTTAGTTTTTCAAATTTGAGGTTTCAGAAAACTGTAGTAGAACATAGCCATACTGGGGTGCAGTGAACAAGTGTTGCCATTGAAAATGAGTTTCCATCTAATGATTGACACTCCTGTCAACCAACTAAATGATCCATATCTGTAGTCGTACCCGGAAGTGGTGTCGTTCCGTAACCCGGAAGGTCAATGCTCCGATCACGAATAATGATCCAATTACTCGTACAATGTGCTCATTACGGGTACTTGTCTAAAACGAGTACTCGGCTCACTTATGTTCGTACAGTATACTCACTAATGTCTTCTAGTGACTTGAAAGTTAAAGTTTCAAGTCAAATTAATCTATGGTTTAAGGAATATTAATGCTGTTAAATATGAATAGCCAATGTTTGCTGTAGGATTGCTTCTGACCCCCTGTCTTTGACCAGTTCTGTTGATTTGAGACATTTCTTAACATTACTTGCAGTCTGGCTGAGTAAGATGACTTGGAAGTTTGCCCATCACCATTTTCATATTACGATGACAGGATCATTTTCCCTTATATAAAAATCTTGGTTCACAATGCAGACAATGTACTTTTTTATGTTCACATTTCCATTCCATGTAACATAACCCAAATTACTATGTAAATTTTGCTTTGAAGGGTTGGTATCCCTCCATTTTCAGACAGCAGCCAACAATGCTAGCAGATTTAATGACCCAGAAAAGATGTCACAAAAAAACTTCCTTTTTCGAAAATTGACAGCATTATATATTCAAAATGTTAGGATTTCACAGTAATGAAGTTGTATAGGAATTCCTATGTTGTACGCAACAAATCAGCAGGCTCCAGATAGCATGCACACCAATGGGTTCAAAACTATCCTCTGATCTACAAAGCAGTAACAGGCACCTGAAGAAACTGGCACAAAGACCACACACTGTCTTGTTTTAAATGGAAGCTTTGAATATAAAATAAACCCACAGATAATCCTGTTTGTGGTCCTTAGAGTATGTGGTTTTACACTTACCTGTGACATTGCTGTGTGTATGCTTGGACAGGTTAATCACGTCTCCTTGAGTTTAGAATTATTTGAAATGCCTTCCTCCAGGAAATATGTAGTTGGTTATGAGAATAGCTTTATAGAATGCCCCTAGAAGGGCCGTCTCTGAAACAGCTTACTTGCAGAGCATTTAGTATCAAACCTCTATACTCAATAGTAGGCAAGTAAACTATTTCGGACATGGTCAAGGTCACAACAATGAAAGTTAATTTACAGTTAATGGTTGTCTACTGAGTACATGTAGACTTTGAATGTTTGCATGTTGAAGTGAGAAGTGAAGTAATAGTTAATTGATTTCCATGTGTACCATAATTCAAATCACGTGTCATATGTGTGTATGTATTTGCCTGTCACAAAAGCAATCATTGGAGATTGAACCATACGGGCAACACAGTCTAAAATGCCTCAGTTTGAAACTACTCAACCTGCTGGAGAGCCGTATGTACTACAGCCAAAAAAATATTTTCCCCGAGTGCAGACATAAGAACAAATTATCAGAAGCTGGCGCAGGAAAGCAGAATGTTAGTCTGGAGCGTCCTCCTGGCAATAAAGCAGTAACCTTTTCTAGCATGGATTACATTCACAATTTATAACAGGAGGCCCTCCAGACAGCCATCATCAAGCAAGGCACAATTAGGCCTGCGGTGCAACATAGACTCAGTAGCCATTAATACTGAGAGTATGCAGACCGGAGGCAAATAAAAGCGAAACCCTGCCTCAAATCAGTCTGCATAGAAGGCACATTGCCTGTTGCAGTCATCAGGGGTGCTGCAAGATCCAGTTTGCTGGCATACTCCTCTTTTGCTCCAATCACTCTGATCTCATTCCCCGGTGTTACTACCATTCCCATTCGAAGCGCAACCTCGCTGGGTCAGGCCAGAATTTGATTACTTTCCTTAGAATTCGAAAGCGAGGGCTCTGAATTCTCTGGCGGCCTTCTAATCTGGCACGGTGCAGGCCATGGTTTTGAGTTCCCAACTCCGATAATGCGGCAATGCCACGGGGCTGGGATGCGCAGCATTGACCTCAGATTAAACCAGTCTGATGAATGGGGAGGAGATAGTGCTCGGAGCGCCTCCTGAAGAGCGCAGAGTCGCCCCCCGGTCTGCGGTAAGCGTGGGGATGCTGAGGTGCGCGAAGCTGGGAAGGACTGTCTGAGTTGGTTTGCCTTTCAATTATTCAAGCTGGAGTCAGTCAGTCATGTGGCTGAGGCCCTTCTGTCTTCTGTCATTGGTCAAGGCGAATGCAAAGCCACCATGTCCCTGCCATAATCTTCTAAAAACGACAGGAGCAGGAGCAGAATATTTATTTCACACTTGTACTAGGGTTCATTGGGACTTTAAAACCCTGCACTGCAGTAGCCTATAATACTTTATTCCTGTCATACCACAGAGTAGTTAATTCAGTGTGACGAAGCGTGAACTCCAGTCCAATCAATGTTTTCTTTAAACCTGAGTTTAAAACGTTTTTAGCCAATGCAGTGAAATTGAAGTAGACATGCTATACTGAATTTCATTTTCAGCCATTCAACAAGTAATGATAGTCCGTAGTTGCAACCGTATGTGGATTTGTCACCGTCTCCTTATCTCTGCTTTATTTTGAAGAGGAAATTATGATCTGACAATCAACATTGTGGTGGGAGGAACTGTGATTTCTGGCCCGATGGCCCACTGTATGTCACTGAAAGACCGTAACCAGTCTCATCACCGCTGAAGCGGGAACAGTGTGTTAGAAACAGTGTCTCATTCCCTCACCTAAATGCTAAATTGGTTCCTCCTGGCATGATTTTTACTGAGAACATTGTTCTGTCAGGGAAGGTTCTATTCGATTCCTGGAGAGATGTGTGATGATAGCCACAGCAAGGAAACATTTCCCCCTCTCAGTACAACATTCGCACCGTCTACAATTATCATTTACTATTTAGATTACTATTTAGATTGCAACCTAATTGCATAGTCTTTTTTCAGTTCATTCTTATAATGACTTTTGGATTCAATTTACAGTCAGTAATGCTGTGCTATTATTCATTTCTTTATGTAATTTCTTTGCCAAAGTAAAATAACTTAAATATGTTGGAAATGAGCAAAATAAATGTGCTTCACAGAACTTAAAAGATGCATTTTATTTTATATTGCGCCATTCAGATCTAAAAGATCTAAAAGCATCTCATGGTATTGTAATTTATCTTAATATTAACCAATATTGCTGAAATTTGGTTCAATAAAATAAAAGCTTCATTACAATTTCATTATGAGACTGGAGGGAATTATTTGGCAACAAACTGGCATTTGATACATTAGTGTTACCCTATCAGCTTACCAAATACACTATCCCTTCATATAAAAAGAGAATTAGCAGACCATACAGACCTGCCAGATCCCTCTGTTTGATGCTTCAGCTCCCCCTCTCCAACCCCTCAAGCATATTTTCTTTGTTTTAACGCCTGATTAGGTGCAACTTTTTGGTTGTTTTATTTTTCAGAGCCTTTGCTGTCATTCACTTAATGTAGCTTAATGTTAATTTGCCTAGTTATATTCATATTTGTATTCCTTAATTTAATGTCCAGTACGGTTGTTGACAAGCTGTCAATCAAGTCAGGACTTCTTGCAGGTCTTGCACTTTCTCCTTAACTTTACCCCTCTGGAGTGTCTGCTAAAAGCCAGTAAAGTAGTGTAAAGGCAAGATAGGAGACTTTGGCAGACCACTGGAATTAATAACCCATGTCTTTGCAATAAGCGCCATGAGCCCTTTGCAGCCCTTCACAGAGAAATTAGATTTTACACTTGGTCCAGAGCTCTGGCTAATCACATAATGCAGCCACCTGATATTCTCACCTACGTGTGTGAACCACATCCAGCCCTGTCAGTCATCCAGCAGTATATGAAGGCTGAAATGTTCCCTACTGTAATATCATTATTTATTTTCTTATTGCTGCTGTTGTACAGACACAAAATGGGATTTAAGAGGTGGTAAGGACTGAACGGACGGTGAGTCACTGCTTGCAGTCATGGCTCCAAGTGGACTTCCCTTAACTCAATACACATATGCAGCACTGAATTCTCTGTTTCTGTCATGTGATGATACTTCTGCTGTAGCCAAATAAAAACAAGAACCAGAAGCAGTGGTGCATGCATTACTGTATCGTGTACTCTACCTAATTCTCCGCATCATCAATGGAAACATCAATGGAAAAGTCCTGTAGTACTGTATAAAAAAATGTAGCAAAATTTTTATCTGTCACAAAATGTTTTATCAAAAACTATGCATGCTCAAAAACCAGTACACATGTGCAATAAAATAAAACCACTAAAGATGAGAGCAGAAAATGGTAACCTATCAAGTTGTATGTTTTTTTCATTTGAATAGTGTAGTTCATAGTTTAAAAAACCTGTGATGTGAAAATGTGACCTACAAATTTTCATTCAAATGTAAATTCATGTCGTATTGTGCTTTTGTATTGTATTGAACATTATGTTGACATCTCTGCTTGCTGCTCCCTTGGCCAGGGCATCCTTGTAAAAGAGATAACAATCTCAATGGGACTCATCTGGTTAAATAAAAAAAACATGTGAAATTTCATGTGTGATTTTCTTAAGGGTTTTACTGCATATTTTGATATAGAGTACTACTGTCAAAATCACAGCACCTGTGGTAATGTTATGACTAACTATTTAAATGAAAAAAGTTTTGAGAACTAAAAAGAAATGCGCAATAAGATCAAATCAAATCAAAATGTATTCATAGAGCGTATTTCACAAACAATTGTCACAACACCCTTCACAGAAAACTTTTAAAGCCCCAGAGTCTTAAGAGTCTGCACAATGCAGCTAACCAATGGAGGGAGATTTATTAGGGATCATTTAGTACTTCATAATGTTCTAATATACAAAAAACCCAATGTTAGGCCAGTTTGAAATTGGTTGGAGTTTGGAGGGCGCTTTTGTATGAAGATTACTTTTCAGCACAATTTTCATCAAATACCACCCTGTACAACGCATTCAAAGGCTGTATATTCAGTTACTTACAACCATATCCATAATGATTTAGACACATGCTACCTCATCACAATCTCGTGAAAGATGATGACATTCACAACCACAGACTGTTTACCTCCACAGTAGTTAGTTCACTTGATAATTTGCTGTCAGGCGTACTTTGATCATTTAAATACAAACACAAAATTGGGACTAGCAAAAGTTCTACCCATAGAGTGTACTTACAGGAACTGGAGAGGGTATGCGGGCCAGGCTGTGAAACCTAGGAAGTAACGGAAAACTATTGTCTGCTGGACTTGCTTGAGGGCAAGAGAGCTTGCTTCCCATTGAATTCAATTCATTACATGAAGCAGTTTCTGACACGGAAAATGTTTGGTAACACTTAGGTGTTGGGTCTGCTTAAAGACTGAGCACTTTATTAGGCAGACCTGTACACCAGCTTGTTATTGCAAATATTTAATCAGCCAATCATGTGGCAGCAACTAAAGGCATAAAATCATGCAGACATGGTCAATAGGTTTAGCTGTTTTTCAGACCAAATGTCAGAATGGGTAAGAAATGTGATCTAAATTACTTTGACTGTGTAATGTTTGTTGGTGCCAGTGAATATGGTTTAATGCGTCAAATAAATACCTAATCAAGTGCTCACTGAGTGTACACAATATAAACTATTATATTAGTACTATTAGTACTTTCAACATTAGTAAACTACCAGCCATTAAGAATATTAAATCGATCCCCTATGTCAGGCAATACAGGACAAAATTATATTCAAATGGTTTATAATTATATAATATGCCAACATAGGGTGTTAATGGTAGAGCATTAAGAGGGTTTTAAGCCATCAGAAGCTATCGTAACTCATTAACTATCTAACTACTCTACTCTTTAAGTATAATTTATACCTTTTGAACCAGTTTATGGGGACCTTGTTAATGTAGCTAAGGTTAGTAATGTAGTAAAATACTTTGTTAAAAATAACAGATAAAGAAAACACAGATAAATCATGTTAATGTTAATCAATAAAAGCCTATTGTTACTGCCTTACAAACACTCTACTTATGGTTAAAATGGTATTTACTAAGGGCTTATTTATTTAGTTTGTAAGCATACCCTAAAACTAATGTGTAACCAAGTATTTATTAAAATGTACATATTTTATTATATACTACATATACAGTGGCATTACTCTCTGGGAGAAGCACTTTGTAAATGGAAAGAAGCTCTTCTCTGCATCCCATTGTAATCCACGCAGATAGCCAAGGCCCAATACAGATTCATCTGTGCATTTGTCAATGACATTTGTTATGTCTGATCCTGAAATGCATAGACCTACTGGCTGTGACTCCATTCCCTGCTCAGTGTTCATGTCCACACCTCATGCTCTCCATCTGCGTAACGATAGGCACATCTGAGCTGAGTGCACTCTCTGGGTGTGGTCTGTGGGGAGGGCCCTGCAGTGTGTATATGTGCTGCCCCTGCCTCTGTTGACACTGTGTCACTGTTGTGCTTCTTATGCAGCTGCATGTGCCTGACTGAGGTACTGTAGCCCATGCCTGAAAAAAACTTGACCTATTATACAATGCAAATAAAAGTACCATCTTCCATTTAGGTTAGGTGTCTCTCTAAGGACAATATTTCATGCTTTGTGAGAACAAAGGTCTTCAAACACTGAATTTTCTCTGTGCATTGAGTACAGCGTGTTGCCGGTGTACTGGATGTGCTGAATAGTTGTGGCTCCCAAAATCAGGCACATTTATGGGCTCTGCAGTGAAAGTCCCCCTCCCGCGCTATAGATCTTCAGGTTCGAGGCATTGCATGTTCTGTCACACATTTGAGGCCCCATCCCCCCGACTCCCCGCTCTGACAGCATACCAGCCCCGCTGCGCCTCTCACTGTCTCTGCCATCGCTTGGATTAAAGTGCAGTGTGATATAGAAGATGCAATCGCTCAGGTGCAGCTTTTCCACGACATGACTGGATTCTCCTCCGCCCCACACATGGGCCATGATGGTACTCCACCTTCCCCACAGAGAGAAAGGATGATGGTGCCTTGAGTCTGACTGCAGTCCCTTGAGGTCCAAATCTTTGTTTATTTAGATACAGGGGGAGCTTTCTTTTGCTTTATTGCAGTTGGATGGAAAATGGATGGAAAATGTCTTTGATCCATTCCTGTAAACCTTTCTCAGTCTTTAAATCTCTCTCCCCCCTCTCTGTCTCTCTGCCTCAATGCATTGGCATGATTTGCAATACATGCATTTACATGCACAAAACATAAACAATAGTCAATGAAAACATTCATTGGAAATCAATTAATTGCACACACAATGAATAACAATGACAAGCAATAACTAATAATTACAGTTATTACTAAAGTCATCTGCCATGAAAAATTACTGTTATTACTGTCATTACCATAGCTTCCAACTTCATCACTTTCAGCATCACTGGGTATAAATTAATTACAGTAATATTAACACAAAATCTTTCACAAAATAGGACTTGGAAACAAAATAAAACCTTTAAGACATCACTTTGATTGTGTTTACCACAATGCTGACTCACAAGGCAACATGTTAAGGCCAGAAGTTAAAAGCAACCTTCAGTTGCTGTTCCAAGTTAGAAATATCACACAATTCTGCCTACCTGTAGTAACAGGCCTTTTGACTGAATTTGAGGGCATTGTCAGATGTGTTGTTTGCCAGGAAGGATATCCCATAAATCTTTAGAACAGCCTTAAAAGTATTTATGTTAAAACAATGGTGGCCAATATCACTGTTATAATCTGCAGGGACACCGGGAAGTGTAGCAACCATGCAATCTACACTCACTGAGTACTTTATTAGGGACACTATACTAATACTGGGTAGGGCCTCCCTTTGCTCTCAAAACAGCTTCAATTCTTTGTGGCATGGATTCCACAGGATGTTGAAAACATTCCTCTGGGATTCTGTTCTATGTTGACATGATTGCATCACGCAATTTCAGAAGATTTGTCAGCTGCAGGTAGATGGGCTCAACAAATCAGGATGGTGTTGTTTACCTGAACAGAGCCGCTGGCTAGCTAAAGAGATTGTTTAAAAATGTATTTATTTTTGTATTCACTGCCAGACCGTGAGCCTTCTCCAGTGTAAATATTAGCTCTCCTGTGCAAAGCACAAATGTGAAGTGACATACGTAGATGTGACCTTCAAAGGTTTTTCTATTTGCAAGAAAATTCCTTGATGCCTACAAAAAACATCTCTGACATGGTGTGGCCTTAATAGGGTAAAAAAATATCTCAATGGACATTCAAAGAATCTAATTAAGGACAACTAACAGCTTGTTACAATTCACGGGTTGTAACTAAGGTAGAACTGAATACCAGCATACACAAGAGAGTCCTGCACAGTCAAATGTTCAGTGTTAAATCACCACTAACAGAGCATGCATGGTCCCGATTGGACTCAATTAACACTGGAGATTTTACTGTGCACGAGTTAGTTTGAGTAACCCTGGTTCAATGCATTACAATGAGTCGGACATGTGGGAAGTGTCAATGGCCATACACGTTGCACTGTCTGCCTTCCATTGCACCTGATTGGACGATTAACTGAGGTTATTGCCACAATTAATTTAATTCTTGTCCGACACATGGCTTGAAATAGAGGCCCCATCGACCCCTCAGAAGTAGAGGGCTGAAATACATGCAGGATAACAGCTTGAGATTTTCTCCTGGTCCGAAACATGCCTGGTATGAATATAAATCTGAAAAACACAAAGTAAAATGTCATAATTTCACGGTACCATTGACCAGGAAGGGTGGATTTCATTATAAATTGAATATGTCCTATGCATGTAAAACATCCTATGAGGGCATACGTATCCAAGGAGGGCTTAACACCCATTTAGGGATGGAAATGAACAGGGGGAGAGTTATAGTTTATTATGGGCTAGTGGGGAGGTCACTGCTCAGTCTCACAAGGGACCTTTAGTGTTAATTTCAGTCCTTTCAATAGAATTGAGTAATGTGTCATGGGCTTCCATTTTTTTAAATGTTGACAGACTGCAAAATAAATCTGTTCCCCTTGTCATTCGATGTTGCTGAATAGGGCACATTCATTCTTTATTGGAGTATTGAAATCTCCAATTAATGGGGAATTGTAAGTGACTTGAGATTAACTGCGGAAATTAATAAAAAGGATGTCACAGTAAAACCGTGCTGACCTCACTCAAATACTGACCCTGGAGTCTCCCTGTCATGCACAGTACAGAAATGGATGACCAGGCTGTAGCTGTGATCACAGATGACAAAGCTGTTTTTATGAACACCAATTATGAGTCTATTTCAGGGGCCCTAATAAGAACTGATTTCAGGACCAGTTCTATTCCTGTGCAATGGAGTTGCTGCATGTTTGTTTATTAATAGCTGTTTGGTGATAATGTACAACTGCATTTTGATTGATCATTTTGCATCATACATTCTGACTGCTTTTTACTTATTTTCCAGCCCCTGTCTACTTGCCTCTCTACCTTCTCTGGAATTAATTGCATAGCTGCCCTTAAGAGGCCCCATTACTCATTCAAATCTGTTTTAGTTTGCTGTCGGTATTACACTATAAGGCAGCCATTACTTATTTCACTGTTTATCCTCAGGCTTCTATCATCTATAAATAAATACACCTTGGATGTCTAAAATGCATTCTTTAGCATGGTCAGACTTCTTCACTATAATATAATAAAGCATACAGATACAAAGGTATCTCTTTGTGTGTATGTGTGTGTGTGTGTGTGTGTGTTTGTGCTTGCATGAATGTGTATGCACTTGCACGTGTGTGTAAGAGAGAGAGGAGAGAGAGCACACAGCTGTATGTTTATGCATTTTGTGCGTTCGTGTTTGAGAGAGGGTAGAAGAGAGAGTACATGCGACACCATGCACCTGCATACTGTATGCTCATGCATGTATCTGTCTGTCTGTGCAGATACTGTGTGTGCACTGTGCGTCCATTCTTTGTGGTCTACGTGTCAATGTATGTGTGTGTCACACATCACACATCTGTGTGGTAGAATCAGCCACTCCTGAGACCCTCCTGTAATCCAGGAGCCAAGAGAAAACCTCATGCCCATCTGCCTGTAAGTGTCACTGGCATACTAACTTCCATCTAGGCAGAAATGCAGTCCTGTTAATGCATGTTTTTGCAATGCCCTTTAATGCAATACCAACAAGTAGGATGCAGATAATACTTAGCTTACTGTATGTCTATGAGTCTGTCCACCATTATAATAATTAGCTATTTACCTGATGCTTTTATCCAAAGCAACTTACAGCTGATTGGACAAAGCAGGACGAATCCCACCTGGCGCAATGTGGGGTTAAGGGCCTTGCTCAAGAGTCCAACTGCTGCATGGATCTTGACTACACTAGGGCTTGAACCACCAATCTTCCAGGTGCCAGTCCTGCACCTTATTCCCCTAGGCTACACGCTGCATTGCATTGCATGACTGTGGCTTCAATCCATAACAATCACATTTGACAGCCAGTACAACTGACATTACAACTGACAGCCAGTAAGAAAAAGTAAAGCAGATAGGTGGGAGATTCCACTACTTGGGTGCCATTTAGCCCTCTTAACTTTATTGTTTATAACTTTTCAACATTTAGTCCAAGAAAACATGTTGTCACATGCCATGTGACTCCCCTGGAAGGGAGATGTGGCACTTCTGTGGCACCATTGTTTGCCGCATAGAAAGACCCAACACCAATACCAACACAAAAATAAATGATAGTCTTTGCCCTTCCTTGTGCCATTGTAACCCTTAAAAATGACACTTTATTGAATTAACCATTCAAAAAATGTGCTTACCCATTTCGGGTAATAATAACCTACTTTCGTTTGCTGACAATTGCTGCAATTTGCTCAACCCGGTTACAAAAACTTTTGAAGATCATTTTAAAAAGCATGTTAAATAAATCCTTTATTTCTTCTTAATAAAATGAATGGCTAAACGTCAAAATAAGAGGTATTTGTTCTAAAAGAATTAACAGAGTAACAGCAGAAGACACACACCCCTATTTTATTTTTCATCTTATCAGAAGGACAGATACGGAACATAAGCGAATGAATAGATACAAAGCCTGCAATCGTGTTACATCAAACTCTTAATTAAAATCTCTTCATTACTGACAGTGAATGCATTCAAGTTGACCTTCACTTCCATACTTATGGGGGACTGGGGGTACGATCATTTGTCTTGCTCAGAGGACAGTGTGATTTATTGCCTGCCCTAGACAGCCACAGCATTTCAGTGATCTGTGTTGGGTCAGCTACTACCATTCACAATGTTCCATGGGTCAGGGGTCACATGGCCACATTAATGTTGTTTTTTTTTCTATTGAGTAATTTTACAACTTTAATCCACCATCCTCTAAAAGACAGTTTCATGTGCCACACAGTGTCCCCGTAAATGCACTTCACATGTTTGTTTTTTCTCTGGATTTGGTCTAGACATTCCCTAACACTACTAGATGTGGTAATCGGGGGTATCTGCCACAGTGATTTGAGCATTCCAGTGCGTGTGACTTGTGTCTGCAAGTGTGCATGTGTGTGTGTGCATGCATGCATGTGCATGTAGGTGTGGATATACGGTATTCATGTTTAATGGATGACACCCACTCCCCTGAGGCACAGCTGACAGGTTAATGCATTGTCAAATGCCTCCATTATATTGAAAGTTCACACACACACACACACACACACACACACACAAACACACATGCACATATAAATATACACATTTATGTCCCCACTCCATTCATGCAAGCTTGCTTCCCACACAGTGGAAGAGGACAGTAGTACTTTTATCAGGCTGCCAAGGGATTTACAACCATGGGAATACTGTGTCGCTGGTCAGGAATAAAACACATATATTATCAGTTCTGATCCAGACACGTAAGTGATTGAAGCCAGTCAGATATTTTATTGCCTGCTTTCCATTCTGGGAAGTGAACTACTCTCATGCTGAGAGTGCAACTTAAAGCCCTCAAGATGAAGGGTGGGCCCTGGGGGTCAGAGTTCAGCGATGAGGTCAGTCTCTCACACAGAGAGGGCACTGCCAGGGACAAGGGCCACAGGAACAACTGGTAAGAGAATATGAGGCTCCTGAGTGTCTGTCAGCAAAGGCACTCACAATGAGCACAGGCCAGGGCATGTTCATTTAGACAATTACTGTCTAAATGAACAGAAGGGAACATCACCTCTAAATGGCACAACGTTAAACATGACACATTTCTTCAAATATTTTCATTTTTTACAGTTGAGAAAAAAAAAGGCCCTATGCAAAAGTTTGGGAGCCCTGTCAGTTAGTACTTTCTAACTCCTCCTCGGGCAACTATAACAGCTTGTAAGCATAGCCAGCTAAGAGTCTTTCAATTCTCAGTTTTGTGGAATTTTTCCGAATTCTTCCTGGCAGAACCTCTAGCTCAGAAATATTCTTCAGCCTCCGTGCATGTATGGCATGATCTCTCCACAGATCTTCAATAATATTAAAGTCTGGGGACTGTAGTAGCCATCCGTCTTTCCTGGAGGTACTTCATGGTTGATTTTGAAGTATGCTTTGGATCATTGTCTTGCTAGAATACCCAACCTCTCTTCATCTTCAATGTCTGGACTGACTTTTGAACATTAGCCTCTATAATTTCTTGATATTTGGTGGAATCCATTCTTCCTTCCACTCGCATAATATTTCCCAGCTGGCACACAACTCCTATGCATAATGGATCCACCTCCATGCTTCACAGTTGGCAAAGTGTTCTTCTCTACAAAGGCTTCACCTTTTTTTCTCCAAACATACCTTCTTTGTTGGTGCCCAGAAAGTTCAATTTTTGTTTTCTAAGTCCAAAGCAAATTGTTCCAAAAGGCTTCTTCAGGCTTCAGAATGTTTTCTTTTGCATACTTCAGACGCTTAATTTTGTGTTGAGGTTGTTCTTTCAGGCATGTCTGCCACGTAGTTCTTTGTTGTCTAAAGTACATTGTATTGTTGTCATGTGAACAGTTAGACCTGGGTTTGCTACTCTTTTTTGCAGCCCTTTTGCACTGTGTGGGTTCTTCTGAGAATTTATCACCAGGTCTCCAAAAACACCTTATCATGTATTACGTAAGAATGCAAGAATGCAATACACAAAATTATGAAAAATGTATACTACTGTATATTTAATCAATACCACTACAAACTGTATACCATTTATGACTGGATACATTTACGACTTCCACATTAGGGCTGCCCGCCAATCATTAAGCTCCCCCTAATGACACCATTCTAATCAAAGATAAATAATGAACCATTGGTTTTGAAATACTGTGGTTCTGCTCAAAAAATGAAGCAAAACACCAGAACACAAATTAAATAGCTGCGCAATGTGGGGGTATTGTAGATTAGCAAGTCATAGATGGAAATGAGCACAAACAATAGCATAAAGATATCTGTAACTAACAATGTAGTTAATGATGCTTGTTGGCTCACAGTATATATTAATCAGAGGGGAGGGGGAGACAGGGGACACTCATACACCATCAACTTTGGAGCAGCTGCTGAATGGTGCTAAATTGTCATTAAGAAAAGCAAGGTGATATTTGACAACAGCAAATTAATGTCTCACTGAAAGTCATTAACCATCTACGTGTCGAGAAAATGTGATGTAATTTTGCAGCATAAACTCAGAAGCTGCTGTTGCCTTTTGGTAAGTGGTAGCCGCCCCATATTGTGGCCTGACAGGTGCCTGTGGGGATTTCCCTGCATGCCTTAGTAGCTGTGCCCCCCTGCCTGCCCAGATCAGTATCCCCCAGAGCCAGGTTTTCTCTAACAGACACCATCACTCTCTCCACCTTCTGTCACATGCTGTGCACCACAGCTCTGCCGCACATACATTCCGCCCTCTCTTAACTTGGCTAAAAATAAAAGCCGGCGATATTAAGTCCCCATATTCATACATTTATTTAAGCTCTGTCTTCCGATGTCAGGGGATTTACTCACATAGCACAGACGAATGATAATCTTACCAGTTTGGGGAAGTCACAATGAAACCTTTGTCAGTCATATGTGTCATTATGCAAAGCACTGTTGGGAATAGCGCAGAAACAGTGATGCACTAGAAACCCCTATTAGTCGATCATTGACCAATCTACAGCACTCTCCCTCCTCCCGCAGCCTGAGCACTCCACTGCTCCAGCCTGCTATTTCGTGTTTGGGAAAAATCAATCCCACCCATGTAGCGGCGGGTAATTTGTCCTTGGCCTTGACAGCAGCTTCAGTCAATAAAGCTATTGCACCGGTACTCCCTCCCGGACCATAGCAGGGCCTCTGCTTGACACAGCAATACACTGACTGGCATTTTGTCATGATGGACGGCACAAGCATGTCCACTCATTCACCCCAGCGCAAGTGCTCCAGAATGCATCCATCCATCTCTCTGTCTTTCTATTATTCCATGCATTCCTCAGCCCCTGTGGGGGGAAACACAAGTATGTGAATGAAGCTAAATGATAAACGGGAACAGCAGTCCCCTGCATTGGTTATGTGTTTGTTTGGCAATATTATTGGTGACTCAACTAGAAAGGACGAGACATTAAGGATGGAAGGTAGGTCTTCTTTTCAGGTTTCGCATGCTTAGATAAGAATACCAAATTAGAACTTTTCAGTAAGTTGCTCTATTAATGAGGAGAAGGATTCAGGTTTTGGAAATATACAATGTGGTTTTGTTCATCAGAGATGAAATGTAGTACACTTGTATGCCTTTCCATATCTTGCAGCATGTGACTTGAGCATTTCCCATAGAAGGCGGACATTCCACTGGATTTATGTTTGCTTCAAATGAATCACCTTAATGGAGAAAAAAACATTAATATTAAACAAACATACAAACATCTAGCAGCTTGATGTTGAACATTTCCCATAGAAGGCGGACATTCCACTGGATTTATGTTTGCTTCAAATTAATCACCTTAATGGAGAAAAAAACATTAATATTAAACAAACATACAAATATCTAGTCTGGAAACTTCTGAACAGACCTGAATTTTACAAAATAATATAAAAACTCCCGCACTTTAGTCATTATCAGGTGACCCGACCGTAAATTTCACCTAACACATTTACTTTTACTACTCATAGTACTATTCCAGTCACTCTCTCCACCCACCAACTCCCAACATAATACCCTTTAATAAATACAGTCTAGCAGTATGTAGATAACCCGTTCTTCAGTTTGACTTGGCTTGGACATAACACATGAAAGTCCGTTACCACAGAAACTCAGCATGTGCTTTTGTTTTCATGGTGGAATTTCCCCTTACAGCATGTAATGTTCTCTATAATAGGCTGTACTACTTCCTTGTTTTCTACAGAACACTGATGACTATCTTTCAGACAAGACAAGCTTAAATCATTGCATTAGATAGAACAAATGTATCTGTCCAGGAAATAGTTTTACATTTCACGCTTATATTGGGGTTAATATTGAAACTGTCAATACGTTGTAGTAGCACTGAAACATTGCTATAACATATGGTGAATACAGGTGAAATCCAGTTTTATTAACTTCCTATTTTGCTTTTTTTAGAATACTACGTGTGAGTAGGGGGCTGTTTTGTTTTTGAACTTCCTCTTTGAGCTCTGGCTAGAAGAATCTGTCGCGAATCATCTAGTATTTTGTTAAATAACTATAAAGGAGTGAAGCAGCCAAACAAGATTTCTATTTGATCAGCTGGGATTCAGAATCAAAAATGGATGGGACTTCTCTATCTTCCTCGCATTCATCATCCTCTGAACAGGAGCCCCAGTCAGATGACAACAGCACTCTTCAAGGTGCACAGGAGCACAGTGATGTACAACATACTGTAACAAGGTAAGCGCATCACAGTCATCTGCTACAAGAAGAATACAATTAAAAGCCTTTATATAATGCCTTGTGGTAATGATGGACATAATGAATTGTGGTCTCTTTAATAATGAAGTACAGTGGGGTGGGCTTTAAATGTCTGTTACAATAGATCTGTATGTGATCGAAAGCAAACCTGAACTCTAAATGGCAGATGAGACCTTTCTGCAAATTTTAAAGCTAGATTGCAGAAAAAAGGGTGAAGCTTTTGTAAGGTGAAGCTTTTGTAGAGAAGAACACCTTGCCGACTGTGAAGCATGGAGGTGGCTCCATTATGTTTTGGGGTTGTGTGACTGCTGCGGGCACAGGAAATATTGTGTGAGTGGAAGAAGAATGGATTCCACAAAATATCAAGATATTGTAGAGGCTAATGTTCAAAGGTCAGTCCAGACATTGAAATTGACAGCATACCTGGAAATCAACCATGAAGTACCTCCAGGAAAGAGGCATGAAGGTTTTGGAATGGCCAGCACAGTCCCCAGACTTGAATATTATTGAAAATCTGTGGAGAGATCTCAAACTTGCTGTACAGGCAAGAAGAATATTTCTAAGCTAGAGGTGTTCTGCCAGGAAGAATGGGGGAAAATTTCAAAAGCGAGAATTGAAAGAGGCTTTTTGACCAGGGTTTCCCAAATTTTTGTGCACAACTGTAGCATGCAACAGCCGATGCTTTGCACACGCATTTTGCACACAGGCAACTGTGCCCCCCGCTAGGTTTCGATCAAAGCTATTTACATACAGCAATTTTCAGCCAGATGTTCACCCTTTTGCTTTGTAATTAGCTATTGTAAGGCCTATTTGTGTGCCTAAGCAGTGAATAGAAAAACACCCTATAAATATTAACTTAAAATAAATGCCCCATGTGAATTTGAAATTAGATGGAAAATATAATAATGATAACTTGGTTAGCAACATAACTGTTCTTGGGGGTTTAGGTGGTCAGCTTGCCTTGTTAATGTAAACTTACATTATCAGTGTCAGAGCTTAGCATGAGAGAGTGTTTCCTAAGCACAAGAGAGCGCTTCCTGAGCACTTGGGTAAGTCTAGTAAAGTGTGAAACAGGGGTTATTATACAGAAAGAAAGGTCATTGTCAACCAATCAGAATGGAGTATCCACTAATGCCATACAATATGATCATTGGTAAAAAACTATCAGCTGTTTGAAACTCTGTGGAACTACTGTTTTATGTTTGTAAGTTATACTACACAACTTTCTTGTGTACCTGCCAGTTGAAGTTGTTTTGGAATATTTGAATGCTATGCTATATTATATAATAGATTAGAAAATATGTATACTTTTGCACTGGCAGATGGCTCCCCACAGTATTTTATTCACTGAAATTGCAGCTGCTTCTGACCGCCCGAGTGGATGATACATTATTCTGATAACTTTTTGCCTTCCAGAGTTAGTAAGTGTGGAAGATATTATTTTCCCCTTTTTCACATCAGATGACAATAAATTCTCATTTTCCCAGCGGGGGGGAAAAGAAATCACATTTTGGTGTCCTTCCAGGAAAGCAGACATGATTGAAAACTCTGTGAAACTGGGTCGCATATTTCAAATTCTGAAAGTAAAAAAAATAGAAAATACTGTGAGAAATAAAATGAAAGAAAAAAAAGCCCTACAAACTGTGGCTGTAACGATTTGGAGGATGAAGCAGCTGGGTTTTCTTTAAGAGCCAGGTGCAGCACAGTGCAGACCAAACGTGTGTCATGTAGGGAGGCTGAACCTTGGGTGGCTGTGGAGGAGAGGGAAGGGTGGGGGGGTGATAGGCAGCTACTCTCTAATGGAGTCAAGGGAATGCGTCAGCCATTAAACTGTGAAAAGCCTTCAGACTCTCAAGTAAGGGGTGAAATTTGGGAAATCCATACCTGTAATTACCAGTTATTGACGGCTGGCAAGCTTTCATCATTTCAAGATTTTTTTGTTCCATTCCATTTTAGGTCTATTTGTTGTTATTATTGCAAATATATTTACCTTTTTTCATCTTCTTTGTTTACATCGGGGGTCTTTGATAGAGGGCTACTCTGACAGTATTGGGTCTGGTGGCGGTAGACTCACTGTACATTAGAGCCTGTACTTGGGGACTGGGACAGTGAGAATCTGATAACATCTCTTGGTTTTTTTTTTGTTTCCTTGCTATGCTGTGTACCACTGTGCAAAGCTCTTCTTTTTTAACCCTCATTTCTGAGGCTCTCAACCATAGAGGTGGAATACATTTACAGAAAAGCTATATTACCATAAATTAATATTCTATCAGCATTTTTTCATACTAATATATAATACATCTACACATAATGGAAAACAGTTTTCAGAAAACCTTCCTTTGGGAAATGTATTATGTAGCGGAAGGTAAATTAAGGGGAAGGCTTTTTGATTTAGAAATAGTGTCTTCTTATTGTTCCATGTAACTAGTCTAAAAATAAAAGTCTCCTTGGCAAACACTGGCCAATGTTTCATTTTAAAAGGTGATGCCTTTGGTGAAATGTTTTTTGGGGCATAGAAAGATGGCGCGGGGGGGGGGAGCTAGTAATTTAACGTAATGGAAATACATCAAAAACAAGATTATTATGAACAGACCACACAAACAGGAAGTAGTTTTGGTGAGTCAGACAGTCAGCAGCTATGACCTGAAACTATGGGCTCGGGACTACATGTGACGGAGGCATGAAAAAGAGGAAGTAGTTTCTGAAAGGTCATGGGAGTCAGACCAGGAGCAGTGGTCGAGACCTCCATCTCCTAGGCGGATCCCAGAACAGCTTCAC
Organism: Conger conger; assembly: GCF_963514075.1. Lineage (NCBI taxonomy): Eukaryota > Metazoa > Chordata > Actinopteri > Anguilliformes > Congridae > Conger > Conger conger. The sequence continues at coordinate 23,167,975 of NC_083762.1, read as the reverse complement.
TTTCATAGAGACTTCTCTTACGGCCGGGATGTGTCACCACTAAATGGTGAAAGGGCATGGAAAACACAGAGTTAGGACATCAAGTCTCACTGCAGTCATTTTGTCCATTACAGTGACTAACCAGTATGATGTGGGCTAAATAGGCAGGGCTTCAGGCATGGTCCTCTTATGAACCATCAACACTTTGTATTAATCACTGGTGATAATTGAATGTCCTTACACATTAACAAAGGCACTTTTGTTTTTGCTTTAAGTGCTCTGTTGTGACCGCACTGAAGAATGTTGATTGTGCATGTATTAGCATTTTATCAGGTTTATCTGAGTTCATGGCTGTGCATATTTATATTGCTTGTGCTTTCATTTTTGTGTTTTATGATCACTGAGCAGTGGTATTGACAATGTGAACATCAGTGAGGCAATGAATGTATGTGGGTTCCAGGGATGCGGATGAGAACTCACAAGGGGACAGGCTCCTGTCTGAGGAAGAGCAGGTGACCCTGATCACAGAGAGCATGTCCATCACTTCAGCCGATGAGGAGAAGCTCCTGCTATTGAACAGGAACACAGAGCTACGCAGACTCAACAAGGAGGTGAAAAGCATGGCATATACAAACACTGTGCCCTCCCTTAAATAGTCTTGAATATTGCATTAACTGAATTATATGCTTAGAAAAGACCATCATTGAGGGAGAAAGTGTTTACATTACAAGTATCAGCACAGATGGGTATTTACTGATGTGAGTCAGGTCAAGACTGTACTTTACTTAAGGGCAGTTAACTATGCATGGCTTAGGACTTGAACCTTTGGATTAGATTCCATAACCCTATAGACTCATTTTTATGGGCAACGGTCCCATATCCAACCTGTTCAGACACTTAGTATCTGGCTTGTGTTTGTCAGCTGATGAAACTGAACGAGGACTGGGACCATATCTACCGTAGCACCACCGTCAGTCTGGAGCAACGACTGGTGGCCACGGAAGAGGAGAGCACCACTCTCAAGCAGATTAACCACCGACTGCTTCTCAAAGTAGAACATGAGCAGGTACCCGTGCATTTGTGTGTGTGTACGTGAGTGTGAGGGTTTTATTGCATGTATTGTGAGATGCGGGTTTACAGTGCTGAGCTTGTTGTGCTGCCCGCTGACATGCCTGTGGGTCCTGTCTCCAGAGTAAGAGAGAGTACTATGAGCAGACCCTGCTGCAGGAGCTAAAGAAGAACCAGCACCTGCAGGAGTACGTCCGACTTCTGGAGGCTCGTCTGCACCACACAAGCACTGACAGGGACTGGCCAGTAGGGGCGCTTGTGAGTATTTCCCTGCTTGTGCGTCCTTTCCTGGGTCTCCAGAGCTGCATTCGGATCTGAGTTTTATGCATTCCTTCTGACACTCCCTTCCCTTGCTCAAAAGACTGGCAACAGTGTTTTATAAGACCAGCTGGTGTGGCTTTATGATCAAGATAAGCTAGAGTAACGTTGCTATCAATTGTGCTTGAACCTTCAAGAGTCATCCTATGAAAAAATACTCACGCACTAAGCAGTAGTTTCTATGAGGTAGCACTTCCTATATAGATTGCCGATCAGTTCTGATTCGCTTTGTTCCTCGTCCATCCTCCCTCGCAGAGCACCTGTTAAGTTCACTTGTCACACATCACAAATCTCATCGAAGGAAAAGAGCGAGGAAAGGGAATGTGTTAAAGTGTATATGAACACTTTGTGCCTGCTCTCAGTTCTCACCTGTTGGCCCTCTTGCAGAATGGACTGGAGGTTGCTCGGCCCCCAGAGGTGGCCGTTGTATCTGAGCCCCCCCGCGGGCAGTGCCAGGGGGCCATTTGTTGCCCTCCTCTGCTGGGAATGCCCCCGGCCGTTTCCACCAGGAAGAGTCGGACCCAGACAAACAGGAGTGAGCCTTGCAGGGCGAGTGATGTGGACGGGGTAACTGTAAAAGAGGTGCAGGAAATGAAAGAACAGCTAGAGGCACTGCGATGCCAGGTGAGTCAGCACTGAAGCACTAAGTACACACATACAGGGCATGTACTCATATATACATGCAGTATATGCAAATGCACACATACAGCACATGTACTCATATATACATGCAGTATATGGTAAATGGTAAATGGCAGGCATTTATATAGCGCCTTTATCCAAAGTGCTGTACAATTGATGCTTCTCCATTCACCCATTCATACACATACTCGCACACTGACGGTGATTGGCTGCCATGCAAGGCCCCGACCAGCTCGTCAGGAGTATTTGGGGGTTAGGTGTCTTGCTCAGGGACACTTCGACACAGCCCGGGCGGGGGATCGAACCGGCAACCCTCCGACTGCCAGACGACTGCTCTTACTGCCTGAGCCATGTTGCCCCCATATCCAAATGCACACATACAGCACATGTACTCATGGGTATACGTATACGCAAGCTTACAAACTGACACATATGAACAGTGCACAAATACAGAACACACGCACATATACAGGCAGTATACAAATGCACACATACAGTCATGTCAACATATGCACCCACATATCTCTCTCACTCTCTCTCTCCAAGAAAGCATGACAAAATGATTGCTATTACTATTAGCATGAGTATTACTGTACTATTAGTATTATCAATAATTAATGTACATTATTGCTGTTAGTATGTAGCCATAATATTTATGTATAGTGAGCCTCTATGGGTAGCTTCAAACCATTGGCAGCTAAATACAGATGATTTATCCCTGGGAATTTAGCAATGAATTGCTGGTTATTTTCAGATTGATACCCCTGAGTACAGGCTATCGATCATTTTTTAATTTGCTGTATTCATTTATATTTTCCAAAGCAGTGTCTGGACGTCTGTTGTTTTAGTACTTGTTCGTGTGAGAACAGTAACATCTAGTGGTCATCTATCATTACTACAACAAATAATCTTTGCTTTGCCTCTGTTTTTGGTTTGTACCCTTGGTTGTTGGATCAGAGAGTGTAAAATTTCCAGAGCTTTCATCATCTTTAATCATGAGAGCAGTGACAGTTTCGGCTCTTTGAGACCACCCGCATATTTTTGTCACACTTCCCCCCCACCCCCCACTTCATAACTATCACTGTGCAGCAATGAGAATAAGAGTTCATACTTACCTGTATTATCTGACATTGGTAAAAGTGTTAGAGCACCACTGTTGCACAAACTGAGCCTGTTCCCTGAACGCAGACGCGGATCTACGAGGCCGACTACAAGACCGAGCACAAGGACCGGCAGCGCATGGTACTGGAGAATAAGAAACTGCGCAGGAAGGAGGGCGAGATGCGCCAGCAGATGGCGCTGTTGCAGGAGCAGGTCAGTCTGCGGCTCCTCTGTGGAGAGGGCTGAATCTATATCGATGTTCATTTTACATACCTGTATTTAAATACTTTAAGTAAAAAGGCATATTAATTTGAACGACTGTGCACTCCATATAATTGAAAATCAGTGAAAGACAGGGTAATAAATCCGATCTCCTCTGCCATGGGACTGGAATTTGTATAACATTACATTGCTGGCAGTTGGCAGACGCTCTTATCCAGAGCGACAAACAGTTGATTAGCAGGAGACAATCCTCCCCTGGAGCAATGCAGGGTTAAGGGCCTTGCTCAAGGGCCCAAAGGCTGTGCTACACCGGGATTCGAACCACCAACCTTGCCTGTCCCAGTCATTTACCTTAACCACTAAATACAGAAGAGTATATGAATGCATTCAAATGGGTTAAATACTTCAGGAATAGGATAATCAACACTATTAAGGCCAGATACTCTTTTTCCTCACGCAGCTGAAGGTGTACGAGGATGACTTCCGGAAGGAGCGATCCGACAAGCAGGTGCTGCAGCGCCTCCTGATGAAGAAGGCCCCGCACAACGACCCCATACTCATCCACCGCTGTAACAATGACCACGACCGGCCAGCAGGGGGCGAGGGGGAGCTGCAGAAAGAGAGGGAGAAAGGGGGGGACAAGGCCCGACCGCCCTCCGGCAAGCACTGTGACCGACTCGTACGCAAGACGGAGTGTCCCCACCACCCGTATGTCCAGCGGCATGCGGACTACAGCTAGCCTCCCGCACACGTGCATCACCATTCACAGGCATGCAACAGACATGCATGCGCCATGCAATTCTCACACACACAAAGAAAGGCATGTATTCAAGCTTAATGTATGTTTACATTTTGTAAATGCAAATAAAACAAATACACAATTTTTAAACAGGAACCAAATGAGAGGTCAATAAATTAGCATTTAGTGAAGTTTTAGTTTCTTTTTTGTAACCCTGTCAGATTGCAAAGAAGCATCCACAATGGTATTTGCATGTGCTCTGTATTAACGGCTCTTAATGGCAGCTTTTGTTACTTGTGTCTGCACCTTTTCACTGAAAGAGTGTCAGTGAACACTTGTAGTGCACATTCTCTTTGAGCCTGAGCCAGGGATTGCATGCTGGCAGCGATTCATTCTTCAGTAATTATCCATTAACTTAATTGAACCTCTCCTTTTAGAGTGAGCTGGCGTCGTGCAGACGCAGGAAGGAGATAATATTTTACAGTCAGTGTGAGAATATTTCCCTGAGAAAATAGACCCATCTGTCAGTTTTCAGTCAGGTGGCATAACAACAAAATCTCATTTTACAGAGGTTTCACAGGAATTTTATAGTAATGGTAAACAGTGCTTATCACAAATGCTTAACTGTAACATGTTCTCAGAATGAAGCTGCCTTCTACCAGCAAGTCTTCCAATGGGCTTATTTGTAAACTTTTAATAATGTACAATTTAATTTTGTAACCTTTTTTTTTGTAGAAAGTCTTGTTCATGAAAATAAGATGTGATTCACATGCAGAATGTATTGTTGTTGTTATTATAATTATTGTTATTATTATTATTCATCTTATTATTATTATTATTATTATTATCCATCCATCCATCCATTATCTTAACCCGCTTATCCTGAACAGGGTTGCAGGGGGGCTGGAGCCTATCCCAGCATACATTGGGCAAAAGGCAGGAATACACCCTGGACAGGTCGCCAGTCCATCGCAGGGCACACACACTATTCACTCACACACTCATACTCACAGGCAATTTGCTACCCACTACACCATCCGTGCCGCCATTATCATTATATTCTATTGTTGTAAGGTATTATACATTATTATTGTGCCGTTTTTAAAGTTTTCTATTCACTATGTGATATTATTATTGTATTAGTGTTTTGGTTGCTGCATATTTGGTCTTGTTAGCATAGTTCACTTGACCTGTCTTTGAAAAGCATATAGTAGTATTTAATTCCTAGTTTTCTGTCTCCAGTTGCTTGGTCTTTGTCTATCATATTCCTCTAGACCAGTGTTTCTAGTCATATTTCTCCCTCTCATGTAGTTGCATGTTTTGTTTGTCTGAGTACTTGTCGAAATTTTGCTGAAAAACCCTGTCCTCTGTGTTCTCGCCTACTGTTCACTTGCCGCTGTGACATGTTGTCAGTGATTCATTAACTGGACATGGTTGCCCTGGAAACAGCTAGCATACGTTTTCTTGTCTTGCCACAAAATGGCCTCGAAACCTCCAATCATCTGTCAGGTGATGTCAAACAAGATGCTTTAATTAACAGATTACACATTATATATTCTGCATGCCTGTATGCAGGGGGGAGGGGTTTTTATATTCCTATAAAGTTCTATTTTCAGATGATCCCAAAGATCACATCATAAATATCTTCTTGCAGAATCACTCAGGTAGGGAGGGCGTTCCACACCTTATCTCACGGCAGCGATCAAACTATCACTATGCAGCTTGGCTATTGGACTGTAGTGTGAAATTAAGTGGCCCATGTGCTGGTCTGCACTGTTTTATTCAGTCTTTTCAAGGGTCATCTTAGAATTGAGACATTAGTTATTATAAAACCTAATTTCAAACTGTATTGACGATGCCTTATGTTTCACTGTTGTACTAGCTTACATAAGTGACATCATTCGCCTCATCCTAATTAAAATGTTTTATTTGGCAATGCCACTAGGTGTAAGTAGAGATTCGCAGATATTAAGATAAACCCTTGCCAGCAACGTTTTATTGACTTTTGCACTGTGTATGGATCCATAACAGAAAAATAGTGGCCTTACAACTTTTACTGTCTTTTGATTCTTGTATTGTTTTCCCAGGAGGCCTGCGATCATTGTTCTGGAGTGCTTTGTATTGTGTTTTGCTAAACTAATTTGATGCATGCGTTGGACATTAAACAGTTTAATGCTGAGAGCCTTGTGCTTATGGTATCCAGCATTCTTTAACTCACATTCTTTGCCTCATTTACTACATGACACATAAACCAGAGCTACTGTAGGCCTACCCCTGGCATAGAAGCCATTGATGAATAAAATCATTCAGGTTTGCCAGCAGCCATTTAAGGTAACTGTCTCCTACCTTCTTAAAAGAAAGGTTTTATATATTTGGCGCCTCTTCAATAGACGGTGCTGAAATTGCTTACAAAACAATAAATAAAAATAAGATTAAATGGATAAATGAACACCAGTTAACCAGTTGTAGCTGTAGTAGTTGTAGTTGTAGCGCCCCCTTTTTTTAAAACACACGCCTGAACATGCATATCCCAAACGGTTACTATTCTTGAAACCTTTCCACTGCAGGCATAATCCTGGTCTTTTCTGAAAGGTAACCCTTGAGTTTAACAAGCTAGTGTTACTTTGTTTCAGTAATATTTAGAGTAATTCTAAATAGTATTGAAACAAAGTAACAAAAGCATATTTCAGAGTGGCAATGACCTGTCTGTGATAGGTAGGAGGTGACAGAGTTTACGTTTTGTTATTACATAAAACCAGAGTGTACTGGCAATGCTCCATTACAGGGTTACACCCCATAGTCCACAAAGGTGTAACCCTATAATGATTAAATATTTTTCCTTTGCTGAGCTTGTTTTTCTGGGTGCTCATTTTCAAGGTTCAAAGGGAAATTTTGCAGCATAATAATCAGTGTTTACTGTACAACTCTATTGTATAAAAAATAATCCCATTGTCCACAATGGTGTAACCCAATAATGACTAATTGACTTACAGACTATTGTGAATTTTCTTATGCTCGAAATGGCCTTTTCATAGGTTTCATATGAAACACCATACAAGGACATCAATCTTAACAATAATTGTCATCTCATTTTACGGTAGAAACGACAGGGCCAAAATCCTGAGGGGTAATATCATATAGAATGGGTTCCAGAATTGTAGGCACCCCTGACTGGCAATGCACAAAAAATACTTTAAAAAATGAAGTGTGATTACTCAACACAAAATGTTGAACATACTGTGAGAAATACTGTACTTTATTAATGTTTCAATGGAACCAACAAAAATCAAACATTCATTTAATAGAAAATAGATTTCACCAAAATCAAGTTTCCATAATTATTGGCACCCCTGGTTTAATACTTGGTGCATCCACCTCAGCATGGAGTTTACAGCATGGAGTTTTTTCCTGTAATGCTTGTAAATCCTGTTTAAGTTTAAGGAACATATACAGATCCTGGCAAGATTCTTCACATTCTTGGGTTTGTGCTTATCACCAAGTATCAGGCAATTTTGGCTGACAATCTGGTTGCCTCTACCACAAGCCTGTGACTTGGCTGTAGGTGGGCTTTCTAGAAAGACAATGACCCAAAGCATACCTCAAAATCCACACAGAAATGCTTCTGTGACAACAAAATCTATGTTCTGCAGTGGCCATTTCAGAAACCAGGGTTGCCAATAATTATGTAACCTTGATTTTGGTTAAATAAATTAATGTTTTAATAATAGTTATATGTTTCCAATCATATAATTATGATTATAAGTAGGCATTGCCAGTCAGGGATGTCAATAAATCTGAGGCCCACTGTATGTAGCACTTAGGTCAATAGCAGATAAATATTGCTTTTCAGACTTTCCTTCCTGGACCAGTAACCAATGGATTGGATTACACAATACATAAAGAAGCTTACTCATTTTACCAACTAATTTCAGATTTATTGAATATCAAGAAAAGGAAGTCCTTGGTTGTGTAGTGTTTCCTGGTATTCATACCTTCACTGTGTTAAAGTACTCCTGGAAAACCCCTGAATTACAATGATGGACCAACAGTATTTAAGATTCCCGTATCTAGAAATCTAAATGCTTCTTCCACCTATCACATCGGCTCACCCACCACGTGGGAGGTCATTGAAATACTTATTTAAGAAAGGACAGATCATCTTAGCACTCTCATTAGTACTCTCCTACATGTTTGTGTAAAGGTAGTCTTCAGAGTTGATGATTGCCTCACTCAGCTGTATCTCCTGGTTTTGATTCAAGACTCGACTACAACACTCTGAGACACAGTGGTCCTGGGCAGGAACATTGTCTAACACAGGTATGATTCATCCTCCATGGATTTCAGGAATTGTATTCTCAATAAATCAACACTTTTTTATTTTAGTGGAAGCTGCTATTATTGTTGTTATGTGCCCAATATTCTAGCTACTAAAATTCCACTTTCAAGATTTTGCTGTAGAAAATTGTTGACCAGCGGAAACATGTTCATACAGTTTGCTCCCCAGGCAGCACAGTAAAACATGTTGTACCAATTATCACATAGGCCTTTGCCGCAGTAGAACGCTAAATCAGATTAAACCAGTTTAGCAACAACAGTCAGTCCTTAGTGTTACTGAGAAGACGCTGCGACCCTGTGTGAAATGTGTATGTGAAATATACTCAAGCTGAGTAGGCAGTAATAATCCTCATGCAGCAGCTGCAGTTGTGAACACTATTCTGGGTGCTGAACCGAAGCACTGTTTTAAGGTTGATAGCGTCTGTTTTTCAGAGGTCCCCAAAGGGAGGGGGACTCCCTCTCACATGCTTAATCACACTTCTCCTGGGCACCTTGGAATTTTTTGTCCCTCCACAAGCAACCCAGAATAAATTTGTCTTAAATCACTCAGGGAGGGAGGGAGAGATAGAGAGAGAGAATATCAGACAGGAAGGTTTTTGAGGAGGTACGAAAATACTTCTTTCATCCAAGATTTTAATGGCTGAATATATTTCTTTCTTTCTGTTTCTCTCTGTCAACACACTGGACGTTGCACAAACAGCCCTCGGTTTGAGAGGTCACAGTTGGGCTGGAGTGGACAAGGTGAGGGCCATTCAGTGTGGCAAAGGTGTTGTGAACGGAAGGACCGGAGCTTGAACCAGCCAGATACCAGGAGCAGGGGACCAGACCAGACAGGGGGCAGCAGAGCGTCAGACATGAGCACCTCCATGGCAGAGCTTCGCTCCTCCTATACAAAGCAGGGGTTCCTATCTGGGCTGCCTGTGCTAGATGCCCTCGAGCTGCAGGCAACCAGGGAGGCATTTGGAAAGCTGGAGAGTGAATTTGGTGAGTATCAACTGCAGGCAGATAATGAGAAGACAGGGGGGAATCTCCACCCTGAGATTTGCTCATCAGATAGCTAACCTCTAGAAGCAGGAAGTCTAGGACAGCATTGGTACATTTGACTTGCTATATTGCTGTAAGAGGTTGAATATTTTTGCAGACTGCAGTGAAAATGATTAGAAGTGATGTAGTTGGGTATTTGAGTAAAAAATGTGTGTTTTTGCCTATGCACAGGTAAGGAGTACACCCAGTACAGCCTCCACAATGTCCATCTGCAATACAGTTGGGTGATGGCCTTAGCAAAGCACCCCAAGGTCCTAGAGCCGGTCAGCGCTATCCTTGGGCCAGATGTCATCTTGCTTGACTCCCGCTTCATCTGCAAGTATCCTGTTCTAAGTGGTACCACTTCCAATTGACAGCAGGAGAAGGACATTACAACTTTTGCCAAGCAGAGCAGTGCTCCCAACAAGGAGGAGGGGAGTTATGGGAAAGCTCATACTGGACAGCAGGAGAAACCCGGGTTACCTTTTGTTGCCTGGCATCAGGACATGAGGTCAGTATAAAATAGTATGCAGCATGTAATTTACAGCATTAGCTCACATATTCAAAACGGTCTCCACCTGTGAAATATGTTACTGTAAGCGTATTTCAGTGGTCATCAGGCATGTGATTGTTTACAGGTACTGGGGTTTGGCTGGGGGGCCAGTGCTCTCAGTATGGCTGGCTCTTGATGATGCTCTGAAGGATAATGGGGCTCTGCAGGTCATTCCAGGTATTGCCATCTCCCAAAATAAATTGAATTCTCTGCCTTCTTTTCTTTCTTAACCCCTTTAATTTCACCGGCCCGGAGCCAATGTGGGGTTTTTGCCATTCATTCATTTTTTTAGGGTGCAATTTTCAGTCACTATGGTAACAGGATATACTTATTGAAAGTGTTAAAACTCATGGTTCTATCCGTATAACCTAATTTAAGATGTCATTCTTTTAGTGACAACAGTTCCTTATATTGTAACATGTGGGTGGCAAAACAAGCATAGGGGGACCTCACCTTCTGTGAATTTTGGAAATCCATGTACTACACAAAATAAGGTAATGTCAGTGTCCTTTTCACAGCAAGGGTCCAGTGAACCAAAAGTGTAATAATGCTATTCCAAAAAACGTGTTAACTCAGAGAAACATCGATGGATGGAGGAATTATCATTGTTGTCCATTTCGCCTTTGAATACTTCAACAAAAGCACTTGTTCATGGGAATGCTATTAAGTTTTGTATAGGCTCTCTGGAACACGGTCAGTGCAATTACCAGGTTTTCTGACCAGTATCGTAAATCCAGTTGCACAGTAAATGCATGATCCCCATCCGAGGGCAAAACATAGTGTATCTTCTGCTCAGTCTAGAACTGGCTAGTGGTATGGTATTGAAATAACGACTGAGAAGCATTTTAGCTAATGGCATTACATTTCCTGTAGGGTATAGTTTGTTACGCTTGCATAAAGCAACACGAAACCATAGCATTTTCATTACACGCTCTGAGACTCTAGCCCTTTGGCAAAAACAGTTTTATTGTATGACCAAAAAGGTTGACCAAAAATGTAACGTGCGATTCCTACATCTAAATAGGAGACTTCCAAGGAACCTCTCATCTCTCTAGCCTCTCAAGTATTCTCGAGTGAATATTTCTGAGGAATATTTCTATATCAGTGAGCATCTAAATACATTCTCAAGGTATTTTATTATTATTCAGTATGCTTATAAATAAGGTTTTTGGCAAACTGCGTAGACATAGCTTAGAAAAAGAAATTGCAGAATGCAACTTCCACTGTATTTGAGCTCTGTTTTTAGTAATTCAGACTGCTGGACAATGAGACGGGTGCGTGGGGGTTGGACCCAAAATGCACGACTCAGAAACAATAGTAATATAAAGACCCCTCAGGGCTTTATTCGGGACGAATCCCAGGAGAGTAGTCAACACAAACAAAAGTACAAAAACGGTAGGCGAGGACGTAGTCAAAAAACAAACGATGGTCACAAAACAGAAATCAATAGTCAATGGTCGGTAAACAGGCTTGGATCGTAACGTGTAATCAATAGTGGTAAATGCTCAAGAGTTGCGTGGTAAACAGAGGCAGACAATTTCGCAGAGAACAGTAGCGCGACTGGGCTATAAATGCGGGTGTAGACAGGTGTAGACAATTAGTTAGAGCGTAGCAAGGAAATGGAAAACAGGTGCGATGGATGACAAGTTTAACAAGGAGATTAGTAATCGTTAGTAATAAACCTATCCTGCCCTAGCATTAGTAAATTAGTAAATGACATGCACGAGAAACGTAAGGTAACATGAACACATGATTCGTTTCTTAGTTTCTACCCAATCCTGATCTAGCGTTAGTAGTTTTAGTAAATAGACAAATGGAAACAATTAGGGAGTGAATGACAGAAGGAGAGAGAGAGAAAAGGCGGAACGCAAGGTTTGCGGAAAAACATGTAAAAGTGTATGCATAAACAACGACCAGTAAACGTAACAATAAACATGCATCAAAACATAACACAAAGCGAAACTAAGACGATAACCACTCAACATAACCAGGTAATATAATCGTACGAAAACATAACTAGACATGACAAGAAAATAAATCGTAACGAGACATAACTAAACATGACAAGAAAATAAATCGTAACGAAACATAACTAAACAACATGACGAACCTAGACTAACATAATACATGATAAGACACTACAAGGCTAATACAAAATGACTAAACATAAAACATGGCGAGACAGACCTGAAACGTGACAGACAATCCCCAATGTGTTCCCTTTCAGAAGACAAAAGGGTTCACAAATAGTAACCATTTTATTTTGGGTATGTAATGTTCAAGCTTGTGTTAAGAAAAGGTTTATACTTAAGGGGTTAAAAAATGTGCAAAATATGTTTCATTTTTAATGAAATAGCAGAACATAGATCAATCCCTTATATGGTGCCTCAGCAATGCTTAAAATGTGAATTCCAGGCTTTGTCTTTCCCCTATAGGCAGTCACTGCTCTGGACTCCTCCCCCACCAACTGTCATCCCGTGCTGGAAACATGCTGTCTGTCAATCAAGAGATCCCAGAGCAGCTGGTGAAAACTGATGAAGCTGTACTTTGCCCTCTGCTGGCAGGGCAAATGTCTGTAAGTGTCACTTTCCGAAAGCTGGTACATTTCCCGTATTTTTGCACTGTTTCTTTTGGATGTGATGTTAAACTGAGGCCCTGACTCATGTGGTCATGACAGATCCCATGATTCTATTTGTAAATGGTATAGGGTCCCAAATCAGGTCTCTCAACAAAGTCACATAATTAACCCCCTGCTGAAATGTTTGATTAACCGCACACATCTTCAGGCATGGTGAATTATCACATGAAAATGGCTGTTGGTATGTATCACACATGTGGGTATTGCACATTGTTGCAGGTTGAGACAAGCTTCCCCTTTACTGTAAAACACAAATTGTGAAAGGTGGTTAAGAAATACCATCCCCGAGGAGCTTGTGCAGTATTTGTTTGCTCGTGTGGTTGGCTACATCCTGCCTCAGACAGTATTAGTATTGTTTCAGCATTCAAACCTGTTATGATTTTAGGGCACAAAATCTTCTTGAAAGTGGAAGCATTTTTATTTGAGGAACAAACTTGAAGAACACAAGTTTGTTCCTCAAATAAAAATGCTTCCACCTTCAAGAAGATTTTCAAACCTTGAACCTATACCAAGCTGGGAAATTCTCTCTAATTGGATAAAATTAATATGGCTATAATAGAGCTAATTTCTATCAATGAAAAATTACTTGATCAACAAAGTTAATTGTGGTAGTTCAATAAGGGCTCATCAGAGTTTTATTTTTGGAGAGAACAAGTGAAGACAACTGGGGGCACTAGTTATGAACCGTGACTTGAGCTGCTTGTGCTAGGTGCATGATGGACTACTGATCCATGGCAGTGACCCCAACATGTCAGGAAGGAGGCGTTGTGGGTTTGTGATACGTTTTGTCCCCACCTGTGCCTACCCCATACAGGTGAGTGCACCCGTCCCTAGTCAGGAGGTGTTCAGGGATGTTTTATTTGTTTTTTGTTTTGTTTCTTTGTTTGGTTAATTAACGATGTAAAAAGGAAAACATCCATTACTGTTTCACACATTTTTTGTAACTTATTGAGGATAACACAATAAGGTATATGACTTGAGAAACCAAAAAACAAAAGCACAAAGAGTTTTAAAAGTTGTGTGTTTTGAATCTCCTTAACAGGACCCAGATCGTCCACGCAGCTTCAATGCTACAGTGATGGTATGTGGCACTGACAAGTTCAGGAATTTTCCCAGCAATACCCCAGAATTGTAGACACACCCTCCATCTACTGCCTGCTGATTTCTTGAAGATGGCTCTTCATATCACTCTGCTAACATTGTTTATTATGTAGTATTGTTTAGGCTATTTGGTGTTCATTTTCCTGCCATTATACCAAGCTTTGTGGGGTTTTTTTTTTGTTTTTGTTTTTTGATACTCTTAAATACTCAGGATTCATTGTTTATCAGTGGCATGGCTTGTGCCAGATTTGTGATCTGAATTTTTTTCATTTATCAAATGACAATGCTAATGCTAGATTTATCACAACTTGGGTTGGATGCCCTGGCCTGATGCATGCTGGACAGGGAGAATCTCCAAATGTTGTGAATACATGAACAATGGCAAGAATTCTGGCATGTGTAGTAGTCAGTTATTTTACTTACTTGATAAATGTACTGTATGTTAACAATTTCATAATGAGTAATGATTGCTGAATGCAGCAAGGACCTCAACTTCATTGTTCCATGCTAAATATCAAGTTCACTATGTATTCTTATTCTGCTTGCATACAATAGAAAAATAATAAACTTTAATATCAAGATGGATATCTCATTCTTGTTTATATGGATGTAAATACACCTCAGTATTATTGAATTGGATGGCTTAGGTTATCCGCATGGCATGAAAACTTAAGCTGGTGCTAGTAGCTGCCTTTAGCTTGATAGCGAAGACAATAGCTAGTACTATCTAGATAGCTGGCTAATGTATGTGACATCAGCTATTACCACATATAAATCTGACATGAATCAGAGCTGAAAATATGCAAACTCTTGTGGTTCTTTGCTGTTCATACTGTTCTAAAACATCCAAACTGTCATTGGCACAACTGCTGTCCTCATGATGACAAATGCAAATAAAAGGCAATCAAAAGCCTAGAATCAAGACTAGATACAGAAAGGTATCTTATACCTGCACTAAGGAAGCAATTGAACACACCGGACTAATCAGAAACAGCTGAGAAGCTAACTGTCCAATTACTTTTGTTCCCCTAAAATGGAGGGACTAAGTATTAAAAGAGATGTAATTCCTCCACGGATCACCCAATGTGGATGTGAACACCCCCAAATTAAGGATGACAGTCTGTACTTTAACCTAGGCTTCATTGTTTCATTTTAAATCCAATGTGCTAGAGCACTGAACTAAAAGAATACAAATTGTTCCACTGTCCAAATACTTACAGACTGCACTGTATGAGGGGGGAAATGAGAAATTAGTCACTTTCACTGGAACTGTACTTAAGGAACTGTACTTAAGGTATACCATTTATGAACTACTAAACTTCATATCCTGGTAGACTTTATGGGCCTCATTTATCAATATTTTTGTAAATCCAATATTTTCGTAAATGTATGCGTGATCGGATCCATTTCTGTCGGATTTATCACACGTGTAGACTCGATTTTGTCGTATCCATGTGTGTATGTTGATAAATACCAATAAATCGTAAACAAAAGGGGTGTGCACTAAAATTTTGATTAACATAAATTGACACCCCAAAAATACTTTATAAGGACACACTGAAATTCATTTTCAGGGAATTTAAAGAGATGGTCGCGAAAAGATGAAAAAACTTCACTTTAAAATGATTTTGTATGTCCTGTGTGTCCTACTGATATTTTGTAACTTCTTGTCTTTGTGTAGACTACCTGGGATTTAGTTCAGAATATGACAAACACCACATTGTTTTATTGGAACTGCTACTGCTCTTGCACTTGTTAATCACTTCTTGCATCAATAAATCACATAAATTGTTATTTTTTTGTGAAAACCAGTCAAATGGCAATATGCAGAAATTAGACATTTTTCCTTCTGTATCTATATAGAAAATATTGTAAGCTGAAAAGGGGAAATGTAGTAAATAAATAATTTCATTCTAATATGGTTTCATTCTAATAAATTCTGAACAGGGCTTATTTTACACATATGGCATTTGACCAAATGGAAATAAAATGTGTGAGATTTTTTCCACAAACAAATTTTATTTAGAGAAGCACAAAACAGTCACTTGTAAAAAAGAGAGATTAGATTACCAAACATGTGAATATATCGGCCCTTTTTAGCCTTGTTGCTTTTTCACATAACATTACAATTAATTTAGCTGAAACTTTTATCCAAAGTGACGTACAAAACTGTGCATATCAAGGTCGTACAACAAAAAATCAAACACACCAGATCTGTAGGATCATGTAAGTTACATACCCATTTGATTAGAACAAAAGAGGAAATATTGAAATGGTTTTCCCATTCCTCCAACCTCGCCATCATTAAGCCAATTTGAGCACATCTGTTACCATGACACCAACCCCATCAAATATTTCATGAATCGGGGCATTGCACATGAAGGCGCTGGTGGTCACCAGCTTATTTTTTACATCAACATGCACTTCCCCGACATTCTTGTTGACATGTTTGCAGCCCATCTCCTTCATAGTGCAGGCAGTCTGAGCATAGGGCCATCTAGTAGTAGGACGGTGGAAAAGCAGCAAATTAGCAATGCAACAAACCATTTCAGGTAACATATGGGAGAGTAATGTATATGAACTTATAATGTACAATAACAAATAACTAGTTTTCATCCAAATGTTTCACAAATGTTAAGAGTTTTCTGAATTG
Organism: Conger conger; assembly: GCF_963514075.1. NCBI lineage: Eukaryota > Metazoa > Chordata > Actinopteri > Anguilliformes > Congridae > Conger > Conger conger. The sequence continues at coordinate 23,151,603 of NC_083762.1, read as the reverse complement.
TCGGGAAAAGAAAATCAGTGTGCATTTCCATCCACTACTCTTATGCAAATATTCTGAAGTCGGCACAACAAGATATTCTTCCACCAACATTTTTTCCGCTTTCTGGAGCAGAAGCATGTGACTTAGGTTCATAATTTATTCTATTATTCTGTATATTCCATCATATTATTTTTGAGATATTTCTGCGTTTTTTTTTTTTCTCCTTTCACACATTTCTACTCAGGTTTACTTATGTGTAAATTCAAAATTAGCCTAAAAACTGTTGAATGGAAACCCCACTAGTGTGACTCTTTCTTTGGATTGATGTTCTCAGCTTCATGGAAATGACACTATTGACCTTTATTTAACTGTTATTCTATGGCCTCCCACGCCCCGTACTCACTTTTCACACTCACTGTCGTGGCCCACGGTGACCTCACAGCCGGGCAGCGTCTTAGCGGCGAGTACAGGTGAGATGCAACACAGGCCAATGGGTTTTCCAGCCTTGTGGAAACTCTTTATCGCCTTCTCCACTTCAGGCTGGACTGAGCAGTCTTTCCCCTGTGTGGCCCAAGTGCTCAGGTTCTTAGCAACTCCAAAACCCCCTGAGAAATGGTATCAGGAGAAGATAGTTGAGTACAGTGCAAGCACTAATATGTTGGGTCTATATAGAAGTATAAACTAAATGAAGAGTAGGAGTGTGAGTGTGGCGTACCAGAGTGACAGCGATGGGTGCTGTTATGCAGGCTTTCTTTATTCACAGCCAGTGTTGGGAATAAAGTTGTATCATCACTGTGTCTCTGTGTCAGTGTACTGTGGGTATTGAGCATGCTCTGTATATCAGTGTGAGTGTTTGATATTCACTCTCTGTGTCAGCGCTGAATTCATTAGTCCTATATCCTAGTGCTAGTTTTGACTGTTCTGTGAGTCTCCATGTGTATTGTGAGTATGTAGTGTGGTGAAGGACTGTGCATCTTGTAGCAGGCCACTGGGTGTAACATTCCCTCTCCCTCACCAGGGATGATCAGAGCATCATGGCCCGAGACATCCAGTTTACTGAGGTCAGTGACATCTCCACGGGCGATGCGGGCACTCTCCTGCAGAACATTGCGCTTCTCCTCTGTGGGCTTCCCTATGGCGTGGTTCACTACATGCATCTGGTCCACATTGGGAGCGAACATCTGGACCTGGAACACACAGCGTATCTTGGTCAGAGAGCTCATGCACCAACAGGAAATCTCCTAACTCAATAACATGCCACAGTAAAAACTAGAAACTATGTGTTCTCCATGCTTTGTTTTGTTCTATCAACACATTTTGTTCACATTGTGTCGTCAAATAATTAAAAATCTAATGTATTCTACTTACATTATACATATGATTCTGAATGTGGTTTACGTGTCAGTTGTTTACCTGTTACCTATCCTTAACCTGAGCCACACTGCGTGCATGGGAGAAACACCAAGCCAAAAATCGGATAAAATATTCATGTTGGCCAAGCATAAAATATAAACACAAAATTTTAGGTATAGCTTTGCATGTGTGTGTGTGTGTCTCTGTTTCAGGCCCTTGTTTTGGGATGAAGGCCTGCATCTGTTCACATGTGTGTGCCCTTACCTTGGCCCCAGCCCGGCTCAAGTGCACCAGAACAGCAGAAGCCTCATGGACCTCAGTTCCATCATAGACTCCGCAGCCTGAGAGCACCACAGCAACACGCTTCACCATGACTCCTGAAAGAAACAGCACATACACACATACACTCAGCACTTAGTGCCAGTCTGTGTTCTTTACACACCTTAATCTCTCATTCCTTTTATCGTGTGCACTTTGTGTTTTGTGTACTTTAGATTACTTTTTCATTTTATTTGCTTTTAATTTGTGCATAATCTCCTTTTTCCACAGACTTTGAGCCAGTTGGTGATAGTGTCACACGCATACTGAATACAAAGACAATGCCCATATTTGCCTATTATACAGATAAACAGGTACAAGGGCAATCATTTGTGGTAGATATGAATAAGCATATTAATAAGCATGCACTTTGTACAAATAGGCAGCCCTTCATATGTTGCAGTAATGCGACCCAATTAAAGAGACCTAGAGCAGTTTCATGTTTATCCCAGAGAGAAAGCCCTCTCTGATAAAAGACACTAGGCCTCTCACTGCAGTCTCAGGTAACCTTAAAGCTGGCAGGTCTAGCAGTGAAGCATGTGAACTGGACCTAATGGCGATGAGTCTGCACTTTTCAGCAGCTCATTATTTGCTGTGTGACTATGTGAAAACAGTGCCATAGCAACACATCTGAACTCAGGGCATTCCAAAGATGCAAGTAGTGCCTAGCAGAGATGGAGAGTGGGCCAGAGCTATCTATAGCAGCCTATTTATATTGCCTTTCCTCTATATGCAGGCTAGGTCAGAGCAGCCTTAACCTGGTCAAATAACTAATCTGTAAAAGTGTAGTTTAGCCAAACATTGCTAAAATTGCTGTATTTAATGTGTTTAATGTGTTAAGGTGTTAGCCTTTTTCTTTGGAAAAGTAATAAATAAGAAGTATACAAAAATAAGATGCATTCTACCAGGGAGACATACAAAGTGTAGTTGGATATTGGTTTAGCTTTCTCTCACCTTTTTAGAGTTGAGCAAGCAGGCAGGCAGTGAGAGAGGTGTGTCTTCTTTGCTGGCTCCTCCTGTGACAGTGGTTGGATAGGGAGCTGAGAGCTGCTATATATGCCCAACGCAAGGCACCGTTGCCATGAACACACCTATGAGGGCAGGTTTGTGTTCTCTGAGACCTCCCCTTCGCAAACAATGAGCTCACCCTCTCCATCTGCAAACCGAGGAGGAAAAAGGAAATGGTACAGTGACTAAACAAAACTGTCAAGTCATCCCTGATCCTTCTCATAATACACAAACATACCCGGTTTGAAAGCTTGTCACTGTTGGACTCTGTCCCCCTGTTCTGTCAATCTATGTCTGTTGCTACATGATTAAAAATACACCTGTTAATGATATCTACCATCTTCCTGGTTATCCAGATAGCATTTACTAATTCAGCATTTACTAGTTTTTTAATCTGTTAAAGTGAACAGAGTGGAATTTTAGCCCTTACCATACAGTATGTTCAAATGTTTCTAGCAATGGCAGTTTAGATTTGTTGTGGGTGGCAGTGACCAATCCTGTTTTTTGTTTTTTCTTCTTATGCAAATAAGATGTGTGATACCTGTTGCAATGGAGGAAATAGTAATTTTATTTCTCAATGTGCTCTTCATGAAAGCAATCAATCAAATTTTATTTGCGTAGCGCTTTTAACAAAGGGGCTTGGTCAGAAAGCAGCTTTACAGAGAACCGCCCCCCAAGAGTACACCTAGGCAACAGTGGCAAGGAAAAACTCCCTGGCTAACAGGACGAAACCTTGAGCAGAACCCGACTCAGAGGGGGAACCCATCTGCTGCTGGTTGACACCGGTTTGTTGTAAAAATGGTTGTAAATGAACAGATGAATTATAGTGCATAAATGTCCAATCTGAATTAATTTAGTCCAAGCAGAGATGACTCCGGTCACATGGAGGGATGGCAGGAACACCAATGGGTCAGGCAAGGGGACAGGCTTGGTGCTACAGCTGGCTCCGTGCCAGGATGCGGTGCTCAGGAAAGTTGGTCTAGAGAAGAGGAATGAAACATTTTTAGGGGGTTCAGATGGTAATTGGAAAGAAAACCCCAGCAGAATAAGGCTATGGCAGCATAGTTAAGGAAAACGGAGGCAGTTGCCAACACAGCCATGATGGCAGGCTTGAGACACCACCAGACCATGACTGGTTCAGCTTAACACAACACGACCAATCAGGGGCGTAGATTTAGGGGGGGGCAGGGGGGACATGTCCCCCTCAATATTTAGAAGAGGTGAATTTGTCCCCCCCAAAACATAATGAATGATAACTTCTTCCCTAATCCAGGTAAAAATAACAGCACAGAGGGTCTAAACGCTTAGATATCCTTCTTACCTATTTTACAATTATTTCATACACCCCTACTGGACCATACCATCTTAACCTTGCTGGGTCTGCCGGCCTCGCTGACTCGCAGTTGCTATATGTCTACCGTTGTGGAAGCATGATAGTGTAGTGAGTCTTGTATAAGTAGCTATCACGCTTGTTTTACCTTCAGTGTTTCTGAATGAGAGTATCTGCGGATGAAACACTAACGTTATCTAGTTTATAACTTGTGTCTGAAGTTATCTGAGGTGCGTTAAAGTTCAGCAAACAGGCGAACGTTTGCAAACAATTGCATTTTTTTCCGTTAGCATTCTGTTCGCTGTGTTTGCAAACGGTCTGAAAGATTTGCGGCGAACAATGAGGAAGCTGCACTGAGGGAAATGTGAAGATTTCGATTTGGAATGTTCTTAAAAGCCATCGAACAGTCATTATATGGGTAGCCTACTTGAATTATGTATTTTCCTTTACATTAATAAAATAAATTTACACAATAAATTGATGCAGAAGAGGAGCAAATTGGTTCATAAAAATTCACCAGAATGCAGGAAATTAAGTGAGAGATGCTCAACATTTTCTGGGGGAGAACCCACAGACCCCCCGCTTCATGTGTCCCCCCCACTGTTGAAATTAAACCGGCGCCAATGCTACCAATAATGATCCAGTGACAGCACTGACCGCTAAGAAACCACCAGAAACCACCCTCTCCTGCCCCTCAACGATGGGACAGACAAAAAAGATAAGCCTAGATAAGGTGATAGTGTCTCGCTGAATATGAGCAGGCTAATTGTTTTTTTTTTTGTTGTTGTTTGTTTGTTTTTACCAGAAGGGCAGTTCTAGGTAGAGCCGACCACAACGTTGTATTTCAAACAAGTGAGAACTACCAAGCAAAACCAAATCTAACCTAAGACAGCAGCTTCCTTCCCGAAAAATATAAATAAAATACATCTCAGTAACTTCCTCTCTCGTTTCAACTCTTGTATGCCTGTGGGTGTGCACGCATGCATGGCTCTGTGAAGTGACGTAAAACTAGCGGTGTTTAAAATGACAGCGACAGTTGTCTGAGTTTGAGTAAAACCTGAACCCTTTTCGTTGCCAAAGAGAAGTCGCGATGGCGGAGCCGCGAGTAGAAATCGAGTCGCTGCATTTCTCCGTTGGTATTTTGGGAATCACTGGAGGTAGAACATATTACGTTCCGTTTTCGTCGATTTATTTGTCCAAACATGAATTTGTCCTAGGTCAGCTCTTACAGTGGCGTGTCGAATTTTAGATAATGCTAATTTATGTTCTGTTCAGGTTAGTAGTGAATCAACGTTAAAGTCGGCTGATTTGTGCTAGATGTGACAATTTCAGGGGAGTTGCATTATGTCTTCTCAGTAAAGATGACATTCCAAGACCAACTGAGATGCGTTAATAATACAGTACATTATCCGACAGGCAGTGTACAAACACGATTGCACATTCAGAAATTGACTACTGCTGTATCTTGGAATGTAAAAGAGCAGTTAAGTTAGCCTGTTATTAAATCATTAATTAAAAAACTACAGATAGCACTGTGGAGGTGCTGCTGATTTAAATATTCTGATTTAAATCTTCTGATCCCAATCTACGAATCATATATCTTTCTTAAATGGTCGGCATTGGCGTTTTTCTTAAGATGTTTGCTGTTACATGACGTAGCCTATGCAATTATAGTCTATAGCCTAATATTCTTGTTGATTCTTGTTTAAACTCTGTTAATTAGGCTATGTATTTATGTCATATATATTTTTTAAAGATTTTATATATTTACAGTATTTCAGTTTTTGAAATCTTCATATTTAGGGGCGTTTTGGCTCAGATGTGGATAAATCGTTATAAATTACTCGCACTTTTAGATTAATCTTCACCGTCTTTTGTCAGCGTCTGGGAACAAAGCGCGTCTCTGATGAACAGTTGTAATTAATAGAGTCCACCAGCAGAGGTCGAAGATACCACGACGATGTTTACAGTTTAGTTTTGTGAATATGCCTAACTTGTTGCTTTTTACTTATAGGTTCTTTACTGCTGCTAGTGAACGATTATGCACACTCTTCCGGAAACGACTTGATCCCCAGTACTGCACTGGGAGTACTGCTACTCATCATTGCTGCCCTCTTGGCATATGCAGGTATAATACCATTTGGAACTGGTGTTAAATACTTAGATATAGCTTTCATGAAACCGTTTGAAGATTATAGGAAGGGGATTTGTAGGGTTAGGTTTCATGGTAGCAACTGCTATTAAAACCATTAATGTGTCTGTCAGATTTAATCATTAAGAAACCATAAACTAACTGAAGTTTATCCCCAATGACTTCCTCAAGTTCTGGGCTGTCAAGTGACCAAAATGGTGTTACATCCTATTGTGCTAGTAGCAACTGTGGCTTGTAGCCTGGTTGTGCAAGATGTGTCCTCACATGCAATGATGAAATGATTGCGCATCTCAGCTGGATGATTGCACTTAATGGTAATAGAAGCAGTGGCTCAGTTTCTTAAATTACGGGAGTTTGCAGTGAATATATGGGTTTCTAAAGTAAATAAAATTAGGCTTTTCAGATAGGGGGGAAAATGAAAACATTATGGGATCTTTGATATAGTGTCAAGCATGTGTTCATCCAGTGTTTTTACAGTATATACAATGCTTACATGTATTTGAGTGTGCTGATAATTTCTAACCCCCCCCCCCCCACAGGAGTGCGGCGCAGCCTGTCCCACTCCCCGCTCTTCGTGTCTCTCTGTCTCTCCATCTCCGCCCTGTGGTGTGGCTCAGGGCTGGTGTACATTTTGGCAGGGGAGGGGGTAGTGAATGGAGAGGCAGGGCTCAGGACGGCCATGGTACCTGGGCTGGCTGCTTTCTCGCTGGTGCTGCTGGTCATGGGGGTGGTGGGGGTTCTGCAGAGGGAGGTGGTCCTCTCCATCATCGCCTTCTCCATCAGCCTGGCCTGCGCCCACCAGATCGCCGGCCTGTTCGACGTGGGCTTTGGCCTGGGCGCCACCGCTGCCAACTACCTCCTGGTGTGCCTGGTGGGGGCGTACTTCGGAAGTGGCCGCCTGCTCAACTACATCACCAAGGGGAAGGTGCAGCCACCAGGAACGGGTCTGCAGAAGAAGAGCAAGCTGACCCCTTCGCAAGCCCAGGAGCGCAATGATGCCGTGCCTACCGGCCTGGTCATGAACCTGCTGTCTGCCAGCGTGCTGGCCTGCCCCCTGCTGGGCGTAGTGCCTCAGCTCACCCCCGGCCTGGTGCCATGGCTGTGGATGGCGGGTGTGTATCAGCTAGGTGTGTGCATCCTCTCCTACCGTGCCATGGACACTCTGGCCGCCACCTTCTATGGTTACACGTCAGTGCTGAAGTTTGCAGAGGGGTACAGCCTGCTGCTGAGTGAGTTCAACCACCAACTGTACTCTCCCGTGCCATTCCCCACCGTCTTCTCGGTGCTGTTCTTCATCCTGGCCTTGTTCAGCACACAGAAGAGCCTGGTGGAGTGCCTGTACCAGCTGTTCTATGTGGCCTACTGCATCGCCATTGCTGCACAGCCACTGGGGTTCTTTCAGGCCGGCACACAGGGGGTGCAGGCAGCCATCTTTGTTGCATCCGCCCTCATGCTGCTGGTTACCCTGCACAACATGGTGTCACCTTGGAGGGTGCCCACAGGCGAGGGCCTGCTGAAGGCAGCGCTGACCCGCTCCCGCCACCTGATCCTACGACCCCACGACAAGGACCTGCACGCCCCCTACCTGGGCTACTCCAAATACGCTGATGCTGAGGTGCTGGGTCATGGCTGCAGTGTCCTTGCAGCCTTCGCCATTACTGCCACGGTGGGTGCCAGCGGGCCCCTGGACGTGCTGATCCTGCCGTGGGCCGTGGTGGCGGGTGGAGCCCTGCAGCTGCTGTGTGGCTCGGTGGCTTTCGCTCGGGGGAAGACGCTGGAGAGCACTGCCTTCATCCTGTACGGCATCATGTGGACGGTGTGGGGGCTGACACGCTACGGCGGGCTCTACGGCGCCACCCGGGGGTTCAACGTGGCGGTGGGCATTATCTGCTTCATGCTCTTCAACTGCTTCGTGACGGCCGGTGCTCTGTTCCTCAGCAAGGCCTGGTTCGCTTACGCCTTCACTTTCCAGCTCATCCTCATCAGCTTTCTGCTGGATGCGGTGGATGCCTTGCCTTATGGTTACGATATCGCCGTCACCATCATCTTCGGCCTGGTTAGCTTCTATTGCTTCCTGGCCAACCTGTTCAACAGCAGCTTCCAGAACCCACAGCTGCCCCTGGGCGACCCCTTCATTAAGCTGAGCGGCTTTGGCGGGGGCAGGGAAAACTGCCCACATGTGCCTGCACGGAAAGCCACCTCTGTTCAGCAGATCGCAGGTGATTTTTTGTTTTATTCCACCACTTAATCAAAAACAACTTCTGGTTTTCGTTTTGTTTATGCAAAAAGGTCTAAAGGAATGCTGCTTGTGTGCTTGCTTGCCCTTTTTAGAGATCCTAAAGAATGGTGGCACTTGTGGGATGCCCACGGACACAGTGTACGTGCTTGTGGCAGCCTGCAACAGGCCTGATGCAGTGGAGAAGGCCTACAAGTAAGTCTGACACAGATATGGGTTTGTTCTGCTGGGGCATCCATATCATAAGCTGGCAAAGCTCATCTGAGGGGTGCTCTCTGCATCTTCCTCCAGCCACATTCCCAGGGAATATAAATTGTATCGATATACTGCTGCAGATAATGGTCAAAGCTCCGCTCCCCTCCATGGGTGGGTTGGCTGAATATGTAAGAATATGTTTTACTGGATAGTTTTGCCTCTTTTCTGCAGGATTAAAGTGCATGCCCAGGATCGGCCCATGTCCCTGTGGATCTCCAGCATTAAGCAACTAGAGCCTGCCAGACACCTGATCAATCCAGTGCTCTGGGACTTCATGGAGGCTGCCTGGCCATCCTCCATCAGCATGGTCATCCCCAGAGGTGGGTGGGCTTCCCCCCGTACATCACCTGGTTTGTTCTTAGAATGGCAAGCGTTCTTCATAGTGATTCACAGCTCTTACTCTGTAAAATTTGAACATGTAGCACTCCAAGCATCACCTTCAAAGGGATTTTTGTTTCACAGCAGGGTGGTAAAATTCAAACAAGGTACTCAGTGATGTTCTTGCAATTCTCATCTAGGGCGGCCTGTAGCGGGTCCTTGAGCAAGGCCCTTAACCCTGAGCAAGGGGAAGTTAGACTAAGCTCCTGCTTAGTCTAGTCAACTGTACGTCGCTCTGGATAAGAGTGTCTCCCCAAATGCCTGTAACGTTTGCAGGTACCTGGTTGGATTGTTTTGGTCTGGGAGAATCTGCAAAGTACATCGGCACACCACAGAGCATCGCTATCCGAAATCCAGACTGCACTGTGGCCACGCACCTCATGGATCTGGTGTGTATCTCCCAATTCAATCTAGTTAACCCTTTCCACTTTGCCCCCCTAGAGGGCAATTTCCACTTCTTTTGTAGTCCTATTTATATAAGTGTCAATATTTAAAAAATAGTTTACTTAATTTGACACAAAAGATTCAGTAAAATACCAAATATCTTATGTTTTTATAGTCTAGCATTGAATATCTCAATATTTAAGTCAAGGACCAACCCAGATCGACTTTGTATTTGAACTTGATGTCAACTTGTGTACAAAATATGGTAACGATATCAACAGGCATTCAAATTCTTTTTTTCAAATTTTTTTTTTTACCAAAGCGTGGAAAAACCAATGTGTTTATTCATGCAACTTCTGAATTGTATATTTTTGTTCTCATATTGGAACATGATCTTTTGACATAGGGAAATAGTCTCCAGGATTGTTAGAATATGCCTTTTATTGTCTGAATCTATGGCGAGGTCAGGGTGTGGGGGAGGGTGTTGCCCTGCTTTGCAAACAAGAGGCTGATAAGAATCTAAACTGCTATTCTCACTAGCGGAGAGTCTTCTCTACAATCTGGCTTGGTTTTATTACATCACAGTTTTTCAATTACATAAATATTAAACTAATTAAAATGAAAGAAATAAAATAATTTGAGACGTGAACGACCACCACAAGGAGGTAAAGTAGATTGGGTTAATCCTTCAGGGCTGGTTTGTCTAAAGACCTACAGCCTACAGTTTTAGCCTACATTTAGCACAATGTTAGATCTTATTCTGGGTCTGCATCAGATATATTTGTAAAAATACATATTCTGTGAATTGCAATGGTCCTAATATTACCATTGCATTTTCTCTATCTGACGTATGAAAATGTAATTATGAAAATGGTAATATAAATGTATTAGTATAGTCTAGTATGATCTTTTTAACCTTTCTCTGTGTTATTAATTAAAAATTATATATGGGATTCAGTATCATATCATATAGTATATCAGTATCATATGGGATTAATATGACAATTAATGATATAATAATTACTTATAATAAATAGTATAATTATTATAATGATGCTTATTATTATTATTATTATTATTGATAATAATAATAATAATAATAATGATATTATTTGTATTTTATACTCACTGTCCTCCACTTTGCTCTTGTTACCTAGAGGTAATAAAGTATATTTGGAGTGGCCATCACCATCTCTGTCTTATAGTGTCCCACCATGTGTTTCCAGGTGGGGCCCATTGCTACAATGTCAGCTAACCCAACAGGGGAAGCTGACACAACTCATCATAACCAAGTGTATGCCAAGTTGGGGGATAAGGTAAAGACAGACTGCTGCAGTAACCAGGCTCTGCTTTTTAACTTCCCTGATGAGACATACAATATGTTTCCCTCTGCTTTTGTGTACAGGGCAGTGGCCTCCTCCATGATTGCAAGTGACTGTATTCATATTGTCTGTCTAGGTGGATGGTGTGCTGTGTGATGGCCCCTCACCAGAGAACATTGCCTCTACAGTAATAGACTGCACCAAGATTGAGAGCGGCCACATTGGCTTCTTCAGAGTTGGTGTCATACCTAAGTCTCAGGTATTTTTCAGTCCTCTCAGTCTTGAAAACCCTTTTCAACTTAAGAGCTGGAAACTGCTCAGCTTATTACACCTCTTTTACAATGCAGAGCTGGAAATTGAGCTGGCTCATTATTAGTCTCTGGTTTTTCTTTACAGTCATTGCAATAAGTTGTTGTGTCTGCCTGCTTCAGGTGCTCCGGATTTTTGAGGAGGTGCAGAAGAAACACATGACAGGGCAGGAGAATCCTACCTTTGAGCCAGATGTTTTGGAGCCCAGTGAGGAGAAGAAGGAGGAGCTTGAGATTGAGACAACAAACCCAGCAAACCTTGGCCCTGTGAAAGAAGAGGATGAGTCCTAGTCCTGTAGCTCCTGCTGTATATACAGTATGGGACAGTCATGTGAATTAGTGGTAAAAGAACAGAACCACACCACAAGGTAGCCAGTTCAAATTTCCTGTGGGGATGCTATGCTACAGTACCTCTCAGCAAGGTAGTCAACCAGAACTGCATACATAAAAACAGTATAGTTAGTGTAGTGTTTATAAATGATATGTATGCATTAACATTTAACTATATACTTTATCTTTCCTGTATGCTTGGTCTACGGACAATTGATTCTATCCTCAGGCTTACTAAGAGCAGTAATTTATTACATAGATATGATGAGAATATTTTTATTGAGCTATTTGTACAATTTGAAGAAATAACGTAAAGTCATTTTGTACCCTATTCTGTAATTGTACTATTCTATACTGTGTAAACATGTTTTGATGGTGTTAAACTTGTTTGTCAAGTGCAAATAAAAACAAAAAACAATGCCTTTAATTCATTTCAGCAGACTATATGAATATGTTGATTATGTTTTCTGAAGTAAACACTTCAATTGCTATATAACAATCCCTTCAATACAATCATGACATTCCATTCACCCTCTAAATATACAGGAACACATACACTCAGTGAGCACTTTATTAGATAGACCTGTACACCAGCTTGTTAATACAAATATATAATCAGCATGTGGCAATAGCAGCAACTCAATACATAAAAGCATGCACAGCCTACATTGTGAAGAGGTTCAGTTCATGTTCAGACAGGGGTGGAGGTAGCCTATCATACATACTATATGGGTGAGAGGCATGATGAGAGCCCCTCCCCCCACCCCATTCGTCTACCCAAACAATAGAACAATGGTGCAGAAAGGGGAATATCATAATTTGAGTGCAAGAAATTTTATATGATTATGATAATGGCAATAAGCGACTGCTCCATCTCATAGTAATATAGCCTATCAGCTGCATTAGGCTACAAGCAAAATACCTTTTTATTACTACAGTAGAGTAACAATACAATGGTTATCACTTGGTGAATGTTCGTCAAGAAAACATAATAATCATCATCATCGGAATGAGAATGTACCGAGACAATGGGAAACTTATTGAACAAACTGCAGCATAACCATGAGTGGCATCAGTAGTCCTATTTGGCTGGTATAAGGCTGCTCTAGCTTATTGGTTAGGAGCTAAATTTAGACAGCATTTCAGTGATTGTGCTGGAATTCAGAAATAAATAGCATGAATCCTAAGTAAGTGTTTTGGTAAATGGCCTGGGCCGGTCAAAATTTTTTTAAAGAATCAAAAGTTCAAACATTTAATTACAGGAAGGTGTTCTTCCTTTTCTCTTTGCTTTTTGCTCCATATTTATACCAGATTAATTCCAGCCTCCCCCTAACCCTAGCTGGCTAGCAAACACAACAAAGGCATGTTTTTGGTGACCAGTGGCCACAGAACAACAACAAAAAAAGCAAAAAAGCACAGCGCAGGACAATGCAAATGAAAAGCGAGTTCATTTGAAAGATATGATAGCCTGCATTTGTCAAAAGACAGGAAATTAAATTGATCAGCCTGCTCTCCATCAAGGTATCAACACAGATCTTTGGCAACTGCTACAGCCATGTACAATGTCTACTGTATGTCAAAAAACGTGCTCACCACTGGGTAGATTTTTTAACATTCAACCCTCTCAAAGAATTCATAATCTTGCATATAAAGTTAGAGGCAATATACTTATTTTGCACATTTCTAAAGCATGCTTTATTTCCTACATGTCCATGTGTCCTATTTGGGACCACATATCTTGTATCACTCTTTCAACATGGCTTGCCCACAAACTATATTGGTACGTAGTGTAGTTAATGTAAAACCCCACAGCTAACCCAATGAAAAAGAGCAATTCACAGTGTCTTTATTTTCCGAACCTAAAAACAACCACATTTAGCCAAAGGGCTGGTGAAAATGTTTCCTCCAATGCTGCCAATTTCAGTGGCTAGGGACAGGTGTGGTAGTGTCACGATGAAACAGCAGATCTGAAATGGTAATATACAAATCTAATTCCATCTAGGTAGATGTATTTGCAGTGTATTTCCTTGAGCTGGCTCAAGGTGGAATACATTTGAAGGTGACCCTTTCTTTTAGCTGCTCAAACAGGATGCATTAACAGGAAGGACTGCATGCAATGCGATTCCCCCTGACATTAGTAAGTAAGAGGGCTTGGCTGAGAGATTTAAACTTAGTAATGAGAATGATATGACTGAGGAAATCATGACCAGGAACTATTGTCTTTGTGTGGGTGATTTGTGTGCATATTATTACAACATGACATATCCAACGTTTACATCTTTAACAATCACAGGAGTCATCTCACATGCCATCTTTCCTGAGAATGGTGTCACTGTGGTGCTCATTAGATGAGTTTATTCAGTAGAATTCCATCACCAGTAAAGTATGTATGGAATGTACACTCACTTTCATATCTCACACAAAATGATCCCAAATGATACTGCCAGTTATCTGCAGGTGGTAGCTATACAGATGTAAGCTAGCTGCAGCCAGTCTCACTGACTGTGCAAAGTGTTAATGCTAGCTAGTTAATGTAAAACCCCACAGCTAACCCGTGCTTGTCCTTCTGGCGTTGCTGGGAGAACATTAGTTGGGTTAATTATTATCCTCCGTACAAGAACAGAGCACAATTATGTTTAAGAATATACTGGGTCCGTTGCCATGGGATTGACCTGCCCCATATCCCGCTTATAGCTGGCCAGAAACGGATCAGTACAATTCTTAATATTCTCCGTTCTCAAACGGGGCCGTATTGTACGCTTAGTGGTTACTATAGTTTTACTCGTTCATCTGACTCCATTTAAAATATAATTTAGAAATTTGGGTTTGCAATTTACGCGGACCTCGGGAGTGATTACATTCGACTTGTACCTGCGCCACCATTACTCAATAGATGCTCCCGGGATTAGCATTACTGCTGAAATCTCAGTTCGGTGGAGAACTCAGAGGCTGAGGGTCCAATCAACACAGTACATGCAAACCTGCCATGATATTTGCGAGCCCAGGTCGGCGTAGCATTGTCTGGGCTCCTTAGAGCTAATTTGGCAGGAACCAACGCTGTAACGCCCATGGGTTCCCTTCGCACCAGATTACAAGAGCCGTGCGTCGCCCGACCCTTTAAGGGACAGAAATTGCTGGCCGCACAGCTTAGAACTACCACAGGTGTACCGCCCCGCCGATCGGTCGGTCTTTGGCCACCATTTCCCCCTGAGTATTCAGTTGTAATTTAGGCTGAAAAGGTACAAGATGAATTAGAGTCATGGAGATCACGCAAGTTCCAAACAAAATAGTTTATTCGCAGACAGGTAGGTTATTAGCTTTAGAACATCACAATCAAGTATAAAATACACAAATTAAGAATAGAGATAGAGTAAATAATCATACCTAGCCTGCTTGGACTACACACAAACAGAGTATAGAATATGCCGTATGGAAAGTCGAATACGATCTTCCTGATACTTACATACACGTACAATATGCTGTGTGGGAAGCCGAATACGATCTTCCACTGCTACACATACATACATACATACATACACAAGACATGTTGTGTGGGAAGTCGAATACGATCTTCCCAGATTGGTCTGTCTCCCTTGCTTTTATGCCAAATCATACGTTTGAAACCAGGCGGCAGTGCCATAAATCAACCTGGAGGGGTGGTCAAATCTGGAATTTAGACCCCCACCCTTGGGGGTTGTTGAGTAGGGAAAATGAGATGATTACCAGGAGAGGACGTGTAGGTTTTCCCTTGGGATACTGAAACTGTAGTTAATTAAATTCCATTTGGTATGAAATGTATCTCATCCGATTCCTTGATTTTATCAGATCACATCCATACCAAACAGATTACCCTTATGTTTTATTATGTTGCAGTTATCATGAAACTTCCCTCCTGATTATCCATTTTACATGCAATTCCTGTTACCATTACATAAGACTTAATGCAATAATACAAGGATCACATGGGCAATGTTTTCAAGGTGTTACCGGGTCTATTTACTATAATAGCCGTTTTGAATATTTAATCCAAGAGAGCAGTCACCGGTGTAATGACAGCAGTGCCCAAATGAGGGCACTGTGGCATTGTCCGGAGTCTTCCCCCTTGGAAGTGACCAGGTATGGGGTCACAGGGAGGTCACCAATGTTCGGGAGGATTCTTTTCCCATGACCCAACTGGCCTTGGACCACTCATACATCTTAACTCCCCAACAGGTAGTCTAAAACCCCAGCTCTCAGGCCCCTCACAAATGGCAGCCCTTCCTGACCTTAATCACTATGCTACAGGCCGCCCCATCATATCTATGAATGCTGTAGTTGGGAGTCTTCATGATAACTGCATTATGCTGTAAATATGTCTTTGTGCCTCTCATGGTAATATACCTTTTGGATAAACCTGATTTGGGTGAATGAAAGGAAAGGAGACATCCCAGACTGTTTGGTTTCTTCTCCTTATCTCCGAAATCCAGGCCTTAGTTCTTGACCCTAAAAGTGAGTCACCCATCTATAATTTACAGCCAGGCCCACCAGGCAGGGGGCTAAAACACATGGCTTCTACAGAGACAACTTTTGCCCAGTTTCCCCTCGGCTCCTGAATGGTTATGCTATGCTAAAGGTAGACTGTTACAAAAACTAGACCATTACACCAGTCACACTGAACCAATCAGAATAACACCAAACATCACTATATTCTGACCTGGGATTATCATGAAACATCTTTATACCATCTCCAATATTCCTGTTCTGGAATGTGAGAAAGGAAGGTGCCTCTAAGAATCCTTCTCTAGCTCTCCCCCACAGACATGTGTGCCAACGGTGGGGGCTAACAATGTATGCTCCAGGAGGGGGAAGTCAGCAAGCTGACCAGCGCATGAGACCAAATGTTACTTATGACTGGCTTACAGATTCCCCCCCATGGCCCCGAGGGACAAACAACACAGTTCCAAGGGGTCACTGTGAAAGCCGTGGCTGTACATGTAATTCCCTGCGGATGCTTGTGGTCTCAATCCCGACAGTGTTGGCACCTGCAGGGGGCTGAGCACCGAAACAGCAGGGCTAGAAGATTTTAGGGAGTGGAATGAGGCTGGTGATGACGGACCCTCAGAATACCCAGTCCCAGCAGTCCACCATGTGTAGGCATCCTGGGCAGAGCTGGTAGAGGAGCTAGCCCTGGAGACCCGTTGCACCAGGTCCATTAGGTCAGTCAGAGACCACGCACACTGTCCAGAAATAGTGTCCTTCCACCACAGAGAGACGTCCACCTCCAGCGGAATTCTCCTCAGAACGCAGATCTGACCCAATGCGAAGTCCTCAATCACTTCCAGTCAATCAAGTGACTCGCTGGAAAGGTCAGACCTTCATGCGTGAAGGAGCTCATCTCGCTGATGACGTACTACTGTGGGTGAGACACCTGGACGATCTCAGCATGGCCAGACAAAAACTGAACACCAATACATTTGGCACAAAATGGGAAAATATTGTTAGACATATAATAATGACAAGATGTTTCATGACAACCAGTGCGAGTAGTCAATATGGTCTTCATGTCCCTTATAGAGATATGCACCAATACGGTGATCTAATTTAAATACCTGATTCTTCACTCCTACGCAGGTTGAGCGTATGGTAGTGGAATTTAGATAGACCTGTTTTAGGTGAATCAAAGGAAAAAGAAACCAAGAATCCAATATAGACAGTACAACTATTTATAGTAAACATACAAACAATACATAGACACATTAATGAGGTGGATAAAGAATATTTATCTTTGTTCTGACACAATCCACCTATGCCAGCCTAAGGCCTCAATGAATTCCCTTACGACATGACTAGGGTTCTTGTGCAGACAAAAGTCCAGAATCGCTTGCTGGCAGCAGCAAACCAACCCTTGGCATATGTTCTGCAGGCTAAGACACGCTCGATGGTATGGGTCTGATGGACAAGTGAACAGCTAATAGAATGGAACGCCTGCGCTTCAGATCTAACAGCCGTGAATTTGTAAACTATGAATGATATGTTTGAGACCAGTGATCATCTGGTTTACCAAACTTGATGAAATTTAGGATAATTAATTATCCTATAAGTATTTGGATGGCACGTCTGCCTAAGAATTCAGGAACTAAATTATCGAGCTGTGCCTGTAGCCATGCATACTACTATATTGCAGTATATCGCATGCAGAACAGAATACTGGGACGGTTAAAACTAACATATACCAAACACAAGATGTATAACGCAGCTATTTGCTTCAAAATATAAACATTTATGCAGGATGAATATCTGCCCAAATCCATACGTCCAATCAAAGAATGATTAAAAACAATAAAAATATACACATTTATGCAGGGTGAATATCTGCATAAATCCATATGTCAAATTAAAGAATGATTAAAAACAATAAAAATATACACATTTATGCAGGGTGAATGTCTGCATAAATCCGTAATCAAATTAAAGAATTAATCAAAAACAATAAAAATATATACATTTATGCAGGGTGAATGTCTGCATAAATCTGTAATCAAATTAAAGAATTGATCAAAAACAACATCAAAACAAAACAATTCATACACTCTCTCAAGATAAACCATTGAGAGTGCAGGTTCACTGCTCTTACAACAAGAAACACCACACGTGACAAACACTTAGGGAAGGAGAGACAAGAAGCACAAAGGGAGCAGTGAGAGCTGTGAGGGGGGGCAGTGAGGAACTGAGAAGTTTGAAACTGTGGGGGGAGTAGAATGACCCATAAATCAGTCCTTGCCAGAAAATGACCCCCCTTGTTTGGTTTTATGCCCAGAGATGTAAATAAGAGGAGGAATTGCTTCTTCTCTTTTACTCTTAAATTTGCTTAAACATTTTTCATTTGGAACACCTTCCAAAATATAAGCCAATTCAGTGTTACTGGGCTATAAAGACCTCTCCTGTTGTAAACATCTCACCGTATAGGTACAGATGCCACAGGTCACTGTAAATCAGTGAAAACTTTAAAGGGTTCATTTCATGGCATTAACTAGTTTATCTAAGGTCTAGAAAATATTCTAATATATATATTTTGTGTTAGTGGGAGAAACCACACAAACATACAATTAGATTTAGGTACACACATGCCTCAGTTAATCTAACTGGCATCCAAGTAAGTATATTAGTGTTATTAACTAACAATTCCTAAATGGCATGCACAGACATGCAGTATACCATATATAATAATATAAATCCTCAGCATTCACAGTGGTGCAGCTAGAGCACACAAAGCGAAGCAGAGGAAACTAATATGGTGCACCAAGTTGCACTATACATTTGACCTATGCCTGAATTATTTAATTTATCCTAATAGGATAAATGATGTAATCCGGGAATTCATCCTTTTTATTTAAGAATGTATCCCTACCAGGGCAAAGTTTATTTTGACATTTATTACAGAACACTTGTATATTTAACTATCCACATGCCTATAACAAATGCTTTCCAAACTATAGCCTATGTATTTAATTAGAAGTATACAACTGTTGCCAATACAGGTAGCACATGCCAGAGGACTCAGTTTCCAGCAGCTCAGAAAGACAGAAATTCTGTGAGGCGACACCCGACCCCAGTCTCAGAGGTCTAGACATAGGCACCACGTGCAGAATATTCCCCAACCTTGTAGCAGCGCATCAGAGGGGTGGAGACTTATATCTGCTGTGGCACCCAGCGGCCCTATGACGTAACATCGGGCCTAGTATACAGAGATATCGCAACCACTGATACAGGCCTCAATCACTGAGACTTAAAACAGCAACTTTCAAAACTTACCAGTTCATAAACCACTCATCCCTTCTCTGTGACATGCTTGTTTGCAAACCTGTTGCTACCGGAGCCTACTTGCTCTCTAAGCTAATAGCCACAGCAACACAGCGCCGTTACAAAACATGCACATCAACATTTCTCTCTCTTTACCTCCTCCAATAATTACGTTACATACCCTGAGAGGTAGTAACCTGCAAATATGACTGGATTCTACGGTCCCAGCCCTGTACAGGATATGTCGATTCCCTAAACAGTGTACATGCAGTAAAATAACACAACTCTCCCAAACATATGCCGATATGAAAGAAATTATGCTACTCACCACACCAAGGACAGCAAAACCAGATGGAAGAAAAACCACACACCCGCGGTAACGGGTATCATGCCGGAATGCAACAACACCACCAGAAGGAGCAAACTTCAGACACCTCACCCATTGTAAGCCTCAGCAGACGAATCTCACATGGATGAAAGCTGTTCAAGTAGAGCTTACCAACTGTAAAACTCCAGATTTCACACACATGCATGAAATTTGATCACATCGGCAGACAAATCTGATATGAATGAAAATTTGATCACGTAATGAAATTTGATCACGTCGGACAAATCAGATATGAATGAAAATTTGATCACGTCGGGGTCACCAACTGTAAAACCCCACAGCTAACCCAATGACGGAATTTAGCGGGGGCCGAAGGGGGTTTTGCGTGCTTGTCCTTCTGGCGTTGCTGGGAGAACATTAGTTGGGTTAATTATTATCCTCCGTACAAGAACAGAGCACAATTATGTTTAAGAATATACTGGGTCCGTTGCCATGGGTCGGATATGGATTGACCTGCCCCATATCCCGCTTATAGCTGGCCAGAAACGGATCAGTACAATTCTTAAACATAATTGTGCTCTGTTCTTGTACGGAGGATAATAATTAACCCAACTAATGTTCTCCCAGCAACGCCAGAAGGACAAGCACGCAAAACCCCCTTCGGCCCCCGCTAAATTCCGTCATTGGGTTAGCTGTGGGGTTTTACATTAACTAGCTAGCATTAACACTTTGCACAGTCAGTGAGACTGGCTGCAGCTAGCTTACATCTGTATAGCTACCAACTGCAGATAACTGGCAGTATCATTTGGGATCATTTTGTGTGAGATATGAAAGTGAGTGTACATTCCATACATACTTTACTGGTGATGGAATTCTACTGAATAAACTCATCTAATGAGCACCACAGTGACACCATTCTCAGGAAAGATGGCATGTGAGATGACTCCTGTGATTGTTAAAGATGTAAACGTTGGATATGTCATGTTGTAATAATATGCACACAAATCACCCACACAAAGACAATAGTTCCTGGTCATGATTTCCTCAGTCATATCATTCTCATTACTAAGTTTAAATCTCTCAGCCAAGCCCTCTTACTTACTAATGTCAGGGGGAATCGCATTGCATGCAGTCCTTCCTGTTAATGCATCCTGTTTGAGCAGCTAAAAGAAAGGGTCACCTTCAAATGTATTCCACCTTGAGCCAGCTCAAGGAAATACACTGCAAATACATCTACCTAGATGGAATTAGATTTGTATATTACCATTTCAGATCTGCTGTTTCATCGTGACACTACCACACCTGTCCCTAGCCACTGAAATTGGCAGCATTGGAGGAAACATTTTCACCAGCCCTTTGGCTAAATGTGGTTGTTTTTAGGTTCGGAAAATAAAGACACTGTGAATTGCTCTTGGAAATGTTACAATGTGCTAGAACAGGGTAGGGATCCTTGAACTGTCAGGCATTTTGTTTTTTTGTGGCCATATGTGAGAGATACTCATCTTTTCACTATGCTGTCGTATTCTGTCATATTCACTAATTATTAATATGACAGTTACCACTGTTGGTTTCTGTGTACATTAACTTAAGATCTTGACCCATATACACCCACACACCTTTCTAGAACCTCCCTTGCCTTCAGAACAGCCTTAATTCATTGGGGTGTGGATTTGACAAGCTGCTGGAAACATTCCTTAGAGATGCTGGTGTAAATATACAGGATCATGTATGTACTTCGACCAAGTGTATCGATGAATTAGATCTGTTGTTGCTGTTTAACAATTCCCTGACTGCTACTGCATCCAACATATCCTGATAATATCAATGCCCAGTGGTATAACGGGTGATTTCCTGAAAAAGTAACAGGATAGTGGATTGACCATGGTGACTGATTCCATGGAGTTTCCTGATTGTCACTTATTTATTACTTATTCATGGTTTAAAAATAGTTAATTGTTCTTGGAATCAAGGAAGATTTATTTATTTATTTATTTATTTATTTATTTATTTAATTTGTGGAACTTTTTATATTCTTTACTTTTGTGAGAAATGGCATTGCTTTCCGGTGTAGTTTTTCACAAAGCAGTACATTCAGGGAAATCATAAGCCATAATAGATAGTCACCATGACGTCACAATAGCAACGAACTTCCGGGTGGATAAGGTTGAGGAATGTGAATAACAGGCAGTGTTACAAGTACAAACACATAAAGTCAATGTTGGAATTGTTTTATTTATATGATTTATATGATGCTAGCTAATGTAACGTTAATATTAGATATCAGCCTCCCCCCAAACGTTAGCCAACATGAATAAACTAGCAAGATAGCGTTATTGGAAACCCTACTACAAGAACATTACCACCAAAACGAGCTAGTTCGCTAGTGAAGGACATGAACAATACAGTTAGAAGCTCTGGTTTTGTTTTTAGTTTTTTACCCCATGTTTCAGACACTTTGAAACTTATGTCGGGCGTCTATGTGTCAGCTGTCATTGACTGTGCCAACCACCTGAGGCCGCCCAGTAAACGGACTGTAGGATCTGGGTTATCCTCCGTTTTAAGAATCGGAGCCCAATCTACTGTGTGCCAAATTACATTTGGCATTACTGTCCTAAATATACTACAATTTCTGCAAAGTGAACTGGCTAACTGTTTCTACACAGTTCTGGTTCAGTCGATTTTTAAGTAACGTTACTTCATTCACCCGGAATTATTTTAGCGACCTTTTTTTACAAACATTATGATTTCTATAGACATTGGATACTAACTCTCTACCAATGCACTTCAGTTGCTACGCAGATTTCAGAAATTAACAACCTCTCCCAGTGTGAATCCCAACCAAATAATATTTCAGTACATTTTATTTCCATTAGGACTGTGCATTCTTCTTCACGCAGAGCCTTTCCTCTGAAAGTCATAAAGGAAATGTGTAATAAGGCACATTATTCTGAAGGGAAGTCATTGGCCAGATGCAGGAGTTCATCAAAATTAGCTTACGTTGAAGTACAAACAAAATGCAATATTAGACAAAGGGAACCTGAGTAAAAAGGGTTTCGTTAATTTAATGAAAGAAATATGAAACGCCTATAAAACAAATTTTGATTTGACATCATACCAATTGAGGTCTGCCCCAGTTTATCTTCTATTATGTCAATCAGGTATTGAAACATGTTGAGCCAATGTCATTTTAGCGGTCAAAGTGATATGTTTTACTCAATAATTTTCAGTGACATTTACATTTTAGTCATTTAGCAGATGCTTTTAATCCAAAGCGATTGACAAATGCATAAGTTCCTCAACAAGTAAAAAGCATAAATAGCAAAACGTAGATGTAGAGAAGACATGCAAGACTTTTTTTATTTGCATTTGCATTGCATTGCATTTGCATTTGTGTTTGGTCATTGGAAGTGTTTCAAGAATATTATGTGTTATGTGTTTCCTTCCTGGCAAAACCAATGCCAAGCAAACATCCATCAATGTGTACCTACAAATAATTTACTTAAATGACCCTTGTAAAAGCTGTCTACTTAACCTCTGGCAACCGGACATTATCACTTCTGGAAAGTCATAATGTCAGTCGAATGGCATTCATAATTTGCCATTCAGTTGTGCAGAGAAAGCAGAGATGAGGAAGGAGAGTTGAGTAAAATTTTTAGTTTTGAGCAATTTTGTTTCCTTCTTCCAGCTCAGTGTCAACACATCCTGCTTGGTTTTGACTCTCGACATTTGAAAGTTTATCACCTATGCAATACAATTCAAGAAATTACTCATGTAGCACTCAAACATTCAGCTAATACTTGCTGTTTCGGTCCCCAATTGATAAAAAACTGAATTCAACAGTAGTAAATGTAGCAAAGAAATTGAAACGATAACCACATTATCTACTGGTACATACCTTTTGCATTACTGAATCTTAGTTCTAATTGCCTTCACACATTTCTTTGTTTAGTGACATTAAACGAAACATTTAATTGACTGATTTGTTGGTTAGCTTGAAATGTGAGTTTATGAATTAGCTGACAAACTACAATACATTGCTAAGGTTAAATAGCATGCATGGGGGTTAGAAGAGAGTGTTGTGATGGGGTGAGGCTTCCCTTTAATTACAGTTCATCGGATAACCATACAGTTAAGAAGCTCTCAATTTCCGCATAGACTATAATGGACAAACTTCAGATACATATTTCAAACAGAACATAGATGTCAAGCCACTCAGTAGAGTGTGCGACCTCTCAATGCAACCATTATGGCTTGTACATGATATGACCACTTTATTAGGTAGACCTGTACACCAGCTTCTTAATGCAAATATTTAATCAACTAATCATGTGGCAGCAATTAAGAATTAGGATTTCTTAAGAATCTTACCAGAATCTGGAATATGCAATGAATATTCAGTTAGGGTCAGATCTTGTGACCGAGGCTGCCGTAAAAAGCCCATGGCATGTAGAGACTGCCATCAGAATGGTGAAAATGTTGGCCGGTTTGCAAGCAGCACAGAGGTATTAATCATACAAAAATAATGTGACATATCATATGGCAAAAAATACATTGAAACACATATTTGAAACAAGTGTATTTTAAATACTGCTGGATACCTGTTTTGGAACAAAACCTGTTATTCTTTTCTGCCCAAATTTGGAATGCCCAATCAAAAATCCAAATTGTGGGCCCATCCTATCACTGAAATGTACTCCATCAATTCAGGAGGTACACACTAACGTGTTCAAGCTCTAAAATGTGTGCAATCAGCTACCATATATTTTCATTATACAATCTGCACAGTTTCTGGGCCAGAGGACTGTGCAGTGGGTAAAGCTGGAGCCAGCTGACCAGAGCAATCATTATACAATACCCTGGCAATGAAAATCCTCCCTGAGCAATTCTATGCTGGGCCACCGAATCATGGCCCCATATATAGGTATCTGCAGGCACATAATAACAATAAATGGTGCAACAATATAGCACATCTGAAAGGTAACATTATATGAAGCATGTCACATTTAGTAATACAGGACGGAACTGGCTCGGCGCAGTTACATAGTCGCATAGTTATTTTAGCACTGACAGGGATTGGTGCATCACATAACAGAAAAAGTCTGGTTATCTGGTCTTGACTATATAAAGCTAGGTTTTCTCTTGCTATAAGCCTACACAAATGGGCTGCAAAGCAATACAATTAAGGTAAATATAAATACATTAAGTGTATACCCGTTTAAGAGATTCCTGTAGCCCTGCCCTGCCTTGCAGTCTTGTTGCTTGTATAGTAGGGCCTACGAGTAGCCTGCTGCTTTCATTAGCCTTCTGTAGTCTTGGCTACTGAAAACCCTGACAGTGTATCTGGTTCTATTGATGTGTTTGCATTGAGCAAAGCAAGAGCGCAATGCAAACTGTATGCTTTTCATTTGTGTGACAATGGACACGTTGATTGGATTGAAACGTGAGCTTCCTTTTTATGTTTCCATCCTTCATTTTACCCCCAGTTTCAACGGCAGCGATTGAATGGCCAGTGATATATCATCATATATGGACCTTGTACAGTCAATACTTCTAACACTTTTGGCATCACTCATGTTGTAAAAGTAGTGCTATCCATTCATCCAATCTGTCACTCTTGCAAAGTTTACTTTCAAACAGGGGGGTGTTTCCACAGCTAGCTTTCATCTTAAGATTCCCATAAAGGTTGATAGTCTTAGTGGGCTCCCTTGATAAAACATTCAGAAAAAAGGTTGTATATAATAAACAACGCAGCTAATAATTTATATATTATGTTTAAACATAAGGGAGAAACAATATACTTTTATTTCAATATAATTATTCTCAATTATTCTCATGTTTTTTCCTGAAAATCATAGGTCCCAAAATGATCACCACCCCTTGTTTAAAACTGTGCAAACACCACTGTGTAATTTGTGATAATATTTGAAAATACCCCCAATACCGTAGCAGAATTTGGAGGGATTTTTGACCACTCCTCCATGCAGAACTTTTCAGAATCATTGATATCCTTGGGTTTTAAGCTTATGGACCAGTTCAGAATGCAGGTTTTTGATGGGATTTAAGTCTGGAAACTGAGATGGCCATTCATTTTTCTCAAGGGTGCCATTCATTCTGGAGCCCACTGTATGTCCACAAAAATGCTTGCACTCACATCATCAAATTATGCCTTGCTGTATTAACTTTTCCATCTTCCGAAATTAGAAGTTGATAGTTTGTATATGAATGCATTTTAAAAGCATTAATTAGTTATTTTTAAATAAAAGCTCATTTAAATGTCATCCTAAGCAACTGCACACTTAACACTTTTTTTATTGAAGTGTTCTTAGTAAAGAAGGACTCATAACAATATTCAAATTGAACATATGGAACCGTGACCAACATTTTTATATTTTGTGAATACTTGTGAACATATGTGAATTTGTTCATTTTGCTGAATCTTATTAAACAATGACACACAAACTGCATGCACTGGTTTCTTTAGCTTTTATTCATGTTTTACTGTACATCAATATGCATACCCAATGCAGACCCATTTTGCACAGATCACAAACAGTAGGTATATATAAATATAGAAACATATAACAGCATTTTATATAAAAGTAGTATGTTGGTCATTAAAAGTGCAACTTCCTTGAGTGCTATGTCATAAATATTTTCAAGAAAGCTATATAAAAAAAAGGTTTGAGTGCAGACATTACTTACATGTGCAGATGGATATATGCTATACAGTACATCTATCTATAGTTCATTGTTAAATACAGTAGTAAAAAAATAAATAATAAATGTGAAGTGCCTAACAATTGTCTTTGACAGTGTCTCTACATATTTTACTTTGGTTTACGCCAAAGTCAGCATTAGTGAGTGACAGCCAGGGTGGGGCGGGGGGTACAGCAGCAACTGGTGGATGGCGGGGAGGTATGTTCACAGCATACTGTTCTTCACTCTCTCAAATATTTCCCTGACCTTTGCTGCCGGCACACATCCTTCTCGCAGGATGCTGATGGTACCTGGAAGAACACAGACCCCAGATCCTTAACTTGTCACCTTTGGCATTTCACCTGAGATTCACATAGCCTCAATCAGGCCCTTAAGATTCCTTTGAGCCCTCAGAGTGAAGACATGTGAAAGTAGTAAATGACAACAATACAGTGAAGAGAGAATTTTCTATAAAGACCTTTACCTTCGTCAATTTTCAAGCAGTTGACTACAGTTGAGGCCACCACTTCATTTGACACTCCATCGCACAGTACTCCTTGTATCTTCTGCCCTAGGCGTCTATACCAAAAGAAGCAATTTGACACTTCTCAATGAACATGAGCTGCTTGATCCACATCCTGACTGATAGGCATGAGGACATTTCTATGTAATTGGCAAGTAGAATGTGGTAAAATGATATCTGCGCCACCATCACTCCCAAAACAGGAACAGGCAGCTGCACACACGCATGTGCGTACACCATGGACGTGGGGTCAGGGTAGGCAGGGTAGGCACTATAATCCAATCAAAATTACTAAACAAAACAAAAATAAAAATAAATGTTTTACATGTAAATGTGTTTTATTGGTCCTGTTCTTTTTGCTCAGAATTCCCAAAATGTCTAAAACGGCGTTAAAATATGTTGTGAGGCGCTAGGCTGTACAGGATATGCTGCAGCACTCCGTTTCACTGTAGTGGAAGACGCGCGTCCCCGCCT
Source organism: Conger conger (assembly GCF_963514075.1). NCBI lineage: Eukaryota > Metazoa > Chordata > Actinopteri > Anguilliformes > Congridae > Conger > Conger conger. Next base: position 23,124,450 of record NC_083762.1, on the reverse strand, counting down.
CTCGTTACTCTCAGTGGAATACCAATGGGTACTTTCAATGGCAGGGTAGGCAAGAGCTCTTCTGCCGACCCTGCTGAGGATTCATTCATTCAGGAGACTTCAGAATGCGCGCATGCGTATTGCCTGGTTTGCAAGCCTACCCTGGATGACGTGTCACCTGTGTCATATCATATGTGTCATCATATGTGTCATCTGCGCGAGGCTTCCAGCCATAACGGCGCGAAACCACAAGGTGCTTAGAACCTACAACACAGTCAGAAACATGTCGATGCAACAATTTCACAACTTTAGTAAGTTGGATTTAATTTAAAAAGGCAGACCAACACCAGCACTTCCCGAACTTCATCAACGCAAAAAAAATTGTGCGCTCCTTCCATCAGGAGTGGTATGAAAGAAGAGAGTGGCTTTGTGGCTCAGCTAGCAATAGCAGGCTATACTGTTTTCCGTGCTTGCTCTTCTCAAGGGAGAGAGACAACGCCTTGGTAGGAGCCGGCTACTTTTAAACGTACTGTTGTCGATCTAAAATGAAGACAGATTCAGCAACTGTATGGCTTATTTCTCGCTTCAAATGTTTTCAGAAACACATTTCAGTGAACTATTTTCGTAATATAGCAGTAATGTAGCAGCCAGGCTCGCTACTTCCGGGTCCGCGGGAGACAGAGACAGACGAGGCAGGAAGGAGAGCCAACGGGCCAGCAGACCGCTTTATTTAACACCAGTCAATAATGTACCTTAAAATAGGCAAAAGCCGTATCCGTACGCACGTAATGAACGCAGAGTACGGACAGAACGCTCCGTCCGGATCCGTATGCGTATTTAACGTAGAGCATAAATGGGTCTTAAGTAGGTTGGCAACTATTAACTCGTCAGGCTTATCACGGAGAAGTGGTTTTACAGCATGATGTAACCAGGGTAAAAGACAAATTAATGAAAGGAACAAAAGAGAAAAGAAAGAAGAATCAAGCTAGAAACAAACCGCGACTGGCGTTGCTCGCCCGCTTGTGCCAGCCGTGGCTATCTAAAAATACAAACAAACGGAGCTATTGTTATGCAAAGGCGAGACGGAGACTCCCCTAATCTAAAAAGTCTAACTAGGCCTAATATCTTTGAGAATTTCGTTTAAGAATATCCCTTGCCTACCCAGTCACCGAGAGGCATAATGAGAGCCCCTCCCCCCACCCCATTCGTCTACCCAAACAATAGAACAATGGTGCAGAAAGAGGAATATCATAATGTGAGTGCAAGAAATTTTATATGGTTATGATAATGGCAATAAGCGACTGCTCCATCTCATAGTAATATAGCCTATCAGCTGCATTAGGCTACAAGCAAAATATCTTTTTATTACTACAGTAGAGTAACAATACAATGGTTATCACTTGGTGAATGTTCATCAAGAAAACTTAATAATCATCATCATCGTCATGAGAATGTACCGAGACAATGGGAAACTTATTGAACAAACTGCAGCATAACGATGAGCGGCATCAGTAGTCCTATTTGGCTGGTATAAGGCTGCTCTAGCTTATTGGTTAGGAGCTAAATTTAGACAGCAGTTCAGTGATTGTGCTGGAATTCAGAAATAAATGGCATGAATTCGAAGTAAGTGTTTTGGTAAATGGCCTGGGCCGGTCAAAAATGTATTAAAGAATCAAAAGTTCAAACCTTTAATTACAGGAAGGTGTTCTTCCTTTTCTCTTTGCTTTTTGCTCCATATTTATACCAGATTAATTCCAGCCTCCCCCTAACCCTAGCTGGCTAGCAAACACAACAAAGGCATGTTTTTGGTGACCAGTGGCCACAGAACAACAACAAAAAAAAGCAAAAAAGCACAGCGCAGGACAATGCAAATGAAAAGCGAGTTCATTTGAAAGATATGATAGCCTGCATTTGTCAAAAGACAGGAAATTAAATTGATCAGCCTGCTCTCCATCAAGGGTATCAACACAGATCTTTGTCAAGTGCTACAGCCATGTATAATGTATACTGTATGTCAAAAAATGCGCTCACCAATGGGTAGATTTTCAAACCTCTCAAAGAATTCATAATCTTTGAGTACTTCCCTGTGAAGTGTATTGGCAATTTGCATATTAAAGTTAGAGGCAATGTACTTATTTTGCACATTTCTAAAGCATGTTTTATTTCCTACATGTCCATGTGTCCTATTTGGGACCACATATCTTGTATCACTCTTTCAACATGGCTTGCCCACAAACTATATTGGTACGTAGTGTAGTTAACTAGCTAGCATTAACACTTTGCACAGTCAGCTAGCTTACATCTGCGTAGCTACCAACTGCAGATAACTGGCAGTATCATTTGGGATCATTTTGTGTGAGATATGAAAGTGAGTGTACATTCCATACATACTTTACTGGTGATGGAATTCTACTGAATTCTAATCTGATCTAATGAGCACCACAGTGACACCATTCTCAGGAAAGATGGCATGTGAGATGACTCTTGCGATTGTTAAAGATGTAAACGTTGGATATGTCATGTTGTAATAATATGCACACAAATCACCCACACAAAGACAATGGTTCCTGGTCATGATTTCTTCAGTCATATCATTCTCATTACTAAGTTTAAATCTCTCAGCCGAGCCCTCTTACTTACTAATGTCAGGGAGAATCGCATTGCATGCAGTCCTTCCTGTTAATGCATCCTGTTTGAGCAGCCAAAAGAAAGGGTCACATTCAAATGTATTCCACCTTGAGCCAGCTCAAGGAAATACACTGCAATCTGCCTAGATGGACTAATTAGATTTGTATATTACCATTTCAGAACTGCTGTTTCATCGTAAAACATTACCACACCTGTCCATAGCCACTGAAATTGGCAGCATCGGAGGAAACATTTTCATCAACCCTTTGGCTAAATGGGTTTGTTTTTAGATTCGGAAAATAAAGACACTGAATTGCTCTTGGAAATGTTACAATGTGCTAGAACAGGGTAGGGATCCTTGAACTGTCAGGTATTTATTTTTTCGTGGCCATATGTGAGAGATACTCATCTTTTCACTATTCTGTCGTATTCTGTCATATTCACATATTATTAATATTACAGTTACCACTGATGGTTGCTGTGTACATTAACTGAAGATCTTGACCCATATACACCCACACACCTTTCTAGGACCTCCCTTGCCCTCAGAACAGCCTTAATTCATAGGGGTGTGGATTTGACAAGCTGCTGGAAACATTCCTTAGAGATGCTGGTCTAAATATACAGGATCATGTATGTACTTCGACCAAGTGTACAGATTAATTTGATCTGTTGTTGCTGTTAAACAATTCCCTGACTGCAACTGCATCCAACATATCCTGATAATATCAATGTCCAATGGTAGAACGGGTGATTTCCTGAAAAAGTAACAGGATAATGGATTGACCATGGTGACTGATTCCATGCAGTTTCCTGATTGTCACTTATTTATAACTTATTCATGGTTTAAAAATAGTTCATTGTTCTTGGAATCAAGGAAGATTTATGAGTCACAGAACTTTGTGGAACTTTTTATATTCTTTCCTTTTGTGAGAAATGGCATTGCTTTCCAGTGTAGTATTTCACAAAGAAGTACATTCAGGGAAATCATTAGCCATAATAGATTAAATCACCATGATGACACAACAGCAACAAACTTAGTTCCGGGTGAATAAGGTTGAGGAATGTGAATGACAGGCAGTGTTTTCTGTGTCATTTAACACACGAAGTACAAACACATAAAGGCAATGTTGGAATTGTTTTATTTATATGATTTATATGATGCTAGCTAATGTAAGGTTAATGTTAGATGTCAGCCTTTTGCATTACTGAATCTTAGTTCTAATTGCCTTCACACATTTCTTTATTTAGTGACATTAAACTAAACATTTAATTGACTGATTTGTTGGTTAGCTTGAAATGTGAGTTTATGAATTATCTGACAAACTACAATACATTGCTAAGGTTAAATAGACAGCATGGGGGTTAGAAGAGAGCGTTGTGATGGGGTGAGGCTTCCCTTTAATTACAGTTCATCGGATAACCGTACAGTTAAGAAGCTCTCAATTTATGCATAGATTATAATGGACAAACTCCCCCCCCCCCCGGCACTCTGAACTGTATACTGAGGGGTAGGATGGGCATTGCCCCGATACCCATCAGGGAGTATTTTCTCGTTAATGTTAGGTACCTATTTCCCGTTTTATCTCATTCCCTGCAGAGACAGTCATACTTAAAGTATGACCAATTGAAGAGTGCCAAGTGGATTTTTCTTTTACATGATATGACCACTTTATTAGGTAGACCTGTACACCAGCTTCTTAATGCAAATAATTAATCAACTAATCATGTGGCAGCAATTAAGAATTAGGATTTCTTAAGAATCTTACCAGAATCTGGAATATGCAATGAATATTCAGTTAGGGTCAGATCTTGTGACTGAGGCTGCCGTAAAAAGCCCATGGCATCCAGAGACTGCCATCAGAATGGTGAAAATGTTGTCCGGTTTGCAAGCAGCATAGAGGTATGAATCATACAAAAATAATGTGACATATCATATGGCAAAAAATACATTGAAACACATATTTGAAACAAGTGTATTTTAAATACTGTTGGATACCTGTTTTGGAACAAAACCTGTTATTCTTTTCTGCCCAAATTTGGAATGCCCAATAGAAAATCCAAATTATGGGCCGGGCCCATCCTATCACTGAAATGTACTCCATCAATTCAGGAGGTACACACTACATTACATTACATTACATTATTGGCATTTGGCAGATGCTCTTATCCAGAGCGACGTACAACAAAGTGCATACCCATAACCAGGGATAAGTTCGCTGAAAGACCCTAGAGGGAAGTACAATTTCAACTGCTACCTGTACAACAAAGATAAGAACAAGGGCCATTTTTTTTTTTTTTTTTTTGAACAAACAAACAAACAGAGCAAAAGTGACCAAAGTTAACTATCCAAACACTGCTTACCTGGCCAACTAAAAATACCGATACACAAAGCAAGTCACAGAGACAACAATTAAGGTTCACAGGGAGGTAGGGAGGGATGGGGAGAGGTGCTGCTTGAAGAGGTGTGTCTTCAGCTTGCGCTTGAAGGTGGGGAGAGATTCTATAGTTCTGACCTCAACGGGGAGTTCGTTCCACCACCGTGGAGCCAGAACAGACAGTAGTCGTGAGCGTGAGGTGGAGGTTCTGAGAGGGGGAGGTGCCAAGCGGCCTGTGGAGGCTGAACGAAGAACTAACCTGTTCAAGCTCTAAAATGTGTGCAATCAGCCACCATATATTTTCATTATACAATCTGCACAGTTTCTGGGCCAGAGGACTGTGCAGTGGGTACAGCTGGAACATACAGATGGCAGGAGCCAGCTGACCAGAGGAATCATTATACAATACCCTGGCAATGAAAATCCTCCCTGAGCAATTCTATGCTGGGCCACCGAATCATGGCCCCATATATAGGTATCTGCAGGCACATAATAACAATAAATGGTGCAACAATATAGCACATCTGAAAGGTAACATTATATGAAGCATGTCACATTTAGTAATACAGGACGGAACTGGCTCAGCGCAGTTACATAGTCGCATAGTTATTTTAGCACTGACAGGGATTGGTGCATCACATAACAGAAAAGGTCTGGTTATCTGGTCTTTATTATAGAAAGCTAGGTTTTTTTTTGTTATTGATTGTTTAAGGTTCTGATGGCACTGGGAATAAATGAGTTTCGGTAAATGTTTTTCCTAATGGAGGGAACTTTGTAACGGCGGCCTGATGGTAATAGCTGGAAAGACTTATGCAGGGGATGTCTGAAATCTGATGTGATGTGGTTAGCTTTCCTTTCTATTGCTTGTGTGTGGAGTACAGATAGTTGAGTTTGATTTACGCCAATTATTTTACTTGCTTGATTAATGACCCGGGAGAGCTTTGATTTGCTCTTAACAGATGTGAAGTTGAACCAGGAGCAGATATTGAAGGTGAGAATTGAATTCAATAAGTGATTTGTAAATAACTGTTAAAATGTCCTTCTTGACATTAAAATCCCTGAGTTTCCTCAGCAGGAACAGGCGTTGCTGTGCCTTCTTGTACACTGAGTCAGTGTGGTGGGAGAAGGACAGGCAACTATCTATCTCCATACCCAGGTACCTGAAGGCCTCAACCTGCTCCACTGCCTGCCCATGCAGCCTCAGGGGTTCAAAGATGGAGTGGAGGGAATTAGGTGTGCACTTCCCCCCACAGCAGAGTTCCTTGGTTTTTGAGATGTTAAGTTCCAAGGAGCTTTCCTCTATCCAGGTCATGAGCTTGCCCACCAGTTCATGGTATGCAGAGAGGGAGTTCACGTCCCTGTTATGAGCTACCAGGGCCATGTCATCTGCATACTTTAATAGTGAGAAGTCCATGTTGTTGTTGCAGGTGATGTTGTTTGTGTAAATTGAAAATAAAATGGGGGATAAAACACAGCCCTGGGGAACTCCTGTGTTTAAAATCTTGTTTTTGGATGTAAAACCATTGACCACAACATGCTGAGGTCTATCCATTAAAAAGTATTTTATCCATAAAATCAGAGTTGGGTTGACCTCTAATTCCAGGAGGCGGTTGCATAGAGTGTGTGAGTCAACCGTGTTAAAAGCAGAGGAAAAGTCCATGAATAAAATCTGTGTATGTGGTTGTGTAGAGTCCAGGTGCCGGCATACGGTGTCCAGAAGAGTAAGGCAGGCATCCTACACCCCTCTCTTTGCCTTGTAGGCGAACTGGAGAGGGTCTAGTTTGTCTGCCACCATAGCAGTAAGGTGGTCACACAGCACTCTCTCCATGCACTTGCACAGTATGGAGGCTAGTGCCACTGGTCTGAAGTCCTTCATCTCCCTGGCATTGGATTTTTTCAGCACAGGTATGATGGTCGACTCCTTCCATATCTGTGGAGCACAGTTGGAATCTAGCAGCTGTTGGAATAACCGGGTGATGACATCACCCAGCTGGGCAGAACATTCCCTCAGTACCCTGCCCCTCAGCCCATCAGGACCAGGTGCTTTCCGGGGATTGACACGGCCCAGAATTGATGTCACCTTTGTTTTATCCACTGTGATGGCTGAATGGGTGGCGTTGGTCAGGGGCCAGTCCTTTTGGGCAGAGGGCTTGTTGAACCTGCTGTAGTAGTTGTTAAGTTGCTCTGCAAAGGTGGCAGAATCAGGGCATTGGATCTTGGCAGATTTCACTGTTCTGCCCATCATGATGTTAAGTCCCTGCCATGCCTCCCTTGCATTGCCAGCAGTGAATTTCTCCTCCACCTTGTTTTTATATTGGAGCTTAGCCAGCCTGGTTTTCCTCCGCAGCTCTTTATTCAGCTCTCTGACTCTGTGTGTGTCCCCCTGGAGGAACGCCGCTTTCTTGCAATGTTTCAGGTCCTTGGTAACCCAAGGCTTGTTGTTAGGGTACAGCTTGACCTGTTTTGTTGGAATAGCAGACTCCTCACAGAAGGACAGATAGGAGGAGATGGAGTCTGTGAGAAGGTTTAGGTGTCCCTCACGGCTATGGAAAAATATATCCCAGTCTGTGGTCTCTATACAGGCCCGCAATGTCTCCACAGACTCATTGTTCCAGACCTTAATAGTTTGTTTTAGTGTTTTATTCGTTTTAAGTCTTTGTCTGTATTTTGGGACCATAACATTATGGTCAGAGCGACCGAGTGGTGGGCGGGGCTTTGAGACGTAAGCTCCCGGTATGTTACCAAAACACAAGTCTAAAGTTCTGTCCAGTCTGGTGGGAGATGTAATGTATTGTTCTAGGTTGGGTAACAGTGAGGCTACATCACATGTATTAAAATCGCCAAGCAAGAACACAGGTTGTTCACTATTCTGGTTTGGAGGGATTTCTGACCACTCCTCCATGCAGAACTTTTCAGAATCATTGATATCCTTGGGTTTTAAGCTTATGGACCAGTTCAGAATGCAGGTTTTTGATGGGATTTAAGTCTGGAAACTGAGATGGCCATTCATTTTTCTCAAGGGTGCCATTCATTCGGGAGCCCACTGTATGTCCACAAAAATGCTTGCACTCACATCATCAAATTATGCCTTGCTGTATTAACTTTTCCATCTTCCGAAATTTGAAGTTGATAGTTTGTATATGAATGCATTTTAAAAACATTAATTCGTTTAAAAAAAAAGCAACTGCACACCCTAAGCAACTGCACACTTAACACTTTTTTTATTGAAGTGTACTTAGTAAAGAAGGACTCATAACAATATTCAAATTGAACATATGGAACCGTGACCAACATTTTTATATTTTGTGAATACTTATGAACATATGTGAATTTGTTCATTTTGCTGAATCTTATTAAACAATGACACACAAACTGCATGCACTGGTTTCTTTAGCTTTTATTCATGTTTTACTGTACATCAATATGCATACCCAATGCAGGCCCATTTTGCACAGATCACAAACAGTAGGTATATATAAATATAGAAACATATAACAGCATTTTATATAAAAGTAGTATGTTGGTCATTAAAAGTGCAACTTCCTTCAGTGCTATGTCATAACTATACAGTACATCTATCTATAGTTCATTGTTAAATACAGTAGTAAAAAAATAAATAATAAATGTGAAGTGCCTAACAATTGTCTTTGACAGTGTCTCTACATATTTTACTTTGGTTTACGCCAAAGTCAGCATTAGTGAGTGACAGCCAGGGTGGGGCGGGGGGTACAGCAGCAACTTGTGGATGGCGGGGAGGTATGTTCACAGCATACTGTTCTTCACTCTCTCAAATATTTCCCTGACCTTTGCTGCCGGCACACATCCTTCTCGCAGGATGCTGATGGTACCTGGAAGAACACAGACCCCAGACCCTTAACTTGTCACCTTTGGCATTTCACCTGAGATTCACATAGCCTCAATCAGGCCCTTAAGATTCCTTTGAGCCCTCAGAGTGAAGACACGTGAAAGTAGTAAATGACAACAATACAGTGAAGAGAGAATTTTCTATAAAGACCTTTACCTTCGTCAATTTTCAAGCAGTTGACTACAGTTGAGGCCACCACTTCATTTGACACTCCATCGCACAGTACTCCTTGTATCTTCTGCCCTAGGCGTCTATACCAAAAGAAGCAATTTGACACTTCTCAATGACCATGAGCTGCTTGATCCACATCCTGACTGATAGGCATGAGGACATTTCTATGTAATTGGCAAGTAGAATGTGGTAAAATGATATCTGCGCCACCATCACTACCAAAACAGGAACAGGCAGCTGCACACACGCATGTGCGTACACCATGGACGTGGGGTCAGGGTAGGCAGGGTAGGCACTATAATCCAATCAAAATTACTAAACAAAACAAAAATAAAAATAAATGTTTTACATGTAAATGTGTTTTATTGGTCCTGTTCTTTTTGCTCAGAATTCCCAAAATGTCTAAAACGGCGTTAAAATATGTCGTGAGGCGCTAGGCTGTACAGGATATGCTGCAGCACTCCGTTTCACTGTAGTGGAAGACGCGCGTCCCCGCCTCTCGTTACTCTCAGTGGAACACGCGCGTCCCCGCCTCTCATTACTTTCAATGGCAGGGTAGGCAAGAGCTCTTCAGCCGACCCTGCTGAGGATTCATTCATGCAGGAGACTTCAGAATGCGCGCATGCGTATTGCCTGGTTTGCAAGCCTACCCTGGATGACGTGTCACCTGTGTCATATAATATGTGTCATCATATGTGTCATCTGCGCGAGGCTTCCAGCCATAACGGCGCGAAACCACAAGGTGCTTAGAACCTACAACACAGTCAGAAACATGTCGATGCAACAATTTCACAACTTTAGTAAGTTGGATTTAATTTAAAAAGGCAGACCAACACCAGCACTTCCCGAACTTCATCAACGCAAAAAAAATTGTGCGCTCCTTCCATCAGGAGTGGTATGAAAGAAGAGAGTGGCTTTGTGGCTCAGCTAGCAATAGCAGGCTATACTGTTTTCCGTGCTTGCTCTTCTCAAGGGAGAGAGACAACGCCTGGGTAGGAGCCGGCTACTTTTAAACGAACTGTTGTCGATCTAAAATGAAGACAGATTCAGCTTATTTCTCGCTTCAAATGTTTTCAGAAACACATTTCAGTGAACTATTTTCGTAATATAGCAGTAATGTAGCAGCCAGGCTCGCTACTTCCGGGTCCGCGGGAGACAGAGACAGACGAGGCAGGAAGGAGAGCCAACGGGCCAGCAGACCGCTTTATTTAACACCAGTCAATAATGTACCTTAAAATAGGCAAAAGCCGTATCCGTACGCACGTAATGAACGCAGAGTACGGACAGAACGCTCCGTCCGGATCCGTATGCGTATTTAACGTAGAGCATAAATGGGTCTTAAGTAGGTTGGCAACTATTAACTCGTCAGGCTTATCACGGAGAAGTGGTTTTACAGCATGATGTAACCAGGGTAAAAGACAAATTAATGAAAGGAACAAAAGAGAAAAGAAAGAAGAATCAAGCTAGAAACAAACCGCGACTGGCGTTGCTCGCCCGCTTGTGCCAGCCGTGGCTATCTAAAAATACAAACAAACGGAGCTATTGTTATGCAAAGGCGAGACGGAGACTCCCCTAATCTAAAAAGTCTAACTAGGCCTAATATCTTTGAGAATTTCGTTTAAGAATATCCCTTGCCTACCCAGTCACCGAGAGGCATAATGAGAGCCCCTCCCCCCACCCCATTCGTCTACCCAAACAATAGAACAATGGTGCAGAAAGAGGAATATCATAATGTGAGTGCAAGAAATTTTATATGGTTATGATAATGGCAATAAGCGACTGCTCCATCTCATAGTAATATAGCCTATCAGCTGCATTAGGCTACAAGCAAAATATCTTTTTATTACTACAGTAGAGTAACAATACAATGGTTATCACTTGGTGAATGTTCATCAAGAAAACTTAATAATCATCATCATCGTCATGAGAATGTACCGAGACAATGGGAAACTTATTGAACAAACTGCAGCATAACGATGAGCGGCATCAGTAGTCCTATTTGGCTGGTATAAGGCTGCTCTAGCTTATTGGTTAGGAGCTAAATTTAGACAGCAGTTCAGTGATTGTGCTGGAATTCAGAAATAAATGGCATGAATTCGAAGTAAGTGTTTTGGTAAATGGCCTGGGCCGGTCAAAAATGTATTAAAGAATCAAAAGTTCAAACCTTTAATTACAGGAAGGTGTTCTTCCTTTTCTCTTTGCTTTTTGCTCCATATTTATACCAGATTAATTCCAGCCTCCCCCTAACCCTAGCTGGCTAGCAAACACAACAAAGGCATGTTTTTGGTGACCAGTGGCCACAGAACAACAACAAAAAAAAGCAAAAAAGCACAGCGCAGGACAATGCAAATGAAAAGCGAGTTCATTTGAAAGATATGATAGCCTGCATTTGTCAAAAGACAGGAAATTAAATTGATCAGCCTGCTCTCCATCAAGGGTATCAACACAGATCTTTGTCAAGTGCTACAGCCATGTATAATGTATACTGTATGTCAAAAAATGCGCTCACCAATGGGTAGATTTTCAAACCTCTCAAAGAATTCATAATCTTTGAGTACTTCCCTGTAAAGTGTATTGGCAATTTGCATATTAAAGTTAGAGGCAATGTACTTATTTTGCACATTTCTAAAGCATGTTTTATTTCCTACATGTCCATGTGTCCTATTTGGGACCACATATCTTGTATCACTCTTTCAACATGGCTTGCCCACAAACTATATTGGTACGTAGTGTAGTTAACTAGCTAGCATTAACACTTTGCACAGTCAGCTAGCTTACATCTGCGTAGCTACCAACTGCAGATAACTGGCAGTATCATTTGGGATCATTTTGTGTGAGATATGAAAGTGAGTGTACATTCCATACATACTTTACTGGTGATGGAATTCTACTGAATTCTAATCTGATCTAATGAGCACCACAGTGACACCATTCTCAGGAAAGATGGCATGTGAGATGACTCTTGCGATTGTTAAAGATGTAAACGTTGGATATGTCATGTTGTAATAATATGCACACAAATCACCCACACAAAGACAATGGTTCCTGGTCATGATTTCTTCAGTCATATCATTCTCATTACTAAGTTTAAATCTCTCAGCCGAGCCCTCTTACTTACTAATGTCAGGGAGAATCGCATTGCATGCAGTCCTTCCTGTTAATGCATCCTGTTTGAGCAGCCAAAAGAAAGGGTCACATTCAAATGTATTCCACCTTGAGCCAGCTCAAGGAAATACACTGCAATCTGCCTAGATGGACTAATTAGATTTGTATATTACCATTTCAGAACTGCTGTTTCATCGTAAAACATTACCACACCTGTCCATAGCCACTGAAATTGGCAGCATCGGAGGAAACATTTTCATCAACCCTTTGGCTAAATGGGTTTGTTTTTAGATTCGGAAAATAAAGACACTGAATTGCTCTTGGAAATGTTACAATGTGCTAGAACAGGGTAGGGATCCTTGAACTGTCAGGTATTTATTTTTTCGTGGCCATATGTGAGAGATACTCATCTTTTCACTATTCTGTCGTATTCTGTCATATTCACATATTATTAATATTACAGTTACCACTGATGGTTGCTGTGTACATTAACTGAAGATCTTGACCCATATACACCCACACACCTTTCTAGGACCTCCCTTGCCCTCAGAACAGCCTTAATTCATAGGGGTGTGGATTTGACAAGCTGCTGGAAACATTCCTTAGAGATGCTGGTCTAAATATACAGGATCATGTATGTACTTCGACCAAGTGTACAGATTAATTTGATCTGTTGTTGCTGTTAAACAATTCCCTGACTGCAACTGCATCCAACATATCCTGATAATATCAATGTCCAATGGTAGAACGGGTGATTTCCTGAAAAAGTAACAGGATAATGGATTGACCATGGTGACTGATTCCATGCAGTTTCCTGATTGTCACTTATTTATAACTTATTCATGGTTTAAAAATAGTTCATTGTTCTTGGAATCAAGGAAGATTTATGAGTCACAGAACTTTGTGGAACTTTTTATATTCTTTCCTTTTGTGTGAAATGGCATTGCTTTCCAGTGTAGTATTTCACAAAGAAGTACATTCAGGGAAATCATTAGCCATAATAGATTAAATCACCATGATGACACAACAGCAACAAACTTAGTTCCGGGTGAATAAGGTTGAGGAATGTGAATGACAGGCAGTGTTTTCTGTGTCATTTAACACACGAAGTACAAACACATAAAGGCAATGTTGGAATTGTTTTATTTATATGATTTATATGATGCTAGCTAATGTAAGGTTAATGTTAGATGTCAGCCTTTTGCATTACTGAATCTTAGTTCTAATTGCCTTCACACATTTCTTTATTTAGTGACATTAAACTAAACATTTAATTGACTGATTTGTTGGTTAGCTTGAAATGTGAGTTTATGAATTATCTGACAAACTACAATACATTGCTAAGGTTAAATAGACAGCATGGGGGTTAGAAGAGAGCGTTGTGATGGGGTGAGGCTTCCCTTTAATTACAGTTCATCGGATAACCGTACAGTTAAGAAGCTCTCAATTTATGCATAGATTATAATGGACAAACTCCCCCCCCCCCCCGGCACTCTGAACTGTATACTGAGGGGTAGGATGGGCATTGCCCCGATACCCATCAGGGAGTATTTTCTCGTTAATGTTAGGTACCTATTTCCCGTTTTATCTCATTCCCTGCAGAGACAGTCATACTTAAAGTATGACCAATTGAAGAGTGCCAAGTGGATTTTTCTTTTCATACTCATGACCTATATTTCTTTAAAATAGCGTTGTTTGTTATTGCAAGAGAAGGGGTTTGGGATATTGGCCATACTGTAAGTGCTTGTTCAAGGATGGCTCACGTCTTAAAGATGGGGATTGCAACCTGATATTTTTTCAGATACATATTTCAAACAGAACATAGATGTCAAGCCACTCAATAGAGTGTGCGACCTCTCAATGCAACCATTATGGCTTGTACATGATATGACCACTTTATTAGGTAGACCTGTACACCAGCTTCTTAATGCAAATAATTAATCAACTAATCATGTGGCAGCAATTAAGAATTAGGATTTCTTAAGAATCTTACCAGAATCTGGAATATGCAATGAATATTCAGTTAGGGTCAGATCTTGTGACTGAGGCTGCCGTAAAAAGCCCATGGCATCCAGAGACTGCCATCAGAATGGTGAAAATGTTGTCCGGTTTGCAAGCAGCATAGAGGTATGAATCATACAAAAATAATGTGACATATCATATGGCAAAAAATACATTGAAACACATATTTGAAACAAGTGTATTTTAAATACTGTTGGATACCTGTTTTGGAACAAAACCTGTTATTCTTTTCTGCCCAAATTTGGAATGCCCAATAGAAAATCCAAATTATGGGCCGGGCCCATCCTATCACTGAAATGTACTCCATCAATTCAGGAGGTACACACTACATTACATTACATTACATTATTGGCATTTGGCAGATGCTCTTATCCAGAGCGACGTACAACAAAGTGCATACCCATAACCAGGGATAAGTTCGCTGAAAGACCCTAGAGGGAAGTACAATTTCAACTGCTACCTGTACAACAAAGATAAGGACAAGGGCCATTTTTTTTTTTTTTTTTTTGAACAAACAAACAAACAGAGCCCAAAAGTGACCAAAGTTAACTATCCAAACACTGCTTACCTGGCCAACTAAAAATACCGATACACAAAGCAAGTCACAGAGACAACAATTAAGGTTCACAGGGAGGTAGGGAGGGATGGGGAGAGGTGCTGCTTGAAGAGGTGTGTCTTCAGCTTGCGCTTGAAGGTGGGGAGAGATTCTATAGTTCTGACCTCAACGGGGAGTTCGTTCCACCACCGTGGAGCCAGAACAGACAGTAGTCGTGAGCGTGAGGTGGAGGTTCTGAGAGGGGGAGGTGCCAAGCGGCCTGTGGAGGCTGAACGAAGAACTAACCTGTTCAAGCTCTAAAATGTGTGCAATCAGCCACCATATATTTTCATTATACAATCTGCACAGTTTCTGGGCCAGAGGACTGTGCAGTGGGTACAGCTGGAACATACAGATGGCAGGAGCCAGCTGACCAGAGGAATCATTATACAATACCCTGGCAATGAAAATCCTCCCTGAGCAATTCTATGCTGGGCCACCGAATCATGGCCCCATATATAGGTATCTGCAGGCACATAATAACAATAAATGGTGCAACAATATAGCACATCTGAAAGGTAACATTATAT
Organism: Conger conger; assembly: GCF_963514075.1. Lineage (NCBI taxonomy): Eukaryota > Metazoa > Chordata > Actinopteri > Anguilliformes > Congridae > Conger > Conger conger. Next base: position 23,109,177 of record NC_083762.1, on the reverse strand, counting down.
GAAGCATTTAGTAATACAGGACGGAACTGGCTCAGCGCAGTTACATAGTCGCATAGTTATTTTAGCACTGACAGGGATTGGTGCATCACATAACAGAAAAGGTCTGGTTATCTGGTCTTTATTATAGAAAGCTAGGTTTTTTTTTGTTATTGATTGTTTAAGGTTCTGATGGCACTGGGAATAAATGAGTTTCGGTAAATGTTTTTCCTGATGGAGGGAACTTTGTAACGGCGGCCTGATGGTAATAGCTGGAAAGACTTATGCAGGGGATGTCTGAAATCTGATGTGATGTGGTTAGCTTTCCTTTCTATTGCTTGTGTGTGGAGTACAGATAGTTGAGTTTGATTTACGCCAATTATTTTACTTGCTTGATTAATGACCCGGGAGAGCTTTGATTTGCTCTTAACAGATGTGAAGTTGAACCAGGAGCAGATATTGAAGGTGAGAATTGAATTCAATAAGTGATTTGTAAATAACTGTTAAAATGTCCTTCTTGACATTAAAATCCCTGAGTTTCCTCAGCAGGAACAGGCGTTGCTGTGCCTTCTTGTACACTGAGTCAGTGTGGTGGGAGAAGGACAGGCAACTATCTATCTCCATACCCAGGTACCTGAAGGCCTCAACCTGCTCCACTGCCTGCCCATGCAGCCTCAGGGGTTCAAAGATGGAGTGGAGGGAATTAGGTGTGCACTTCCCCCCACAGCAGAGTTCCTTGGTTTTTGAGATGTTAAGTTCCAAGGAGCTTTCCTCTATCCAGGTCATGAGCTTGCCCACCAGTTCATGGTATGCAGAGAGGGAGTTCACGTCCCTGTTATGAGCTACCAGGGCCATGTCATCTGCATACTTTAATAGTGAGAAGTCCATGTTGTTGTTGCAGGTGATGTTGTTTGTGTAAATTGAAAATAAAATGGGGGATAAAACACAGCCCTGGGGAACTCCTGTGTTTAAAATCTTGTTTTTGGATGTAAAACCATTGACCACAACATGCTGAGGTCTATCCATTAAAAAGTATTTTATCCATAAAATCAGAGTTGGGTTGACCTCTAATTCCAGGAGGCGGTTGCATAGAGTGTGTGAGTCAACCGTGTTAAAAGCAGAGGAAAAGTCCATGAATAAAATCTGTGTATGTGGTTGTGTAGAGTCCAGGTGCCGGCATACGGTGTCCAGAAGAGTAAGGCAGGCATCCTACACCCCTCTCTTTGCCTTGTAGGCGAACTGGAGAGGGTCTAGTTTGTCTGCCACCATAGCAGTAAGGTGGTCACACAGCACTCTCTCCATGCACTTGCACAGTATGGAGGCTAGTGCCACTGGTCTGAAGTCCTTCATCTCCCTGGCATTGGATTTTTTCAGCACAGGTATGATGGTCGACTCCTTCCATATCTGTGGAGCACAGTTGGAATCTAGCAGCTGTTGGAATAACCGGGTGATGACATCACCCAGCTGGGCAGAACATTCCCTCAGTACCCTGCCCCTCAGCCCATCAGGACCAGGTGCTTTCCGGGGATTGACACGGCCCAGAATTGATGTCACCTTTGTTTTATCCACTGTGATGGCTGAATGGGTGGCGTTGGTCAGGGGCCAGTCCTTTTGGGCAGAGGGCTTGTTGAACCTGCTGTAGTAGTTGTTAAGTTGCTCTGCAAAGGTGGCAGAATCAGGGCATTGGATCTTGGCAGATTTCACTGTTCTGCCCATCATGATGTTAAGTCCCTGCCATGCCTCCCTTGCATTGCCAGCAGTGAATTTCTCCTCCACCTTGTTTTTATATTGGAGCTTAGCCAGCCTGGTTTTCCTCCGCAGCTCTTTATTCAGCTCTCTGACTCTGTGTGTGTCCCCCTGGAGGAACGCCGCTTTCTTGCAATGTTTCAGGTCCTTGGTAACCCAAGGCTTGTTGTTAGGGTACAGCTTGACCTGTTTTGTTGGAATAGCAGACTCCACACAGAAGGACAGATAGGAGGAGATGGAGTCTGTGAGAAGGTTTAGGTGTCCCTCACGGCTATGGAAAAATATATCCCAGTCTGTGGTCTCTATACAGGCCCGCAATGTCTCCACAGACTCATTGTTCCAGACCTTAATAGTTTGTTTTAGTGTTTTATTCGTTTTAAGTCTTTGTCTGTATTTTGGGAGCAGCAGAATAACATTATGGTCAGAGCGACCGAGTGGTGGGCGGGGCTTTGAGACGTAAGCTCCCGGTATGTTACCAAAACACAAGTCTAAAGTTCTGTCCAGTCTGGTGGGAGATGTAATGTATTGTTCTAGGTTGGGTAACAGTGAGGCTACATCACATGTATTAAAATCGCCAAGCAAGAACACAGGTTGTTCACTATTCTGGTTTGGAGGGATTTCTGACCACTCCTCCATGCAGAACTTTTCAGAATCATTGATATCCTTGGGTTTTAAGCTTATGGACCAGTTCAGAATGCAGGTTTTTGATGGGATTTAAGTCTGGAAACTGAGATGGCCATTCATTTTTCTCAAGGGTGCCATTCATTCGGGAGCCCACTGTATGTCCACAAAAATGCTTGCACTCACATCATCAAATTATGCCTTGCTGTATTAACTTTTCCATCTTCCGAAATTTGAAGTTGATAGTTTGTATATGAATGCATTTTAAAAACATTAATTCGTTTAAAAAAAAAAGCAACTGCACACCCTAAGCAACTGCACACTTAACACTTTTTTTATTGAAGTGTACTTAGTAAAGAAGGACTCATAACAATATTCAAATTGAACATATGGAACCGTGACCAACATTTTTATATTTTGTGAATACTTATGAACATATGTGAATTTGTTCATTTTGCTGAATCTTATTAAACAATGACACACAAACTGCATGCACTGGTTTCTTTAGCTTTTATTCATGTTTTACTGTACATCAATATGCATACCCAATGCAGGCCCATTTTGCACAGATCACAAACAGTAGGTATATATAAATATAGAAACATATAACAGCATTTTATATAAAAGTAGTATGTTGGTCATTAAAAGTGCAACTTCCTTCAGTGCTATGTCATAACTATACAGTACATCTATCTATAGTTCATTGTTAAATACAGTAGTAAAAAAATAAATAATAAATGTGAAGTGCCTAACAATTGTCTTTGACAGTGTCTCTACATATTTTACTTTGGTTTACACCAAAGTCAGCATTAGTGAGTGACAGCCAGGGTGGGGCGGGGGGTACAGCAGCAACTTGTGGATGGCGGGGAGGTATGTTCACAGCATACTGTTCTTCACTCTCTCAAATATTTCCCTGACCTTTGCTGCCGGCACACATCCTTCTCGCAGGATGCTGATGGTACCTGGAAGAACACAGACCCCAGACCCTTAACTTGTCACCTTTGGCATTTCACCTGAGATTCACATAGCCTCAATCAGGCCCTTAAGATTCCTTTGAGCCCTCAGAGTGAAGACACGTGAAAGTAGTAAATGACAACAATACAGTGAAGAGAGAATTTTCTATAAAGACCTTTACCTTCGTCAATTTTCAAGCAGTTGACTACAGTTGAGGCCACCACTTCATTTGACACTCCATCGCACAGTACTCCTTGTATCTTCTGCCCTAGGCGTCTATACCAAAAGAAGCAATTTGACACTTCTCAATGACCATGAGCTGCTTGATCCACATCCTGACTGATAGGCATGAGGACATTTCTATGTAATTGGCAAGTAGAATGTGGTAAAATGATATCTGCGCCACCATCACTACCAAAACAGGAACAGGCAGCTGCACACACGCATGTGCGTACACCATGGACGTGGGGTCAGGGTAGGCAGGGTAGGCACTATAATCCAATCAAAATTACTAAACAAAACAAAAATAAAAATAAATGTTTTACATGTAAATGTGTTTTATTGGTCCTGTTATTTTTGCTCAGAATTCCCAAAATGTCTAAAACGGCGTTAAAATATGTCGTGAGGCGCTAGGCTGTACAGGATATGCTGCAGCACTCCGTTTCACTGTAGTGGAAGACGCGCGTCCCCGCCTCTCGTTACTCTCAGTGGAACACGCGCGTCCCCGCCTCTCATTACTTTCAATGGCAGGGTAGGCAAGAGCTCTTCAGCCGACCCTGCTGAGGATTCATTCATGCAGGAGACTTCAGAATGCGCGCATGCGTATTGCCTGGTTTGCAAGCCTACCCTGGATGACGTGTCACCTGTGTCATATCATATGTGTCATCATATGTGTCATCTGCGCGAGGCTTCCAGCCATAACGGCGCGAAACCACAAGGTGCTTAGAACCTACAACACAGTCAGAAACATGTCGATGCAACAATTTCACAACTTTAGTAAGTTGGATTTAATTTAAAAAGGCAGACCAACACCAGCACTTCCCGAACTTCATCAACGCAAAAAAAATTGTGCGCTCCTTCCATCAGGAGTGGTATGAAAGAAGAGAGTGGCTTTGTGGCTCAGCTAGCAATAGCAGGCTATACTGTTTTCCGTGCTTGCTCTTCTCAAGGGAGAGAGACAACGCCTGGGTAGGAGCCGGCTACTTTTAAACGAACTGTTGTCGATCTAAAATGAAGACAGATTCAGCAACTGTATGGCTTATTTCTCGCTTCAAATGTTTTCAGAAACACATTTCAGTGAACTATTTTCGTAATATAACAGACTGTAGCAGCCAGGCTCGCTACTTCCGGGTCCGCGGGAGACAGAGACAGACCCAGGCAGGAAGGAGAGCCAACGGGCCAGCAGACCGCTTTATTTAACACCAGTCAATAATGTACCTTAAAATAGGCAAAAGCCGTATCCGTAAGCTTTGAAAAAACGTGCACAAGTACGCACGTAATGAACGCAGAGTACGGACAGAACGCTCCGTCCGGATCCGTATGCGTATTTAACGTAGAGCATAAATGGGTCTTAAGTAGGTTGGCAACTATTAACTCGTCAGGCTTATCACGGAGAAGTGGTTTTACAGTTAAACAGCATGATGTAACCAGGGTAAAAGACAAATTAATGAAAGGAACAAAAGAGAAAAGAAAGAAGAATCAAGCTAGAAACAAACCGCGACTGGCGTTGCTCGCCCGCTTGTGCCAGCCGTGGCTATCTAAAAATACAAACAAACGGAGCTATTGTTATGCAAAGGCGAGACGGAGACTCCCCTAATTTAAAAAGTCTAACTAGGCCTAATATCTTTGAGAATTTCGTTTAAGAATATCCCTTGCCTACCCAGTCACCGAGAGGCATGATGAGAGCCCCTCCCCCCACCCCATTCGTCTACCCAAACAATAGAACAATGGTGCAGAAAGAGGAATATCATAATGTGAGTGCAAGAAATTTTATATGGTTATGATAATGGCAATAAGCGACTGCTCCATCTCATAGTAATATAGCCTATCAGCTGCATTAGGCTACAAGCAAAATATCTTTTTATTACTACAGTAGAGTAACAATACAATGGTTATCACTTGGTGAATGTTCATCAAGAAAACTTAATAATCATCATCATCGTCATGAGAATGTACCGAGACAATGGGAAACTTATTGAACAAACTGCAGCATAACGATGAGCGGCATCAGTAGTCCTATTTGGCTGGTATAAGGCTGCTCTAGCTTATTGGTTAGGAGCTAAATTTAGACAGCATTTCAGTGATTGTGCTGGAATTCAGAAATAAATGGCATGAATTCGAAGTAAGTGTTTTGGTAAATGGCCTGGGCCGGTCAAAAATGTATTAAAGAATCAAAAGTTCAAACCTTTAATTACAGGAAGGTGTTCTTCCTTTTCTCTTTGCTTTTTGCTCCATATTTATACCAGATTAATTCCAGCCTCCCCCTAACCCTAGCTGGCTAGCAGACACAACAAAGGCATGTTTTTGGTGACCAGTGGCCACAGAACAACAACAAAAAAAAGCAAAAAAGCACAGCGCAGGACAATGCAAATGAAAAGCGAGTTCATTTGAAAGATATGATAGCCTGCATTTGTCAAAAGACAGGAAATTAAATTGATCAGCCTGCTCTCCATCAAGGGTATCAACACAGATCTTTGTCAAGTGCTACAGCCATGTATAATGTATACTGTATGTCAAAAAATGCGCTCACCAATGGGTAGATTTTCAAACCTCTCAAAGAATTCATAATCTTTGAGTACTTCCCTGTAAAGTGTATTGGCAATTTGCATATTAAAGTTAGAGGCAATGTACTTATTTTGCACATTTCTAAAGCATGTTTTATTTCCTACATGTCCATGTGTCCTATTTGGGACCACATATCTTGTATCACTCTTTCAACATGGCTTGCCCACAAACTATATTGGTACGTAGTGTAGTTAACTAGCTAGCATTAACACTTTGCACAGTCAGCTAGCTTACATCTGCGTAGCTACCAACTGCAGATAACTGGCAGTATCATTTGGGATCATTTTGTGTGAGATATGAAAGTGAGTGTACATTCCATACATACTTTACTGGTGATGGAATTCTACTGAATTCTAATCTGATCTAATGAGCACCACAGTGACACCATTCTCAGGAAAGATGGCATGTGAGATGACTCGATTGCGATTGTTAAAGATGTAAACGTTGGATATGTCATGTTGTAATAATATGCACACAAATCACCCACACAAAGACAATGGTTCCTGGTCATGATTTCTTCAGTCATATCATTCTCATTACTAAGTTTAAATCTCTCAGCCGAGCCCTCTTACTTACTAATGTCAGGGAGAATCGCATTGCATGCAGTCCTTCCTGTTAATGCATCCTGTTTGAGCAGCCAAAAGAAAGGGTCACATTCAAATGTATTCCACCTTGAGCCAGCTCAAGGAAATACACTGCAATCTGCCTAGATGGACTAATTAGATTTGTATATTACCATTTCAGAACTGCTGTTTCATCGTAAAACATTACCACACCTGTCCATAGCCACTGAAATTGGCAGCATCGGAGGAAACATTTTCATCAACCCTTTGGCTAAATGGGTTTGTTTTTAGATTCGGAAAATAAAGACACTGTGAATTGCTCTTGGAAATGTTACAATGTGCTAGAACAGGGTAGGGATCCTTGAACTGTCAGGTATTTATTTTTTCGTGGCCATATGTGAGAGATACTCATCTTTTCACTATTCTGTCGTATTCTGTCATATTCACATATTATTAATATTACAGTTTCCACTGATGGTTGCTGTGTACATTAACTGAAGATCTTGACCCATATACACCCACACACCTTTCTAGGACCTCCCTTGCCCTCAGAACAGCCTTAATTCATTGGGGTGTGGATTTGACAAGCTGCTGGAAACATTCCTTAGAGATGCTGGTCTAAATATACAGGATCATGTATGTACTTCGACCAAGTGTACAGATTAATTTGATCTGTTGTTGCTGTTAAACAATTCCCTGACTGCAACTGCATCCAACATATCCTGATAATATCAATGTCCAATGGTAGAACGGGTGATTTCCTGAAAAAGTAACAGGATAATGGATTGACCATGGTGACTGATTCCATGCAGTTTCCTGATTGTCACTTATTTATAACTTATTCATGGTTTAAAAATAGTTCATTGTTCTTGGAATCAAGGAAGATTTATGAGTCACAGAACTTTGTGGTACTTTTTATATTCTTTCCTTTTGTGAGAAATGGCATTGCTTTCCAGTGTAGTATTTCACAAAGAAGTACATTCAGGGAAATCATTAGCCATAATAGATTAAATCACCATGATGACACAACAGCAACAAACTTAGTTCCGGGTGAATAAGGTTGAGGAATGTGAATGACAGGCAGTGTTTTCTGTGTCATTTAACACACAAAGTACAAACACATAAAGGCAATGTTGGAATTGTTTTATTTATATGATTTATATGATGCTAGCTAATGTAAGGTTAATGTTAGATGTCAGCCTTTTGCATTACTGAATCTTAGTTCTAATTGCCTTCACACATTTCTTTATTTAGTGACATTAAACTAAACATTTAATTGACTGATTTGTTGGTTAGCTTGAAATGTGAGTTTATGAATTATCTGACAAACTACAATACATTGCTAAGGTTAAATAGACAGCATGGGGGTTAGAAGAGAGCGTTGTGATGGGGTGAGGCTTCCCTTTAATTACAGTTCATCGGATAACCGTACAGTTTAGAAGCTCTCACTTTATGCATAGATTATAATGGACAAACTCCCCCCCCCCCCGGCACTCTGAACTGTATACTGAGGGGTAGGATGGGCATTGCCCCGATACCCATCAGGGAGTATTTTCTCGTTAATGTTAGGTACCTATTTCCCGTTTTATCTCATTCCCTGCAGAGACAGTCATACTTAAAGTATGACCAATTGAAGAGTGCCAAGTGGATTTTTCTTTTCATACTCATGACCTATATTTCTTTAAAATAGCGTTGTTTGTTATTGCAAGAGAAGGGGTTTGGGATATTGGCCGTACTGTAAGTGCTTGTTCAAGGATGGCTCACGTCTTAAAGATGGGGATTGCAACCTGATATTTTTTCAGATACATATTTCAAACAGAACATAGATGTCAAGCCACTCAATAGAGTGTGCGACCTCTCAATGCAACCATTATGGCTTGTACATGATATGACCACTTTATTAGGTAGACCTGTACACCAGCTTCTTAATGCAAATAATTAATCAACTAATCATGTGGCAGCAATTAAGAATTAGGATTTCTTAAGAATCTTACCAGAATCTGGAATATGCAATGAATATTCAGTTAGGGTCAGATCTTGTGACTGAGGCTGCCGTAAAAAGCCCATGGCATCCAGAGACTGCCATCAGAATGGTGAAAATGTTGTCCGGTTTGCAAGCAGCATAGAGGTATGAATCATACAAAAATAATGTGACATATCATATGGCAAAAAATACATTGAAACACATATTTGAAACAAGTGTATTTTAAATACTGTTGGATACCTGTTTTGGAACAAAACCTGTTATTCTTTTCTGCCCAAATTTGGAATGCCCAATAGAAAATCCAAATTATGGGCTGGGCCCATCCTATCACTGAAATGTACTCCCATCAATTCAGGAGGTACACACTACATTACATTACATTACATTATTGGCATTTGGCAGATGCTCTTATCCAGAGCGACGTACAACAAAGTGCATACCCATAACCAGGGATAAGTTCGCTGAAAGACCCTAGAGGGAAGTACAATTTCAACTGCTACCTGTACAACAAAGATAAGGACAAGGGCCATTTTATTTATTTATTTTTTGAACAAACAAACAAACAGAGCCCAAAAGTGACCAAAGTTAACTATCCAAACACTGCTTACCTGGCCAACTAAAAATACTGATACACAAAGCAAGTCACAGAGACAACAATTAAGGTTCACAGGGAGGTAGGGAGGGATGGGGAGAGGTGCTGCTTGAAGAGGTGTGTCTTCAGCTTGCGCTTGAAGGTGGGGAGAGATTCTATAGTTCTGACCTCAACGGGGAGTTCGTTCCACCACCGTGGAGCCAGAACAGACAGTAGTCGTGAGCGTGAGGTGGAGGTTCTGAGAGGGGGAGGTGCCAAGCGGCCTGTGGAGGCTGAACGAAGAACTAACCTGTTCAAGCTCTAAAATGTGTGCAATCAGCCACCATATATTTTCATTATACAATCTGCACAGTTTCTGGGCCAGAGGACTGTGCAGTGGGTACAGCTGGAACATACAGATGGCAGGAGCCAGCTGACCAGAGGAATCATTATACAATACCCTGGCAATGAAAATCCTCCCTGAGCAATTCTATGCTGGGCCACCGAATCATGGCCCCATATATAGGTATCTGCAGGCACATAATAACAATAAATGGTGCAACAATATAGCACATCTGAAAGGTAACATTATATGAAGCATTTAGTAATACAGGACGGAACTGGCTCAGCGCAGTTACATAGTCGCATAGTTATTTTAGCACTGACAGGGATTGGTGCATCACATAACAGAAAAGGTCTGGTTATCTGGTCTTTATTATAGAAAGCTAGGTTTTTTTTTGTTATTGATTGTTTAAGGTTCTGATGGCACTGGGAATAAATGAGTTTCGGTAAATGTTTTTCCTGATGGAGGGAACTTTGTAACGGCGGCCTGATGGTAATAGCTGGAAAGACTTATGCAGGGGATGTCTGAAATCTGATGTGATGTGGTTAGCTTTCCTTTCTATTGCTTGTGTGTGGAGTACAGATAGTTGAGTTTGATTTACGCCAATTATTTTACTTGCTTGATTAATGACCCGGGAGAGCTTTGATTTGCTCTTAACAGATGTGAAGTTGAACCAGGAGCAGATATTGAAGGTGAGAATTGAATTCAATAAGTGATTTGTAAATAACTGTTAAAATGTCCTTCTTGACATTAAAATCCCTGAGTTTCCTCAGCAGGAACAGGCGTTGCTGTGCCTTCTTGTACACTGAGTCAGTGTGGTGGGAGAAGGACAGGCAACTATCTATCTCCATACCCAGGTACCTGAAGGCCTCAACCTGCTCCACTGCCTGCCCATGCAGCCTCAGGGGTTCAAAGATGGAGTGGAGGGAATTAGGTGTGCACTTCCCCCCACAGCAGAGTTCCTTGGTTTTTGAGATGTTAAGTTCCAAGGAGCTTTCCTCTATCCAGGTCATGAGCTTGCCCACCAGTTCATGGTATGCAGAGAGGGAGTTCACGTCCCTGTTATGAGCTACCAGGGCCATGTCATCTGCATACTTTAATAGTGAGAAGTCCATGTTGTTGTTGCAGGTGATGTTGTTTGTGTAAATTGAAAATAAAATGGGGGATAAAACACAGCCCTGGGGAACTCCTGTGTTTAAAATCTTGTTTTTGGATGTAAAACCATTGACCACAACATGCTGAGGTCTATCCATTAAAAAGTATTTTATCCATAAAATCAGAGTTGGGTTGACCTCTAATTCCAGGAGGCGGTTGCATAGAGTGTGTGAGTCAACCGTGTTAAAAGCAGAGGAAAAGTCCATGAATAAAATCTGTGTATGTGGTTGTGTAGAGTCCAGGTGCCGGCATACGGTGTCCAGAAGAGTAAGGCAGGCATCCTACACCCCTCTCTTTGCCTTGTAGGCGAACTGGAGAGGGTCTAGTTTGTCTGCCACCATAGCAGTAAGGTGGTCACACAGCACTCTCTCCATGCACTTGCACAGTATGGAGGCTAGTGCCACTGGTCTGAAGTCCTTCATCTCCCTGGCATTGGATTTTTTCAGCACAGGTATGATGGTCGACTCCTTCCATATCTGTGGAGCACAGTTGGAATCTAGCAGCTGTTGGAATAACCGGGTGATGACATCACCCAGCTGGGCAGAACATTCCCTCAGTACCCTGCCCCTCAGCCCATCAGGACCAGGTGCTTTCCGGGGATTGACACGGCCCAGAATTGATGTCACCTTTGTTTTATCCACTGTGATGGCTGAATGGGTGGCGTTGGTCAGGGGCCAGTCCTTTTGGGCAGAGGGCTTGTTGAACCTGCTGTAGTAGTTGTTAAGTTGCTCTGCAAAGGTGGCAGAATCAGGGCATTGGATCTTGGCAGATTTCACTGTTCTGCCCATCATGATGTTAAGTCCCTGCCATGCCTCCCTTGCATTGCCAGCAGTGAATTTCTCCTCCACCTTGTTTTTATATTGGAGCTTAGCCAGCCTGGTTTTCCTCCGCAGCTCTTTATTCAGCTCTCTGACTCTGTGTGTGTCCCCCTGGAGGAACGCCGCTTTCTTGCAATGTTTCAGGTCCTTGGTAACCCAAGGCTTGTTGTTAGGGTACAGCTTGACCTGTTTTGTTGGAATAGCAGACTCCACACAGAAGGACAGATAGGAGGAGATGGAGTCTGTGAGAAGGTTTAGGTGTCCCTCACGGCTATGGAAAAATATATCCCAGTCTGTGGTCTCTATACAGGCCCGCAATGTCTCCACAGACTCATTGTTCCAGACCTTAATAGTTTGTTTTAGTGTTTTATTCGTTTTAAGTCTTTGTCTGTATTTTGGGAGCAGCAGAATAACATTATGGTCAGAGCGACCGAGTGGTGGGCGGGGCTTTGAGACGTAAGCTCCCGGTATGTTACCAAAACACAAGTCTAAAGTTCTGTCCAGTCTGGTGGGAGATGTAATGTATTGTTCTAGGTTGGGTAACAGTGAGGCTACATCACATGTATTAAAATCGCCAAGCAAGAACACAGGTTGTTCACTATTCTGGTTTGGAGGGATTTCTGACCACTCCTCCATGCAGAACTTTTCAGAATCATTGATATCCTTGGGTTTTAAGCTTATGGACCAGTTCAGAATGCAGGTTTTTGATGGGATTTAAGTCTGGAAACTGAGATGGCCATTCATTTTTCTCAAGGGTGCCATTCATTCGGGAGCCCACTGTATGTCCACAAAAATGCTTGCACTCACATCATCAAATTATGCCTTGCTGTATTAACTTTTCCATCTTCCGAAATTTGAAGTTGATAGTTTGTATATGAATGCATTTTAAAAACATTAATTCGTTTAAAAAAAAAGCAACTGCACACCCTAAGCAACTGCACACTTAACACTTTTTTTATTGAAGTGTACTTATTAAAGAAGGACTCATAACAATATTCAAATTGAACATATGGAACCGTGACCAACATTTTTATATTTTGTGAATACTTATGAACATATGTGAATTTGTTCATTTTGCTGAATCTTATTAAACAATGACACACAAACTGCATGCACTGGTTTCTTTAGCTTTTATTCATGTTTTACTGTACATCAATATGCATACCCAATGCAGGCCCATTTTGCACAGATCACAAACAGTAGGTATATATAAATATAGAAACATATAACAGCATTTTATATAAAAGTAGTATGTTGGTCATTAAAAGTGCAACTTCCTTCAGTGCTATGTCATAACTATACAGTACATCTATCTATAGTTCATTGTTAAATACAGTAGTAAAAAAATAAATAATAAATGTGAAGTGCCTAACAATTGTCTTTGACAGTGTCTCTACATATTTTACTTTGGTTTACGCCAAAGTCAGCATTAGTGAGTGACAGCCAGGGTGGGGCGGGGGGTACAGCAGCAACTGGTGGATGGCGGGGAGGTATGTTCACAGCATACTGTTCTTCACTCTCTCAAATATTTCCCTGACCTTTGCTGCCGGCACACATCCTTCTCGCAGGATGCTGATGGTACCTGGAAGAACACAGACCCCAGACCCTTAACTTGTCACCTTTGGCATTTCACCTGAGATTCACATAGCCTCAATCAGGCCCTTAAGATTCCTTTGAGCCCTCAGAGTGAAGACACGTGAAAGTAGTAAATGACAACAATACAGTGAAGAGAGAATTTTCTATAAAGACCTTTACCTTCGTCAATTTTCAAGCAGTTGACTACAGTTGAGGCCACCACTTCATTTGACACTCCATCGCACAGTACTCCTTGTATCTTCTGCCCTAGGCGTCTATACCAAAAGAAGCAATTTGACACTTCTCAATGACCATGAGCTGCTTGATCCACATCCTGACTGATAGGCATGAGGACATTTCTATGTAATTGGCAAGTAGAATGTGGTAAAATGATATCTGCGCCACCATCACTACCAAAACAGGAACAGGCAGCTGCACACACGCATGTGCGCACACACACACACACACAAACATTGCATTCCTTGAAAACACTCACGTGACAACCATGTCATGGTGGGTGCTGTCTGGCTCCCCACTGGGGTTGGCTGACGTGATGGCAAGGGGCCCAGTTATTTCACAGAGGTGGACTGTGACCGTGTGGTCAGGTACACGGATCATGATACTGTCTTTCGTTCCAACACGGTCATAGGCAGGTCCAACTCCTAAACACACAAAACTTAAGAATTATGATTTCCTCACAGCTCAAAAAAAAGAAACAAACAAGCGCTACCATTGATGGGCAGTGTCATGAATCCACTGCTTTCTTAAAAATCAAACCTAAACATTATGTGTTCAGAAGTAGGAAATATGATTGGCTCTCACCTAGATTGAATAGCCAGTCGCCCTTGGGAACGATGCAGCTGATGCCACCAGGGTAGACATTCTTCATGAACTCCCACAAAAGGGGGCTGAAGGGGGGTCTGGCTGCCACCAGCTGTTCCACACTACTGATGCAGATACAGACAGGCTTCTCTGCTGGGCGGTCCTGTTTGTGGAAAGTTGTGGAGGACAAAATGTTCATAACCTCACCCTAAATTTAGGACTGTCTCAGCCCACTTTATCAAAACAAAGGTTTTGGAGTCACTGATAATCAGGTACCGATTAACTGCATCAACTGCTGCAGAAAGCTACTGACCACTGTGAGCACAGACACACACTCCACAGCCCTCACCTTTATGTTGTAAATCTTCTCAATAGCTTTGGGGTTCTTACAGGAGGCAGCCAGGGCATACACTGTGTCCGTGGGGATGCCACACACCCCACTCTGGTCCAGCAGCTGCGCAATGCTCAGCAGCCCGCTGGTCAGTCGGGAGTCAGCGACAGGGCAGGGGAGAGGAGGCGCAGCCTCACTCTTCTTCTTTTTTCCATCCTGTATACAGACAAGACAGTGAGATCCCCATCCACACTAACAGCCAGGGCTGAACAAGACCAAAATTACAGTAGAATGAAGGCTGACCTTGAACACTGGAGGACCTGTTGGGATGAGGTTTTTGGACATGATGCAGTTGACCATCGAGGCAAAGGTGCCATACAGACAGATTATGGAGAATATTGCCAGCATGGCAACTGTAAGACAAACACAAAAGAGTTTCAAAATCAGACCCTCCAACAATTTACCGACTTACCCAGTGAGTGTGCTACTGTTCTACTTCCACTGTCACTGGTACAAAATCAGTGTGACTTGTTGGGTCATTTTTAAAGAACCTTATAACCTAATCATTATTTTGTGTAACATATACGGATCTTACTTTCCAGCTGGTAGGGTAGTCTGCCAATGGTGGAGAGGAGGAAGCAGACCAGTATGACCTCCATTACTGTGGTTAGTATTAGCAGGACCAGGTTCACATAGGCAGCTGTGCACAAAGAGAGCCCAGAGCATAATAGTTCCGGACAAATTAGCCACCAGAATATTTATGGTTCAACTATATCAATCAGTACCTATAAATACAACAACTATAAATACATACATGAGATCGGGGGGCATTCTCTGCTTAATAGAGGGGGTTTATCAACACTTCTTAAAATAACTAAATAATATTACTTCACCAGAACCACAGCCAAGAATAATGAACAGTGACCTTGCTCAAGGGCCCAACAGCTGTGCAGATCATATTATGGCTACACTGGGGCTTGAGCCACGAACCCTCCGGGTCTCAGTCAAGTACTTTAGACACTAGGCTACAGGCTACCCCAAGCAGATTATAATAATATCATCATGTCAGCAGAGCACCTGCATTTACCAAAGAACTGTATAGTGCTTCTCTACTTACCAATAAGCATGAGGAATACATTCACTACAAGGAATGCGATTGCTCCAGCTGTAAAGCCATATGCTGAACCAACAGAAATATCAAGCAACTGGCCTAAAGAGAAAAAAAAGGCAGTCGTTATCATTATATTAACTACATAGACATCTGTAAAATGGCCCATCTTACAGTCAGCACTCACCTGCAAACCGATACCAGGTCCAGGTCGCCCAAATGGCTGCATAAAACTGGGGGATCACGGAACCAAACCGCCGGCCACCTTGAACCTGCAATCGGCTGACGTACACCTGAACAACCGTGCCTGAGATGAGCACCCAGGGCACAGTGAGGTGCAGGAAGGCAGGATTAGGCTGGCTGGAGTGGATGGCAGAGAGAGCCGCCAGCCCATTAGTGAGGTAGAACAGGGCATCAGGCAGCTCAGAGGCTGTGGGTCCAGTGGGAGCCTCTCTGCCCACGCTTCGCCTGAGAACAGACAGTGCCCCCAAGAAGCGGTCCATGGACACGGACTGCGGCCCCACCAAAATCAGAGGCTTCTCTGCTATAGTGTTGACCAAACGAGCAAAGGTGCCATAGAGAGACAGGGCAGTGTAAAGGGAGCATGCGACCCCAAAGAAGATGTAGTAGCCCGTAAGGGGGATCTGGGAGATAGTGGAGACTGTGAGCAGGAGGAAGAGGATGTTGTGAAGCAGCTCCAGGGTGTCCATGTTCAGGCTCAGCACGCAGAGGATCATCGCTGCAGCCAGGAAAAACCAGTCACCCACCATGGCCTCCCTGGCACCAGCTGGCACCCGTCCATCCATCAGGACTGACAGCACAAACTCCTCCCAAGACTTTACTAGCCAGAAAGTGCAGTGCAAGGCGAACTTGGTGGCATGGTAGCAGTCTTGGCGGAGGTAGCTGTAGTAGCTGGAGAGGAGCTGAGCCCCGGAGATGATGGATACCCAGACAGCCCCCACGGCAAAGGATGGGACGTAGCCGAAGCAATAGAAAGCAAAGATGAAGGGCGATACTGTGTCACAGAAGAAGCCCAATGCCATGGGCTCAGCATATTTGGTGTTCTTCTTCTTCTCCTGGCCCAGGCTTTGGGAGTTGCTGGAGTTGCCTGTGCCCAATAGGAGCACGTTGAATAGGGGGGTCCCAAAGCCCCTCAGCGCGTAACGCTGGGACACCCCCTTGATGAGCAGTGCGACCGACCCATAGATGGCAAAGATGAGGATGAGCAACTCTAGGACCCCAGAGACCACCAAGGCCCACCGGCCCACCAGGCCTACTGCCTCGAATACCAGGGCAGCAGTGATGGCCCCAAACACAAAAGGCATAATGTAGTTGACTGTCGCAGAGCAGAAGGCTAGGATAAATGACAGGAGTATGTAGGGAATGAGCCCTGCAATGGCAGACTGGCTGATGGGAGGGGAGAGCCACTCTGGTATCCCCAAGGTGGCATTGAGGTCTTCGGATGATGAAAGGTTGCCCAGTGGCGAGGTGGACCCCCCTAGGAAGATCCTGGTGGCACCATAGCTGCTCCACAGTGCTGCATAGCCAACGAAGGAGGTCCCGCTCAGGTGGTCGTACTTGCGGAAGGACAGCAAGCCAGCCAGGAGCTGGCACACACCTCCTATGAGAATGAGATGCACGCCTGCCCACACACACACACACACCCACACACACACACACACACAGCAAGAAGAGGGAGAAATAGGAGACACCTATAAGTGTCATCAGAGTCAACTAGAAAATCTGATTTAAACTTCTAGTGTTTGAAAGAAGTGTAAGAAACTGTAGGAATCATAAAGTATTTACATTCAAACATTTGGTAGAAATTAATCGAAAATTGGTTTTCATCACGTAATTTTCCCCACAGAAGAAACTTTAATGAAATGATTCATAACTTGCAGACTGACTGCATACCTGCCAGAATGTCCTCAACGCCCTGTGCTGGAATGCCAGTGCGCGCTCCATTAAAGTTCTGCAGGAGTACCAAGAATGCACTGATCCCATTGGCCAGCAAGCCAAGCAGCCCTGGCTCCCCATAGAAACTGGCGGGAAATCCATCTGTGGTTGACATGTCTAGTGAAGTTGCTAGATTTTTTTAAAGAAAGAAAAAAGCAATAATATTACAATATGTTTCCAGTAAGATCTGCTACTGCAGGTGTCATTTAATCCATTCATCAAATTTTTTTATAATTTATTACAAACTGTAAAGAGTACACTTGTTTCTCGAAGTATATTACTACTCTGAAATATTAAACAATTGTGGCTGATTGTAAAAATGATAACGGCCACATCTATCAAATATATTATCATTTATATTGATCAAATCTTCACGTTTCTTGAGCATTTTTGGAGGAAACGGTATTTTCATTCCTGAATGGCTTTTTGTGAGCAGTCAAACAGGCAAATACAGGCTGAGAGAGTCAGAAACAACATTACCCAGCCTCTTTCCTCAGAGACTAAGAGAAGAGACAGCCTGTGCTCGTGTACTGTGTCATTAAACATCTCCACACACAGGTGGTGCTCTTGAACAGCCTGACAGAAGGTTGCCTGGGTACTGAAAATCAAGCAGGGTGGAAGAGCCATCCCACTGGATTGTATTACAGAGGACACACCTGCCTATGTTGGGTGCTTCACATTCAGCTTTCCACTGTAGCAGATCAGGAACATAGGAAAAGTCTGTTCAGGTATTTAATAGAATTTATATTATAGGGAAGTCTCAAGCTCCAGCAGCTAGGTTTATCTCACCACAAATTGACTGACTGGCAGACAATCTCTTCACAAAGGTAAGTGCTATTTTCCTGTTCATTAAACAATACTTTGTGTGCACATACCTACAACTAATATACAGCAAGGTTTACTTCCCAAGAATAAATAATTCCCACTGATTTATACCATTTTATTATACTACATATTACAGCTCTGAAAAAATATGTACCTAATTCTATCAAGTTCATTTCTATTGTAAGCTCTAATAAGCCTTATGCAAGCATCACATTTATCATAATATATACAATCAATCAATATACAGATCAATATCGCTGTCAGATATTAATATTATATTTTATTTATCCATTTCAATGGAATGGCTTTATAGCTTTGTTTACATTATGATAAATGTACATTACATTTTTCAATTACTGGCCACGGTTATATTGCATTGTAAAACTCCTACAAATCATACTTGTGTGATCAACTGTAGGAATCCCCCCATAACCAAATACACCAAAAAGCGGAAGTATCTGAGAGGTGAAAGGAAATGGCTGTAGTCTTACAATCTTTTTTCTTACAATTATGCTACTGGGACAGGATTAATAATAATAGATTAAACAGTTTCCTTTTTGGGGTTTGCTGAGAGGTACACTGTCCTACAGCCTTGTAATACAGTTATCATGAATATACTACTTTACACTCAGTGAGCACTTTATTAGATATTTATTAGACTTATTTTTTCTTCTGCTGTAGCCTATACACTTTGAGGTTTGTGTTACTATCACCCTTCTGTCAGTTTTGACCAGTCTAGCCATTCTCCTCTGACCTCTCTCATTAACAAGGCATTCTGAAAAATTAAATATTGGAAAGGTGTTTACCTGATAGCGATGCTCTGTCCAAAGTATGAAATGAACCGGGGGTGTTGCCCCCGCATTATTTATACGATGCCAATTGCCCTAGAAGGAGGAGTACATACTCTGAACACCTCTTCCTTGCCTACCATCCCTACACCTACATCATTTACCAATAATAAAACTTAATTTACTTCCTGCTTCAGGTGAAATTCATCACTTGAGGGGAAAAAAGGAGTGGATGTGCCTACCCTTCTTTCTGCAGGGGTGTATCAGTGACTTCAGTTGGGAGATCAGGGACTATATAAAGGGGACAGCTTTCACCTCATCAGCATCGCAACACAGGTCCCAAGGCTCAACATCCAAGGAACTCACAGCAAGAGGGAGATAGTGAACGAACAAGTGAAAGAGGCAGAACAAGAAAAGGCAAGAAAAGTCAGAACAGACAAATAGTGCAGATAGACAGTGAGGTACGCGCACCTACGGTAAACCACACGTTGGCCAGAGTGACATCATGCTTTCTGTACTGCTGGTGAGAACCAACGCTCTGTAAAATTTAATTTAATGTAATTAAGGCGTATTTAATGTGTGAGTTCATGCAACAAGGTTTCTGGGGGCTGTTTTCTGGTTTTGCTGTGTTCATGTAACCTATGTCTCATGGTATTGGAGCAAAATTGCTCACAAAAATTATTGTCACTGGTCTAATCCAGGCAGGAATAGGTGGATCAAGGTCTGTGCTGGACATACATTTTTCAACTGCAGCTAATATCTTTGTTCCATTGGATAATTGGTTCTGGATCCCAGTGCAGACTAGATTTTTCTGAATGTATGAATGTGTTTCAAATTCTTTCAGTAGTGAATCTCTGGAGGCCCACTATATAAAACCCACTCCTTCATACTTTTTTGTTGTTAAGAAAAACTGTAAAATACACATGAGTGTTAATATGGTAGACTTACCTGTGCTGAATTGTGTATGCTATCTGTTTTAAAATGCATTCTCTACTTGACATCACGGTACAGTTGCATAGAAATGTACAGTATGAGTCAATCAGGCACTATTGTTTCCTGTCAATGATCACTGTTGCTTTTGTCAGCACCACAAAGACACATACTGTACACTGCTTATCTCTCCCTATATACAATACACTCAGGTGAGAGACCCTCACTTTAGACTCATTTCCAACTCGCTGTGGCCCGATGTGTGGAATAAACTTTCATTTCTGGTCAGAGTTCTGGAGTCTACTGGTCACCTCTTCAGAAAAATCTAACACCTGTTGCCTGTTTTCTGTTTCAGAGATCTTCCAGATATACATCTGCCATCCGAAGGTTGCATACATCTGCTCAGGAAGGTGAGATTATTAGTCCCTTAGCTTTAAGACTGTCCATCTCTCTCCTGCCATATCTGTCCTTCCTTCTTGTTCTTTATTGACACTTTCTTCATATAGGTTTTTTTTTTTCGATGCATGCACAGTATGTGCTAACTGCTGGGCAGCAGTGTAGTAGAGGACATGCAGGTTTGAATGTTATTTGGGTCTGTATGCTTGAGCGTGTCACGTAACCAACATTCTTTCTGTAAATATCCAGCTGTGATTCGTGGGCTATATATTCAAAAACATATTAACTATGCATATCACAAAAGACAGCAGTCCAAAGGTAATAAATGAGATTCATTAAAAAGGAAAAATAAATTAAATAATAATATATAATATAAACTATCTCACCTAACCATTTGAATTTGACAATAGCCTGTGGAAAATAAGAAGATAAAATGATAAGATAAGACGATAAGTGATTAAACAAAGGCTTGCCAGCGTTCCAAGTTAAATCCAGCCTCGTTTGGGGCAGGTTTAGCTGGTTTGAAGCTGGTTTGGAGATGGCCACACTGCCAAAAAAGACAGATTGAAGCCATGTACTGCTGATGGGCCAATTTGGTACAGACAACATACCATCACCAAATGCCAGATGGTATCCAATTGGAAGAGAAGCTGGTTCCAGTTAGATTCTTAGTTTGGTAGCGGTAATTTACACCAGGGTGTGAAACAATGCTATTAACAAGTTTACCAATTACAGATTATGAAAATTCAAATGTGATATTTCATGCTGATTTACCAGCCATGTGCATGATAGGGATAAATGTCCCACTTATCCAACATTTTTGTTTGACAATGAATGAGGAAATAGAATTCTTAGGGGGCGGGATGAAGCCAAAGTCTATAGTTTTTCATACCTTTCAACAGTTCTACGTCAGGTTGTAAAGTTCATAGAAACTATAGACTATTTGATTCCAATAGCCTGCTAATCACAAAATACTAATTACCTAGTTATTGATGTTATCGACACCTAAAATGACCTATTCACTCAAACTTAAAAACAATGGATATACAATGTACAACGGCTTACTAGATTTTCATATAATAAGGTTATTTTGCTATTTAAAATGCAATCTCTTGCAGTGTCTCCTATAACATGCCTAAACAACAAATGTATTGTCAGTGGTGGAACGGCAAGCTGCTGAAGAGACCGTGACCTGCAGTTTTGGCACATTCATCCATGGCGTGCGGCCAGATCGGCTGTCTCAGACGGTGCTGCGGCGCAGCAAGAGGATGGTGCTGGACAGCATTGGTGTGGGTCTCCTGGGCAGCACGACCCAGGTGTGTCAGCTGGCACTGCAGTACTGCCAGGTGAGAGCGCTTTGTCAGGTAGAGATGCACAATGCTAACACTAGGGGGCAGATTCACTAAGGATTGCATTAATGTAAGCAAAGTGCATCAGAATAATACAGTCACTGAGCACTATATTAGGAACACCTACTGATTTATGCGGTTATCTAATCAGCCAATTGTGTGGCAGCTGTGCAATGCAAGAAATCATGCAGATACGGTCAGGAGCTTCAGTTAATGTTCACATCAACCATCAGAATGGGGAATAAATGTGATCTAAGTGACTTTGACCGTGGAATGATTTTTGGTGCCAGACAGGGTGGTTTGAGTATCTCAGAAACCGCTGATCTCCTGGGATTTTCACAAACAACAGTTCTGCAGGCAGAAACATTAATGAGTTGTTAATGAGAGAGGTCCGAGGAGAATGGCCAGACTGGTGAAAGCTGACAGGAACGCAAAATAACCACACATTACAACAGTGATATGCAGAAGAGCATCTGTGAAAACACAAGGCATCTCTAAGTCGATAGGCTACAGCAGCAGAACAAAAAAATAAGTCTAGTAAACACCTAATAAAGTGCTCACTGAGGGTATATTCAACCTGTCACCTGGCCTTTCTCTCCAGCACATGTACGCCCCTGATGACATCAGCTCTGTCTATGGCTACAGTGGCATGAAGCTATCACCAACACTGGCTGCGTTTGTTAACGGAGTGGCGGTGAGTATCATCGAAACCCAGTATCAAATACGTCCACACCCACGACAGGCTGGGGTGTAAATGTCAGTGTGGCACTAGGTATTGTTGTAGACCTATTAAAAAACAAAATATGTGTCAAACAGCGAGGTGTGATGGGAATATCCTCCCTGAGAAGCTAACAATTGTGACAGGACACTTTGGTACTTTTATTCAGGTCCTGTCCCTAGGGTATCCATCCCTGATGCTGTATTTGGGCCAGCTGTTATTTTCCACCCAGTTGAAGCCACTGCATCCCTGTTCATGCCATTATTGTTTGAGGGAGCCAAACAGGGCTATTTTCTAGCCTGACTCACTTGTGACGAGTGCCATTTCTCCCAAGGCCCACAGTGAGCATGGCATTACCTGGCACACTGTTTCTTGCATTAAAACCGTGTGGAAAAAATGCAACTTGGTATCAGTGCAAAATACATTTGCACCGAACATCCCTTGTTCTGCTGACATAATTGTTATGTCATGTTATTCACTATTACAACAATTAATAATGATCTCATATAAATATTTGAATATCCTTAAACAGTCTGCCCTTTTACCAACAGACTCACTCAATGGATTTTGATGACACCTGGCACCCAGCCACACACCCATCTGGGGCAGTGCTTCCTGCCCTCCTGGCCATTACTGACATGCTGCCCAGCAATGGGAAGCCAAGTGGGCTGGACTTCCTCTTAGCCTTCAACGTGGGCATTGAGATCCAGGGCCGACTGATGAGGTTCTCCAACGAGGCACACAACATCCCCAAGAGGTGAGCTTCTCCTCACTGTGGCCCACATTTCACCTGCAGCCTCCCCTCTCGTTACCATGTCTCCCCACTTAAACAAACTGTGAATCATGTCTACGTAAACAGTGACCTCTTCCTGTCAGGCAAAGAAAGGTCTCTCAAAAAACCCACAGGATGAGATTCCTCCACACCTCCACACCTTGCTGTGCTAATGTATGGCTATACCTCTTGTTTTTACAGTGTGATTGTTCACAATATTACATTGCAGGTGCTCTTGTCTAAATTAACTATGCTAAGCAGGAACAAAAAACAAATTAAATCCAAAATAAAAATCCTGAATGACATAAATAAAGACCCCTAAGATGATGTTCAGGCGTATGAACACCACCAACCACACAGGCTGTTCCCCAGCTTCCTGCTCCCTCTTGGGTGGGTGTGGTAGCGCTGGCAGTAGGACTCTGTTTAACTGAAGGCTCCTTGATGCAGACGTTTACCGAGGAAAATTATTTCTCAGACCTCCTCTGTTTTTGTTTGTGTAGTGAGAATGAAGTACAGTGAGCAATAATGTGTTATTTTCTCAGTCCCACTGGAAATAGAAAGTCAGGGAAACCGCAAAACTGACACAAATAACAGGCAAGCACACACCAGACCTGGGACAGATGGTGCTGGGCCATTACTCATCCACATAGCTAACACAGCTGTTGAGGACAAGAGAGTTACAATTGGTCCAACCCCCTCCCTCTGTGTCTCCTCCTTCAGGTTTCACCCCCCCAGCGTGGTGGGAACTATGGGCAGCGCTGCTGCCTGTGCCCGTCTCCTGTCCCTGGAGCGCGGTCAGTGCAGCCACGCCCTGGCCATCGCAGCCTCCCTGGCAGGTGCCCCGATGGCCAATGCTGCCACCCAGTCGAAGCCGCTGCACATCGGGAACGCAGCCCGCCTCGGCCTGGAAGCAGCACTGCTGGCGTCCCGCGGCCTGGAAGCCAGCTCTCTGGTGTTGGATGACGTGCCTGGTGTGGCTGGCTTCAGCGCCTTTTACGACGACTACGCCCCCAAGCCAATGCCCTCTCCTGAGGAGGCACAACAGCATTTCCTGCTGGAAGAGCAGGATATAGGTTTCAAGCGCTTCCCTGCCCACCTGGGCATGCACTGGGTGGTGGACGCTGCTGCCTCAGTGCACAAGCTGCTGGTTAGTGCCGAGGGCGGAGCTTTATCCCCAGGCCTCATCAGAGAGATCTTGCTGAGGGTACCACCCTCCAAGTACATCAACAGGCCTTTCCCAGAGTCAGAGCACCAGGCCCGCCACTCCTTCCAGTTCAGCGCCTGCTCTGCCCTGTTGGATGGAGAGGTGACGGTGCAATCCTTCTTGCCCGCTGCGTTCCAGCGGCCCGAGTTGCACGCCCTGCTCTCCCGTGTGCGGGTGGAGCACCCCCATGACAACCCCGCCAACTTTGACCGCATGTATGGAGAGGTGCAGGTGACGCTGGTCGGTGGGGATGTTCTCTCTGGCCGCTGTGACACCTTCTATGGTCACTGGCGCAACCCGCTCACCGATGAAAGCCTCCACAAGAAGTTCCGCGCCAATGCGGGTGCTGTGTTGCCCCAAGAGAAGGTGGAGGGCCTCCTGATGATGGTGGAGAGGCTGGACCAGCTGGAAAACTGCGGCCCGCTCCTCACTCACCTGCAGTGAGTGGTCCAGACCAGCAGGGGGACACCTCAATGTTGCATCAACACAATTCACACAGTTTCCCTCTCTGACCACAGCCACCCTCTGGCCATCTAATTTCAAGACTCTTCTGACCGTAATGTGACGCATCCGACTAGCAACAGCGACTGACATCTGAAGTGTTAGTTAGCTAGCTGGCTATGTTATAGCAGAAAAACCTATTTGTTTTACAAATTTGTAGTGAACATACACATGTTGGTATATGTTTATTAATAAATTAAAAAGGGGAAATGCTTAGCAGTATGTATATTAAGGTTCAGATGACAGAAAAAGTAATATTCATGGCTAACATTAGTCATCCCCAGTCAGTGACATTTGCTAGTATATGTACTTTTGTGCCACATTTGTTGCAGTATTGTATTTTTATCTAGACAGCTTACATTCCTTTACAGTTGATTGTGTGTTTAAAATTCCAATTTCGTCTTTACTGCGGGCTCACACATGACTGCTGGGAATGGAAAGTGCGCTCTGAAGCAGGCTTGAATTTTTGGTCATGCCAAGTACAACAAGAGAACTTCTGGTGTACTTGCCAGTCCTTGTACATGAGTTTGGGATGCACTTGATCATATGACCGTTAACTTCTGCATTTGATTTACACACTAACTAGTCCACAAGTCTGCAATTTGAGACACAGCCCATTACTTTCATACCACTGGGGTTTTGACACACTGAGCATGTACACAAACTATAAGTGGAACTAAAAGCACTACAACAGTAGAAAGTAATACTATAGAAACATATGGAAAATCTGTGTGAATACTTGATCGCATATTTTGTAATGAGAAGTGACATAATCTTGAAAAGTCATTTACTGTACTTTCAGAAATTATTTGTGTTAATCTGTAACAATGTTATGTAAATAAATGCTAAATTAATGCTTGTTCAATAATGCTACTCCAAGGAAAAGGACAGGACTCACAGGTCTTGATGGTTTATGTTCAATAATACAAACCACATGTATACTGAAATATAATGTACTATTTCTGAGTTCCTTCACTTAATTAAATAAAATATTTAAAACCCACTGTTTTTCTTTTGTCCATCAAATGATTTTTTTTACATTTTTAAAAATGTTTTTGTCCAACTTTTTTATAACTTTTGTAATTGTAGTATAGAGTCATCACATAACTGCTGCTTATATGGGAATGCACCCTTCTCCTAATAGTTAAATAAATATCCAGCTACTTTTTTTCAGCTAACAATAACACAGTGCTCTTTCTAAAAAAAATGTTTTATTGATTCCCAAAAACAACCCAGGAATCTTGCATGAAGGACATGGATAAATTGAACATAATTTATATAAATATTAGCTTTGCTTTTAAAAAGTTATTTCTAAACATGTAGAGATCCTTAATTTAATTGAAACCAATGGGGAAAATATTTTAACTTACAGACTGCTTTCCTGAAAGTCTGAAAATTCTGCTTGCTGAGGACACATCTTTGAAACATCAATAACAGAATAGGAGAGGGAATATGCTTAGAATTGAGAAGGTCAATAATATAAATTGTGAATAATGAAGGCCCAAGTATAGACCCTTGAGAAACAAGACAAAGGTAGTTTAGCCTTCTTAGATATAACACCAATGCCAAAAATATTGTAAAACCATAACAATATAGTTTATAGAAATTTAATAATTGACCAAACATAAACCTTTTGAAGTAATAGGTGTAGTGTAGGCACAATCTTCTGATTGAATTGTAGAAAACATGTAGTTTGAATAATTCTTACCAAAACCACACTAAAGTTTATATAAAATAAATGTTTTATTTAGTTGGCATTTTATATTCAGTGGTCTTGTCATTTGGTAATCAGGGAATCAGGGAAGCATCAGGTTCCTATAACTGAACGTATGTAGCAGTATAATTGAAGATTACTTTACATTTCTGACTGTTGTAATTCTAATTGAATGCTAAAAAAAAAAAGCTTTAGAAACAAATAGTTAATTTTTCTTTAGTTTTTACATTTAGAATGAAAGTATTTCCAAGAAAATTAATTATGAGCAGGGCCAATTTCAGATTAAACAAATACCATGACTCAACAGAGTGGCAATTAAACCTTTGCAATTATTTCTATGGTTTCTATGGTTTAGTATTTTTATTTTTATTTTCCCTTTATTTTACCAGGTAGTGACTTCAAATCAATGATCAACTTCGACAATGATCTAAATTTTAAGTTCAAACATATGTGAAAACTATATACTTTTATTTCAATACATTTGTTCTCACAGTTCTTTTTTAGTAGTCTCATTTCTTCCATAGGGGTTCAATTCATAAATTGTGTACAATATTTCCAGAAGAGGCAATTACAAAAGCCATATACAGTATACATACACACATTGTGCATTTGAGTCTACTTGGGTGACAGGGAAAAGACAGGGACAATTTATTTAATGTAACTGCACATGAGCCTCATTTGAGCTATGGATTTACCCAGCTTATATAATTCACTAAGCATATATAGTTTTTCTTGTAGGGTCTGTACATTTGGCTCATAAGCAGACATTGAATTTCACTTTTTCAAATATAAAAACATTTTCAAAAATTTTCTCATTTTTGTCTGAGGCAGGTCTCAGAGTGAGTCTGTAGTCCATTAGTACAAGTATATGATTGGTCCCTTAGAGGTACTAAATTTCGCATTTGGGTCCTGATATTAAAAAGTCTAATATGGATGTGAGGATGGGCCAGTACACCAGGCTTTATACCTTATAGTCAGTTACATTTCTGTTGACTTTTAAAGAGTAAAAAAAGCAATGGAAGCTGTTGTCTCCACCAGCATCTGCAAAAGTCTGGCTTTGAGGTTTTGGAGAATTCTTGTCACTATTCACATGCTGAAAGGCTGCATGGCGGAGCCAGCCATGACTTGGATATAGTGGTGCGGTGCAGAGGCTGGGCCAGGCAGCTTGTAATAAAGAGACCCCTTGGATAGGCTGGCTCCCCTCAACTGTGACCAGACCCCACTGCTCCTGGCTGAATATTCTTTGAGAATAGTTAAAATTGAAAGATATTAAAGAAATGAAAGCACACTTCTGTTGAAAAAAGTTTGCCTCAAGGTTAGCACAAAAAGGGGTGAGAATCATTTTGTCATTGAAGTTACTCTCATGAGTGCAAAGCTTCACTCTCCCTCACTATGGGATGGGAATTGGAATGGGATGAGGCTGAAAACAACAGGTATAAAAACAATAGCTACCTTGTGAGGGCCTCTCTGTAAACCGAGCCAGAGCTACAGTACATGTACTGTATGGGGTTTGCAATTTCGTGGGATAAGTGCATATTTAAGACAGGTGGCATATTAGATACTGTAAGCATGAGCAGCTCCGGCAAATGTGATTAATTTAAAAAAACAAAGCCAAATGAACCATAGTGATTACGGTTCATTTGAAATGATATTTGATCCAAAGTTTGCAGTGTTTAATGGTGCTGGTTAAAAGCCCAGTGATCTCCCTCGTGGCATACATTTGTATCATATGAAAATACACACATTCATTTTAAGAAGCCTTCAGGGGTCTGAGTCCGCTGATAAGCAATCCTAATGTATGTCATAATTAGAAATATTCATACCAGGCTGCTGCCAAACCCAAAACTCCTGTCAGTCAAAACTATTCCGCTGACTGACCCCTTTTTCACACTCCCTTCAGCTTGGGGGAGTGATAGGCCTTCTGAGACTCGGCGATCAGAGATAGTCAATAATTGACTCCAGCTTTGACCCTCAGAATGAGATCCCACAACAAGGGTTAAAGATGAATGATGCCAACTCTGGCATCCTTGTGGACTCCTGTTTGGATGGACTTTCCATGGTATGACTTTCAGAAGACAACAAGTGGCAAATGACTGGAATAGATGACTGGAATTTTTTGCAGCATAAACATTCTCATTACTCAGACAACTGGGCCTTCATAAAAACCACATTACTATAACAAAGACTGAACTGTTTCCAAGACAGGCACTGTTTAAAAGCAAACTGTTCATTTCCAAAATAATGTTCTTCTAAAAGTAGCCAAATAATTTGGTTTGACATTTAGAAATTAGACCTCGCCTGCAAGTAAACATAGAAGGCAATTACAAAAAAATAATACTCAGAATAATTTTGCAAACTATGCCAATAATACACTCCAAGTCTATGTGCAAATCCGAAAATATAGTTTGTATACTTTTCAAATATGGAAGTACATTTAGTATATACAATAAAACTATACTATAAAAATATAATACACTAAAATAGTGCATTGTTTACACATTATTGACATGCATTACATTTTGCGATTGACTAAACTCATTTTAACTTAAATAATAAACATTCAAGAGGTTAGACGGCAACAGTCAATTAAGCCAAATTGTTTTTTATAAATGAACTATATAAAACCATCAACAATAAAATAATAACAATAAAATAATAAAAATAAGTAAATATACTTTATTACATGTTAAATAATGTATATACATGCACAAATAGTCATAATATATGCAGAAAACAATAACAAAACCTTACTAAATAGATTGGGCAAAATATTTTTACAGTGCTTTAGTGATCCAGTTAACATTTCACCTTTTCTTTTAAGATATTTTATAGGCCTTTTTCAGCTTTATTGGACAGTATATAGTATAGAGACAGGAAGAATGGGAGCGAGAGAGAGGGAAGACGTGACAAACGTCAGACGGTTGGATTCGAACCGCCGACGTCACGGCTCGCAATGAGCATGCGGTGAGGGCTCTACAGGCTGCGCCACCAAGACACCCCAACAGTTTGCCTTTTCATCAGACAGTCCTTTAGAAATTGGAGAGACCAAACCACAGGAAGCAAGGTAATATAATTCCAATATATATGAAAGGGGACCGCACTGATCAAGGAAACTACAGGCGTGTAATTTTCCAGTAACTTTGAAAAGTATTGCATTGGGTAATGGTCAAAAATCCCCAAACGTGTACTCTAATTTTATCACAAATTATAGGAAATTACTGTCCAGGAAGTTTGCACAAAGAAAAACAAACATCTAGGGAGTTTTCCAAGAAGACAAACTCTAGAGCAGGGGTCACCAACCTTTTTGAAACTGAGAGCTGCTTCATGAGTCATAATGAGGGCTACCAGCTTGTTTTGTCACGTGCACAATACTGACCTTTGAACTAGAGTAGGTCAGAGTTCACCTAAACTTATCTAAACTTCATGTATAATAAACATATTTTTAAGATATTGTCATTTTTAAATCTATATAAATGCAACTGTGATAAAAAAAAATAGCAACAGAATAAAATTAAATTTTAGATGCAGCTCACTAGTGAGTTGTGCTATTTTTAGAACAGGCCTGCGGGCGACTCATGTGGTCCTTGGGGGCGACCTGGTGCCCGCCAGCACCGTGTTGGTGACCCCTGCTCTAGAGACTAGTGTGCCTGAAAATCCCAGGAGATTAGCAGTTTCTGAGACTCAAACCACAATGTTTGCCACCAAAAATCATTCCACCGTCAAAGTCACATTCTGATGGTTGATGTGAACATTAACTAAAGCTCCTGACCCATATCTACATTAATTTTGCAACCATGCCTTAAACAAAGGCACAAAGGCATTTTCTGCTTTGCTCTTTGTTTGCAATTCTGCAACACACTTCTTGTAAAACACTACACACCGTTTCTTACATGAGACACTTCGTTCATCAATTAAATCTCTTGCAATCTTTGGGAAAACACACCTGAACTTGGCAACACCCACACACACATTAAAACACTTATACACTAATTCAACACCAATCAGTTTGAGCCTTAGCACTACAAATAGACCTCAGGTAAGGTAACCTCTTTTGTGAGAACTTTGCAAACATGGAGCCAGTGAGGGCAAGGGGCAGAGGAAGAGGAAGAGGTAGAGGACAAGAGAGAGCAGTAGAAGAAGGACGAAGAGAGGAACAGAGAAGGGGACCAGGCAATAGATGGAGATGTATTTCCGACAATATTAGGGCCACTTTGGTGAACCATGTCATAAATCATGATGAGGGAGGCGGGGCAGAGAGTCTGTACCTATGTAATTGCTGCACATCATTCAGCATCACCATACAATACAATGTAGTCCTACAATATTAGGTCTGTGCTCCTCAGTGAACAGAAAAATAGGTATAGTGCTGTGAATACAGTTTTGATATTACTGTGTTACAAACTCCTGAGGGTGGAAGGCAACATCTGTTCACCCATGAACAGGAACTGCGAGAGCAAATCATCGCCGATCACACAACATTCCATAATATGAACCATATCAGAATATAGACACTCTGCTGCATATTGCATCAACACCAACTTACAAATAAAACAGCTATACAGAGTTCAATTTGAGAAAAACTGTGTTAGAGTCAAAGAGCTTCACAATGTGCAAGTAAGTGTCACTATATTATACTCTAATACAGTAATGGCAGTAGATTGTGTCCTTTTTGCACTGCATAGATACATTCAGGAACAGCAGTATGTGACCTAGGCAGGTGCCATTTTGGGGCGCCATATTTTCCTCATTGCCTAGCCAGGGATGACATTGCTTGTGATGCGGCCAGACCCAAACAGAAGGCGGGATCCATAAACCATCCACCCCATCCCTTACAATCCCTTACAATACTATGTCGTTATTTTGGTTCTGTGAATTTACAGTAACATATTGTATTGATTACTGTACTTTTCATTGTGTTTTTTTGTTAAAAAAAATAAGCTGTATATATTTTTCCTTTGCCAAAAATGCTCCCTCTGAGGAGATTACACCAGGCCAAGTTTTGTGGCAGGGTGGTTCAGAAAGTCAAATAAGCCAAAGCATACACAGGTGCAGCAGCTTCAGCTGCAGATACAGGTAGAGAGACAATAAGACAGGGGTTTTATTCAAACTATTACCTTGTAACAGAAAGGGTAGGGGTTTCCAGCCCTTCCAGAATGAAACTGAACTGTCTGCCGGACAGGAGGACTGGTTCACCACAGTAGACCACCGCGAGGCATAATTCCACATTCCCATGATACATCATGCATTAAGTCATGTTAGCATGAGGTGTGTATCATTATTATAAAGTGTTTTTACAGAAATAGTTTGTGAGAGTGTAAAAAAAATGACAATTGCTTCCTTTTTATGCTGTGACTTTTTACAAGAAGAGAAAAAAAGCTAACAAAGCCTTGATTTAGGATTCTACACAGAATTACGGGAAATATTGCTTTTCCTTTCCCAGCGATAACTGCCAATGCTGGACAAATATTTTTGAGAGAACCTGAAAGTATATTTAGCAGAAAGGCTATTCATTTATGGCAGGTTACCATTATAAATGAATTGTAAATATTCAGACAAAGGTCACGAAAGTGAAAACTTCCAGTAAGAATGCGGTAAAGACTTCATAAAGTAAACACAATTCTACAGACCATTGTATGAAAAACACTTAAGGTATTACATAGCCCTATGTAATCTGATCATTCTTGTTTGTGAGCTCATGTACACCAACGGTACATCATGTACACTCAGTACCCACAGGTGTGGTTAAATACAGATTTTAAAAAATTGCCTCTGCATTCCAGCAGATTTGAAATAAAACAATGATTATTTATTTTATTTTTTACATCCATATTCGTCGAAGAGTGTAGGAATTGTAGGCAAATGCATGAAAACTGATTGGATGATGGTCCATCATGCAGCAGGACAGGTGGGGTATTTAGCCAGGACCCCCCTACTCTTTGCGAAGAGTGTAATGGGATCTTTAATGACCACTGTGAGTCAGGACCTCAGCTTAATGTTTCACCCAAAAGAAACAGAGGACTGCCACACAAGCACCCTTTAATTCTCAGAAATGCCTCTTGGCATTGCATCGTCCAGGAACAAGTGTGCTGAAAGACCCTAGAGGGAAAGTACCGTTTAAAGTGCTAAGATAAGAACCTATTTGATAAATCTGACAATCAGGGGTGTCACCAAGGTTTGAATACATTTGGGGCTAAGCCAAAGTCATTTGCGGCTGAGCTGGGAAGGGACAGTCCATGCATTTTACATGTTAACAGGTTAAACTGCTGTGATGTTTATCAGTCAGATTGGATTGAAAGACGTATTTGAATGAAGATAAATCGTATTGCATTGTATCATTATTCAGAATATCAGTGTCTCGTAACGTCATGAAGGTTTACACCCCTAGTAAATACCCTCAAATCACAGTTGACAGTCAGCACCTTAAACTCACATTCATTATGTAATTTCAAATATAATGGGCTGGAGCACAGCACAATGCAAACATCTAGATTGACTTTCCAGAAGTACTTTGTTCAAAATGCTTCAGAAAGGCAAGCAGTGGTGTCAAATGTAAAAAATATTGTTTTCTTTTTACAAAGAATGTGTGTGTATGCCATAGATCATAATAGCTAATAGCACTTATATAGTTATTGTTGTACTCAGGGTATTCTACCTGCCAACCATGTTATGGTAGTTGGTAAGTTGATGTATTCTTCAAGGGTTCAAATTGTATCTATGTGATCACGCTTGGACTTGGAACTGTGTGTGGTCCTCATCGCACTTGTCCCTGCATCCGATTTGCAATTCATTGTATGTCGCTCTGGATAAGAGTGTCTGCTAAATGCCTGTAATGTAATGTAATGTAATGAAAGTATATGTTCCAAAAATATATATGATGTACTAATTTTAATAGCCATATCATACAGAATCAAATAAAACAAATAGTATTTCAGTAAGCACTTGCTATTCTGTTGAGATGTTTTTATCCCAAAAGCAAAATGAGGTCTTCTTATTCCCCCTGCTGGAGGGTTTGGTATGGGTCATCTAACACATTGTTTCTGACATGAATAGAAAGGTAACTAACATTTCACAATGTTTTCCCCAATCTGCAGTGATGGGACCTTGGCTTACAGTACAGACTGCGCCTTTACATGCGGTACTGTGCATTGTTAAGCCAGAGTGTAGGCATGTTTATTGAAGAGTAACATGTAAATGTTTGCAGTAAGAGTAATTAAAAGGAAGCTACAGTATATTAGGACAGGGGTATAGTAAAGTACAATTATCAAATACAGGGCGGCCTGTAGCGTAGTGGTTAAGGTAAATGACTGGGACATGCAAGGACGGTGGTTCTAATCCCCGTGTAGCCACAATAAGATCCGCACATCTGTTGACGCCTTGAGCAAGGCCCTTAACTGAGGATTGCCTCCTGCTTAGTCTAATTAACTGTACGTCGCTCTGGATAAGAGTGTCTGCCAAATGCCAATAATGTAATAATCTCCAAGGCTATAAAAAAAGATTATATTGTGCAGAGAATTACATTAGACAGCTAGCTAGGTGTCTTATCTTGATTTATAACAAATTTGGCAGAAGGCTTGATGGAAAACTGTGCTGCCATATATCAATCGCTTGCATACCTAGGTAGCTAGCGATCCAGACAGAAAATGTTAGCAACCATTCTTTGTCAGTCCGACAGCTTCAGATCCTACTCCGCAGGAGGTGGTGGTTGTTCCTATCATTAGGAATGATTAGTACACATGTACAGCTGAATCCATATCCATGTCCATGCCCTGTCATTAAAAGCAGGAGTGTAGGAATTGTAGGCAAATGCATCAACTGACTGTACAATGGTCCATCATGCAGCAAGATAGGTGTGGAATTTAGCCAGGACACCAGGCAACCCCCCTACTCTTTGCAAAAAGTGTAATGGGATCTTTAATGACCACTGTGAGTCAGGACCTCAGTTTAATGTTTCATCCAAAAGATGCCACCTTCCACAGCACAGCAACACCGCTCCCAGTCCTCTATCCGAGGCAACCAGGAGGAAAGGTTTAGAGAAGTCAGGGCTAATCAAAAGAGGACTGCCACACAAGCATGCTTTCATTCTCAGAAATGCCTCTTGGCACTGCACCTTTCACTGGATGGGATTTGAGGCTCCCTTTAGAGTGAGATCAGTCAAGGGCCTAGCGAGACTAGAAAAATCTGGAATGAACCAGTGATAGTAATTTGCCAACCCCAGGAATGACCTCACCTGTTTTTTGGACTTGAAAAGGCCATGGTTTTATTGATCAGTGGACTGACTCATCCCCATCCCAAGAGAAACCCCAGGTAACCAGGATGGCTCACGGATGCCCAACCGATCCAGCAGCTCGTCCACCAGAGGAATAGGATAGCTATCACATTTTGAACCACACAGAAACGAACAGACCCATCAGGCTTGGGAACAAGCACGATGGGACTGCACCAATCACTCTGCGATTCCTCAATTACTTCTATGTCGAGCATCTTGCTCAATTCTTCCTGAACTACTTTTTTCATGTGCTCAGGTAATCGATGCGGGTGACTTCTAACTACCGTGCCTGGAGGGGTGTGTGTGTGTGGTGTTCTATAAGGTTTGTTCTTCCTGGCAGGGGTGAGGATATGTCATTACATTACATCACTGGCATTTGGGAAACGCTCTTATCCAGAGCGATGTACAACAAAGAGTAAAGTGCATACCCACTACCAGGAACAAGTGTGCTGAAAGTGTAATGGGATCTTTAATGACCACTGTGAGTCAGGACCTCAGCTTAATGTTTCACCCAAAAGACGCCGTCTTCCACCTTTCAGGAGGAAAGGTTAAGAGAAGTCAGGGCTAAACAACAGAGGACTGCCACACAAGCACGCTTTAATTCTCAGAAATGCCTCTTGGCATTGCATTGTCCAGGAACAAGTATGCTGAAAGACCCTAGAGGGAAAGTACCGTTTCAAGTGCTAAGATAAGAATAAAGATAAGGAGTAGGGCCTATTTGATAAATCTGACAATCAGGGGTGTCACCAAGGTTTGAATACATTTGGGGCTAAGCCAAAGTAATTTGCGGCTGAGCTGGGAAGGGACAGTCCATGCATTTTACATGTTAACAGGTTAAACTGCTGTGATGTTTATCAGTCAGATTGGATTGAAAGACGTATTTGAATGAAGATAAATCGTATTGCATTGTATCATTATTCAGAATATCAGTGTCTCGTAACGTCATGAAGGTTTACACCCCTAGTAAATACCCTCAAATCAAAGTTGACAGTCAGCACCTTAAACTCACATTCATTATGTAATTTCAAATGTAATGGGCCGGAGCACAGCACAATGCAAACGTCCCTGGATCCGATTTGCACTTCATTATACGTTGCTCTAGATAAGAGCGTCTGCTAAATGCCTGTAATGTCATTTAATGTAATGTGATACAAATTTCTGCTTGATACCAAAGACAACACTGTAAGTTTACTGTCTGGAGCATCAATTCATCAACATCACAAAAATGTAAAATCCTGATTGAAGTGAAGAAATCACGAAAGACACAAAAAAGTGCAAAAAATATATAGTACTGTGCAAACGTTTTAGGCAGGTGTGAAAAAATTCTGTAAAATAAGAATGCTTTCAAAAATAGAAATGTTAATAGTTTATTTTTATCAATTAACAAAATGCATGAACAGAAGAAGTGAATGAACAGAAGAAAAATCTAAATCAAATCAATATTTGGTGTGACTACCCTTTGCCTTTAAAACAGCATTAATTCTTCTAGGTATACTTGCACACAGTTTTTGAAGGAACTCAGCATGTATGTTGTTCCAAACATCTAGGAGAACTAGCCACAGTTCTTCTGTGGATTTAGGCAGCCTCAAATGCTTCTGTCTCTTCATGTAATCCCAGGCAGCCTTGATAATGTTGAGATCAGGGCTCTATGGGGGCCATACCATCACTTCCAGGACTCCTTGTTCTTCTTTACGCTGAAGATAGTTCTTAATGACATTGGCTGTTTGGGGCCAATAAGATGCCCCCCTGATGGTATTGCATAATGGATAAGTATCTGCCTGTACTTCTCAGCATTGAGGAGACCATTAATTCTGACCAAATCCCCAACTCCATTTGCAGAAATGCAGCCCCAAACTTGCCAGGGACCTCCACCATGCTTCACTGTTGCCTGCAGACACTGATTCTTGTACCGCTCTCCAGCCCTTCAGTGAACAAACTGCCTTCTGCTAAAGTCAAATATTTCGTTATTTTGATTCATCAGTCCAGAGAACCTGGTGCCATTTTTCTGCACCCCAGTTCCTGTGTTTTCGTGCATAGTTGAGTCGCTTGGCCTTGTTTCGAGGTCGGTGGTATGACTTTTTGGCCTCAATTCTTCCATGAACTTCCTTCAGCAACCTCACCTTGGAAGCATGCAAGGTCTGGCAGTTCCTCACCCAGTTTTAACCCTTCTACACAGCTGTTTAGTACAGTTTTAGTAAAGTAAAATAGTAAAATATCATCTCCAAGACTATTAAAAAAGATCATAATGTGCAGAAAATTTGATTAAATAGCTAGCTAGGCGACAATTCATTAGAGAAGGAATATGGCCCTGCAGCCTTACAGCTGTCTCTTCTTTTAAATTATATTTTACATCAAAGAAACATTCTAGAATCTCCCCATGAATAACTACATCTTTTGTATGTAATGAACATTTTCAAAGTAAAAAAACTATTGGTATTTAAGAACATGCAGTACACAGAGCGCTCTAAAGTTTTCCATCATCTTCACTGAGCTCTGGTTCCAGACCCCCCTTTTTTTTGATTTAATAACTGTTCAAATGTAGCCCACAAAAAGTCAACACAAGGCTCATTAAATTTAATTACACTGAATGGGCGGTGGTCAGTTTGGTTTTCCAGTAGAGGGATTTGGGGACATTTGCACTTGTCAAAACTAGCAGCCAGGTTGTGTGTGTGGAGGGGGGTGGAGTAATCACACATTGACGTAGTCTACTGATCTTATCAGAACAGGCGTATTTCGATGGCTACAAATGGGTTCTGATTGTATGACTGATTAGGGGAACAGGAGGGTCAAATGTGTGATGCATCAGCAGCTGACTCAAACCAAACTTGCCTACTCTGAAACTACACTGCAAACATTTTCTCTCCTGTCCTTATATGCTAAACCACCAAGTTATGATAATTAGCCTTAATTGTTTACGCTTTACTGTATATTTTTATGAGCAAAATTAGCACTTTAAACTACATGACCTGAGGTTAGTTTCCTGAAAGCCTCTTTACACTAAGAACCTATTTAAATGCCTCTTAAAATCACTCTTAGTGGGTTTCCCAAACACATTCTGAATTAATTTGTTTACTCTTAATTTAAGGGCGATCTAGATCATTGGTTTACAGAAAACAATCACTTTAATACTGTTCACAGCCACCCGCTCTGGTAGCACACGTAACCCGCATGTATATAATTGCAGCCTACAATCACCTAAAAAGTGTAGTAGCCTCATAGTCTATTCTCTTTCATGTAGCCTATATTGAGATTGCATATTGTAAAAATCTAAAATGTACACACTACCATTCAAACATTTGTGGTCACCTTGTCTTTTTCTGCTTTTTCAGATTTAATATTTTACTTTCTCTGTATTAAAGCATGCATACGTGGTCATAGCGCAGACTCAGTTTTTATTAAATGGTATTTTCATACATTTTGGTTTCACCATGTAGTAATTACATAAAAGAGTCATGATTTGTATTTCATTGCATATTCTTTGCATGCCGTGACTTCCTGATGTCTGTGCCCCTGTGATTGTAAGTCTGGACATCTTATTTTCAGGTTGTCCTTAGTTGTCCTTTAGTATTCAAACAATACTAAAACGCATTTGAATGGATTTTGGGGTGTGAGACTAGATTCAGCTGTAAATTATCCTGATACAGTATGGAATATATTTGCTGGCTAAATGGCTTTAAGTCATCAAGGGTCTAAGGTGTAAATTAAGCCTCAAAGCATCATGCTGCTGCCAGATCTTCAGTAGATATTACAGAACATTTGTACAGGTCATGAAACATGAGTCCTAAACACCCTCGCCCAAGGGCTAATGGTAGTTGGAGACTTCAATCAGATTGTCATCTGGATCACGAAAATACAGGGACGTAATGGAACCGACAGCTCCAGTTCTCTCCACGGGCCCCTCCTCCACTGCCACCCCACATGCCTATACACACACACACACAGACAAAACAGAACAACAGAGTCAGTCACATATAAACATGCATGATGCCATGAAAACCTGAATTCCTCAATTCATTTTAAGTCATATTATAAGTATAGCATAGGAAAATACTATGATATAAGCACTTGTCTCGCCTCACAGCAAGGAGGTCCTGGGTTCGAATCCCCGTCGGCCGGGGCCTCTCTGTTTGCATGTTCTCCCCGTGTCTGCGTGGGTTTCCTCCGGGAACTCCGGTTTCCTCCCACAGTCCAAAGACATGCAGGTTAGGCGGATTGGAGAGTCTAAATTGCCCGTAGGTATGAGTGTGTGAGTGAATGGTGTGTGTGCCCTGTGATAGACTAGCAACCTGTCCAGGGTGTATTCCTGCCTTTCGCCCAATGTATGCTGGGATAGGCTCCAGCCCCCCTGCGACCCTGTTCAGGATAAGCGGGTTAAGATAATGGATGGATGGATGGATGGATGGATAAGCACTTGTCTGACTTAGCTTTTATCCTGAATGTAAAAATGTGTATCCACTGCCCATTAATGGAGGATTTGGCATTGGACTTTGAAGGCAATTTTATGAAAACATTTTTATCACTAGTCACCAGCTTGTTATTCAAATATGTTAATACATCTACTCGTACTTTCCCAGACTGTACTACTAGGACAGTAAGGGCATCATGGCATGTTGTGTAAGTGGTAGGTGTGCAGGTATCTCCCACCGGAGCTTTAACGATGCAATATGACAGCCACTCGTCAAAGCAGAATTTCTTGGATTTCCCTTTGCCATTCTCCAGGAGAGGATGCAGACAGCAATAGTTTCCAAACATTCAACAAAAATGGTAGTGGGTTGCTTTTTGTTGAATATGCCACTTCCAGAGGCAAAAAAGAGTATTGTGTAGCCCATTCCTAACAAGCTGAATTTGAACAGTTAAAGTGCTGAGCTAAACTGAGGGCCAAACCCACATACTCTGGCAGCGTTATAGTGAGGAAGGGAGGCAGCAGATAAGCTCCTCAGAGGAACAGTGATGGTGTGAGGAGAGAAAGGTGAGGCGACATGGAGGGAGCCATCTCACCTGGAGGTGCTCAGACACTTTCAGCAGGGGTGTGTCTGTGATAAGACAAAGGTCAGCAGAGCCTGGGGTGGGGTGTCGTGCTTTGGGCTCAAACTCCTGGCCTGACTGGTGCAGGTTGAACTTCTGCTGTCCGAATCCCAAAGCTTTGCGGTTACCCTGTGACACAGAGGGAGAGAGATTGCTTCAGGGGCCAAAAATATCAAATCTTAACAAATGTTATACTATTATTCCATACAGTCATTTTACAAAACTGCTCAGTGGGCAGTGAACATGTGTCATGGTGTAAGCATCCAATACCAGTACAATGTTGCCACCTGGTGGACATTAAGGAGGCTACACAACATAATTTGTTTTCACTTCTTGTCCATGTCCCCGCTCACTGGCACCTTAAAAGTCACAATCTCCATCCCCAGGATTTTGGAGTAGAAGGCAAGGGTGTCTGGAACACTCTTTACTGTCAGAACCAGGTGGTCCAGCCTACGGATCCGAACCGGGCAGGAGCTATGGAGACGGGTTCCCACGAGGCCGGCATAAACCAGAGGCTGGGACAGACAAAGAAAAAGAAAAGAAAAAATCCTCTAGAATACATGCATTGACAAACTTCAAATAAACACAAGAGTGTCATGTCATAATACAGCAGTGGGTAATAATGGGCAAAATTCTGAGTTTGCTGTTGCTGTTGACATGCAATTTACAATATGTGTACATGATAGATTACGGTAACGCTTTATTGGATACTTAAAATTCATACGTATGTTCTTCCGCATTTCCACAATTTATTTCGCATTTATAAAAAGGCTTAGCTATGTTATTTTGATTATATATATATATATATATATATATATATATATATATATATATATATATATATAGTTTTCGGCTATATTTCAGCAAGGCTAACTACTTATCGACTAAGCAACGCATGCAGCTAACATCACGCCTTCAAACTTCGTCTGGTCTGCTAACTGAAAGTATAAAGGTAAAGTTACCTTATTAAACATTTCACGCCACCGAGCACCAAAACTCCCCAATCTCCAAAATACAAATGCCGCCATTGACACAAGAAGGAAATCCAGCGGTGTTTTCTATGAGACAACTTGCGGAGTTTCTGTTTACGGAATGATCAGGAAATACCGTAATTAGT
This sequence comes from Conger conger, assembly GCF_963514075.1. Taxonomy (NCBI): domain Eukaryota; kingdom Metazoa; phylum Chordata; class Actinopteri; order Anguilliformes; family Congridae; genus Conger; species Conger conger. The sequence goes on along the minus strand of NC_083762.1, from coordinate 23,068,265 downwards.
CGAATAACTTGCTTTCGATATATGATAAAATACCTGGTTGCAGGGGACGGAACAAATGAAACGCCTTAATCAACATTTTACAATATCTTTAAATATAAGCAATCGAAGATTAGATTTGTTTTTTTATTGTAATCTGAGGAATTTTGACTATGAATGAATGACGATGCATAATGATCATGGTCAACGATACTACTCTGGAAACGATGTTAGGGATACTGTCGACTAGTGCGTAATGGCATTCCTGAATACCATACCACACCATACCATAAGAAAGGGACAATATAGCCCATAACTTAAAATTAACATTTTAATCCGAAATAAACGATAGACCGTTCACATAAATTTGTGAAACGAGCACATATTTTAATCCAAGGTATGTAAAACACCAGCCGTCTCAAGTGGAGACACCTGTAGCCGAGTTGATCCATTAGTAACTATGACAAGTAGCAAGCCCCTTTGTTTGGAAGCAGGAATGTTAAAACCTTGCAATTCTGGCAGTCAACAATGCATTTAATTAAATCTAGGTTCTCCAAATTATATGCAGTGAACCAGTCATATTGTTCACTGAACGTTTTGTGTCTGTGGCCTAAAGTAGTCCTATGTGTGGGGCAGTTAGAGACCATGTGCTTGTCAGGGGACCTTCAGGGCTTGACTGACAGCAAAAACAAATACATAAATACAAATACAAAAAAACAAACTGCATAAAAGCTAAGAAAGACTGTAAGAAACATCAATGCTCATCTCTCATTTGCAACTCTTGGATAATGGCCCAACTTTTAAAGATGATCATTCAAAAGTAGAATTTTTTGGATGACATTGGTCCCACTATGTCTGATGTAATGCAAATACAGCATTTCACAGTATGTAGATCATACCAACAATGAAACATGGTGGTGGTAGTATGAATTCTGCTCTGTACTGGAAAACAATGTCTGGTCTCAGTGAGCTGAAGCAGAGCTTAATTGGGTTAGGCAGAAAGACAGTGATCCCAAATACAAAAGTAAGTCCACATCTGAATGGTTAAAAATAAACAAAATAAAAGTTTGGGAGTGGCCTAGTCCGGACTTGAACCCAGTAGAGATGCTATGGCAGGACCTGATACGAGCCGGTCATGCTGAATAACCTACCATCGGAATTAAAGCAGTTCTGCAAAGATGAGTGGTCTAAACTTCCTCCACATTGATTTGAAAGACCGATATGAAATTATAGAAAGTGTTATTGCAACCAGTTAATAGGTTGTGCAATTACCTTTTCACTTGGCTGATATAGGTGTATCGTATTTCTTTCATTAAATTAATGAAATCCTTTTTTACTCAGGTGCCCTTTGTCTAATATTGCATTTTGTCTAAACAAGACCTGAAACCGGCGGCACGGATGGTGCAGTGGGTAGCACTGCCGCCTCACAGCAAGGAGGTCCTGGGTTCGAATCCCCGTCGGCCGGGGCCTCTCTGTGCGGAGTTTGCATGTTCTCCCCGTGTCTGCGTGGGTTTCCTCCGGGTACTCCGGTTTCCTCCCACAGTCCAAAGACATGCACGTTAGGCTGATTGGAGAGTCTAAATTGCCCGTAGGTATGAGTGTGTGAGTGAATGGTGTGTGTGCCCTGCGATGGACTGGCGACCTGTCCAGGGTGTATTCCTGCCTTTCGCCCAATGTATGCTGGGATAGGCTCCAGCCCCCCTGTGACCCTGATCAGGATAAGCGGGTTCAGATAATGGATGGATGGAAGACCTGAAACCATTCAATGTGACAAATGTGCAATAATTGCAGAGACCAGGAAGGGGTGGGAGCAACATTTTTTCATGTCACTGTAACATGTCAAATTTTAAAAGTCCAATGTTGAGCAGTTGACCCTAAATAGAAGCCTGGCAAGGTTGCAGCAGTATAGGAATACATACTTCAACACAAGCTAATTTTGCATGAATACCTGGCTCATTACATATTCCCTATATAACTTTCAGAGGAAAGGCTCTGCTTGAAGTTGTTAATTTCTGAAATCTGCTCAGCAACTGGAGTGCGTCGGTAGAGTTGGAATCCAGGTTTGGCACTTTCTTCGGTGGACTTCCGGCTGCTGTGGTTCCTGAAATGTGTTATCCAAGCCAATCAAATTGACTTATGTCACAAAATTAAAAAAACAAAGGGGCCCCTGAGTGACTCATCAGTCAAGGTGGCTACAGCATTTGCATGCTGGGCCATGTCGTCTTTTGTTCCAGCCTCCCCAATATGCCTGGCCAACTTAGGCCATGGTGAGTTCAGTGTTTAGTTTAGGTGTGCAGAGAAGCATCTCAGAATGTACAACATGTCAAACAGCAGAGGACGATGTCAGATTCCACTTTGGTCAGCCAAGGAAAGAAAGCTGAGGCTGCAGTCGGCACAGGCTCCCCAAAACTGGACAGTTGAAGACTAGAAAAACGTAAACGTGGTCTGATAAATCTTGATTTCTGCTGAGATAAACAGATGGTAGGGTCAGAACAGCATGAAACCATGGACCCAACCTGCCTTGTGTCAACAGTCCATGTTGATGGCGGTGGTGTAATGGTGTGGGGAATGTTTTCTTGGCACACTTTGGGCCCCTTAATACCAATCAATCATCACTTGAATGCCACAGCCTATTTGAGTATTGTTGCTGACCATGTGCATCCCTTCATGGCCACAATGTACCCATCTCCTAATGACTACTTCCAGCATGACAATGCACCATGTCACAAAGAAAAAATCTGCAGAAATTGCGTCATGCAATCATGTAAGCATGGAACAGAATCTCAAATTAATGTTCTCAACATCTTGTGGAATCAATGCTACGAAGAATTGAGGCTGTCCTGAATGCAAAGATGGATGCAAGGCATAAGTGTAGACAGAGTCTGCTAACTGGATTCCTATAGGACCTGCTCAATGACTCATGAACCTATGCTTGCCTATGGGGTTTTTTTTGGCACCAGAGCATGTGGACTGGGTACCTAAAACAAGGTATGAATAAGAATTTAAAAAATCTCGTAATTTCTTCTGTGGGGCTAAAATGACCCTGGAGAGTTAATTTGGTCAGTGTGAGTTTTTGACTATCCAAAAACTATCTAATAGTACAATTTCACTAGGATACTTTTGACTTCAATGGGGAAATGTGTTTCTGCCACCAGAGGCTTAATAAACTGCAATACCTCAGGTAACCACTGGAGTTTGGGGGGGAATGTCAAGCCTGGTTGCCTCAAATCCATCCATCCATCCATCCATTATCTGAACCCGCTTATCCTGATCAGGGTCGCAGGGGGGCTGGAGCCTATCCCAGCATACATTGGGCGAAAGGCAGGAATACACCCTGGACAGGTCGCCAGTCCATCGCAGGGCACACACACTCATACCTACGGGCAATTTAGACTCTCCAATCAGCCTAACGTGCATGTCTTTGGACTGTGGGAGGAAACCGGAGTACCCGGAGGAAACCCACGCAGACACGGGGAGAACATGCAAACTCCGCACAGAGAGGCCCCGGCCGACGGGGATTCGAACCCAGGACCTCCTTGCTGTGAGGCGGCAGTGCTACCCACTGCACCATCCGTCCCGCCCTTGCCTCAAATCCATGCGCTAAATAGTAGTTCTGTGGGGCCTACACAGTCACCATCTCTGTGGTGAATGCATCAGTGAAACCAATTGCCAAATACAAATTTGGCAGCAATAATTATTTCAAAGAATAGGACCGTCAACAACAAACTTGATCTTTACTTTCAGAGAAGGAAAAATGAACGTTGTACACAGGTACACAAAAAATATTGAGAAAATGTGAAGAGACTTAAGATACCCTCTTATTTAATTTGCCTAAATAACTGCATCAATCCACAGAGTAATACAACAGTGCTTTTAGAACAAACATAACCTCTAGAAAACAAGTCTGAATGGGAACAGATCTTAATGGAGTGGATACTCAAGCCTGTACAAGGTTTTTGAAGAAATAAAAGTATATAATAATCTTGCGTTAATTTCCCCCCATAAAACACTGACATTTAAGAGGCAGAAAATATTTTTCTGTATGCTCTTAAAAATGCAACCTGGGTAGTCAGACTGAGCAAATGCACATTATGGTCTTCGGAAAATGTGCACATGGTCTCCCAGCAACACCTTGTGTGCACTTTTACATTTCTCATACGGCTATATTCCTCAACAAAGTAGGTTATACTAGATTAAATTCCTTCACTGAAATTCATCAGACATAGCAATTCAAGGACAATTAATATGGAATCAGAACTTGTTTTCTGAGGAATTAATACATACTGCAATTTCATGGGGCAAAAGGTGATGTGAATGTTATGTTGTGCCAACACATTTTTGAAAGCGTAAGTCAGACAATCAACCAAAAGGGAAGGACGTTTGTGTATCCATAAATTGTTTTGTGGGATTACATGGACACCTCAATTTTCATAGCCAACCTAAAAACATGAGCATTATGTTCTTAATAATCAATATTTACTTGCCTCTGATGAGCTACATTTCTAATATTCAAAACAGGAAAGGTGCAGTATTATCTAACAGTATACAGGGAAGAGGTAGGCCAGTTAATTGACAGTGGTTTAAATCAGGCAGTACCAGAGTATAACATCAGCCTGTCTCAAAGAAAATTTGTGTTCAGTGATGTGAAGCAAAAAAAGTTAACCTTTTTCTGGAAGTAGGTGATTTCTGCCATTAGCCTGGAAAAGTAAATACTGTCTGCACTGTGATGTACTGCTCATTGAAGAACTTACCTTTGCAATTAGAGTGTTGTATGCGCACCAAATAAAATTGAAAATGTGCATAGTTGCATTTAGTTGTCACTGAAACTATGATTAGTTCTTTATTTTCAATTTAAGATACTGTTAAGACACCATTCAAATTACAATGTCAAAATGTGGGGAAAGGAATCTTCACAAGTGGACAAATTCAAAGCCTTAATTCTAAGTTACATCAGAAAGTTCACTGCATTCACACTCAAATGCATTTGACCCCAAGTCTTAAGTTAATTACAACTCTGAACACTGGCTGGTGAGGTTATGATGATGTCATTTCAACATAGGCATGAATACCTCAGACCTAATTGCACGCTTCCTCACATTAACAGTCAAAATTCAGCCGGGCTTCAGCACTTGACAGCAACTGTCCAAATGCACAAGAGTTTGCTTCACCCTTTAATGCCGCACTCACCAGAAGTCATCAATCAACCAATAAGGGTAGTTAATATCTGATCCAGGTTTGGGGTTCGTGTTTGTTTCCCACCCCACCCACCCATCCTACCGGCATCAAGAGCATATTTCACACCTCTCTCCAGAACTGTGAACAGTTTCATTCCCTCCATTAACATACAGAGGAACACATTTTCCCCTATAGGTCCTTGTAGCCAGTCTCCCACTTCCTTGTGGCCCTTACAAACCAATTTTGATGGCTTTTAATGCAAATGCAAATTAACCGGATAATGTCTCATGGTATTGAATGAGACGCTATGATAATACCAAAAAAAGAGACCCAAAGGCATGAGAAGCTAGGTAAGGCCGACCGCTCGCCTAGCCAGACACTCGTAGCTAGACCACGCTCTCACGGTTGGCGGGCACCAGAACAGCCCTGCGGCAGATGGGGCAGGTGGAGTTTTCGGAGAGCCAGCGGTCGATGCAGTGAATGTGGTACTCGTGGGAGCAGGGTAGCTTGCGCAGCTTGTTGCCCTGAGCGTACTCCGTGATGCACACGCTGCAGGTCTTCAGGGCGTCGTTCTCGCCGAAGTTACGGGTGGAGAGGTTGTCGATCTGTTCTTTGGTGAGGCCCCGCGGCTGGTCATCCTCGTCATCGTTGAGCAGGAAGAAGTGCGCCAGACGGAGGAAGGGTAGGGAGCCCGGCTCCTCCAGGCTAATGGGGCCCCGGGGTCCCGCCCGGCCCTCCCTGCCGGCCCCGGCAGCAGGCGCGCCGGCCTCCGCGGCCCTCTCATCTGTCCGTGGCTCAGGGCTGTCGGCGCTAACGGAGGCCGCCGGCGCCGCCGTCGCGTCGGGGTTGAGAAGTGCATCTCCGTGTTCCGGAGGGGGGTTGGGCCCCCGGTTGGAGTCAGAGGAATCCGAGTCGGAGTCCATGAAGTAGCTGAGCTCCCCGAAGCCCGTCATGATCTGCCGGATCATGGACTGCAGGGCCATGGAGGTGGCCTCATTGAGCCCCGCGTCCGAGATGCGGCGTATGGGGATGCGGATGGTGCTGACGTAGGTGCGCACGCCGGCCCGCTCCGAGCGCGAGAAGGTCCGGCGGAAGCCGCCACGCTCGCTCTCGTAAAGGAAGGTGTTGTTGGAGGTCTGCGAGCGGGAGCGGGTGCGGCTGGCAATGCTGTCCCTCTGCCGGTACTCCCCTGGCCGCACTCTCCGCACCTGCAGGTCCAGCATGATGGTGGGAGGGCGACGGCCGGCCGCCCCTCCCACCCCGGCCTGGGGCTCCGCCTCAGGGGCCGCAGCCACCACCGCGGGAGGGTCTACCGTCGCCGCCCCGCCTGGCGGGGCATCGTGCTCGGCCGGGCTCTGCCGGGACAGGATGTGCTGACGAGTCCTGGAGCTGCCCTCCACCACCGCCTCCGGGAGGGGCTCCGGGGCCAGGAGAGCGGCCCCTAGAGGAGAGCGGCTCCTCTCGCTGCGAGCCCTGGTCCTGCGCTGCTCCGGGCTGCGGCTGCGTGCCCGTCTCTGGCCTCTGCGCGGCGGGTCCTCAGCTCTGGGCCTGGGGGGAGGAGGGCTCTGGACCTGGTGGCTAAACGACTGGGTCACGGGGGATCGAGGAGGAGGAGGAGGAGGAGGAGGAGGAGGAGGGGGGGGGGGGGTCCTCGGCCCTGGGAGGAGGCGGAGCCTGGACCTGTTGGCTAAAGGACTGGGTCACAGGGGGTCTGCGAGGCTCAATTGGCTCGTCAGGCCCGGGAGTAGGCGGGACCTGTACCCGATAACTAAAAGACTGAGTCACAGGGAGTCCCCTGGGCCTGGGGGCAGGCACAGCTTGGACCTGAGGGCTATCGGGTAGGACCACGGAAGGAGTCTCAGATCTGGGGAGATCCGGTTCGGGTTCCACGATAACAGCCAGCTCCTCCACAACCGGCTCCTCCACCACCTCTGCGGTCTCCATGGGCATTTCAGGCTCCGCCACCAGCCCCACTGGCTCCTCCCCTTCCCCTTCCGCCTGCTCCCCCTCCTCATTCCTCGCCTGTTGCTCAGCAATGTTGCGGTTGACGTTGATCTCCAGGCTGAAGCGGAAGTCACCACTGCTGGGGTTGGTCCTGCTCACCGCTCGCCATGACTGGTTCCCTCGGTGGCCACTCCTGGTCGTGTTGCCTGTTCGTCTCACAGTGTTCAGCCAATCCAGAAGGGAGTCCCCATTAGAACCTTCCTCTTGGCCCTCTGGTCCTACTGGGGGAAAAATATATATATATATTTAAAGAATTTAATACTAATTTAAACAGAGGTTGACTCTGCTCTCCTGATTTCAGTGGGGAGATCATTCCACCACTGAGAGGGTCAGAACAAAGTTGGCAGGGTACTCTTAATGGAAGGTACAGTGTGGAAAAGAGTGGTTGGGCAGGAGTATAAGTTTGGTAACAGGCTGCAGGTAAGATAGTGCCACTACTCTTGCTGCCCCATAGGATAGGCCTAGAGGTTCAAATTTTATTTAGGCGACCAATGATAGCCGGTGGAGGAAAATGGGGAGGCATGATGTGTGAATTTCGGCTGATTGTACATGAAATGGGCAGCAGCATTCTATGCTGTTTAAATGCAAACTATAGCCTTAACCACCGTTGTCTATATTGTGACATTGAAATACCTCCAGCCTCTTCGGTCCTGCTTTCACCGGTGTTCAACTGTTCAGGCCCATCTTTGATTTGCTGAAGGCGACTCAACAGCTCCTCTTCGGTTATCTCACCTGAGAGAGGAAGAACACACTGTTAGCAGCAGTATCAACTCCACACTGCCCCACTTTAAGCAGTAGAAGCTGGTGCCCAATAGAGCGGTTGGGGTGAAAATGGCAACAAAAACGAAAAAAACAAGAGCATAAAGAAGAAACACTACATGTTGGATATTCTCCAGACACAATAATCAAGTGGCTCTAGAGAATTAAGTTCAGCATATGTTGATTGCTGAAGTTGATTAGCCTGATCTGAAATCATAGGAATAATAGAGGAAAGCTTGTGCTTATTACTGCAGTAGATGCCCATATAGCCGTAATCCTCCATGTAAAACAGCACCAGGACAATACAGAAAGCTACCAGGCTGACCAGCAGAAGTACAGCCCATCCAATGCCATCTCCTGGAAGGGCAGCCAGCCAGTCAATGCTACAAATGTACCTTTGTTTCCACTCTCCTTGGGACAGAAATGATTTGGAATCATAAAGGGTCACCATACATTCACACTAACACACAACTCAAAACAGGGGCTTACCTAATCAAAATAAATGCTACAAGCACTTCATATGACCTTCTGTAATAAATTAAAGTAAAAATTCACTGCCGTGTACCATCAAGAGTGCTAGTTCACTCACTGTACAGGCCCGGTCAGACCACAGTAATGGGTAGCTTAGAAGTCGACATATCATGCATTTCCAGGATGACCACCACTTCATATGGACTATTCCTCAGTGTTGGTGACTTCAACTTAGTTGCCAGTATGATTACAAAATGGACCTGCAGGGAGAAACCAAGAGTTTGACTGACTGCAGTTCTTTGTTGTAGCACCACTGGTCCCTTGTAGTTTTGTTAGAGTGCAGGAAAGGGTTACATGGTGAGGTCACATTTGATGCAGGAGTTATTTTATCACGGTACAGTGACATGTGTGTGTCAACAACATGGTTACAAATATATCCTGAAATTGTCACAAAAAAAAAAAGTAGGCCAGAATTTCCTGCACCAATAACATCAGCTCTTACCACAAGTGACACTTATCATAACTGAAAAGTCAGACACATTCCTCATAATACTTATACACAATTATTTCAAGGGGTCAGCCCTATTGTTAATGTAACTTTGGGGGGGGGGAAAGCACGAAACATAAAAACGATTGCATTTAGCTATAAATCTAACTTCAGACGTTTTGCATCTTTCCGCTTCCCTGTTCAAAACTACTTTGCGAGGACACTAAAGGTGTACACTTTTGAAGGATACACCATTTGCCAGGAGAGCTAACAAGGTGCTTCTAATAAATAAATTTATTGACGCTTGACTGGGTCAATATCCACTTAGACTTCAACATTATTGTTTCCATAGGGATAATGTTTTCAGTTAAAGGTAACGGTGTATCACACAAAGACCACAGAACGAGTACTATATCCAGAGGAGTCACATTCAGGGATAAGCTTTCTTAGGTCAAAAGAACAGAGTTAAAGCTAACGGATGCTCGGAGACCAGATTCCAACACCTCAATTCATGCCCAAAACCCCACCCAGTTGGTCTTAGATGGACCGATAGGTTTCCTACCAGGAGTGCCGAGAAGATTGTTGTCTCTCATAAGCCGGTAGTCCTCCTCGCTAAGGTTGTTCACGAACTGGTAAAAGGCTTCCTCTCTGTCCAGTCGATCCAGCTGCCTTCTACGCTGGGCGTCCGGCTGCTCGCTGCCACCTTGCTCTGAACTGTCCGAGTTTTCCATCGCCGTTCAGAGAGGGGGTCCGGGGCAACAGGCTAAATCCAGCTGAGGGCCGCAGGAAAGAGGGCGATCAGAACGACCTGCATCGTCACAAAAGCTGTCATTTCAAATGCTGCCAATAGCTTGCAACAGCTAACAGTAAAGCCGTTCCCAGTAGAAAAGCGAAACGTAAAAGGTACATTAATTAAAACCACACTTAGTAATTCGACAGGTATTAACGTTACAATAATTTGATCCAATACGATTCATTCTGATATGAAATGGAAATTAATGACAGCACAGTTACTAACTATTATTTAGTAACTTAATCAAGCAAGACAGAGGTGTCAGGACAAGGTTAACACTAAACATTCATAGGTGCAATCAAAATGCGTGAGCGGATCACCTCCTTGCGTCATTCACACTCAATCGTGGAAATAAAACCTCCCTGCATTAATGAATGTGTTGGTTATAGAGTCAAATTCAAAAATCGGCCATGTTAGCGAGCTAACGTTAGGCTAAGTGAAGCTGAAATGTTTTATTGGAAAGCAGCCAGCTAACAATTAGCGGTACTTGCCACTTAGGTAGCCAGTCAGCCAGACAGTTAACAAGCAAACGACTGGGTTTACGTTAAAACCATATCCAAGTCAAAATTCAATCCTGATTAAGCGATCGAAGTTAGACATTTCGTTAACGAATTAACGTTACCGAACCAAAGGACAGACAAAATGGCATCACGCAGACAAGCTAACGTTAGCCTACATTGACCCACATAAAGTACACATTTATCTTAACATTAACGTTGCTTCCAGGAATACTTCGTTAAAACGAGCAAATAGCTAACTTGGTAGTTAGACGCCAAGTAACGATAAACTGACACTCGTTTTAGTGTAGGTTTCCTTAGGATTAAGCTAACTAATGCTAACTAGCCACTTCACAGTGTCGCAATGAAAGCAATCTATCCTTAGTGAAGATCCACGGCCAATGAATAAAAAGCATGACATGAAGAGCGGAAGATTCGCTCCAACGTAAACTACAGCATATGTTACAGAAATAGCTCGTTAGCCACACGAAAAATCATGTGGAACTCTCCAAATCGTCGATTGTTGAATAGGGATAACGTTCGTTAGCTCCCTAAATGAAAGGCCCCACAACTTCCGATATCACGTAGCTGCTAGCTCAACCCAATAACAGCTGCTGGACAGCTAACTAGCCAGCTATGCTAGTTAGCTAACGTTAAGTGAAAAAAACAAACAAGGAGTTAGCCGTTATCTCGTTTAGAAAAGCCTTTTACTTCGTCCGTTAAAATAAAATTCAGAAGAATTCGTACTGAATAGATTTGGAGTCAGACCGCATCAAATATACCTGCTTAAATCAGCTGTCGGACGCTGTTGTTTTGTACTTTTGTTGTTTTTTCTCTTTCGGGCTTGGTTTAGCCTGACTACGTATCAGGACGCCATTTTCTCCACTGTGAAATCTTCCGGAAACTGGGGGAGTAGGACACGGAAATACAGCATAGACAGAAAACAGATCTGTCACGTTTCTTGCGGTGCCCTCGCGTGGTAGGAGGGAAGAAGGGCACGTTCTGCTGTAACGTTAATCTTGTATCTTAACCACGTAGAATAGAAAACTAAAATCTTTCTTTGAAAAATTCTCGCAACGTTTTTTTTTTTTCACTAAATAAATAAAACAACTTGTCATTTCTAGATTCACACTATATTGCAGCTGTGTGCACTGGTGCCTTGTTCTTACTCTTTTTGTGCAGCTTTGTCAAAGCCAGAGAGAGAGAGAATATCAACAAGCAATACGTAGTAATGTTATCTTTATTGCAATTTTCTATTATAACAACGTTAATATGTTGAATTCCAGTTAACTCAATAATATATAACACCAGGCATTGTATGAAGAACAGTGAAACATTAAGTGACAGTAGTGTCATACAATTAATTTGCAGAAGGACAGTGAAAGTGTGCCCTGAAAATCGTATAGTGTCTTCTACAAACTTTGTAATTTCACTATGTGTGCTTAATTTAGTATGAGGACAAATGAAACAGAAATACTACACTGCACAGGGACATCGACTGCAGTGCAGCTACTGCAACAGATTACTGGTTTGATTGCACTCTTGAGCAAAGTACTTCAAATAAAGTAAGTCTTTGTAAAAAGAAAACAATAAAATGCCATTTGGGTGAACTGTCTCATTATTTGGGTGAAAAGCTAAACCCAGTTCTCTTTACATTTGGTCCCCAGAGCAAGTTGGTAATTTTTGTCATGCCCTGTCCAAAAAATCAATAGTAAAAAAAAAAAAAGAATGATTCAAATGCAATTAAATTACTGCGGACAGCACAATCCCACATCATAGGGAACATCTCAAGCTGCCATCACTGACAGCTACGGATCACTGTCAGGGTAAGTCACCAGGAACAAAGACACATTTTGTCAGTGAAAGTGAATCTGTCTCCTTGATTTGTATTCATGCTAACACATGACCTTTGGGTCTGCATAGGTCAACGCATCTTGCCAACTTGACTCTCACTCACGTTAGTTCCTGATGTACCCAGAAAATGTCTTGAGGCAGTGCTGAAATAAGTGTAGCTATTTTCAAGATGGGGAAACATCTGAATATGTGTGTGTGTGTGTGTGTGTGTGTGTGTGTGTGTGTGTGTGTGCGTGTGTGTGTATTTCAGGAGGTGCACACAGAGTGGAAGAGGTGCTATACATGCATATGTCATATTACAGTGAAAAGCCTTTCCAGTGATCCAAACTATACATTTTCTAATAATGAAAGCAACTCTCTGCAAACAGATAAGATGACACATTGTCTTAGATCAGCCACATGAGGGAATGTCTTTCTCACCCTGTGTTATTGAAGGGTGGCGGAGAAGCAAGTCATTGAATCAGTGAGAGAAGGACAGGAGGGAGGGCACTCATATGATTTCCACCCCAAGGGATGATATTGTATGTCTTAGATTAAAACAGTCACATATCGTTATTGTCAATGGTATTTCAATCTACCCAAATTGCTACATTTTAACTTGGTATGGGAGCTGTGCCAGAGGCATTTCACAGTATGGGAGGAGGGTGGCAGATATATCAGAAAAAGAGTATATGAAATGGTATGAGCAGTGATGACATCCTGAAACAAGTCCAGTTTGTATGCCAATGATGCACACTAAATTAACATTGTTCCATATACATATACAATTCCAAAAAAGCACACTGTATATAACAGATTTAATATTTAGGATAAAATAGTATTAATGTTGAGGTTAACTCAAATGATTATGTATTTAGCTAATATTTTATTATATTTTGCTTGAATTGCCCAGAAAGGGTATTGTTCTTTTCTCATTCATTGACTTACTGATTGACGAAGGGAATAGCTCAACGATTGTAATGGCAGTACACCACTAGAGGGCAGAAAAGAAGTCTGTCTGTGCTCAGGTTTTTGTTATGCATTAAGGATGTTTTTGGGAGACATCATAGATTGATTGTGATAGTAGTGTGCCAGAGAGAGTGACAAGCCTTTTTCTGCAACTTCAAGCTCCACAGTAAACTTTATCTAAAGAGATATTTTCAGGGACAGTTACCTTTAACAAAAAAAAAGGAAAGAAAGAAAGAAAGAAAGAAAAAGAAAAAAGACCAAGACCTTCAAAACTAACACTGTGAATTGCACAAAGGGAGGATTCCTCTTAGAGAGGGAGTTATTGGGAATCAATTTAATTATTTGGCCCAGTTGGTTTCACAAGCAGCTGAGTACTGTTGTCAGTGTGCTTCTAGGTAGGATACTTTATGGCATTTACCAGAGCAAGTGGCTTTTCCTGTGGATTGCAGGTTTGTTCCTGCACCAAGTGGTAGTGGGAATGGGGGGATGTTGGGGGGGTGGGGGGGGGGGGGTTGTTTTTTCTGGGCGAATCATGCCTGCTTCATAAACTGTTCCTATTGCCCTCATACACCTCCACACAAAGCATCCCGCTCTGTGTGACACCAGGGCTGTCATCCTCTAATTTGTCTTGACACTTTTTTTCAAGCATCAACATTTATCTGCACGACTTGGCTGCAAGACAGAAGAGATTGAAGATAACTACTACTCTCTTTTTTCTTCCTTCCCCCTGCTATTCCACGAGGCCATTTCAAAACACCTCAATCAAACTTTAGAGAGGCATCTTGTTTCTTTGAGGAAAAATTCAATAGGGGAAGTGAAGTCTATAGGAATGAGAGGGTGTCAAAGTCTATCTTCTGTTCCTTTAGGAATGGAAAAGAAATGCCACCAACACACACTCCTGAAACAAGGCTTCTGAAGACTTGCAAAAGCTGATATATGGAAACATATCCAGAGCAACATTGAAATTAAAATGCAAATTTTCAGAAAGATAACCTGTTTGGTTTTGTTTTACAAGTCAGAATTACTCCATATATTTCTAAAACAAAGTTACAGAGGCTCAAAACTCAAACAAAGTGAAAGTGGAAGCTTTTTTTTTCTCACTGAAACAATTTTCTGTTTTTGACTGGGTTTATTGTGGCGTGACTAGTGCACTTAGAAACAAAATGTAGCCACATCCACAACATTCAACAAATCCCCTTTCAATTTGTATGACAGTATAACCAAAAATGTTTTTTCTAGGCTATATCTAGGCCGTTTTCCAAAAAGGCCAAAAAGTAAAAGTATACTGGGAAAGTAAATTATATTATGGGTCTTTGAGGTGCACATTACTGCATTTTGCTTACAAAACTATACAACACATTTAATCAGGAAAAAAAAGTGTTTGTACTTCCCCCCACTGTTTTTGCTGAAGCGCAACAGTCTCAGCATGCATATTGAAAATGCTATGGTTTTGTCATGCAGGCAAAACAATGCTGTGTTGTTTTATGAAGCCTAACAAACTATACATCATTGAGACTGTAATGTCATTAGCTAAAATGCTTTTTAGTCGTCACTTCAATAACATGCCCGTAGCTGGTTCTTTGATGAGCTAAAGTTAAACAGAATTTTTAGCCCTTTATCATTTCATTTTCATATTTTATGGCACAAGGGTGACATAAATCAAATTAAATCACATTGCTTCCATTTGCATTATCATTTTCACGTGGTCACACAGAAACCCTACCATGAAATTATCAAATTGATAATGTAAATCCTCCTTTGCATTTTCATTTTCAAAGTCAAGAGACCTGTCAATCATACTGTGTAGGTGGGGGCTCAAAGAAATGGGTGTTACTTCCACCACATTTGTTTTGTGGGGGGGTTTTACTTACAGACAGATATATGGAATCGTAGTGTGTGCCCTACTCCACACCAGATTCACAAAAGCAATGAAAATACCAGCTTCGTTTTTACCAACGTCATTTACCCGGTTTCTTTTCAAGTTCACAAGTTCTGTGATCCATTCCCAAACTCAAGGGAACTAGCTGCAGTAGCTAGCAGCCTAGCCACCAGCCAGGCACTCCAACAGAGACTTCATGGTTGGGTTTGAACTGCCCCTGTAACACTGACAGATCTTTTGACTTCAAAAATTAAAATGCAAAGGAGGGTTTGCATTATCAATTAGATTTTTGGCATGGTTTTTGCATGAACATGTGAAAATGATAATGCAAATGGAAACATTGTAATTTCATTCGATTCACTTTTGTGCCGTGAAAACATGAACTGATAAAGTGTCACGTTTCAGGTCTGTCTTGCCATGTTTTATGTTTATTCATTTTGTCTTAGTCATGTATTGTCTTATAATGTATTATGTTAGTCTAGGTTCGCCATGTTGTTTAGTTTATTTCTTGTTAAGATTTATTTTCTCGTAATGTCTAGTTATGTTTCGTTATGATTATATTACCTTGTTATGTTGAGTGGTTATCGTCTTAGTTTCGTTTTGTGTGATGTTTTGATTTATGTTTATTGTTACGTAGACTGGTTACTGTTTAAACATACACTTTTACATGTCTTTCCGCAAACCTTGCGTTCCGCCTTTTCTCTCTCTCTTTCTGTCATTCACACCCTAATTGTTTCCATTTGTCTATTTACTAAAACTACTAATGCTAGATCAGGATTGGGTAGAACTGACAAACTAATCATGTGTTCATGTTACCTTACGTTTCTCGTGCATGTCATTTACTAATTTACTAATGCTAGGACAGGATAGGTTTATTACTAACGATTACTAATTACCTTGTTAAACTTCTCATCTATCGCACCTGTTTTTCATTTCCTTGCTGCTCTCTAACTAATTGTCTACACCTGTCTACACCCGCATTTATAGCCCAGTCGCATTACTGCTCTTCGCAAAATTGTCTGCCTCTTTTTTCAACGCAACTCTTGAGCATTATTACTGATTGATTCACCTTAAGATCCAAGCCTGTTTTACCGACCATTGTTGATTGATTTCTGTTTCGTTGACCATCGTTTGTTTTTTGACCACGTCTTCGCCTACTGCTTTTGTACCTTTGCCTCGCTGATTGTTTCATGGTTTCGACTTCCGCATCGCCCTCGACTACGACTCTGCCTGCCGTCCGTCTGTACTTCTGCCCCGCTGACGGCTCTCCTGCTTCCGGACCTTCCTGCACGTCTACCGACTACGAGTTTGCCTCTTCCCTCGGCACCGTGCTTTTTGTTTGTTTATTGTTTGTTTGGCTGGATCTACGTGTATGGACTTTGCTTGTGTTGACTACGCTCCTGGGATTCGTCCCGAATAAAGCCCTGACGGGACTTTATCTTATCATTGTTTCTGAATCGTGCATTTTGGGTCCAACCCCCACGCACCCGTCTCAGAACAATTTCGCCAACATGGACCCGGCTGACTCAACCGCCATGTTCTACGCCCTCCAGCAACAAGGCGTCATCATCCAGCAGCACTCTCAAGGAATCTCAGAACTTCGTCTGGAGATTCGAGAGCTGTGTGCGGAGATGAAGAGCCTCGCCATTGCGGTTCAGCCACACCCACTGGAAGAACCTGCCAACCCGCCTGCACCTCCACCTTCCAACCCCATGGGAACCTGGCAATTCCGGGAGCCACAACAACCCCCCCCGGAGAGGTTCGGCGGAGAACCTGAGAGATGCAAGGCGTTCCTGCTCCAGTGTGACTTTGTGTTCCTGCAGCAACCTCAGACCTACAACAGCGATGACCGCCGGATCAGCTACGTGATGGGATTACTAAAGGGGAGAGCCTTGGACTGGGCGACAGCTGTGTGGTCCGGGGGTTCATTCCCTCCCCGGTATCCCGAGTTCGCCGAGGAGATCCGCAACGTCCTCCAGCATGCATCCAGTGACCAAGAGCCATCCCAGTGTCTGATCGTCCTTCGCCAAGGCAGGAAAACTGCGGCGGACCATTCCATTGACTTCCGCACTCTCGCGGCAGCCACCAACTGGAATGATGCGGCTCTTGCAAACCTGTTCCTGGCCAGTCTGAGTGAGGCACTCCAGGACGAGTTGGCACGTCTCAAACCCATCATCCAGTTCGACCCACTCGTCCGTGCCGCCATCCGTTTGGACAACCGTGCCAGACAACGCCGGACTGAGAGACAGGTCCCACCCACCCAGGCTTACCCCAGGCAAGGGTCAAGTTCCCGACCGGAGGAGAAGCTAGCCAAAGTAGTCGAACCCATGGACCTTTCCCGTGCATGCATGAAAGTATCACCTGAGGAACGGACACGTTGGAGAGCAACCGGTTCATGCTTCTATTGTGGCAGGCTGGGACACACCCAGGTTCGTTGCACCCTCCGGTCCAAGAACTCTGCCACATCTGTTGAGGTGAAAGTGCTCAACAGATATGAAGGGGCTGCCAGGAACAACCATCGATCCACGCTTACGGCCATGTTGATGCTTCCTGACAGAGCAATCCAGGTTAACGCGTTGGTGGATTCTGGAGCTGACGCAAACCTCATAGACGAAGTGATGGTAATGGAATTGGACATTCCCACCCTCCCACTACCCCACCCCGAGAATGCTCGGTCATTGGACGGAAAGATGTTCTGCCGCATGACCCACATCACCAAACCCATTCAGCTGATCATTTCTGGAAACCACCACGAGATGATTCAGTTCCATGTCCGGTCCCCTAACGACCAACTCATTTTGGGATTACCCTGGCTCCAGAGACACAACCCCACCATTGACTGGAGTTCATGCCAGATTCAAGCTTGGAGTCGTGAGTGTCACCAATCCTGTCTACGATCCGCTCCTGCACCAGCAGAGGGTGCACCCAACCCACTACAAATCCCCAAGCCCTCCCTGGAGAAGGTGCCCACCCCTTACCATGACCTAGGCACGGTCTTCTCCAAGACACAGGCACAGACGCTTCCCCCTCATCGACCCTACGACTGCGCCATCAAGCTGCTACCCGGTTCCACACTCCCCTCAAGCTGTCTATACAAGGTCTCCAGACCTGAGAGAGAGGCTATGGAGAAATACATCCGGGACTGCCTAGCCAATGGACTGATTCGCCCATCCTCCTCACCTGTGGGCGTCGGGTTCTTCTTCGTGCAGAAGAAGGATGGCTCATTGCGTCCCTGTATTGACTTCAGGGAACTTAACAACATTACTATAAAGAACATTGGCCAAATATTGGCCAAATGCCAATAATGAACAAATACCCTCTGCCATTGATGGACTCTGCCTTTCACTCTCTACACGATGCCACGATCTTCACCAAGTTAGACCTACGCAATGCCTACCATCTGGTTCATATCCGAGAAGGTGATGAGTGGAAAACCGCTTTCATTACCTCCCTGGGACATTTTGAGTACCTGGTCATGCCATTCGGCCTCACTAACGCATCTGCCGTGTTCCAGGCGTTGGTCAATGATGTTCTTCGGGACTTACTGGGCCGACACGTATTTGTTTACCTGGACGACATTCTAATTTACTCCACCAATGCCAAAGAACATGAGATTCACGTCAGGCAAGTTCTCCAGAGACTTTTGGAGAACAAATTGTTTGTCAAGGCGGAGAAGTGTGTCTTCCACACCGACACGGTCGAGTTCCTTGGCTTCATTCTGGAGAAGGGACAGATCAGGGCGGATCCCAAGAAGATTCAAGCGGTCACTGACTGGCCTACGCCTTCCACCCGGAAACAACTCCAACGCTTCTTGGGATTCACCAACTTTTACCGCAGATTCGTAAGATCATACAGCCAAGTTGTCTCCCCCCTCACCAAGGTCACATCCACTGCCATGTCTTTCCGTTGGGGCCCCGAAGCTGATGGGGCATTTGTAAAGATTAAGAGACTGTTCTCTGCCGCCCTTATCCTGGTGCACCCCGATCCCACTCGCTAGTTTATTGTGGAGACCGATGCATCTGACACTGGGGTGGGAGCCGTGCTGTCACAAGTCTCTGCCTCCGACAACCGGTTACACCCATGTGCTTTCTTCTCCAAGAAGCTCTCACCAGTGGAGAGAAATTATGACGTGGGAAATCAAGAACTCCTCGCAGTCAAACTGGCACTAGAGGTGTGGAGGCATTGGCTGGAGGGATCCGAGAAGCCTTTCATTGTCTGGACCGACCATAAGAACTTGGCGTACCTCCAGACGGCCAAAATACTGAACTCACGCCAAGCCAGATGGGCACTGTTCTTCGGGAGGTTCAACTTCACTCTCACTTACCGCCCAGGTTCTAAGAACGTCAAGCCAGATGCCCTATCCCGACAATTCGACACCTGTCCTGAGCGTGAGGCACCTGAGAACATCCTCCCGGGTTCCTGCACTGTCGCATCCGTAACCTGGAAGATCGAGGCAGTTATCCAGAGGGCTCTACGAGAGGAACCCGATCCCAGGTCCAACCCAGGAATACGTCTCTATGTTCCATCAGCTGCTCGGACACAGGTGCTCCAATGGGCTCATTCGTCCCTCTTGTCCTGCCATCCCGGCTTTACCCGCACCTTGGCGGTGCTTAAGCGGAAGTTCTGGTGGAGCTCCATGATCCCTGACACCAGGCGCTTCATCAAGTCATGCACCACCTGTGCCAGAAGCAAGGCCTCCCACCAAGCCTCTGCTGGTCAGCTCCAACCTCTGCCCGTGCCCAGCCGACCCTGGAGCCACATTGGGGTGGACTTTGTCACCGGACTTCCACCTTCCGAAGGTAACACCACCATCCTCACCGTGGTGGATCACTTTAGTAAAGCAGCCCACTTCATCCCCCTACCTGGATTACCCACCTCCCAAGAGGCCGCGGACGTATTAATAAAGGAAGTGTTTTGCATCCATGGAATCCCCTCAGACATTGTATCCGACCGGGGCCCACAATTCATTTCTCAAGTGTGGAAAGCTTTCCGCCTGGCCCTCGGTGCCACGGCCAGCCTCTCACCCAGCTATCACCCCCAGTCCAATGGGCAAACCGAGAGGGCCAACCAGGATTTGGGAGCCGCACTTCGTTGTGTCTCAGCCCAGAATCCGGCTTCATGGAGCAAGATGCTCACCTGGGTTGAGTATGCGCACAACACCCCGCCCTGCGCCGCCACCGGAAAGTCTCCCTTCGAGATCTCTCTTGGCTACCAACCTCTGTTGTTTCCCGACCAAGAAACCAAGATCGCTGTTCCCTCCCTAGCCACCCACATGAAACGATGTGCCAAGATTTGGAGGGACGCCAAAGCCGCACTTTTACGCACGGCAGACCGTAATCGGCGTTTCGCTGATCGCCACCGCACTCCAACTCCAGCCTACAAACCAGGTGACTCCGTTTGGTTGTCCACTAAGGACATTCCCCTCCAAGCCACATCTCACAAACTGCAACCCCGCTTCATTGGCCCCTTTAAGATCCACAGCATTATTAACCCATCCTCTGTCAAACTGTCACTCCCTGCTTCACTTAAGATTCACCCCACATTCCACGTTTCATGTATTAAACCTGTATCTTCTCACCCCCTATGTCCCCCCGATCCCCCACCCCCTCCCCCCCGCATCATTGATAACCACCCTGCTTTTACTGTGAAAAGACTTTTGAACATTTGTAACAGGGGCCGTGGTGTGCAATATCTGGTTGACTGGGAGGGCTATAGCCCTGAGGAGCGTTCCTGGGTAGCTCCCAGTCTCATCCTAGATAAAACGTTGATCAAGGACTTCCATCGCGACCACCCTGACAAATTCAAAGGACCGCCAGGAGTCGGTCTTTAAGGGGGGGGGTCCTGTCACGTTTCAGGTCTGTCTTGCCATGTTTTATGTTTATTCATTTTGTCTTAGTCACGTATTGTCTTATCATGTATTATGTTAGTCTAGGTTCGTCATGTTGTTTAGTTTACTTCTTGTTACGATTTATTTTCTCGTCATGTCTAGTTATGTTTTGTTACGATTATATTACCTTGTTATGTTGAGTGGTTATCGTCTTAGTTTCGTTTTGTGTGATGTTTTGATTTATGTTTATTGTTACGTAGACTGGCTACTGTTTAAACATACACTTTTACATGTCTTTCCGCAAACCTTGCATTCCGCCTTTTCTCTCTCTCGCTTTCTGTCATTCACACCCTAATTGTTTCCATTTGTCTATTTACTAAAACTACTAATGCTAGATCAGGATTGGGTAGAACTAACAAACTAATCATGTGTTCATGTTACCTTACGTTTCTCGTGCATGTCATTTACTAATTTACTAATGCTAGGGCAGGATAGGTTTATTACTAACGATTACTAATTACCTTGTTAAACTTCTCATCTATCGCACCTGTTTTTCATTTCCTTGCTGCTCTCTAACTAATTGTCTACACCTGTCTACACCCGCATTTATAGCCCAGTCGCATTACTGCTCTTTGCAAAATTGTCTGCCTCTTGTTTACAACGCAACTCTTGAGCATTATTACTGATTGATTCACGTTAAGATCCAAGCCTGTTTTACCGACCATTGTTGATTGATTTATGTTTCGTTGACCATCGTTTGTTTTTTGACCACGTCTTCGCCTACCGTTTTTGTACCTTTGCCTCGCTGATTGTTTCATGGTTTCGACTTCTGCATCGCCCTCGACTACGACTCTGCCTGCCGTCCGCCTGTACTTCTGCCCCGCTGACGGCTCTCCTGCTACCGGACCTTCCTGCACGTCTACCGACTACGAGTTTGCCTCTTCCCTTGGCACCGTGCTTTTTGTTTGTTTATTGTTCGTTTGGCTGGATCTATGTGTATGGACTTTGCTTGTGTTGACTACGCTCCTGGGATTCGTCCCGAATAAAGCCCTGACGGGACTTTATCTTATCATTGTTTCTGAGTCGTGCATTTTGGGTCCAACCCCCACGCACCCGTCTCATAAAGGGCCACATGAATTATCATTTGATTTTTGCCATGGATAATGTGGATAGTGACTTGGCCCGATTTGTATATCGATGAGCATCTGTATTTTGATAAATACATTATCAAAATATAACATTATTTTTCAGTACACTTATTAATAAGCTGCAGGCCTACTGTTGAATCATAAATCGTATGGAAAATTGTGGCATATGCTTGACTTGGTGATGGGGGTTGGGAATTTGACAAAACGTCAATCAATATATTAGTATACTAGATGGACCTCAATCAAGGGGAGAGCAAAGAGAGGTTCAGAAGGATTCAGGAAGGGAAGTGAGAACACATTCTTTCAGCATTTGTATTCACTCGAAAACAAGAAGAAAAAAAAAGCTTCCACTGTGCTTAGGATTCTGTAACTTTGCTCCAGTAACATTGAGCATAATTCTGACTCACGGCCAAAAAATCCCCCAAGGGTTACCTTTTGAAAGAAACCAGGATTATTCCAATAGTATAAAGGGTTGAAAAATAGTAACAATTTTTTTGGGGTATGTCATTTTTAAGCTTTTTAACAGCATGTTTCATGGTTTGATGCCAAGCCAGGCCAAACAAATCAGATCAAGAAGGCAATGTGATTGGCCATAACATGTCTGACACATCTGCCTATGTGACTGGTTTTTGGCTTCAGCTTGACATGTATCTTAATGGACCCTAGGGATTCCTGCTACTGACATACAGTATGTTAGTTACAGCATCCCCTAGCTATGGACGGTGTTTAGATATATTTTGTCTTGCCTGTTCATGAGTTTAATTCCTGAAACACTTGATGGGTTCCTGACATTTGGCAGCAGATAGTGGCTGTGTGACTTTTTGATAATGAAGCCTTTTATATCTGCAGTGTTTCTCACTCATCTGAGATGTAAATTGTAACAGTCAACACAGAACACAATACAATAATACTTACGTGATTAATGTATGACAACGACTTGTATACTTGTTTACAAAATATGTACATTATAAATAGACAAATTAGCAATATTCTGACCTCATAGAATAGACTCATAGATTAAATGTACAGTATTGGGGCAGTTGGAAAATTACCCTGAAAATTACCCTGAAAATTACCCTGAAAACCCCTGAATCCTTGAAAAAACAGGGAATGTTTTTTTTAACCCACTGAATGTAATGTTTCAGCATTGTTTGTGTAAAATGATGTATGTGCACGCAAACATACTCTTTAGACTGGCAAAATAATGAGACACTCTTCTGAAAGCTGCATTCAAAAGCTTATTTTGATTTGTATATTTATTCCATAAACATTATTACAAAACTCAGCAAGTTACCAATGTTACATTATCACCATACAGGCTTGATCACAAATATTTAAAACCTTTGCAACAGTTACAACAAAAAACAAAATAATACTAGAATAATTTACATGAAAATCTATAAAACAGCAAAGAGTTCACAAATTTGTATTATTTTTTCCTCTGTTTTTTTGTCAGCTTATTTCTTATACACAATAGCACTACACTCCCACAACAAGATCAGCCTTTTTACAAAACTCCCAACAAAAATGTATAGATTTTTTCCATTTTTCTTTTTTGTCATTTGAATTTTGGTTTTTAAAACCAGAGACCTGTCATTATGCATCCTTTTCACTGCCTGTCCGAGGCACAAAAAAGGTTACACTCACACACACACACACAAACATACACGCATGCGCACACAGAAACAAACACACATGTGCGCACACACGCACGCACGCACGCACACACAAATACTTCACAACACTTTCTAAGAAAAATATACACTTACAAAATATGTTACAAATTGGCACACTGAAAAATATACAAGATTTCATGTCAAGAGTCCATTAAGAATCCTTCTGGTAACAACTCTAGACAATATTTATAAAGCTCAAAATTCTTTTCAAAGAAAAAAAGGCAAAACCAATTAATCCCAATTAATGTCAAAACCATGGTGTAAGTACATCAAACATAACATAACAATATATTATACATTCATAAAGAGGGCACAGAGAGAGTTGGGCTTTTCTTTGTCATTTTTTTTTCTGTCTTTGTCTCTCAGAAATGTAGATTTTGTGTGTGTGTGTGTGTGTGTGTGTGGGTGTATGTGCGCACATGCGCATGTTTGACTTTATCAGCACAAATAAGAGACAGCAGCTCTGCAGTGGCACCTTGTAAAAAAAAAATAATATTGGAAAATAGTACATTCAATTGACAGTAGGCAGAAATAAGAAAAGGCAGAGCACGGTGAGCCCATCGCCTCCTATACAGCATCCCATCAGCAGCTCACCCCTTTCCAAACCTGGCAGACTAGAGGACACAAAGGAGAACAGAGAGACAGTGAAGAAAATCTCATTAGGAATGTAACAGTGACCAAGGTCACAGCTTCCCTAAATGTTACTGTATTACCACACTGCCAGAGCAGCAAGGTGCCTTTTCTTAATTGGTCGATATTTATTCAAACCTTCCATTAAAAAAAGAACATTGATTATACAGCAAGAGTAGGCATTTACAGTGCATTCATTCACAGCAGTAAAAAACAAAAACAACAGATCATTTAAATACATTACATTTTTAATTGGTGATTCCAAATTGTGTGTGGGGGGCAATCGGAAGAAAATAAAATACTTTTTAAACAGAGGAAACACTGCATTTTTGCATAAAGACTGGTGGGTTTCTGTAATATGTAATGTGTACAGTGCAGCAGAAAGTAATGTGTTGTATCCTCATTGTGATCCTTTGACTATGGGCTGGTTTACATAACCCCAGTGCAGGGAGTGGGGATGACAGAGTTACTTCAAGAAGTTTACAGTATGTCAGATTAAAAAACTAGCATGCTTCATCGCACTCTGTCTAATCTAGTTTACAGGGAGTATGGTTCAACAGGTGCTGTCAAAAAGTGGTTGCAGTGAAGATTTCATTAACATGAGGGAAGCGCTGTGTAGACAGTAGCAGTTTAACAGTAGAGAGCATGCAGAGCACACAAAGGAAAAGGAAAAAGGAATATTTATCAGTGTTTTTTATGCATGTTTTTAATGTTGTATTCACTCAGTGATCTAACTATGAGCTGAATACCAATAATGCAACTGCACTCAGTGACCACTTTATTAGGTAGATCGGTACACCAGCGTGCAAATATTTCATCAGCCAATCATGTGGCAGCAACTAAATGCAGAAAAGCATGCAAATGTAGTCAAGAGGTTCAGATGTTTTTCAAACCATATGTTAACAGGGAAGCAATGATCTAAGTGACTTTGACCATGGAATGATTGTTGGTGCCAGACACGGTGGTTTGAGTAACTCAGAAATTGCTGATCTCCTGGGATTTTCACGCACAACAGTCTCTAGAGTTTGCAGAGAATTGTGTGGGAAAAAAAACATCCAGTGAGCAGCAGTTCCGCGGGCAAAAAAGTATTGTTAATGAGAGAGGTTAGAGGAGAAGGGCCAGACTGGTCAAAGAGGAAGGTGACAGTAACTCAAATAACCACACATTACAACAGTGGTATGCAGATGAGCATCTCTGAATGCACAATGTGTCAAACTTCTAAGTAGATAGGCTCGAACAGCAGAAGACCAATAAGTCAAAGTAAGTCTAATAAATACCTAATAAAGTGCTCACTGAGTGTATAAACCTCATCCTTTCAAAGAGCTATCAGATCCCTTTTTATGTTTCACCAGAACCTAGGAAGGAAGGTAGGAACTTGACACTATTAAAAAGATACTTAAAATGCAGTGATATTTGTTTGTATTTATTATAGAGGGGAAATTATATAGTCAATATGTGCTTTGTATAATTGCAAAATCAAGTAATAAAAATGCCATTTGAAATGTCTTTCCACAAATGTAGGAAGAATATGCAATAACCTGTGAGAACCTGCTGGTTATTTGTACAGGTGTCACTGGACAGATCATAGAGCGAACAGCCATCATTTAAATAGTAATACCACTGAATGGTCCTCAGTAGCGAAACTTCTGGCCATTGGGTTCATTTATATTTTCTATGCCTTTGGTAAAAATTCAAGCAGTGTCTTGTAAAAAATAATTTACAGCCTTGATAGAAAAGAACAGGAAAATTATTTCTTATGATTTTACTGAAAAGGTGCAAAATGATTAGAAAATGAATGTGGTTGGAGCATGCACACACTATGAGGGTACATTTTTTTTTTTACAAGGCATGTTTGTAAAGGCTTGGTATCTATTTTACCATGATCTTTTCATGGCCCTACTTGTCCTTTACTTTAAATATCATAAGATAATTACTTCAAGATAAAGGGGGCCTCAAAAGGGCATAGATGAGATCACAAGAGATCAACTGCACTCTTCCACTCAGATACAATGTTCAGTTCAGAATAATAATTTTACATTAGCCTGCAGCATTATGTTATGGTCGTACGATACAGATGACCTGTTGGACACAGTATACCGGGAGCTGAGTGTTTAGTGCGGCAATCAAGGTTAAGAACTCTGCACAACCATATAATCACAAGCCTACTCTGTGTTTAGACCAGCAACGTCTGGTGTGCAAGCACAGTCTTCTCAACATGATACCACACTAATCAACATCAGCAGTAAATTACAGTTTTATGCCTATATCAACTGAAAGATCTGTTATTCATATTTAGATATTTGTTGCCTTCCTGTAACCTACGATTAGAAATGCATTTCTTGTGGCATATGTAAAGTTTGACACTAACTGTCCTTCAAGTTATGAGACAGGAAAAAGGTTGCCTAAAACAGACTATAATTAATAACAGTTGAAGTTAATGTGTTGCACAGCAACCACTGATGCATGTCTTGTTTCTCCTATCAAATATGTGATTAAAGTATTTACTTATAAATGTGTGTTCTGCAGACAGTCAATCAACTGGGTGGTGACCAGTGAACATTTCTTCATGGCTAATTTTTTATTGGAATTTATTTTTGGAATTTAACTTTGTCAGTTCCTGCTTTACTGGAGTACTGTAAATGTTCACAAGATTACCAAATAGAAAAGTTAATGTGTTTAATTGTCTAATATTGTGACATCATGTGTTAAACTCAGACAGTACTAACAATGGGGGAATAAAAAGAATAATGTCCTTGATGCTTCTCATTTTGTTTCCTCATCTTGGATGCTGATATTGAATGCCAGATGTTTGACAGTCATGGCTTTCAATACTAGCTGCAATGAGGTAACTTTCTGTCAATGCAATACTGCCCTTCAGTAGCCTGCAAATGTAAGACACATGCCATGATAGTTGTGCTTACCATCGGTGTATTGCTGAGGCTCTTGTTTTATCCAATAAAAGCTCTCATTGTACTGCTTCTTCTGTCACTTTCAGCATGCAGCAGGGCTCCTTTTCCACCTCTCTTTCAGCTTCATGTAACTGCGTGATGTTGAGGTAAATTCAATTTGGCAACGCAAGTTAAAAGGCAAAACAATGAAATCAGAATTTTTCTGTTTTGGTTGATGAGTAGCTGTTTGCCACTGCCAGCTGCAGGTGCCAGTCGATGGAGAGGATCCCAAAATACAACTTCTCTGGAATATCACCTCTTCATGGATAGTCCCAAAACAGATCAGCCAATTTTCAGATCGATAGAAAATCACCTGTACAAGTTATTTGTTCATAGTTTGGCACATTAATTTTAGTATTATTATAATATTTTTCATCTTTTTGTTCCAAATAGTGCATATGTTTCTATACAATGACATTAACAAAATCTGATTTTTGAAAGAACAGCAGTGGAACATTTTAAAAGTAATATATTGAGTAATATATTCAAGGCATAGAAACTAATCTCTGGGACACTTGTTCCCAAGACCCCTTCGGGAAAAAAGCATGTAGAACAAGAAGCAAATAACAAATTCATTCCAAGAATAAGAGGAAAATTAAGACAAAAACCAAAAACAGTCTGATATGCAATCAATACAAATTGGTCCCTTTTTGCATTTGGAAAAGTCTGTCTTGAGACATGTTTCCACACTCCTGGGGTCCAGGTTTTGATAAAAGATGGTAGTTACAGTTCTTTACAGGAAGCTGTAGCTTTCCTTGATGACATGGGTCAGGCTGACAAAAGGCAGACGGATATGCACGGTGTCCATATTCTGCGTACAATAAAACAGGGGTGCTTATGTTTTCACTGAAAGCAAATGAGGGTCACATTTTTACAGGCATGGACAGAAGTGCATTATCGGGGAGAGGGCAGCAAGTTTCACTGAAAAGTAATCACAAAACATATTCACAAAAAAGGCTCTAAAAACATTTTTCAAGGTTTCCTTTTTTCTTTTCTGACAAATATTAACCAAAATCAAAGTAACAAGAAACAAAAGACTTAAAACCAAAGCAGCAACATATCAAGAAAAAATTGCAGCCATGGTAGTTTTGAAATCCCAGTCAAGCTGGACACAATTATTCAATAGGTAGTCTGCAAGTACAAGAAGTTCCTCATGCAAGTTATTCAATTTCTCTTCTGGATAAAGAGGATGTAGGGGTAGTCAAGGGTGACATCTTTGCCATGCAGCTCTTGCTCTGAGTCAATGTGGGGATGCAGGTGGGGCGGGTTGGGAGGCGGGGGGGACGGGGGGGGGGGGGGGCGGGCAGGGGGCTCAACAAGAAGTGGAAGGAAAAAAAGAAGGGATGCAACTGCAGCCAGTTATGAAATATTACCTCAGTTTTTCAAAAGAGGCCATCAATGCTATGTCCTTATTCGGGTCTCGCTTCCCTTTAACGCTCTCAACCCGGGGAAATTTTGCGCTGGTTTTGTGGCGGTACATCTTTTTGTGTGCAGGCCCATTGGCACTGGGGCCGCAGATGTTAGGTCTGTCGAACATGTTGCAGCCCAGAGCAAGAGGGGGGAAAAATGGGTGCGAGGCATTTAGCTTTGCCTGGATTTTACCCCCTTTCCCCGTCGGCTTTCGACCTTTTGAACCTCCTGGGGACACAGCACCCTTCCTCTTTGGATCAGGTGAGGTGCCTGCCAGAATTTTCAGGGTCTTAAGCTTGAGGCTGTTGGACTCAGAGGGCTGGCAGACCTCAGAAGTAGGGCCCCACAGCGGCTCGATAGAGGCCATCATAAACCGTTGGACCTCAGCCATCCCAGAGGCAATGTTAGACAGTATGTTGGAGGGCTCCTCAAACTCTCGCTGGTCATCATCCATAAGGTTGTTGCCCTCAGACCAGCTGGTGCCAGGCTCCTTAACCAGGGGCCAGTCCCCAGACAGCGACAGGCCTCCCCCGCCTGGAAAACAAATATTGTTTTTCATCTGGCCTGGGGGAACCATGCCATCCCGGAATTTCTGGGGCAACTTAGAGCCCCCTGCCTGGCCTTTACCAGCCTTTCCATCCAGCAGGGCTTTCATTTTTTTGGATGTCCTAGAATTCTGCCGTGGATTTTTGCCCTTCTCTGTCTTGGGACCTTTAGGCGCCTTAGTTTTCTTTGCCCCCTTCTGTTCTGGAGCAAGGCCCTGCCCTGCATTCTGCTGCTTGTTGGTGGTCTTCTTCTTTGACCTCTGACCTTTCACTCCGCCCCCCATTTGATTGGCCTGCTCGGCCAAAGTGGTGTTTTTCTCGCCCAGACCTGCACTGTCTTCATCGTTGAAGGTGTGGAACTGGAATTGGTGGCTTTCTACTGTGAACACACCTGCCTGGTGCTCTGGTTGGTGTGCCATGCCGCAGTTCCACTTCATCTCCGCAGTTCCGCTCAGTACCAAGTCACCGGCCTCCTGGAAACCCTTCCCTAATTTCAACTCAGGCCCCAGCACCTGAGGAGACAAATTAGGGGTGTCTGGAGGGGACATCTCTGACAGAGACGAGTGCCGGAACTTATCAGGAGTGAAGTTAGAGATGTCCAGCAGGTCCGTTGACTCCCTCAGCGGTGTGATGGCATCGATGCTTTGCTGGATCACCAGCTTGGGGCTGCAATGGGCCAGGAAGTTATCACTCATATCATCCTCACTGTCCTTCTCACAGGACTTCAGACTCAGGGAGCTGTAATTGCTGGAAGTGGCTGACAGCGAACCCACTGAGTCAAAACTGATGAGCCTGCCATTGTCTGTATTCAGCGTGCCTCTCTGAAACTGTAGATGTCCCTCTCCACACGGTACCTGACACGCCTGATAATCAGCACTGGGCTGCAGAGGCTGCTCAGGCAGATAATTCTTCTCATAGAGCAGTCTGTCACAGTCCAAGTTCAGCTGGCTGTATCCTGAGACAGACAAGTTGTCTGCCATTGGCAGAGGCACGGGGCCAGGAAAGCTGTTCGGCATAATGGGGGTTTCTGGAATGTCAGGTGCGAATGGAGGCTGGCCGGAGCCGAGCTGCGAATGCCACACGTGGGCGAAGTTTGGCTCTGCCTGTCCCGCAGGGTTCTGGGGGGACTGCTGGAGCTCCGACTCGGAGGGAGGGGAGAGGACGCAGCTCTGGGCGAGCTGGAGAGAGGCAAACTGCTTGTCTTCCCGGGCAGGGCCGAGTTGGTATGGCCTGGTGGCCTGCTGGGGGAAAAAGGGGATTCCTGCACTGCCCGATGAATCCGAGGCATCTAGCAGCGTCTGCAGATAGCCCCCGGGGATGACTGGTACTCTGGTAGCCACGTTCACAGATGGCACGGGTTTGTCAGGAGAGCAGGTGGCTGGTATGAAAGTGGATTTTTCAGCCGTGGTGGCGGTGTGAATTTCACACAAGTGGGGGCTGCTTGCCGCAGAGTCAATCGCGGCATCCTTCATGCTCCCAGTGGAGTCCTGATTTTTCAGCTCCGCCATGCCTTTGGCCTCCTCCTGCAGGGCTTTCATTCTTTTGCTCTTCAATCTGGCTTCACTTTTGAATTTTCTTATCCTGACTATTTTATTTCCCATTTCCTTATCCGCCCTCTCTTGTGATCTGCTACTTAGTGTCCCGGTGTGCGTGATGTCATTTAGGCCTAATGTGGCTGCACGGCTGGGGGCTGCTACAGTTAATGGCATGCCCACGAGGGCTGCCTCTTCTTTGGCGCTGCTTTCCTGCTTGCGATCAGAAGAGGAGCCCTGCTTGTGTACTGATTGCTCCACAGTATGAATTCTTTGAATCCTGAGCCTGTTTGCAATCTTGTATTTCCTTTTTGGGGGCCTCGAACTAAAGGGCCGGTTGCGGCCGTTCAAATGAAAATTGCATTTATCGCCCGCAGTCAACCTACGCTGCTCCTCCAGGTCCCGCCGCCTCTTCTGCCAAAAGTCCTTCAGAGGAGCCAGCTTCTTATATTTGCTCATCGCATCCTCACTTAAACTCACTGTCGGGATTGTCGGATCTATTTTTCCAAGCTTGACCAGCATGTGTTTCTCTCCCTTGAAGCGGTTGATAATGATGTACTTGATTATCACAGGGGGCTCCTTACGGGAAGATTTTCGTCTCTTCTTTGGGCACCAGTCATCGTCCTCCTCCTTTTTCGGCCCAACAGGTGGCTTCTCACGCTTCTCCACAGTGTTCTTCTCACCCTCAATGGAGTCTACGTCATACAGGTAGTCCTCACTATAGCGTACTTTCCTCTTTGCCCGCAGCCCGTAGTTCAGCTGGCTGGAGGAGCTGGAGTTCTCCCTGGACAAGAACCGATTCCTTCCCTTGGTCTCCCGAAGTGTGTCCAAGGAGGAGCCAGTGCAGGAGCTGTCATCGCTGTACTCCCCTGAATCCTCAGTGGAATTGCTGAAGTCAAATATATAGTGTCTTTTTGGGCTAGTGTCAGGAGTCTCATCGGCAGGGCTGCCATTCTTCACCTCCTTGACCTCATTCCCCTGCAAGTGAATCTCCTCCTCCTTGAGCTGCAGACCTGCTGAATCCTTTCTAACTACAGCGCCATCCTTCTTGGAACAGTTGAGGAGGACGCTGGGGAAGAAGTTGAACTGGGCCTCTTCCTGGACAGCATTGGTCTTCTCCCGCACATTGTCCTGGAAAGACTCATAGCGTATTTTTAGGGAGCACACGTCACTGCTCAGAGTGGAGTCATCATCGTCATCATCAAACATGTAGTTATCCACATCCTCCTCAGAGAAGAGGTTGACAGAGAGCTCATTCTTGGAGCAAAGGTCCAGCAGCTCCATTTTGCTCTCGCTGATGAAGGACTCAAAGTAGCCCCAGTCTTGACTCGGATTGGTCAGCAGGGCCTCCTCACCATTGCACTTGTCCAATAGCAAGCCCTCATACAGGTTTTTGGAGGCAGGGTCATCTGAGTCACTATCAGACTTCTCCTCCTCCCTCTTCTCCTCGTCGGTGCCCTTGTGCCCAGGGAAACTCAACAGCTGGTCAGCCAGGAGCTGGTCTCCATAGTGGGCAGTGTCGCTGGAGCTCATGCACTGCATGCTCATGTCTGGGATGGAGCAAGCATCATAGTCCTGGTTCATCTCCCCCATTTTCAGGCCTAGCCCTGGCTCAGGGTCCGCAGCGTCCTTCGTCTCAATGAAGCAGCCCAGGCAGGTGCGGCTTGGCTGCATCAGGCAGTCCTCTGTGAGTGCGGAGACAG
This sequence comes from Conger conger, assembly GCF_963514075.1. Taxonomy (NCBI): domain Eukaryota; kingdom Metazoa; phylum Chordata; class Actinopteri; order Anguilliformes; family Congridae; genus Conger; species Conger conger. Next base: position 23,036,003 of record NC_083762.1, on the reverse strand, counting down.
CCCCTGGTTCCATCATGGCGAAGGGGGGCTTTTCGCAATCCTCTGGCAGGGACCAGGGGCTCACGGCCTTGGCCGCACTGGATGCAAGTGCGATGGCATGGGTGGAGGACTCATCGGCGGTGTGCTCGGGGACCTCAGTCAGAGGGGAGGGTGGGCTGAGTGTGCACGGCTCCTTGGAGGTCAGGGTGGCTTTCTGGCTGGCTCTATGCACGCTCACTGCAGCGACTGACAAAGGGAAGGGAGTGGCGGCGCCATCTGCGGTGGCGTACAGCTTCAGATGACCTCCCAGGTCATGTGAGTCTGCGGAGAGGAAGACAAGCACACAGACAATATCAGAGGCATGTGGTCAGCTGGTTCCCATTTCTATATTTTACTGTCCCCAACATCCACTGGCCTTTTTTTGGACCATTTCATTAAACATTGATTGTGCTTCAGTTTTACAAACAATGGTGATAAAATCTTTAATATATCCTTTATCATGCTTTATTGTACATTTCCTCAAGTGTTACTCCTGGTGTTTATAATACAACATGTTCCTTTCTTCCCTCATTGAATCTTTTTAATTTCAACAGCTGAAGAGCTGTATAATTAAACAATAACGGCAGCTGGTTTACAAGAATTATTAGCTTTGTTTGCCTGGCATAAATTTGTCAGCTGTGGCTAAGGCAGGTATATACACATGGGAAATGCACTTCCATGTGCTGAATACCATTTAACAAATAGCTACTAGCCCTGCTTTATATCTTACCCTCAAGCAGTCGGTTTAAAAATAAACTGGAAAGGTTTCGACAGTCAGCATTTGCAAAATGCATGGCTTTAAGAGTTGGAGAGAAAATCTCACCATCTCTCAATGTACAGGAGTGTCCTTGATACACATCACCACATCTCTGTGCCCATCAGTTTTCAGCAACTATGCACTTATCAGACCAGTATAATGCACAGAGCAATGCTACTACAGATAAGACACTATTGCATGCTATTTAAAAAACTGAGAGAAACTTTGTAGCAGTACCTCTCATTAAAAAGGGAATGGGAGTTTTCTAAATGTACTGCATGTCTAGTGTGAAGCTATATACCCTCAGAGCTCTAGTTCAGGTGACTACATTGTAGAAGAAGATTTTCAATTGCGGCCATGGTCATATTAACAATAAATGAATTCTTAAGTATTAGTACACAAATACAAAAAGATAACAAGAATATTACCCACACCTACTGTTATTTTGAATTGGGTTGCTTGACATAAATACAAAAAATAAGATAACTGTAATATAAAGTGAAACCTCTCTGTTCATGGACTGCATGCTCCCTGTTTAAGCTCCATACTAATTTAAAAAAAGATACAAGATACTTCGTTCTTTCAGATATCCAACAGTCTTCAATGTGTACCCCTCCTCCACCAGAGATGAGAAAGAGACTATTAGCATTTGCTTAGCAGATGTCCTTGTCCATGGGGATTCATATTGTCTTTGTGTCATCCAATTATAAAGCTGGATATGTACTGAAGCAACTTGGGCACCATGTTCCTTGCACAAAAGTAGTACCCTTACCTGAGATTTAAATTTACAACCTCCTGGTAACAAGCATAGTTTGCCAAATGCTGTGCTGCACTGCCACTGATAGCAGTGGTGAATGAAAGGAAATGTCCTCTGCTCAGGGTGTTGGATGAATCAAATATCTATGTAAACGGAATTAACTACACTCCTTGGATGTTTCTTTGTAAAGGAAAGCCATTGTTATCAATCAAAACAATATAGTGTGTGTATATATATATATATATATATATATATATATATATACTGTATGTGAAGTATGGACATCCATATAGTACTTTTTTATATTGAATCATTTGTCAGAATAATATAACACATACAGGAATGCATGCATTATGTGCGTGTATGTGTGCATGCATACCTGTGTCCATATGTGTGTCCTTACTGTCGGCCACCCTTTCTTTTATTTACTTTCCAGTGAAAACAGCCATTAAATGCAAGTTATTTTACAGTGTCAGATGCAGCAAACATATATTTAACATGCAATTACACAAACACCTCCACAACTGTACAATATCTTTCAGTATTTAGTGTGTCCACCCTTTGTCTTTACTATAGCTTCCATTCTATTTGGGAGACTTCTCTTTCAAAGAGATCTGCAGGGATATGTTTCCTTCCTTCTTGTAAACACCACACAGTCCAGACTTAGAAGTTGGTTGCATCTTTACTTTTCCTGATCCAAGTAATCCCAAACACATTCAATTTTGTTGAGGTCTAGACTCTGAGGTGGCCAGTGCATTGTTCAAAGAACACCAGCAGCTTGATCTTAGCAGTGTAATTCATGTCATTATCTTGCTGTTGAATGAATTTGCTCTCAGTCAAACATTGTCCAGATGGTATTACATGATACAGTATGTTAAGATTTGTGTGTAATTATCAGCATTCATTATGTTTTCAACCAAATCACCAACTCCAGAAGTTTTTATAAAGCCTCAAGCTCACACTGATCCTCCACCATGATTGATTGATGGCTGTAGACATGGTCCTGAGTCTTTCATTTCATTTAGTGGCATACATGCATCATTCTTACTTTCAAATTTAGACTCAATGGTCCATAAAACCTTACTCCACATTTTGCATGTCCAGTTTCAATGTCCTAGAGTAGGACTGAATTTTCTTCTCTTTAAAATAGTGGGTTTTTTATTGGCATATTATTTCAGACTTATACAGGTAGCATTGATTTGTGTGTATATGTTTCCTGCATTATTGTCTGATGCAGGGAAAAATTCTGTCTGTGCTTGCGTGTGTGTGTGTGTGTGTGTGTGCACATGTGCGTGCATGCATACTGCATGTGTGAGCATGCGTGTGTACGTGCATGCATACATGTCTGATTTGGGTTGTGGCTGATGGAAGGTTGATGGTTCAAGCCCCGGTGTAGCCATGATAAGATCCGCACAGCTGTTACCCTAAACCACAAATTGCTCCAGAGGGGATTGTCCCCTGCTTAGTCTAATCAACTGTTTTTTTTGGATAAAAGTGTCAGCTAAATAACTAATTATTAATCTGTGTTCATGTACCATGCGTGTGCACCTATATGCATGTGTATGTGTTTGTGAATGTGCATAACCCTGTGTGTACAGTATACCTGGCTTTGTGTCTCTACTGGAGGCTTGTGAAGACAAATCTCTGGGTTGAACTCAACTGAGGAACAGCTGAGGAGTTTGTGGGGTGACATGGCTCAGGCAGTAAGAGCAGTTGTCTGGCAGTTGGAGGGTTGCCGGTTCAATCCCCTGCCCGGGCTGTGTCGAAGTGTCCCTGAGCAAGACACTTAACCCCCAAATGCGCCTGACGAGCTGGTCGGTGCCTTGCATGGCAGCCAATCGCCATCGGTGTGTGAGTGTGTGTATGAATGGGTGAATGAGAAGCATCAATTGTACAGCGCTTTGGATAGAGGCGCTATATAAATTCCAACCATTTACCATTTAAATGTCAGAGACAGTAGAGACAGATGGCCTCACTGCCACACCACACCCATTATGCAACCCCACCCACCCCACCCACCACAACACACACAAGACACATGGCAACACACAGAGCTCTGGAGAGAAGGACAACCAGTTGGTGCAAACTATTGCTGAAAGAGGTTCTGAATAAAAGGAATCTTTAAAGGAGCTATTGTTCTTGAGAGCAGTGCATGGATACACTTGGGCAGATGGAATCTTGCAGAAGTGAGAAGGCTGGACTCTACTGGTCAGCCAGGCCTTCAGCAATCCAAATTCCAATGGCAAATAATTCCACACAAACACTGAGGGCCAGATCTATAAAACCTTTACTTGGTAGCCTGACAATCACGCTTCCATTATCTGCCAGTAATGATGCTACCATAATTTCCTGCTTCATAGACACATATTTCATCATTTCTCAGTCATAAGAATTCAAAGGTCATTTAAGACCTGCAAATTCAGATTGGGAAAAAAAAGAAAGTAATTTAACCTTGTTGGTCTTCATGCTACAATACAAACTGACATAAAACAAAATAAAATGCAGTACAACATTTTGTAGTTAGGAAAACCGTTTTATATTATTATTATTGCTGTTGTTGTTGTTGTTGTTGTTGCTGTTGTTGTTGTTATTGTTATTGCTAAGTGCTAGAACCCTAAAGGCTTTCAGATTTTTATAATTATTTTTCCTGGCCTGAAAGTACTCAGGCAATACAAATTATTCTGACTGGCCAGTTGGTGGCACTATAACAAGCACTTTTACATACTAGCCTATAACATTTGAACCATATGGACTAGGAAAAAAAAATCCTGTTTTTCTTTGGGTCAAGGCAAATGGAAGCCTAGATTTTCCACCATTTTGCAGGTTCCTCTTAGACCGTTCATTCTGTTACCTCCAAATTTGGAGGACTACCATGACTGTATTCCTTATCATTGCTATAGGCCAATCAAATTTAGGGTGTGGCACATATTTGACATAATGAGCTATGTATTCAAAATTAGGTACTCATGAAACTTGACAGGTCATCAGCTAGTTACTTTGAATTGACTTCCAAAATTTCACAAAATAATTCTTATAACTCCTTAACTATTTGACTATGTCAAATTTGATATGCTCTGTCTTGGACGAATACATGTAAACATTAAGGCATAACTCCTGAACACTGCGATGGAATTAATCTCTCACAGATGTATTTGACTACAAGGCTACAAAGGATTTAACCACTATTTTTTCCTGCTGTATTGCGCCACCTTCATGTAAGGCGCATTTTGTGCATTTTTGACCATAAGTCAGTATTTATCCATTCAATAAAGAGGGTTGAATAAGATAGAATTTCTGTCATATCTTGATTTCCATCATCAAAAATAGTGCTTGAATGCAAAAAAAAGATTTTAAAAAGATTAAAAGTTATGAGTCTTTACAAAAAAATAGGTTGTAATCCAAAGTGGCTGGCAACAATGCACTTTTAAAATGTGTATATATCATTCCTATTTTTGCCTGTAACTTTGGTCTACATTTCAATTTCAAGACTCATCAGAGACAGGTATTTTGTGTTATTCGTGCTTGGACCCAGCCGCTTCCAGCTATATTATTATTATTATTATTATTATTAGTAGTAGTAGTAGTAGTAGTAGTCACATTAGTAAGGAAAATGTGCCCTAAACTTTATGTTCCTGGGCTTTTTCTTAAAACATATCAGGAAGAAAACCACCAAACTTTTTTGTAATCACATATCAAGACATATCATTTATCCAACGTGAGCCAAATTCATTTGATTGTCAATCATCAGAAAATACTTGACACAAACAATGTGGGATTTATCAACAAGTAGGTTTGTCAGTAGGATCCAAACAGATTTCATGAGTCCTCCAAGTTGTTTATATTGTGGTGTAAATGAAAAAACGCGGTTGCAAAGCTTGTGCTTTATTATTCCATTCATTCATTCATTCATTCATATTTGATCATTATTTAAAAAATATAAATAAAATACCCCATACAAACCCAATACAATTTTTACCCATAAAAGAGCATATATTTTCCTGAGATGATAAAGCCAAAACAGCAAGTTTCCCAGGTCTTGTTTTAATAATCATTATTATTGTCATGCCATTTCATAGTTGACCTGAACAAAAACACTGTTGCTTCCATTTTTCTTTGTCTGTTTAGATTTTGCCTTGACATTTCTGATGTCTTTTCAATAACTGCGCTCCCTGTCAGCATGCTAGTGTACTGCAGAACAACCATTAGGGTGTTAGCAGAAGCTAGTTAACCCTTTAAGAATTAAGGGTTTGAAAGACTGAAAATGACATGCCTAAAATAAAAAGGTCACTATTCTCACAAAAGCACGAAAGCAATGGCATCGTAACTGAACCAACTGAGACAAGCTACCAGCACTAGCTGGTTGACCAGTTCATACCCAGCTGGTCCAGCTTTATGACCAACTTGGCCATGCTAGTTCACCAGCTCATATCCAGCTAGACCAGCTTATGACAGCTTAGCATAGCTGGATTTTACAGCATGGCTATCTACTTGTATTTCTGATTATGTATCATATCAGTTTACTGTAACCTGCCATGTAGAAATAGTTACAATCTCTCACAACATTTTCTTTTTATTGAACACACTACCCAGGTGGCTAGGTCCTTGAAAGTAGCTTCTGCTGAATTTCATTCTGAAGAATTTCCCCAACTGGAAAAGCATTGGTACTTCATAATATAGGTTTTGGATGAGAACCCATGAGAACAGAAATGGTTTTTGCTTGTGAAACCATCAAACTGTATTTTTATGTTCATTTTGGAGGTTCACTGCTAAAATAAGACCTGCAATTCTGCCTGGTTTAATGACAGTTTTATTGGTTTACGCGTGAACTATCATGCCTAGTGCAGCTGGTATATAAGTAATATTATCATGAATAATTTATTTGCTTTCAGTACAAGACAGATCCCCTTAGGCGGAGTGACTTACATCGTTTTTACAAATTTTTACGTGCCATCATTTGTCCAGCTGGATGTTTGCCAAAGCCATACCAGTTAAGGATCCTTCTCTAGGGGACAATGTACTTGGGAACTGAACCAGCAGTCCCAGGTTAGAGGGCCAGTATCTTAATCACTGTGCCACACTGTCAGCCTTACAATCATGTATTCCAGTACATAATATCCTGAATTCTTTCTAGAAACATCTGAGCTGAGTGGGAGTTCTGCAACGCTACATTATGTTCTGTGCATATTTTCCTATTCCAAATTTTTTGGCACATCTGCCCAGTCTCGCATCATACTGACCCAATGCAAATTAAAGTAAACCGAGGATGGGATCTTCTTCAGCTGCTTACATTTTGCTCTTGCATACTAATTGCAAAAAATATAGAGCATAGCCCTATTTGAAAAAATTGCACATCAAGATGCTTGTTATTATGCAAAAAATAAAATAGAGAAAACATTTAATCTGGCAAAACAGAATCGAGCTATATGATGGTATTTTCACAAATTATTTCCTCATTTGCTAGAGGGAAATTTCCACCTATTTTGTACTAGTCCTATAAAAGTGTCAATATTTTAACTTCACTGCACCCACATGGTTGAAGACTTAAATTAACATATAGGGTACACAAGTTACACTAAAATAAAATAAAAAAGACAAAAGAAATATGGTAAAGATCCCGACAAATTTGAGTTGAGTTTTCCCAAAACTGCCCCCAGAGGTCCTCAAGTGTCCTCAGATCTCTGAAACTCTATTTCAACTGACGGGGATTGACGGTGTATTGGCGAGTTTGCAAAACTGAGAGGGGTGACACTCCAATGATCACGTACACCACTTGACTTTTGAGAAGTCAGAAACCCACAGAGATTCACCTGACACTCACCTAGGCTCAACTGACCGTGCAGGAGACGTACAAGTGCATCTACCACGCCAAGGGTTGTCAAACACAGAACCCTGGGCGGTCGGTGAGTACCGCAAAACTCTTCACTAAGAGGGGCGGTTCTCCAATAACCGTGGATTTAGAATGTGTGAGAATCATAACAGACATACACTAAGACTAAAACAAATACAGTGGGCTTCTCAGCTCCACTGACCATGGAGAAGTTAGCAGGAGGAAGCAGGAGAGTTAGGAGAAAGCGAGATAAATACACAAACAGCCATGAAGATCTCCAACATAGAACTCCGGGCAATCAGAGTTCGCAAAGCTCTTACTGGGAGGCGCTGGGAGGCGCATTTAACCTTAGTGTAATACATAGAATAACAAACATGCACTAAGAAGGCAACGAAGAGCATAAGTATCTCAGGCAGGAGACTAATGCGGAAGTAACCTAAATACACAATCCACCACGAGGATCTCCAATGTAGATCCCCAGACTATTGGAGGTGCGCAAAGCTCTCTCTGATAATGGTGTTACCTCTGACAGTGGCATATTGAGACTTAGTGCAATATGTAACAATAACCTATGACGAAAACAAAAACAGAGAACAATTTGTTTAGAAAGTGACAAAGGAAACACCTCGCTATACTAAAGTAAAACGTAATGTCAAACTTGGAAGCAGCACACTACGGGAAACAGACACACAGCAGCGCCAACAACAAGCTCGACATACGGATAGGGTGAACATTGTCTTATCTCTTACGCTTGATCAAAGCTGCAGGGAGTTTGAGCCAGTCTTTTCATTACCAGAGGGCCTCAGTACTCCTAGGTACATCCTAACTCAGCCTAGAGCTCCTTCCTTCCTAAAGGTAGCTTTTAAACAAGGCAGAAACCAACTCTGTGGTCGAACAGCAAATGAGAGCAAGCATGCAGAAAAGGGTGCAGTCACATCCCTTACATAGTGCATGAATGAAAATAAGACAGAAACGTGCAATGGAAAATGGGGAAATAATAAACAAGCCCCAAGTCAAAGAAACACAGGGCTTAAATAGAAAGACACGCAGCTGACCTTAATCGGTAATCAGACAGCAGGCGGAAGACAATTGGAATCAGTCGTCAGCACGAGGGTACTAATTACGAGAGCGCCACTCATTGCCAAAGTGAAAAGGATTTTACCAAATTGGAAAAAATACATGCCAAAATACGTGCTGATCTAGTGGCACCAAAAGGTAGGGGCTGGAACACTCAATGCTTTAGTAAGTGTTTTATACCCTTGCCCTGATTTATGCCTTACCGCAATTTTGTCACAGAGGTCTGCAGAGAGTTCCTTCATGGCTTGGTTTTTGTCCCGACAAGCAGTGTTAATTCTGGGACCTTATATACTCAGATGTGTGCCCGTCTAAACTGTATCCAATCAATTCAATTTGCCACTGGTGGACTAGACACAAGTTCTAGACACACCCCAAGGATAATTAAAATAAACAGGATACACCTGAACCACAATTTGGAGTGCCACAGCAAAGAGTGTGAATACCTATGTAAATGAAAGATTTCAGTTTTAGATTTTTAATAAATTTGAAAACAATTCTAAAAACATGTTTTCACTTTGTTATTATGGCTTATTGAGTGTGGATTGGCAATGGCAATTTTATCTATTCAAAATTAAATCTACAACACAATAAAGTGTGTAAAAACTGATGTGGTCTGAATACTTTCTGAAGCCACTGTATTAGAACCACAGATAACACTATTGCATGACCAAGCACCCCCAGGAATGCGCTAGGTGGATTGGAAGCAGCCCAGCACGTGGCACATGGCTGATGTGAACTGTGGAGAAGGATCAATTATTCCTTGTCCAAACAAGATGCTAAAAATGAAAAGCGAAGCAATTGCTGTATGATTCATCAGGATCAACTCTGGAAGCTCTTCTCTTTTGCCTCAATCAAGCATATTTTCATTTCCACAGAAGAAGACACTTTAAGTCATCTCAGCATTTTCCTCTAGTTGGGTGGGCAGAACTCCAAGCTCAATAGAACACAAATCAACAAATTAAAAAAAACTGTATGTAGAATGGAAAAAATTGAATGGAACTGGCTGGAGATGGAGCTCAACACAACATCAGATACAGTATTAAATGCATGTACTAGAGAAGGAAAGGAAGGAAAATGGGATGATAAATGTGCATAATAGATAGTAAGTTAGTTATAAGTAAAATATTGAAAATATTATATCAATATAGAAGTACCTCTATTATAATGTGCCAAAATAAAACACATTATCTGTAGTGATATTATTTTAAAATAATACCAGCTCTGGAGATAATCTGACCAGTGTTGCAAACCAGTATGCTCCGTTAAGTAAACAGTGATTTGCTAAATTAAATTATAATAATTATACATTGTTCTTATTCATGTCTTGAACAGTCGCTCAAAAAGTGACTCTGGAGCCTGACTGAGCATTTCCAGATCTGGGGACTGGGATTACTCTGGAGCACTGCCAAGCCTACATTACAGCTAATTTGAACAAAGAAGCACATTTCTAATTCATGTGGCAACAGGAGGGGAGCAATAAGAGCTAGTAATTCCACTTTCAATTTTCATCATAAAGCAGTGGAGTCCGTTGTACGTAGATCTATGGGGTTTCACTCTTCATTATGGCTCAGGTCTTAATTAATTTCTTTGGAGCCACTGAGTTGACAGGATCATGAATCACCTGTTGTACCAGGTGACTTTGTCCATCAGCAGCAGCTGGTTAAAATGCGAAGCTAAATCACTAAGGCCAAAATAGGACACCATTATGACACACATTCAAGTGTCAAAACACAGAACCTTTTTTCATTCTTTCTTATTTTCCCCATCCCATACATAAACACCTGAAACTACAATAGTTTCTAATGCTTTCTTCATGAAAATCATTTCAAAAGCAAACAGATGACAAGAACCACTGCATAAATCAGTGAATCGTAATCAATGAAATATTTTAGTGGCTTTCGACTGTGATCTGACCAGAATCCTAGTCCTTCAGCCAGCTGAAAGTCACAAAGGAAGGGTTGCACAGGCAGCTGCCGGTCACTTTAAGCTTGGATGGGTGGTGTTGTCACGGGTAGAGATGGGGTGAGGGGGGTTGCTTACCACTCTCGTCCACCGCATTGATCCGTGTGGGGTTCAGGGCCTGCACAGCGAGGTTGGTTTCTTGTAGAACATCCATCAATGTGACCAGATTCTGCTCCCATGCATCATTACCACTGCCCAACCTGTACAGAGATGACCACAGACAGAGAAATAGAGAGAGTGGATGAGAGAGGGCTACACACCTGTTCAGAGCCAAATCAAAAAGGACCAAAAGCATCAGTTGCTCCTCACATTCGTACAGGCCTGATTCAGAATGGCTGCTGGTGCCTTGTCACTCTGTATGTGGTGCAAATGCCTCTCTGGTAGCGCATGCATGCAGAGCCTAAAGGAGACATCAGAGGGGTCCCTTGGGCGGCACGCACACCCTCTGTTCTACACTAATTGTATCACACATCCACGCCGGAGACTAACATCAGAACTACCAGGCAGTAAGTAAATATAAAGCCCCATGCGATCACGGCTACAATCTCCATGGCAACGCAATGCAAGATGTTGCTATTTCAAACTCCATTTACCATTGATTTCATAGTTGTTAACCCTTTGGGAGCACTCATTGTACAGTACTTGAAAGATTGTGGTTAGTCTGATCAGTTCTGGTAGTATCCCTTCAATCTTCCCTATTATATCTGCCTATCACAACCCATTCCACTAAGGATTAAACAACAGATCAGTGCAGTGGAACTCTTTCATTTTCTTTTCTTTTGCCTTTCCTTACAGTTGCAGAGAAAAAAAAGACAAAAGCACACAATGGTGTAAAATAAGTCCATATACACATCATGTTGACACAGAATAATGGAATGGAACACAAGCAGGCTTCAAATGTGTCTGGCTGCTTGCTGTCTGTCTTTTAATTTCAGCAGCACATACATACAACGCTGTATTTCACAAGCTGTTCTTTTGAGGCACCTGAAAGTTATCAAGATGTATAGCACAGTCAGTATGGACATAATTCAGAGAACCTTAGTGTGGCCTCTAATGGCAGACAGTCATAACATATAGTCAGTTAGCCTTGATCACCGTGCAATTAGTCACACAAACAAAATGGAGGATGGAATATTGTTGATGAACTGGTCTGTCCCTTATAATACAGGTCACCCTGGGATCTTCCTGGATCTGCACATCAGCAGCCAGCCTACACCTCTGTTAAATGGCAGTTAATGCACATTACCACACCCCACGTCTTTGCTGCTGGCTATGCAACAACATAGGCCCACCACTCTTTTTTCAGTTTAACTGAAACTGCTACATTGCTTTGTCAACACATTTGTGTAAGTGTTCTTGTTTTCATATGCCTACAGTTGGTATGCCATGCCATACCATAGTTTTCAGTTTTTGTGCTAACTCAGCCCAAAGCACAATAAGCTTCTTCTAGTTGTCAGATTGGCCCCTATCCCTGTCAGTTAGGGGTGTTTCAGTGAGATGTTGCTTTGGGAAGTGGGTGAGGGAGGGCTAACAAGCCACAACACAGGACCTTGTGGTCCAGGGTGAGCCTTCAGCAGTTTTAGGTGCCCCAACACACACAACTGCTAATATCCATCCCCACAGGGCTCCAACAAACAGTGCAGAGGCGTCCGCTTTCCCACGCTATTCTGACCCTCCGGCGTACCGTGTAGCTCTCTCCATGTGCCCGCCTTGCCCATTTGCAAGAAGAAGACAGACAGCAGATAGTCTGCGCTAAGAAAGCCAGGCTAGCGACTGCATCTGATTGTCCCCCTGCTTGGTCGGCTCACCAATGTTCACTAAAAGTTTTGGGGGCAGAAGGGGTAGATGGCCCTGTGAAATAAGATGAAACAGCATCCCAGAAAGTACAGCAAGCCAGGGATCCAGCAATCATTCCGACATGACCAGGACATCAGTGACCCTTAAAACACTGCTCCTTGGATGGGAAGGGGTAAGATAACTTTAATGCACACATGTACAGTACCCAATAGTTAGAATCTCACATACTCTGGGAACACCTGCAAACTGGCCCTGATGAAAGAGAGACTACATGCCAGAACAGAGGTTGGATAGATTTGTTATGAAAATCCACTCTTCACTCTTTCTAGCAAGAGTGGAATACTTCCAGCATGATGATGGCATGGGAAGTCACGCAACATTACACAAAAAGGTCAAAACCATTTTTCATTCACAAGTATAGCACTGTTCAAACTGGTAATATTCCACTTCAGTGTAGACCTCTGTATGTGATCCATAGCTCACTCCCAAAGTTTATGCAGCACGTACAGTTGAACATAACAGGGAGGATTTAGAGACTGCACTCATGTAGGAAAAGACTAAGAGAAGAAGAGAGAGAAATTCTCATGCATTATTTTCAAAGCCCTAACAGCCCTTCAATCAAGGGGAAAATCATCTGAAGGCTCCGACTAGTTAAAAAAAGTTCTCTCTACCCACGTCATTGATGAATAAATAACAAGGGTTTTGTAACCAACTACGTTGTTTTGCGTGGTTCCCAGCATTCCAGTGATTGGGTATTTTAGGTTGCTGCACATTAGTAATAGCATTGGCAGTTAAGATTCCTCATATACGGTATATTGTTCATTGCCTTTCATGGAGACACTAAACAAGGACAAAAGGCATCAGTAATAGCACTTGTGTTTCCATCACTTTCACAGTAAAAAAGATAGCATGAGGACATAGAATATCCCACAGGAAACATCTCTGGTTGAACCTGCAGTGTGCCTGTGCCAGCTGAGTATAAAGTACTGTTCTCTGGCTTAATAGCTGCACAGCTCAGCTGGTAGACTGTAACAAGTTTTGGTAAATGGACTGCATTTATATAGTGTGTTTATCCAAAGCGCTTTACAATTGATGCCTCTCATTCACCCATTCACCCACAAACCAACGGCGATAGGCCGGCATGCAAGGTACCAATCAGCTCATCGGGAGCAAATGGGGGTAAGGTGCTTTCAGAACATGCACGACAGGAGATCGAACCAGCAACCAGGTGGCCGCCCTTACCTCCTGAGCTAATGTTTTTGTCCAAACAGACTTACCAGTTGATTAGACTAAACAGGGGATAATACTGGAGCAATACTTGGCTAGGCTACAGGCTGCCCCCTTTTGGTGACAGAATGTACACTGAGGGACAGGAATGCAAGTATGTGCCCAAGCAAACTGACTGTCGGGATACAAATGTAATGAGGCTTTTGAAAAATTGTAGTGTAGTGGTTAAGGTACATGACTAGGACCTGCCAGGTTGGTGGTTCGAACCCCAGTGTAGCTACAATAATAGATCCACACAGACGTTGGGCCCTTGAGCAAGGCCCTTAACCCTGCATTACTCCAGGGGAGGATTGTCTCCTACTTAGTCTAATCAACTGTAAGTCGCTTTGGATAAAAGCGTCTGCCAAATGCCATTAATGTAATGTAATATTCCAAATTAAAGAAGTATTTATTTCTTTGTGTATGTACATTCTGTAATGGTATACAACAGTATTTGGCAAACAGTGCTGCTGAGGCATGATCATGCTCAGATTACCCTGTAATGGCTGGGAGCAAAACCTTTCTGTTATGTGATGTTTAAATCTTATCCATGTAAGACTCTGGGTGTTGTTTGACCTGCAACCAAAATGAGACCAGACTTGCAGACTCGCAAGGTCATAATTCATGCATGGCTAACCCATGGGCAGTGAAGGCTACATAGACACACATGCAGTCATATCACATATGAGCTATCCCACAATCCCCCAGTGAGCACAAGCAGCAGGACACACCTTCTGCTCTCTGCTGTCTTGGTGTGAGAAAAGAAATCTTTGCACCGTACTGGGCATGCTCCCCACTACATGCTGTTCACAGACAACCAGGCACGCACTTTCGAGGAGCCCTTCTGATTAAGTCATTAGGCAAGTAAGTAGAAATGGAGTCTGGAAAGTCAGAACAGTTAATGGCTAAGTCTCTTCGAAATGTGAGACTGCCTGCCCATCCCATATTGGTTGGATTCCTCGTCAAGCTCTCTTTGTGCCTGTCACCTAATGCATTATGGGGCAAAATGGTAGCACTTAACTGTATTTTCAGAGAACTGCCCCTTTGAAAATAACAGGGGTTACAGGTCAGAGACAGTTCTGCCAGGACAAGAGGTGCACTACCATGGGGGGCTTCAATGTTTTTATAAAATCCAATTGCAACCTCCCATACAGTTACTCTGTCTGAAGTCAGGATAGGGTGGCAATGGCAATGACAAACTCATGTGCATTTACAGTCATTATCATTTTCTTTCAGTGTTCAGCATAGCCTCATTTACCACTACTGATAATCTTTATAATAATTCACGGATACTTTCATTTAAATTGCCATAAGCACTCAGAAAGAGTGCACTACGTCATAGCTGCTGAACTACCTGATAAGATGTCTGAACACATTTTCTTTCAGTGTTCAGCATAGCCTCATTTACCACTACTGATAATCTTTATAATAATTCACGGATACTTTCATCTAAATTGGCAAAAACACTCAAAAAGAGTGCTCTACGTCATAGTTGCTGTACTACCTGATAAGATGTCTGATATTTTTTTATTCACATATTTTCATTTATTTATTTTTTATGAATGAATATGTGATGTCTATGGCTTATCATGCCATTACAAGAATTGAAGGATATACAGTGTAGGGCAGTTGAAAAATAAAAAAAACAAAGATTTTTTTTTTGTCTCTGCACCGAAAGTAAAGATATGTGCTCGAGGCAAGTCTTCTTTGGCAACGGCATATCCCCAAACACTTGGAATCCATCAGAATCTAGCACCCCCAGGCATGTGATACTGGGTGTAATGCAAATGAGCTGGGTCAGCTGATACCGTTTGCATGAGTTAAGCCCTCCATCTCTCCCTCCCAGTGTAGGACAGCTTGTAACATCATCGCACAGGACAAAGGCAAATGCAGCACACGCACACAGGCACGCAAAGCCCGCGGCCTTGGGTGGGCGTGGGGGACAGGCATGGGGTGGTCGGCTCATCAGAGGGAAGAGAAACGCACATCATTATCTAACAGTGGAGCCAGCCTACAGCAACCACACCCCTCTGGACACCCTTATTTCAGTCTCACACTTCAGAGGCCACAGTCATTCTCATTATGCTTTTCATAACTCCAGCCCTGTAGCGTGTAGCAGCATGACTGCACACCCTGCGAGCACTCTCACCACACATGAACCTCCAACCTGTTGACCATTTCTCTTTTCTGTTGACTGTGTGTCTCCCCTGTTGACCATGTCTGTTTCCTGTTGACTGTGTCTCCCCTGTTGACTGTGTCTCTTTCCTGGTGACTGTGTGTCTGCCCTGTTGACCATGTCTCTTTTCTGTTGACTGTGTCTCCCCTGTTGGCCATGTCTCTTTCCTGTTGACTGTGTGTCTCCCCTGTTGACCATGTCTCTTTCCTGTTGACTGCCTGTCTCCCCTGTTGACCATGTCTGTTTCCTGTTGACTGTGTCTCCCCTGTCGACCATGTCTCTTTCCTGTTGACCGTGTCTCCCCTGTTGGCCATGTCTCTGTCCTGTTGACTGTGTGTCTCCCCTGTTGACCATGTCTCTTTCCTGTTGACTGTGTGTCTCCCCTGTTGACCATGTCTCTTTCCTGTTGACTGTGTCTCCCCTGTTGGCCATGCCTCTTTCCTGTTGACTGTGTGTCTCCCCTGTTGACCATGTCTCTTTCCTGTTGACTGTGTCTCCCCTGTTGACTGCGTGTCTCCCCTGTTGACTGCGTCTTTCATCCATGTTGACCCTATTCACCGACACTCTCTTCCCATTCCTGCATGCAGACACACTGCACCCTCTGGAATATTTGGAATATTGTATTTAAAATCCCATATTCTCTCCCATTTTTGGTCTCTTAATTTGGGAATTTGTGACTGCTGTTCTTATTGTTATAAAGTCACTTTGTCACTCTGGAAGACAGCTGACATGCATGCGGTATCTACTCTGGCATTTGATGCCAGCTGCTTACTTTCTCTCATGGTCCATCAGTTGAGCTGTGCAGTCACTGTATCAAATGAGTACATTTTATGCAAACATTTATGCAGATAGAATACATGCAAGTGGCTGCTGGTCAACCCCACAAGCAGCACGGGCACAGTAAGATTTTGATAAGACTGTGGAGCACATCCAATTACTATCTCAGCCACCTGGCATTGTTAGGTTGTAGCTTTTTCCACCTTTACAAGCAATGGTCGGTTGGTTGTGCTACACATAACAAGCTTACTTGAGCAATTCAGATCAAGAGCTTTGCACAAGGACACAGCAGTGTTACCCTTGGAATTCACTGGTTTGGTTTGATTCAAACAGTGTCAATTAAATGTTTCTGAATTATCCTATGGAAATGCATCTACAGTCATTCTCCCTCCAAAGAAGACTGAAAAAAGCTAATTGCCCTGCATTCTAAATGATGTGCTGTGAAAGTCACATCCCTCAGCCTGGCATTCCTGTACCCAGGGGTCTTACAGTAGCCGTGTTGCTGATAAGTGAGTGATTTTATTTAAGCCCACCATTCTTTTCCAGAGGCCTTGGATAGGTGTGGTTCTCCTTCACCCAAAAATGTGGTGAATGGAGAGGTGTGACTAAAAATGTTGAAATAAATAAAAAAGATCTTCTGAATAATACAACTGTAACTGTATTCATATATTGCTGGTTATTATTATTATTATTATTATTATTATTATTATTATTATTAACCCAGTGCAGGCACTGGACAGCGAACAGACCAGGCAACAAAGCACAGGTGTGTGTATGTGTGTGTGTGTGTGTGTGTGTAGGGGGGGGCTGTAGATAAAATGCACAATTATCTCTCACCCCCAGACTCAGCTTATCTGCTAATTCACCAGCGTCGCAATTACGAACTCCGTCTGGACCGTAGTTCTGTGTCGACACATTCACAAGCGCAAAGAGCCTGGAGAGATGCAGCAATCTGCCGCGCGGGGCAAAGGTGCTAGTTAGATTTTCAGGATAAGATTTTGTTTACTTGCGTAATTTATTTTAGAGATGCTTCTGATCCCCCTGTATCCCTTTTCCTCTTTATCATGTGTGTGGGCGGGGGGTGAGAGTGGGGAAGGGGGAAGGGTAGGATGGGGGAAGGGCGAAATTTCTGCTTCTTGTGCTGTTTCGGTTACAAACGTTGTGTGTTTGCGTTGATTATACTATGAAGAGGAGGCCCTCGGCCAGGATTGCCAAATGCGCTTTGTCATGCCAAATTGGGATATTTTTTTCTAGCTGACTGCAGGGTCTGTTTTTTCCTTATTTCAGTAGTTTTTTTTATATCTTTATCCCACTTGTAAGCTATAGCAGCATGCTTAAATTTATTTGCGGTTTATATCCAATTTGTTAGTTCGGGACTGCACATATTACAAAAATAATAAATGCAGTTTACATGTAACCCTTCATCGAGTGTTCGATCTGGCAGTCACCTGATTGTAGCCACCAAAATAAAAATTCATCATGGATTTGAAGCATGGCACAACTCAGTCTAGGCTCACAATTCTAAACAGTTTTGTCCAGTTTAAAATAAAACACAGGCAAAAACCAGGCTAATGTAATTCATTTCATATAAAAATGTGAACACTTGCACTCTGAAGCTGAAATACAGTATCCTCTTCCATTGTTTACCTCCCACTAATTGCATATAATTATTAGCTTCTTGTAATAGCCAGTGTAATATTTCTTAAAAACATATTAGTCCCATATTTGGCCTGTTTACTACATGGGCTTTGTCTAGTAATATACATTCTTAAGATCTGGTAACCTTGCTCTCAGTAAAATTGTGCTATTCTGTGTGTGACCTCAAAGTGAGCAGGGGGGATCACAAAAAAAACATGTTATAAGAGTGACTAATGGAAGTAAAGCTTTCACCTAGCACAGTTGGTACAAACACTGACATACCATTGACCTTCTGAAGTACTGCTGTCTAACACCTTGGAAGGCTCCCTGGTAAAAGCAGCCCTGCTTCTTACGTGTGTCTATATGGCTGACTTCCACCTTGCCTGCACCCACTGGTCTGAAGACAATGCCCCAATGACGTAGGAACTCAGTGACTTTAGCACAGAACATTCTGTGACATCCGCTCTTGTGAGATCTCATTAATGGAACTTTACATTTCACGCATAATGCTTTGCTTAAAATCTGTGTGCAAATGTCAAACCCACACGCTGAAGGAACCCTCCGGAATCTTCTCACTGATGGTGCAGTATTGTGACTGTGAGGGCCCTTGGGCTGTGCTGTTTACAAAAGGGAAGTTCATTTCTTTCCTTTCTTCTAAGATTATACAGCCAGCATTTCCAGTCAATCAACCTGAAATATATTGTGGTTTCAAGTTAAATGTTAAGCAAATCAATTAACCTTCTGTTTTAACCATTTTTTAAACTGTGAAGTCAATTTTTATTTCAGCCAGCATTTTTTTTTCTTCAAAGGATTTGTTTGAATTCGCTAATCTTTATCGGGAAACGGTTGGATTTTCTGTTTGGCTTCTACAGGTCTGTTTATGAAAGAGACCCACTTATACCTTCTCTGACTCTGATTTTCTAAATAGCTTGTTTGCTTTGCAGTCATGGCAACATATAGTCACCAAGGAAATATGGCTTAAGGCAACAGATATGGAAATTGAATTTCATGGTATACAAGGAACATGATGAACCAGAGCCGATCAGCTCAAAACATAAAAACCATCATAGTTTATTCTATTGAAAATACTGTATATATACAGTACGTATAAAATAGTATATGTATTTATTTTGCTACAGCTAATAAAATAGGTGGCTCAGTAAGGACTGAGAGGAACAGAACACGAAAGGCAAGAACAAAGTATTGTGGAATTACAATAAGTGTTGCAATAAGTGCATCATTTGTTCATTAGGACAATAAATATCCCAAAAATATGACAATACCAAGATTCATATCATAACAATCCATATACTGATGGAACACTGAATAGATTGGCACTGAGTTGGTTAATCGCAATACCATATCTGCACCTGATCTAGTCACATTTACAGTGATTATTTAGCCGTAGTTCAGATAGTCAGTCATCCGGTGTTGATAATTAACTAAGCAGCTGTCAATAGAGGCACAGGATGGAGTGTAAAAAAAATAGCTTTACCAGCAACATTTCCCAAGAATATTTAATGAAAATGTTGGCAGCTATCACCATAGGAAGTACAAATGAGCATTTTGCAAAAAACAAACAAAAATTTAGTTTTCAATCAAATAACAATCAATCAATTTCAAGTAACGCAATTTTAAAAACCTAGTATGCATGATCTCTCATTTTGCATTAAACCCGATAAATAACACACATTATTTAAAAAATGTTTTGCATAGAATATTAGATCTTATAAATGACAACTATGAAATATACCAGAGATTATAGGAAAGGGATTTTATCAATTAACATAAATGTAAAGACAGACTGCTGTGGATAACTCAAATACTGAAATCTTCATCTTTAAGTCATTTCACCTAATAATATTATAATTCAATAAAATATGAAATATAAAATGCTCAAAAGCATATTTTCATCCATCCAAGCTATCTCAGCAAATCTAATTCTGCATAAGCAAATTACAATGCATTATTAGATATAAAATCAAACTGAGGTGGAGAAATTTGCATGGATTACAATGAGACAGTAAAACAGCATAACGCCACAGTGTGTCTGCAAGGCACAGAGCTGGGGATGTGGGTGAGTCCCAGCCGTGAGATTTTCCTCTTTGATTTATCATTCAGCAGCACTAATCTGACAATGGGCCTCGCGCTGTGCCCTCTGCATAATAACACATGCAGTTGCAGATGTGCTATTCTACTGAAAATTGCCTTCTTTCTCTTGTTCTCTCAGCCCGGGTCAATGGACTGCATCACTACTGTCAAGAGCAGCATGTCAGTGAGGTGTGACAAAGACACTAAGACCGCACTATGAACAATACTCTGTATCAACAAGTCGTACTGCGGCTTGAAGACTGTTTTTAAGAACACGTCCTGTCAACCTGGTTAACATACGGCCATTTATAGCAAAATACAAGTGTCTTTGACATTGCTTGATGATGGCAAAATTAACCCTGTTAATATCACCGCCCACTCACGGCAATATCCCCAGTTTTGTCTGCAGTGCAGTAGGAATGTGTACGACAAGGGTGTGCGCGACAAATTTACTCTACGAGTCCCAAAAATATCTGCTCTTATTTGCGGCTCCTGAATCACTGTACGAAAGCCTTTCTGTGTAATAATGTTGATAACAAAGGAGATCAGCATTTACTCTCAGCAAATTTCAGCAAATGAATCATCTCAAATCTTATTTTACACAAACATTTTGGGCTCTCCTTCATGAATATTGATGAGAGAGAACAACAGTTTTTCTCTTATTTTTTTTCTCCTAATTCACAAACATTTTAATACTCATCAAAGCAATCACATAATTACCTCATTGTCAAATAACTGACTATGCAAACTCATTCCCAATATAGCACATACATAAAACAGAATTCCACATCTGTGTCTAAATAAGTGAAATATCCTTTCTACTAAACTTCATGCATGGCAGGCCTCCTGCCGTCACACTTACCAAAAACAACCGTTTTCACCAATTTATATGCCCGCTCCATTTGCCAATCAGATTGCGGACTGTAGTAACAGTTTAACCTTGTCTAAATATTATGAGTGCTAACATGATGCTAGTTCACTTCACTGTGCTGGATTATGCTGCATGACTATTTGGGCGGGGCTCTCGAGAAAAATAAATGTACAATATATCTCAATGGGAATCACCTGTATAAGGGAAATGTGAGTGCATGCATGCATGTGTGTGTGTGTGTGTGTGTGTGTGTGTGTGTGTGTGTGTGTGTGTGTGTGTGTGTGTGCATATTTTCACATTCCTGCAGCTCTATATGCTCAGCCATCCCAGGCAAGCACCCCAATGCCAGGCGAGCTGGGCGGCAATGTTGATTGCTGTAGTTTGTCTCTCTAGTTTGGTTCAAATAGCACTCAAAGTCATCACCTTTCTGTCGGTTTACCTTCTTGTTTTGTTTTTTTCAGAATAGAAAATCTCTTCCAGAGGACCCTGCTTTAACATTTTCTGGTGAAGAGGGAAACCTTTTGAAAAGTCCAGCATCTCGGGAAAAACAATCATCTCCTGACTACTATCTTTATAGATGAAAAAGAATAGAGGCCTAAATATTTGATTGCTGGGACTAAACAGACCTTTTTTTAAATATCCAATTTGAACAGGCTTCTCTGTGTCCCTTCCCACATTAGAATATATAAAAAGCAATACTGGCTGTGTCTCTAGTCAGCTCATGTATATTGATTTGTTTGACAGTTTATAGGGAACATTTACCAATCTTCTTAGATGTGTGGAAGGCATGGGTTAATGTCAAAGGTGGAAGGGTTGAGTTTCACCATCTGTACTTATTTGCCTTTAATTATCCTACTGTTGACATTCACTTGTTAATTGATAGGCAGTCTGGAGAGCTCTTATCCGCAGCTTGCATTGTATCCAGAGGGCTGCATACATCTTGTTCAGCCAACCACTGATCCCAGCTTATAGACATAAATTACACCATTGTTCTCTCCCCAATTGCCAAAAATAAATAAATAAATGACAACTAGAACCAAATAATATTGTTTTCCTTTCTTTCCCACACCCGTGAAAATTATGTTCTTCTGAAACTCATTTTTTATTTCTATTTTCACAACATGCACACAGTGTTTAATTGTGTCGTGTTTTTCTTACTTTTGTTAGAATCTTATTCCAAACATAGATTTCAAAGAACTGTATTTCAAAAAAAAAATTGTCAAGAGAAGGCAGTTGTGCAGTTGTAAGAAATGTCTCTTAGCCACAAATCGCTAATCTTTTCATCCAAAGGTTAATTTCTGCACCATGTATTGGATCCTTTGCTCAGTCGTACCATTTGAACAAAGCCTCTCTCTCTGACTGACAGGCCACACCAATACTGCAGAGAACGGTGCTGTTTGAGTCTGGAGAGCCATTGATTTCTGACTACAGCACAAGAACTGACGTTAGGCAGGCAAAGAGGGAACTCTACAAGAAACAGGATCTAAAATGTGTGAGGTTGTAATCTCCAGTCTTCTGCTGTGGGAAGCACATAGGGTTAACAATCTCCCACTCAGAGGATTAGACTACATCTGTGTGCAGTTAATGGCAAACAACTTGTGTGCAACATTTTAGGGAACAGTATTTTTCAGGATTTGTTGAAGCTGGTCACAATAAAGACAATTTCACTGTCTCTTAATCCAACCTCAGTTCTTGGTCAAGGCTGAAGTATTTTTTTTGCACACAAGTCTTTAAAATCTTTTTTTCTTTGAGAGTGAAC
The DNA here is from genome assembly GCF_963514075.1 of Conger conger. Lineage (NCBI taxonomy): Eukaryota > Metazoa > Chordata > Actinopteri > Anguilliformes > Congridae > Conger > Conger conger. Next base: position 23,013,230 of record NC_083762.1, on the reverse strand, counting down.
TGAGAGCTGGTGTGTGCTTGTTGAGCAGAAGGTATAGCGGAATTCTGTCTGGCCTCCATCATAGTTATTAAAGGGATCCAATGAGGTGTTAGGAGCTCATTAAGCAACTAAAAGTCACCGTGTCAAGGAACCTCTCAGGACCCAAGAGTTAACAAACCAGAGACCGCAGCGCTCACTGAACGATAAAAGCTGTCAATGTTGTACGGTCTGCTTGTCCGAGAAGCATGGAATGATGCACTGCAGCAAACCCTAAGAGTGATGACTGCCGTAAGCCACTTTAACTGTTCACAGTACATAACTGTTGTATTGTTGTAATGCCATTTTTCTCAGTGATCTGATTCCTTTTTTTCTAGTCTTTCAAAATTCACTTCACCGTCTGTATCAGCATAAGTCTAGTATTGCGACTCCTGTATGGGGATCTGTATTGCATTGCAAGGCACCTCAGCCTTATTCCATGACATAAACAAATATGTATTAATGCTCACAAAATGCCTGGGCTCTCTTGAAGAAATGAAGCCCCGTGGGAGAAAGGACCACATCTTTGATTATCTGGGCCTTCTGGAATGTTGAATGCGTAATATGATCTTTTACGTATCTGATCTGAAATGTAATCAGTATACAGTGTATCCAAAAGGCTGCAGTTATACCAGCTGTGTTCACTCTGCCTTCCTGAATATGGATCAGACGTAGGGGGTGCTGCTGATTGCTCTAGTGATTGCTGTAAATGCATAAGGTAGCGGTGTCCTGGAGGCTTTTTAACAAGTCAACACAAGCGCTCAGTCAATAGTGCTTTTCTTCATTGCATTTTACCTTATCAGCCTGACACATTTAGACTGAAATTGATCAGCGTTTTCATATTAACTTCAGTTTAGCCTGCTTTCTTTCAGAAATTTAATTCACTTGAGCAATAAGCACATATACATGCTAGAATTAACATATAATAACTGGTATGCATATGGAATATTTTCACTATACAGTGCAGTCCGTAAGGATTTGAACAGCGGTACAATTCATTTTCTTTTTGTTTGGTACTCCAGCAGGATTTGAAATAAAACAATGAATATGCTGTCAAAGTGCAGACTGTCACCTTTAATTTGAGGGGTTTTTTTACATCTGTATTGGGTGATCCGTGTAGGAATTACATCCCTTTTCATACATAGCCGCTCCATTTCAGGAGCCCAAAAGTAATTGAGCAGTTGGCCACTCAGCTGTTTCTGATTAGTCAAGTGTATTCAATCGCTTCCTTAGTAAAGGCATAAGAAAACTTCTAGTCTTGATTCTAGGGTTTTGATTGCCTTTGGAGTCTGTGCTGGAATACAGAGCCAAGCAGAAATTGTAACACTGTCTAAATACTTACGGACAGCACTGTATATGCATACTCATACCTCATATGTGACAAAATTGTGGTCACTATTCAGACCTGCTGTGAAAGCATAATGAATGCTTAATAAGAGGGTGTATTTTAATATCCACTTCCTGTGAAGTCTGTACAGATGACAGGTGCTCATGATCAGAATCATGCTGATATAGGGAAAAAGAACAGAAAGACATATCATTAGTTAGAGTACAGAGAGTCTGCTCCCTAAGGTTTCCTGTCAAGAGGTATTTAAAAATGCCACCTTGAGACATTTACAGGTCACTCTCCCTAACAAGTCAGATTAATAAATGTCCATTACACTTCCTACAACAACTCATTTTTAATTGTCTGAAACAGTAACACCACCAAGTAGTTATTTAGTATTTAACACTTCCACATTTCATCCATCTTGGCCCCAAATAAACATTTTTTAAATTAACAATGAGGATTCTGAAGCCGATTAAATTTTCAAATAACATAATAATTTTTACATACGATAGTATAAACACTGGTGGGGAAGGAGAAAAAAGTGTCCAGTTGCATGATTTACCCTACAGGGTATTCAATCTCATCATCAAACTTTCTAAAACCAAATCAAGAAGGTAAAACAGCCAAACAGATTGGCTTCAACAACCTTGAAGCCAATCTAAATGGTAAATGGTAAATGGCAGGCATTTATATAGCGCCTTTATCCAAAGCGCTGTACAATTGATGCTTCTCCATTCACCCATTCATACACACACTCACACACCGACGGCGATTGGCTGCCATGCAAGGCCCCGACCAGCTCGTCAGGAGCATTTGGGGGTTAGGTGTCTTGCTCAGGGACACTTCGACACAGCCCGGGCAGGGGATCGAACCGGCAACCCTCCAACTGCCAGACGACTGTTCTTACTGCCTGAGCCATGTCGCCCCCAATCTGACATTGAATTGTAAGAATAGAGCTTTTAAAATCCTGACTGGAATGGCTGAAATGTGAACATCCTTGATGTGAGTGAGGAAAGTGCAGTGGGCAGAGAACCAGCACACTGTGGGTGAAATTTCACCAATGAGCCAATGAGCTGAAAAAGCTCTGTTTTTCACTCTGAGAGCTGAACAGGTCACACACTAGTAGGGTTTAATGACCAGGTCCTGAAGGTATGTTGATGCTTTGCCAATCTAATGCCTTTCTTAAAGATAATATGTAATTTTTGAAACATTCATTTCATTTTTTGATACCTTTTATCATTGGCACTATTAGGTAATAGCAAATACATGAATAGTTACTTCATAAGCATATCTGCTTAGCTATTTTCAGCCTCTGGACTAGGATATAAGAATTAAAATCGATATTGTTTTGATCGGTGGAAGAGTTTAAAAAAAGAGAAGAACATATACGGACTGTAGATATAAGTTAATGTTAACACATTATCTTTTAGTAGCGCTTATGAAGTTTGTAGGGCATAGCTAGCTATCTTCAAACCATACCAAGCACTAGCTTGTTGTAGAAACAGATCTATTATCACTTAAGTTTAGATAGATGGCTGAGTTAGATAGCCAGCTAAGTTTTATATTTTGCTGGTAGTGTGCATATACACTGAGTGAGCACTGTATTAGCTATTTATTAGAGTAATTGGTCTTCTGCTGCTCTAACCTATCGACTTAGAGGTTTGACGCGTTGTGTGTTCAGAGATGCTCTTCTGCATACCACTGTTGTAATGTGTGGTTATTTGCTTTACTGTCACGTTCCTGTCAGCTTTGACAATTCAGCCCTTCTCCTATGAACTCTCTCATTACCAACATGTTTTTGCCCTCAGAACTGCTGCTCACTGCAACCTCTAGAGACTGAAAATCCCAGAAGATCTGGCACCAAAAATCATTTCATGGTCAAAGTCACTTAGATCACATTCCCTCCACATTCTGACATGGAAAACACCTGAACCTCTTGACCACGTCTGCATGCTTTTATACATTTAGTTGCTGCCACATGATTGGCTGATAATATTTGCATTAACAAGCTGGTGTACAGGTCTACTTAATAAAGTGGTCACTGAGCATACAAGCTAGGAAACCACATCAATCATCACTCAAAAGTACTTGGACGAGCAAGGAAAGACGAAGAAAATGGTTGCGATTTTTTTATTTTATCTTTCCATGTTTTGCTAAATGATTGTGTTATTTGGCTGATATTTGAATATTTTGCAGGTGAATTGGCATCACTGCCAAATCACTGTATCTCACATGCTTAGTGGATGACCCGGACTGAGCACTTCAAGCTCCTACAAGGCCTTTTCCATACTGTACAGTCTCTGGCTCCAATTTGTACAATTCAGCTGGACCAAAACTGCACTTCTGAGGTTTCATAAGCCTTTTCACAAGACACCTGACTCATATTTTCTACAGTCTATGGTAACAACACAACAGAATGCTTCTCTGCCAGAATGCAATCCAAGGAGAAAATACTGTTTTATGAACAACAGTCAAACATCCATGACATCTTAACCTCAACGTGATTGTTAGCAGGACATCTGTCATAAATGGGCTGTAACATTTTAAATATAAAAATGAAACATTGACCTTTAAATCATGTCCGAGACTATACATTTCAGTCACTTTAATATATCCCTTTACTCCCATTTGAAAGCAAAGGTTCTGCTGAGGCAGTGAGAACAAAAAACTATAGCATGAGAGAGAGAGGGGCGGTAGCAATAGAGAAAGATGGAAAGGGACTACAATAAAAACACATCCCAAGAATTGTTTTCTTTGTCTCACCCTGAGGTTGTCTAATTTGTTGAAATTGATTAAGCATAGCAGGTGCGAGTTCCTGCAAGCTGCCCACGCAGCGCTTGGCACAGCGGAGTCAAAGTCGAAGGGGCACCCCGCAAACGGTGTCAGCCTTCCTACTATTCCCTCAGACTTTGTCTGTAACAACACCTGGATATCCCTGTGGAATATAACACACCTAACACAGCAGAGAGGGGAAAAAAAGAAATTCACACTCAAGTCCCAACTTTTTCAATTGAAAAACCCTGTGAAAAAACAGACATTGCTGTCTTGCCCAAGCCTGTTTGTCTGTTTGGGTTGTGCCGAGGTGTAAATGTGTCTGCCAGTCTATAGCTCAGGTTAAATTAGTTCTGCAACACTTTCTCTCATCTGTTGTTCACAAGGAGGTTAAAGTGGATAGCCATAGATTTCAGCCATTTTCACTGTGTCTTGGGAAAGGGGGATGGCAGTCAATTAATAATATCCTGCCTTTGTCATTTTGACCACAGAAAACAACAAACAATATGCTATATAGACAAACAATAGACTATAAGGGAATTAGATATTCTGGCGTGAGGTAATTTTTTTTACACACAATATTCTTCTGTTCCTAACCTGTTGAAGTGAAATAGCGTGTGTGATTGTGGCAATTGTGCCAGCCAGACGAGGGACTGACTGTCGATCACTGTGTAATTTATTGATAGGCAAAGAGAAAGGAGGTGTATCCTTGTCTACTGTAGAGGGGAACGCATTCACCAGATGCGGATATTAACATAATTACTCGAACATAACATATCAACTGAATTATGAGAGACAGAGTTTGCAATTAATAATACACAGAATAAGTATGTACACTGAGCATTTCACCAGGAAGCAAATTCTGTGGTGTGAAGCAGTGCTTAAAGAACTGGACAGAATCGTGAAAGGATGTCCAACTGTCAGAGCCATGAACTGCTAAAGACATTTACATTCATGGACAATATGTTAAAAACCCAGCTCAGCTTTATGAATTGGGGGAGGGATTCTGGCTTGCAAATGAGCAAAGTAACAGCAACCCACCAGGGTTAGGCCAGAGGTTGAAGGGCAATTAGGCCTAAGTGTCATGCTGGATTTCAGAATAATCAATGTAAACTATGTGCATCCCACAATTACTCATTTGGAATAGATGTGATCCAATGTTCCCCTTGTCGACTGAACCGAAAAATAGTAGATACTACACATCCTGGGGTAAGGTGGGGGGAGGGAGGAGATTATTGCAGGCACAAACCTCCTCCTTGCACAGAGCTGCATTAACTATCCCAGTCACACAAAACTCTGGCTTTTAACGAGTGGCCTAGCTGTGTTCCTTTGTGTCTTTCCCTTGTACAGCAGACGCAAGCAATTATGCACTAGTGATCTTCAAACCATTCAATCCTCTGGTAAATCCTGCCCCTTCTGTCATTAACACATTTAATAAAACCATGACATAAAGTTCCCCATTAAACAAAAATGAGAAGAAAAAAAAAACTGCGCATTCAACACACCCTTCTATCATACACTACTCCCCAGGCTTAATGTGATGATTCTGCTTTTTAAGATGGAGGAAATTAAAGGGTGATTCACCGGACCCTCCTGAAGTAGATTGGAATAAAGAGGAATCTACACGTGGCTGATACCTTTTCCCTCGGTGCTGAGATGGATGCGTGTGCAGGAGCTCTTCTTTCACTGCGCGGGGAAGCTCCCTGACAACACCGCGAGGCCGACAGCAGCGAACAGAGAGGAGCACAGGATGACTGACACTCCCTCTCATATCCGCACCCCCCGGGGAAATAACCCCTTAATTCGGCGTGCGCTATTACACCGAGATGGGAAAAGGGGCAACTCTGAGTTGGGGGTTATTAAAGGCTTCCCAAGTGATTTTCAAATATCACGGAATAAAGAAAAACACAATGGAAAGCGGGTGACGCACAAAGCTGGAGAGGGCTCAGAGAAAGCATCGGTCGGGGGGAGGTGCGTTCCCCTCCCCCACAATCCCCCCAAATGCAGCTAAAGCTAAACACCACTGCCGTACAGCTGCAGCAGAAAGGCATGCCTTCACAGAAATGTGCTGTTCTGGACGATGACGGTAATCTGTGCTGAAAATGCCCTCTCAACACTAGAAAATGGACTGCACAGACTCTCTCCAATACCCCAATTACCCTCCTATTGTTAGCAGCATTATCGCCACCTCAACACCACATTTGTGGAAAGAGGTCTGAGGACTATCAAACAACTGCACAATGCAGAGGAATGACTGTCTCTCTAAAACTGTTTATTGCCCATTGGACCAGCAACATTTTTGTTGATTTTCAAGTAAAGTCAGAACAGTGGGACATACTCAATTCTGTATGGTTTTTTCACAGCAAAGAGGACAATTATAGTGAGGGTCTCATAGAAAATGCAATTAATAGTACTGTACAAGCATTTTAAATAATAAGTAACCTTCCTTGGTAGCTTTCAGATAGCTTAGAGGTGGCACAGAACCCCCACACGTCCCAGCGAATTGGGTGATTTGCGGCATGATCTTTGCACAACGGTGAGAGCTTCTTTTTCTGGCCGAGCCCTTAAGTGGTGAACCTCACAAAAGCCCACAGTAATGGCTGCCATTCAGACGTTTATTAAATGAGCTTTCACTGCAGATGAGGGGAGAAGGTGCATTCCCAACCACCACACTGCATTAACAGCAGGCTCCTGTGGAGTTCAATCGCTTGGCACGAAAAGGCAAAGATAACAGCCTGATCACGATAATTTCCCATAATGCACTCTGAGGGAGAATAAATGTATGTTATTAAAACAAAAGGTGCGTTTCAAAGATCTGGAGCAGCACATGCCCGTTTTACAGCAGGTCTTACCTCTATTTTTTTTAACGACGCATCTAACAATCTCAGAATCAGGGGGAGAAGGTAGATAGGATAAAATTTAAAAAAAGTAGTGGGATCAGATGATTAATAGAAGAAAGGCTAAAACAAAAGCCCTGCAGGTCAAAGGCTTAGAGTATGGCTGTAGAGCAGTGGCCCAATCCCAGTCAAATGGACCCTGTGTCTGTATGTAGTTTGTTTCACCTCAGTTCAGGCAATTATATGCCATTGATCTGTTAACTGAACCTGATCAGGATTTGATAACACTGACAGTGTTTTTTACAAGGTGTTATATGCACGGCCTTTTGGGTGGTGTGTCCAGTAAAATCCTGCCCTTTATGCAGTGATGTACATCATGGCCAGGATCCAGAGTAAAATCCTAAGAAAGTACCAACTGTGGCTGGCCCATGGGTGAAGCCATGTTGTTTCCTATAGAGGGAGGGTTTCAGTTGGCAGGATGTACCCCATGTCATTCATATTCTTCCAGTGCAATGGTGATGCATCTCTTTGGGTGCAATGTAAATGCGCATTTCTTAACATACTTAGAAGGATGCACATGCCAGCCAATCTTCTCCATGATAAATTAAGGATATTTACAGGCTCATTAATGTGATTGCACATTCGGTACTGACAGTACAATAAAGAGATGCTAATTTGTTCAAAACAGAAAGTTGTTAATTAAAAAAACATTGTATGTGGTTAGGCGGTAGTGGTAAATGTAAAATTCCTTTTGTTAAATTAATGTATGTTCTCCAAAGCAGTAATACACAATATTCAATTGAAATTAATGTTTATTATATAATACTTACATGTAGTTCCGTTCTTGTTATTATATTGGCTGGCAGACATTCAAAGGAGTGACTTATTACATGGTAACAGCACATGACCTATCACAAAAACACTTTTTTAAGTTTGGTTGATTCATTGTATCGTAACCCAGCAACACTCCAGAAGTGCTCTGTTTTGTCGTTAAAAACTGCATAATAAAATTTTTGGAATCTGATTTACTGTATCATGTACCGTTTTTAAAAGTACAAACATGCTGGTAAAACTGTTGTACAGTATAATTGCTGTGGTGATCTACAGCACAGCAGCACCAACACAGCACAGCAGTGACAATAACTCATGGTAAGTCGCTCCTTGTGTACTATAGCAAAATTAATTGTCATTTCATATAATTAAATAACTAATTAATATAAATCAATTAACTGAACAAATAATTCTGATTAATATCTGTATTCAAGGCGCAAAAAATAATAATAATCTATGCTCATTCGTTTTTTTATTTTCAATGACATGCCTATAAATGAAATAAATATATTTAAAGAAAAAAAGAAAAATTTTTGATTTATGGTTTGTGTACTGATTTTCTTTCACTGCAGTTAATATGACATGTTTTGGTTGCATATTGTCCATATTGTCAAAAGGGCTGAGAACTGGTCAAGAGAGTATCCAGCACTATATTAAACCTTGAACATATTAACTCTTTGCCTCTGCTACATGACCTGGCAAGGTGTTTGACAACTCTGTATGTAGAACATAGCTCATTACATCAGTGCAGAATTTATCTTTAACTTATTTTCACATATGCCTCCTTGTTTTGCAATCGGAATTGTTGTGGTTTATTCAGTTAATTCCTTTTATACATTCAGAAGAATATTTCCCAAAACCAACATTTACCACATACAAATGTACCTATCTTACTACTAACATTCTTATAAAGATCAATTATGTAACACGGAAGAACAGCAGTCCCAATCGCAGTACTTTTGGGATGTCCATCTCCACAGCAGCTGGCTCAGTAGTTCCTCTTTGTATTGTATAGTGCATCCAATTTCAAACCCTCTCTCAAACTCCTGTAATTCTACTGATAACATTACATGCTCACTATGCTCACTGTGCTATCATTGCATGCTCACTATGTCATCTAAGTTCAGAAGCCTGGGTGAGTACATTTGTAAGCCGGTCCCCTGGTCATTTTTCAGTTGCCACTCGTCAATATGATGTGGGCTCCAAAATAATGGAATTCATTTGGTAATTATCAGCTCTTAATTAAACCGGAACGATAATCCACATAGCCTCAAGTTTGTCAAACACTGGCTTAGCATCTAGAACAATACAATTAATCCATTGACAAACTCAAAATGCAAAGTTATAGAATGTTTTAATTCAAACAGTTACAGCATTCACGTCCAGGTTATCCCACGTTAATGAGATGTGACCCTTCCCTGGCTGACCTCAGGCAGATGTCTGATTGTGTTTCAGCAGTTCATTAAAGCCAAGAGAGACACAGTGTATTTGCAGTGACACCTGCATCTCTCTATTTCAGAGCTCAGCATGCAAATGCGAGTCCCCTGCACCACACAGCTGCCAGGTGCCAAACGGTCACCGTAATTAAACGCCACTCCCCAAATTTAATTTGCCTCCTCTCTGATACAATATGCAAAAACCTTGATTAAGGAGGACATCTCATGGGTATGGAAGGCTAGGTCTTCAAATTCAGTACACGCACAGACACACATGCTCATACACACACACACACACACACACACACACTCATACACATGCACGTGCACATGCCTGTACACAAACAGCTACAAACAGCAGACACACACAGATGAATGTGAATTGATATGCCTCAAATCAAATACTTTTCTGCATTAGGCTAACCTGGCCTGGCTGAGTGGAGTGAATGTGCCCAGGCTGAGTGGAGTGGATCCCAAAAGTGTACACACAGACATTCACTATTAGACTCACTTTTTTATTTTTATATTGCTGTAGCCTATCCACTTAGGGTTATGATGCGTTGTGTTCAGAGATGCTCTTCTGCATACCACTGTTGTAATGTGTGGTTATTTACGTTACTGTCACCTTCCTGCCAGCTTTGACCAGTCTGGCCATTCTCCTCTGACGTCTCTCATTAACTATGTATTTCTGTCTGCAACTCCACTATGTTCCTGACCAGCGATATCCTATTATTTTTAACTACCAGCTTAACTTTCCCTCTGCTACTCAGGAGACTCTTTACAGGGCTACAAGTGGACAAAGATTGGATTTGTCATGAACGTTCACCTGTGGCATATTCCTTCTGAAAATTACACGTTGTCGTTACTGGAAGTGTCACTTGACATTAGCAATGCTGAGTGTCAGAATAAGTCTATATGTCTGGTCTAATATGTCTGGTGCTTGATTTTAACATTAGTGCTAACAATGTTCAGAAGAGTGAATCTTTCATGACAAATAAAAAAAAGATTTATTTCAAGGTAATCTCTGCTTTTTATCTGTGTATACAGTTTAATTCCTTCGCTTGCGATAAAAACTTGATACAAGACACCAATCCACACACGGTGGCAAGGTAATGGAGCTCCCCTGTGACAGTGTGGGTGAGTGTGAGACTGTGGGCAGGATTATGTGGTGGAAAATGCCCAGTTGTGCCCTTGCTTCAGAAGCACTGTTCAGTGTTCAGAACATTGTGAATAGGTGTTCTCAACAATGTGAGGTAATACTGTATTCCGTACACAGAGAAATGAAGTAGTTTTGTCCTTTTCTCCTTTTCTCTCTGTTCACATCAATCAACGTGTCTGTGAGAGTCAATAAGCAAGCACAATCATAAACCTCATTCATCAGAAGGAAAATTGCCATTGAATGTACATCAACTTCTGCATGTAGCGGCCGCCTCCCCATGCTTTGTTCGGAACACCATGAGTCTACATTATCACAAGTTCGGTATTCGGTTAAACACGGGTTATTGTTGCGAGCGAACTTTCACCAATTTTCTCATATTTAGAATTTTTTCTTAGGTAGCAACAACATTAACGAGTGATCCCGACCTGTCATATGAATCATGTAAACAATGCATTCCATTCATTTTTATGGAGAGACTTGAAATGCATGTCAGTGCAGCTCGTTTGGCTCACAGATCTCTGATCAAACCGTCAAACGAGGATTTGCAAATATGAATCAAGACTCAGCAACTCATCACATCACTTATTTCTCACCTCAAATGTTTTCAGAAACATATTTCAGTGGAGTGTTTAGGAGGAATAAGAGAAAGTTTATCAACATTCTGCCATATTGTTATGTTTTGCCAAAACCAATGAACTGCAGTCTACCCAATCAGGTACTGACTACGTATAATGAGAATAAGAATACGAAAATGTTACCTGTAACCTGGCCATCCTGTTTTTGTATCTAACTAGTGGTTTGCCTCTTGCATTGTAGCCTCTGTAGTTCTGAGGACAGTAACCACTGTCACATCCACACCTCCTGAAATGTTTCTGGTCAGACAAATGTGTGGGTTGGGTTTTTTCTTCATTATGGCGAGAAGAGAGGTCTTCCTTGGCCTACCAGTCCTTTTGCGATTACTGAGCTCACCTGTGTTCTTTTTGTTTTTAATGTTTATTTTGGTAAGCCTATTGTTTGGCCTGTGTCTCTGACTGTTTTTGTCTTATTTCCCAGCCTCATAATGGCTTCCTTCACTTTCATTGTCACAACTCATGTTGTCAAATACCAATAACAGACTCCAAAGGCAATCAAAAGCCTAGAATCAAGGCCACATACTGAAAGCTCTCACTAAGGAAGTGACTGAACACATCCGACTAATCAGAAACACTTGTGAAGCCATTTGTCCAAAATGTTATGGTGCCCAGAAATAGATGGACTATGTATAAAAAGGTGAAAAGCTGAAATTCATACATGGTTCACCTGATATGAATATAAACTGACAAATTAAAGCTGAGGGTCTGAACTTTTGCCTCATATTCATTGTTTCATTTCAAATTCAATGTGCTGGAGAATAGAGCCAAAACAACCAGAAAAAAAACATGCAGGATTTTCAAGGCAAGAAATAGTCTGTAACAAATAGAGAATCAAACTGTTTTTTTTTTTTCTATTTAGCAACGCATTAAAAAACATGATTTATCACGTGTTCCTCCAATATATTTGTATATCTGTGATGGCCCTCAAGTTGCAGAATGGATTAACTAAGGTACAAAGAATACCAGACATGTTTCACTCCCACCACCATGAGCAATTGCATACCAGTGTCAACATTGTTTCTCTTTCACTCCAATAGCACCACTGATTTTTTGTGTGTGTGTGTGTGTGTGTGTGTGTGTGTGATGGGGGGCTTGGCTGAAACCATAGTGGCTTTTGCTGTTCATAGGCACAATGTGCTCCTCAGGGTAGCCCTGTGGAGTTTGATATCATATTAGCATTACAAAAGTCTTTCCGCTGTCTGCAATGGAGGAGAAAGGAAAAAGCTCTGTCCTATTCGATATCCCTACACAGTGCACCGGCGAGAGTCCATTGGGTACCATGTTCTGCGACGGGTTGATAGTACTGCGGCTGGCAACTCAAAAAAACAAGTAAGCTCCCCCTTGTGTGTTTACTGCAGTGCTGGAGGCTTTCTCTCACTGCAAGCCCCCCCCACCCCACCACCCTACTCCCCCTCCCTCCTCTCTCAAAGCCTGGGAATTTCCTCAGCACTTACTCACATGACTCCAGCCGTGTTTCATACCCAGAAAGAAAGCACCAGGCTTGCAGTGGTGACCGTCTGCTTCTGAAGCAGTGGCTGATGTGGATCAGAGGCCATGCGCAGTGAATGAGCTCACTGAAAAGAGCCTGCAAACCTGCACAGATTTCCCAGCTGCCGCATATAAAAAGGAAGAGTGCTGCAGAATCACAAAGCTTAAAACTCACTTTTTTAATATGAGTGCGTGACATTTATGTGACTAATAATTTGTTGCAAAGGTCACAAACGTGAATGAACGTGTATGTTGAGAGAAAAAAGCGCCTTTTGAAACACGGCTAGAATTGGCAAGTAACGGCAAGCACATAAATAACCCGGTGCAATAAAGCATTTATTCAGCTGAATGCTTTACACTTGGACTTTGAGCCATCCAACCCCCACACCGCTGAAAATCTCACAGTGGATTCAGACCCGCAGTTTTGGAGCCACAGGGAAACGGCAAGATTCTCTGAATGGTCATTACGGTTAGGATAGGAGGCTGAATACACCTCATTCCTCTCAGCCATCTAGCTCTCATCTCCACACTGTGCCTGCCCGACCTCCTTTCCGAGTAGCCTGTCGTTGCTAGCCTCTGGTCTGGTGCCAATTGCCTACTTGGCAGAGAGAGACTCAGTACCATGGAGCTGGCAATTTCTGAGAGGTAACGCCGATGAAGCGCGATGGCGCAGCCCTCGTCTGTCGACTCCGTCTGCCGCAGCGGGCAGCCCCCAGGAACAAAGACAGCCATTGCCAATCGCCACAATCTCAAATCAGCATCTCCTTTTTGGCTTTCCCAACAATAATGACCTGGCAGGTCGTCCCAGCATCAGTGTTTCAAAATGGCTACGCCTTTGGCAAACCCCGCCTACCATTATTTCATAACACAGTGTTCTACGGGATTGTCTGAGCAGGTGATGCCAATCCTCTTGGCCTTGTGTTGATCCCGGTTTCCTGTGACAATGGCCCTTAGCTTTGCAGATAATTAGGAAACCTGAATATCCATGCTGGCCCTAGTCCATTTCTCTGATTATACACACACATGGAAATGCTAACCACAAGCACACTAAAAACCGACAACAACAGTCACTGAACAGAAGCAGCATCAACAGCCTGACCTCTGCTGACACAAGAGAACTCTCAATCTAACGCTTTATTTAAAAACTAGATAGCTACTGTAGCAGTCTATGACTGAGTATCTAACGAGGCTACAGATACCTCCCCTGCTTCAATACAAAAAGGACAGTCTAAATTCCTTGACCCCTGGCATGGGCTTGAAATGGTGGCATGAAAATGGAAACATATGAAGTGGTGGAAGGTACCCACTGGGGAACAAACGCACTGGTCAAAGGGATAGCTGCAGGTCAGTGGTCCCATGGGGGTTTCTAAAAAACAACACATACTTATAATAAACACTAATAAGTTCTGAGAGTGATAGAGCCCCCAGCACACAAGGCCTTTTTAAAGACTTCATTGGAGATCATGCAGATGAAATCCGGTGGAAACAGGAGCATGAGAACATTAGCACAGACTGCTAGCTCATCGTACTCTCTCTACTGAGAGACTGCAGGTCATGGGTGGCAATCAGCTGCAACATTCACATGAATGATGTTCTGCGTCCAACCCTGTGACATGGTTAATGGTCTGTAAACGATGCCAGTAATTTTGTTTTATTTGGATTATTTCATCGGTCATTTTATTATCATTTATTTCTCCGCAGTAGATTATCTCTTCACCAGGTCGTTAATAACAGCGTAGACAGTTGACCTGAGAATATTGATTGAGGCAGCAAGGCAGACACTTGCCTCCTTTTCGACTTATTAGCTGCTTTCTCTTTGGTGCTCTGCAGGAGGGAGTGGCCACAGGGGTCATGTATTGTAAATTGTGATCCAATGGAAAGTTGACATCAGCATCCAACAATGTTACAATCCACTCAAGGGCATTGAGAGAGAAACAAAAAAACACTACCAACGGTGCAAACAATGAACTCAGGTTAAATGCATGATGAACGCTGGAAGGATTCTGCAGCACCACAGAAACAAAATGTACATTCCAGCACAATCAAACCCTTGGAAAAAACAAAACAATCCTTAATGTCTTCTGCTCCATGTAATGCAGTAATCACAGCATGGTGGACCTTAGTGACCTGCAAATTTTTCCACGAAACAAAACACACAGGGATATCCATGAAATTTTTACATTTAATATCAAGGTGAGAGCCCTCCTCTCTATCCTCTAATGGACGTAATGGGTAGTGTGCAATCATGAAAATACATGCAAATTCTGACCAAAGGAAAATGGCCTTGTTTTTTGATAAAATTTTGTAAATAAAGTAAGTAATGTGCCAGAATGTCTCACAGAGAAAATCTAATTAGCTTTTGGAGGTTAACAAAGATTTTGTTTCGGTTTTGTTCATCCTATTCTTTTCTGTGTTGGTAATTTTACAAGGACAAAGTACACCATACCAATTGTAAAATCTGTTACTCTAATCTAAGTGTTTTCACCAGTGTTTTCTTCTTAATTGATTATGATGACACATCAGTCATGTTGCAAACATTTTTTAAACAGTCAAACTCAAATTCAGTTAAAAAGTGCTTCCGTTCCGTTATTAAACAAAAATGGGGTCTGGAAATGTGCCTCTCGGCAGACAAATTACATAAATTCTAAACCTTACAAAATCAGTCATGATTAAATGAGTAACTGTGGTGAGTAACAGACGTGCCCACGTGCTGTACAGCCTTGCTGAACAGTGCATCACACATACACAGTAGGGGCACGTCTTGGACATCTTTGCTCAGTCCTTATATTTAGAGCAAGTTTGGCTCAGCATGAGAAATGAGAAAATTCAGCAAAGCGTGCTGCACTTTCGTATTGTTATGTGCATTCACACAGTGCCACACATACACAAGTCTTTATTGGGAGGCACTGAAATATCAACTACACCAAAATTTTCCATTTGGTTCTGTGCATTGTGGTATGGAAAACATTGTGTTCTCCAATCTGTACATGAATATCCAGGATTGCGTACAACAATGACAACGAACAATGAACAGCATCAATACATAGTACCTACTGTATCTATATGGTCCTACATATCTATACGATCCTACAGTAAGTGAGGTATAGAGGACAGATATATGGCTCACACAGTGCATTCCTCTTCCACCTCCAGGGTAAAGGTTTTCCCTTGTCTAAGCATGGCTAAACCCACAGAACATTGCACAACAAAAAGAACATATTATCTGCAACCCAGACCCAATTAAAGTGTTTCAATGGTTCAAGTTGACACGGTGGACCTTCATTGTGTGCTCCATTGCAAGTGAAGAATGTGTATTGTGCATGTTCTCCCCACCCCCACACTCAGAAGGACAGCTAAACATGGCACAGCCCAGCCCAGCTTGGTTCCTCCTGGAAAAGCAGCACCAGCTGTGACAGCTAGTGACCTGTAGTGAGGCCCCTCACTCTTCAGATTGATACAATCAAATACCCTCATTCGACAGAAACAGACCGATACACAACAGGCCACTGTCTCTGGAAAATGTACAACCATGCCCTGGTATTACAGGAGACTCACCCGGTGAGGCTGAAAATGTTTTTTTTTACTACCTTCAGAGTGACAGACTAGAGGGCTTTGATGTTCACAGAGACATACACAGAGTCATGTAAATCTGGAGTTGGACAGTGAGACAGTGAAATAAAGAGCAAGAGACAGAGAGAGGAAGACTGAGTGTGATGGCAAGGGAAAGGCAAAGTCGGAGTAACAGAAAGACGGAGGGGGAGAGCGAGAGAGAGAGAGAGAGGTGGGGGGGATCCATGGCTCCATTTCCCACCATGCCCACTGCCAGCTTCAGATAAAGCCGAGCATCCGTGATATGTTTCCCATGATGCATTGCAGTCTTGGGCCCAGTCCCAGTGGTATGCTGCTCCTCCTCTTTATGCCCCATCCCCCCCCCCCCAACGCTACGCCTGGTAAACAAGCCTCTCTTTTTCCTTTCCAGCTCAAATCAGCTCCACTGCTATGGTCAAACTAGCCTGGGCTGTTTTGCTTGACTTAAAAAAAGAAAAAGAAAAAAATCAATTACACATGCCATCCTCTTGCTCTTCCTCCACCGCAGTACTGACATCAGAGGCGGATTTCGGACTGCGGCAGTATCCCCATGTATATGCTTCTAATACTCGATGCGTCATTTCTTTTCAAGGACTTGTGACAACAGAAGTGAAAAACGCAAGTATGTCAGGAGACAATGCAAACTCAACTGGGTTTTTTAAAAGAGACAGGAGTTAAAACCTTGGGCTTGCTGCTCATCTCAGTTGAAATTGAAAAAGGCACAGTGACCATGTGGCAGATTTATTGTGGCGCTGAATAGCAGAAAAGCCTTCAACCTATAGATTACTTAAAGGTCAACAAACCAAACAAAGGAAGGAAAAAAGAATCCACATTCTTTTATGTTATAAGCAAAATCGTTTTGAATTCCAATGAGTCACTGATTTCACTCAGTGGTCAGTGGCCACTTTATTAGGTATACCTAATGCCTGGGTTACAGCTACAGAAGACTGGAGGTTGACTGTAAGGTTGGCAGCATGAATGCACAGCTGAAAAATCTGTACGAACTGCATGATGCTATCATTCTAGTCAGGAATGTTTCCAACACCACGTTGAATTCATACAGCAAATAATTCAGGCTGTACTGGTGGCAAATAATGTACCTAATAAAGTGGCCATTGAGTGTACTTGCGCTAAAATAAAGCAGTTTCAGGCGGGGATGATGCCCACTTGTGCTGTAAACACTGATATCCATGCTCGCTTACAGAAACAACTTCTGGTCAATGCTCCAAGGTCATAAAGGTATTATTTTTGTTCACAACACAAACAAGCAAATGCAAATTCACACACACTATATACACGGTACATGAGATACATGTGCCACAAATACAAGACTGTAGTTAACAGGGCCAAAACAAAATGCAGGAGAATCATTTTAACAGGGGTATTCAGTCAGTTGCAGCCCTCCTCGTCTGCAGCCTACACTGTTGGCGTTCTACGTGCTTGTCATTCCACGCAGTGTTTTTGTCCACCTGAACCGTCTCTAGCCTGCAGATGCTGCAGTTTGATTGGCATGTGATAACAGCTTGTAGCACCCTGGATATTACTGCAGCACTGTTAGTTCCCCACCCCCACATTCAAAAGTGCTTTTATACAAAACAGCCACACAGTGCCAAAGGCATGCGTACCAGGTGCCATCAAGGCCACCAGCCAGCATTTATAATCTTATCAATGTAAGCAAATGCCTACCCTCTATGTGTCAAATTACAAACAAAATTATTCCAAATGTTATTTATAATTTTTTTGTGCGTAACTTGAACTTGGGCAAAATATGTCAGTAGAGGAGAAATAATAAGCAGCCATCCTATTTATGTATGGAATGGAAACTGTTGAGCGTCTATTTGAACTGATATGCGCATAAGGTGAGCCGCAAATGAGAGCAAAGTGAAAGCAAATGAGTGGAAAGGGGCCTCCTGCTAGTGTCGTCACAATCTGCAATTCGTCACCCTGGCAACTAATTATCCAATCGCAAGGAAGGGGTGAGGCTTCCCAACCGTTTGATACCTTGCAAGCAGTTTTCCATTCCCTAAATCTTCCGCACCACACTCCCCAGCAGGTTTCCACCCATGACTGCTACCACGCTGATGTGCGCACCTGTATGTCAACATCATTTTCTTTCTCACAT
The DNA here is from genome assembly GCF_963514075.1 of Conger conger. Lineage (NCBI taxonomy): Eukaryota > Metazoa > Chordata > Actinopteri > Anguilliformes > Congridae > Conger > Conger conger. Next base: position 22,995,020 of record NC_083762.1, on the reverse strand, counting down.
TTAAGAAAGCTTCCTGACAGAAATTGAGGGTTGTTGCCGGAAGGGGAAAAAAAAGGTCTCCAGTCGGAAAGGCTGTGTTTTGGCTCCAAGCCGCTTGTCCCTGCTCCCCTCTCCCTCGCTGCGGGTCTGTGAGCTTCTCCGCTGTAGTAGGCGGGGTAAAGGGAGGGAAAACCATGGCTAATTGGGATTCATTCTCTTCTCTCTCCTCCCACTCTGCACAAAGCCAGCTGCCCCCACTTACAGAGGGCACCTCTCCAATGACAGGGGGAGGGAGGGTGTGTGCAGGAGTGGGGGAGCTGGGGGGAGGAGGGAGGAGTAAGGGAAACAGAAAGGTTGCACAGCGATTGCAGAGTACATCCCAAGAGCCGGGATCTACATTGAATACAAGCTTCTGTATTCAGCAAACCCCCCGCCCTTGCAGGGTGGAGTGATCAAAAGCACAGGGATTAGAGGCATGATGGTGTTATGCTTTGTAGCATAGCAATGAGTTAAAAGCACAGAATGGCAATAACCCCCCCCCCCCGGCACCAAAGAAAAAATCATATGCACACACACATACATATACACACACACTGTATACACACACAATTACATGCATACCCGTACCTGTATGCACGCAGGCACCAACACAAAGGAACATGAACACACGCAGGCATTCATGCATAAAAGCATATGTACACACACACCAATTACACACTTACAGTAAGCACACACACACGCACGCAAGTGCACACATTTTTTAATTACCGTCCGACACAATGAGTACTGTGACTGTAATTAATAGCATTATGAAGACACTGAATGTCACGACTTGATCCTATTCCCTCAGCCAATTATTTGGTAAAATGGCATTTTGGTGGGATGCGGCCCAGACAGACACGCGGGGCGTGAGTGAGCCCCAGTCCGACAACGTATGGGAGCACAGGGGCTCCAGCAGGGCTGACACTTCCTCCAGGACATCTCCTGTGAGCTTTCGCCACCGCTGAGGCTGAGATCAATGGAACGGCAGGCTCCGTTCTGCCCTGGCCCCCCGCCCCGCCGAATACAGCCTCACAGTGGCACACAGACCTGCTCAAGCGGAGGGACACGGGGGGCCAGGGGAGACCGGAGGAAAACAGGGCCCTGACCGGGGGGAAAACAAGGCCCTGACCGGGCGGAAAACAGGGCCCTGACCGGGGAGAAAACAGGGCCCTGACCGGGGGGAAAACAGGGCCCTGACCGGGCGGAAAACAGGGCCCTGACCGGGCGGAAAACAGGGCCCTGACCGGGCAGAAAACAGGGCCCTGATCGGGGGGAAAACAGGGCCCTGACTGGGGGGAAAACAGGGCCCTGACCGGGGGGAAAACAGGGCCCTGACCGGGCGGAAAACAGGGCCCTGACCGGGCGGAAAACAGGGCCCTGATCGGGGGGAAAACAGGGCCCTGGCTGGGGGGAAAACAGGGCCCTGACCGGGGGAAAACAGGGCCCTGACAGGGAGAGGGGGACAGGGAGGTTACAGGCCAGCCATTGTGCGAGCGTTTAACGCATTCCGTCTCACGGTCATAATGACGGTCATCATCGGCACTGCTGCCGTTCGGCCTGCGCGAGACTGCCGGGCTTCCTTCGCGTTGGCACACCTCCACCCCCAAATTCCGAAGCCACTCCACCTCCTCCTCCTCCTAGTTGACAGCCGTTCAGCATTCAGTCAGTTTTGCAGGACGACATGTGATGAATGTGTGCCTCTTCAACATAAATCTCCCCCCCCCCCCCTTATCGCCATCACAGTTTCCAAGGTGAGCTTATTTGTACACTGGCTGTGCTAGGCATTAATCTTTTCATCACTCCTACATTAGCATGGCCTCTATTAGACAGAGTTTAAATGCATGGACATATCTCTCCTTTCAAGAGCACAGTGTGCTAACCTGCCGTTTCCCATTTCTGTTCCGTAATCCCCGGCACTTATTAAAGCTTAGCTGTCCTCATTCTCAGGCATTTCTGAGAAGCACAACACTAGGCCTTGAGAGACAGAGAGAAGAAAGAGAGGGAGAGAGCAAGAAATAGAGAGAGAGATGTCTGCTTTGTCAGAGAGATGCTTCTCGGCTCGCTATTGCCTCCAACCCCCACACACTCGTGCCTTCTGCCCAACAAACACAGGCACAGGGATTTCAATAAAAATGCCCATGCGCAGTGGTTTGAGCCGTTCCAGGTCTTACTAGAAACACGTCAGTGCATCGATCGCTCACTGACAACATGCAGGTCACACTGTAAAACCTGGACTAGCTCACACAGTGCTACCTGTGTGCACTGGGAGTGCAATGTCTGTCCCTCCAGGCAAGTATGCACAAATGCACTGCTCTCATCTGACTGACACAATCAGTTTTTATCACCAGAGCAGCTTATAGCCAAGACATCAATTCTATTTTATTTTTATAAATTCAACTATAGTTGTCAATGGCCACTGCATCCCTATCACTCTTCTAGCTGTCCCCAGAAATGTTCCCTTCTTTTATAAACATCACAGTTTTTTTAAACCCAGGTCATATGAAGACAGTTCATCTGCTGAACAGCAGAGCAAATACATATAATTTAAAAATCACTGTAGTTCTAATTGCAAAATCATATACGTCTTTTTTGGTTGATTGCAGAAACACAGTATTCAGCGATTCAAGTGTGAACATTTGAACGACCTCGATTATAAGACACCATGTTCTGAACAAGCCACCGGCTAAGAACGTTATTTCAAGAGGCCACCTCCATAAAGGCCAACAACTGGTTCTGAATTTACGCAGCAGTAAGCTCATTTATTTGGTCCTTAAGGATTAAATGAGGCGAATTCCATGATCTGGAATCGGATCATTGATTTGAAATGGAATCACTCAAACTGACTGGCCTGCGCACAGTCACATGTCTTTCAAAATGTTTTTCCACCTGCATGAGAATCTCGATATCATTAGCTTTCACAGTGCCCTAAGCAGCAGTGTTCCCTCAACACACTCACCGTCGACCGCTTGAGGCAGAAATGAGTAGAGTGGCCCTCTTCGCAATATAGGCTACTTAGCACAAAAGGCATTTGACTGCTGCATTGAAAATTCAGTATTCTTCCAAATGCGCCCTGCAATTGATTCAAACCCTTAAATAACTGCAACTCCCCTTAAGAGGAAAAATGGGAGACATGGAAATGAATGCATAATACCCACCCTCATCATGTCTGGGATTCTCCTAAAGGAAGCTAGTGATCGAGATGCGGACCAAGTGACTTGCAAGGATCTGAAATAAATAGATTTTTCTCTCAACACACAGTGGCAACTTTAATTTCCTCTGCGTGAGGCTGCAGTCGCTACTCAGACAATTGATCAATCAAAGGCAGATGGTCTCTGAGGCAAAGGGCAGGCAATTTACACTACACCCCACCCCCCACCACTAACATCTCCACTCAGATGCAATCCTTATTGTTTTAGCTCTAAGGTGCAGTAATGCTGGAGCACTAAATCATCAAGAAATCTACAGAATTTTACATTGACTACATTTTTAGTATACACCTATGAGCCAAAACATTATGACCACTCAAAGATGAAGCGAATATTGTTATGGTCTGGGATACATTTGATGGCAAGCAAACCATTGGTTCTCATATTCGATGTGTTGAATGCGGGAGAAATGGCCAGGTGTAAAGTCCTGAGCGTCGATGACAAGGGCCTAAACATCTCTGAAACGACAAGGCTTGTGGCATGCTCTCAGTCAGCAGTGGTGAGGACCTATCAACAGTGGCCTGAGGAGGGAGAAAATACAAACCGGTGTCAGGGCGCTGGGCGCCCAAGTCTCATCGACACATAAGGGCAATGAATGGTTATCCTATCTGGTCCGAACCGACAGAAGGGCTACTGTGGCAAAAGAATGATGTTTACGGGAGCAATGTGTCACAAAACACAGTGCATCGCACCCTGCTGCATATGGGGCCATGCTAACCCCTCTCCCCCTCGAAAGTGCCTATGCGAGCATCGGAACTGGGCCTTGGAGCAATGGAATAAGGTTGCCTGATCCGATGAGTCCCATTTTCTTTTACATAATGTGAACGGCCAGATACGTGTTCACATTTATCTGGGGAAAAGATGGCACCAGGATGCAAGACAAGATGGTGGAGGGAGTCTGGTGCTCTGGGAAATGACCTGCTGGGAATCCCTGGGTCCTAGGTGGTTAATCTGACACGTGCCACCTACCTAAACATCATTGCGGACCAGGCATACCCCTTCATGGCAATGGTATTCCCCGATGCCAGTGGCCCCTTTCAGCAACATAATGCAACCTGCCACACTGCAGAAATTGTTCGGGAATGATTTGAGGAACATGATGAAGAGTTCAAGCCGTCATCTAAATAGCCTCTAAATTCCCCAGATCTCAATCGGATCAAGCATCTGTGGGATATGCTGAAAAAACAAGCCCGATCCACGGCAGCTCCACCTCAAAACATACAGGACTTAAAGGATCTGCTGCTAACATCATGGAGCCAGATACCACAGGGCATCTTCAGAGGTCTTGTAGAGTCCATGCCTCGGCAGGTCAGAGCACGCGGAGGGCCAACAGCATATTAGGCAGGTGGATATAATATTTTGCCTAATCTGTACATATTATACTATATTGTGTTATAGTGGGCAGTAAAACCCCATGATAAGTATGGTCCAAAAGATTCAATCGCATAAAATGCGTAGATGTGTTATTGCAAGGTTAATGAAACATTGGTCTTCAAGTTACTCTCTGAAGAAGGGAAAAGGGGAAAAAAGATTTCACTCATTATCACCCAATTCATAAGGCCGAGTTCAAAATATATATGCATGAGAGACAAACTTCCTTTACTTATTATGAATAATACACACATACTTCAGTATAAACAGAACTTAAATGTGAGGGGAATTTCAGACTGATTATTCCAAACAAACATGCATGTGACAAGTACAACCATGTTAAAAACCTTGCTATAAACCTTACCATGACATTGCTTTGGTTTGCTAACATAGTACCAAAATACAGTAGCATCAAGGTGATTAATCCTTTGGTGCCAAAAAGCAATTTTCCCCAATGAAGTCCATTTAACTGAATTTACCATGGCAAAATTGTACTATTTTGGACAATTTTTCTCAGTTAAAATAATAGCATATGGATATTTTTTTATTCCTATTACTATTCCTTCATGTTCAGGTACTCATGCTCTGGTGCCAAAAAAGACCCAATGTGAATGCTATGGTGCCAAATAAGCCCCATAGAGCGTCCATAAACTGGCTTCATGCACCATTGAGCAGCTCCCATAGGGATCCATGGAACTGTTCAGCAATAGCGGTCTCCAGTTCTTATATATCTCGAAGCATAGCACAAATTACCATACTAACCACACCATACCATACCATACTAACACACACGCACACGTGCACACACACACAGATGCTTGTCACAGGGTGGTATCCGAAAAAATACATAACATTGTACCCCAACCCAGCAATGTATAATGAACTTGTACCTCTTTTGCTTGCAAAAAGTACTTATTTGTCGAAAAGAGAAAGTTATACCTTTGTTTGTCTTGCACAATGTGTTCCGTAAAGAACCAAAATGTACCTTCACTGTACCTTTATTTCTAAGTGTACCCATTAAGTCTAAAATGAGTGCCAGTACCAGTAGCAGAAGCATGAGAGGGTGTTTTTGGTCTGGGAGAAAGGGTAGGGAGGAAAAACTAATGGACATTATGTTTTGTTCCATATGTAAAGCCCATAGCCCTGCTAACAAACAGGGCTAGTTATTTTTCCACCAGGCAAGTGGAAATTTCTAGCCACTAGACTAATTAAAAAAAAAACCTGATAAAAGTTCTGTCACTTGTTTTAGTATACAGTAAATTTCTTCTTCAAAAATACCAATGGTTTGATCATAGTTCCCCTGTATCTTATACTGTATGTATGCATACTAGGAAAAAACATTAAGGACCTTTTTGAAAATAGGTTCCAAAAGGATATGCTATGGAATGGAGCTAAAGTAGAGCTGAGAGGAATGAGCACAGACTGAAATAATTCATCCATGTGAAATTTCCTTTCTAAAAGTTTTAATTCCTTCAATTTAATTTGTCCATTTGCCCAATAGTCATTCCAGTGTAAGATTATTTAGATTAGTGCACCTATATTTTAAAATACATAGGCTTACATAAGACCACTGTCCTTTTCTGTTGGGTATTTCGGATTGTGAGAGAGAGTCCAATTTTCACTGGTCATTTAATTAAGATAATAACAGAGAATAATTCCAATTGCATGTCTGAGTGAGGTGAGATAGATACTAATTTCTACTGGTTCTTTAAGCAAGATGGTGAAATAGAGACTCATTTCTCTAGGGTCTTTTAGTAAGAGCCTGAAATAGAGATCAATTTCATCTGTTGTTTCCGAACAAGATGGACAGACTCATTTCTAATGGATATCTGAGTAAGAGAGTAATAAAGAGAGACTTGTTTTTATTGGGTAACAGTGAGAGGGAGAAAGAGACTTATTTTTGCTGGGTATCTGTGAGATGTGAGATGGAGGTGTACAGTACACTAGTGTGTTCTGTAACTGGATGAGATGGTGAAAGAGGGAATCATCACTACAAGGAATTGGAGTGAGAGGGGTAGTGACACTGGGAATAAGTTCAGCCCTCAGATTTTTCAAGAAAATAAAAATCTTGAAAAGAACCTTGAAAATTTGAGGGTAGGATTGAGGTAGCCAAGTGTCATGTTTAGGTCCCCAGCATTGTTGCCAGGTGTGCTTTGGTTTCTTGAAGCCAAAAGAAACAAAAAGGAGGGGAAAACAATCATTATAAATAACAACCCTATTGTCCCAAAACCTCCCGCCAGCCCATTACCAAATTACAGATGTGTCAAGTCCCTTTCATCTCTTTCATACATTTTCCCCCTTTCTAAAGGTGAAAATGTGATTACTTTTCCAAGAATGAGAGGCACTGCCCAGGGGTTCATGCCCACCCTGTACAGAAAGTCATAGAAATAGCATGATGGTCTGGAAATGGCAGAGAGCTCTTTCACACCCTGATTTCTGTCGTCGCAACGCACAATGCTTTCTTTATTCCCATTTTGCTTTTAAAACAATTGAGATTGAGGCTGATATCAAGAGACGTTATCTTCAATCAAAAGGCAAGAATATCATGAAAGAGACAGGGATTCTTTCAACAGATGGCAGTGGACCCTGGAAGGATGCCCCCAAAAATTTGAATTAAATATAAAAATGATATTTTTACTACCCCAGATCACATCAACAGGGTTTGCAAAATGGAAATCAGACATTTCTGAGCGAATGTTTGCACATCAATTTATCTGATGTTCTGACAGTGCGGTGCACTGGGGTGGGTATTTTTTTCACAAGCCTCATCAATACAGGGTCAAAGACAATAAACTCCCTGGTTTTAGAAGACCGTGCATGCAGGACATTTTTATTTCAGTGTGTGACAGAAAGCGACAACGGCAGTGCCTCTTTCCACGCACAGAAGAACACATGCAGGCATGCTGACTCGCCGTCCAATTCATAATGGCCCAGCCAGACCCGTCCTGCTGTTAAGCCCCAGAAGGACTGCGCTCACACTCTTACCCTCATAGTGCAGTACGATAGTGGTGTGGTTACAACAGCCATAGAGGAGCGACCTGACAGAAATAAACATAGAGTATGGGATCACCAGCTAAAAGGAATGAGAACAAAGATCTCCCATGTGGGAAAATTAGAATCATTTCACCAATTTATCTTCTGCGTAGAAACTGTGTTGTGAAACAAACCAGTTTCTGCACTTAACGGCAGCATCTCTGCATGAAGCTGCCAAAAAGCTTTAAAGGTTTTGCTTTCATTGCGAATGGCGACTAAATGTTTCTCAGCACTGAATCCACAACCACCTCTATAAATTCCTGCTAATTGATTCAATCAGGCTTTGTTGATTTAGCTAAACAAGGCTTGATCACCGGCAATAAGTTGTCATGGTGACATTGCACCACCTACCTGAAAGCATGATTGAGAAAGTTATAACTGTTCCCTATGCATTGAAAACTAAATAATCAAACCAAGATTGTGCCATATGCAGAACAGTTAATAAACAATTCTGAAAACAAGCTCTTAGAGACTCCTTTGCATTTAATTTAACCTCCTGACACCCAAGATAACTTTTTTTATTTTTTATTTCTTGACATAAGTGTCTTGGATGACAAGAACCATGTTGGAGTTAAAAGATATAACTTAAAAGATATAGAAATATGTATTTTATTTCATTTTAATTGAATGTCCCTTGTGTTTAAAGAAATACTGTATAGAGCTTGGGGAAGCCAATGTTGAATGTCCTCTTTCAGGCCGCAGGGTCTCAGGAGGTTAAATTATGGACAACTCAATCCATGTCCTCAAATCCTGCCTTTGTGTTTTCAGCATCCCATTCTATGAGGTCAGGAAGATCAGCTGGACACACCCATGTCCAGATGGAAATCTTTCAGGAGAGCATGTCAATGGGACAAACGGGAGGTAAGCGTTTGCTCGTTTCCCTTTGGTAATCAAGCGTATTGATCCTGAGTCTTTATGAGTCTGTCCGTAAGAGGCAGTGTGTGCGAGCACTGCGGTCTTTCGGCTGACATATTCTCTACCTCCAAGACAACATTTCTCCCAGCCGACGTGGTGAAATCACCCCTCCCGATATGGCTCTGAAAAAGGTCATCAGTAATTCTGAGCTCAAACAGCACACCAAATCCACCCAGCGCTCTCCCGGAACTCTTCCGTCTCCCGTCTCCCAGACAACGGCCAATGCCAAGGACTAGGGTGGCACAACCCCATTTCCCAAGAGCAGATTGGCAGTGCCCGCGCACAAAGGGGACTTGCCATTTCAGGTCTATGCGTTGGCCAATTAAACAAAGCAAAGACAAAAAAAAAAAAAACCAACAAAAAAGAAAAAAAAATCCAGACGATTCATTAAGTGGATAAGGTTAATGAGTTATTTATATGGTCGACGCACTCTGGTGGTTTAAAAGGTTAGACACTTCTACTCGGCTGCCCTTTGGAGTTGTGGAGAGATCTTCCCCCCTATTTGCACGCTCTCCCAAGCAACCATAATGAGGGTCATGCTGCTCAGAGCCTCCCTCTGCACCCTGTGTGCTTCAGGAGAGCCAAGGAACAAACAGAGCCACGTGAACAACAGCAAGAACCCCCACCCCAAACTCACTCACTCATTCTCAGTGGCTCTCTTTCTCTCTCTCACTCACTGCCTCTTGTTCAGACACCATCTCCAAAATTCTTGCTCCTTACTGCATGTGTAGCTGAAAGTGGGGGAGGTGGTGGGTGGCTTCGGTTGATGAGGTTGCTGGGGGGCCATGGTTTGAAGTAGCCTATGGGCATCGTTTACCAAGCAAACCTCACAAAAAAAGGAATTGAATGATTTGTTTTGGTTTTTGACCGCATATTATTGTATCTGTTGAACAAAAGCTTTGGCTGCATGGGACTTAACAAGAGGCTTTGAAGTATTTTTTTAAACCTTCTCTTTCCAGATAACAGTTAGAACAAGGCCAGTGCAGTCATGCGGTCATGTATCCTGGTCTGCTTTCCTTTTCTCTGTTCATGTAGGGTCTACTCAGTTGAAATATTATCATGGACACAGCTTAGTTTGTCTCCTCTAAACTGCTGTTTAGTGACACTCCGCTACACTATATCAGGAAAATTATACCTTTCACTATCCAAAAAAACAACAAAGCAATATAAAATAATGCTAACACATTATGGTCTTGCTGGAAGTTAAATGAAATAATCTAGATAATAGAAAGCAAAACAGACAAAAACTAATATGAAAGTCATTGACATTTTAACGACTTATCGGACAAACTGTAAGCAATACTGTTTGTGAGAGATGACGGCCAATCTGTTCTGTTCTTACAATTTCTCCAAGCGCCCCTTCCAGTCCAACGTCAAATAGAACAAACAGCACTTCCTTTTATGATGCTTAAAGTTCATTCTCACAATTGTGAGTGCAAAAAAAAGGAATCAGTACTTTTCCCGTTAGTTGTGGTCAACGTGACGGTTCCCCTAATCGACCGGTTAAGCTCACCCATGTGTCACAAAATCAGTGAATGCATCAGCCGCAAAAGCACCCCAGGTTACGGCTGAAACATTCAGCGGAAACTTGGGCAAGGGACAAAATAACACGACAAAGAAAGCTGTCATCCCAGGGTAGCACATGCCGTCAAGCTGTAGGCAAAAAGTTGTTGTGTTATTTGGATTTTAAAATAATTTTTTTCTGTTGTTGTTTTTGTGGGGGTTTTATCACGTTTGCTATCCCGAATGGCTAATCGCGTGGTTTTTTTTTTTTATGAGCAAGTATTGGACAAATGGGAACAAATGAGGCAGCGGGCGGTGACTCAGTGCTCTAATGAACCAGCGCATTGACTCACTGAATTCCCTCACTGTCTGCAATGTGCGGATCTCAGCTGCCACTCTGAATACCAATTACTGCGTGCCTGTGAATGGGGGGAGGGAGGCCGCCAGCTCGCTGAGCACAGAGGACGTGTGCTCTCGTCAGAGGCAGAGAGGGGGCTGCTGGGTGGAATCTATGGGAAAAGGGAAGTGGATTCAAAGCAGGGGGAGAGGGGAGGGAACGTGGGGGTGAGAGAGCGTGGGGGGGGGGGGGTAGGGGGCACGGAGGCTTTTTTTTCCCGACGTCGGCCATATTCGGCACGCTGCGGAGTCGGAGCTCCTGGACGACCGCAGAGGCCGCGAAGGCTGCCGCACCGGGCGGTGTCTGCTCCGAGCTCCTGCTCCTGCAGATGCCCCACCATCAAAACAAGCCTAACCGAGGCTGATTCACCAATGCAACCTGCTTTGGTTTTTTTTTTTCGGCCCCGTTGGAAACGCGGTCCAGTCTACAGGCGTTTCACACGAGCATCCAATCCCACCTCCTCGCAATTCTCATGACAACCCTAATGAGCCTCCTCACATTCTGCATGATACCACTAATTTGAGAAAATTTCCTGCACAAAGACATAATTAGACACACTAATTAGACTCAGACTTCGGTGCACCAAGATCCTCCGCAGTTCAAGCTATCCGCCTACCTGCCGAGTGCTAAAATAGGAAGCAGTCATCGAGTGCATGTATCTATGCTAATTCTATCTGGTGTATAAGTGCAGTCAAGGTGTGCCTTTATGTACATGTTCCCATATGTACAGAATGCTACACTGTGGTGATGTGCATGAAAAGCTGTCAATCAATGACCCTCCCCCCTGTCATCTTTGACATACAGAATCCCCACTGTGCCTTCTGCTGGGTAGAACAGGTCTCTGAGAGCACCCAGATTTTCATTACCAGTTCACCTGGAACCAGGGTAGCTAATGAAGCAGCTGTCATTACTGGGCACACTCTAGTTCTCCTTCACTGTACTAAATGATAAAATTGCACCGAATATCTCTCATAATCCCATTTAATGTGAGGAAAATGAATTGAATTGGAGAGAGGGAGGACGTGTCTGCACAATTGTAAATTATGTTCTGCTATGCATAAGCTTTCTGGTCATTCTAAATCTAAATAAGTACGTGGGAGTGTACAGAACAAATAAGCATCTGTGTGTCTGTGTGTGTACGTATACACCAGTAGTGAGTATGTATGTGAGGCTGCCTGTGTGTGTGTGTGTGTGTGTATGCGCATGTTGGCGGGGCTGTCATTTTAGGAGAAGAGGAGGAGATGTCTCAAGGGAGCCTGTCGCCCCTCTTCAGGGAGATGCCCTTTATGAAAAATACCAGACTAATTAATATTTATCCATTTAAAAATCCCTTATTTAAAGCTGAAATTACAAATATGAAATATTCCAAGACATTAGCAGAGAGGAGGGGCCCATTTTGTATATTCTGGGGTCAAGTGAAATTTCTGTTGCAAATGGTCCATTTATTTGTAAGTAAACCAAGCAACCTTGGGAGTGTCATCTGCAAAAACCACTACATCCTACCTTAAGTTCTCTATATTACTATGTAAACTACTAAGCTTATGTTTAAATTTTTTTATTCACTACTGTTTTATTTTATTACATGCCAACAGTAGTGCGCCAGTCTGAAACTTATTTTTTAAAAATAAACCACTTAAATTAGTCAGCTTGCTTAGTGTTTCATTTGTCTTTTGTAACTGTACTGTACAAAATTGAAATGAAACATTGCTGGTGGAAAAAGGAAAGAAAAACACTTTTGGTCGATATAGAAGCTATTACAATGCAATTCAGCTTTTCACTTTACACCTACTGTAGGTTTTATTATTATTAATATTTTATTTACCAAGAAACCTATTAGTAGTTACAAGTACCTAGTTCACTTCAGTAAATAGCATTTAATGAGAGGGGGAAATGCCTGCTGATGCAATGAATAGTGCATACTCTACATCCTCACACATAATTCCACCCACTATGACCAAAGTAAGCTCTTTAATCAAATGAGCATGACTGCTGAGCAAGACACTTCATTTCCTTTGGCAAAAAAATAACATTTTGTTATAGAGGATATCACCCAGTCTTGCATTTAAATTTGGATTGGTGATTTGAATGAAAATATTACCCATGATTCTGCAAGGGATTCAGAAAATGAATTATTTGTGGAAGAGTTTTCATGGACACCCGGAGCAGATACCTTATTGTGACACTGAAGTACTGAAGTTGTTTCGGGGATATTACAGTGAATATTTTGTAAATGGCTTGGAACATGGTTTGGAGTGTAAATCCGAATGATAATTAGACTATTTCAGCATACAATTTTATTTCCTCTGAATTTGTCCTTATCCATCTTTGCATATTCTTCAACACATGTACAGCTGGTTCGTTCTCCTGTCCCCCAATGATAACTCTTTCCTAGTACTGTATTTTGAATATTTTAAGCCAATCTTTTAACAGCAGAGGCCACCTTAAAAGAAAGCATGAATAAATAAAAATGTGAGACAATTGATGCCACTAGCTTGTTCTAGCACTCTCATGTTATAAAGATGACAATTAACCCAGCCTCTCCCTCTCTTTCTCTTTCTCTTTCTCTAGCTCTCTCTCTTTCACATACATATTTGTTCATTATACCCTTTCAAAGACCACACCCCACCAGTCAAAAATGGCTTCATCAAACAGAGAATGCCAACACTACTGACCACCACTGGAGAAATTGGAGTGGTGACAGGACAGCATTGCATTATAACTATAGACACATCACCAAGAAGCTGCATCAATGTCTTGGGACCTGATTTCAGATACACTCTGGATCTAAGCTGCAAATCTATGCTCCGAAAAAAAAAGGAAAAAAGAGAGACTTGGGAGAATATAGAGTGTGTGGGTTGCACTTAGTTTACTCAGCCCAGCACCAGACTGCTGCTTTCATGTGTCAGAACTCACATAAGCATCAAGCAAAAATGACAAACAAAAATATATTTGGAACTTCACCTACAGGCATTACACAGTTCAGCTGTGACACTGACAAAATTTCACAAGCATTTAACATGAAACTATTAAAAAGTTAAGGCAGATTGGTTGATGGGGGAATGTCAGAATAACATGACAGATATATAGATAGATAGATATATAGATAAGACAGATAGATAGATAGATAGATAGACATACAGATGACAGACAGGGAGATTATCAGGCTTTGGTGGTGTTCAGCCTGACTATTTTTACAGTGGCAGCCTGCTCTCTGTAGTTGAATGGCACACTTCCCCCTGGCCTGAGCCTGCAAGATACCCAGCCTGGACTCAGGGACCTGTTTGAACTGAGTCACGCTTCGCTACTTCATAGCCCAGTGAGACTTGGCTAAAAAATAAAAAATAAAAAATAAAATCAGTCTGTTGATGCCTTAAGAGCACAGACCTCTGACAGGCTCTGATACACTCCTGCATGCTGATTCCAGCATGCTGAGGATCTGTGGATAAAGTGTCCTTGGACCACATGAGCATTACATATCTCCTTCAATGATCCTCCCCCACACTCTATGCTAAAGAAAATCAGGCTATTAACACAGGATAACCTAATTCGACCAGTTAAAGGCACAGTTGTTTGGGTTAAATAATCATTCTTCTGAGGGGTTTTCAACAGTGTGTGGACGGATATAAAATCCGCATTCCAAACTGTTTTTTCAAATGCGGGAACTTAAATCTGCTGAAATCACTGGAGCTGGATGTTGCATTAAGTTTCCTGTGTTGTCCTGCATATATCACATTTCACCATTCAGCACAGCAGACTACAGGCTGCACTCTGTGTGATACCCTCTCTCCCTGGCCCTAACATGCAGTGAACCTGAATTAAAAGGAGGCTGTTTCATTGCAACTCCTTTACCGAGTTTGCTGAACCGAAATTCAACGCTGACCTGTTTTGTGTTCGTGCTCTGTCGGAGAGGGTTATCTCCGGAATGCAGCAGCATTAAACTTACGAAGGGAGTTGTGGTCGTCTAATTTGCAGTTGCTTCAATTCTTTTCTTCGAGAGCGTGCATGTCATGGCGAGAGCATCTGTGAGGATCCTCTACATCTTGTTTTTACACACACACATGCGTGTACAGTATGTGTACACAAACACCCACACACACACCCACACAGCCAAGCATAGCAGAAAACAGGTGCATCACAGATGTGTGAAAGAACTAAGTTTGTTGAAGGAAAGGGTTCATCTTAAAATGGAAATAAATAAACTCAGGAGTTGGTACTATCCTGCACTGCTCCAGCAAAAAATATTTACCCAAATGGGAAAAAATCAGGGACAGCCTACTGTCTTATCCCAGAAAATGTAGATATGGGGATACAGATATGAACATACATTTCATTCCTGTATATCTTGAATACATTATTCATGAGTTTTCTTGATGCTTCATTTGAGATTTAAAATCTACTTTTTATGATGTACTTTTTATTATGTATTCCAAATGAAGAAATTTGGCTAAGTGAAATTCCCCACAGAAAAAAACATATTATGTGAAATGTATTTTCCATCATTAATCATTGGCACTAAAATACATTTTTAATAATACTTTATATAAAAAATATATCTGAGGAAGGATCAACATATATTGCCATATATTTTTATGGCTAAATCTGCATGCTGAACACTAGATAGAAATGCATTGAATAGAATGTTCAATGGAATTTAACATTTCCGGGTGTCTGATTGGCTAAATGACAGACAGACAGAATAGACCACAATAACTGCCTTGAAAAGTGTGCATACAAAAAAAGGGCATTCATTTTTTATAAGACGAAAAAGATACACTGACTCAATACGAGGGACGGGCTCTATGCAGACATTTTAACAGATAGAAAATCATTAATCAACATGAACAGGCTTTAATTCTGTTCCTGTTATGTTGTTCAGGTGCCTATAATTACATTTTAGACACCTAGGGTGTTCAGTTGAATACTGGGGGGTTGAAATGCATAGACCCTGAGAACTGTAGCTCTATTGGGAGGTCCGGGGGCATGCTGTGAAATGATCAATTCAGGTGAATTATACGGGGGAAATAGGGGCAGATTACTGATCAGCCGGGTGTTCGTCACAGAAAACATTGGCTAAAGTTGCAACGCAGTCAGTTGTTGAAAATGACAGAAAACATTTCTTTAAAGTTTGTTTTGGTTCAATATGTTTTAAATCGCAAGGTTTGAGTCTTTGATGAGCTCCTGTAGCCACTGGTGTTACTGTAATTGGGGAAGAATTCTAAGCAATTCTAAGCATTTATATTATTTCTGAACCTCAAAAGGAGGCCACATTACTCCCCATAGCATGCTAATGGAGTCCGAAGGTAATGGAGTTAACATACATGTCACTTCAGTACAGATCCATCCTACCTTTTACAGCTTAAACAAACACATTAGTGAATGAAAAAACAAATTAAAGTAACTGCGCCTCTAAATACAAATGAGCAATGTTGCAGTGGTGTACATACGAAAGAAGAGAGGAGGTTTTTTGGTTCATCAAAAAACAGCAAACCAGGCAGAAATATTATATAAAAAATACAAAAACATGACATGAGAGAAACATGAGAGTTTACAACTTGGATTGACATTGGATTCAATATATTTTTCAATGTCTATTTGTCACCCAGAGACAAATAAAATATGTTTGATGTGATTTTAATGAGAAAACAAGGGTCAAACAAGTTAAATAGAAATGTGGAATGTAGAGCAAGCATTTTCATAAAGCACCACTACAACTATGCTCAATCAAAGCAAAAAAAAAAAGCAAGCACAGGAAACAACCAACATATCCAATAAAGGTGCACTACTGTTTGCAGCTCAGTAGGGTCAAACTAATCAAACTAAAGCAACTGACTAGCAAACTGAATCCATTTGCACTGATCTTAATTTAAATATACATATATTGTCTGGTCTAAATCAGGAATAAGAATTCCATTTTAACGTTATGGGTATTTTACAAACAATGTATTTGACAGAAGCCTACATCCCCTGTGATGCTTTATGATATTATTCAAATTGCAGTTACTTATCATTGCTCATGGTTAATACAGGAAGATGGGATGAATACAATCGACATTCACCAAACCTTAGGTATGGGAAAGTTTAAAACTTGAAAGCTGAATATTGCAGATGGTAAATTATTGTAAATTCTAATGAGGCAAAAAACGATCAAATAAAAGGTTGGAATGAAAACTGGAGGAAACATACTGAACTGCAGTGCGCTGCTTTTGTTTAGTTCCCATAAATACTGCACTCCACTAGCCATCTCCTCCCCCAAAACTATGTCAGCGCATGAAACTAGAGACTCCAGCATCAAGGGGCAGGCAGCACAAAGGGCTCCTGTCATTCCTCCACTCAGCTTTCACTGGAGATCTGCCCTTGTTCAAACCCCCTGAGACCCCACCCCTCCTCTGGGACCATACTCTCCCTGCTCCTGTAAGGCCCCATTGCACCACAATGCCCCTGTTCCCCCGGCCTACCCACATTTTCAATAAACTGACTGAAAAAGTATGCAAAAGGATGCTAAAGGCAACAATTTTTTTTTAAATCTAAAAAAAGAAACTGTGTGGCTGTTTTAAAACTTCTTATCTACGGTTATAAAATAAGTATAAATAATGTAAGCGTGTAAAGTCATTTGATAGGGTGTTGCCCCATATGCTATATGGCACAGAGTATACCAGTGTCTGGAAATCTGCAGGAGGAATATGAGAGCACTGTTCCACAGGATGTCTCAGGCACTGTTCCAGAATATCCCATAAATGCTCAACTGGGTTCAGATCTGGTGACTGAGAAGACTGTGACATATCCTGCTAAGACCTGGACATTTTTGTCCCCTGTACAGAACATTGATGTCTGCTCTTAATGGCTAAAACCATCTATTCTACCATTTCAAAGCATAAACTGTAGAGGACATTCAAAATAAAGAATATTTTGGGGTGCACTGAAGTTCAGAATATATGGGGGTGACATTAGCTCAGGAGGTAATTGCGGTCGACTGGAAGGTTGCCCATTTCACCCCCCACCCGGGGTGTGTCGAAGTGTCCCTGAGCAAGACACCTAACTGCCAATTGCTCCCGATGAGCTGATTGGTACCTTGTATGGCAGCCTATCACTGTGAGTGTGTGTGTGAATAGGTGAATGACGGGCATCAATTGTAAAGTGCTTTGGATAAAAGCATTATATAAATGCAGTCAATTTACCATATTTAAAAAATATATTTTCACTGTAATGTGTTTTTGTCAGCCAAGACACTTGTATTATGTCATAAAAATATCTCAACCTTTTTCTAAAGGGTCTCAGGAGGACATGAATAACAACAATCACATGGTCTTGCAACCACTGGCTGACTATGCATGCTGCATTAAGGGAGCCATTGGAATCTCGAAAAGCACATGTCTGTCCAAGAAATAAATGTTTTAACCCTCCTATTATGTTCAGATTTTATGAACGGGTTTTACATTTCGGGTCAAATTGAACGGTCGAAATAAACAGAAAAATATTGCAATGGACATGTAGTGTGTCACCGTCTTACTGTCTCCCCAATTACTAGCCTTTTATCCATAAATATGAATAATCTGTGAGAAACATCTAATTTTAGAGCCTAAGGAACAGTAAGTGAAATTTGGGCACCTGTTTGGAAAAGTGCCACCAGAATTATCGGCAAAAAAAATTAAATGGTTGTATATTTTCTTACATTTTATACAGTTACACAGGGTCAAAATAACGCTGCAGAACACATTTGTATGCCAAGTTGGTACAGGACTTTGCATAGAATTATGTTTGTTGCATTTTTACTACTTAATCCCACCAAGTTAGAACATTTCTAAAATCATACAGTATCAATATAAAATAGGGTTAACTGGTTTTTAAGAGATTTCAAACACTGATTGGGGTCAAATTGACCCCCAACATAATAGGAGGGTTAACATGGGATGAACTCACGCTGACTGAACTTTCTCACTCTGACTACACACTGTCAAGTAAGGATTGACACTGACCATGTCTTCAACACATTTGAGTACAGTCAAACCATGCCCGGAAAATTCACCCCACAATATTATGTAGCCACTAGATCCCTTCACTGTTGGACAACTTTTGTTTCCATTGCTTTCATTCACTACTTGTACATGACATTTACACCCAACAGACAGGCATGGGAAAAAAGACCAGTGTTGTGGGTCTTTATTTAGAGGCAAATTAGCATACCTGTATCTTGAATAGGCCATAAAAAAAGACATCCAGCAGCTTTGTGTTTGCAAATCCAGCATCTCAGTGCTTGTAAAATCTAGCAATCATTATAATTATAAAATATTTGAAAACAATGAAAAGGTATCAGTCCCTGCTACATATTGTTTCATGATAGCGGCCTGTGGCGTAGTAGTTAAGGTACATGACTGGGACCCGCAAGGTCGGTGGTTCAATCCCCGGTGTAGCCACAATAAGATATGCACAGCCATTGGGCCCTTGAGCAAGGCCCTTAACCCTGCATTGCTCCAGGGGAGGATTGTCTCCTGCTAAGTCTAATCAACTGTACGTCACTCTAGATAAGAGCGTCTGCCAAATGCCATTAATGTAATGTCATGTAATGATAAAAAAGGAAGTTATGTTTTAATCAACAATCTAGCCACTTCTCAGTACCTGCTATATTTCAGTTAATAGTTTGAATATATAGTTCTGAAGTGATATGCTATTTCCTCTTGTCACATTTGATGGCAAGAAAGCGATAAGAGCTTTTGCACTGTGATTTTTGGCCTTGATGCCCTGATGCCACTACTGTCTGATTTGCCCATGCCAATCTGGCTTCTCCCTGATAATGACTAAATTTGAGGCCTTCTGTTTGGGGCCATAAGCCGATCTACACCCATGTAAAAGAAGCATGGATGTAAACTCATGTAACAGAATCACAGTCGCATACCCATGTTACAGAAGCACGGTCGTATACCCATGTAACAGAATCACGGTTGTATACCCATGTTACAGAAGCACGGTCGTATACCCATGTAACAGAAGCACGGTTGTGTACCCATGTTACCGAAGCACGGTCGTATACCCATGTAACAGAACAGAAGCATGGCCGTACACCCATGTAACAGAAGCACGGTTGTGTTCCCATGTTACAGAAGCACGGTCGTATACCCATGTAACAGAAGCATGGTCGTACACCCATGCAAAACAAGCATGGTCGTACACCCATGTAACAGAATCATAGCTGTATACCCATGTTACAGAAGCATGTATGTAATCTCATGTAACAGAAGCACGGTCGTACACCAATGTAACAGAAGCACGGTTGTATACCCATGTTACAGAAGCACGGTCGTATACCCATGCAACAGAAGCATGGTCGTACACCCATGTAACAGAATCATGGCTGTATACCCATGTTACAGAACCATGTATGTAATCTCATGTAACAGAAGCACGGTCGTACACCCATGTAACAGAAGCACGGTCGTATACCCATGTAACAGAAGCACGGTCGTATACCCATGTTACAGAAGCACAGATTTAAACTCATGTAACAGAAGCATGCTTGTATACCCATGTACCCTGGGTGTCAAATACTGTCAGGGAAGGTGTTGAGTACAAAGGGAAAGTGTGTAAAGTAAGCCATTCAGAGACTGAACCTTGTTTACATTGCCAGAGACCTCTTTTCCAGAGCGCAGCTGTTCTTTTTTCCCCAAAGGTCATGAGACACCCAGAACAACAGCTGACTGGCTCTGGGGAAGATACAGGTAACACAATGCCAGGACATGCACTCAAGCGAATGCCAGCCACTCACAGCAGTGTGAGGAGACCGTGCCAATCTGCCTGGGAGGGGAGCGGGGTAGAGGCAGGCCATTCTGCCAGGATCGAGAAACACGGGAGCATGGGGGCTGGTGAAGAGGACAGCAAGACAACCCAGGAATCACTGACCCCGAAAGGCAGTGGTAGTGCTGTAAGGGACCTACTGAATCTGACACATTATGTCACATAAACAACACACTGACACCCTTCTGTCAACTATTGGGCCACGCTGTATAAAATCATACATTTCATGCCAGCAGGAATCAATGATCTGTATTCATAGCTTTTAAGTGGCCTTTAGAAATGCTGGCATTGTCTCAGTGTCCAAGATATCTGCTGGGTATGAATACAGGATAGGACAGAATGAGTGTGGTGTGAGAGTATAACGCTGTGCATGAGTGTGGTACAGTGTGGGTGGGGGTTTGGTAGGTATAGCACTGAACATGAGTGTGGGTGTGGGGGGTATAGCACTGCACATGAGTGTGGTATAGGGTGGGTGTGGGTTTGGGGGGTATAGCACTGTACATGAGTGTGGGTGTATGAGTGTGGTAGAGTGCAGGTGTGGCGGGCATAACACTGTATGAGTGTGGGGCACTGTGGTATGGATGTTGGAGGTATAACACTGTATGAGTGTGGTACAGTGTAGGTGTTGGGGGTATAACACTATGAGTGTGGTACAGTGTAGGTATGGGGGTATAACACTGTATGAGTGTGGTACAGTGTAGGTGTGGGGGTATAACACTGTATGAGTGTGGTGCACTGTGGTATGGGTGTGGGGGATATAACACTGTATGAGTGTGGTACACTATGATATGGGTGTTGGGGGTTTAACACGGTGTATGAGTGTGGTACAGTGCAGGTGTTGGGGGTATAACACTGTATGAGTGTAGTACAGTGCAGGTGTTGGGGGTATAACACTGTATGAGTGTAGTACAGTGCAGGTGTTGGGGGTATAACACTGTGTATGAGTGTAGTACAGTGCAGGTGTTGGGGGTATAACACTGTGTATGAGTGTGGTATAGTGCAGGTGTTGGGGGTATAACACTGTGTATGAGTGTGGTATAGTGCGGTGTTGGGGGTATAACAGTGTGTATGAGTGTGGCATAGTGCAGGTGTTGGGGGTATAACACTGTGTGTGAGTGTGGTAGGTGTGGGTGTTGGGGCTATAACAGAGTGTACGAGTGTGGTATAGTGCAGGTGTTGGGGGTATAACAGTGTGTATGAGTGTGGTATAGTGCAGGTGTTGGGGGTATAACAGAGTGTATGAGTGTGGTAGGTGTGGGTGTTGAGGGTATAGCAGAGTGTACGAGTGTGGTAAAGTGCAGGTATTGGGGGTATAACAGAGTGTATGAGTGTGGTAGGTGTGGGTGTTGGGGGTATAACAGAGTGTATGAGTGTGGTATAGTGCAGGTGTTGGGGGTATAACACTGTGTATGAGTGTGGTAGGTGTGGGTGTTGGGGGTATAGCAGAGTGTACGAGTGTGGTATAGTGCAGGTGTTGGGGGTATAACAGAGTGTACGAGCGTGGTAGGTGTGGGTGTAGGTAGTGCGCTGCAGCAATGCGCAGTCAGCTTGTGGAACTCCTGTCCCGCAGGAGGAGCCTCAGCTCTGTCCCCTCGGGTGCTGAAAAAGCAATCAAATAAGCCCTCAGTCTCCCCTGGCCTTTACCTCCGCTTAATTACAGCGCCCGGCTGCTTAAGCCACAGCTGCGCAGTCACAATCCGCCGCCCGCTCTACTGTGGGCTGGGCCAGGCTGTGGCAGGTTGTTCAGCAGCAGTTCATACTGCTATCAGGTACATTGGGGATGCAATGATCAATAATCTCCAGGGCACATCACTTCTCTGGCCCTGTAAGTCAATATTCTTCATGATTCACAACGCGGTTTGTTGCCACAGTATTGATCTACCTCATTTTGGTCACAAATGTGGAGTTTATCACTGAAAGGAAACTATAGTATATCTTCTTTTTCTTGACGGTGTCAGCAACCCGATGCTGTGAACAACACACCAATCACATGCGACCAATGGGACTTCATGTTTGTTTCTTTTACACACATTCCAGCTACATGACACCATTAACGAAAGATTTATTTATTATGGTTTGTTTATGCTCTTAAAATTGTTTAATTTCTCTAAATTGTATCGTATTTTGGCCGCTAGCAAAATGTGTTCATGTTGTGATATCTCTGCTCTGCACTTTCCTCCAGCCTACACAGAATATGCTCTCAACGCAGATTAAAGGAAATAGAATGTAAATGGAGAAGGGTGCACAAGCTGTACCCACACAACTAAGCCTGAATGTTGGCCATGCAAAAGACAAGAGACAATTTGTTTGGTGAAGTCCTTGCTTAACAGATCAATAACGTGAAAATATAACTGGAGGGAGGAGGGGGCTCACCTAGGCCCCAAGGGCGCAAATGCAAACGAACATTGTCGGTAAGAGAAAGAATCTGCTTAACTTTGTAAACTCAATTTCACTTTTTGTTTGATTTTTTGTTAGGCTACTTGTTTGACTTTTCGTAGGCACCATTGTTGATCATTTTCAGATTACATAGTTCCAGAACACAATAATTATTATAAACATTACGTGTCCGGCTAGCTATCATTTGATTGTGATTAATCTGAACCCTACATGCAACTATTGATAAATATACTTGCAAAAGACTACTAATGAAAAAGCTTAAATGCTGTTTGTAATATTAGGCTACTGCATTTCATAGGGATGCATGATAATATGAAGGTTGTATCAATAAGCCGATAATATGGTAAAACAAATGTATCGTTATCAGCTAATAAGCTAACACTGGTTAATGTGGTCGACCAACATGATGCCACAACACACATGCACCAGACGTGCAAAGCATTTGATGCACAACTGAAGCTTTACATTCTGTGAAAATGTCACACTCAAAAAGTAGCACAAGTATAGTCATCTGAGCATCTTTCATTTATTACGTAGTTTCAGTTTAGCATTTTTACCAGCCAAACTCACAAGCAAAGCAATACAGAGACTCTAGCAAATTGAAATATTTTGTTATATGAATAAAATTCTCTTCTCATTCATAGTGCCTTCAAAACGTTGTTACTCTGTATTGATTCCTTCATGTTTGCCATGTAACAGTCTAATTTAAATATATATAAACCAGATTTTTCCTACTACTATATAGGTAACCGTCTAATAGAAAAAGGGAAAAATTGAAGTCTTCAGAATTATACTAAAAACAAAAACCTTAAAAGTATTTAATTATAAGAGCTTATATGTACTTTTGGGCAAGGTGTATTCCATTTTCTTTCGTGATCACGCTAAATAGGTCTACTTGTCAAACCTGAGTTCAATTTCATGATAGCTGAGCACTGTAAATACCATTGACTTTGTGAGTCAACTGAAACAGCAGGTCAGATCTGTCACGCTGTCATGAAGACCAAACAACTGCCCATGGAATATTGAGATTAAGTTGTTAGGAGGCAAAAAGCTGGAGAAGGTTATCACCTAAACAGATGGGGAAAGCTTTGAACCTTCCTAGAAGCAAAGTGTATTCCATTTTAGCAACATAGAAAAAATATGAACTGAACAACTGCATTGGAAGGGCAATTGTCTGACAAGTGACCTAGAGGCCAGTTACAACTGAGCTCACTGGATGAAATGGAAGAAACTACTGCGGTCAACAGTCCCTATAGTACTTCACAGATTTGGCCTCTTCAGGAGAGTGGCTAGATAGAGGCTATTTCTGAGAAAGGCCAACATGAAATCATGCCTGGGGTTTGCCAGAAGCCATGTCACAGAGCAAAGTTTAGCTGGCCTGAAAGCAAAGCACAATGGTTTGGAGCAAACCAGGTAACACCATCTCTGCTGTCAAGCATGGTGATAGTGTCATGCTACGGGGTTGCTTTTCAGCATGAGGGACTCGGACACTTGTTACCATTAAAGCCCAGTCTACATCAAACAGCCGACTTGAAACAAGACAAGATGGGAGAGAGCTCAGAACATCCAAATTTAAATCTCAGAACGTCCAAGTAAAATGTTTCTGTAACTACTCCTCGTTTCTTCTAGAGACCTTTACCCAACGAAACTGTACAGTACACACCACTAAAACTTTCTAAAACCGTCCCATCTCATCGATTTGTGTTCCAACAGGACAAAGATCCAAAGCATGTTGCAAAACAACAAAGCAATGGCTTCAACAAAGATGGTCAGTATTCAGAGAAATAGAGAAAGAGGAAAAACTTGAGAAATGGAAGACAACTCTAAAATTGAAATGTTAAAAGCTCATTGACACCCAAGAAACATCCGAGCTATATGCTATTAAAGGCAGTACTGGCTCTGGTAGCGGGGGTGGGGTTAATACCTCTTTAAATGAGAAATGTGTTTCATTTTTTGAAAATATATGTTGAATGAAAAATATTTTCCTTCACAAATATGCTGAACTTGTGCAGCTGAAAAAAATATTTCAATGCATTTAGATGTAAAGTTTTTACTAAAGATGTTCAATGAGAGTGAATGCTTTCTGAAGGCGCTGAACTCCTTTCACGCTCGCGGAAACATGACAACTTGGCTGCAGTGTCAATTTGTGCTATAATGTAAACGAGGGTGTAATCTACTTTGGCCAATATGGACAGACAAATATTGGGCCGTAAATTTTCTACCATTGCTATATCACTGAAAAGGTACAAAGGTAGACTGCAGCACACCTCCTCGAGTAAAGGCCTTAAATCTCCAGGTTGCTAGAAAATGTTTACACAATTCAATTCAGCTCTGGATGTTGCTCAAAATGGCCGGCACGCTGCCTTGAGCAGACTTGGGTACTTAATGTGTCAGTGACCTACAGCAATCCAAGAGCACTCACCATCACGCCAATAAAAGCAACTGGCTTGGGTCTTGACAATGCCCATCAGCAGGACCTCATTTCCGTGATCTGAGCTTTGTCGGAGATAAAGTGTCAAAGTGAGGAAAACTCAAAAACCATCATTGGTTCCTGTATAATAGTGATGCAAATACAGATGAAGCAGTCCTATGGGCAGCATTTACAATGGAATAATATAGAAATATGGGGCCTTATGCAGTAACCCTATGTTTCATTTCACATATTATTTTTCTAAGCATATAGTAATAGTAGACTACTGCTGTTATATAGAAAAAAAACATGAATGATATAAAAAAGTTAAAAGTGGACACAATCATATTTTATAACACTCAGGACACACTGTATTTCAAACTGTATGTGCACACACACTAATTCAACCAAATATCACTGGGAAAAGCAGGCAAACAGAGGACTGACTAGTCTGAATCTAAAGACCGAATCTCCGTTTGTTTTTACCTAAGATAGACTGGCAATTGCCGAAAATGTGAAGTTGAATTCACAGGTATGAGCACCTGAAAAATGTGATGCCCTGAGAAGATACCAATTTGTCTACTGTTGCGGATAATTCTCATTTCATTCGGACCATCACTTTCCATTGTCACAACAAAAAACACATCTTAGGCACTCACAAATGCGCACAAACATTCATACAACTCTTGATTTGTCACTCATGCCCTTACGATTCAAACTGAAACCCACCAACTTCGACGGTTTTGTTCCAATTTTGTCAATTTAAACAAGTGCAATTTATAGTCATTGCTGTTTCTTCATTCTATTTATTTGTAGTTATTTTGTGTGCGTGAATAATAAAA
This sequence comes from Conger conger, assembly GCF_963514075.1. Taxonomy (NCBI): domain Eukaryota; kingdom Metazoa; phylum Chordata; class Actinopteri; order Anguilliformes; family Congridae; genus Conger; species Conger conger. The sequence continues at coordinate 22,969,139 of NC_083762.1, read as the reverse complement.
TGAAATGAAAATGCACTTACTACACATCTCTACTGTCCCGTTAATCAGTTCCTGCACAAACTGTCCACGCGGCGTTAGCCCATTTGATATCCAGCGAATAAGGGAGGCAGAACCTCTTCTACATTTAAACCCAATATAACCTAGACGCAGAGCTCCACAGCAACAATGATTTACCTCGGGACACCCTTAAACGACCCGCAGTGTTCACCTCGTTTTGCAAAAACACGTAGCCTACTGTATACTCTAGCTTTGATATTTAGTATCCACCAAAGGACACGCCAAATTTCACTGTTCTTGAAACAAGCAGCTTATTGGAAGACCTCGCTAGATAAAGGTCGACGGGCATGAGACATGGAATACAGCTCTACGTGCAGTGCTGCATCTGTGCTAAATATGGGGAAAACGCTGTTTGTATCCCAAATTATAGTCTGGCGTGTACACCGGAACATCCTAAACCTTCAAAAAGTCATGCAAGTTTGCAAGTACACTATTCAAATGTCGCTGTACCACTAGAAGCGTAGTCTAAATTGTAGCATGATCCAGGACTTAAGAGGATCGTAAAACAATTGCGGTGCTGCACCGCGCAAAAAGTATTGTAATGAAGATAATGGCTGAGCAATCCCGCAAAAATGGCAGAATGAATATCTAATGTCTAACTACGCTGTGTTTGTGTAATGTGCGCTACAAAGACAAATAAAGGCCCATTTCACATATTTAATGGTAATGGATACAGCTACAGTAGTGTGCATCTCCACGTTCAAAGCATAGCCTACCATCCGTGCTCTATGCCACCGCAGTATCCAACTTACCTCTCGATGCACCCACACTGTGCTTTCTCCTCGTCGCCAGGATCCCTGTGCCCCCTCCTCTTTCTACAGAATTAGAAATGTGTCTTTTTCTTCAATAAAGGCACTTCTCCATATTTTCCCCGGACCAGGACTTCCAGTACTAGCAGGTGGACGCGCCTCTCGGTGATGGAGCCAGCGCGCTTCGCTCCCCCCTACCACTCCATTTTAAATTACAGCAGTCTTCGTATTCCAGGAAACAAATTAGGACGTTAACCATTCCATTTTCCATAAGATTTCCAGATTTCAGAGTACAGTCATGTCGTTTGTGCTCACATCCCTAATTTATGGCGCCCCTTCGGTTGTTTTACACCATCTACAAGGTGCTCGATGCTGCCATTGTTACGCGTTTTTTTTTTTTTTTTTTTTTTGCAGCTGGACCCCCCCACCCCCCTCTTCCCTGACGAGCGCAGGCTCGTACGCTCGTTCGCTTGCCTAGTACTCCCCCTCTTCCTTTTTTCCTCCGACCTGTCATAAAGAGCGCGCCCACCAAGTCCACGCAAGGCCGCGCACCGCATCGCGGACGCGCTAAGCAAAACAGGTGCTTTTCTCTGAGAACGAGCGAACATGATGCAGTGGTAGCATACTATTAAGCATTGGGAAAAGTGTGACAGCATTTTAGACTCTATCTCCACGAAATCATTTGATGTCGACATCGTATTCGTCATCATGCTGCACGTTTGTTCAGTTGTATTTTAGATGTTTTCCTAGCCATTATGTGTTTCCGTACGCTGCACGGTGCAATAGTTATATTTCCAACGTTTTACTACTGAATAGTACATACATGATGTTCATGAACACGGAGCTTTTTAGGCATTCGCTGAGCTGAGAATTAGATATTTGTGTTCTGGGTAGTTATGAGCGATTGAGCTACAAAGATTCCAAAGTGAATGTACTCCAAGCAGATACAACCCTTTTTTGCATTTTTTCATACTTCTAACCCTCCTATTATGTTAAGACTTTATGACCGCTTTTATATTTGGATTCTAACTGAGCCCAACAATTTAAATAAACACACAATTATTGTAATAGCAATATTTTGTTGTCACTTCTTATTGTTTCCAAAATTACTAGCCTTTTATCCATAAATATGAAAAATCTGTTGGAAACATCTCATTTTAGAGCCTAAGGTACAGTACATGCAAATATGGCAGGTCACCTGTATGTGAAAGTGCCACCAGAACCATCCACAATGAAATCTGAGATGAAAATAAAACTGATTGTATATTTTCTTACATTGCAATTTGTATTAATATCAGAAGGAATAAACAACTGGAAATAATTTCAACTAAAAATTAAAACTTTCAATGCACTCAACATCTTTGTTGATAAGATGAATACCAGGCTAAAGTTAATTCAATTTGAAGACACTGAATGACTGAATGACTCATCTCTTTAAAGTGCGTAAAGATTGTAAAGACGAACAAATAAATGCAAAATAAATAATACAAGTAGGCTACTGAGCTAATTCCACTGTTCAACATGCTCTTCTATCATTGTGGAACATATTCTACTTCATAATAACACTAAAATAAAATAGGTACTTCCAGTCTTTTTGAGAACCTGTATCCACTCATATTTTTATGTGTTACCTGCCACGGAACTGCAGATGAATATTAATCATGGCAAAATTTTAATGCTATATAGAATGTTTTTTAAATGGTTTTAATGTTACTAGCAAAGGCTGGTTAGCTATATTAAGTGGAAAGGCATTTAGCAGGATGTGTCAGCTTAATGTTGTTGTTGCTGAACATAATTTTGATATGTGTGTTTCCAAAACAACATGAGGCAGCATACAGAGTTACAGAGTCTATGCCTGAATTGCAGATGTTACAAAATATATTAAATAATTTAATGTGTATACTAATAATAATAATAATAATAATAATAATAATAATAATAATAATAATAATAATAATAACAATCATCATCATTATCATCAACATCATCATCATTGTCATCATAATGTTATGTTATGACAGCCATTGCCAAACATTAACAAACTGCATTGGCACATAGGTCACAATTTGGAATTTTCTACCCAACAGAAAAGACTCTGATTGATCAGGGCATGGACAGTCTGCCTGTACCAGCAGCATATCAAAGGTTCTCTTCCAACAAAATGACCCCATGGCTCAGCAGAAAAAGGAGCAGCAGTTGCTGCAGAGAATGTGTGCTTTCCTGAATTCTCCCAAACCGGAGGGTGTTGCGGTGATGAGGCTGGCCCACAAAAATGATTGGACATTCCAAATAAAGAATATTATAAATAGATAAATAAAATCAGGGCCGGAAAACAGTCTTAGTATTTTTGAAAAACACTCTATCCCATTGATGTACATCTATTTCATAGACCTTAATTTCATTTCATTCGTTTCATTGCTGGACACAAAACTAAAGCTAAGTCACTGCAATATATTCACACCTGAATTCAGTGCCAGAATTGGCTACTCTACAGTCCCGGCCAAAAGTTTTGTCGCATGAGTGGACAAAAGTGACAATTGCTAATTACCCAACTCTTAATTAGCTAATAAAGTTAGGAAACAACACAAATTAATCATAAGTATCTAAAGTTTATTAGAAGCTAGCAAAATGGCATTTCAAAATTGTTACTAAATACTACAGCTTGATAATGATCAACAGGCCAGTTTTGGCCGGACAAAAGTCTTGTCACAATGGCCAACTCCAATTTCTAGGCCACAGTGAATAAGGAGGAAACAAACAAGGGGCTTGATTAGTCAGCTGGAGGTAACTTTGAGCTATAAAAGCAGAAATTTGACACTTTAAGCCATCAAGTTCATGCTCAACATTGCTTCTGTCAACATACCCAAGATCAAACCAGAAACCAAAGTGCTGATCATCAAGAATCTCAAGTCCAAGTCTCCTGCTGAAGTTGCAGACATCTTCAATGTGTCTAAACAGCAGGTGGGGAGGATTCGCAAGCGCTACCAAGAGACTGGCGACGTCCATGAAAGACCCAGGTCGGGCAGACAGTGCAAGACAACTGCTGAAGGCGACAGCTTGCTGGTCCGACTGTCAAAAGCCAGCCCCATGTCAACTGCCTCACCGCTCCAGGAGGAGTGGACGCCAGCAACACCTGTTTCGTCAAGAACTGTACATCGGTTTCTTGCTCACAATAGTCTCCACGGTTGTATTGCTGCCCAGAAACCCGCGCTAAACAAGAGACAGCTAAGAACCGTGTTGCGTACGCCAAGGCCCACAGCCTGACAGAAGGTTGGACAGCAGAAAAGTGGTGAAAAATTTATTTTTCAGATGAATCTTCAGTTGAGCTCCATCCCAAGCGCCGCCAATATTGTCAACGACCCTCTGGGGCCTGTCTGGACCCATGGTTCATGCAGAAGACAGTCAAATTTGGAGGTGGAAAGATTATGGTTTGGGGTTACATCCAATACGGAGGTGCCAGGGAGATTCTTGCCTCCCAGTACATTCCCAACTACAAGAGGGGTCAGATTTTTCAACAGGATGGAGCTCCTTGCCATACCTCAGGTGCCACTATCAAGTTTCTCAGGGGGAAGAAGATCAAGGTCCTTCAGGAATGGCCAGCACAGTCTCCAGATATGAATATTATTGAGCATATCTGGGGAAGAATGAAGGAGGAAGCTTGGAGGACCAAGCCGAAGAACTTGGAGGAGCTTTGGGATGCCTGCAAGGAGGCCTTCCATGCCATCCCCGACGACTTCATCAACAAGCTCTACGACTCTCTGCCAAACCGGATGGCAACTGCAACTGCAGGCCAAAAGAACCCATACAAGATATTAATTTCTTAATTTATAGTCCATGATGAAATACAAATGATTTTTCATTTGGTATTTTATTTACTTTTTGAGAAAGATAAAAATGTATTGATTATAATTTGATTTGCGACAAGACTTTGTCCAGGTAGAAACTGGCTTGTTCATCATTATCAACAATAAACCTTATAAGCATCTATAAAAATTTTGTTTTGCTACTATCTAAGTAAACTTTAGACACTTATGATTAATTTGTGTTGTTTCCTAACTGTATGAGCTAATTAAGAGTTGGGTAATTAGCAATTGTCACTTTTGTCCACTCATGCAACAAAACTTTTGGCCGGGACTGTATGAACTAAGTGAGGTGATTGTTCCCACCTGAATATTTAAGAATGCAGGCATATGTTTTCATTTTCAATTGAGAAGTAACAAGATAACAGAAATACAGGTCAGATAACAGGTAGGAGAACTACTTTTTGAAACATATTATTTCCAAAATATTTGTGGAAATGCCAGTCAGCAGTGGCTTTTAGTATTGGGCTAAACATTGACCTGATGACTGGACACTTGCAGGTAAGAATGAGAGATTTGACATAGACTGCTTACTGTAAAATAATTTAAATAATAATAATAATAATTTTATGACCCAGAATGTCTCAGGCTAATGGTCTGACATAAAGCAAAGGGCCTACCCTACTTTACAGTCCTTTAGTCTATGCTCCCAAATACTAGCGCCGTAGGGTGATCAAAAACAAAGGAAAAGCCAACTCATCTGAAATAATTTGTACTTTGATTTATGTATAAAAGATAACCAATAATTTCACAAGCCACATTTCACACGTTGTTAAAAGTCATGCCACCAAGACTAAATAATCTCCATAGTAACAGAAATTGCAACCAAACAGGTTTTTACAAATACCTTTTCAACACAATGAAATGGATTTGAGGTCAGTTGCAGCAAAAGAAGGGGGTGAAAAAAAGGTAATTGATGCTGGCACTTCAACTCCTCAGACCTGACAGCAGTATTAATCAAATGCTCATTTAGGCAATTTACTTTTTTCCTTCTGCCAGCAGGTCCAACAATTTCAAAACCTCAGGCTAAATCAGTCTTGTCTTAAAGGCCGTCACAGCCACTTTTCCCAAGATTTTTGAAACCCTTAGACATGGAATACAGGAGTATATGTCCTGGGAAATCGTGAAGAAAATGTTTCTCCCTTTATTATTATTTTATAAAGCATGTTGCTGTTCAGTGGTTAATTAAATAAATAGTGTGTGGTTACAACACATTTTTACATATTAAAAAATATGCTGGAATTGAAAAAATGCATACATGCATATATAATCTTTGAGAGATACTGGGCAGTTCTAAAAAGAAATGTACAGAAAATTCTATAATCATAGATCAGTCCCATCAGCTTGGTTTCTCACCATTATGTCAAGTGCCAACCGACATATAAATGAATTAATTTTACACCTGGATCATTTGTGATGTGTAACTCATTCAATCCACAGTATGCACACCTCACAAGGTGTTCCAGAACAAATCAGTTATATACTAACCTGGAAGGTATTTATAAGGCCTTTGAAGTCTCCAGGAGAGAAGTAGGTGTCCCAGTGGGTGTATGTGGAAGTCAGAAAACGGGTTGACTTGCTCTTGTCCCAACTCTGCATCTGCCAATCTTGGCAAGACTCCAACTGGTGGCAGGCTCAGAAAAAATGTCAAAAAAGCATTACATTACATTATAGGCATTTGGCAGACGCTCTTATTCAGAGCGACGTACAACAAAGTGCACACCTGTAATAACCCATACCTATAACTGCGTTGGTCCATCCTTCCATCGCTGTATTTATGCTTGGCCTGGGTCTGCTGCAAAATCATACTGCTACAAAACACTGCAATGTGACACTCACCCAAAGTGGGTCTTAAATTCAGAAGATATGTTAATGGTTAATGGTTCAGTTAAGGCTTTGAATCGGTCACAAAATGGCACGATTCCTTCAATATTCAGCAAAATGCAGGAATAATTTGAGCCACTTAGAAGTACCGTACACTGTACCATTATATCTTTTTCATAACTTCATGTGTGAGAGGGGCTTTAAATAATGACAAATGGCTTCATCTTCATCTTCAATCTTGATCATCGGGTTCAAGGGATCTAAACATTTGAGTGTCATTGGGTGGCGCAATGGTGTTGTGGTTAGGGTGCTGGACTGGTTACTTGACGGGGCTCTTGAGCAAGGCCCTTAAACCAATATTGCCCCAGGGGAGATAGGTCCATTTGCTGTAATATGTAAGTCACTTTGTATAAAAGTCTCAGATAAATAATAATGTAAAATAATAATGAAGATAGAAGAAGGCTTATGGTAGCAAATATACATTGGCAGTGGCTTTTGAGAAAAAGCTGTGGACATTCATCAGCAACACAATGGTGTTTTTCCTCTTTGTACTCGGATAAGAATAAGCTGCTTCCCCGAGGCTTGTAGGTTAACCTTGGCCTACCTTTCACTCTATTTGTTAGTTTCCCAGTGAAAATTAAATCTTCATCAGCCCCAATCGACAGGGTATCTCTGTCTGTGTGACCTGGAGGATAATGCTGCTAATGTAATCTGTCAAAAAACTTGTCACCTTGTCTGCAGCCAAACCTTTTTTTTTGTAAATGGGACATAAATCCCAAGAGCAAGCCAACAACAGCAGCAATGAGAGAAGCAACATCTCAAAGCAACCCTCCTCGATCCCCCACCCGTGGCGCAGATCTTATTAGAGGCTTTCTGCATGGTTCCCTGTATGTGCAAAAGCATTATTCTGTTAAACAGAGGGAGGTCACCCTCATTACCAGCTGAACTCCGGCGGCAGCAGGGAGACATCACGGACTGGAAGGCTTTCCGTGACATGGACATCTGCAACTGGTACACTTAATTTGCTCGTCTACCAGATACCAGAAAACCCCCACAAATGTTGTATTTGTTAAACAAATTCATCTTAAGAAGCACATAAATCTGCAGATGAATTTACAGAACACTTTCTTGGGTGCTGGTGAGTCTTATTCAAAGCAGAGCTTTGACGCAAAAACTACTCTGGTCTCTGGAAACACCTCCACTTCGACAGGAATGGGGAGGGGCGTAACCTGTAGCCATCTAGTGTTATCAAGAGCTTGTTTTAGTTCTATTTTATTTCTTCTGACCATCAGAGAGATGGTGCTTTAAACACTTTGGATTCTCTCCATCTTGGACATACACAGGTTGAGATGACCAGATGGCCTTCTGTATGTATTTGCTCCAATTCACTTGGTTCTTCTAACCCAAGACAGCAACCACAGACTGCTGGAGTGCTGTGCTGCTCAGACTCTTCAATAGGGAGCCGTGGCACCTTCCGTGGAGGGATGATCTCCAAGCACAACTGGGCGGTCACATACAGAATCCGGACCCTGATAGCCTGAGATTCTGTTTGGCCTCTGGAGCCAGAACTACTTCTGACCTCAAGTCATCAGGCAGTTGTCCAGAGCTCTGTAGTGACTGCCTGTATTCATAGTCCCTCCTGCTAAAAGCAACCCCATAGTGACCCGAGTGATAGGCCGAGTTTGGTTTGAGCCAAACATAGCACTTTGCTTTCAGACCAAAGACCTCAACTTTCATCATATCAAATCACAAAAATCTTCTTCAACATGGGTTCTCCAGGTGTGATTTGGCCTTTCTCAGAAGTGGCTTCACTGGAGCCGAGGCCAAAACTGTGAAGTAGTTCAGAGACGGTTGATCGTGGCGCAGTTTCTCCCATTCCAGTCAGTGAACTCTGCAGCCTATCAGCGTTACTGACCTCTTGGTCACTTCTCTGAGCTTCTTAATGGTCACTCCATTTGGTAGGACAGCATCTGGGTCATGCTAACCATTTTGTTACAATGGCTGTAATGTTGCTCTCAGGAAGGTTCAAAGTTTTGTTAATCTTTTTAGAATCTTCTACAGCTTTTCTTTTGCTTGTCTTCATCTGAATGTTCCATAGAAATTTGTTTTGGTTTTTGGTTTTTTGGTGACTGATCTGACCTGCTGTTTCACTTGTGAGTTCTCAGAAAGTCAATGGTATTTATTCAGCAATCATACAGTTGAAAACAGGGGGGTTTGACATTGGTAGCTTATTTAGTACAATCTCTCAAGAAAATGAAATAAACCTGGACCAATTTAAGCTATTATGACAAATGAGTCAATGTTCATTAATGAAGTCATTATCAAGGTTTTATATAATTCTGAAGACATTATTTCACTTTTAAATGATAGTGTTAAATTTTATTTAACTTGCAACAAAACAAAAATTAATGGGGGTGAAAACTTTCTGAAGGCACTGAACATAATGACTCAAACAAATACAATTTACAACTTTTGCCCAATTACAAGTATGTGATTCACAATTTGTACCTCCAATTATGCTTGAAATAGCCCTGCGGTCACACATGCAGGTACCAATTATTTTTTGGAATAAATGATTGGTAATTCTCTTCAAGAAAATACTTTATGAAAATACTGTATGAAATTACTAACACATCATTGAGTCTAAACATTTGTGAAATGGTGTGTGTAACATGCCATGCCATGAAGAAGTACTCGCCCCCTTCCTAATTCCCTTTATAGTTGTATATTTGTCACACTGAACGGATTCAAATCTTTACGCAACATTTAAAACCAGACAAAAGGAACCCGGGTAAACACAAAACACATATTAAAAATGATTTTCCTTTTTGTGCAACAACCTGGATGACTTGTTGCTACACACTCCACGTGTTCTCCATTTGGAGATGATGGTTGTCACTGTGGAGACCCAGAAATGGCTTTGTAATCCTTTGCAAACTGAACTGAAGAACGTTTTTCCATCATCTCTTCTGGAATTTTTACCATGGAATAGTGTGCTAGAAGAAAACCTACACAATTGCCTGAATTAAAGCAGTTCTGCATAGATTCCTCCACAGCAATGTCAAAACTGATATCAAACTATGGGAAGTGTTTGGCTGTAGCTATTGCTGCTAAATGAGGCACAATTTTTCAAACGGGTGATATCTTCTTTCATTAAATAAATGAAATTTTTAAAAAATGTTAAAGTATCCCTTCTAACATTTTGTCTAAAGACTTGAAACCATTCAGTGTGACAAGTATGCAATAATAGAGGAAATCAGGAAGGAGGCAAATACTTTGTTCATAGCACTCTACATTACAACCCGTGCCTGTTATTAGTTACCTCCACCAATTTGGACAGAACTCCATGCAGCAGGCATCTCGCCACAGATGACAGGGAGAAGAATTTAACGAGGGGAACACTCTCGACAGTGGACATCCTCCATCAAGAAAACTATTAACCACACTACAGCTGTACCGGTGGATAGAAAGATCTTGTTATATCTTTACAAGGATCTTTCAGAGTACTCAACAAGTACATAAAGTGCCTTGCAAGAGGCCCCTGCGGTTTTCACATTTTGTATAGAACTTGAAAATCTGACAAGACTGTTTAAGGGTTTAAATACTTTTGTAAGCGAATGTATCAATTCGGCTTTGTTCCTTTCCACTTCTGTAAGAATGGGAACGAAGCCCATCCTCTCTTAGCCATAAGAAATGGCTGTATTCAGCCGCTAATTCTGCGCATTAGAAAATTCTCAGCATCCACCTCAGGAAATTGGACCTCTCTTCACGAAGGCTCATGAGTTGTGACAGATGTCATCCTCTCTTAATGAACAGGACATTTTTGTCTGTTCTATTCTGGGGGGAAAAGAGAGCAATTAAAGCCTTTAACTATTATCCATTAAGAATAAATGGCTAACAAGTAATGTGCAACCAGTAACTACAAACAATACATTTTCATGACCATTAGTTGGAGCAGTGTTATATGTGCAGTACCAGTACAAAAAAAAAGGGTTCAGGAGCTCAGCATACTATTGTGGATGGGGTGTTGCGTGTGCGGAAATGTGTGTGTGTGTGTGTGTGTGTGTGTGTGTGAGAGAGGGGGAGAGCTGGACAGTATCTGGTCATGCGTCTCCAACAAAGGTAACTCCAGCACATCAAGTGTGAGAGTCCAACATACTTTAATCCCCCCTGCCAGACACAGCATGACAGCCTGAGAGAGGACAGGCATTCCAGCCCTCTCCAAACGCACAATGCCCGATGACAAAAGGCATTCACATACTGCAGTTAGGATGAGGTGAGTCTGAGACCAACACGTTCAACAGCTTTTCTTCCTTTGGCAGAAACACCGCCATTCTTGCCCCAGTGTGATTATACACTCAGTGATCACTTTATTAGGTAAACATGTACACCAGCTTGTTAATGTAAATATTTAATCCGCCAATTTTGCGGCAGCAACTAAATGCATAAAAGCGTGCCGACGTGGTCAAGAAGTTCAGCTGTTTTTGAGACCAGAATGTCAGAATGACCATGGAATGATTGTTGGTACCAGACAGGGTGGTTTGAGGATCAAAGAACCAGTTGATCTTCTGGGATTTGCACAACAGTCTCTAGAGTTTGCAGAGAATGCTGCGAAAAGCATCCAGTGAGCAGCAGTTCTGCGGACAGAAACACGTTGGTAATGAGAGGTCAGAGGAGAATGGCCGGACTAGTCGAAGACAGGAAGGTGACAGTAATGCAAATAACCACGCATTACAACAGTGGTATGCAGAAGAGCATCTCTGAACACACAACGTGACAAACCTCTAAGTGGATAGGCTACAGCAGTAGAAGACCAATAAGCCAAATAAATACCTAATAAAGTGCTCACTGAGTGTAGATGCATACATCATAATCCTGTCGCAGGGCAGCCCCACACTACAATCAGCTGACAATAATCAGCTCACTTGTAACTAAGGTTTCTGGCAGCACAATTTCTTGACAAAGGTGTTATGGAGAACAAACATGTGCTCAGTGCATGCGTAGGGCTGCTTTCAGACAGGTGGACTTAATGTGCAATCTGTAAGAACAAGAATCAATAGATCTTCACCAGAGGCCTGAGTACATATCTCACTGCAAAAAAACGGGTCACATAGTACTACCCTTCAGAACTACAATACTCTGTACCTTACTGCTGTCTTTTTGGTATGTCCAGCTTTCTTTTCCTTCTTGTTTTTTCAAAGTACAATCACTCTGCCGTCAAATTGTTCCTACATTTCTAAAGGCAATGGACGAGGGAACGGCTTGTATTCTGGCTGTGTTGTCCCAGTACGTTTCATCGCTTAACTATTTTATTACAAACGTAGTTATGTTTATTTTTTAAAGGTTTAGAACATCAAGAAAATCTATACTGCAACTCCACTTACAAAACAACCCCCCCCCCCTTCTTGGCACTTGTCATTTGTCCTGGAGCTTCCTGATACAGAATGATCCATAGGGAATTCATCCTTTATGAAGCATTTTATCATTTTAAAAACTAGACTATACAAAAAGCACAGCAAGGTAAAGTGTTTGGAATTCTTTGGAGAAACAGACCGTGCGACCTTCTTAATAAAAGTCAGACATAATTAATTGTCTTATCAAATGCAAATTTGCACAAACAATTATAATTAGACACAATGCTTGAACATTTTCATCAAGAACCAAATAGTCTTATTACATTGCTATGTACACATCCATAATAAAAACAGCCACCTACTGTAAAGATTTCCAAATTACATGGAAAAAATATAATTTAAAAATAAGTTGAATCAACTTTCGAAATGTCTATATGAAGGCATGTTATTTTATTCCCACCCCTCACCACCAGAAACATTGTTCTGTAGACTGTAGGGGACATGGGGGTAAATGGAAAACTAAAACCCTTCATTATTTTTGAACAAATAAAACCAGCCTCTCCCCTCACACCAGGAGACAGTGCACTCGCAAGGTTTCAGCTTGATTCTGCCAAACCATGCACAGAATAATCCCCATTTACCCGCTTTACCCCAACATGGAGATCATTCAACAGCTACAAAACACTTCAGCCTCGACCTTTATGACGGGCGATTGCCCCTCCTAAGGGGGCGTAGCCGAGAGGAGGGGAGGAAATGGGCGGGTCGTTAGTAGAAGTGGTGAGAGTGTGAGACGTGGGGTGGTCCAGCTGGAATGAGGGGCGGGACCATGTTAGCACAGGAGGAGCCCAGCGGGTCTGAGGAGCAGGTCGGTGAGGTCAGCACGGAGGTCCGGTCCACCCGCGGCCCGGCGGCAGGGCTCAGCAGGAGCAGTTCCCGCAGCCCTTCACGCTGTTCAGGATCTCCTCCTGGAGCTTCTTCCGCTCCTCCTCCTTCTGGGAGAGCCGCTCCGGGCCCGCCTCCGCCGGGGACTTGCGGTTGAGGATCTTGCTGTTCTGCGTGTTCCAGAGGTCCGCGTAGAGGCTGCTGGGCAGGGCCAGGAGGTCGCTGTGGCTGCCTCGCTCCGCTACCTTCCCCTGAAACGCACAGACCGGGCCGACGGGGTCAACCACAACAATAGCCACAGCCACAGCTTCAACATTCACAACATATTTCACATATAGACTAAATAAATGAAGCAGCCTGTGCCTAGTGGCTAAGGTGCCCGGACTGGGTACTGACTGGGACCCGGGAGGTTGGTGGTTCAAGCCCCGGAGTTATCCACAATAAGATCCACACAGCTGCTGGGCCCTAGACCCTGCATTGCTCCAGGGAGGATTGGCCTCTGCTTAGTCTAGTCAACTGCAAGTCGCATTGAATGAAAGTTTCCGCTAAATAACAAATTATTGATTTATTTATAAGCAACAAGCCTGTCTTTCACCACAGAAGTACCAAAGGTGTTTTGCAAGTATTAGATGAATTAATGCATCCTCTGAGACCCAGGCTTCCAGTCAAAGATGAGTCATGCTATTATTCCTGGCAGGCGAGAGACAGCAGCCACACAGCTACAGTTGCGGTATGACAGCGGACCCCACGCCCGCATTTAGCATTTAGCCCATCTGCTCTCAGACAGAGGCAGACAGACGAAGATCAGGGAGTCCCTCCCGGGCAACATATGGGGCTCTCTGGTGCTGCTACAGAACTGACCCTCCTGGGCTAAACACCGCTGAGGGAAAACACGGAGCGAGAGAGGGAGGGAGAAAGGAGGAGAGCGTACTGCTTTAGAGAGAGCGAGGGGAAGGAGAGAAAGAGAAACAGGGGGAAAGGAAGAGGTCATGAAGCGAGAGAGACAGAGAGATAGACAGAGAAACAGAAAGAGAGAAACAGAGAGAAACAAAGAGAGAGAGAGAAACAGAGAAACAAAGAGACAGAGAGAGACAGAGAGAAACAAAGAGAGAGACAGAGAGAGAAAACAAGGCATGAGACTGAAGAGACTCAAATGGCCACACTGACAGCGAGTGGGCAGCAGTCCCAGTGGCAGCCCTTTCAGACCACATGAGTTTGCCTCACTCCTGTCCCTCCACAGCAGAGCCAACAGGGGTCTCAGCACAGCATGGACCGTGGGGCACCTCCCACAGGAACAGCGCCTGTGCACTGTTCTCCTTTCACAATCAGGGCATGGTCTTCAGGGACCGCACACAGCGGACTGGAATCGGCTAGGGGGACGGGCAGTGGCAGGGGACCAGATGCATCCTGGCCATCGTCCCGACGCTGTACCGAAAAACCCCCATTCGTTCGCACCGTCTCGGAGGTTCGGAATCCACCGGAAAAAAACTACAATCCCCACCCCCACACGGCGCTGCTGCCGCCCTGTACGTGCGGGGCGGCCGGCCTTCCACCCCGGCAGCCCACGCAGCCACGGGAAGGCGAGGGAGGTAAACACAGGGGCCTCCGAAGCAGGCATGCGCCAAGCACCTCCACTCATTATTTTAATGAGCGCCCTGGAGCGTTCGGCAACTCCTGACACCGCAGAGTCCCCCGGCGACGCGCGCAAACATGCCTTCCTTTTTCCGGGGACCTTTTTGATCCCAGCCATCTGACGTGAGAAGCGGCTATTTTTCAGCTCCGAACGAGAAACAATCGTGACGAGGGGGGGTGGGGGGGTGAAATGTTGCTTTCTGCAGTCTCTTCCACCTCCTTTCCCATTTCTCGTATAACTATGATTACCGTCATTGGAAATAACAATGATAGTCATACTAATGATACAAAGTAAGGATAGCTGCAATTATACTGAAAACACATGTCAGTGTCAGTTTCTCCGGCCTTTCATGTCAAACCCCCCGCACACACTTATACATGCCCGTCCTGGTTCAGTCTGTTAACAGCTATCGGTTTGCCATTCGCAAGGCAGACTGGAACTATTTTCAGCAGAAATGTCTCCCATTGCCCATTGAAAGCCACAAAGCTTCCTTTCATGGCTTCTGCGAATATCATTCAACAGAAAATCGCTTGACACAGATTTTCTGATTACCCTGCGCACTTTTGCAGATGGCACTCACGCTCCGCACACATCGTTCACGTCCTCAGAACCGGACCGGGGGACAAAACGTACATTTCTTTAATGGCAGGACAGAAAACAGATGACCGACAAGAGCTGCAAATGCAGGAGCGAAAAGCAGTGAAGAGTGTAAATATCCCTCCCACGCACAAGACACTGACCTCTAAAACTGCATTCATTACCTTCGGCGAACCCAAAAGGATAAAGAGTGGCAGTTTTGGGGTTTTCTGTTTTTTTTTTCCTTGCTTGTTATACAGATAAGAACGACGGTGTCGCACTCGAAACTCAGCCAATTCCAAAGACTTAATTGGTCAAATAAATCAGCCCAACACTGGCAGTCAAACCAGACAAAAAACATAATGGATATTTTTATGCAATTACTGACATTATGACAAATCTTATTCTTCAAGTTCTTATCCGTTTTACTTTTCTGCAAGTGACAAGTGTATTAAAATATCAAGTACAAAACAATTTAAAGTATTCCACAGTTTGATGACTAACAATTAACAAAAGAAAAATATTTCTTTCCTGCACTAACATTTTATTTTGGATGAAATTGAGTAGTGCAGAATTGTATTGCAAGACTAATGAACTATGTCAATGGACATAAAATTGTAATTTAAAGTGATTTTTCTTACCTCATTCAACACAATAATCTCATCGGCATCCACAACAGTGGACAGTCTGTGGGCAATGAAGATTGATGTCCTGTCTTTCACCATCTCTTTCATGGCGGTAAGAATATGCTGGAATGACAGAGCATAGTAGTCAGCTCAATGTATGAAAGTAAATGCTGCCACTCACATTCAGAATAAGCATACTTATTCTAGTATATATTTAATTAGCGCACTTACAACCTTAAAAGCTAGGAAACATACTGATGAACATCATGAACTGAAAATCAATTTATCTACAAACTTATCACTGTGGTTTAGTCTACTAAAACATTGAGAAGTGAGAATTTTAAGCGGGAGATGTGTATGAAAAAAAGCATATTGTACAGCTCAAACAATGACTCTCAGTTGGGATGAAACCTGTCAGTGTTTCTAGGTTCTGTTGATTGTAGCATTGTACACACGGTCATTAGCTTGCCTCAGCAAGCTCACCAAGTAACTGATCAAAAGAGATCAACCGAGCATGCAAGCTGTTGACGGCGCTACAGGGGGTTTTACATGATGGCCTGTGGCAAGGTCTGTGAGATAAAGACCCTTCATGACCACTATTAGCTGAGCAATATGAAAGCCAGGCTCACTACATTGACAGTGCCACATTGCCAGCGCTGCACTAGTGCAGGGCAGCAGCACTAGCATGCTAATTTAATGGCACAGTGAACAATTCTGTACCACAAAATTCATTAAGAATGAGACCGTATTGTTATAAATGTTTACAAAACACATTTAGAATAGCCTCACATTTGAGCTGGAAAACTGAACAGCGTTCATCAGAGGGTCAAATTTGCATCTCCTTTCGCTATACAGAGGGGGTTGTCCTGGCCCTCCCTAAACAGTGAATGATCATTAACCTCGTTGAGTACCATCGAACATTGAAATATCATGGGTTAACGATTATGAAAACGGGTTAAAAGATTTCAAAGATAATGGAATGATGGACGATGAATATAACTTTTCATAAGTATTCTATACATTTTCCCCCATAGCTATATTTATTTCAGCATTCAAAATTGGAAATGTGCCCGTTAACAGAGAAAACATTAGTACATATCTCCCCAGCAAATAAAATTAGCAAATGTTAATCTATATAGCTCATACTAGCCGGTACATGGAAACAATAATGAAAGCCAATTTGATGATATAAATTTAAATATCAATTTACTTAATTTTTGTTTCGTCTGCAAATGTTCATAAACAATGGGGGTACTTTTTCCACAGAACAGGATTAATGAAGCTGGAAAAACAGGGCTACTTTTGGTTAATTTTTTAAATTATAATGAAATTGCCATTTAGGCTGCTTTTCTACAAAAGCCGCATTTGTCTTCTGCGTTGATCAGATAATTCACCACCACCTAAAGAACTGCATTCAATACAAACACACAAGGCACAAAATGGTGAAATTGCAGAATGAGAGCAGAGGTACTCTAGTTCGCTAGTTTAATATCTTGTTCCTGGTACGGAGCGTAAGTGTGGCAGCGCAGTACCAGACCTGTGCGTTCACACAAAGAGCCAGGTCAATAAAGGCTGTGGTGAAAGGCTCAATTTCTGTGGAATGCAAATTATTTTTTCTTTCCCCTCACAGGCAGACAACCCGCAGTCTGACTGCAGAGGAAAAGCAAATATTTTCCTTCCATTTTTATCCGGACACAGAGTCCGTTAAAGCTGTTCGGAAGATCAATCCCTTTTTACCGCACGGACTGCCTTCAAATCATTATCCAAGGTGTGCAGTCTGTACACTGTCACCTTGAATCATGAAAAGGCTGTCCTACAGAAATGCAATTGTACTAAAGTGCTTTCAAAAGTGTTTGTGCTCTCTTACTGTAGGTGCTGTTGCCACTGCCATACAGTAAGAAAGCAACCAGCAATATTAATAATCTAGTAAAATGACCGGCGGACTGAGCGTTTGATCACTGAAGGTCAAAGCACTGTAAGAATGCACAACAGCGCGCCACGTCAGAAGAGAATTGGGCTAATTTGGGGCAAAACCCCTGCAAAATCCCCTCAGCAGGTCAAAGGTATTTCAACTCAAGGTTTCCACCGAGGACACTAGTATAATAAGGTTTTTTCTCCAAGAGTGGAGCTGTAGGTTCACAGTCGGCATGTTTACCCATAAATTAGTCGCAGCAGCAGGTGATGTCACTTTAATCTCATCCGTAAGCTGTGTAATTGCCGATGGTTAAACATCAACCGGCTCTCTAACCCCCCACCATTTTCTCTATACATTCAGCAGTTAGTGAACAAATCTCTTCCCAACATGAACACTTTACAGATGACCAACCTAAACACTGGAATTACCAAATAAAATGTCTTTGGGGTGAAACACTCTTCCCTAAAAATACGGTATGCCATTTCTTCAGTTCAGAAATTCAAACTGTACAGTATATTCTTCCAATCTGTAAACTGTGAAGTGAAATGACAACACAGCCTTCAACCTAGACACACCAGACACACACAAACACACACCAGACGCACGGAAGCACACACTACAAAACTGAAAAAATCTTGTTGCGACAAAAAAGATTGCTAGCAGTTTATTAATTTGGAGTAGACTACTGTGAAGGAATTCAAATACAGTCGACACAGGGACGGGATCTACGCAAATGCAGTCTATCATTAGAATTATTATAATGAATAAATATTTTTATCAGATGCTGTTTTTTCAAGCATAATGTAACCTGATGATCGTTCTGATTAAAGTCTTGAATTCCAACACAGCAGCATTTAATACGGAATCACACAGACTTCACTGCTCAGAACACAGCATGCATTTGCACAAATTTGATACTTTGACAAAATAAAATGTTTGCTTTTTTAATTAAAGAAGAAACGATTTTGAATGAATCACTTCGGAGCACAACAGCCACATGCTGATACTCCCTCCTTTTGCATTATCTGTTTCGCCAGTTTGCTTGCTTAACTTGAATACCAAGTTAATAGGTGACAGCTCATACTTGCCATGCTGTCATGGCCTGAAATTAAGCTCTCCTCACAATTATAACTGTCACATTGCCTGTTTTCTTCTTTTTTATTTTTATCTCAACGCCAATGTCAACAAGCAACTTTCACAGAGGTCTGTGCAAATGCACTGCTGATACATCATCATGTCTTTGGATGTTAACCATGTATTTATTTATTTTAAATAGACCATTTATTATTATAATGTGTTCACATAGTGTTCCATGTTGAACCGATTATGCATTCAAGATGTGCAAAAATAATCCTAATGTTTTTTCATTCAGTTATTCTAATTTTTCTTTCAATTAATGCATTGGTTCCAAATCCATTAACTGTTCCAAATCCATTAACTGTTCCAAATAATGAAATTGTCTCAGCCCAGCCCTGAAGTAAAGAATATACTTCAGTGTGTCTCTGAGTGCGTCTGTCTGTGTATGTGCGACCATAATGCCTTTCAGGTTTGGAATAACAGCGAACAACAACAGCTGTCTGAAGTAGCACGTTGCAGCACAGCTTTAGACGGAGGCCCTTGCTGTGGAGTGGAGCAGCCTTACACACACACAGGCCATTTAAATCCACCCACCTCCTCCGTAATGGAGTCCAGGGAGGATGTGGCCTCATCGTACAGCAGGATGGAAGGGTTCTTCAGGATGGCCCGGGCGATGGCTACGCGCTGCTTCTCTCCCCCTGTAACCAATACACTTGCCATGTCAACCAGTGTCCTGACAGCCAGGGCATCTCGGCTTTAAGGACTACATCACCCAACATGCACTGCTTTACAATCCACATCACCCAACCCTATCTATAACCCTAACCCTGCTGCTTTAAATACTAACGTAACATTATACAAACCCCAATACTTTAAAACCATAATATTTTAAGACTACATCACCAAACCCAACGGCCATAAAACTATATCATCAAAACGCCACTGCCTTAAAAACTATATCATCCGAACCCCGCAGCCTTAAGACTACATCACCCAAAATGCACTGCTTTAAAATCCATATCACCCAAGCCCTGCTGCTTTAAAATCCATATTACCCAAATCCCACTGTTTTAAAAACTCACATAACATTATACAAACTCTAATACTTTAAAACCATAATATTTTAAGACTACATCACCAAACCCAACGGCCATACAAGCTATATCATCAAAACACCACTGCCATAAACACTATATCATCCGAACCCCGCCCCGGACTATATCATCCAAATGCCACTGTGACACTTGATTGCTATACGGCACTGTACATAGGAGGAAAAAAAACGCCTCTAGACCAAAGCTTACCAACCTGACAACTTGAGGCCCCTCTCTCCCACCTGGGTCTCGTACCCATGAGGCATTCTGAGAATGGCATCGTGAATGCCCGCCAGCCGGGCCGTGTTGTGCACCTGCTCGGGCGTGGCCTGGATGTTCCCGTACTGCAGGTTGTAGAAGATGGTGTTGTGGAACAGCACCGCATCCTGTGGGCAACACAGTGATGAGGAAGCACAAACATTGGTTTCTGAGTTGCATGCCAGGCCTAATATAGCAGACATTACCGATGCTCCAGGGACACTCACGGTTTGGGGCCAGAAATGCATTTGTGTTTAACACTATGTGAAGAAGGCCATACAACACCTTCAAGGACTACTGGCACACCTTGGAGGACACATTGCAGAGGGCATAGTGCAGCCTGCATGGAGAGCACTATACAAGCACCCTATTAAAAAAAGGGATGGGGGGACGGAGACCTATACTGTATAATTCTGCCCACTGTAGTAGCTACAAATGCCTTTACGGACACAACAATCTGGAACAACAGATGCGTGTTTTTCTCAAGCGAAGTCATTTGTTCTTCACCGCTTTATTTTCTGTCACAGGATGAAACCTCTCCACGTTTTATTTCAGAGCATGTTATGATTTTTGCTGTATTTTTTCTGAAACGTTTTTATTTTTGGTGCATAGCACTTCAAGGTGAGAAGGTACAAATGTACACTTGCTTCCTGCTTGGCCAAGCAAAATTGGCTATTTTGAAGAACTGCAAATATTCCGTGTCACAAAGGGTAGAGTGTGATGTTGTAGAAATATTTAAAGTTTATATTTTGCTGTGTTTGTGCTTTCATTTGTCACAGTATTTTTAGTTAGAACTGGAGTTCAGGAATTACAAGCCAACCAAAGACATCTGAAATTGTGTGGAGAATTGGAGGTACCGTGTTCGCAGTTTGGATAAGAACTGAAAATAGGAACGTGAAGACAGAAATACAACTGATGGATGGAATTGATGTTTTTTTGGGGTTTTTTACCAGTCATTTCTGAGTCTGTGGCTTTAAGATTGTTTGAAAATCAGTTTTTCTTTTAAGCAGTTAATGTTGGAGACAAAGTGCATGTAACCATGCTTAACCATACAGTTTGAAGGGCAGGAAAGAACCAAGGGATGCATGTACGCATGTGCATTGTGATGTGATGTAGGATCATTTCTCAGTGTTTTGTATAAACTAAAGCTATAACGGTTGTAGATAAAACAAAGTGACAGCTTGCATTCCAAAGAACAAGCCATGCTTCAAATAAAAACCTACCGAGTACATTTAGAGACATCTCTATCAAACAATTTATACTCAATCCACTAGATAAATGATTGACTGTTTTTGGGTGAAACTAATGAAATGACTCTCATTGGGATAAGGAGAATGTTAATGACAGGTGCCTTGAGGTCATGAAACTTTAAACCTGAACTACTTTAGTGAGACTGAAGTGCATACCCGAATAACAATATACTGTATGTAAAACAGGAACAAGGGCATCTGTGGTTAGGCAAGATCTTCACAGAAGTCACAGTTCAGCACATGGATGCTAGAAGCTGGGTCATCAGTCCTTGGACCTGGGACGCAAGTCACGCTCACCTGCGGTACGACACCCACTGCTCTCCTTAAGCTGTCCAGGCCTACGTCCCGAATGTTCTGGCCAGCGATGTAGATGTTCCCCTTCTGTGGCTCGTAAAAGCGGTACAACAACCTCACAATGGTGCTCTTGCTGAAACGAGAGCAGGGGAATCTCATCACGCCTAACTCTAGGGGGGAATTGATGGATGTGATGAGAGCAGACGGCATGCACCCCGACTCTAACCCCCCTACAATGGAGGGTTAGAGAAGGGGGCTGCTGACCCCAGGTGGGGGGTTAAGAGAGGCTCTACACACAGTGGGTATTGTAGAGATAATGGAGGGATAGCTAGCTGCAGAACAACAGGCTTATTTACCCTGAGGTGCTGCGCAGAACCTACACAAGTGGTTACCTTGGGTTCACAGGATGGAAAATATAACTGTACAACAAATGTACAACTAGCTGGATGAGAGGAAACCATGCAATGTCAGAGACCCCTCCTGTGACACCGCATAAACCATTTATAGCCACTCATGTTTACACACGCGAGGCTGAAGTTTATAGAGGGACAAAACAATCTGTATTTCCTTGGTCATATTTGTTCACTGTTAACAGAAACTTCATATGTAAGAAGACAGGCAAGTATGAATATATTTAGCAGAAGGAATTGGCCATTAGTTATCACTGGCTCTTAATCACAAACCACTACATCATCTGGCAGTAGAAGGCAGGTTTGGCTGAGGGTGCCGGTAGGTGGGTGAAGAGGATATGTGCGTAGCTTAGCTTGCCAGGCTCTGGATTCACGTGTGAGGCTACAATGCTTGTTTTCTGTTCCAGTCTCAGACCAGGAGTCTGATCGCAGATAAGTACAAGCCACTATACACTTGTGTTATTCGAAAAACAGGACCCTCTAAATCAGTTGTTTAGGATTTGCAATTTGCTGACCTGAAGAGGGTTGAAGCAAAGTAACAGTTTGGGACACACTCCACATGAAAACATTTTTCAACCTGGTTGCCCTTGTTTGACAACACCCGCACAAAGCGCAAAACCCCTGGAGCTGGCTGTGGAGAGAGTTCCAGAGAACACTTACCCGGATCCACTGCCACCGACAATGGCCACCTTCTTGCCGGCAGGCACCTCGAAGGACAGCCCGTTGAGAACCTTCTGTCCCTCCAGGTACTCAAAGTACACATCCTCAAACCTGATGGTGGCTTCCTGTGGCGCGACCAAGAGGGGCCGGGCCAACTCTTTCTCCTATGGGGGTAAAAGTCAGGAGGTGAGAGGGTAGGACGGCTAAAGAAATCAACAGCATTGACAGCTGGGTAGCTCATTCTGTTATCATACCGTTACAGTGTGCGAAAAACGGTCAGTAGTTTGCTTGTGACAACAGGGGTCAGCAGCCCAACGGAGCAGTGAAAATTTGGCTCTCTCAATCTTTCAAATTGACAGGGAGCACTGCAAGTAATCGGGGAACCTACAAAAATAACTGGACCTTCAAAACAAAAAATAATTTACATACCATGATACTCGCAGCGCAAAATGCGGCCTGACAGGGAACTTATTTCCGAAGGCTACAGCTCATTACGCAATCAGTGAATGGGACTGCCTACAAACTGTATTTTGCTAAAGAGGCAGATCTTAAACAGCGCAGTTAAGACGTGTTGAATTGAATATCTTCACTGCGTGTGGCATAGCCTATTCCTTATATCGGCTGCCATATAAAAGCGTATCCAGTGCAGGACAAAATGTGTACATATTCCAGCTGTGGCGGCAATTGTTGTTTTAATTACATGCGAGATGTAACATTGCACTGAGCTTGACTATTGCCGGGATATAATGGGAACGATGTGTCGGAGACAAGACCTATTTTATTTCTCCCAGAAGCGCAATAATTTGTAGGGCTTGTTTGTCACAGAAGTATTTCCCTGTTTATTTTCAGTGATTGTTCTAGAGGATAACTAATCCAAACAAACACACAACCCTGTTTTTATTATTTTTTTAACAATGATTTTTTTAAACTTCAAACATTGTTACTGTCACTATAGTTGAGCACGGTATTTCAGTCATTTGCATGAGATATTGGTTAATTTCATGAATTATTTTCAAAATATTTTGGCTGCAATCAGTAATTAATATTTGATATTCTCTAATATTCTCTAGGTCTAAAATACTGTTTTGCACCATTACATCTGTTACATATATAATTGTGTATTGATAATTAAAAGGCTTCCAAAATTAATAGACAAATTAAAATGGTAATAATCTGACTATTTGACTGTCCATGTTACAGGCCAGCTTCTGAAAATATCAGTTAACTGCTGAAAGTACAGAACGTCCACCGACATCCGCTGAAATAAAAAGCCTAAAAGGATGTCCATTTCAGCATCCGGGGGGGAAAGGAAAGGGGGAGAGGGACTGCGTTATTAGAATCTACACTCATTATTCATCCACGTCCACTCAAAATCATATTAGTGGGTCAGTAATTGCCTGATGTGCTGTGCCACCACACAGAGAGCCACAATAAACCACCATTACCGATCGCCGGAAACAATCGGACAAATTTTCAGCGCGGTAATTACAGGCTGCATAAAAACAAGCTTGGTTAAAAAAATAAAAAAATAAATCATATGCCACTTTTTTTTCTTTCTTTTTTTCTTTTTAACACCCCCCAACTCCGCCACCATTTCATTTTGAGCTCCTTTTTTGGCAAAATAATTTCCAGATCATAGCCTAAAGCAGCAGATATTTACAGTACAATGGCGCATTTCATTCTGCCTATGCGGAGGATATTTTTCATACTGTACCAAGCATTCTCAAATAGTCAGAATACAGTGCCTTCTTGACTTTAAACAATTAGCTGAAGGAGAAGCGGATAATTGGCCAGGGTATAAGTCACTCTTGGAAGATGCTGTGTGAAGGTTCCAGCCATATCAGGAATTCACTCATTACACCATCTGTGCTCTCAAGGACCTGAAGACTTTATGACATCCAAGACAGATTTTTCTCATTTCCAACGGTGCTAATGTGCTGAAACCATAATGGAACGGGAGAAAATCACTAATGACGAATGAAGGCACAAGTTCAAATGTCCACATGTTTGAGGACGATCTGAACAGCACTTCACTTTACATTAGGTTTGCGGATTCATAATCAAATCAGAATGATAATTATCAAATATCTTTTGAGTGCGATAATAATTGCTGCTGAGCAGATTTTTTGGTCTTTTGTCTGTCATAATACCACATGTGGTAGTGAATCCCCAAACTGCACAAGTCACATGAAAGCTTCTGGGGAGGGGTGGGCATCACGACTGGTATCTATTAGTCGTGGATATGACAGCTAATTAACAGCAAGGCCACTCGGCTTCCGCGTGACCATGTGATGCATTTTGATCACATGGAAACTGCATGGGCGTACTTCCGATCGGCTGTCATATAAAGACCCAAGAGATTTTTTCTCCAGAAGCATGTCACATTACCTCTGAAGGTTGGAGGTTCACAAACCCATAGGGTGTAATTACAGAAAAAAAAAGTCGAAAAGATTCCAATACGTCACATAGGGCCAATGAACATTGCACTCAAAAATATTTGATAATTATTGTTACGGTTTATTGCTCAGCCCCGACAACCCATCATTTTGTTCACGTCACACCAAATACGTTGGTGCTTGTCATCTATATTTTTTTGTATTGGGGTAATTGAACCTTGATTATAGGTTGTATTCAGAAATTCTCGCAATGACAATGGAAACGAGGGCCATGAGGAAGCCTTTTTGTAGGAGACTGTCACTCAATCAACGTGTATAACTGACTCTTCTTGACATGCGAGTAAGAAATAAAACGCTGTTAAAGAACTCAAGAGTCCTTTCCAGCTGGTCTGAGGAGGAGGCCCTTTGCTCTTGTTGCCCAGTGAAGACAAGGTTATGGCCTGGTCTGGAGACCCAGGGGACTGGCCAATACTTTATTATTATATATATTTATTATTATATTTTTTTCATTTAATCTTTTGCACAAATGTACACAAACGTACCTTGATCTTGGTGTCAACGCTGAGCAGGGTGAAGAGGGTATTCATGTCAATGAGGGCCTGCCTGGTCTCTCTGTACACGGTGCCCAGGAAGTTGAGAGGGAGGGAGAGCTGGAAAAGGAGCCCATTCACCATCACCAGGTCCCCCACCGTCATTGTGCCTGCAGACACCCACGCAAAAAAACATTAACATGCTCCAGACAAAAGCCCTCCCCTTTCAGTCTACATTAAGCCAGTTAAGCCTGTCTTACTCCCTGCAAACTAGCCATAACAATATGAATACACCACTCTTTAAACAGCATGGACCTACAGTATATTGCAGAGACTCAGAGCAATGGAGAGCAAACAGGGTATTAACCTGAAAAAATATGCCTTTTAATTCTCCTCATTATGCAATACATACTATTATTATCCTCATTATACAATACGTATATGATGCAAAAAGGAAAGTAAAAAAAGGCCCACTCGGAAATTTCCACAGAACTTTCAGTTTCTTTTTGAGAAAAATTACGCAACCAAGTACCTCGGCAGATCATAATCCGCATAGGTTAACGCCCTGCACTCCACACACTCGCACAAGCACTCTTGATATCCTGGGCAATAACTTTGCTTACCCCGCTGAACTCAACTATACTGAACCTTCGCTTCCATTGCAGTTTGCATAAGGCTACTGTGGCAATGTTAGAGGCCTTTATTAACAGTGATGGAAGCATTTTCAGTCAGATAGTGCCAGAGACCACTGCTCCCCGCTGTATCCTTCCAGTGCTTCTCTTGGTCAGTAGTTTCTAGTTTCTCTTTAATAAACTCACAGACTGAATTCTTCATTAAATTATCTTGCGCCCAGTATAATAATTTTATATTTGAGAATGGAAGACAGTTGACATTTTTTGTGAGCAGTTGTCAGCTGTTAACGAACAACCCCCATTACCAAAGTACTCGTATCTCTGATGTTCTACTGTACATCCATTTCAGTGTGGAGAACAAAACAAGCCCATCACATTCGCAGAGCTGAAGGTGGTTGGTAGCCATTGTGATGCCTTCTGGTCACTGCAATACCATTTTCTTTCTAAAATGCGCTTGTTGGCTGCCAGTTAAAATTGGAATCTGAGGACATAATATCGATATGTTTACAAGTTCTTGAACCAGAAGCGTTTCAAAGAATCTAAAAGTGAAACCAAAAAGTGTACAGGAGCATATGGAATTGAAGCACACACCTAAGCACTCTATAGTGTCTAACATAGTGTATGGCCTGGTTGTGCATACCGTCTGAGACATCTGTAATTAAAACGGCCCTGCCACAGTACCATGGGACCTGTAAAGTCACACTGCACTTTCCATTACTGCAGCCAGACAGGCACTTTCCCAGCCTATTACCCACAAGGCTTAGCTGGGAAGGCAGTGCTCAGAGTGGATAAATGTGGTCCTTGCTGGCAGAACTGGATAAAGAAAGGTCTTACCAGCCATGATGCCCTGGCTGGCCAGCACCATGATGGAGGTCAGGCCTATGCTGAAGATGGCGCTCTGACCGAAGTTCAGCAAGGCCAACGTTGAGGTGGTCTTCAGGGAGGACGACTCGTAGATCTTAAGGTACCCATCGTACCTCTCTGCCTCGTACTTCTCGTTGTTGAAATACTGGAAATAAAAAAGGGAAATGTCAGCATTTTTTTTTTTCAAAGAGATAAGGCTGTATGTAATATATTAAGGAGCTGGCAAGTTGCTACATTGAAACTGGCACATTCCACAAATGTCAACTCACCACCACTAAAGTTTCATACTAGTCTGTCTATACAATACTTTGCTTGGATATACACAGTGCAGCAGTGCCGCAAAAATATTAGTCTACGTATGGTTGTGAACTGAATCTAGAAAACTTATGTCAAGTGAAACTATATGGATGGATAGATAGATAGCACACTGGGTAAGTGGAAACATACTTTAATTGAATTTTTGGACATACTGCCCATTTAAAATGCCCCACAGAGATGTAGATTTTAGAGAGGGGTCCAAAGTTTGGTTTGACATGTTAAGCCTCTATTGCAGGCAGAGGGGGGGGAGCACCACAGCCCCCGCACTTCACTTCCACAAAAGGGCCCTTCCACAGACCTCATATAAGATGGCAGCCTACTCTCCCTTTCAGCCGGTGTGCTGCAACCCCATGCCAAGCTCTCCAGCATACAGCACTTCACCTCAAGGCTTTCCAGAGGAAAACCTCATTACAGGCCAGGAGTACAATGCCACTCAGATATGTAGGTCCAAGAAGTACAACAAAAAAAAAAAAAACTAATGCAGACTTGCAATCAGACATATACATATATGCCATACCTTGGGCATTCAGGTCTGTTTTCAGTAACTCAATGAAATGTGCTGAAGTAGGCATGTGTACATTATCTTCCAGGAAAACACATTTAGCACTTTGTATTTTATAAACTACATTTCACTGTGCTCTTCCCGTTGCCATTGCTACTTGCAGACTAACACGGACATTGTCTACTTTAGTTATTCTTAGCGCACAGAGCAGAGCTAAAAGGTCTTTGGCTAATACTGCAGTGCATGGTTTTAAGCGGAAACAGTCAAGGTTTTTCCTTACAGGGCACCTGTTTAGCAGAAAATTTGATTATGGTTTTTGCATATAACAAGCAACGGGAGCAGCACAATATGAATTTTCCATTATCAGAAATCCATCTCTATAATAATATCAAAAAGAATAAAAATGTTTTATTATTAATCCCAAAAAAAGAAATGGCGGTTATCATCCAAACTTGCGAAGTTGATCAGACGAATGATGAACGCGTAAGAGCGAGCGTTCAGGCTTCGTTCTGTGTGCTATAGCGCGGCCGAGGTACGGTTTGAGCTCAGACGCCGCGCTCGGATGACGGATGCAGCTCGCGGAGAGAACAAGGAGAATGTGCTGAGGACACAGAGGACAGTTTTGTGCTGGCGGAACGGATTTTGAGTGGGTGGGAGATCCAATTAAACATGCACACCGGCTTACAGCGATGCTAAAATCTGCCACGCCGACAGCAAATGGCACCAATGACAGAGAATGAAATGGCGCACAAAATACATCCGGGCAGAATAAGAGAGGCATTCGCTAATAACCTACATAGGGTAACAAAAGTGGCCAAAGATGTTAAAAAAACTGCTCAGTATCCAATACACAAGCTAAGCGGTGGAAGGAATTACAACCAATCAACATTCAATCTGAAACAAAAGACAGACAGCTTAAGCCAGGTGTTAAACTGCCTCGGCAAATGCACACCACGGCGCATGCGGTCATGTAAAAGACACCAGCCACTGTGACAGGAGAGGTTAATATTTACACAGGCCAATGTGCGGTTCCGGAAGGTGACCTTGTGGAGGCTGGGGGGAAACGGGGTCTTACCTTCACCGTCTCGTAATTGAGCAGGGAGTCTATCGCTGCGTTTCCTGCGTCGTTGTCCGCTTTGTTCATCTCTATCCTGAAACGTGTTCTGAACAAAAGAGATGCTGTCCGTGACAAATATGCACACAAACACACACTTGAGCACAGGCAAACATAAAAATTGGTTCACAGCTGCACGCACACATGCTCACCGTGCACAGACGCACACAGACGCACATGCACAAGCATGTTAAAATGAAAAGAAAGGGCAAAGGGAAAAGCCTCCGTACCTCCACTGTGTGACTGCTATAGTGAACACTGCGTATGCTGATAGGGTCCCCACAGCGACTGCAGCAAACTGGCCTCCGCACTTATAATACTGCAAAAGGAAACAGTACTGCACATGTAAACATACAAGGCACTGAAATATTCAACAGGCAATAGAAGAACAACGATGCACCATTATGTAGGTTCACTGCATATGCACTGTATGATTTAAAGGCCCACATGCCTGTCTAGAGCTTTCGATTTGCGTCCCATACTGACAGTGTCCCAGCTGTTTGTAAAATTGTTATCTGATGGCTTGCTAATTGTTGTTAACAGAGAGTGCTGACCACAGGAGGTGAAGGGAGAGGGGGAATAGGGGTCTGGGGGCAGGGTTAGGGACTTATGTTACCTATGTTACTGCTCTTTGCAAATGTATTGTGGCCGTTTAAGATACTAAACCAGGAAGAGAGCGCTGATGCATGCGGGTCTTTAAGTTGCAAATGTGCCACAAACCAGGTGTGTGTGTGTGTGTATGTGTGTGTGTGTGTGTGTGTGTGTGTGTGTGTGTGTGTGTGCATGCGTGTGTGTAAATGCGCGGCTACACAGTAAAGCAGTGGCTATGACATCATGGCGGGCTGCAGCCACTTGGGGGCGTGAGCGTTGATCACGGAGAGGATTTTTGAGCCTTCTGTTCCTCCAATAGATTGCTACAAGTTGCCTCGAGCAAACAGCACAGAATCACTGCCAAATCGCATTACGCACACTGTCAGCAGGACCCTTACGCATGAGCAACAACGAGCCCCGCGCCGCGATAAAGACCAATCACTTTGGCCTGCTGGGAGCGCTTGGTCCGCATGGGTCTCTCCTCAAGTCGGACGGCCCGATGCTAAATTGTTGCAATTCTGACCAGCCGGCTCTTTATTGATTGCAGGGTGGCAGTGTTCCTTTTTCCTCACCAACGGCAGCAAGCGTCAAAAAATAGGGCATCTATTAGGTGCACAGGAAAACAGCAGCCAGGCCTCATCCAATCTGGGCTCTCATCAGCTCACTCAATGGCAGGCGCCGAAGAAAGGTCCGAGTGATTTAGAGCCTCATTTTCATCCCACCCCAAAGG
This sequence comes from Conger conger, assembly GCF_963514075.1. Taxonomy (NCBI): domain Eukaryota; kingdom Metazoa; phylum Chordata; class Actinopteri; order Anguilliformes; family Congridae; genus Conger; species Conger conger. The sequence continues at coordinate 22,938,943 of NC_083762.1, read as the reverse complement.
GGCTCGCTATTACAAACACCCCCTCGTGAATCAATGACACAATAACCACCACATTTGGTTAAGCTCGGAAAAATGTCTTTATATACCTCTGGAGGAAAGCTCTTAAGACCAGCTTTTCAGGGGCCAGAACACGCATGCAAGAGTGAAGTACGCGGGGAACGTTCCGGAAACAAAATGCGGTTTGTATTTTTAATGTGTAATACTCAGAGGTCAAGCAGTGAAGGCGTGTTCTTGCAATCTGAAAAAAATGCCTTTGCATGGGATAAATTTTACCTGAATAGGTCCTGTAATGTCATTTTTACTCATTGTCAGTGTGTGGGTAATTGCAGTGGAGGACAGAATAAAAGAATGCCTGCTTTTTCACCGAAGTCACAGACCATGTTCTGGATATGAATGGGGTGTACTATCATATTGACAGCAGGAATGTGATTATTCATGCTTTATCAGGAACTGTGGTTACACATGCAATCAATCGCAATGCAATTGTAATTACATGCATGTGTAATTAAAATAAAATAAAAACTCTCAAATCTCTCTGGCAGAGTCTCCACAAAAGTCTCTGTTGCCGACAAAGGAGAGATAGGCACCAAAATGAATGTGAATAAATACCTGCATTCATTAGTATGATATAAGGACCTCTGATTTTGACTGGAAAACAGTAGGCAATTTGGGTGGGAATTTTTACTCCCCATCTGTAAAAATGAGACGTGGGCAATCTGTACAGGATTAAAATAATAGTAATGGACTAATGAAATTAACTGGATGTTTTTGGAAAAACTAGTCCAGTACAGATAGGGTTGTTTCTAGGATGGTTTCTGTGTTTTTGACTTGCACTTTTCGAAAATCCTTTACATTGAAGACCGAGATAAGACAAGAATAAGAGTGTGAGGACATAGAGAATGTGGCCTTCATAATCATACAAAACTGCAATTTAATCAAGATATGTGTGAGTGAACCGAGGCAGTTGAGATTAAGATATTAACACTGTAGTTAAAGTTTATTTGATGGAATAAGAAATGCAAATGTATATTCCAAACTGTGGGGTGGTATTGTATTACTTAAGTGCCTCATCAGGAAAACATGGACTCAGAACTGCTCCTGCCCTGATGGATGCCTTATGCTCACCAGAATCCCGCTGACTAGGACCATCTCGAACATCGTGGGCCCCAGGTTGAAGACCAGAGCGCTGAGTATGAAGCTGATGCCCCGGGTCCCTCTGTCGATGGCCTTGGACAGCGCCCCTGTCTGGCGGCTCAGGTGGAAGCCCAGGTCCAGGTTGTGCAGGTGGAGGAAGACGTTCTTGGCGATCCTCCTGATGGAGCTCTGGGCCACCTTCCCAAAGACCGCGTTCCTCATCTCATTGAAGAGAGCAGAGCCAGCCCTCGACACGCCGTCTGATGAACAGGCCAGAGAGAAGACCAGGTGTCTTCACACAAACCTCAGCAACATTCAAGTAACAAGTCTGTTTAACCTCATACAAACCGCAGCTACACACAAGTAACAAGTGTGTTTTTAACACCATACTAAGAAATCCATCAGCCATTTGCAGGGGAAAATTGCAACATTTGTTTTTCTGTCTTTTCTTCCCTTGAGGTAATCATTCTAGTGAAAGTGTTTCAGTTCCATACTTTACACCAACATTATCAGACTGCTGATGCTCACAGGATGCTCTTACATCCTCCATTCTGAGAAAGCTTGAGAGTACTTCACACCCTGGATGTTGCTATGGGAAATATTTTGTTAATGAACTACCACCTGAGTCGGCTCTTGCAAGAAAAAGAAAAAGTCAATCTCAGCGAGACATCATGGTATAACAAAGGTTACAAAAACACCAGAATTCGTGGAGGACATTTAGCAACAGGGCTCTTACGCTCTTTGTACTTTGCTCTCACAAAAAAATAAAAAAAAAATTTAAAAAAATCATTGCACAACACCTCAACAAGAACAACAGACCCCAGAAGTCTCGCAGTATGGGGCTGGAGGTGACAAATATTCATCTTAGCCACACTGAGAGGCTGACTTCTGGATGATGGGGGCGATCCAAGCACCCAATTTCCACCAAATCCCCCCTCACATGCAGTAATGAGGGTTAATCAGCTATAGAATCCCCCCACAAAAGCCCCACCGAGTGACAGAATGGACACTGTGAAGGCAGAAGCTTTCAACGACTTTAACGCATAATTCTCATCACTGATGCAGAACCCCTGTCTATGTACATCTTCATGGGGGTGGGATACAGTAACCCAAACTGCAGGTTCAACCGGGTAGTGCCATCAAAGACAATTTGTTAGGGAGAACTGTAGGCTTTTTAAAAAGGGTTGGCAATGCAAATCACAGGAAGGAAAGGCTGCAGAGCAATGTGCAAATGTGCAAAGGACTCTTACAAGTGGTCTCTTCAACACTTAGCTATTTGGATATTGGACCTGGCTAGTTAATATTTTGAAGATTGGACAAGGGTGGAGAATAGGGATGCTCTGAACCTTTTTTTTTACTAATGATACCAACGCCACAGACATTTGCAGATACTTATAGCTACGGAGCAGTGTGAATTCGGTCTCTTTAAACTGTCTGGGACAGGTTGTACAAATGGGCTGTGAAGTCACAGACTCAGTTGCACTTTACATGTCTATCACCTCTGGACAGCTTACGTAGAGGGAATTGGGCTATTGAAAATAGACTACAAGCAGGCTTGCTAACTACAACATAATTACGTTAATAATGATAACTGTAATAAAATAAGCAGCATTGTACGATGATCAGAGTTATTCATGTTTTCTTGAAGTATGCTCTGTAGAGTTAAGCAATCACTTTTTTCAAATGGGCTACAAAAAGTGAGGCATAATCAATTCACTTATTCAGCAGCATAAGAAAATAAGTGAAACAGAAAATCATAATAGCTAACGTACACTATAGGGTGAAAAATATATACCAAAAAAAAAATCCCTGCACAAATCACCAGCTTCAGTGTCAAAAAACATAATTTAATTAGCTATTTTTAAGTGTTACTAAAACTGTAGGAATCAGTGACTGGTATTTATATCACAACTCTCATTATTATCCTGTAGGCTACAAAAGCTCAGTAAAGCCCTTCCCATGCTTCATGCAGTATCTGGCATGCTGAGAAATTGGTCACATATTTTTGGGGGTTTCTTGGGGTCAGGCTCAGCCATATTAGAGATCACTGGTCCCACACTCTAGCATGAAAATCGTCCAATATGCATCAGCACATCCCATGTAGAAAATGCTGCGTATAGTAAACCTGTCAAGACTTCACAATAAAAACAGCAAGAATGCAGTTAAACACAGCCAAATGCACACTTAACACTTCATGAAGTTTGATGCAACTGGCAGCTAAATATTTCAACAAATCTGGCATTCTACCGCACATCACTTTTATGTATGTTCCTATACACAGAAGTACAAGCAGAGAGTAGGTCCATGTACACGGCACACTTGCGATCATATAATAGCAATCCCTCTGTCCTTGTGAGGATTTTATGGAGCACAGTACGCATATCCTTTGCTTGTGCTTTAAGCCGCAGTTCCGAGTTGGCACTAGGGGAAGCAGAGGTTATGTCACCACACCAGTGTGTCCATCATCAGTCTGTGATCATGCCAATTCTACAGATTTACAGTCTTGTTCCCTCTTAAAACACAGACCACAAAATGGTGGATGACATTCCCTACCAGATGCAACAAGATTAATTTAGCCGGTGAATGCTGTCAACTGACCATTGCAGCAAAGGGGGCTGGGTGTCATGGTGATATAACGAGCCATTTCTTTGAATAAATGTTAATGCGTCATATGAGCAAGACAGTACAATACAGTGTTTTCAGAACTTCATTCAAAGACTAAAAAATAAGCAGCTTATACATATTGTTCTTGGTGAATTCTACTTCGTTTGAGAATTCTACTTGGAATTTGACCAAAAAAAAAAGAGAAAGAGTGCCCTCACTTTGCATTTAGCAACAACTGAATTTTCATTCCACTGCACCAACTGATCCTGCAGCAGCGTTTTGTGCTCAGACTTAAACGGTCTCATTAAAACACACAGCTGCAGGGAGCTCATACGCAAGCAAGCTTTTATTTAAAAAGGAAGAGTGAATTACAGCACACGCTGAAATGAATTGCTCACATTATTCAGTTACCTTTGCTTTTTTCAAATCCTGCTTTCCTTAGTCGGTGCTGAAACATTTTTGTTCCTTCGTTAAATCGAGCCAAGGTTTCGTATTCATGCTCAAACCGTGCATAGTCTTCGCTGACACCTATTCCCTGAATGCCAAATCGGCTGGGGGCAAAGAGGCAAGGCGGGCAGCAGTGACCGGGAGGCTGGTGCCCCAATGCCTGAGTGGCTCAGTCGGTTGGCCGGGCCCTCTGGCTGTAGGTTTGATTATCAGACCACTATGGCCGCCTAGTTGGCCAAAGACAGCTAGCTGAGATTACAGGGAACATAAAGAGGCATTTCAGTCTTGGAAAAGAACGTGACTGTTTGGGTTATGATCAGGGCACAGGAGTGCATTATGCTGTGTGCTGGGAGCTAGCCTCTGACAAGGGCGAGCAAATGGCCTGTGTTTGTCCTTCTAATGCCTTCACAAGTGGCGGGTACAAATTTTTGTCAACCTGCCACAGCACTTGGTGAGAAAAAAAAAGAAAAAAAGAAGAAAGTTTATTTCACACCCTGCAATCCACCCAACCAATGCTGTACACGCAGTGGACAAACAAACTGCTTTCTAACCACTTGTGGCCAGTAAGGCTTGTATGTGTCCTGGGAGGGTTAACAGCATCCGGAATTATACAAGAGAACTACAAAACCCCACTCCTACAAGGAAGTCTGGTCAACTCGCATTAAGTCCAGAGGTGGACCATCATCTACTTCTACTTCAAAGGGAAAGAATACACCCATGCTATTTCTATATCATTACAGAATAAGAACTCTTCACCGCTAACCACTTTTACTTTCCGTTTCGCTACCTGTTAGAGCTGTCAGACTGAGTTTTTATATTGTATATTTTATATTTTGTGCTTTTAAATGTTTGATTTTGTTGCATGCTAATACTATCCCCTTGCCCCTTTCACACAATCTCACGGCTGTGATTACTTTCTTCTTGCGTAGAAGCAAAATGAGACAACCTGCATTGGACAAAACACTGTACCAAGAGCCACAAAGATGGTCGCTCCTAAAGATCTTTGAAGTAATGTTTGACTATATTTCCATGCAGCACAAAAAGTCACCTGAGGGCCCGCTTACACTAAGCCAGAGGCACCCACACCTAAAGAGCCACTGACAAGCCCGATTTTATCTTCAGTTCAATCTTTTAAGGAAAGAGCGTTCAAAAGGCATTTTTCGGGACAACCGACAGCTCTGCTTCCCGTGCCACCCCAGGTGAGACTGCAGATAATTATACACCATGGCAGGAAGCTGCCTGTCACAGCCAGCAAAGGCAGGACTCAATACCATACCACAGACGCCACTGAAACCCGCTTTATTAGCAGAACAAGGCACCCGGCAATCTCCATACTACTCAATAATTAACAGACACTATTATTCTGGACAATGCAAACAATTTCACTCATTAATACTGCTGATACCCCTCCAAAAAAAAAGAAAACCCTGCAGAGCCATTAATCCCAGGTTCTGAACCCATAACCTTGTGGTGCCAATTACAGGGTGTAAATCAATCCACCAGATCCTGCTCTTTCAATCAACCAATGAACCCAATCTCGAAGTGAGGTTATGAAAGCATTTCAAAGAAGCAATGCAAAGGCAATGCAGACACCAAAGGAAGAACAGCAGCACTCAGGATGCAGCCATAGAGCAGGAGTTTTCTCAGAGTCGTCTGGGGCTCACACAGAGAGAGCAGTCACAACGGCAGAGCCGCTAATCTACTCCTAGCTGGCAGGTTTCATATGCCGGCTCAGTGCCCGTCAACATCCCGGTTGGAAACGAACTGAATTAATGAATAAACAAGCATCGGGAAGGCCAGACTAGGGCGGGGGGGGGGTACAGGGCGAAAAATAACAACAGTGTGAGAAAAAAAAAAAAAAAAAAGAGGGGGGTTAAAGGTTGACATTAATACGAATCCCTTCAGAAAGGTCATGGGCTACATAATACACGGCAGCCTTCCCCAGCCGAGGGGGTCGGCACCTGCCGGGAGACAAAGGCGCAGGACTCACAGCCAATCAGGACGGCCGTTGCCATGGTCGCAACGGTGTTTGGCGCGTCGCTGAGGTTCAACACGTTTCCGGACATCTGGTTGAGGCCGTCCACCGCATACTTAAACATGAAAGGCACCGTGACATTCGTCATCTGGGGAAAAACAAAAACGCGGAGGTTGTTTACATTTTCACCATTTTCTTTCATTACTACTTCTCAAATAGCGTTTACACCAGAAGTGACTGTATCGTGTGCTGGTCTATGTTTAATTGCTGTATTTATATTGCGGCGTCCAAAAACGGGGCGATAAAGACATGGATATTTCATTAGCGCGTTAGCGCTCGTGCTCGCGGTGTTAGAGTGGCAGGCGGAGCAGAGTGGCGGTGCTGCAGAGTGCCTGTGTACCGCTGCCCGCCCGTCTCCCCGCGCTCTGGGAGGCGAGAGTGGACGAGAGAGCCACGCATCCTCTCCTGGAATAGCAGCAGCCATTACCAGCCATTAATGATGCGGGACAAGCTGTCTCGCCGGGTCCAAGGTGGCCTGGAGCTAACCGCACGACAGCGGAGAAAGCGCTGTCAATCACATTCCGGCACCCAAATCCTGCTAAACATTTGGCGGGTGGCATGCGCCATTTCCTCCCCCTGGGGCTCTCGGAGCTGGAATGCCCACTGCGTACATGTCTGCCGATGTCATATTATTAAGAGCGCAGGCAAGGGCATAGTCTCTTCTGTAGCACAGGCATTATAGCCGCTATTACAGCTGTGCTGTGCAGTCAGTACGCTGGATAAGTACGGCTCAGCACAGGTAAGGTGCCCTTCAAGAACAGTCAGCGTAGGCAGACTACAGGCACCACGTTGGGAGACACCACAGCACATTCAGCACTGGTACTGGTACCGGTACACACTGGTCTGACCCCCACGGTAGCTCATCCTGTTGAGGCACTACCCCAGAGCCCTGTGTCTTAACCGCATGAGGCCCAGCAGCCTGTGACTCAAACCACAATCAACTCCTGTAAAGGTCTCAAACGTATGACTTGATCTTTTCATTTCCGTCTCTCGCTGGGAGAAAACGTTGGGTGTTCTGGTGAGCCTTTTTGCGCCGAGACACGGCGCCTACACGCACTTCAGACATGCCTCACTACCTGAAGATACGTTCCGTTACAGGCAAAGATCTGCGCCCGCAAAAAAATCCACGCGTTCCGGCTCTTCCCCTCGAGCTGTTTGAGAAGGGAGGGACTTGTTTTGAAGGCAAAAAGAAAGAAAACCTAATTAAAGGAAGACACCTCACACAATGTCATTTGCTTGTATCCTTCAAAACCAATCGGCAGTAGTGGGGTGTCGCTGCTTTGTGATGTGACCTTTATGGAATGAACGCGAGACTGTGGAGGAGAAGAAGCGATTCTTCCAAGTCCACTTCCGATTCTACTAATAAGCAATTACTGTGATCAAGCTCAGGTCGACAGACAAGAGTGCGATCGTCCAACACCTCACCTTGGCTTTCATTTTCACATCATAAGACCCTTTCCCTCATGGCGGGGCGGCGATGGGACCACGTCGCTCTGCCGGCCGAGACGCTGGCCGCTCCTCATCCCAAAGCCCAAAGACACGAGCAGCACGCCTGCTGAGGCAGCTACTCTGAAGCTTGCTGCTAATTTTAAACTTGGTGGAGAAGAAAAGACCAAACACCGCTCCCCCGCCATCGCCACAGAACCCAACAGAGCTTCTGCAGGCACTACTTAATCGTTTGTCCATTTTTATCGGAGCTACGTTATTGCTCCAAAGGTTTTCCCTGCCACAAAAATTGTCTTTATTTCCAATCGGTTGATCAGCTGGAAGAAGTGAATTCCGGGAAAATCTAGTCAGCAGTACTGTCGTACTTATAAACCTTCCGCACCACTGCAATATCCATGGTCAATTCTAGAGGGCAGCTGCAAATACATGTGCTCCCGAATGCTATTGTGCTGCTACGTTTCACCCTGGACCAGCAGCTGGGATGCTCTGCTGGTGCACTGGAAGGATGCCCGTCTAACAACTAGTGCAGGCAGACCACAGATGCTTGGTCAACCACAAGAGCCTGGATCCTTGTGTGACGCGAGAGCCAATTACGCATCACATCACAGGACATCTGGCCAGTCAGCCTGGTACGGTCAGGACTCGGTCAGGACCGAGGACCGCACTCTGAACGTCAGCTCCAGCTGCATACAGCCCAGAGGAGACCAAATTTTCAGTTACTGTTCATTAAAATGCCACTTGTTCTGGGCAAGGCTAAATAACTCTGCAACTTATGCTGAAAACGTTGACAACATTTCCATGCCAGTCAGGTCACTTGTTCAGGAACCAACTTAGGGCTATTTGACAAAGGCCTGCTTTCCATTAGTAGCTTCCACACGTCACTGGGCGTCTACACTGGCAGGTTAATGGCCATGTTATTGAACAAATAATATGGTCTTGACTCAGAAACAGACTGGCACTTAGCCCAGCCTGAGTCAGTGTGGCACAGGGGTCAGGTTTTAAAAAATAAATAAATAAATAATTGAGCATATCTGCTTTGTGCAGCAAAAGCACAAAAGAATGCTCACGAATGGACAAGCTAGCCAGCCCCATCTCGGGTTGTCATTTTACCATCAATCTAAAGAGCATCTTGCATACCAACTAGCATAATTCTGACAATATCTATTTTGCAAAACACTCCTTTTCAGCAATAGCACTGTAATACCTTACACCATCTACAGTGTATACTACAACTCCACAGAACCAATAGCAGAGGGGAAAAATAAAATCAGTAAACCCAAAATAGCAGTTTGCTATTAAGCCATATGGGTCATTCTGCACTCATGTGCATTTATGAAGAAAACTTCTATGAAGTAAGCCAGCTATGGCGCCTTGAGCAACAGAAAAAGAAACATGCCAACTTAAGAGACATCGGTGGAGTTTAAGATTACAGTAATTAACCTCACATATGGCTGATGCAGAACGGCTGGTGTGCGTTGCCCGGAGCAACAGCAGACAATGCTACTGTCATAAATTTGACTACCGTCAGCATGTTATTTTGAGCTTAATTATATTTCCACCGCATAAAACTTGTTGCCAAACTAGTTGCCTACAAGAGAAAGTTACCATTTGTTTTACTTGTTGGGTTCCCCTGCATAATACTTTAGTTTGTGTGACCTGCTTTAAAAACAGTCTGTGGGTGATGAATTATGAATTTGATTGAACGTAATAAAAATGCATTACTTACCACTAAGTCAGGGACTTGCAGTACACATAGCTACATTACTTTCTAAGTATTCCAGTCACATTTGACCGGAGACCATACAAGTGAAGTAAATGGCTATTTGGATGAGCAGACATCACCATTGGCTGCTTTTTCCCAAAAAGAACAGAATTGTGTTCGACGGTGATTTAATTTGAGAATTTACGGCATTTTAATTGGTGTAGTACACGTGAAAATAAGACTGCACATTGGAGTTCTACGATCTGCATTATTCAGGTGGCAGACATTACATCATATCTGCAGCACTTTGGCGAGATTAGCATTGGAAGAAAGATCAGCTTGAGCGAATTACTCACAGTAATATTACTTATTTTGGGTGGACTTGGATGGGTTTTATAAGTAATTATCATAACCGAAAACATTCATATACAATTACATGCAACACATTTCAGGATGAAAATAAATAATAGTCAAGGACAATTTTAGAAATTATGAGTAAAATGAATGATGGCATTAACAGCTAATGTGATATTGAATGGTTTCTGAGTGCATTTGAGTCACTGACAAGAGTCTGGCTCTGGGACGTTCCAGGTATCACAGCAAGGGGTTATTTGACTATGTACACGTCGGACACAACGGAAATGTCAAATAATATTTTAACAGCCATTTTCATTAAAGTCCAGGAGAGCAGACAGGGCCATAAAGAAAGATGGGATGTGGCCAGTCAAGAACAAAAAATGAAAACAGAAATCAGGCCACAGGCTGAAAATCAGGATGATATTTAAAAGGCAGGCACAAGGTGTCCTCTTCTACCAGCATTGTTTTGCTGGCCTGGCCAATTGACACGGACAGGCCGACAAGATGGAGGTGCTTTGATTAAATGATAAAGCTGGAGTTTATCTTTTCCCTGTTCGCTGCTGCCATGCCAATCTTATCTTAATCCTGCAGATATGGGATTTAATAAAATACATGAAGAAATAAGCCCCTGGACTGCCGTAAATCCCTGCGCCCCTGAGATAATCTGAAAATAAAGATGGAAGTCCAGCACTTTGTGAAAACCAAGCCACAAAAACCAATTAATAAGAGGAAAGTCTGCCTTTCTGAAGATTGTCCACGCGATTTTAGAAAACATGCGTTTTTACAAACTTTGTAGGCATTTCCCTGTTCATTTTTCTTTGCTTCAATGGCCATCTGTAGGTACCTGCAACACTCAATTCTGTGTTCCTGTGACAGAATATCCATCACTATGTAGACCAATCAAATGGTTTTCAGGTGAAAAAAACATGAACTACCCACAAAGCACCTGCACTCTAGGAGATCAGGTGAGACATACACAATGACATGGTTGCCATGGCGCAGGGACATTCAGAGCATGGCGTTATTGCTACCTGATGGGAATGTTCACACTCTGACACACATTAGCTCCTCTTGCTGCAGAAGAAACCATCACAGTTGGATCTGTAAGCACCAGCATGGGCAGGCGTCTGCCTAAGACCTGGTTTACACTCCAGAGCGACACCGAATTGCATCACGTCTCACTTCACCAAACAGATGGCCTGCCTCAGCTATCAGGCAAAATCAATTGGGTTCTACAAAAGCACGACTTCAAGGTCGTCAATTTCAGACTGAGGTCAGAGGCTTTTTGAAAAGATGATTTAGAGTTGGGCAATAAGCCCAACACCGCCTGTTCAACAAAGTGAAATGGCACCATTATCGATCGACTGGTGGTTTGGAGGGACTTGGGATTAATTGGGATTTTAAGAGAGGAGGTTAAGGCAAAATTAGTGACGGTGGGGTGCAGGCAAGGAGTTTAAGAGGAAAGGATTGGGGGATGGAGACTGCAAAGAGTGTGGCTTCGCAAATGTTTAACACAGCAGCCCAAGGGTCAGTTCTGTGCAGGTGATGGTATGATTGTCAGGACAAACAGTGGTAAGAGACATGGCCAAATGCACAGCTTAGCCATGTGATTTCCTACATTTTCAAAACAGATGAACAAAGATATTAGCTATGGCATCACACTCAACTTGCAGTCCATCACTGGCTGTAACAGAAATCTCCAGAGAACAACGGCCAATGCAAGTGTGTGTTGCCAATTTTGAATTGGAATGTAATGTAGAGAACAAAAATCGCCTCACAAATTCTTCATGCAGCCAATTTAATTTTACCCAAACATACTCTGTGGCCACTTTATTAAGTATGCATTACTAAAGAATTATTGCTGACCATGTGCACCCCTTTACAGCCAGTCTACCCATCTACACATTTTGGATACTTCCAGCAGGATAATGGGCCATGTCACAAAGCAAGCACCATCTCACAAAGCAAGCACCATCTCAAGCAGGTTTCAAGAACGAGTGACTTTTAGATCAATGGCCCGCACAGTCGCAAGACTTCAGCCCAATAGAGAATTTTTGGAATTAGGTGAACAGGATGTCCGCAGCATGAACGTGTGGCCAACACACAGTCAGGAATTGCATGGGGCAATATACCCGGTACTAGATATGAGTTCCATATAAAGTGACCATTGAGTGTCTTAGTCAAAATGAAGTAAATCATTTGTCTACATACTTTGGCTGCATACATTTCGAAACAGTGCTCCGCCCAATTGTGTCGCAGTCTTGGCCTACCTTTGCTCCAGCCAGCAGCCCCAGGGAGATGGCGACACGGGCCCGCAGGTCCGGCCGGTCTTTGGGCCACACGTATGACAGCATCGCCGACAGGATTTTCCTGGAATCCACTTCTTTCAGCTGATCAACAGAGGGAAAAAATAGCAGATGAGTTAATCACCGTTTTCAGCTGATAGACCATTTTCCAGGACAGTTACAGCTACAGTACGGCACTTTTCAGGGTTTATGTAGCGAGTCAAAGTCAAGATTTTTTGAAACTTTAAATACCGCTTGACATGCAATTTAAGACCAACTTAAATGCAAGGGGAAAAATACACTAAATTAATCTGAAGCAATGTCCTGACAGAATACATAAAAGTAAATAGGAATTTTCCAGACCTGAAATCCTTTGGTTCAGAAAAGTAATTAAGTTTAAGGGCATTAAATCCCTTCTTGTTCATGTAAATGGAAGCAACTTCCATTTACATGAAAAATCGATTTCTTCAGAAGCCAAGCAAAAGGGAAGAAACGCATCACATACAGAAACATAGTAAACAGAAGCTAACCTGATGTCTAAATGGTAGTGTTAAACATGACATTTCTTCAAATTTTAAAACAAGATTACTTTTTATTTACCTTTTTTACGGTTTCAAAAGGGCCCCGTGCAAAAGTTTGGGAACCCTGTCAGTTACTACCTTGTAACTCCTCCTCGGGCAACTATAACAGCTTGCAAATGCATTCTGCAGCCAGCCAAGTCAGAGGTCAAGGTTATATGGCCAATTAAAACAGGTGTGACAAATTGTCACTTTTTTGGGCTAAAAATAAAATAGACTCATTGTTTGCACTAAATCCATTTCCGAAGCGCAAGACGGTGAAATGCATAGAGCCCGGTTATTCAATATGGTCATGAACATACTTTCAAGATGGATTTCAACTTCATAGCCTAATGTAATTTACCCATCTCAGTGTACCAACATATGAAGGCATAGTTCTCCTGTGGTGAGTCATGGTCTGCAATATAAAAAGGACTGATACTGAAATTGGAATTGCAGTGCATTGGGGAGAAAAACAAACCGAGGCAGTGCAAGGGCAGGCCAGGGGGATATTTTTTCATGATCTTTCAGCGATCGGAATTTCTAGTTTTGAGTTGAAGTTGTACTTTTTTGCAGCTCTGTTGTAGTGATGTGTGGGTTCTTCTGAGCATTTTGCGCCAGGTCTCAGGCCGTTCCATCTGAAAACTTTCTTGGTCTTCCAGACCTTGACTTCAGCTACTCTCAATTTAGAGTTCAGGTCTGCTTTCAATCACATACATATTTATTTCAAACAGAAATTTAAACCGGGGTGCCCAAACTGTAAAAATGAATGCGGTCATCTCCCAGTCGCCACCAACATATATTTAAGACCTGCAGTGCAGTTTATCTCAAAGGCTCCAAAATATACAACACAGGGCCTATCAACAATCACTGGAAACAGTCGGCACCGGGTCTGCAGTGTTGCTGACTGGCGACAGCAGCATCCAGTGGGATTCCGTGATCCCTCCTGTCACTCTGCCATGGACGGTTCCCGAGAGATCTCGCCCAGTGCCATGATGAGTGAGGGCTGACAGGCTGGCACGGTACAATGCCAGCGTGGCTATTTACCTTGAGCGCTGCCTGGTGCCACCTGCCTCTGGGACACGCTAGTCTCAGAGGCATGTGCAAATTCCTCTAATCCCAACAATATGGTACCCCAAGTCTGCAATATGGTGCACAAATACAAACTTGACTAAATTAAAAACTGCACAATTTCTGAACAAGCCCCAACCCCCATGCCCACCCACTTGCCAATACCTGCCCTTTACCATTGTCAGACTGGTGCAGAAAAAATATCTGGTAAGACATGATGACCATGTCACAAAATGAATTCTTGCAATCCCCACAACATGAAGTCAGTGGATTGGGATGGACAGAGAGAACCAAATCATGACAAAATCCTTTTAATAATAAATGGCATAATGTGTGTGTAGAGACAGGAATTGTTCATCAATAAGGTGATATTTTTCCAAGACATTTGCCCAAGTAGTAGAAATAATGCTCATACAATAGATTTCGTAATTCTACAGCACAGTATTATTTAACTGTAATGCCTTTTCTATATCTCTGTGCATTTTTCTCTTTTGCCATGTTTGCCAACAGTGCACACATGCTCCCTTTCATTCAGGCCTCTTAATTAATTAGCATAATTGATCAAATCACTCAATACTTATTTAGGTCCATCTGCTGATAACTGCTGGGTGAAGGAGAAGATGGTGGTGGAATGCCCATACCCGCTGAAAACATTACAAGACGACGCTTGACCTGGAACCCACCAGGGAAAAGAAAAAAGGGTGCCCACAGAGACACCTGGAGATAAGAGATGGACAGGCCAAAAGAGGGCCATGTGGTGGAACAAGCTGGAGAGCACTGCCCAGAAATGTTCCATGGAGAGCAGTTGGTGATGGCCTAGGCTCCCAAAGCATAAGTAAGTCAGTTTGTTTTTGTAAAAGCCGTTTTGCAGGTGAAAACAAGAACTTGAAGGATCAAAACCGGGAGCGCTGAATCAGACAATCCCGTGCAGACTTATTCTGAAGCTCCGAGTAATTATTGTTCCTCCATTTGTGAGGCGTTTTCATAATTGATGTGCCAACATTAATCAGGAAACCAGAATAGCTCAAATCACCTGAGAGAACTATCAGAATACTTGAAAACTACACAATTAACAATGAAATGGATAGTTGCCCTACACCCTAGAGATACAGTGCCATGAAAAAGTATTTTCCCCCTTCCTGATTTCCTCCATTATTGCATATTTGTCATACTGAATGTTTTCAGATCTTTACACAAAGTGTAATATTAGACAAAGGGAACATTAGTATTAGTATTCAATTATTAGATTTATTAAATGAAAGAGCAGTCGTCTGGCAGTCGGAGGGTTGCTGGTTCGATTCCTCCCTGGGTGTGTCGAAGTGCCCCTGAGCAAGACACCTCACCCCAATATGCTCTTGACGAGCTAGTTGGTACCTGGCATGGCAGCTAATGGTCGTAGGTGTACAAGTGAGAAAAATCGTACAGTAAAATTGTACAGTATTTTGGATAAAGGCGCTATATAAATGCAACCATTTACCATTTACCAATGGCATGGGGGGGGTTTAACATCTATGCGTTCACAGAGAAAGGGGAGGGATAAACAGTGTTTGGTTAGGGAGTGTTTGTTGCTGCAATTCCTCTCTTGACTGTTAGAAGTGTGAAATTACCTATTGTACCTTCAAACTTTTTGCAATGTGCTTTTTAAAGTCACTTTGCTATGACACAGGGAGACATAATGGAATAAAATGACTGAAATACACCATCTTACCACATTCTTGGGATCCGCATTTAGACGCCCTCCAGCACTGCCGTGCCAACATGTTCGGGTGCCCGACACCTGCCATAACCGTGTACTCTAGAACACACAAATTCACATAGCATAATCTTTGAGGAGAACCATTACATCATGCATTCTCTACAGTTATCTTGAGAGATATTAAGCTTACTTTGGCAGATTCCAGTATCTGTCTGCAATGATCGCCTCTGCTGCTTGTCCATGATGCGGTCCTCACACCGGGGTTAAACACCTGGAAGAGAACATTCAGGTAGGTTTTAAGAGTTCTGCTGATGTAAGCAAAGGGACAAGGTGCATCTTGTTTTTCCACATAAGTCATAGTCCTACACTAGCTGTACAAAGCAAAACCCCATTATCAAAAGTAGAAAAAGCAAGCAACCCAGACCATTCCAGTTTTCTAATTTCAGTGGACACCAGTGCACTTGCTTAGCGTCAGGTTGGGTTACAGATCATAGACAACATAATCCACACCTGATATGGTGCCATTGGTACAGTACATATCATTGGTGACTGTGTGCACTGTATAGTCAGCTTATGATAACAGATTATCAATCAATTAATTATTAATATAATCATACTTTAGGGCAAGGAAATCCATATTAAGAAATGCAGTAAAACAAATGGAAGTTTTTTTTATTTTTCCTGATATGACAACAGTGAACTCGCAATTGCTGAAAAATGCCATCAAGGGATTCAGAATTCCGGCATACTGCCTCAATTTGTTCAATACTAAACAACAACAGCCAGAGCCATTCCACTACAGCTCATCCACTCAGCAGCTGCCCGACTTCTCTTCAACCTACAAAAGTTCTCACATCGCACACCGCTGCAGAGGTCACTGCACTAGCTGCCACTCGCTCCCACAGTCAGATTCAAAGAAAATCCTGACTCTGGTCTACACTGCAGCCAACAAAACAGTCCCGTCCTACCTACAAGACATTATTCAACCCTAAAGAGCAGCTCAACCACCACCACTTGTCCCGACCACAGAGCTTCCCAACCCTAGCTCCTTAGTGGTGGAACAGCCTCCCCATTCCTCCAAGAACTGCTGAGTCACTGCCCATTTTCCACTGCAGTCACCATGACAAGCTCCTCTGCAGGAGTACCCAAGTCTAGTATCACTGATGTACGACTTGGTTTTTGATCTTCTAATCCTCTCACGTTGTTGTACTTTGCATCTAGCACTGTCGCTGTAGGAATCGGCATCAGTAGTCAACCATAAGCACTACAGGCCTAGCATTTGGGTTGAATGGGGAAATGTAGTGTCATTGTGATTCCTTGCATAATCAAAGCTAAACTCCGAAGAGTTTCGCTTTGAATATGCAAGGACTCATAATTGAAATACCGGATATTTCATCAGGACGCTATGTGAAAACAAATGTAATCAGGGGTTCCAGTAACACTTGCGCAATGTTTAAATAATTATTGAAGTAGCCGAGACCTGGTTATATATGTGAAAACGGAGCAGTATACAGGAATAAAATATCTGGCAGTAGCTCAACGTATCCGTGGTGACATTGGCTCATGTGATCCCACAAAGACAGTAACTTACTTACAGCAGTTTGAGTAAGGTTCAAACACGGGGGTAACCTACCATAACGTTAGCTATCTTTATATGCCACAGCTCATTCCAGGCTACTTTGTTGTAACTGCGATAAAGACAAACGTGTGACATTCTGCAGTAAAGACTCGTCTAGGTGGGGCTACAGGGCAATAACAGATCATCCAGTCCAAGAATGCTCGTAGTTTATCTACAAGCACAAGCTGCAAAATGTGATCTCTCTTGGCTAAGCATCTATTTGCAGTTTTACCATGTGACTCTGGCTCTATAGTCTCGTTTGAAGTTTTGGTCGATCTACACCGATCGTTAAAAGCAAGAAAAGCAAAGCTAAAGAAATACGTCCATTTTTAATCACTATCAAAAATACATGCATGATGTTTAACACAGCTATACTGTAACAAGTCTTAACTAGCTATATCTAAAACTAGACAACGTAACGTTACGAAAATAAGATTTGATACAGGCACTCAGGATAGGCAAGCTACCGAACTTCACTATCTGAAACGGTTAACTATGTTAGTGAAGCTAACGAGTTAATTCGAATATATTTCACAGATCCATGCAAAGGTTTGTTTGCATTGGTATCTGGCTCACATTAGCCAACAACTTGCTTGCTAATTAGCTACATGGAATCCCTTTCCAATAACTAGTTTTCAACTAACTACATAACAATGAGCTAGTAATTACCAATTTGTACCACATGCTATACAGCTAGCTAGCTAAGCCTATCATTGCTGTGTGCGACATGAATTCGTTTAAATTTCCGCTACATGCACGAACATGCTAGCTAGTTACTTAGATTCATAATAAACTATCTATGTACCATCAGACGTTACCGAGAAATGTCCAGTTTAATCTGGACAGCGTATAGATATCGTATACATGTCAGTTTACACTACTAGCTAATTACTTTCCCAATAACGTTTTCTACGCTATTTTGTTTAATGAATAGACAACAATCCTCACAGTAGTTAGCTATGTTAGCTATCTAATTTGGTAAGTTCGACTCAGTTCGTCAGCGTGTGAGTACAAAGTTAGGTAACCGTTACAACGTTATTAGCTATCATAACAATTAGCGAGCTACTCCAGTAACTTAGTTGGCTAGTATAGGTAAGCTAAGGTTGTTGGAACGCTAACAACAGTGCCGTAAACTAGAAATCGATAGCTGGTCGGTGGCATTTTTATTTCACATTCGCTAGCTAGAGCTTTCAAGCAATATGTCCTTGTGACAGATACCTAGCCACAGCAAGCTATCAAAAACGAAACATTCCATAATGTTACAGGCAAACCTGTAACAGTTACTAACTTAGCTAGATAGCCGGCTTGCTATATTGTTACCTGGAATGTCTTGTTTTGTCTGTGATGAGTTCGGCTTCTCCTATCATCATAATGTCTGAATATGTGATATGAGCTTGTCTGTTGAAATAAAAGTGCAAGTTTTCGTCTCTGAAAGTAAAATCCACATTGCAGGGGAACTAACAGCGGCGCCATGTTGAATCAAAAAGGGGGCAGTCCGGAAACAAGGACGTAAATATAGTGGGATAAGGGACTGCGTTCTCGCAAACTCCAGTGGTTACTCGGGGTATTGCAGTTTCATGAGCTTCTGATGCCAAAATGCAAATTTACCCATTGAAGTCGATTAAAAACAACGAATTTATGGGGCCATTCTGATCCAGATACCACAAGATCAAACTTACACAATCTAGATTTGCAGTGTTTGGACATGGCTCTGTGTGATGGTCAAAATAATTCAACATGTCAATAAGACAAACAGTACTTTCCGTGTAGTTCTCCAGTTTCAATACTGAGCTCAATGGCAAATGATACTGAGAAACAGAAGCATACAAAATGCTATATAAGGGTTATAAACTACACTTCCCAAAGTGCGCTTTTGGCTCCCCCTCGTAGTACGAGTCGTACGTCGGCAGCTGCAAGCTGTCGTAAAATGCGCGTGCACGAAGCGCCTGTCTCTTGATTGACTGTACTTCTGTCCATTCAGACGCCAGATATGGCTGACGTTGCATTTCCTGCTACATTTTTTTTCTTCCAGGACATACACGGGTCGGATTTCTATTTCCAACACGGAAAGTCGTGAGGGCGATTACAGTACATGGCTAAGGGACAACTATTTTCATTTCCCCCCCGTATAAACAGGAATTACAAAGTTTAACATTTCCAGAAAGTCGTTTCTATTATATGGAAACGCTTTTCGACGACAGTATCGTTATAAAGAATAACATGCCTTGCCACAACCAGCAGACAAATAATGTCAACCAAGACCACGCTATCATGAAGCAGGTTCGGTTTGCGAATAGCAACGCCAGTATCTCAGCAGTTTCGAACAGCGGAGTTGAAGAAGTGAAGGAATCAAGTGAAAACGGGCTCAACACTGAAGTCCAAGTTCAACTCGGGCCGCAACTGAAACTGTTACCCCTGAATGACCAAATACGAGAATTGCAGACTATCATAAGAGACATGTGAGTCGTGCCAGATAATCCAGATGTTTCATTGACAAATAATGATCAGTAGTTCGCCTCGTAGCATGAACTGTTTTTGAAAAGTTTGAATCATACATGATAGCAACATACGATTACATTAGATCTATGTTTTTTTTAGTAAAAGTACGGCTGGCTAAGACTACAAAAATGTAAAGGTAACTTCCCGTTCGTATCTGAAAATGGCGGTAGCCAAGGCCACTCGTAAACTATCACCAACAGAAGACGAACAGGGCCTGTCATGAAGTGTCTTGTCCATTCATGACTGTGACGTACAGTTGTTAAGAAGCAATCTTCAGTTTGTGTTATGAAACAAATGGCATATCAACCTGCGCCGTGACTTATTTACTATAAATATAATTACTATCGTCAATTATTATTTGAAAGCTATGACACTATGTGTCAGCTTTCGAAGTAGTGATACTTCATGCAGAAATACTTTGCCATGAGATTATATTGTTTTTTGGAATGAGTTCATCTTGATGGGTACATCAATAACATATTATTGAATAAGAACAGTAATAGGAGTATCATAACTGCATTATTCCTTGGTAAATGAAAACAACCCAGACTTGGTAGTGTCCTCAGACATTTGGTTCCTACTGTCTGTTTAAAAAGAAAACGGTATACAAATAATTTGTACAGTGTAATGCCATCTGTTTCTTCCCTGTCTTTTCCCCTTTGAGATCTATTGACAGGTGCAGTAAGTCGTCAGCCTGTGAAGTTCACAGGGGATGACTAGTTTCTTGTCCAATTAGTTATGTTTTTTGTTTGTTTGTTTTCAACAGAAAAACCAGCAGGGGTGATTTTGTATTTTGTGCAGACCGACTGGTAAGATGATATAGCTTTGTAGTTGTCTGCCTCTGTAAAAGCATGTTGATATAATGACGGGGATTGTGGCTGATATGTTCTATTGCTTCACAGCCTGTAAAAAGTCAGTAAAAGGCTTTACAGGCAGTTTGTTTATGCAAGCATATTGACCCCCATGTGGTGCCACTGTTTTTCCTCTTCATTGATGTTACTTCAGTGTTACTCTTCATCATGGAGTAAATATTCACACATACAATTATAGTGTTGGGGTTTGTCATTGTTTACTGATCAGGTGCATTGCAATGAGTGGTTTTCTCAAGCCACCAATCGTTCATGATTCTATCTTTCTCATAGTTTGTGTGGAGCCTCTAGGCCATGCCGTTTCTGAAGTGCTGCAATCCTGCAGTTCCCACAAGCTTTTTTTGTCTCCTTAAATGGCAAAATACAGAGTCCTGTGAGCACAATTGTTAAACTTATGATTACTTAACTGTAAGGCCTAAAATAATAACATGTTAAATGTAAGCTTTTTAAGTTGACCTTTGCATAGGCATCCAATTATCTTGCGAGCAGCCTCATTAGTCTAAGATTAACACTGAGGCTTTTACTACTTTTGTCCGCAGATCAGACTCGTGGTTGAACAGGGACTCAATCAGCTGCCCTATTCTGAGTGCACTGTAACCACTCCCACAGGTGAGCCAGCCATGTTACACTTTAAGACATCACTCGAACTAAGGGTCTGTGCTTGGCTTTCTGACTCTCTTCTTGTTTCTTCCTCCAGGGCACAAGTATGATGGTGTCAAGTTTGAGAAGGGTAACTGTGGGGTCAGCATTATGAGAAGTGGTGAGTTTTAATTTTGTTTAAAGTGTCAGTTTTTGCCCTGGAAACCAATGTGTTGTGATTGGCTCAGGAAATCAACAGTATTTCCTTCTTTGCTAATGGGTATCCTGTATTTAGAGAACTTACTTTGTGTTGCGAATTGTGAGCAGATTAGTGCATTTGGACTGAGAGTTCTGCTCTGAGTGATCCTGCGTGTCCTGTTACTCTGTGTGCGAGTCTGTGTACTCTGTATTTAGAGTCTTCTGCTTTCCCCCAGTCTTGCTTACCAAATGCACACCAGGCCCTTAAGGCTGACTGGAGCCTGACACATGGCTGGTTGGTGGGTAAAACTTCTCCAGACATGCAGATGTGTAGAGCCTCCTGCTTCCTTCTGACCTGCAGTTAGGTAGCATCCCAGTTACCCCTTGCATCATCGCAAGCAGACAAGGGCTGTGTTCCCTATATTCCCCCAAGCGTAGTTGCGAGTTTGTGCTCCACAGTGTGCAGGGGTACATGTTCGTTTTCTTTTGTTACATTTGGAGCACACTTTACTTGACTACATCATCACTACTATCAGAATACCACCAATCAGGAAAAAGGAAAAATAAATGTACTATACATGTACAAGGACTGAGCGGTTGCCTGCTTCAACCCCTCAACTGGGTCCCAACATATACCAGGTGAAATGCTTAATTATTAACTACTGTATAAAATGACAGCCGATTAACAAGTCAATGTTTGTTCATTTTTGAATTCATCAACATTGTTAGCTACTTCAGCTAGCTCTGAAACTTAGCAGGTTATAACTAATCTGTAGCTGTTTTGTTGTTATTGCCATTGTCACTTAAGTACAATTTAATATTGAATTGTTTAGTGGTGTATATCACAAATCTAAAATAATTAAGGTTACTAATAGGCGATCAAAAATTTTAAATAAACAAATTTCTTTGGAGGCGGCACGGATGGTGCAGCGGGTAGCACTGCCGCCTCACAGAAAGGAGGTCCTGGGTTCGAATCCCCGTCGGCCTGGGCCTCTGTGCGGAGTTTGCATGTTCTCCCCGTGTCTGCGTGGGTTTCCTCCAGGTACTCCGGTTTCCTCCCACAGTCCAAAGACATGCAGGTTAGGCTGATTGGAGAGTCTAAATTGCCCATAGGTATGAGTGTGTGAGTGAATGGTGTGCCCTGCAATGGACTGGCGACCTGTCCAGGGTGTATTCCTGCCTTTCGCCCAATGTATGCTGGGATAGGCTCCAGCCCCCCTGCGACCCTGTTCAGGATAAGTGGGTTAGGATAATGAATGAATGAATGAATGAAATTTCTTTGGAAAACGATACTTGCTATGTTCAGCGCAATGATCGCTGGGAAGAAACACACGTATGTATGCACTGATGCATATTCAAAATTTTCAGTCCTGTCAAGTACATAACAATCGATCCAGGGATTATAGGATGTATTTATAATGCCTGCTGTTCTATATACACCTATGATAGACAACATGAGTCTGGCTCCTGCTCTCCCCTGACAGGCAGACGTAGTGCTCTGTGTGGCATTTTTAACCACCCTGCTTTCCCTTTGCTCTTGGGTAAATAGGCGAGGCCATGGAGCAGGGCCTGAGGGACTGCTGCAGATCAATCCGCATTGGAAAGATCCTCATTCAGAGCGACGAGGACACCCAGAAGGCCAAAGTCTTTTATGCCAAGTTCCCTCCTGATATATACAGGAGGAAGGTCTTGCTCATGTACCCCATTCTGAGTGAGTATGGGTCACAATGAAGGACCGTTGGGGGGGTGGGGGATACGATGGGACTGTGGGGACACTGCACACAATGCTTGGGACCATATTGTCATGGCAGGTATGACATCTTCAAAGTGACAGGTTGGCAGGCTATACCCTATACCAGAGAGTTTGGCATTTTCCAGGGTTTCCCCACAGAGATGACTGCAGACTAAGGGCCAGATTTACATACATGAAACTTGCAAAATGCAGCCTGATGAAGGTATATTAGTGCGCTTTGGAATTACCGTCTTATTTATGAAGTCTACTGCTCATTACGCAATCTGTGAATGGGACCTTGAGCAAGGCCCTTAACCCTGCATTGCTCCAAGGGAGGATTGTCTCCTGCTTAGTCTAATCAACTGTGCGTTGCTCTGGATAAGAGCGTCTGCCAAATGCCAATAATGCAGTGTTTCCCAACTCCAGTCCTCGGGACCCACATGCCAGAAGGTTTTTGTTGTAACCAGTAATTCACAGACCTGATTTAATGATTGAACCAATCAAACCACAAAAATGCCCTTGATTAGTTAAATCAGGTGTGTGAGCTACTGGTTACAACAAAAACCTTCTGGCAAGTGGGTCCCGAGGACTGGAGTTGGGAAACACTGGAATAATGTAATGTAATGTAATGTAATGGACTGCCTACAAATCACATTTTGCGAATGAGGCAGATCTTAAAATGGCGCTGTTAAAACACGTGTTTAGTGCATTGAATATCTTCACTGCATGTGGCAATATCCATGTATCTGGAGCCACGTTCTAGCATATCCAGCGCAGCAGAAAATGTGTACATATTCCAGCTGTGGCGGCTATTGAGTTTTGAATGAATCCAAATGCGAGACGTAAAGTTGCAATGAGCTTGATTGTTGCCGGGATAGAATGGGAATGTTGTGTGGAGGTTCCAGGACATCTGGAATATATGGCTGATTTTTTGTCACAGAAATCTTTCCCCACTTTTCCATGATTGTTTTGGAGGATAACTAATCAAAACAAACACACAACCCAGTTTTTATTATTTTAGCAATGCCAGTTGAGCATGCACATTGATCATGTTTCTAACAATGATCAAAAAGCATGTATTTGCCTGATGGACAATAGTGATTAAAAGCAGCATATCAATGCATTTAGCCTACTCATATATTTACAAGTGGCAAAACAAACTTCAAACATTTGTTTCCATCCCGACGGTTGAGCTTGTTATTTCAGTCATTTCCCACTGCTTCACATGATATGTTGGTTCATTTAATAAATTATTTTGTAAATATTTTCTGTGACAAACATCCATTTTTGTTGCAGATTATTTCAGTGCAGTTTTGAAGCCTATACTCGTCTCTGTCTCTTGTTTTGTCAAACATGGGGAAGTTGACTTTTTTAAATATGTATTGAGACTATGTGCTTTATAGAAAGTAACCAGGCTTTTTTTTTTTGGTGAGATATACTTACTCACCTCTGGACCAACGAGAGCAGAAATGCATAATGCATATCCATTACCTCTGGGTATGGGGTGTTATTGGTGTTCTCTCCATAACTTTGCAATTTTGGGTCCTCGCAGGTAACCCTGAGTACAGGAAAAAAAACAAAAACAACAGCCAGCCTATAACATAAGATGATTTCATCTTCAGCAGGTGGAGACGGCTGTGATGCGTAATAAGAATATTGTGCCAACAGTGGGTGTCCATTATGACTGTAAATTGGGTGATGCTTTATTACAGCAGAACAGACAAAAAATGGAGCCATATATTTCTCATTCCAGCACGGCTTCCAACAGTGGGGTTTTTTTTCCGGTTTGTTCCCTAGCCATCTAAGACGGAAGTTACCGTCTGATTCTTTTCAAACCGACTCCTGCAGCTCACTGCATGCCTTCATAACAGTCAGCATCGCTAACCCACCACGGATAATTACAGCCTTCTGAGAGAGATTATACTTAGCTGGCAGGATGGCCACGAGGGTGATGAAAGGTATAATGAAGGCCCCCAGGAATAGCGCTCTAATGGCTATCGTTTACTCCTCTGTCTCAAGAATGCCGTTCGATTTACTTTTCCCTCATCATAAAATTGGCCCGGAAAACTAACATGTTCTGATATCTTCAAGTAATGATGGCTCCTTATGAGGAGAAATTAGTTTAGTCTGCTATAGATGGAGCCTTTACCCAGGGTTAATTGGAGACCATATATTTTACATACTGTGAATTTTACAGCTGCATGTTCAACTGTCATATACTGTAGTCATGGTAACCTGAGGCAGTTCAGCTTAAGTATCTTGCTCAACAGTTCAACAGTAGTGCCTTGATCTTGGATCTGAACCGGCAACCGTTTCCAAAACTTCTCCTGCCCTTACCCTAATTTTTGTACTTAGCATTTATGTTTTGAGGTTTTGCCATCATTCAAGTAAAAAATGTATCCGCACTTTCATACAAGGAAACGGGACGTGTGTAAGATTAAGTTACCGAGCATTCACACTAAGGTTAGGGGAGTCGCAAGCTAATGGGACTTCATATCAATGAAAAACTGTTTAATAAAACTAAAGTTTAAGAAGAGAAGTGTGTTTCCTTTTTTAATTTGGATAAACAGTAATAAAAACTAATGTTCAAGCCTGAAAAGTTTGTGAGAATTAGTTCACGAATGTCTTGAAAATGAATAATGTGCTATGGCTGGTGTCATGCAAACTGAACTGTAGGTCTGTTCCTCTGCTGGTGTCCCTACAGGCACAGGCAACACAGTGATAGAGGCTGTCCGTGTGCTTATCGAACATGGCCTCCAGCCCAAACACATCATCCTCCTCAGCCTCTTCTCCACCCCACACGGTAAGTCCATGTCCCCTGAGTCCCCCCACTCTGGACACTGGAGCCAATGGGTACTCTTTCACCAGTGGAGAGAGAATAAGGCTCATGTACCTCATAATTGGTGGAGGTATCATGTGCAGCATTCACTCTTGTTCAGTTCGAAAGAGCGTTCAGTTCAGTGAGTCGCACAACCGGTTGTTCTTCTGTCATGACTTGGGCAGGATTTTCCCTCTCATGCCATTGTGTGTTCAACAGGTTTGCATTAATTCCTTTTAAATTATTGTACTGTTTTCAGGTGCAAAGTCAATCATCCAGGAATTCCCTGACATCACCATTTTGACGACCGAGGTGCACCCTGTTGCCCCAACACACTTTGGACAGAAGTATTTTGGGACCGACTAGCCTGATCCCACAAACTAGCCTGATCCCACAAACGATGCCATACCATGACGAACCGTGAACAGTGTGATTTGTCTTTCCGCTTCTTGTGAAGAGCAGCTTTTGAGGACCCCTGCTGTAGATTCCTGCTCCATTTTCTGCACACGTCTTACCTAAACTCCCATATGAGGCATTTCTCCCCAAAACAAAAAAAACAAAAAGCACATTCCCTACGGGTGTATTAGGAAGTGGTGTGCTTGCTTACATTGCAGACTTGTATTGCAAGTCTTCAATACAAAAAAAGAAGCAATACTTACTCTTATTTATTTGTTTAATGTAGTCTGTTTGTAGTGGTTTGCATTTAAATTTGAGAAAAATAAAATATTTTTCACTCTGCATCCTCTTCAGGTCTCATGGGTTTCTGCCTTCATGAGCATCTCCAAGGAGATGAAACAAGTTCTTTTTTTTTTCTTTTTTTATACAGACCTTGGAACAGAGATTTTAAGAGCTGCTCAGCTCCTCTAAGGCATATGAAGAACTACAGGACACCGACTGCCTTTTGTTCCATTTATCCATCCCTGTACACCCAATCACTTTGATACATACCCAATCTCATCCCTCTCCAAGTGCTAGTAGTATATTCTACAAGAGGCAGTGTGTTTTTCTCCAGTGCCGTAGCATAACTACATTGTCAGTCATAAATTTGCAGTACAATACTGTCATTTTACCAGTTTTATGAGATTATAATTTACTACTGTATATCTCAACGCTACTCCACTCCGTGTCCTGCGGGCTGCAGGCATTTGCTTCAACTGTGCGGCACACTACCCGTTTTCACTAATTGGCTTATCTGAATCAAGCAGGTAAAATAATTTGTGAAATCAGGTAGTGTAGCGCACGGTAGGTGCAAATGCCTGCAGACACCGCAACCCACAGGATGTGGAGTCGAGAAGCGCTGGTATATCTGATGGTAGTTTTTCGTAAAACATTTAACCGAAGAGAAGTACAATTCAAAAGAAAAGAGTTCTACAGACACAATTCAGTGGTTTTATTGATTTGAAAACAACAGTTTTACATCTGTAAGGAACAATTTTTATTATCACAAAGATCATGAAATTGGCTGTCCATTCATACCCAATCTGCGGTGTACAGGAAACGATCCACTCTAAGAAACAGTTCTTGCATAAAAAATGGTTAATTTCACCAGCTGGAATGCAGCACACTTATTTAGCTCTTTATCGGGACACAAGGGGAATCGTCTGCTTGACCGATGGCACAGTTTGAGAAACTGGCCTGTTCAAGATTCCAAACACAAATACTTTGCACATCAGCAGTTACCCAAAATAAAATCCACTGATGGAATCTCCATGATGAATACGGGGACATAAAAATGCTAAAACACTAAAACCAACCCCGAGTCACCAATATTCACATTTCTCAGATTGCCAAGACAAATACAAATTGCTTGTAAACACATTTTACCATTTTAACTGCATGTACCACTGATGGTTTGAACTTTACAAAATTAGCAGGCCTATTTTTTTTTAATCCAATGGAAGTCACCTGATAGCCAATAGAAGATATCACACTAATTTCCAACCCTTGCAGTTCCTGGAAATACTCTTTACAGTAAACACGTAAGGAATGCGGCTTGAGCATTTGTAATGCACCACAAAACACAGAACAGCAAAATGAACTATGATTCAATCAGAATAGTTTGTGGATGAACTATACTGGTGTTGACTGCACTAGAGACTGCGCTGGCTGCAGGAGCACATAGGTTATAGGTCTCCGTAGGTAAGTTGGGAAAGCATAATTTGTCATCACAATACTACCTGTTCCAATTGGCATATGTGCATAGCTTAGATATGCATGTTCTGTTTTTCTCTTTTTTCCATAATACACTTCCATACTATCCTTGGAGATTTCCGTGAGAATACTGCATTTTCAGTAAATAAAAAAAATTTAATCGAATAAAAATCCTACTCTCCTATCCTCTGAAGAAAAAATATGACAGATTAAGCACACTAAACACAGGAAAACAGAATTTAAAGTTATTCAAACTAAATTCTGTTAATAACAATTTCAAAATAAATAGCTCAGCAATTTCAATCTTTGCTCTGTTTGCATAAGTATGCATACGTCATTTAACATGGATAGCTCTCCACACATCAGTGCACTGCACTGCCAAACATGAGCTCATATCTACAGTACATATACTTCTAAAATTTGGTCTTTAAAAATGATTTAAATACTCATAAATATTGATTAAAAACAAAATAAACCCTTAACCGCTGAGGAGCAAGTCCTTTTTCTCACCAACAGCCAAAAGGGAAAAATAGGAATACTCAGCCCCAGGCAATAGCGATTTCATTATGAACTATCTTTGGAATAATGTTAATCGATAATGTTAAGAATTACTCACAAGCCACCCAAATGAAAACTAAACCGGTGATAGAACTTTAAACAGTGTACTGTGCCCTAATCAAGCCCCTCTGGTGGAGGCCCTGCCTCCACTCGCACAGTCCCCTGTCACGGTGTGCAGGCAGCAGGAATGCAGAGAGGTGGTCATGCATCAGCGGTTCGCGGCCCCTGCAGAACAATGGTGACCGCACAGAAAGGCCTGGCTCTGGGCCCACTGCAGCCTCACGTTCCCCAGGAAAGCTGGCGCTGCAGAGGGTGCCCTGGGTCAGTAATGGCTGGTATGAGGGGGAACCGGAGCCCCGCCATGCCGGATACAGAAACAACCTGGGGCGCCACGCAGAGTTTAGACCAGGCCTCAGACTAGGTGCTCTGCCCAAAGCGAGAGAGAGATGCTTGGGAGGAAAGAGCTGGAAACAGTGAGGATGCATCACAGTAGAGATTTACGGTCCAATCATGGCAAATTACCCACTGACGTCACCTTATTCCCAAAGAGCAGATCCGTGCTGAAAAGAAAAATCACCTATTTTCATTCCATCAATCGTTCATTGTATTTCCCCGCATAAATAAATACACATATATTTACAGATATATATTTAAAAAAATAAAAAAAATAAACAGGAACAAAAACAAAGAACCCACTATACCAGAACACCTGCAGGGCTCCTCGGGCTGTTTGGATATTTGGTGCCTGTTTGTTTTTTGTTTTAGTTTTTTTCACGTCAGCCGAAAATTCTTAAGGGCTTGGAATGCGTCATCGGCTTTGAGCAACGAGCAGAGCTGCTTCCAGTGTACCACATCCTTTTGCGGTTGATATCTGGGGTCTTAAGATGTGTTCTGTAGCCAGGAGAAGAAAACACGAGAAACTCAATTCAAAGGATCGTTGAACGCTCAGAATCTGGCCCAAATGACCTTTTCTTTTATTTGGCTTTCTCTTGTTTAACATGTTTCACCTCATAAATGCCTTCGAGTCCAAACAAACTAGAGTGTGAAGTATAAAAGACTATTTACACAAACACATAAGCTGGCAGTTATGGTTTGACTTGAATACCTCTAGTTAAACTTGCATTCCTGTAACAAAAGAAGAGTGCAGTTTTATATGGACCCATCCAGGGTGATGGAAAACAAAATGGAAGTCTAGACACCTAGATTCAGGGTATGCCTTATTTCACCCGGTTCTCAAGCTTTTGTGTATAAAGAAGGGGTCTGCCATCAGTACAAATGAAGCAAAGATATTTCCAGGATGTAGCTAGGTCATGACAACCATGCAAATCAAGATCACCTTCTCAACATATTGCCTGCTTGTGAATCGACTGGGTGCAATGGTAAACACTCACTGTGTCTGGAATATTCCTATGACTCAATCTCCACAGTGACTGAAGGGTCTCTTTGCACACCTGAAACAGATATACAATGGCATATGATTGGGTAGACATATCAGATTCAAGGTCAGAATACACTTACTTTATCTAGGAAACAAACACACAAAGCTCAGCTGATGTAGACTTCATAGACTCAAAAACCTTTGTTTCAAATCGTCATGGAGTTTAACTTAATGAGACAGAATTAATGAGACAGAATCAGTTATGAAATATCTGCCCACTACAAGGCTGAAGAAGTCCACACCACTTCAATCACAACTGATTCTCTTTGATTTGTGAGAAACTTTCCCACATACATTTTTGGACAGCCAAAATATAACCATCCCACTCTCTACCATATTTATTATCTATTTACTAACCTGAGAATAATAAAGGTTCTTAAATGTGTCTAAACCGACATAGACTTAAATAATGCATTTAAAATAACTACTATCACCACCACCAACAACAACAACAGGAAACAGCACAGATGTACCCTTCATGTGCATTTGTCTACATTTACAGGTGACTTTGGACAGTCCCCTAACAAGTAATCAGATCTCAGTGTTCATTCCCAAAAGAGGAGGAAGGCGATATGCTTTCAATTTGTAGCAGATACATTATACAGGACAGCCGAAACCCAGCTGCGCTATCAAATTGAATGTTCGTGCCACGCCGGTACGACACCAATGTTGCGGGCTCATCTTCAAGTTACAGTGTGTGAGGAACATCCAAGAAAGTCATAGGGGAATGAATGAATGCCTTTAGCTTTTTTGATATTTTTCTCCTTTCTTTACCTCAGGTGGTGCAAAATAAAACTTGAAACCCAAAAGATACAATATAATTTCCCCCATTTACCAAAGCAATATTTGGTTGTCACACATTTAGGAAATTTAGAACTTTAGAACTATAACTTTAAAATTGCATTTAAATTTGCCAGAGCAATGTAATTTCTAGATAATTTATATGCCTTTCTGAATCTGCAGGCATGAACCTTCACACCACCTCTAAAACAAAAAAAGATGTGAATGACTGATATACACTGATCTGAGATCAGTGGTGATGAACCATACTCCCTACACAAGTATTGCTAGTGCCATGAAAAATCTGAAGTGGGAACTGAGTTTCTATAGTTCTAATGACAGAGGGGCAATGAGGAGGGACCATCACCCAAACCACATCACCAATCCAGTGACTACATATAAGCAACAGCCCAAGTACACCATTCAAGCCACAGGCATGCGGAGACCAATCAGAGCACTTTACAATGTTCCTCTACATAGCAGAGAAAGAATTTGAGAGTATATTGCGAGTATAGTAAACAAGCTAGACAGCATTTGCAATTGCAGTGTCCCCAAGGGGGCCTGTTTGACAGTTGTCTCAGCTGCAACTACAAGATGACAGTGATGGAGTAGTACCTAGGCTATGTGTGGCCAGCTTTCGAGTGTGAACAGGCTTCCATCCCTCACTCAGGAGGGTGTTATACATCAGTGGTGGTTGAAGTGATTCTACTACTGCCCCTCCACCCCAAGGAAAATAATAAGTATATTATTATTATTATCTGTATAATTATTTATTGTATTTCAAAGTATTTGCAAATAAATAACAGGGAAAGCATGGACAATGAGTCTGATTCAAAGCATTTGTAACATGGCCAGCCAGACTCCCTGGGATTCAATCCTCCTCAGAAAAGCCCTTTAAACCAGAAGCTTATCTGCATGGCCCAGTCAGGACCTTGGCCTCCCCTAACTGAGAGACTCCACTCACCCAAGCTCTCCTCATCTGATCCGCCATCCTCTTCCCACTGCTCCTCACAGGCTAGGAGCGGGTTCCGGGATTCATTTCGGCTCCGCATGGGGAAGAAGTGGCCGTCACCCAGGCTGGTTTACAAACAGGAACAATGAGAAACTGTCAACTTGAGATATGAGAAAGTACCTGAGGAAAGGACTAATACCTGACACAGGAAGGAAAAGTCATGGCAAACTACTCAGAACCTAGGCAACAAGCTGTTCTGGCCACACAGTGGAAGAGTGGTAGAAACCTGAACACTGCCAAGTACCATGGGTTGGCCAAACAAAGCCTACTCCTGCCCCTTATAACAGAGCATTAATTCCACCCTAGCCCCTGCTGCCAAAACCCTGAGACTGCAGTATGTGGTTGAAATGAAGGCAGTGTCGGGATTTACCTTTTAAGTCAATAATGCAGTGGAGTGTTGACCTTTATTCTGCTCACTCTGACCTGATTCAGGAGAGTAATCTGCTGCCGTCACACAATTGCACTTCCAGCTGCCGTGAGAAACAGCACTTCTAGCTTCAAGGGCTCGCATAAAAGGGGGATGTGGTAAAGTCCCGTCGAGCCTACGATGGAGCCCTGCTGATGTGGCCGTGTACGAGTGATTGTGCGGAGCGGTCAGAATTGGAGGTTAGGGTTGGGGACAGATGGAGGCAAACAAACCTTGTGAACACAGGAATGAACCAAAGCTTCCGGTCCTCCCCAAAAACCTGCTGCAGATTCCTGCGGAATCCGACGTTGAAGCCATTCTTATTGGGGCCGTTCTGGAACACGGGGGCGGAAAAGGCCTCTGGGAAATAAGGAAACGTTGGGTGGGCCGTGTTACCATGGATGCAATTTGAAAAGCAAAAATTCTCTCATCAACAATTTATATAGGGACTGGACTTCCTTGGATTCTTACAGACCTGGCCTACAATTTTTTTTTTTAAGAATGTACATATATAGGGTTTATGCTTTAAATGGATACACATTAGGGTCTACTATTTCAATAGGGATTTGAACCTTTTGAGTTCCACAATGTAAATAGGGACAACAGCACTTTGCAGTCTTTGGTTTAAAACGGAACCGAGGTAATACAATTAAAATGGCAATGGTAACTATGCAGGTTCACTAGCTGAAACTGAGGCTAGAGCTTGTTAGGTCATACCAGGAAGGAACAGAGATGGCAATGTCCTGTTAGAAATCAAACACTTTCTGGTGTCACAGTTAATCACATATCACATGATACAGGCAGATAACCAGGTTGTTGGAAGACGAACAAATGAGTATTCCCTGGGTGCACTGCAGTGTTATCTTAGTGCTGAATCTTCCCTCTATGTTTCTCTACGGAGGGGGGTTTTCAGAACAAGGTGGGAGAGGCAACCGTGTGACAGAAAATGAAGCCAATTCCAGTCCACTGCGAATGGCAATTATCTAAGGTACTTTGCAGGAAGCCATTCAGTGCTCACATCAGCACTCTGATCACTCAAGGGTAAAAACATTAGGACACCAGCATTTACATACAAAGGAAAAAACAGATGTTATGGAGTATGGAAGCGGTCACAATCAGCATCCACATGGGAACTGAAATAAACCATTACCTAATCAACTACTACTACCAAAAAAAAGAAAACTAGACCGTGGTTGAGAGAACTAGCCTTACCTAGAGTTGACCTGTTCTTCGAGACCAGCCAGCAGTGATACCCAAACAGGAACATGAGACTGACAAAGAACATCAGGGCCACAAACATCAGGAAGAGAACGTGGAACTTAGCTGGGCCGTTGCGCAGCTCCCCCTGCAAGCGAGAGAGAGAGAGAGAGAGAGAGAAGAAGGTAGAGGAAGGGTGAAAATAGAGAAGAAAGAGAGGAGAGGTTCAAAGGGGAGACAAAATAAAAAATAATTAAGCAAGCCCTACATGCATTTTAAAACATAAATAATAAAAAGATCCCTGATAAACCCCCCACACCATCCCGTTAAGGATATGTCCGCGCATGTGGATGAGGTGCCAGCTATGGGCGATGAGATGGGGAAGGAAGGGAGCCTGCAGACAGAGGGTCATGAGTCATGAGCAGAACTCACCACCCAGAACTTGATGAAATACTGAAGGGCCGTGGCAGCGATGAAGACACAGTACACCATGGAGTACACCAGGAAGAGCAAGAAGAACTTGTAATTAGAGAATCCTACACAGTTGTTCACCCTGGAGAGGAGAGAAACAGGTTTCCCAGGTTTATGGGAAATCACAGCACTAGTCTAAACCAATGTGGAGCTAGGCTCGGAATCAATGATATTGCAAGAAAAAAAAAAAATTAAAAAGATGAACTGATGAACACCTACCATGGGCAATGATGGTCCATTTTCAAAACACACCTACAATAAAGCAAAAAAACATTACCTTTCGCAAGCAAATTTGTTAGTTTATGCATCATCTTGTGAAGCTCCCATGTGTGAGCAGTATGGTGCAAAATGGTGGCTGTACATCACGGAACACTCGCTCATCAAAACAAACTTTCTTTTCAAGGAATCAGAGTGGAGCATGCACCCCCATCCCAGAACAGGTACCAGCAGAGGGCGCTACAATGCAGAGGGAGTGTCTCGGTGACTGGGTTTACCATGAGAGTACCCAAAAGACAGAGCCAACTGGCCCAGGGAACAAGAAGCCCATTATTAATTGAGCTATCATATGACAAATGACTTTCTGTGACCTTTTGTTCATGGCTCCACAAGCGTCTCTGGGCCTAAATCTCCCCATGCCAGTGGCACAAAGATCGACTCCAGGATGGGCGTTATTGAGAACAGTGAACTCGGTTAAAAAGCAACTGAGACCTTACAGAGGTGAACACATAACAAAGAACTGCTGTTCCTCTCTTAATGACCATCTTTTATGTCTTAGAATAGAAGTGATTTAAATCCCCCAATGCACGGAGAAATAGTGATTCTCACAGCAGCTTTCCGTGTTCCAGAATCGTCAACAAACAGGACCAGGCGTGTAATATTGATAACTACTATATAATGACAAAATAATACTGATGTGGCATCGTGTTGGTCTGGTCATGTATTCTACTTGTCAAACGTTTTCATAAAAAAGGCTCTCTACCTTTCAAATGATGGGCTATTGAGGATTTATAGAACGAAATATAGGTGCAAGACAAAGGTCATCAACAGAAGCAAATGGGTGAAATTATGAGAAAGTCACCCATTCTTATAAATTTATTTTTTGAGTTAAGTACAAAAATTGGCTCTAATCAATTCTTCTGTAATTATTTACCCAGTCTCACTTATTCAGGCTCAACCTAGCATAACCGAAAACAGATTTCACAGAAAGTGGCCAACCTTGCGTAGCTGGCATGAACACCTCCCCCTGATTTCTCATGCTCCGCTCCACTTGAAACGCTCTGTTCCTGCCCGACCGAGCCATCCAATTACCAACCGTAAGGAGCTCGGGCGGATATCTGCTTTCCAGACCCCTTTCCAGAGGGAGGGCAGCGGAGAAGGGAGCTGGCGAGAGGGGAGGCGGGGGAGGGAGGGAGGACTCACGTTTCGCAGACGGAGCAGTGGTGGCAGCGGTCCGGCTTTATCACCTGGCAGCGATCGCAGAACCTGATAGCTGGAAAGAGAGGGGTGGTCAGCTGCCAAAGGAGGGCCGCCCCATCCTCCACTTATCATCCGTCTGCTGCTCATAATAGGAGCCACAGTCCTCAGCTCTCAATGGACACACACAATGGCAGTACATATGCATTTTACACACACACACACACACACACACACACACACACACACACACACACATAATGGCAGTACATATAACTACTGTAGGACACACAGACATCAATAGTACACATATGCACACAAATGCTACAAATAACCATGCAATTGCATAGATAGTTAATGCTACAATGCCCCTACACAGACACATTGCAGATGCACACTCATACATTACCAAAACGCAGGAATGATATTTGCTTGACCCCATGCCAAACAACAATGTAACCGATCTGGGCACACAAGCTCCCAGAGCATATCAGTCTTACAGTTGGTGAGGATCCCAATAATATGGACAAATTGCAGTCAGTTGCAAGATAAGTTGGCCAAGGAAGACAAGGTCAATGCTGACGAAACAGTGATATTTTACCCAGATATGTGAAGTGAAGCTGACCAGACAGAAAACTCATTAACAAGCATAGGTATAGAGTATGTCAGTTGTAATTGCAAGACCTCTGCTGAATTGGTTATAATTTGTATGATGCGCACAGTTCAAAACCTATTGACGCAAATACCCTCAGTGACCATTTCAATAGATACACCAGCAAATAGCCTGCTCTTCCAAAAAGTAAATCTTAAGGCTGCAATATATAAAGGGTATATATAGGCAGGGGCAGCCTGTAGCGTAGTGGTTAAGGTAAATGACTGGGAGACACAAGGTCGGTGGTTCTAATCCCGGTGTAGCCACACTAACATCCGCACAGCTGTTGGGCCCTTGAGCAAGGCCCTTAACCCTGCATTGCTCCAGGGGAGGTTTGTCTCCTGCTTAGTCTAATCAACTGTACGTCGCTCTGGATAAGAGCGTCTGCCAAATGCCAATAATGTAATGTAATGTAATGGTAAAGAGGTTTAGTTGTTGTTTGACCAAGTTCTGTGGGTGACAACACCTTGTTAATGAGAGGTCAGAGGAGAATAGGCAGGCTCGTTCAAGCAGACAGAAAGGGCACAAATTCTTTACAACAGTGATGTACTGAATGGCATTTCTGAACACACAGTGCATTGAATCTTGAAGCAGATGGGTTACAGCAGCAATAGACCATTCCAGTTTTCACTCCTGTCAGCAAAGAACAGGAAGATGAGGCTATAGTGGACACTAAACCTGGATGAATGAAATTGGAAAAATGTTGCCTAGTCTCATGAATCTTTTTGAATTTCTACCGTGACATGCAGATGGTAGGGTCAGAATTTGGTGTTAACAGCATGGGCATCCTACCTGGTAGTAGACAGGTGTGCCTAATAAAGTGTTTGATTGAATGTCATAATATCCGGTCATGGTAATGAATGTGTTTAATAAGGCAACCCACAGTAAAGTTGGTATTATTGTTCAATTGAAAAAACAAAAAACGAATAAAGTACAGTACCTCCGAAAATCCTAGAATGGAACAACAAAACACCAGTATGGTTTCTCATTTTGAATTTCAACAATAGGGAAAATGAAAATTCCATATTTATGCAATCATGAGGTCTCAATAGACCAAACCATGGGATGTCAATTTCCATCTGACTAGATCAAAGCTATTCCAGTTATTTGCAAGTAGTAAGCAAGGACATAAAGTCAGGCAAAGCCACTAAGCAAATGTTACCACGCATTTGCGGGGTTACTAAAAAACAAGGCAACTGGCAGCAATTCTGCTCCACAATTTGGGGCTGTACAGAAGTGGCTATTTTTTTACCAAGAGAAATCTCTGAAATCACCTGCATTGAGGTGTCCCCACCAACCATCTGCCAGTCCCACAGACCAAACAGGAATATACCTGTTGGTGACACAGCATGGTGGGGAGAAGGTCTTTCTGTGTGGCTTACCTCCAGAAGCAGCACGGGTGAAGACGGGAAGCTTCTTGGCTATCTCCATTAGGATCTGTTTCTGAGCGTCCGGCCTCTCCTCCAGCTCATACCGCTCTTTGTCCGTGTAGGAAAGCTGAAACTAGGACAACAGGGCGAACAGCAACGGACAGGAAACACAGTCCGATATCAGCAATATGAGAGGTGGAAATACAAGATGGTGCTTTCACTTAAGCTAACACAAAATGTCCATGTCTGAGAGTATCATTAACACATAGAATGTCCGTTAAAATAAAGTTAATG
This sequence comes from Conger conger, assembly GCF_963514075.1. Classification (NCBI taxonomy): domain Eukaryota; kingdom Metazoa; phylum Chordata; class Actinopteri; order Anguilliformes; family Congridae; genus Conger; species Conger conger. Next base: position 22,901,554 of record NC_083762.1, on the reverse strand, counting down.
TGGGCCTTGCAGAATTATACATAACACTTGAGTGTAATGTAGAAATTGCTTTGGTAAAATGTTGTGCACGCTGATAGTCACCACATCTGTTTTGAATTTAGCTTACCCACAAAATAGCCCACAACTTAGATGTTCAGCCTCTTCCTTACCTTCTTGCAGGGTGGGGTGGGTGGTGTGAAAATGGATTTCCAGTAGGTCCAGGAGAACATCACAAAGCAAACATGGAACACCAGAAGATAGGCCACTGTAGACACAATCCCACAGACATAAACATAAGTGTTACCAACAGAAAAACATTCTTTCTTTCTTTTTTCAAGAATAATTTATCGTTTCATCACTTGGTTTTATAATCTGTCCCTAAAAGACAGCAATAACAGGAGTGTAATAATAGATAACATGCTCTGCGTGCCACTGCAGAAACAGTGCCGACTATGTCAATTTCATAAATCACAGTAAAATTACAGACCATCTAGATAACTCAGCTGACAGTAACATCAAGCAAGTGTGGATCAACTGAGGCTGAGACTTTTTCAATTCAGATGTCTCCGACAGCTTACCTTTTTCCAGTGTGTTGCTGAGTGTAACTAAAAAAAATAAAAAATAAAAAGTTAAATTAGATGCACTTTTTCAAAAAGAAATGTCTTCGGTAGGCTTAAAACTACTCAACTACCAAATGTCAGATAAATTAAATTAAGTAAAGTTAGCGTTTGCTAGGCAGAAAAATAGTAACAAGAATAACCTAACAACCACCAGTTAAATAATAGCTGGGCAATATGACCCATATCGAACACTTCCAACTTTCCACAATACGTGAAAAATCACATTATAACCAAGTAATGATAATAGTTACGGTTAGCCAGTCCATAGCTACGTGATAGCTAGACTGACGATAACTAACCAAGCTAAGTTAATTAAACTAGCTGGGCAGCAAAGTTACGCACGGCGGTATTTACTACAGCTAGCATGCTAACGTCAGCTATATGATATCCATTGACAGGTAGCCTAAGCATTTCAAACTACACATAGCTAGCTAGATAGCTCACAACAATTAATAACTAACGATGACTAGCACAGCCTCGGGGAACTGGGTGTCCAGCTAACGTTAACTAGATAAGCTAGCTAAACTATTAGCAAAATTCATCTGATCTGTAAAAACACTTCCTGTCTTGCTTTCCCAGGATATGTGACTTCAAATGTTAATAGGCTAGCTAGCCTGATATTACCAAATTGTCAAGCAAAACAAAACAAAACAAAATCAACCAAACACATTATCCAGCTACTTACACAAGCATAGCTCAAAGACATAAGCGTAATACGACCACAGCACCACAGATGTAATTATAACGACGGGAATCCAGGAGAAAACCCTTTGGCAGCATCGTAGCCCTGCCGACAGAGCCATATTCAACAAACAATCACTGTGATCATGTTCTCTCCGGTAGATTAAAGGTCCTGAGACAAACCTGTCTTAGATCTGCATTTGATTTATGAAACTGAAAGGACAAAGACTGCAGACCGAACTGTTTTACGAACACATCACCCTCTGGCGGTGGTAGAAGGCAACCCTACCCACATGTCGCAAACGAAGAGAATATTGTCCGTTTCATCAATATTAAGATCATTGGTCTTAATATTAGGACTTTTTCAACTGGACGAATATGAAATTCACTCCAGACTGGAGACAGATCTATTCGAAAATATTAATTTATTAATAAATTTATTTATTTACTTATTTTAGTACACTGCTGAAAAAGTCGGAACACAAAAACAGATGTTTCGATAAAATAAAACATATGCATGAAAATACCATAAAATAAAAGCCTATTGTCTGTAGCTACATTTGTGTAGTATTAATCTTTTGATCTGAAACCTAATTATTTTAATATATAACAAAAAAAAATTACAAAACAGATACATGCACACACACACACACACACACACACACTCAGTGAGCACTTTATTGGGTATTTATTTGACTTATTTTTTTAGACTTCTACTGCTGTAGCCTGTCCACTTAGAGTTATGATGCATTGTGTGTTCAGAGATGCTCTTCTGCATACCACTGTTGTAATGTGTGGTTATCTCCATTCTCCTCTGTTGGTGTAATAAAGTAAAAATGTTCTAATAAAGTGCTTGGTGTGTGTGTGTGTGTGTGTGTGTGTGTGTGTGTATGTATATATATATATATATATATTTATATACAACAATTATATATATATATATATATATATATATATATATATATATATATATATATATAATTGTTGTTTTGTCTCAGTTCTTCAGCACATTGGATTTGAAATGAAACAACAGCTATAAGGTTAAAGTGCACTCTGTCAGCTTTAATTTGTGTGTATTTCCATCCATACATGCATAGTTCTCCTATTCTCAAAGTCATTGGATAATTGGCTCCTCAACTGTTTCTTGGCCAGCTATGTGTTGCTGCTTCATTAGGTCATGTACAGGAAAGCTAACAAAAGGTCTAGAGTTGATTCTAAGTGTGGAATTTGTATTTGGAGTCTGTTACTGTTTTGTCTCAACACAAGGACCAAAGAAGTGTCACTGCCAGCAAAGTAGGCCATCATTGGGTGTAAATATAAGATTTAAATCAATCAGAGACACAGCCAAAACATTGAGCATCTTAATGAACTGTTCAGTACAGTATTAATAAGCAAGAATGCGTGGGTGAGCTCTGCAATAACCTGGTAGACAACAGAAGACCAAATAATATTTTCAGTTGTGAAGGAAAACCCTTTAAAACTGTTAAACATAACAAGAACACCTCCAGGACCATTGTGGAGATAGTGTTATGGTTTGGGTGTGTGTGGCTGCCACTGGGGCTGGCTCACTTGCCTTTCGAGACCTTAGAATTATAAGGTTCTAACTGACATTTTTGACAGAAATTAGTTTGTGTAATAAATAAAAATGCAAAATTTTAAAGGTTGCATCTGCTTGGAGCCCATTCACTTTGCTATTTTTGAAGTTCAGTATCTCAAAACACAGAACACAGATAGGACCTTATAATTCCAAGGTCACTCTTTATTGATGCTGATAACAGAAGCAGGATTAATTCTGAAATGTAAAGAAGTGCTTTATCTACTCAGATCCAACCAATATATAAATATATTTTTTCCAGTTTGAAATGTTAGGGTATGCCTATTTAATACAAAATAGGCCTATACTTTGGGGATAGCCCTATCGGAAGTGCATTTCCTTACCACAAACCATAGTAAAGCATCCAGGTCATCAGACACTTCTGTACATATCTAACATATCCTTCACCACACACACAAAACTGAAATAAAGAATACAAAAGCCATGAGTGAATTATCCCATTAAACTATCCCTTCATGACAATAGCTGAAAGGAAGCAGTTTGGAAATGTGACAGCCAGACCTTATTATAAACTTCTTAAGGCCCTCCTGTAAATCTTCAAATGCAAATTTATGGAACCATTTAGACCAACATGGATAAAGTATATAGGACTGTACTACAAGAGACATATTTTTAAAATACCACATACATGTATTTAACAGAATAGCCAATAGGTGCCACTGCAATACCAGGCAAAGGGTTTACCTGTTACTGTTTGACAAGGTATCAGGGTAATAGTCAGCCAAAACTGTTTTTCTTAAGCATGCATAGTAGTAGCATTATAAGTACATGATTTTGTACAAGTATAGGTAGTTTCTCTTCTGCTCATTTGTTTTGTGCTTTATTTGTGTATTTCTATTTTGATTAATATTATTCTTCAGTCTGTTCGGCCATTATTCTGACATTCTGCTTGAATTATTCTGTTTTTGGTCATCAATTTTTTGTCTTTTTTCCTGCTTTCTTTTGTTACTGTTTCACTCTGTAATCTTGCCTTTGTGTTTGTTCTGATCCACACCATTCTGTGTTCGCTGTTGTTATAACTAAAAATTGTACTTGATCTTTGTAGTCACCTTTTAATTTTTATTTAATAGCACTTGTGTTGTGTTATTACATATTTCTCCACAGTACTTTCACATTGTACTAGCGCAAGAGCTATTTCTGCAGAGTACCAATTGTGGCCACTTGACAAAGGTCAAGGGCTTGCAACAATTGCCTGCACACAATGCAGATCATCCATGGGTCCTGCTTGTTATTCCAGATGACTGACCACTCTCCCTGAAGCCGACTAGACCTGATTCTTGCATTGGAAAGTGGTTAGATTACACCAAGTAAAACATTCTGCCTGTTCCCAGACGATTTAGAGGACAAATGGTGTTTAGGAAGAGTGAACTGAGAGTAAGCAACCCTTGGCTACTTGTGATGTGTTATGCTATTCAATAAGCTTCTGTCTGCACCTTCTGTCTTAGTTATTACTGCATTATTATCATTTCAACTGTTATATCACTACCAACCTTTACACCTTTCTCAGAAAAACAGCTTTAAGTTGTCTGTTAAAGATTTGTGTCATTGTTTGACTCTGACATCCTCTATGGTGCATAGCAACAAACAAAATACCCTCCCATTACCATGTGTAGCATGGTGCGTCATTGTGTCTGGGGATCCAGGAATTTATTGAAGCGTTACCTGTACTACCATGCAGAGCAAGAGATTTCATGGTTCTCCATTGGCTTCCTGGAGGTCTGATGGGGCTGCTAGCATCAGCCCTCCTGTTCCTCTGCTGTTCCTCAGTAGAGCCAGTTCCATTGGCAGTGGGTCTCTGTCATGCGTGTTACATCTTGTTTCCTCAGGCACTGTGGTGGAGCAATGACAGACCCACTCCAGAAAGCCCACTCCCCACAGAAGGGAGAGACCATCTGTCAGTCAGCGCGTCTGCATCCACAACGCTACATATGGACTGCCACCAGAAAAGTAGTAACAGGCCTTTTGATCAAAACATTTAGCCCCACGCTCCCCCAGAAAAAAAAACTGTAAGATCAACAGACTAGAACCGATCCCCTGTCCAGAAGGAGGCTTCTTGTGCTGTAAACAGAAAGGTAAAGCTGAAGGATGGCCTGTCCATTAAAATGTTATGCATGGTGAGTAAGTGCACAGGAAGGTTAACGATGATGCTCCAGACCAATTTCTTATCTGTTGCAACACACCTGTGATCCCAACACACAATGGTGCTCAAATGAAGTGCCATTGGCAAGAAGGTTCTTAATGGATCACATGGACTGTCCACATTGTTACTACTGGACAGTTTGAAGAGAACCATATAAGACTGCAAACAGTGGATGACCAGTTTTTAATTGATGCTAATCTAAAACCAAGAGGTTGCATTCTGCTGACCAACTATTTGGCTATAATTAATATAATTAGCTTGCATGCAAGCTTGCTTGATGGTTTGACGTCAGTTGGCTAGTTATTTATTTTTTATTCATCAATCAAAACCAATTTACCTCTCCATCATAAGACTTGTGCTATTTGTCTTCACATGAATTGCAACATTAGGTCAAATCACCAATTAATTCATGTATTTTCAGCTTGCTTCGTCTGGAACTTGAGTTTTGATTTTGTTCTGTTTTAATGCCAATAGAACCCTGTAAATCAATACAGTTTTTGGGCATTTAAAAAATGTAAACATCTGTGATTTTTTTTTTTAGGCTTTAAAGCCATTGTGTGGATGATAATATAAAGAGTACAGACACTCACTGAGCACTTTATTAGGAATATCTGTACACCTACTTATCAATGTGATTATCCAAGCAGCCTATTGTGTGGCAGCAGTGCAATGCTCATAGTCATGTAGATTACGGGTCAGGAGCTTCAGTTAATGTTCACATCAACCATCAGAATGGGGGAAAAAAGTGATTTACTGTGGAATGATTGTTGGTGCCGGACAGGGTGGTTTGAGTATCTCAGGAACTGCTGACCCCCTGGGATTTTCATGCACAACAGTCTATAACATTTGCAGAGAATGATGTGGAGGAAAAAATAAAATAAAAAACCCACCAGGAACGAGGAGAATGGTGAAGGTGACAGTAATGCAAATAACTACACATTACTACGGTGGTATGTAGAAGAGCATCTCAGAACACACAGTGCCTCAAACCTCTAAGTGGATAAGCTGTGTATAAATATTTTTTTAATTTAAAGGAATGTCACAATGAAACTTGTTATTCTCTGATCTCAACATTTGTACTTTTAAATCAAGCCACCAACTTTCTATTGGATTAATGTGGGATTTGACTGGATTTTAATCAGTTTCAAGTCTTTAGACTGAAATAGATATTTCCCTCAAGGACATGGTCAAAAAAGTCAGTGCTCATTTGGAAAAGTTTTCATTTATGCTCAGTGCATGTGAACATTTCAGCCTAAGCTTTCAGCACACATCAATTTAATGTTTCAAAAACATGCCTAGAATATAACACTGTCAAATTTCTGTAATTGCAATAAATGGCACAAAATACAAAGGCAATGTACCAATTGCTATGACTAACATTCCAAAGATTCTTCTGGTTGTAACTGGTATGACTCAGCTATATACAAATAAATGTATATAACGATGTAAAGATTCCATTGAGGAAAACACTGAGGTCAAACATTTTTTCCCCAGAAGGACTTAATGTACATAATGTGTGTAGACAAAAAGCTTTTGGTCTTAAAGATTTTTCACAGGGACCAAAGTCATTTAATTATGCCCTGCACTTTTTCCTGCTTCAAGAGTGTGAGGGCACACAACTTTTTGTTCAAAACAGTTAACTTACTTTATTTCTGACAGCTGTAGACACTATGCTGGTTACACTTTAGGATACACTTGCAGGCTGTGGCTGTAGCAGGTGCTTATACAAATATCAGATCAAAGTATGATTGCGCTAAGTAAATAATGAAGAGTTATTTAACAGAAGTTGGCACAAAATCCTGAAATAGATCCGTTCTTGTTGTGTACCACTGCTATAAAGAGTCTTGCAACTGATGAGATTTTATGTCTCCAGATGGCGCTCATATTGAGTTCATGGATCCTAGTTTTCTTAGATCTGCTTTTTTTTTTTTTTTAATGAGCAACCTGTTCTTGGGTGCTAGAACAGGTCTCCTACTATTGCATTGCAATGAATGAATGGATGAATTGGCCATTCTGATTGTGCCCTTTTAATTGTTACTTTCATTGCTTGAAAATAAAATGTTCAACTTTTAAATGGAGTTGGAGAGAGAGTGAGTGAGTGAGAGAGAGAAAGAGAGAGAGAGAGAGAGAGAGAGAGAGAGCGAGAGAGAGCGAGAGAGAGAGACTGCATTCCCAGACTTTCTATTTCTGTCTGCTTTAACTTGCCTCCTCTTGGTCCCTTGGCAGGCTTTTTGACCTGAGACTTTTTTTAATCAGCTTTGAAAAGGTCTATGCTTTCTGATAGCACTGCTACTTTGTCCCCTCACATTTCCGTTACTGTCACCTTCCTGTCAGCTTCAACTGGTCTGTGAACCTGGGGTAAATATTATTATTATCAAGGAGTGATATAATATTATTAAATGATACCCACAGACAACATTATGTTCCAGGCACAGGAATTTCACCCACCGGCATGGGTGTCATGGTTGGTAGGCTTAATTCTGTGAGCATGTTAGCCTACACAACAGATGGACAGAAACCAGGCCGCTGTTCACTTCTGAGGCATACAAAGAAAGAAAGAATGTTGACTGCTTACATTCTTAAGTCAACAAACGTGCTCACAAGAAGCTTGTCACAGTTTTTCCACTCAAAGGGCATGTAATGATTAACATGACTGACAAACAACAAAAATGCTGTATCAGTTATGCACAATAAAAACAAAATAATCACATCCAGATTTTGGGCAGGGTAATATTTTAGGGCCGTTTCAGTGGGGCTGAGAATTGTATTGGTTGTTTCGGTGATTATTTCAAAGAAGAATGTTAGACTAAACAAAGTTATTAAGAAAAATATATTTTCCATTTTTAAAAAAATGTCAGACACGCAACTTTAAAACGCTCTTCAATGCTTCGTTTCGTGAGTAAGTTTCAAAAGAATTAAAAGAGCTTATTTAGTCCTTACTGGTGATTGCCGGTTGCTAATGGACACAAAGCCTCATTGTCGGTCTGGAAAATTGCGGCTCTTGCGCTGTGATCAAACTGAACTCATTTAGAGCCAGTGAAGGGGTCTGAAACCGGGTCCTGTTTTTACACAGTCTCTGCTCAAATTCACACGGCGCGCAAGAATAAACAATGACAGAGTAGGGAGGGATTACAGACACCTCTTCCAGCATGTGTGAAAATAAATCTGCTTCAGGGTGGAGTGTGTCTTCAGCAATCATGGAAATTTCAAATGGCTCAGACACTTGGAGAGTAATATATATCCGAGTAAAAACAGCGAATTAGAGGTATTGTGCGTGTCAGACGGGTTACATCTATTGATCGGTATTTGGCAACTAAAACGGCGTATGGTAACCGTTCTCCGTTGCCTTGTCTATGACAGTTCCAAACGACTTATTGGCCAGGTAAAACATATTAGTACTTCAACCAAAGAGGAGTTATTCTCCTGACATAGCCCGGGCGCCTCCACAGGGTCTTATAAATTTACATTCAGGAAAGTGCGCGGTTCAGCCATGTGCTCAAATCGTGTCTGCATCACGCCAGCAATTCCCCGCGTTATTTGCTTTCCCCCCGTTCAACATTGAAGCCCTTGGCAACAGGAACGCGCATGCAGTAGACACAAGCACTGTATCCACAATAAAAAGCAGACGTACTATCTGCCTCGTCATTTATTACCGTGTCATACGTAAGCTGCTCCCGTGCAAACATTTATAAAAGGTATTTTGGAAACGGCAAGAAACACGCGTACCGCATGATCAAAGAACGTGTTCTCTATTTAATCCTGGTGGCTTGCAAGCTTTTTCATAGATGGAAAATTTTAATTGTAGTGTAAATTTAAACCACCCTTTGCAGCCGAGAATAACAACCGTAAAATATGAACTATAAATAACCTTCCCTGGTAGGGGGACAAATTTGTTGCTGTTTCATCAGCGCCACTCAAGTTTCCATAAATACTACACGGTAGCAGTGATACCTTTTCTTGTGACGACTGACAAGGAACTACTTGTCAAGTAATAATAAAGGCTTGTATGACTCATACCTCGGAAATACTGTACAAGTGAACGTTCAAAGCAATTGAAAGGAGGGGGAACAATCTAGCACCTAGAGATCCTATCATCCCAAAGATTGTGACTGCTTGCTTTCCAAAAATATACTGTCAGCATACACATGAAGCACAAAAGGAGGTTTAGCCACAGGCTGAAGCTTTCCTCGTTGAACATAAATTTGCATTCACATAAATGTTACAGTGATAGACTCTAAAGTGATGAACAGCTTTACCTGGGAGTTAACCATCAATGCATCAGTAAATACTCAGCTGTAAATTGATACTATATTAAGCATGTTCAGGAGACGGGAGAAATGCAAATAACATCATTTGTCATCCCAAACCTGATTACTGTAGATTTTTACAGGTCCACTTCAATAAGAATCTGACTTTCACCTGTAAAGTTTACTTCCTTCCAAAGATTCAAGACTTCAGTTCCACAATGGCAAGTTGGGCAGAATGAACTGGGAGCTGACAAAACATGAGAATCAGTAGTAAATTTAAGCCAATGTTACTCTTTCTTGTTCAAAATTGTTTTGTAAATGATGTCATGAAACTACATGATCACATGATCAAACACAATACATGAAATGTGTTATTCAGTTACTTAATTTATTAGACCTAGGGCGAGTTTAAGAGACATAGATTAATCTTAGACCGAGATTATATTAAATTTTGAGTGCCGATTCTCCACAGAAAACTCACTTTAGTCCAGGACTAAGCTTAATCTGTGCCTGTGAAATCGGCCCTATTTTTTCTTATTTTTTGATGGCTTAACTGTGTCCACTATCACATACACTCACCAAGCACTTTATTATGTATTTATTTCTTCTTTTTTTACTTCTACTGCTGTAGCCTATCCACTTAAAGTTATGAAGCATGGTGCATTCAGAGATGCTCTTCTGCATACCACTGTTGTAATGTGTGGTTATTTGTGTTACTGTCACCTTCCTGTCAGCTTTGACCAGTCTGGCCGTTCTCCTCTGACATCTCTTTTTAACAAGGCATTTTTTGTCTGTGCAACTGCTGCTCCCTTTATTTATTTTGGTTTTGTGTACCAATCTTAGCAAACTCTTGAGACTAGTGTACGTGAAAATCCCAGGAGATCAGCAGTTTCTCAAACCACCCTGTCTGCCACCGACAATCATTCCATGGTAAAAGTCACTTAGATAAAAAATTTCCCTATTCTCATGGTTGATGTGAAAATTACCTGAAGCTCCTGACACGTATCTGCATGATTGTATGGATTGCACTGCTGCCACACAAATGGCTGATTAGATAATCGCATTAATAAGTAGGTGTAATAAAGTAAAAATGTTCCTAATAAAGTGCTCGGTGAGTGTATGATGACATTGCAGATCTTACTTTCATCAAGAGAAAATACATAATGACACAACACATAAATGAGATGGGGAAGAATATATATATATATGGTATATAAATCAAGAGCTTTATTGAAGTTTACATTTAATATCCACAGTGATTTGATCAGATCTTCCCTTTGCAGATCACACTACACTATGACCTAAAGTACAGAAGAGAAAATTGCACAGGGATGCTAATGTAGCTGTAGCTGTACTGGTCCATTAGAAGGGCACCACAACAAAATGGGAGTCGATTACTCTGTAATACTATTGCTGGGAATGTGTCAAGGTAGGTGACAGTAATTAGGGCTGATTTGATGTTAATGAGCCATTTCTAGTGATGCATCAGAAAGGAATGAATGAGCGTATTTGAATTTGCCACACTGGGGACATGTTCTTACAGGTGAAGCTGCTGGACCGATCTGTTCATCTGATAACTATTGGAGACATTGCTAACTGTAACTGACCCACATCTGACATTACATGACATTATAATATATATATTTATCTGACACTTTTATCCAGAGTGTTACAGTTGATTAAACTAAGGGGCCAATTCCTTCTGGAGCAATGCGGGGTTAAGGGCCTGGCTCAAGGGCCCAACAGCTGAACTGATCTTATTGTGATCACACTGGTCAAGCACTAGGCTATTGGTTGCCCCACATAACACCAGGTAATGGGTGCACATACGTTATTGTTAAGGGCATTATTAGCCTGGTCTATGCAACTTTTGTCCACAAGTCATGCACATGGACTTGGATTATTTTGCATTGTAAGTCACTCGAGGAAAGCGCATCTGAGAATCTAATAAATAAGTGCCATAATTTGGGACATTTTTGTGTTTTATAGACACTGAGTGACCACTTTATTTGGGATCTATTAAGATTTATTTTTTAGACTTATGCTGGTATGGCCCATCCTATGGCTCAACGTGCTGTTTATTCAGAGATGCTCTTCTGTATAACACTGTTGTAAAGTATGGTTATTTGAGGTGCTGGTGCCTTCATGACAGTTTGAAGAAGTCTGGCTATTCTCCTCTGACCTATTTCATTTAAAAAGCATTTTCACCCAAAAGAAACTGGATTAAATTTTGCATTATGAGCTATACAGCTTTTTCCTTTAGGGAATGTGGGTTGAGACCAAGGCACATTTCATCAGTGGTACTGGGTTGGGTTTTCATCAGTCATACTGAATATACCCTTCAGTTTGGGTACACAGTCACGACATGGATAACATTGAAATCGGAATTTGGGATGTGAGTGTTGGGTTTGGGTGGGGCATTGCTTTGGTGGAGTCTTTTAGGAAGCAGAGATCCCCCCTTGTGCTATTGATTGTCAAGTGAACAAAGAAAGCTTATAATAACCAATTGTGTTTTTTTTTAAGATCACAAATATGGCTTCTGATGAAAGAAGGCATATGTATGAACCATGCTGGTTTAACTCCCAGGCCACTATATTTCAAGCTACTCCGAGCTTGACCTTATAATTGACAGCAACTTCTGGACTGGAGAGGCATAATACACATGGCCTCCCAGCCAGCAGGGGTCAGAATTCCATCCTGTCATTTCTTGTTTGGGTGCAAGAGAGATGTGGGTGTTCTCAGCTACTGGCTGGGCGATTAGCCAGCCTTGGGGGTAGTATGGAAGCCCCTTGGTGTCCAAGGCAATTTTTATGTCAATACATTGCTCTATGGCTATTGGGTCCATTTCAAATGAAGTGGGAAGGGGTCATCTTTCAGTTCATGGCTCAATTATAAACCACAGTATTGTTCCCCAGTCTAAGGAGTGAAGACGGACCTTGGTGGGAACACTAGGCCGCTCTGGGGGTAGCACACAGGACAAAGCTAACACGAGAACATCCCATTCATCTCACACAATTATTCCCCACCACAATTTATGACCATCCTATTTGAATCCTGGTCAGAAGGAGGCCTTTGCAGATTATATGCTCATAAATATTCCTAAAATCCTACAGTGCGAGTGACATGCTGTCTTTATTAATAACAATATACATTACAAAAACCACACACCATTGAAGGTTGCTGATGTTCCCCTCCAAAGTGGGTGGCCAGTGACAGATGACCCAGCTTAGCATGGAGTTATGATTATGAGCAAGCAAAAAAAGTCTGTATTTTGAAAGTCTGAAAGTGATCCTGAAAATCGGTGTCCATTTTAATCACTTTCTCAGGGAATCATCGGCTGTAAGAGATGAAGCAGAATGGAGAGCGTATAAGAAAAGAGACAGAGGGACAAGAATGCGATGACCTCACCAACCAAACCACACCTGGCAAGTGCCTGTACGGGGGTAGAACTGCACACCCTGCAATGCGAACAGCAGGCTGCAAAAAGCAGAGGACAGCACACCATTCAGAAACAGACATGACGGCGAACCCGCCACAGTTGAGCAAACAGCCGTCAGCAAGCCGAAAAGGAGAAGCCAGCCAAAGGTGGTGGTGCTGAAGAGTTGTAAACCACATGTAGAAATGATGTTCTTCACATTAAAGCCTTCTTTCAGACGCTAAGTGTATTTTTATGCTCTGGGTTACTAAAATAATGTGGTTTCTGTGTCGTGTTTTCTTGGCTGAAGAACTAAACAGATGCACCAGCATCCACCAGGGGAGGCATCTGGGAAACAGTGTGCACAAAGTTTTGACCTCACAGTCCCCTCCAATTGGCAGTCCATTTGATAATTGCTACAAAGGTTTTGCAGCTGGTCTGGACATGTAGCTATCCCCTGCACACAATTCCACACAGGTGATTTTGGGGAATGCAAAAACACTTCCAACGTGTGGTCGAAATCAGAGGCAGGATAGACAGCTCTCTGAGGGGCATCACTTTCCTAATCATTGCTACAGGCTTCTGTTATGTTTTTCTATTTCTGATATTTGTTCTGTTGTCATGGCATTCAAGTGAAAGTCTGTGGCTGCCAACAATTTCTGCTGGGCCATGGGTGTGGCTTCTCCCTGATTGAATCTGTTCTTCTCTCCTGGCAGGGGTGGTGACCTTGTGACCTGTGTCAGGGCCAATGGTGCAGTCACATCTCCATTAGTGACCTCCACCTGGGAGCCGAGCTACCGGGAACCAACCAACTTCCAGCTTGGGCTAGCCGGGCCTCCCCGTGGGGTGCTCAGTGCAAGGCAGAGTCTTTCCGCTCCCTTCGCTCTTCCCAGCCCTGCCTCCCAACCTCCCTCACTGCCCCAACCACCGATGGCTACAACTACACTGAGAAACCTTGGCCCTATAAATCTATTCACTGATGTCAGTGCCATTTTGGGGAAAATGCAACCTGGAGACAAATATATTGCATTGTGTGTGTATATGTGTGTGCATGTATGTGTGTGTGCATGCTTGCATGCGTGCATGTGTGTGCATGCATGCGTGCATGCATGTGTGCATACGTATGTGCACGTGTGTGTGTGTGTGTGTGTGTGTGTTTGTGTGTAAATTATTGATGGAAGCCAGTGTTAAAGATGAACTGCATCCTTTTTTTCACAGGCAAAAATGTGTTTCTGTTAGACTGTCTCAGACGCTTAACAGTATAAACACCTGTCACCCTGGCTCCCACCTCCCAAGCTGAGATCGATGGCGTTTCAAATGGCACTGCTCACTTCTGCAACCTGTGTGGCATATAGGGTTCCTCTCACTATATTAGTGTCATGCAGGAAAAAAAAGAAAAATGCTTTGTTGGATTTTCAGAAAGCTACTGCCCTCCTTTTTCCTAATACTTTTTCTGAGTCCTATGTTCACTTTATCAGGCCAGCCTAGTAGGACTGAAGCAAAGCAGACAAACACCATTTATAACAATTGTATTTCTTTAATGTAAAACTATTTTTATTGTAAGGATCACATACAATGCTGTAGCAATGCAGTGATGAAAGAACAGCTGAAATGTTACAAGCCTTGTGTTACCCAGGCTGGAATATGCATTCGGTAACATCAAAATAATGAAACATACAAATATAGCACTGATGTGAATATGAAAACACCATTATGCTTGTTTTAATCAGTAGTTATAGTAGGACTGGGTACTGCCCAGTGCAAAACAATCAGATTGGATCTCCCTGAAGACAGCAGATTGGGTCACACACATGAGATTTAATTTCAGCAACAAGAGCAGGCCTCTTGGGGGGGAATGAAAAACACTTGCATGGAGGAAACATGGGATGATTCAATAAGCCACAACTGTTACTCTTGTCTTGAGTAGTACATTAAAATCTGCCTAGCTGGATATCATAACAAATTAAATGCAGAACCACTCTCGTTTTCTTTGCGTTAACACTGTCAACTTTCAAAAAGGAAAGTCAAACCTTTTACTTATGTGAAGTAGGCCCACAGTAAGTGAAGCAGTATTATTTTGTGTTTATTTATTTTATACACTGTAGAGATTTTCGAACCAGTGGGTTCTATAATTATTTGGTTGGTAGTCCTAAGGAACCAAACTTCTGTACCCAGTCCTAATTGTGGGGCTGTTTTTTTTCTTTCACTATCACATTACATGCATTTAGCTGTTTTTTCATGCTCTCATTCAGTGAGTTACAATGTGTAACTTCATGTGGTCATTACATTCTCGAAATGTAAAGCCAATTTGCAAAGTTTTAAAATCTGTAGAATCAGTACAGAAGATGCCGTACTGAAAATGTCTGCATTTTTCAAAACAATAAGTAACCAATAATTCAACCATGACACATTGGAGGGTTTAAAATGATCAGTTTAAAAAATAACCAAAAAAGGTTGTAGCCGAGTAGCCATTGGACTGCAAAGAACATAGAAGTATATTTTATATTAATTCTCATTTATTACCCAGGCGGCACGGCTGGTGCAGTGGGTAGCACTGCTGCCTCACAGCAAGGAGGTCCTGGGTTCGAATCCCTGTTGGCCGGGGCCTCTCTGTGTGGAGTGTGTGCATGTTCTCCCTGTGTTTGCATGGGTTTCCTTCGGGTACTCCGGTTTCCTCCCGCAGTCCAAAGACATGCAGATTAGGCTGATTGGAGAGTCTAAATTGCCCATAGGTATGAGTGTGTGAGTGAATGGTGTGTGTGCCCTGCGATGGACTGGCGACCTGTCCAGGGTGTATTCCTGCCTTTCGCCCAATGTATGCTGGGATAGGCTCCAGCCCCCCTGCGACCCTGTTCAGGATAAGCGTGTTAGGATAATGGATGGATGGATGGATGGATGGATTTATTACCTATTTACAAACTGGTTGATATCAGTTTGCAAACTAAAACTGCTTTCTCACATCATAAACTGGCTATTATACCTAGCCAGGCCAATAATGATAATCCTCTCTTAGTCAGCATTTTAAGCTCAAATGATACATACTTTTCTTTTGATGCTGCTGTTTAAAGTGTGCAATGTATTTTTAAAGGATGACAGCCCCCACAATATGATAAAACAGACAATTTAATTACAATATTTTTTGAGGAATAACAGATTACCAATACAGGAGACTGAAGACATACAGGCAAAGCACAATTCTGACAAGAAACTATATTGGATTTGGAGGGGTAGAGGATATTGCCCTTTCATATACAACAGTACTGTGCGGAGTTTTGGATTAGGGGGAAACAGAGTATATGTCATGTTAAAAAATCTCTGAATGATCCTTCAGGAAAAGAGAGCATTGAAAAAGAAATGAAATAGAATAAAAACAAAACAGAAATTTGTGTACTTGGGCAGTGATGAGAACTTTGTTACATTGTATTTTCCACTTGGTCGTGCAGCCAAAGAAAATATCACATCTGCAAATGCCACTTCAAAGGCGGGGCGCCTGGTCTCTGTGCTCCTGTGCACACGTCCGCTGCCAAAGCTCACAGCGAGCCTATGCCGAGTCCAACAGCTGCTCTCACTGAGCCTGACACATCTACAACACCGCAGCACACATTCCCCTCCACATCCACCCCACCCCCAGTCCGTCATCAGAACTTTCCACTTGAGGTACTGCAGGTTTCCCCACCTTTCACATTTCAACTCCTTTTTAACCCTTGTGTTGTCTTAAGGGTAAAAAATTACCCACCACTATGTTTAACAGCAGAGAAAACCCCCTAAATTATCTTTTTTCAACTTGAAATTTGATGACAATGTTTAATGAAGGCGGGCCATTTTGACCCTTAGGACAAAGGGAGTATACAGAATGTTAAGACTACACAAGGGTTAAACTTTTTTTTCTTAAATTATTAAAATGTGAAAGGAAGTCTCTTGTGAGTTGTAATGTAAGGTCCAACAAATATGAAGGAGGGTTTGCATGTCCTCCTTCCTTTACATTAATTTGATTGTTATCTTTTAAGAGCAGCTCCACTGGTTGCATGTTTAGCGGATCAATGTGCTGTAATGAGCCATAAGGCAGCCCAATTCTAATTTGACCAATTCTTCTGTTCAGCCCTGCTTTTCTTTTTATTATAATTATTTTATTATGAAAAATTAACTTTCATATTTACATGACCTTAACTGTGTTAACCACATAAAGTGTGCCAATGTGCTAATGTGCTCAGGGGCTTGGACATAATCCCCATCTGTAAAATCTTCCCAGAAAAGCATGAAGATAAGGTTTCAAATAATTTCTCTAAGTATAATGAATAAAACTGCAACTGAGGTATTGTAGAAAAAAGAGAAAAAGGAAGCCCAAATGCGTGGGAACGTATCTAAGTTAACCAAGGAATGCTTATTTGCAAGGACGCCTACACCAACCTTAAATCTGATAAACCCTCATATCATCAGTCAAAGGCAATGCTATTGTTTCTATCCCAGAATGGATCAAGAAGTTCCCAGTGCACAGCCAGGACAGCGACAGGCCAGGTATTGTGCCCCGGAAACCTGGTAAACTTGTGAAATATTACCTGCTGTCATGTCAGGTTGCAGCTGCCCGTATAGGTACCTGTAGACACATCTGTGGGCCATAGACTCAGATGAATTCAGGTTGGTTATAGTGAAGCACAGATCTGTGCGCCCATACAGCCTGGGATTTGGGGCCAGATCAGGTCAGGGGGTTGCAGTTCCCAACAATGACCTTGCCCTGCACATGTCTGGTCAGCTGTAATGGGAAGCAGACTCAATTAATACAAGCTTCCTGCGCTTGATTAATGGTATTGATTCAATTTTCCCATCCTGTTTCCCCTTGTGCAGAAATGCAAAATATTCTGCAATGTTTCATCAGCGTTGCCATGGCCAATTAGAGTGATTGCTTTCTGCTGGAATCAAAGGGTGTCTGGAAGAATTGAAATGAATCTTGCATTTTTACACTGAAAAACAAGTCAGCTTGCCGGTCTGTTATTAGCTTCTCTCACACGTAATCAGAAGGGATGTTGGGAAAATGTCAGCCTTTTAAATTACGTTTCAACATCTACCCACATAAACCAGACCTGCAGCAAAAAGCCAGGGTATTATGTTTTAGGCTATTCTTTGGCCATTCTTTTGAAAGCCATAAATCGAACAAAAAATATTTCAAAGATCACTGAAGTCGATGCTACTATTCTAACCACAGGTGACACCTCTTACCTCTTACCCTTGTGTTAGCAATAATTTAGCTGTCTTCCACTCTTGTCTTAAACATTCCACAGATCATCTGTGATGATGTTTATTCAACGATGTTTTGGAACCAACATGATAAATCCCCTTTTGTATAATTTGCATAGCTTATTGGCAGATTTGACAATTTACAGGAAATTAAGCCTGAACAGCTGGGTGGAGCCTTCTATTACTGAATGGTTAGTGAATGGCAAGTTGGCAGTTTGGTAAGACACCTTGAATAGGTAGTGGTTCTATTTCATTCTTCCAGACCACCAGAGGCAGTCTAAACTGGAGATATCCCACCTTGCACCCTGAGCATGTCGAGTAACATATACCAATAAATTCACATGTGACGTGGGGTGACCAGGGCTACATAATATGATCCACAATAGCCCAGGAGGTGCCACACAGGGGGTGAAAATTGGCTCAGCTGGTATGAGCAGTCGTCTGGCATTCAGAGGGCTGCCGGTTCGATTCCCGCCCTGGGAATCGTGTCGAAGTGTGTCAAAGTGTCCCTGAGAAAGACACCTAACCCCTAAATGCTCCTGACGAGCTGGTTGGTACCTTGCATGGCAGCCAATCGCCATTGATGTGTGAGTGCGTCTATGAATGGGTGAATGAGAAGCATCAATTGTACAGCTTGGAATAAAGGTGCTATATAAATGCCAACCATTTGCCTTCTACTCCTTTTTCATTACTTGTGGTTTCCACTCACAGGTCATGGACAAGGGTTGCCACTAGACTCCCATCTACCTATCTTCACCTGAAGCTTCATGACTGCTGTCGGAGCTGGGATTATTTTCACTGTCCAGAGGCTGCAAACACTGGCCCTTGTCCATTCTCCCGCTGCTAGTTGTTGACCTGGCCACTCGGTGGAGAACGCACACCTCTCCGTCAGTGAATCACTTTAAGCAGCAGCCTCCCTCTCCTCTGTCCTGATCTTCCTAGACCTCTCTGCTGCCTCTGACACTGTGGATGACTCCATCCTCCTGTCCTCCCTGCCAGCAATGGTTATCTGCAGCAAAGCCCTGTACTGGATTGAGTCCTACCTCTCTGGTCACTCCTTCCAGGTTGCCTGCCCTGGTATAGTGGTATACTGGTATATAACATCTGGAGAATCTGCCCCTTTCTCACCCCCTACTCGACCCAGCTCCTGGTCCAAACGATAGTTTTGTCCCACCTGGCCTACTGCAAATCACTCTTGGCTGGCTCTCTGGTATCTGCCATCATACCCCTCCAACTCATCCAGAATGCAGCAGCTCATCTGGTCTTCAGCCTTCTCAGACACTCCCACATCACCCCCCTGCTCACTTCCCTCCACTGGCTGCCTGTCTTGGCTTGCATCAAATTAAAAATCATTGGTACTAGCTTTCCAAGCAGTTAAGGGGTCAGCCCCAGCTTACCTCCAAAAGATCATCAGACCCTACACACTTGCCAGACCTCTTTGTTCAGCCTTCTACAGTAGCAGAAGGTAGGACGACCCAGTCAGGGTCACCCTATGTAATGTGACATTGACTTTGTTGGTATACATTCCTCGACCTGCGCAGGGCGCAAGGTGGAATATATCCAGTAATACTTCCAGCAGCATCTTAGTTTTCTCAGGAGGCCTCCCATCCAAGTACTAACCAAGCCCACACCCACTTAGCTTCAGCCATTTGGCAGGAGCTGAGTGCATGATGGCATGACTGCTGGCAACAGAAAATTAACAGTGAAATGTCCGAAGAGATGCATGTACACCAGTGCAATAGCACAATGTGCTGAGTCAAAAGGAGTAGCATAGAAACGGAAACAATGAGACTCACGCACTTGTTGTAATGCTCCAAAATCTAAGACTTAATCAAGGAATGCTCTGATGAAGGCTTGGTATGGCCGAAATGTGAACTCTGCTGAAAGATTAAAACTTTGATTTAAGTATTACAACAAGCGCGTGATTAACAGAACTTTAGCATAACTTGTGACAACCTGACAAACAATTATTAAAAAAAACAGCTCAATGCATGCTATTTACTATTTTGTAAAATTACAATATGCTGATTCATTTATTTTTTGCGGGAGATAGTTACCATTTTCTATTTCTATTATCACAGCCGTATACATGTATAAAGGCTGGAAGGCCAGGAAGTTTCCATAGATAACATATGGAGACCAGAAAGTTTCCGAGTCAGGGGGACAAACTGTCTGACCTTCCTTTTATATGTGCATAAGAACTATCACCAGGTAATACATGACATGTATATCTTATTTTCTACTATGATACATATAATTTATTTGAATATAGATTTAGAACATTTGAACAGGCATGTGTAAAAAAGCAGGGGAATGATCAGTATGCCTGCAAGCTAATGCTCTGTAAGCACAGAAACCCAAAAATATCATAATGTTAATGTAGATTTCAGTGCATCGAACATGCAATCTGATCTCTTAAAGTAAAATAAAAAGATATCACACAGCAAACATTCTGAAAAAATAAAGCTGGTCCATCCGTCAATCATCAGGTTTTTTGATGTAGCTGGTCTATATTGCTTCAAAGTCTCACCTAAAACTACACACAATTTTAGTATACTTTATCATAAGAGTTTTCTCCATAATATGCTAGCAGAGTCAGTTATCACTGCAGACACTAGCTGTAGCACTGTGTGGGGAGGCTGTTTCACTTGACCTGCTTCTGCAGAAACATGGGTGAGATGTACCGTAACTCAACCTCCTGCTACGGTGGGGCCGAGTGCTATTGGAGTTTGGGGCAAGGGGGGGGGGTGTGAGCAGTAGCCTGATGCAGTCGCAAAACAAAGGACGCCCATGATTGCTTCATCCCTGCCAAAAATGTTCTGTTCTTTATTGCCTCAGTGGCGCTGGAGAGCACTTTAATGACACTGAAATGTGTGCAACAAGAGGTTCGCAAGTAACATACCAGCAACAGAAGCAAGAAGGAGGGGCTCTGAAGCCACAGACTTCCCGCTTGATGGGGGGGCTGTGCCAAATGTTGCCACGCCGGGCTGCAGCCAAACACAGGTTTATGTGTAAAACCTCACAGCTTTGCATCTGTCATGTGTGTCTGAACATGTTAATAGAGCTCGATCTGCTTTGTAATGACATTCGCCTTCACTTTTCATGCCTCCTCTGGGTGCCCCACCCTAACTAGAACCAGATGAGGTGTATCATGTCATAGTTGGAGGAAAACCAATCACACATGACAGAAGTGGGTGGGTATTTCTATACTTCTGATAAAAAAGAAAGAAGAAAAAAAAGGAAAAAATTTCTAAGGGGACATTCTTGTAAAAAAAAAAATGCACAAAGCCTTTCCCACAGCTGGTTTTCGCATCGACAAAGCTGTGATGTTGGTCATAGAATGGCAGACAGTGTGGATAAGGCCTTGTTTTGTATTTCTTGGATGTTCACAGAGTGCATCACAAAAAGCCGTACATACGCATAGTACATGCATAAACTATATCACACACAAATGAATGAAGACGAAGAGTTATTCATGCATTTTAACCATGAAGGCTCTGAAAGAGAGAAACATTTAACCTCCTGTTAAATGTAACATATTTGCAAAGTGACTGCAACAACTCTGCAAGTTATATGTTGGGGTGTCACACCAATACCAATGTAGCACTGGGAGTTTGACACTTTTCATGGCACAACACCAATGTAATATACACAAAGACACAGTATTCAGTGTCTTGTACTCAAATGTAATTAGCCACTGACTTCGTTTGAGATTGGGCCACCATCTTATTTAATATACAAATCCATTATTGGTTCTTTGTCTTAAATTGTATGGCTGATATTGAGAGGGGGTTGTGAGGAGTTGATGGAGCTTAATTGCCGGAGGCTGGGAACCAAACCCTGGTCACTTGGTACCATAGAAACATCTCTAAACAGCTGGGCCTCTTCTCAAAGCTGGAATGTAAGAGCTCTCAGTAATAAGAAGCATGACTTTTGAAGATATGATTTCAGACAATCTCAGGATCGACAGGATTTGTAAATTTAGAACAATGGATATTCTCATTGTCAGGAAACCTTCTCTGCAAATGTAACCTATCATTAGTGAAGTGCATTTTTGTAAACCCACATAACACAATTATGAATGCAGTTCTCAAACTTAATGGATAATCTTGAACATGGACAAACACAGCAAGCGAGTAGCAAGTGAGAAGAAAACAGACCATAGAATTTGTACAGAATACATGGAGAATATAAACTAATGACAAAATGGTGGCAGTTAAAACATGAAAGTACAACAAACAAAAAAAGCCAACCATGGCAGGTGAAGAACAATCTGAATAACAAGCAGATAAAATAGATTTTAGAGGCTGGTGCCAATTGACATTTCTTGATTGGCCATGGAGACCTAGTCTGTCCCCAGTTCTTATATTCTAAGGGCCTGGTGTGTGAGAAAACCCATTACATTTGTGTACACTTCAAAGGTCATTCTGATTCCCATGCTTCAAGCATGCAGATTGGCTCATTTGTATATTAGTGTCATGTGCAATACTAAAACAGGCTGTAAAATTTGAATGTGGCTGTAATGTTTTATACATATTTTTGGTGTAAGGCTTAATATTTCCTTCCACTCCCGCCAAGCCTTATTCTAACAGCCAGCTATATCTCAGTGACTGCTGTACATTTACGACGAGAACAGCATTGCCTTTCAACACTTACAATAGAGTTTAGTCCTTGTATTTAAATAGATTTGCCCTTATTTTATTAAATTATTTCTTTCTAATAATTATTGGACTATTTCTTACCATTAACAACTGTTAACTGTACTACTTTTCTTTTCTTTTGTATGTGTGTGTGTGTGTGTGTGCGTGTGTGCATGTTTCTGTAGTATAAATCCACAGCCCCTTCTAATTGCATTTTGCACTCAGTTTTCATGACTAGTTTTCATGAGGCCAAAACTTTAACGAAACAGAGGATTGAGTTGAGTTTTTCTCTGATCACCTGTACATATACACTATTTACAAAGATGAATGCAAACTTTACAAATCTGATACAATCTGTCAGATTCAATCAGTCTTTCACAAGGAAAGAGAGACATAGCCTTCACGTGTTGGCAGGTTGTTGAAAAAATGGAAGAGGAATGTCCTGAAGCAACAGGGATGACAAAAATCAAGGGAGGACCAAAAAAAGGAGGAAAACCTCTGACCATCTATCCAATATCCAGAGACAACCCCAGAGGAGCAATCGTTTTCCAACACTACAACAAATAAAGACGGGATTGCTTATTGCATTGCTGTGCATTCGCAAAACCTCCCGTGGCTCACAATGGCTAAACCTCCACTCCCCAGTACTCAACATTTTATTGCCCTCTCTCTCTTTCTCTATCTCTGTCCCTTGTGTGATCCCAGCACAGCGGTAGATGAAACTAAAGAATATTAAAGGCCAGGGCCTTGCTTGAATTTCATAGTCAAACCCCAACTGCTCTATTATAACAAGGACTCCTAATAAATCTGGTTTTTAAAAAGGGGAGAAAGTTGGGGGGGAGGGGGAGGGGTGTCTTTAACTAATTTTTCTCCCCGTGGCTCCTGACAGTGGAAAAAGCTGGGGGGGGGGGGGGGGGTTTGGAGTCACACTGTTAAGATATAGGGGTCACAATGACTCAATTAGCTTGCTTCCCAGAAGCCCACCTGTTCTCCACACTTGCCAGCCCAGTTATGATGATATTTCTTTGTGTGAAAGTCAGTCCCTTGGACATTTCCTGGTGTTACTGAATTCTTCCTGTCATTTGCACACATTGTTACAGGTCTCACAAGTTGACTACCCTTATTTATTAGCCAGCACTAAACGGCACTTGAAAAATACATTTGAGGAAACGTAACCAATGGGAGAAGGATTCAATGCCTTTGGCATAAAGAGTTATCCTTCATGTCTTCATCACACATGCAACTTGGGACCCAGATGTCTATAATATCTCACATGAGACAAATGATCCATGTCATACCAGATTCATCGCAGCAAGGACAAAGAGCCCCTTTTTGGACTTGACTATGACCAGATTTAAATGTTGACCTAGCATCTATTGGCAAGTATCAAATCTGTATAGGCTGGCCCTGCATTAGGTCATGCTTTGCAAAAGCTGTTTCACAACACATACACATACACACGGGCACACACACACATTCACACAAATAGACACATGTGCACTCAAATACAATATAAACAGACACCTGCAATGTCCAATTAGTTTGTGAAGTCTGAGGATATTATCTGGATACAGGCTAACCTCATTGAAAAGATGCGCTCCTTTCGTCTCTGCTGATGAATCAGTTAGGTTTTACTGTCCCCATGGGGACTCTGAAATTGATTACACACATCAAACAATAAACAGCTTCACGGATTGTTAGAGCAATTCCAGGCCAACTACCTTCAGGGTCCTGTTCATAAACTCAACTCACAAGAAAAGCAGCTGCAGCAACAGGCTGATAAACCATCACCATAAAATATCCCTTTATGGACAGCATCAACAACAAGCCTGACTCGTCAGCTTGTTTGCCTGACATCAGAAAATCGTGGTTGTATGAGTATTTACTGGACCTGGCTGAATGTAATACACATCCATCCTGACCATGAAAGATAGCTTGCACAGGAGAATTGAGATGGCTGAAGTCTTCAAATGCAAATTATGACAATGAGAGTGGGAGGTATGCCTTCCACATGTAACAAATAAACAACAAACACCCACCATGGGGGAGACACAAACCAATGGAAAACAAGCATATGTGCTCATTAGATGGGGGTCGGAGCATCTCAATGGAATGCGTGAACAGCAAATAATTATGCATCCCCAGATTCGCTCATACAGTGGGACTCAATACAGCCATGACCTTTTTTGGCAAATACAAAACAATGGTACTTCCCTATTTTCGGGTACAGTAAACATGCCAATCTCTTCCCCTGGCTCTTCACCCTAACGACTCTATGATTACATCAAGTGCAAATCAGTTTAATTGTTCTTCAGTGCATGCCATACAGATCACAATAATTGAGGGAAGCTGTCTCTGGGCTTTTCACGGCCTTTTTGATGTTCCCAGTTCAAATTTGTTCGCAGCTATTGCTTTGATTTGTTGGTTTCTATGGCCACAATTCATTAGAAACACTTTTCTTGTCAAAGCGCTTTACTAGTCTATCAATGGGAGCCGCCCCCCAACCCACAATTCTCCCTGCGTGAATCAGACTGCAGTGTGAGGACCTGCTGGAAGCAGATTGCAGCTGCCATTAAATAGTGCTCCACACCGGCAGAGATAAGTGACATAATATAGGGGTGTTCTGCAGTGAGGCCAGGGTCTGTTGGGTCAACCCCAGCTCTGCTCCACCAGCCTGTCAGCTCTGGCGGGTGATTCCGTGGGACCCTTGTAGTTGTTCTCCAAATTGCAGTCAAACTCCAGTAATAGTGCGCCCGCGAGACCCATTGAGGCAAGCCCCGCTATGCCTGTGCGTCACATGCTCCACACTGACACTTTCATGGCTTTTTCCTTTTTTCTTTCACACTGTTTTGACATTTGGAGGATTTTCACAGTTGTTCCCTTCCCTCCTTTTCTGTTCTTCGTTTCCCTCTCCTTCATCTATATATAAACATATAAAGCCAAATCTTTTTTGGGCTTGTTTTGTTTTGGTGTTCTTAATCTTGGTTTCTATGGCAACTATGCACTTCCTGGGAATAATTAAAGCCTCGGGATTAAGAAGTGTGAACAGCAGTATTCAGTATATATAAAACTCCAGGAATATTTGACAGCCGTTGGAGTGGACAGATGAGACATGACCCAGCATCTCCTCGGCAGTGGAAGAGCTTGCACTTGGCGTGTGGTGCCACTGTCAGGAATCTGGGCAGGTAAGTAGGATACTGCAAGATCAAAGTCTGGATGGGGGACAACGCTGTAGCCCAAGGCCATTTCTCTAAATTGCTTCTCTACCCATCTCAGTTGAAATACAAACAAGATGTACTGCCTCCACTGCAATGGAGTGTATATAATCAAGTTAAAATAATGCTGAGTGGAAAGTATCACACCAGGGCATGCTGCTATGACCCCTGTGTTCCAGACATCAATGTCTGAAGAAGTCTTTGTGACCATGTGGTATACATTGGTAACAGGCCATCAGCATCCTGAACTGACTGGTGAATGCTACCACCTGAGCTGATGAGGTGGTTACATCCTCACATCCTGTTGAGCTGCCCAGCATGTCATCAGGTTTGTCTAAACATGATGCTGCTAAGGCGTGTTTGCACATGGTGCTGCTGTTGAGTGAGGGAAATTAATCTGTGCAAGAGAAAAAAATGTAAATGGCAATGGTAATAATAATAAAGCACAGTACTGGGAACATTATTATAATACCTTACCAAACTAATTTTGAAAGTGTATTGAGGTATTGGTATGTTTGACTGCCCACGGACGTTTGTGAGTTCGTGCACAGGCAGGCATTTGTTTTAAAGAGCAGAGGCACAGGGTAGTTTTAGAGTGACGTATAAATATTCAATTTTTTCAAGATAAGCATGCTCAGGTCAGCATTGTGGAAGACCGGACAAGGATGTGAACTAAACGGCACTGGATTGACTTTGCACAGCCTGAATGAATTTGTTTGTGTGCACATATGCACGGGCGTGAATACTTTTTCTTTTTTGCTGCACATTGCTAGACAGTTAACTAAACTTGCAGCAGATTACCTTGAGTATACCCCTCAAGTTAGCGCGGCTGTGGGAAACGCATGGAGGTAGACCCTGGGGTAGAGGGTGGTAGGGGTGTGCCTTGAGTCAGTCTGGGGAGTGGGAGGGATCGCTCCCCCAAAAACATCCCGGAACCCAGCTAAACACACGGGAGTCCCCAGCAGACCTGCTTCCTGAGCTGTCGCTGGACGCCCCCTGGGAGCCCCCAACAGCATCCACTCCAGGCAGAGGGGGACGTGCAGCCGCGAAACACTAGCAACCCTGCTGAAGAAAACAGCTCAAGCTAGGTTTTGAAACAGCTGGTAGCTGGTCATTTTCAATCTGGTCATAGCTGGATTTTAACACTAGGGAAGCCCAGAATCACAGCTGACATGTAATGAACACATCGTAAACATCTTTTCAATTCATCTGTTCCTTCGAACGCTCCATTGTTGGTTTCTCACCAAGAACAGGGTGCAGTGAGCCAGCAGTGCAGCACCTAATGACAGATTCCTAGGGGTCTATGCTCTGGACACACTGTAGTAATCCACTAGGTCTTCAGCCCATTACGGTCACCCTGCTGTTACTATGGCCTCATTGCATTTCATCCTCTAAGTTGGCTATAACTAAGATAGCTTTCAGGGGCTGTCTTTTTGTTTTCCTTTACTTTTTTGTCCATATGATTCCATCATAAGCTTTGACAGATTTCTCCTATTATCTGATTCATGGCTGGTTTTTCAAATCCTATTGATTTCATAAATGATCTGTTCTTTATGTCAGGTTCAGGCCTGACTCAATCCATATTTACCCTTTAGCATTCGCTCACAATTGAATTCAAGCATTTAAGTTGTTTGTATTCACAAAGCAGCTTGGCAAGATAACATTGGCAATTGCTATGCTTGGCAACGAAAAACCCTTGTCAAGAAAAACAAGTACCAATTGAATTGGGAATCTGAGTTAAGAACAAACTGTGGATTGCTGGTTGTGTCTAGGCTGCAGTATATGGCCCTGAAGGCCTCCCTTGTTGTCCTGCGCCTACCCAGCCCACACATACCTCATCTCCAATGGGCACCACAGGTGCCCATTTCCTGTCTCCATCTTCCTACACACTACGTGGGATGACTGAAGCACCTGGGATTAGTGGCGATTAAGACAGAGGAGGCTTTTGAAAAGGTAGCTGTTCTGGAGTGCAGCTCCTGCTGCTTCACCCCAACACCCAGGGAGTTTCTGAAAAAAAAAAAAAAAAAAAAGAAGATGTGCTTCGGGAATGACTGAGAGGAATGTTTTTCTTTCTTAAAAGTATCAACAGAGAAGAAAGATGTGAATGGGGGAAAGGGGGCGGGGGTTAGTGAGTTTGACTGCTCTGAGCACCTTGTGAAAAGCTGACAATAGCACCTGACTTAACGAGCTAAGGAGACAGGGTAAACACAGTGTAAGCAAAGCCACAACATGACAACCCAAATCCATGGACGAGATGGAAACTTCCACAACCATCAGTGAATGAGACAAAAAATGGTGTTGGCATTGAACAAGAGTTACCGGAACATGCAGACCAAATCGAGTTAATCCTCTGCATGCTGTCAACTCCTTTAAGCAAGCAACAAACTGTTACCCTAGTGGGATAAATCAAGTCATGTTTATTGGAAATATGCTTGCAAAAAAATATTTTGGCAAAAATTACACATTGAATAAACTTCCAGACATCCAAAGAATTTATATTCCAATCAAGTATAAAAGTATATGTCTGGGGTCAGATATGACCCTATTTGGTCACTTGAGGGTTAAAGACAATTTACATTATTGGGACAGGTAGCAAAGCGTCTTCATGCCTGCAGCTAGACAAAGAGTGTATTGGCCTTGAAGTGACACTTAAAGAGACACTTTGAAATCGCAATGGTATTCTGATTGCACAACCCTTCACTGATGTTTTGTGCATCGTATGAATGATTTGGGCTTTCAGAGTAGGTCTGGACCACACATTCTGTACCTCTAGGAAAAGATGAATAACCTGGAATGTTCTTCTGTATTCTACCCTTTTACAAACAACCATTCGAAATGTCCCAGGACAAACATTAGATAAGAAACTACAGCCTAAGGGCAAAGTTAGCTGAGAAGAGACTCGTATTCAGTGCTTGCCTTCATTTATATAACAGCTCTGGTTTCAAATGTGCATACTGTGATGATACATTGCATGATGCTCTTGCTTGTTTATATTTCTTTCTTTCTTCTGTATGTTGTGAGTGTATTTGCAGGTCTAATCATGTTTCACAGCCTGGCAGAGGGCCAACCTTTCGAATTATGGACATACTCTTGGGACAAGATATAATTACTGGACGTACTCCACTGTATGTGATTCATTTTCTATTACTATAGATACTTTTTCGATATTAAAGTATTTTTTTCTAATTTAAGAAGAGCTATGCTGGCATCACAATATCTCATCTTTTTTCAACATGCCCCTAGGGGCAGCAATGCAAAAAATACACATGCATATTCTGATAATAATAATAAGTTACTTAGCTGACGCTTTTACCCAAAGATACTTGGTGTTGATTAGACTATGCAGGGGACAATCCCCCCTTGAGCAATGCTGGGTTAAGGGCCTTGCTCAAGGGTCCAACAGCTATGCAGATGTTATCACGGCGACACCAGGGCTTGAACCACCAACCTCCCGGGTGCCTTTTATGTAGGCACTAGGCCACAGGCTGTCCCATATTGTATGTGCACACACATCAAAAATATTAGAAAGGCATGAAAATAGACATCTGCATGTGTGTGTGTGAAAAAACCAAATGGGAATATTCCTGGGCAAAACTGAATTTCATTTTGTTTTATAATGCAGATGGTTTGAAAAACATTATCCCTTCTAGATGCGATCCCCTGGGGTCCAGAAGCAGATGAAGCCTGTGTTTGAATCCACACATTTTTTCAGCATGAGATAACATGATTAACTTTGAAATTATTCCAAACATCAGGATTTTCCCAAATGAAAGTATGTTTGTCTGGCAAATACATGAATAACCAGAGCCCAGATGCAACAATTTAGTGAAGAGGGCAATCTCACAGCAGGGGCACAAGATTTATCTGCAGTACACTGGCAGAAGAATACAGACTGATACATCATGGTTGGCACAGGTAATTCTAGGCCATACCATGAAATTGCATTTATTGCCATAACTGTTGATGTTGATTCTGCCTGGGGCTGAGAAAGCAGAATTTCTACGTATGCTTCAAAACAGCTGGTAATATAGAACAACAAAGCATAAGCATCAGTATTAAAAATACAAAATGATAATGCGAAAACAGCCTGTCTATCAAGATTCTTAAAAAATTGGAGCCTTACTTTGTTACTGTGCCCTGGACCCAAATTTTAAAGTTGTTATAAGGTTCTATTATGAGTTCTTCTAACTCTTCCAAACTGTAAGCCTTCCAGGAGAACATCTAGTTTGGTGGCTTTCTTGAGCATTGGCATTTTTATTTATCTTTTGATAGTGATATAGCCATTGATATGGAGAGGAGCCTGATACTGACACACATCAACACTGCAAATGAAAATCACCCAGGCTCTTAAGCAAATAATTTTCTTGATAGTCTCTTTTCCCTCTGTGGTTTCTCTGAACATTTGGTCATTCATGTATAAAACTGCCGAAAGTCGACTGGCCTGTGTGTGGGGATTTCTGCCCTGCCTGTGGTATTCAGTCAGCCGGGGTGGTGTTACCCTTGACCTGCTCACTGTTGGAGCCTCATTCACGCATCCAAATGGATTCACAGTTACTGTGCTGAGATGGTCCGCCTTTATCCCATTAAACCGTGGAGACAGGGAGTTATCGGATGATATTCCATCGGACACTTGGGATTTATAAATCACGGCCGGCTGGCCCCGGAACTGTCCCAACGCCTTTCCTGGCCCCCATGTGTCACGTCTGCCTCCTAGCTCCCGCTCCGCCCCGCCCACCCTCACCGCACCAGTTTCGTGACTCTTCAGCTGGAGAATGAAGGTTTTCCTCCCTTCTGGAAGCTGTGGGAATTCCACCATTACTCATCGCCACGGAAACAAGGAAACCCACCACCATTAGGGCCTTCAGTTGTGTCCCCTGGAACCTGTAATATGAGGTCGCTGTAGTCTGGCCTGAAAATCTCCAGTGAGAAAAGTGAAATAATGAGTCTCACCCTCAACAGTAGCACATTCCAACAGTCATTTCATGCTTTATTTAATGTTTTACCTGTCCCTGCTAAGAATGAAATGGCAAACAAAAAGCTTTTCTGTAGAAATGTGAATGTTTTTGTGAGTGCACATGTGAGTTAGTGGCAACAACCAAAATCATGACAATGCATGTCAGCAGTGAAGTCAGCGAAACAGACTGAACATTGACATTGGGTGTGTAAATATCAGTACAGGTAGCTCAGTTGTTTGGTTTCATATGCCCATATCAATGATGGCAACACTGTGTAAACAGTCAATTAATAAAAATCATCGTATCAACTAAGCACTAGCCTGTTTTTCATTTTCTTTTCTTTGAGTTACACGCATATTGGAGAGTTAAAGAAAAGATAAACCAGCTATCAAAGAACATAAAAAAATGTAACTCCAGGAAATATTTAACAAAATCTATTGACAGAGTAAGGATTACAAACTACTTGTATGAAAGTTTTAGGTGGGCTTTACTGAGTACTGCATACTTGAGAACATACAATGGAATTGTTTTGTCATGAGGATACTACAAAGCCTAAGTGTGAAAAGTCCAGGGGATTCATGTCTAATTTGTTCTGCCTGTTCAACATCCCCCCTCCCCCTTCCCGCCCCACAAGATTTAAAGGCCTTGAATATGTACTGAATTTCAAACACACAGTACCTTTTTCATGTGAAAAACAGAAAGAAACTCAACTTTCAAGTCAGACACATTTCACATAAGGGCCCATCCCCATGGCAACCTAACAATAACAGTTCAATTTTTCCCCCCAATTATCAAACGATACAGTGCATTAGTTCGGGTGCGGAGGGTGAGAGTGGGGGCTGGGGGGTAATTTATTTCTCAGGAGTTCAGACCCTCACTTATCACAAGCACTTTGAAGTAAAAAGCAAAGAGACAAGAGCTTTCCGTGAGAACAGAGAAAGACTCTCCAAGTCAAGTCCTTGTTCTAAGCTGATATTTATATTCTTTTTGTTGGCTTTTTGCTCAAATGAAAATGTGTTCCTGGTAGAATTGTTTATTGTCCATTAAAGACTTTCCAATAAGAAGCATGTCCTAGCTACATATTTACAAACATGGGCTTTGGTGATGACCTTCATCTATAATTAAATCAGACAGTTGAGACAGCACATCTAATATAAGGATGGCTGATGGATCAGTAGTTGAATCATTGGTAATCCAGCAGCCATTGTGTGTTTAGATGTAGTTATTGGCCAACCATCAGCAGACAGCATATGGTGTTCTGAAATGAAAGAGCACTGATGACAATTTATTATTATTATTAACCTTTATTTACACAGGGTAGGTTGACTGAGCAAGACACTGGTAATGCTCCCCAAGTAGCCAAATCAGCATGTCTTTGTAATGTGGGAGGAATGTGGAGTACCCTGAGGAAACCCACACAGACATGGGGAGAATATGCAAAATCCACACAGAAAGGCCCAGGCCGGGATTCAAACCCAGGACCGTCTTGCTTTGAGGTGACTATGCTATCCATGACACAATCATCATATGCAGCATTGTTTTTAAATCATCTTTATCTATTCATCTTCATATATTATTATAATTTGGGGATACCAGAATATTTGTAGACCTGTCCTGTCCCACAATCCTCCTCCTTTAATTTTGAATGAGCACATATACATCCTGTGAAATGTCTTCTGCAAAACACCACTTTTTGACTCCAATAATCAGAGGACTAGACTTCATGCACAGCCAGTGCAAGCAGAATGCAGGTCGTATTTGCAGAGAACCTTATAGGTTGATACAACCAGATATTTGCAGAGGATTCAGGTTATGTAAAATGCTTATGGGAAAAACAGCAACCTTTGGTCGTGACATTCTGGTTGCAGGTTCAGTTGCCTAACAACTGAAACACAACACCAGCCATGTTAAACATCTAATGCTTATATTTGCATGATGATAACATATTTGGAAACCAAACCCATAACCACATCCACGTTGACTTAACGTCTGAGGAACAAGAAGAAAAACTTACTTTGTGGAGCAGCAAGACTGAAAAAAGAAGTTATTTTAGCAGCCAGTCAGTATTGTGGCACCTCTTAGGAATTTTGAACTGTAAGACATGATGATCAGACCCCCCTCCAAACAGAGGGGCTGTCAGTATCACATCACCCTAAATGAGTGATCCAGCAAATGTGACTCAGCGGGAACCAGGATGGCTCTGCACCGCGTGCAGGGAGACCTGACAGCCCACAGTAGACCCAAGGAGTTAGGGCGCTCAGCGGTGACCCAATCAGGTTTAGGTTCCCTTTCTGCCCATAAATCTTACTGCTCCCTTCCCCCATCTTACTCCTCTCATTATCTCAACTTGGACCACAGGCGTAAAAGAGCAGGGTCCAGGTAGCTTAAACTCATCTTTTTTCCCTCCTTAACGTACAGCAAAATACAGCATGCTGTAAATATATTTCTGTATTTGGTATTTCTCTTACCAGCTGTCGTTTGGATTGCAAGAGGAGACAGATCTGTATTATTCTGAGTAACGTCATGTTATATCATAGAAAATGTTCAAATGTTGTATAAATAAAGCTTTTATGAGGCCAGCAGGGTTCAGTTGCCAGTTTAGTAATCTGAGCGAACACTGAACATTCTGCTGTGGTATGTTCCACAGCTTTTGAGACTTGACCGTGCACCTGGTTGAAAATGTCTGGAAAAGAACCAGGATGAACTACACAGTTTAGCAAAGGGAATGTGTGGAAAGTTTGCTCTCTGCAAGGAGCTAATCAGAGCTGAACAGTAAACACGGAGTGATTGCATCAACGGAACACATACATTTCATAAACATTTAACATACATTTCATAAACAGTTGATGAAAATATAGCCCCATAGGTAAGAAAAAGCAAAAAGGATCATTCTTAATGGATTGAGAGGAGAGGACAGCTTTAACACCAGCTCATCGGGTCTGTCAGCTCAAGGACCCACCTGCTTACAATCCCATGGCCTCAGCCAACCTACTGCTAAACAATCTGCAAAATAATGAAACACAGGCCCGTTTTCATCAGAAGAGGAGTGTGGAACCTAATTAGATATGGGTCTGTTATTTTTATTTTTTGGAGGTATTTTAAGGTGGATCACATCACTACTCTAGGTTTGGAGCAGAACCAGCGTAACCCTCGAAAAATCGGACATACCATAAAAAGCACAGATTTAGATGATGAGCAATGTGGTTTGTCATAACTTCAGGGGAAGTTACCCCTCATCCCACAAAGGAACTTCAGCTTGGCCCCAGTCCTCATACAGATGTTCATCTGTGACCTAGAGTATACCAGGCAAACTATACTTCCCATATGATCAAGTTAGAGGCTGCAGCGGCCTTACTGAGCTGGGTGTCATAGCCATGTCACATAAATGTCATACTGTACGGTATATATCATATAACTGTCAAATATATGTCACACAGCTTTCAGTTATTTGTGAAATATCTGTCATCTAGCTTTCATATGCATCATATACGTACATGTCACATTCATATCATATACACTCAGTGAGCACTTTATTAGGTATCTATTAGACTTATTTTTAGACTTATTAAGTCTTCTGCTCCTGTAGCCTATCCACTTAGAGGTTTGATGCATTGTGTGTTCAGAGATGCTTTTCTGCACACCACCAAGTCTTTTTTTTTTTACAGGGCAGGAACCTCAAAACCAAATTAAATTCACCATATAGCATTCAGTGCCAAGGCAATATCTCATAAATATGACAACCAGTAATGGATAGCTGAATGTCAGCATTGTTTTATGATTTAACTGATGTCTCCTGCCAGTTCACCAGTCCTACCAGTCTCTTTAGCTCTGATAAATTGCTTTTCAAATTACATCAAATATGGTGCAAGTAGTATCCTGAGATGTAATGAGCAGTCAAATCATAAGCATTTTCCATTTCCCAAAAAAGCAAAAATGCTACTGCAGAGCCACAGTAGGATAATATGCGAGGCTGGTCACCACTCTCCTTAATACTGGGTAACATTAACCTGAAGCTAAGGCCATTTCTAATATGAACTTGAATATGAACAGTATTGATATACTGCCTGAATTTGATCGAGTGTGCTAGCAAGGTTTCTTTAGATCACCATGAAAAGACTCCCCTTCCCCAGGGGCTGAGGGAAAGTGAACTAGCCCACCGACTAAGACACACTGAAGTAAAAATGAAAAAAAGAAGACACCAGTTTAGCAGGCATTCAGCTGAATGAGTGATTCAAAAGACAGCCACAGCAGGGAGAAAGCAATTATCTTCAGTACATGCATACATAAAGTATGTTAACCAAATACAAATGCTGTGCTTGGTATGCATTTTTTTTTTCAAGAAAATTGTGATCCCCCCATTTCTTTAAAAAAAAAACTTAAATATAATTATCATGTATGCTTTAGCGAACAATGCCTACTCTGGAATTACTTAAAATACTGACCTTTCAACAAGAGTTTGTGCCCAGAATTGGCAGACAGTACAGCAGGTGGTTGATTTTAATGGAAATAAACAGTTAATAAATTCCAGAATAGAAATGTTGACAGGTGAACTAAATGTCCTTAACCTACCATCTATTGAAAGAGATGGCAAAAAAATGGAATCCTCAAAGAATCTGGTAGACATCTGTTTTCAGTGACTCGGCCAGACAAAAATAATGAAATCACCAGAAAGAAAGAAAAAAACCTACAAGGTGGTTTTAATTACAGAGCTATAGATAACCTTCAATTCCAACTTGGACTCAAAAGACAAACATTAAATTCACACCCTTGGCTAATAGGCTCTTTTTTAATGAAAGCTGATACCTCTATCGGTCCTGGACATCATCAACCATGGGCCACTTTTAGCTAATATCTCCATGGCTTGACATGAGTAACCATAAACAGTGCAGAAACATGCAGGCAGGGCGCACGCAAGGCTCTAGACCTTTGTGCAGTGTGTGCTGTGAACTGAACTCCTGCCATAGCTCAGCTTTCCCCGGGAACTCTTCACATCTGCTGAGCTCAGGAGGCTGACACAGTCTCAGCACTCCCTGCTCCAACACCCACTGTCTGTACTACCCCACTCTCACCCCCTGCTAGCTAGGTCTGCTATGTCCAGTTGAAATAGATATATGGATAGCAGTTGAGCAAAAATTATATCAACTAAGCGGTCATTGGCAAGAATATGTTCAGATCACACTCATACAGTAGAATGCCTTGCTTTCTTTGCGGTCATATACCGATACTTCAGATATCTGTGATTGAGTGGGGGGCACTTGTCATGCCACCGGCCTCTTTGCTGAGCTCTCTCCATCCTTCAAATCTTTCCTGTTCCTTCCGACTTGTCCCGAGTTCCTTAAGTATTCTGACTTAAGAGAGGTTTTCAGCTAGAAGAGAGCTACGTCCCACCTCCTGTACGACTCCCTGACTTTGACTACTGTAGACTCAACAGGGTGACTATCAAGAACCGGTACCCACTACCATTGATGTCCACGGCATTTGAGCTACTCCAGGGGGCTATTGTCTTCACAGGCTGTCAATACCTCTCCAGGCCAGTACAAGTACCGGGTCAGGCGCTTTGGTCTGCCCAATGCCCCAGCAGTCTTCCAGGCCCTCATTAATGATGTCTCTGGGACATGTCTCTGGGTTTTTGTCTACCTAAACGACAAAGGTCTCTTCACGAGCACGTCCACTATGTCCGGCAAGTCCTTCAGCGCCTCCACAAAATCAACCTCTATATCAAGCTTGAGAAGTGTGAGTTCCACGTCTCCTTCCTGGGATTCATCACCTCAAGGGCAACCTCCAGATGGACCCCAAGAAGACCGGAGCCATCCAAGGCTGGCCACAACCCACCTCCATCAAACAGGTCCAACGGTTGGGTTTGCTAACTTCTACAGGCGATTCATGCGCAACTTCAGCTCCATAGGCGCACCACTCATGGCCCTAACTAAGGGGACACCTTCCCGATTCTTATGGACCTGTGAGGCAGAAGAAGCATTCCTAGAGCTCATCAAGCCCTTCTGGATCCTTTACTTCCCTTCCTGGGGATCTTTTGCCTCTTCCAATCCTTCCTCCAGGAGCAGTCACATCCTGTGGTCAGAGTACACTCTTAACACCCTACTCTGCTCATCCACAGGTATGTCCCCCTTTGAATTCCTATTCGGTTGCCAGCTTTCACCCTAAGCGGAGGGACCTGGCTGTCCATTCGAGACCTCCCCTTGTGCGTGGAGTCCTGCAAGCTGACCCTACGGTCTGTGAGCCCCTTCAAGATCATAAAGAAAATTACCCGTCTTACCACCACCAGCTTCCCCGGTCAATGTGGATCAACCCCATCTTCCACGTTTCCCATCTCAGACCGGTGGTAACCAGTCCCCTGTCTCCAGCCACTAGTCCACCTTCATAGGTTCCAACTCGGGACGTTCTATTCAGGAGAAATTGATAAATTATGAATTTCCCCCACTCTCACTACTCTCACACCAACTCCCTTCTCTCTCTTCTAGTCCAACACTCATTCTCGTCATCACTCCCACACTCAATCCTTCCCTTCGACGCTCACTTGCATGCCCACCCTATTTCTGTCTCTCACTCCATCTATCATTTTTCGCACTCTCACTTCCTCTCTCACGTCTTGCACAGTACTGCCTACACAGTATGTTTCAGCCTGTCAGGATTTCACAGCTACCAGTGAATGAAATCTTGCATATTCTCGATAATATTTTGGATTGCTATTTTCCTCAGCCGCGGCGGAAATGGTGGTGGATGACCTTCACAGATAAGACTGATGGATGCTTTCTTTTAGAGAAGCATTAAATTGAGGGCTACTTTTTATTGAGTTATCAGTCAGGGAATTGGACAATGTTCACCATGGGCATACTACATCACACAGGGTGTTCAAAACATGCCGATGGAAGGTTTGAGGGAATTCTAAAACTCAAGCATGGAAGGAACTGACTATCAAAATAATAAAAATAATAAGTGAATGCTGACACAGTGGATGAAATAGAATGGTTTCAAAACCATCCCTTCTGAGCCCTGTAACATATGTGAATTTTTGAAATCCCAACATCTGGGAAGTGGTTCGGGTTTCACCATATGGATTTTTTCCCAGGGGCTTGTACAACTGACAGACAGAGGGCCTGTTTCTCTACCACTGGTGAGATGCTGCAGTATCCTTAGAAAAGGACACTGACTTTTGTAAGTTCCAGTTGCTACACTGTGCAGTATTAAAAGTATGTTCTGTCTGCCAGATATGTCCCACTTCAGGGGTTAAGCTAATATGTTCTGGCAAAAGTGGACTGGGTGTTCTCTCCACATAATTCAGAGTTGTACCTTACATAATGTATTGTGTATATATTATACTTTGAAGCTGGGATAGGCGATCTTTGGGCGTGAGCAGAATCTGGGCAGAAGAAGAAAGATTTTGAATGTATACTGCAAAAAACCCACCCCGTCCTCTTTGTCATCCACACTGGTTCGACATTGCTGTGGCCAGTCAGCCTCTCGGGGATGCGAGCCACAATTTTGATTGGCTGAGAGCTGCCCTCATTGGATGTTAGCTACAGGGCGCAATGAAAAACTCTGAGAATGAGTCCTGGGACAGTCACAGATATCAGATTTTTGTCCCAGAGAAGTTTGTTTATTGCTATCTGTCGAAATGTGAAGAGAATTTCACAAAATATTACCAAAAGAAATTGTCTATTATAAATCTTGATAATAATTATCATTATCCATGATCCTTTGGGGAAAATAACATATTTACACTATTTGATTTCTGCAAATGCATTTACTGACAGTATCTGTTTTTATTATTCATTTTCTCCAGCTGTGGGCAAAGCATGTGGAACGAGAGTGTTTGTAAATGGAAGTTGTAAAGCAAAGCTTATTAGTGTGCATTGAAATACTTCACATTGGAATAACTTTCAAGAAACACAAATAATTCCTAAATTCTTAATTCCTTCTAGGTATTGACCAGAAGAGGAATGTCAATGTCAACCATAACAGAAGGAGAGGGGGGCTAATGACTGTTATTAACCTTTCAGATTTGTTTTTGCTCAGCTCAGTCGAATGAAAGTGACATCATGCTGCTTCAGCATTTCTGCTTCTTTCATGTTTGAACTTCAAAGTAACAACTGACAGCCATGCAGAGGGCTTCACCTGTAGAAATGCCAGGGTACAGTGTCCAAAACATGCTCACTGTGGCCCCTATCAGGCAACTGTGGGCCCCAGTTAGAGTTAGATGGGGCAGCCTGTGGCCTAGGGGCTAAGGTACATGACTGAGATCCGCACAGCTGTTGGGCTCTTCAGCAAGGCCCTTAAAACTGCACTGCTCCAGGGTGGATTATCCCCCTGTTTGGACTAATCAACTGTTACTTAGGATAAAAGCATCAGCTAAATAACAAATTATCGTAATTATTTTATTATTAGAGAGCAATCTGTGCACCAGCCTGTCTGTTATGATGATAGTGTCACCAGGACAACACCAATGACACAAATTAAATTAATAGAATTGAATGATTAATTACAGAACATTTATTTAGTTTTCAGTTCAGTTTTATTTTTGCACAATTTAAAGAAATACAACAAAATGACAAAAATAACAAATAATAAACAGTGCAGTAAGAGGCAGAAAGCCCAGTTGGCTTATTTGAAGCCTCCACCTAAAGATTATGATACACGTTTGCTTTTGTCACATAGGAGATTTGAACCTATGTTGCTGTTGTGGTAGTGCTCTAGCGCTGTTACTCCATGTTACAGCCTCTCCCCTCTCAGCCAGAAGGAAACACTCCACAGAGGCTCAGCAGTCAGCTAATTTAACTGCACCTGCGTTATTTTAAATAAAAAAGTATTTTTTATTGTGATTATATTTGTTTAATCACACTTAATTATCTTGTCATTCGGATGTATGTCTTGGGGATTTGCATTAATCTGCTGACCAGAGTTTACATTTGGTGGACCTCACCATCGGATGAAAACCAAGGCTCCATTTTATGGAAATGAAAATTTGCAATATGACAGTATGTTGTGACCTGCGCACTGAAACAGAGCACATAACACACCCCCTTTTCTCACCAAGATTCCCACACAGAAACCATCTGACCTCTCACCCCCCAGGCCATTTATTTGAATGCTGTCTGCAGGCTTCTGTGCCCGTTAACACCACCAGCCTGTTGACAGGTCTCCCCAGCATAAGCAATTACTTTCACATTTCACTCAGACTCCTGATCCAGCAAGTGAATGCTCACAGACAGTATGCACACAAAGCCATCACAAACACATCAGTGCTCCATACATTAAGACACTGGTCTCCCATAGCTGAGAGAAAGCTGTATTGTCCGTGCCAGCCTCAGTGTTGTTGGCTCCCATTGCAAGTTTTGCCATCTTGTGTCTGTTAATTTTTAAAAACTTTTTTATTTGGGAGGGGGGTGGGGGGTGCTAAAGCCTGTCAGCAGCCTGAGAGTGTAATTTAGAGGGACGCTGAAAGGGCAGGGGAACACGAGCAGGGTGGGACCCATCTGGACCATCCTGAGTTTGTTATTTCAGTTACACTTCACTCTTTGAGCTTGATGTCATCAGCGGGTGAATCTGACACAGAGACTCACAGGAGAGAGCTGTCAGTGAATCTGTGATCTGGCACAAAAAAAGACAGGAGCCCACCAGTGAAGTTCTGGACAACAGGTTGGTTTGTACAGGGGCTTGAGGCAGAATTGCCCTCCTGTGGCCCCTCGATGGGCCCATTTGCCTCAGGGTTTCACCCCAGATGAAGGCCCCTGTGCTGGACCGATGTCCAAAAAGTGACACCTGGAACCTTGGCCCAGAAGATTCATGTTATGAGTATCCATTCAAGCTCCATTCAACATTTAGTTGGGGGAATCATGTTCCCAAACAGAACGGTGTTGAAAACACCAGCAGACAATGTCATTAGTCTTCGAAGGATATAGGGATATGTCCACTGGGCCTGGTTGCACAGCAACGTTCAAGGAGCCAGACACAAGGGCCTGTCACATAGCCTACTGGTGGAAGGTGGAAAATGACACCAGGGCCCAAAAACACTTCACTTTACAAAACAGTGACTCACATCCATAGCCTGACACCATCCCTAGACTCTGGGCAGGGCTACATGAAAGCCTCTACTTTGTAGACAATAATACACAAACAATCATGAGCTGCCCTTTGCTCACGCATGGAAAATCTCTCCAGCCAGCTGGAAAATCCTTGCATTCAAATATTAACCAGGCCAGTCCATATGGGAGACAAATGGTATTGTCTTAGGGTTTGGTCATAATTGTGAATGGGTAATTAACCATTCCGGCCACGGAAAAATCATGCTGTCTCTCTCCCGGACTACAGATATCCTAAACTTAATTATTCTGCTTAACATAGATGGTATGTCAATTCAGTTTTGAAGCCAAAACAGTTTAATTCCTGGATTTGACACACTGTATTGCTAATGTACTGCTTTATGATAATAATAATAATAATAATAATAATAGTAATAATAATAATAATATTAATTATTATTATTATTATTATTATTATTATTATTAGCAGATTTGCTTTTCCAGCGCAATTTGCAGATCTTAGACATTACAGTTTATCCAGTTATACTGTATATGCTGGACATTCACTGAGTAGCGTAAGTTAAGGTTCTTGCTCAAAGGTACAAGAGTTGAACCCTCTCCACATTAGGAACATGCATTCTGGCTCCTTACACACAGAGTATAGTAAGAAGCTTATGTATAAGGAATCTATTCTAACTACAGTTCCTTGTATGAAACATGGCAGCACTAAAATACATAAATATATAAATATATTTTCAAGATTCTGGCGATGTTTTTTTACAGAGAACCTTTTACAGAATGCTTCACAGAGTAACAGAAGGGCACAAGGAAAAGGGCAAACCCCATGCCAGAACCCCAAAATAGCAAGTACATGAGGTTAAAAAAAACTCCCCAGTGGGGAGAAAAACCATCATTGGAGTTGCAGAAAAGCATTGAGGCATTGTCAGTAGTATGGTTTTGCTGGTTACCAGTTTGTCGACAATCTTCCCTTAATCCTCTGTACATTGGCCTGAACAAGGAAATTGAAAGTTCTCCCGGATTCTATAAATCCTGTTCCTACATAAACAAAGCCTGCTCTCTGGTTCCCTCTCATCTCCCAACCCCCAAGCCCTCATGTACAGGTACGAACTCCTTATCAAATTACCTCAGGTAGTAATACTGCTTTGGTCTGCTCGAAAGGCTTAAATTGAACTCAATCCCATCTACTCTTGATAAGTCTTGGGCACTTATAATTGCACTCAAATAATCCTTTATTTCATTTAATTCAGACACTGGCATTGTGGGATTGCTATAGATACACTGGATTGTGTGCCATACTGTACAAACTATTACCAAGGGTGATCTTATCAGCCTGTTGCTATGCCTGTATGCAGGCTTTCACAAACCTGCTAGTTTCACTTGTGTGCATGCAAATGAAGGGTTTCTACAGAGCAGACCTGCATCAAATACATACCTTTTTTTGGATTCAAATGCTTTTCTATGCTTTACTGAGCTTGCCCAGAACCTATGAAATATTGAAGAAAAGTGCAAACCCCA
Source organism: Conger conger (assembly GCF_963514075.1). NCBI lineage: Eukaryota > Metazoa > Chordata > Actinopteri > Anguilliformes > Congridae > Conger > Conger conger. The sequence goes on along the minus strand of NC_083762.1, from coordinate 22,859,242 downwards.
CATTCTAGTCCTCTTGGTTAGCTCATCTGCACCAGGCAAGATCAATCAACAGAAAGGTATTTGAATCCAAAATAATTAGGAGCATGCTGGCCCTCCTCTGAGTGGGCAGGGAGGTATATTTAAGATCTTCCAATAAAACCCCAGAAAACAGGATGTGCTATAGCCCTGTGGGGAACACATTCCCATGTGTCCTCCTTCTCCACTTACTTGCCGAACACTGTCCCAATCTGCTCTAGAAGAAATCTAATTTTGCATCTATTTTTTCATGTCTCATATTTTTACCTAGCTTGTTTCAAAATGCAAAGCCATGTGCAAATTTGCATTATTGTACTGTATATGCCACTAAACTTATGTAACATAGGTCTACATGCTAACCTGCTGAAGACACAGTTTAAATACAATTACTGGCATAAAAAATAATGCATGGTAAATTGATATAACTTTATTAACCAAGCTAGCATTGGGTAATATTACTAGCCACTTTGCAAATTAAAAGCAATTACATGAATTTAATTTTCTAGATATTCTGCTGTTCCAATTTGCACATATGCATGTTGGACAGTGTAGTTCAATATAAAAACTACATCACATGTCTGGGACAAGCAAACTGATGAAAACAAGAACGTTTCTCAAAGCTTGTTCTGGACATAATGATGTATTAGAAAGTGATATGGAAATCAAATGCCAGATCTGAAAGTGATTAAATATAACCCCCAAACTGGGGGCCCTCTGTGCCCTGTCAAAATAGGTCCAATTATTCTACTGGATTTACATAAAAAAACATTTCAACAGACCTCCATGATGGAGAGTTTTGATAACTAATAACAGCCAAAAATGCTTTTAGAGTAACTGATGCAGGCAATCATAAATTTTGAGCCTAAACTTGCAAAAAATGCTTTCATAAGACACACAAGATAGGCAGTCATGTCTGGGTGGTGCACAATATGTAGCTGGGAGGGGGGGGTCAGGGTTCAGGTTTTTTTTTGTTGCATAAAAACCAAACCAATTCAGTGCTAACGTCACAGCTGCTAATTGGGACCATGTTCAGATTTTCCACTCATTTGTCTTTGCAGAATAAATCAGGAGAAGTCAAAACAACAGAGCAGGAAAAGGTACGATCAGAGCTCCTGCCAAAATATCTATTCTACATGGTGCCCAGCCTGAAGAGGCTTGCACTTCGGCCTGTTGTTTTACCTTCTCACACCCCACTCCCACGACCCAAATTCCATAGCTGTTTTGTCTCTGGAAATTCTCTCTGAAGCCCTTGAGCACTTGTCCACCACAGGAGAGTAAGAAGCACATGAGATGCTCCTGGGGATAGAGCTGGCCCCCAGCCTTTAATTGTGGATTATGACTCGTTACACATCCAGGGGCCCTCTTGAGCTGTGGTTTCATTGTAAGTGGACGACAAAGCTTGTCGGCTCTTCCCTGCTGTGGTGAACGCTATGAAGAGATTTGGCAAAGTGTCTCTTTCCTGCACAGAGTTGGCAATAGCTATGACCTGCTTCTGTGGCCACAACCTCAGAGTGAACCCAAGCTAACCTCAGTCCAAGGGCTTTGACAGTAACGCTTCAAATGAGGTAATATCTGCCTGTTCACCCACAGGCCTGGGATCAGCTCCCAGTTACTTTACATTCCACATCCATCGTAAAAGGCTATATAGACAGAGCTGGGGGACCGTAGGGCAATAAAATTCACCCATCTGCACATGTAGATCTTATCTGCAAATACAGAGGCATCCAGGTGTGTACAAGTTTAAATGACAACAGTTAAAAAAACAGAATTCATTCCTCCCAAAAATATGTCTCATGGACCACTTTGCTTAACCTCCTGTTCTACGTACGTACATCTGTTCCTTGCAGACCGTGAATGGACAAGATTTGACCTGAACTGGTTTATTTTCCTTGGATTGTGAACATTCTAGCAAAAAAGAGCTGATCCAATGCCTTCTATGATTCCAATGAGTGCCAATTTTATTCTCCACACCCTGACGCTGAGAGGATCCAGGAAAGGACACCTGCCCTGGCACATGCCATACAGGAACATTATTTTAATCCCCTAGAATCTTTAGGCCTGATACTTCAACAAGAAGTTGGTTAATGCTTACAGGCCTTGGAGACATACTTTAATTACTGACAAAGTGGTGGTTCAATTAACTGTGAAAAGTCCCTTCAGTCCCATTTCTACCTCGCACTCTCTTGAGGTTTTGCCAACATTTCTGGCTTTAGGCTTTCCATTTACAAGAAAGAAATGATAATTTATTGAACAATGTATTATTTTCCTAATTGGGTTACTAGTACTGCAAGAATTAAGTGTTCTTTCCACTTGAGCTGCCTGCAAGCCATTTACCGTAGTCCCATTTCTTACGAGGGAAAGATATAGGCTCCATATCCACCCATAGGAGCTGTCAAACAGGGAATCATTGGGTCTCTTTAAAAGGCATACAGTAAAGGGATGTTATATTAATTTTACTGACCAGACTGCAACCATTCAGATCAGGTCCATTCAGAATCAGTGAAACTATATTCCTGAATACACAGGGGGAATATGATGAATAAGCAATAAGTAAGCTAAAATTCTGCAAATAGAGGTTCCTCAGGGGAAGAAGCAGTCCGAAGCATCAGTCCTCTGTATATGAAAGGTGTTTCTACCTCTCTGGTCTCAATCACTGTGAATCCTGTGAACACTTCACTGCTCCTGTCTCTGTGGATCAGACTGTTAACTGCATCAGGGACGGACACAGTGGGGTTCACAGGGTCATTATGGGAGCAGGCTGGCATGGAGATCTTTGACCATACTCAGCAAACAGGGGTCATTGGGATGGCCAGCACTTGACCTGGGGGAGTTAGAGCTGAGTGTGGGGTGGGAAGAGGACACCCTCAGCAGCAGCAATAATTCACGCTTTTTGAATTTAAGATGCAAAATAAGAGCCAAAAGGTATACAACTGCCTGTCAGAAAGGATTATTTACATCTCTGAAACTATCATACGGCTCTCATTACAAATCTGTAATTTCTTTTGTGAGTGTGTTTGTAATCCAATGTGTAAGTGCCCATTAAATTTGTTTTTGTTTATTTTGAGACAATCCGATCCTTTCAAAAATGTTCCTCTTTTTTCCCCAAAATCAAACAACAGGTGTCTTTGTGGAGGTTGGACAGAGGGAGACAGGGTGGGGGATGGGGAGGGGGCATGGGGGCTTTGAATTTCGGCCTTTGAAAGTGATATGGGTGAGCAGCTTTTCTACCCAAAATCTGCTGCTGATGGACAGACCACCCAACTCTCTACACTCAGTGGGCAGTAGCCAAGGCCCCCATAATGCCGTAATCAAACTTAGTATCACATGGGAGGTAAGCATCTACCTTTACTAATGCATTTCAAACGCCAGATTCTATATTCAAGATACTCAATGCTTAAGAACAAAACTGCTTTCATACAGGGGACTGGGTTTGCCTTTAAAAGGGGGTCCCGGCTCTTTTCCAAATATGCTGTTAAAACCGTAAAGATTCCTTCAGGGTGCTCTGACCCCGGAGTTTTAAATGCCATAATAATTTTGTCACTGCCTGAAGTACATTTTTCAGGGCAGGTCAATAGAGAGCATTTCTTGGCTGTACTTGGTGTCAGGCTGAGACAATGGATTCACACCCACTGTCCCATTCCAGACTTCAGTCTCCATCACATTCCTCCCCCATTGTGAAGGTGCTGTTTCCAACAGCAGTACACATTCATTTTCAACCTCATATGAAAAAAATAGTTAGTCTATGTACCATGTGTATGTGATATAATGATGCATGTTAACCTCCCCACCTATGCAATAACCAGGAGATGATCACTCAAGTAATGCTCCTGTGACCAAAACTATGTATCCTACGTGCATCCAACAGCCATGGGAGGGGCACTAGTGCAGGATGTTGCTGAGATCAAAATTCTAGAAAATAATACCTCATAAAAAAGTAGTATGTTAACAAAATGCATGGAAATGAGTAAATGGAAATGAAATACAGCAAAATCTTTGATGCATACAGGACCTCAGCAATGGGGAAAGAAAGGATTTTTGCCAAGAAATGATTTGCTGGCTAAATATCCTGGCTTCCCTATATCTCAAAATATCTCATTTTCAACCGTATGAGATCTGTCTTATGTGCAAAGCTCTTATGTTCAAAAATGGCAGAAATATTGTGGGCTCCATGGTAGAAGTGTGCGTTGGCTGGCAAGACAACCATGGTTCCAAAATCCTAACCACATGTTACATGCCCAATGGGATTTGTAATACTGTCGATCACTTTCATAGGCTTTAAGGATAGGGCTAGCTCTGTAATTAAATGGAGGGGGAAAAAAACTTTGACTTAATTTAAACCGAAGTACCATGTGCCCTGTCAATCCAATGAAAAAGTTATCTCACTCAGCTTTTGGTGTTTTGTCAGGGAACAACACAATTTCAAATGGTTTCTTGTTTTTAAAAACAATGATTTCTAAAACAGGGACAAAGCACGGAACAGCTCTTTTTACTTCAGTCCATGTTCCAGATTTGGACGGGGTCCGGATTTTCCTCAGTGCAGTTATATTAACTCAGTAAACCTGTTTTGTGGCCCTGGAATTTCTCCCCAAATTAAGCAGAAAGTTATTTGATATAATTGAATCTCATCTCCAACTCACATATGAATAGCAAATAATCTCAGACTGATACAATGTTGAAAAATTAATCATAGGCAAATAAAACAATAGATTTTGTCATGGGAAGTCAAGTTCAGGATTAAATTCTCTGTGAGCTTTTTTTGTCAAATGCTTACTTCAATCTGTGCTTTCTTCATTACTCAAAAACATCTGGCTTGCAGGTTTTGCTGTCTTTTACAAGTTGAGTAATTTTATTCCACTAAACAGAAAGAGGAAGGTCTTGCATCTGCCAGTGCAGACTGTAATTACATCACAACCCCGAGCTCTTGTTCGACAACAAGTCAGGGAAAACGATCTTGAGGACAGTAATCCAGTACTCTCAACCATTTTTCAAGGCTTTTGATGCTGATTACTAATTATTTCCAAGAATATGATGTTCTGTAAACAATCTCTGGTTTCATTATCTCTTAACCTGATTCACCTTGCAAATCAGATTTTCAAGTGCAGAACAAAGAATACATTGCCAAAGAAGGCTGATTGATTCCAGCTGTAGAAGTGTGGCTTTAATGGGAACATACCCACTGCCACCATATCCTTTCAGCAGTCTTTTCAGCTTTATGTCTCATCCAAGTACAGTTTGAAAATGTAATTACTATTATGAGGCCAAGAAAACAAGTGCTATAAACATAATACATAAACAAAAAATAAATGTGAAAGGCTTTAAATGTAACTGTCAGTGCAAGAGCAGAATAAGCCCAGCAACTGGGGAATACTACTGCAGTCCAACACCTCTGTGTAAGTACAAAACTAATATTTTTAAAAGTAATGTTCAAAATATTTGTAATTCCTATTTCATCAGTGTGGGAACTAACATCATCTTAGAACATTTGTGTTTTTATCTTATTTGTGTATTTTGTTACAACAAAGAAGATGTGCGGCCTCATCTGTGTTGGTTAGCTAAATAGTTATGGTTGACAGGACCATAATTCTGTCTGGTTTTAGTTTTTCTGAACAGTTTAAAAAAACATCTGGGTGGCAGTGTGGTGTAGTTCTTGGAGGAGATTGCCGTTTTACACCCAAGAAAGGTATTTAACATTATTTGCCATTACTGTTAATATTCAGGAGTAATAAGATAAGATAAGGGTGATAAGATAAAAAAGTGAACTATGTAATTTGACTTAGATAACAATGACTGCTGTGGGAGAGAATATATAGGTTATGCTTCTAAACAACATCTATACTCCTCACCTGTGGCCTTTTTTCCATCTGTGTTTTATTATTTTTATCAGTTTGTCTCACCTCGCTGGTTGCCAGAAAGCTTTTTCATTCTCTCTCTTTCCACATCATGGTTACTGCTTTCGTAACATCTGCTACCAACAGTTTGCAATATGTTCAGAACAACACGTTCAGCTCATTTTAACCGGGGGCAAATTCTTGTGAGGGCATTACACCTGTCTCTGGTTCTGTGCACTTGTGCACTTTGGCAACTCCTCTTGCCATTTGCTGTGCACCTGAGCTGTGGAACTCATTCGCTGAAAGTCCATATGGGACAGTGATTCACTTTTGATCTTTAAAATCTAAACTGGAAAACTGTCTTACATGTCTTGTTTTTACAGCTTTGTGTTTTCATGACTTGCAGCTGTCAATCGGAATTACGTTCAATAGTCTGTTTAGTCTCGTCTCAATTTTGCCTCGTTCAGAGTTTTTCGATGATAGCAAGAAGGTATGGCGAAACATCTCAAAGCATCTGCCTCTCCAGCTCTCACCTTAAATGAGGTCAACAAACACTGATGATTTCATGACACGTTAATTAAAAGACAACAAGATGTACCTCTATTATATTTGGTAAACATCCTTTTCCTTTATTATGTTTAACTGCAAAAAAAACCAACAATAAATCACACTGTGTACTTTCAAGTAAGTGCTACACTAAGTCCAGGTACACACTTGACATTGGAAAGCACAACCTGATGATGGAAAAAAGGTATTAAAATGCTGAAAGAGCTCTCATCCAACCACAGCAGAAGGCAACAAGTTGGAGTTTGTTCATGTTCTGCATTGTGGTGGAATGGAATGTCTAAAAATAAAGGGAACATGAAAAGAATACGTACATCACCCCCATCTGAACTTTCCACAGTAATTAACTAATGTGTCTCCATTTGTCTTGCTCTGACAGTTCATGATTTTAAGGCAACTCTAGATGTTGACTTTGCTTTGAAGAAAATAAAAGGTGGGGCCAGGGGTGGGGGATTTTGTTAGCACCCCCTGCTGGCACCTCTGTACATTTCTGAGATACAAACCCCAATTCTCTAGCCTAGAAGAGAACTGGAAATTCATGGATCGTGCTGGTTCAAAACAGCCGGGACCACTCAAACCCTCACAGTAAGTCAGTGAAAGAAGGGCACAGAAAACTCACCATAGTTATAACACATGGTAATATTTCAACGTGTACTCACAACCTGCCACATAGCCAAAATTCTCCTTATCGCTCCTTCACAGATATTTCAAAAACATCTTTGCAAGCTGGATTTCTAAAAGGCAAAGTGTCATTATGTGGAGCTGTGTATCTGTGTAACTTGGGGAGGGTTTTCCAGAGCCACTGGAAATCTAAGCACACATCTAGGCCTGGTTCCCGGACAGAGGTTAAGCTTAGTCCTGGACTACATTGAGTTGTGTATGGAGAACCTCCATTAAAAATTAAATTAGGCATAGTCTGTGTCTAATCTGTAGCACTTGAAACTGTACTTGAAATGGCCAGGCATCACCTGAAGCTCAACCTCAACAAGAGAGTTGCTTTTCATCCCACACAGAGCCCCCAACCACTCACTGCCACCATTGATTACAGTGCCTTCCTCCCACTCTACTAGGAACCTGGGGGTGGCCCTGGATGACCAGCAGGACTTCAAACAGCAAGTTGCAACATCACGGCCCTGCATGTTCCTTCTATATAACATCAGGAGGATTCGACCATACCTCACCACTACTCGTCCAGGCTAAGGTAATCTCCCGACTAGGTTACTACAACTCCCTACTTGCAAGTCTGCCAGCCTACGCCATCCAGCCACTGCAGCTCATCGGGCTGCGGCCCGACTCATCTTGAAGTTCTTGCATGTCACACCCCAGCTAAAGTTACTCCACTGCCTACCAGTTGCTGCCAGGATCAGATTCAAAGGCCTATGCTGCAGCCAACAAGATGGCCCCTCCCTACCTACAGGACATAATTCAACCCTACACACCACCTCGACCACTCTGCTCTGCCACCACAGCCAGCCGAGTGAATGTCCCAACTGAGGAGCTTCCGAGTGGTGGAATTACCTCCCCAACCCCATAAGAACTTCTCACTCGCTGCCCATTTTCCACCACAGTCTCAAGACTCATCTCTTCATGCTGAACCTTGGCTCCTTTGCGGGAGTCCCCTAATCTATTGTCACTTGTTTTTCCACATATCTTTTGCCCCTCCTATTTTTTACCTTAATCTGGGACTTTTGAATTTGTATTTGTCTCAGTTCTGTAGTTCCTGAATTTGTAGATGTCTCAGTATGGTAGTTAGACTTGGCCTATCTACCTTGTGTACTAGACTTATGTTCATGGCTTTACAACCGATCATATGTGATTTGTACCTTATCTGACCTGTTCGGTTGCATGTTCTATGACCTTGCTATACACTGTTTTGTATGCCTGCTAAATAAAATGCAGTGTAATGCAGTAGTGCTATAGACGCAATATATACTCCTATAATGTTCCTCTATTCTCTGACTCCTTTCTTGACAGAGCCAAAGTGGAAGATTCTAGCTGGACTGTCCACATTTTTGATCGGGTATCTCCAGCTCTGATTGGAGACTGTATGCGGAAAGATGAAACATGATGATCAATTTTTCAATGGAACTGTTTGATGGCTCTAAAATGTTGTCAGTCCAGGTTATGGACTGAAGTAGTGCTTTGTTTTGCATTGGTAAAACAATTACCACCCCTATTTCAATGAGTAAAGGACAAGCTTTCTTTGTTACAAAAAATGTGACCACCAGCTCAGCGAGAATCTTATATTTTAAGCACATTTTACAGTCAGTATTTTAGGAATCTTTGTGCTACAAGTAGAACTTATCTAAGAGAGAAATTGATTCATGATCATCAAAATGTCATAAGTGTCAGACATTACTGACCATGTCATAAAAGTGATGAAGACTGTGGGAGAGGCTGAAATTTGGGAATGTGAAGTGAGAACTGGAACCATCTGTGGAGATTTGTATTCATCCTGAGTTACATGGCTGCTATATGTAATTGTGATCTTGACATGTCAGCTGTTGGACCTACAGTGCTAATGGCACCCCAAAAATGAGTACCTTCTTAATATTACAATTGGTGTGCCTAGGCCCCTGACATCTTTATCAATGGAGTCCAGAGAGAGAGTGGGAGAGAGAGAGAGAGCAGAATCAGAAAAAAATTGCCAGCTGGATTGCCATGTAAATAGTTGTAAAGATAGGTAGAGTTGGGCTGATTGCCAAGGGCTCTACTAAAGGCTTCTAACATCTGTTTGAGGGTAGATTTCAGGTCTGCCTTGTAGAAAGAATAACAGTCATTCTTGGGGAGAGCTTTTTCTCACCCCTCACTACAGCTCATGGTGATGCATACAGTCAGTTTTACAGTGATTGGGAAACAAAAACCCAGGGGAATGTGCCCAAGAAGTGTTTTTGTGGGGACTCATTAATTAGACAGGAATGGTACATACAGAACGTTTCCATCCACATAAAAATAATGAAAGTAATACTTAAATAAATCAGAAAGGCACAAAACCTTTAATCACACTGAGTTACCCATTTGTGTGCAGTTGCAGCTACATTAAACTTTATAAGAATATTTATAACTTTATAAGCATTTTCCTGGGAATGCAAAGACTACCAAACCATCAAATTGCCTTTGGACAAATGATACACAGTAAGTGAGATTACTTGATCACATACTTGCTGTTATGTACATGCTTCGGTCACTTACAGTAAGGCTGAAATGTGCTAATTTGCATTATGCAGCAAAACACTTTGCAAATTTAACATTTGTAATGTAATGTTATCTACAAAGATAAATAAAAGAGCTTTCTTGATGACAGAGCGACAAGGGTAGGTCAGACAGCCAGGCACATCTCACAGTCAAAACAATGTGCAACTAACTTTACCTCACCTAGTTTTCAAAGGTAAGATATACCAATCAATTTCTCTGTTACATATACTTAAGTAGATTCTGGAGGGATTTGTAGGCAAAGCTATAGTACATGATATTAAATAGCTACAGTATAAGTGAGTTCACATCACATTCTAGTTTCTGGATGTTTGTATCCCCTTTGCTACCTGTAAATGTAGCATCATTAAAGCACATAATGCAACCATTACAGGAATCACATTGATATAGCTAACAGAGGAATCCACCCATTGTTGAATCAACTTTTTCCTGGTCAGGGTTGCAGGGAGATGGAGCCTATCCCAGCATGCATTGGGCAAGAGGCAGGAATACACTCTGGACAGGTTGCCACCTTATGTACACAGAAAGGCCCCAGGATTCAAACTGAGAAGGTCCATCCATAAAGCATGCTATTAAAATCTAATTATCTAATCTAATCTAATTTTACAGAACAAATTAATCAAATTTTACAGTGAACATATTTTATTGCTGTCTAAAATGACCTATTTATCTTCTTTTTTTTAAGTAGTGAAAAATTGGTTACTTTCTGAAAATAGAGGGATACTAATCCCTGAATGTGAATTTACACATTGGACATTTTGGTTATAAGTTTGATGCAGGGGAACTTCATTACACAGTCTACAAACTACAAGCCCAAAATTTAATCAGATGTGCACCACAAGCAAAATCTGTACTGATTCAACTGCTAGCCACACTCTCTAGAGGCCAAGAAAAAAGGGGGCTACTTAGCTAGAAACCATTTTTGTCAAAAAATAAATAGCATGCAATATTTTAGCAACGGGACAATATTGGGAGTTGTATGAGACACGCATGATATCTACATAGGTAATTTTTTGGTGAAAGCATATGCAAGTAATCTGTAGAATAAATGTTAGCTTTAGACTGTGTTCCCAGCGTTCAGGTGGCTTCTCCATATCGCGTAGAGCATTATCCATCAGTGCTTAAAGCAAAAGCAAACAAATAAATTAACACTATCTTCTCAGGATGGCCGAGGAGAGCAGGCGGTGAAATGCGACACCGTTACCTAAATTCGCACGCATCTGTCGGCGTCCTCGCACATTTCTGGCGAGGCCTGGAGCGTGCCCTTGAACGTGGCCCGGAGGACCACCTGTGTGAAAGGGGAGAAACTGAGTGTTATGTCTCTGCAACGGAATAATATAACGCGGAATCCAGCTCTGCAAATAGCTCACAGCGGAGATCATTTTCCGCAGAGGCGGCTGGACAAAGGTAAAATAAGAGCAGATGATATCATTCTCTCTGTGAGCTGGAATGTCCTCCGGGTGCATGGCTTACTCACTTGCTGAAACTCCCACACCGGCGGAAACTTTTTAGTGACAATGCTGAGAGGGGTGCCTTCTACTGCCCCTCTTAACCGCCCCATGTTGGCCCCTCTCACAGTGACAGGACATGTCATCATACTCCTGGATCACCCACTTTCTGGATGCAAACCACACCCATCATTCATCCAGCCAAGTCCACCCTATCTGAGATTCTTGGAAAGAACAGACTTAAGAGTGGTATGGACCCCTCGACTGCTCAAAAACATCAAAAACACAAAATTATGAGGTGGCTTGTCTGATTTACACTCCATAATGCATGTCCCCAGATTTGTATATATATGCTACATTTGCTACAATGCTATTGCTACATTTTTAGGGTCAAATCCCATAACCAAGACAATGATCACAGCTGCGTTTGGAGGTATTTAATTGTTATGGTAATTCTGCCTTAAATATTGCCCCTGACACTATTCAGGGGAGTGCCAAAATGATTTATTTACCTTCAAAGACAGTACAGAAAGGTATTAAAAGTTTTATTTTGTCAGTGGTTCTAGTTATCTTTATTCCATACTTTCCATCAACTGGTTCTCAGCATATGGGAACATTTTCTCTTTGCAGTTGTAAATCTGCCATGTCTGCTATAAAGTATTGCTGACCAGCAACAGATGGAACTATAGAAAGAGAAAAGATTGGAATCCAAATTTGACCACCTAAGAATTTTATGGCTGACACAAAGCACATCGTCAGTGCCTCCTCCACCATGCTCTCATTAATAGACAGACATGGGATGCCTGAAATAAATATGCTTGTGAGCCAAGAGACTCATACATTTCATATAGTTTCATTCAGTGGGTGTGTTGTCTCTGAGCATAGGTTAGTAATACCTGGGCTCATTCCTTAAGTCTTACCTATTAAGTCAGCGAACTCCACTATTCTCTGATTGTTGAGCCACGCTGGAGATGATTTTCTGTCATGTCAGACAATAAAGTTCTGATTCTGATTCTGATTGTTTTCTTATATATCATAACGGCTTCCTTGACTTTCATTGGCATTACTCTGGTCCTCATGATGACACTAATAAGGGACTCCAAAGGCAATCAATAGCCTAGAATCAAGACTAAACACTGATCGCTCTCCTATACCTGCACAAAGGAAACAATTGAACACATCTGACTAATCAGAAACATTTGAAGCCATTTGTCCCAAAAGTGGTGTCATTTACAAATGGTCTTTGTTTTGAGACTTATGGAACTGTATGTGGGCTTTCCTGAGAACATAATTATTAAATAGTAATTTGCCCATCGATGCTTACCAATATTTCCTTTCAAAATTATTTTCCTTATGAATAATTATAAATCCATTCCTGTTTCTGAGAATCCCTCAACTTTTGTCATTCTGACCATGCTGGACATATTATGTGGACTGCTCTGATTCTTGATCGTCCCATCACATGGCTGGCTATGTTACAGAAAGTTGTGCCCCATTGCTCTGCTGAGTTCATTTACCCCTCTTGATGACGTTGCACCTTACAGAGGGCAAAATGATAGGCCCACAGACATCACATGCAATGACTCCTTTTAAAAGTATTCCCCTATATTCTTGCAGTTGCGTACACACTGCATTTGGCAGGAAAGTATTACTATAAACTGTTGTGTATCATATATCCTGATGTATCCTCTTCACAGATATGCAGGTTCCTTTTTGTAAACCTTCTTGCCCCCATAATGGACATCAGATATGATACCTCAGAATGTTACTTTACAATCTCATTTTAGTCCTGTAACCTATGCAACACCTAACTTTGTGTGTTTTTTGTTCTGGACAAATTGATCTGTAATAGTTCTGTAAAAGATCTGTAAAAGATCCCACACAGCAAGTAAAAGTGACCCACTCAAAAACACAGCAAGAGGTCAAGAGCTCAATCCTTCACTGTTTAAAATGCCCCTGCCCCTGGAATATCCTACCAGATTATGAGGATGTCAATAGTGTCATAACTTTGCATTTCCTTCAAATCACCATAGGAAATTTGGCTTTCCTACATTGGTCAGTTCAAACAGTCATGGTTTACATTATTGCAGCAGTCTAGAGTGCAGTGGCTAAGGTAGGAGACTGGGACCTGGAACATTGGTGGTTCAAGCCTTGGTGTAGCCACGATAAGATCCACACAGATTTTGGGCCCTTGAGCGAGACCCGCAGCCCACATTGTTCCCCAGGCGCCACACAATGGCTGCCTGCTGCTCCTGAGTAACTAGGATGTGTCAAATGCAGAGGACAAATTACCTCACAGCGTTCAATAAAGTTTATCTTCTTCTCTTATTGATGTAGAAGCAAGCTCAATAATACTGTATAGGTGTCCTCTGGCCAATGGTTTCCTGTATGTAGAATTACAAAACATGGAAGGACTGGGTAGAGAATGTCTGGAGAAGTACAAGATATATAATTGTTAAAACACGCCAACGTGTTTTAACAATTATATATCTTGTACTTCTCCAGGCAGAGGATATGTAATCTCCTGCATACTTTAACAATTTGATGTGTTTTTGTTTCGATCTTTTGATTCAAAGCACTTTAATTTTTCCTTCATGTTTTCTTGGAACATTTGAGTAATTAAGTCAGTGCATGCCTTTCTTTTGTTTCCAGTTGATCCAGGACAGAGACTAATCGACAACAAACATGAATTTTCCTTCACCTGCTTTTTCTGCAAGTTTGGGCCTCTTATATTTGTTACAAACGAGTGAAAAAGAAATCCCCCATCATACAGCACTCTAAAATCCATGCATTGCTTTTAATCAGAGCATAAAGTTTGATTTGATCACCTGGTCACACTTTAAAAAAAGGTTAATAAATTTGCATTAACTAATGTAGTTGTTAACATGAATTAATTATGGACAAATATGTTAATTAAGAATGAACTTTTAATGATGTACAAATACATTAGCAGAGCTGTACAGATTAACTTCTCAGTGGTAGTTAGTTAACAACTAGGCCTACATTAGTTCATGCCAATTCATGGAATGTTATTGTAAAGTGTGACCGACCACCTTTTGATGTAGGTCTGGCCTATTCAACTAAGCATTAAGTCACAAGTGTATTTGCTTGCCATCAAATGTTTACTGCATATATATTTTTTCCAGGTAAGAACATTCATTGTATTCTGAAGATAATGTGGCTCAGAAATGAAAGGTCTACATGGAGATATGACCTGAATATTTTGGGATAGGCTAGAGTAGCTACAACTCACAATCTCCAGAAATATTTTCAATAAATAATTCGGCTTTATAACGAAACCTATTGCAACAACACAAACTTGCAGTTTCGTTGCATTTTTTCTTGTGTCAAGTAGGGTTTTCCGTTACAGGGAACCACACTGCCTCCTAAAGGATATACTGAAACCAATTTTCCTAGGCAGGAAGATATATCAATTGAAAGGAGTAAGGGAAAAATAATTTGGAGCGTTGATTGTTTTATTGGTGATACCGAGAGAGGGCCATTCACCATAAATGCCTTCGATGGTGCAACTCAATGTCAATTTGTGAAACATTATTACATTATCCAACTGTTGTAAATCACTTCAACAGGCAACACTGCCCATTGGTCCCTGGGTAATTCCAGTACTGATCAATTTTATTATGAACTTACATAAACAGTTTCTGGTCTTTTCCTTTTCATATTAATGCAATCTTATCTTCAAAAAGCTATAGCGCTACTGCCGAGGGAGAAGGCAAGGAAGCACCTGCTTCTAACAAGGAGGTGGAGAAACGGCTTTCATTTAAATTTAAAACCGAACTTCTCTTGTGGCTCCATAACGCGCACGAGGCTATACGTCGAGTTGCCTACCTTACACGCTCTGGTCCTATTGGTCTATTCTGTTTCGCACTGGGCTAGACGGTGAACTGCTGTGTGTCGGTGTGAGTTTGGGAGCGGAGGAATGAGAGAGCCATACAACGAGCAAGTTAACGAAAATACGTAGAAGATTATCAGCATCATAAATAGATAATTCACCAGGAGGGACTTTGTAATTAAAACTCTGCCTCACCAAAATATAGCTTGAATATATATTTTTTACAACATGCCATTGACCTAGTTTGATTTATTTATCGCGATGTTAGATTTTACACACGTTACACGTTTTAACGCACTCTTGAGAATTTATTAGAGTTGCATGCACTCAGTTGTACGTTTTATCAGAAGCCAAAAAACCGCAGCCAAGAGTAGACATGCTTCAGCGCCTGGGCGCAATGTGCAGATTCCATCTGAAGTTTCATATGATTGTTAATAAGATATGGTTTGGACTAAGAATAACGGCTATTATAGCAGTGACAACGGCGGTGGCAGAATCCATCAGAAAGGCGGGATTGGAACTTTTTTTTTCGGTAAGAAAATTGATGTGTGTAAAGTAGGGATGCCAGCCAGGCGTGGCTTGTATTTGAATATCCAATATGCGAATGCTTGGGGAGTATGTATATAAACGGCTCTTTCCATCTGATAAACAGACATTTCCACAGTGATGAATAGCAAGGGACGATCAATGAAAGAATTGACAAACACCCATTCTAGCACGGGCGAAGTACTGCACGGCGGATACGTCTCGAGCTGCAGCATCTGCATGGGTTTGCTTTATCTCTTTCGCAGTGGGCTAAACTTTTTTCTCAGAGTGGACTGAACTTTTAATTGGGCAAACAGACCTTCCTACTGTGCGCGATGGCAGAGGTCGGAGGCTTTCTTGGGGCGCTCGATTTGGATTTACAAGGGTTTCCTTCGCTGGGGAATATTCCTTTGCCGGAATCGCCTGTGGGCTTGAATGAGAGATTGGGACAGATTGAAGGGAGGTTACAGCGAGGCTCTCTAACGGATTTTGGCCACCTGAAAGGCATTTTGCGCCGACGGCAGCTGTACTGTCGGACGGGTTTCCACTTGGAGATATTTCCCAATGGAACTGTGCACGGGACCAGACAAGACCATAGTAGATTCGGTGAGTAGTCTAAATATATTCGATGCCTATTTAGTACTGTTCTGTGGTTCCCATAATGTGACCCGGTTGTGAGATGAAATTCATTATTTTAATAGGTCTTGTCAGTTATTTCCGTTATGTCAGTTATTGTTTTAAATGTAGGCCTATGTTATTTAACACGACTTTGTACATGAGTGACAAGGTTTGGCATACACACACTGACATTCTGCTAATGAATGTGGGGGGAGGGGAGATCTTCAAACTCGTTTAAATATTCCTGCTTTATTAGCCGATTCTTACCACCGACTGCTGTCTTCAGTGCCGTAGTCGCATTGACGTTTCCTGTAGGCTACTTTTCTTGGAACCCTTCTGTCAGCAGAACAGAAAGCGACGCAGGTGTTTTTCCTCAGAAAAAACAAGCGCGCTGCACTGGGCTGTTTCTTCTTATAAGCTTGTTCAAAGGATCCAACCGACACAGGCACATACACTACGAATTACGCTATTAGTATAAATCATCCCGAGGAGTGGTTACAATTAGAATGGTAAACAAATGAGGGCACGACACAGAAATGCGAAGTTTCATGTCCGCAGTGACCCTGCAGGTGTAGCCGTGCTTCACAGGGCGGAATAACTCTAAATTAAAGCATGGCCATTGAAGAATTCGAGAAAGTTTAATGCTTACGTCTTCAGCCAAAACAAGCGAATTAACAAGATTGGGTGGTCCGTATGTTTGGATTTTGTCATCACCAAAGCCCGACTGCAATGCATTTGTCAGTTTTGTTAGAAAGACACGAGGGCAGCCTGACTTTAATTAAGCTGATTTTCAAACACGTTTTTACTCAGCAAGCGCTGGAAACATTTTTCGTGTATCCTGTCGCACCATCGCTTTTGACGCGTGTGAACTGGTGTTAAGCAAAATACCACACAGCACGCAGCAGCAATTTTATTAATATATTCATACATATTCATAAAACATGAATCGCCTACGTTGCGTGTCATACTATTAGCCTGTCTATATTTCAGTATGAATATTTTACCTTGTACTTGCTTTTTATAGTAGCGAACGTAGAATATATGGGAAAATATAGTACGACAAAGTAGATTACTTAAAAAACATTTCAAATTTATGACTTCACCACATGAGTTACTATAGGTCTGTATACAGTTTCACAAACTGCTTAAACTAACCGTGTTATTGCTTCTGTTGCTTGAATTAAAAGTATAGTTTCCTATAATCCTCCCACCTGCCAAGGTTTTGTGACATTTCATTAGCAGAGCATGTTCATTCAAACCACAGCCAGCTTAAACTCCTACACAATGTCTATTCTCTTGTTGAGAGAGATGTCAGAACTGAAATGGGATGAATGAAGGAAGATAAAATAACTTGGCAGCTGGTTAGATTTGCTGTGGTATGACATTAAATAGACTTCCCCCATACTAACAAGGTGAAATAACATAATTAATATAATACACTGGCAGAATTGTCCATTGTATGTTTCAAGGAAATGATCTGTCCATGGTCCTGCGCTGGTTTGGTTATTGTCATTTGCACACATATCAATCATATCAATCATTGCTGTGTGCATTTCACTCACCAACTCTGATTTTGCACCTTGCAGTCATGGGGTAAGTACACTCAGTGACCACTTTATTGGGCATTTTAAGACTTATTTTTTAGACTTATTGGTCTTCTGCTGCTGTAGGCCATCCACTTCAAGGCTTGATGTGTTGTGTGCTCAGAGATGCTCTTCTGCATACCATTGTTGAAACATGTGGTCATTTGAATTAGGCTACCTTCCTGTCAGCTTGAACCAGACTGGCCATTCTCCTCTGACCTCTCTCATTAACAAGGTGCTTTTGTCCCACAGAACTGCCGCTCACTGGATGCTTTTTGTTTTTAACACAATTCTCCATAAACTCTAGAGACTGCAGTGTGTGAAAATCAGTTTCAGAGATACTGAAACCACACTGTATGGCATAATTAATTATTCTGGTCAAAATCATTTGGATGACATTTCTTCCCCATTCTGATGTTTGGTCTGAACAACAACTGAACCTCTTTACCATGTCTGCATGCTTTTATGCATTGAGTTGCTGCCACATGTTTGGCTGATAAAATATTTACATTAACAAGTTGGTGTACAGGTCTGCCTAATAAAGTGATCATGCAGAACCTACATTTGCACCAATCCACCTGATTTTAGATTGGCAAAAGTTGAACATGTACAGTAGTCTTGCTGCTTGTACAGAACAGTACAAATATAGAAACCATAGCTCATGGTTTGCATGCCTTGGTTTCTTATTGCTAGAGTCACATGAGGAACTATAGCAGTTACTGGGAGGTAGAATTGGCAGTGGTGTACACCAGATTATATCACAAAGGAATCATGGATTCCTGTTTCAGGAACATTGCACCCTAATAAGCATATTTTTTCAGCTTACATACACAGACCTGAATACATGAGCTCACATTATGGTCAAACGCAGCATAATGTTGGGTTGATTCATCATAATAATTTAAAAAGTGTGACTAGATCTGTGGTATGTTCAACCATGCTGCTTCAATCACTGAAAATCACTGATGACCCTTCTTAAATAATGCTTATACATATGGTAAAATTAAATACTGGAAAACCCTGAAAATGCAAACATTATGATAAAAGTGATCATTTAAACTCTTGGGTTCATTGAAGTATTGTTCATTTTTACTATCAAATAAACCCAATATTTATCGTTTTTAAGGACAAAAACAATTTTATGGTGGTTACTGAACGTAAGAAACTGTATTTGTTGTAAAAGTCATATGTGCCCGCCACATATGGTCTTCTGCACCCAGTCATGTTATGTCCACCTAACTTATAAGTTGTGTCATTTTGTTTCAGTCACACAAATCACGTGCATGTTAACAGTGTTTAGCCCTTGCTGTGAGCAGACAAAGCAGGGTTGGTTGTTTTACCGGAAAGTCACCAGTGTCTTTCCTGTTGGAGACTGACTGATGTTTTCTTTGTCTCAGGGATTTTGGAGTTCATCAGCCTGGCTGTTGGACTGGTCAGCATTCGTGGGGTGGATGCTGGGCTCTACCTGGGCATGAATGCGCGGGGCGAGCTCTATGGGTCGGTAAGTCAGAGCCACTTATGTACGTGCTTAAACATACTTTACTTTCTCTCTGGATTGAGGGTCACAGAAGGGTTTGCTGCTGATCTGTTCTGTATGCAGTGAGGGCCTGCAACAGGCCTGATACCACTTGGTGTTATTTTAGTGGTAGCGGTGTGGCTTTATGAACTAACACAATCACCAAAATAACCAATTTAAAATAAAAACTGGCCAGAAATATTTAACCTTATTCTCTGTAAAATGTAAAAAAGTACTGAAGAGACAAACTTAGATCCACACCTTCTCACTGACCTTGACCACTATGTCTTCTAGTTTGAATTTTGCCCATTGCAAAAATAAATATTTTATGTAATTTATATTACATGCATTCGTTTTCTGCAAAGTAGGTTTCACATGACTCCGTTCTCAGAAAAAACCTCAGGCCCAAAGTGGCTGTCCCCTCTCTGTTCAGTGGTAAGCCTCAGCATTTACAATTCTCGTACTCATAAAAATATTTACATATTTCCATGGCACGCAGAACTGTTTTATAACCAGTAGAGACATGGCGGAGCCAGAACAGTGCACTGCTCTTCTTACTACACCTGCACAACATGTAGAAAACAATGTAAACCAGAGATACTCAAATCTGGCACTCCAGGCCTGGGTTACTGCAGCTTTTCATTCTTCCCCTCTAATCAGGACTGATTCAAACTGGGCACACTTGGGAACTATCAAGTAGTAAAGAAAAACAGCAGTACTACTGTCCTTGAAGGCCCGATGTGAGTATCTCTGATCGAAACAAACTACGATATTATAGTTTTAAGAGTCAATAAAGAAAGAAACTTAACTCAAAATGTAGAACTAGCGACATCTTAGCGAGGTGTTGAATTAATTAACAGCGTATTTCATTACATTTTAACCATAAATTCACACACATCTTGCCGTATGTTTTGCATAGAGCATGATGCCCAGCCTCATCACTGTCCTCTGTCCATGACCAGGATTACACCATGAGTCTGGAAACATCCTGATATCAAATGTAGTCTTAAATGTATTCTTGGGCCACTGAAAAAACATGATGCATTCATGTGGTGCATAGTAATCAAAGCAACACTTGATGAAGTGGTACGAAGACCATATTACTACATTTCCTCTTAATAATCAAATACAAGCCATCTCAGCTGTCATAATAAAAACATTTTTTACCATGTTTCTTTCTGATACCTGATACATTTTCTTTTATATAAAATGAAAGAATTTAGAATTTACAGTAATTCTATTTATTCTAATTCAGCTCAGTCTTTTAAGGAACTTTGGCCTTTGATCACACACTGTTTCACTAGAGTATAAGAATGAGGTAACACATATAAATTCCTTCTTTATCCATCAACAAAGAACCAAAGAACTTTCAAATCAAAAGAGACAGACAATTCTTGAGCTACACAAATTAAGTAATAGGTAGGGGAGACCGGGAACAATTGTAACACGTTTTGCTCCAACATGTATAACTCAATGAGTGTTTATGCTAGAGCTGTCCAACAAAAAACTACCCACATTGTCTGCTAATTTAAACTCCATCTATCAAATCACAGAATGCATGGATTAATGTCAAATACAAGGAGTTCCACTGTTATAACCTACTCCACTACTGAGGCAAGTTGCAACACTAGCTGGGAGTGTGAGTGAGTGTGAGTGAATATGTCAGTTGAATACCCATGTACATACAAAAGTGGTTTAGTGTCTGAGACAGCCCTATCTGTTTTTCTTTTCCATTGCCTAGGCATGCTGATAAATAAATAAATGCCAAAAACAATTAGTTTCAATCAGAAACAACCATCCCTAACCCGAGAAGCCATGAAAAAGTCAGTTATGTTGGCATGTGGGTTTGAAGCTAATATATTTGAAGGCAAATATCGGTCTGAACAAAACTCCTCACATTACCACAACTCATCCCTGGTTTGTCAAATTAATGGTGTTACAACTAATCCATTGTTTAAACCATCCCCTACTACAAACAAATACATAAAGCACAGTTAGAGAAATAATCAAGTATCAAACATCTGTAATGGTTGCACACCAGGAATAGGACACAAGTGCACCTTGTCCCCAGGTAGAGGGGAGTTTATATGCATCGTGAGATTACTGACAATCCACCATAAGATGGCACCTCCATACTTTCCAGGCTCTTTGGAAGGGGTGCAGTGCCCTTACTGACTGCAGGCAACACATTAAAGCATCTAGACAATGCCAAACATTGGAAACGCAACGAGGATGCTATGCTCAGGTGAGATGGTGTGTTTGGCATCAAAAGGGGGAGAAGGAAAAGCATCTCAGATCTACCATTACATAAGGTGGTGCAGGTCGACTGGCGGCTGTTCTTAAGATCAATGCCTCCAGCAGAAGTACATTGTAGTGAAAAACCTGATTGCCAGGAGGCTGAGAGTTGGCCATTAATTGACCTTCCAACAAGACAATGACCCCAAACATAGCACAGAATCTATTCAGAAATGGTTCTGTGTAAACAAAATCAATGTTTGCAATGAACATCTTAGTGTACTTAATCCCTATCAAAAACCTGTGGCCTTAATTGAAGAGGGCAGTCTGTACAAGCCAAGGTTCTCAGTGATCTTGAATGGTTTTGCATGGAGGAAAAGTTCAATATCAATAGTAATTATAATAATTTATTGCATTTTTATAGAGCTTCTTGCCTAAACATTCACTAATATGTAGCTCCCAAATGGGTGGTGAACAGAAACTATTTTTGGGGCAGAGCACTGGCCACACAACAAGGTAGCCACCTGTGCACTGTTGCAGTAAGTCTTCTTAGCCCCAAGGAGTCTGCACAACTTGTTCCAAAAGCCTTAATTGGCAGCTGAAAAAACACTACAGACACTCCTACAGTATAATTTTCTGTGGCTGACAACACAAACAAGTTCATTAGTTAATTGTCACATTTAGGAATATTGGGTATTGTTCAATTAATATCAAATTTTTTTTCACAAAGATGTTTTAACCCCTTAAGTAGGACCCCCCTTTCTTGACACAAGCTTGAAAATTATTATACCCAAAATAAAATGGTTTCTATTCTTGACCCATTTTGACTACAGGCATAATCCTGGTCTCTTCTGAAAGGTAATCCTCTGTGGTTTGTTTTCCAAGAATTACTCTAAACATTACTAAAACAAAGTTACAGAAGTTAAAGACAGTGGAAGTGGAATTGTTCTGTTTTTGAATGCATACAGATTATTGTGGCTTTTTAGAATTAGAAACTCGTATGCATTTGGTTCGCTGGACCCCTCAGTTGTTTTGCCTCCCACATGTTACAAAATAAGGAACTGTTGTCGCTAAAGCAACGGCATCTTGAAATGGGTCATGCAGATAGAACCGTGAGTTTAAATGCTTTCAAACGGTATATCCTGCTACCATAGTGATTGAAAATTACACCGTGAAAAAAGGAATGAATGCAAAAAAAACACAGCCCTTAAAATAGGACAAGAGCAACAAATAACAACTATTCTGCAAAATATTTAAAGATTAAAAATTGGTTAATTTACACCAAATCTGTGGGAATCCCAGTCCTGCCTATTATTATACATATTGTGCCCGGTCTTGTGCAATGTCCTGTACCCATTCAGCAAATAATTATCTCTCTGCCAGCAAAAGGCTAGGACCAGTCAATCACAAAATTGTGTTAAATAACAGTGGACGCATGCTAAACACTGAAATAAACATGCCTGGGCTGAAGTTGATGGTTAGAATGTTCTGAGACTGCCACTGTGATTAGGTCACAGAGTTTTACAAATTATGCAGCAATGTTTAAGAGACATTTCACATTCAGTTACTCGTGCATTCATTTGAGTCTGAAGGCCCATGGTGGAATGCCAAGTTCGGAGTCCACGGCCTAGCCAAGCCAGGGTTCAGTAGTAGGTGAACAGTAAAAATGTGTACAGTTCCACTCTTCAACCACATCTTTGAGGTTTTCTAGTCGTTTAAATATTCAGAAAGGAGCTAGCCTGGCAGTAGCATCTGTACCAGAGCCATGCTGTGGCCTGGCTGGCTGGCGCAGGAAGTGCGAAGTGGTGCCAGTGTCCAGTGGCGCTTCCCACAGTCCCCGCTCCGCTCGTCCCACCCTTCCCAACACGTTCTCACCTGCTGAACCCGCTGCGGAGAGGCAGGCGGCGGTGCACAGAACCGCAGCAGCTGGAGGGTTCACTGCGGTCACCGCGTCACGGAGGGGGAAGCAGATTCGCAAAGCGGGCGGAAAGGTTAACAGAGCTGGGGAGTGATTTTTCTTGTCCTGCAGCCAAAATCCTGCTGTAATTGCTCCCCCCCCACCTCTTCGTGATGTTCCCTCTAGCTCCTGCCAGCCTCGAATACTTTCCACTCTTCCTCCTCTCCGCTAACATTCGTCTGCACCACCAACCGTGAGACTCGCTCCCCCATCTATTCCCATTTTCTGTCTGCGCCAATGAAAAAGGCGAATATTTATTTTCTCCTTGATCTCATTGGTCCATAAAATGGGGATTATTGGGATGGGAAGCATTCCCATAACCGTGACAACTTCCTCTCGCCCAGAATCACATCCATTCATCACCACATACAGTACCCACCATGCCAAGGGAACATATCTGAGTGTGTATCTGAGCACACAGAGACAGACCCCAGCCATTATGAGCCTTTCTTCTATCTTGTGCCTGTGTTAGGCACCGGTTCGCATTTAGTGAACTAGAGCTGGAATGTTTGGCACGCTAACATTGCCTGACGCTTGCATACCTGGCCTGAGCACCACATTTCTCTTTCTCTCTCTCTCTGCAGAAGAAGCTGACAGCAGAGTGCGTGTTCCGGGAGCAGTTTGAGGAGAACTGGTACAACACCTATGCCTCCACGCTCTACAAACACTCAGACACGGGACGGTTTTACTACGTGGCCCTCAACAAGGACGGCTCCCCCAGGGAAGGGGGCAGGACTAAAAAGCACCAGAAGCTCACCCACTTCCTGCCAAGGCCTGTAGAGTTTGAGAAGATCCCACAGGCTTACAGGGACCTGTTTCAGTACAGGTGACCAGGTGCCTCTCAGTTAACTGGGCTAGAGATTCGGTTTTGGGGCGCGGGGGAGGGGAGGAGGAGTGTGGATGCACGAGGCAGGAAGGGCGACACGACTCCCCTCCTCACACAGTTGTGTTTGTGTTCTTCTCCTAGTCGAGAGGATGAGCCCTCTCCTGTGGTTACCGATATAAACAGTACGTGTGTGTTCCCCAATGCGTCTGCTTCCTTTCCTTAATGTGCTCAGAGCCACGGGACAGCGGGACACATTTTTCTTCTCAGCTTACTGATGCAAATCGATGTCCTACTGTGCTGAGAGGCACTGCCAAGAGAGCCCTGCGACTGCTGAATGTTATTCACCGCGTCGTTACCTGAACCACACTGTGTTACCTGGGACACGACACCATCCCGTGAAGCTCCCGTAAAATAAAACGAAACATTTGAAAACGGGAGCCCACAGCAGTTCATTTTTGCTCACTCAGCATGGATTTGCTCTCACTGAGGCTGTTCTTAAGATCTAGTGCACTTTGCAGCAGTAGACACTGTCTAAATTCACAGGGAATGAGGCTGTTTGGTGGACTGTGAGACCAGTGGTACCAGATGCCTCCTACCAAGGGGCATGGCCCTTTACAAAGCAAGGGTAAGCAATAGTACGTACTTACAGGGGACTTGAGACTGTTTGGACTGACCAGTGGGAGTTGGGGATTGGATCAGAGCTTACTACACACCAGGATGTGCCTTTGGAGTTCTCAACCTTACTCACGTTCTAGACACCCCAATGCCACACAGAATATTGCTCAAGTGTTTAGATAACATTTTACGAACATCTGACCCAATGAGCTTTGTCAACTGTATAGCCCAATTTAGATGTGGGTAGAGCCAGCAAGCAAAAAAACCTGGGAGAAGGGCAGAAGGAAAGAGTCACCAGAGCTGTTTGCTAGTGAAGGAAAGTCATGCTTTCAACCACAGGCAAAATCCATTAATCTCTGGGGTCAGGTGGGAATGGCCCTGCTCTCACTGATGAAAGGACTACCAACTGACAAACCCAGTGAAACAAATAGGGGAAATGGAAGACAGGAGAAAAAGCTTGGATTGTATTCTCAAAAAAAGAAAGAAAGAAAATCAATGGGAGTGCCAAGAGAGATGAGGGAAATTAATAAAAAAGATACTCACCTGGCTCCTTCTCAAAGCTTTGGACCACAGAAGAATGACGAGGCTAATCTCTTTCTCTGAGACCGTTTAAGATGGATGAGCACTTAACACCACTCCCAGAATCATCTTTCCTCTTCTCTCTGAAGTTACTGTAGTCTGCTCATCACAATGAAAATTAATGGCTTACATACTATGTGGCTTACCCAAAAAAAAAATGAAAGACCAAAAAAACCTAACAATAAAAGCTGCTGCAAATAAGCTTGGGATTATGCAACCTTTCTGCCAGAGCTGTGGTGCTGCCACAGTGGTTGTTGTGTTGTGCTGGCTTTTTGAACCGCGAGTGACTTGTAATGTTCAAGATGTCAGGAACATTATTAACACATACGCAATGATGGTGTAAATATGGACAAAACCTATTTATAAGATGTACAATATATTTATTTTCTATATATAAATATATTTATTTATTGCAAAGACTTTATTTTGTAATGAACTTGAAAAGTTAACAGAACTGTAGTTTCCTACTGAAATTGTAAAGAAGAAAAACATACATAAAAATGAACTGAACGAATACGACAATAAAATTGTCCTGCTTTTTGAATGTTCATTTTGAGTGACTGTTTTTGCTTGGGGAAAGACCCTCTGTACCAATTAAAATCTGCTTGTGAGAAATCCAAAAGCTGATCGAGTTGTCCAAATGCATTTCTCTCAGCTAACAATGCTATGAAATGGAGGTCGGCCACTCTTACGGTCAGACTGCCTGTGTATGGGGGCCATATCTTTGTCTGTACTTAACTTGTAAAGGGCCTTCAACAGGTCATTGGTAATATAAATCAAAACCATAAAGCTTTTTATGTACATTTAAGGACAGCCTATTCCACTTTAATCACACAAACATGGACTTTCCACGAAAAGACAACTATGCATTGTCCTTTCATGTAAGGCAGAATTTGGCCCAACACTAGGGTTTTCAAATACGACCTGTATCCACGTAACTCTTCCAGAACCAGTTCTAATGGCGTTTACTGTTTAAAGTTATTTAACCTGAGTCTACATTTCCATACTTAAGGATGAAAGCCCATCTGAGAATTTTTTTTTCTTTAACCTTTCTCTTTGAATTAGCATTCCAGTGGAATGCTGCACAGCACTTTCAAAGCGCTCAGCCTCTCTCCAGAGATCTCCGCACTCTGATGATGTAAAGAAAGTGCTCTTGGCCCAGGGCACCTGCAGGAGTGCTCCCTTTCCAGTTTGCAGACATATAAATCAAAACTGCTGGCTCACGCAAAGCGATAAAAGAGTGACGGACAGTAAGGGACAGACTGGTGGTGAAGCGCTATGAATCATAGTTCAACCCCATTCCCAGGCTTTTGTTCTCTCAAATAATGATTTGGCAAACTGCTGGACGGTCAATTTTCCAACTCAACTACAGGCGAGGGTAAATATCCCCCTTCAGTGCCCCCAACTGCCATTCATCCCAGTAATGGCATATTTATGAAATTATGTGTTTTATTTTAGCTAACCCCACAATCCATAAATAATTTCAATATTTGATATTACAGCAAAACAAATAAAACTCACCCAGACAGCCTCTGAATGTTGTAGAGTTCACAAACTTGTGAATGGCTGTTGAATTGCAACCCCCACCCCTCTCTTCCACATGCATACACAAGCTGCTCTCAGATCAGTGGTGCAGGGCGTGGGGGTGTGGGTGTAAGCCGGTACTACTCACTTTAAGTAGTTAACGCAGTACAAATCAGAGCCTAAAGCAAGGATGGGATCAACATTTCAACATCTGCAATAGTTGTAATGTTTCCTCTGCTGGACGATTTTCTGCAAGCTGCAAACGTAGGCTCCCAGGAGAGGGAAATGGAAAAGAATAAGGCAAGGGGAAAGAAATTCCTGGCAACCACAGAAACGAAAACAATATTGGGTAGAGAAAAAAAAAACTGCACATGAAAGATCAGGGGAGGGGAGTGGCCGGGGGGGGGGGGGGGGGGGGGAGAGTGGGGATGAGATAGTCTTGTGGTGTGAAAATTGAGAAGGATCCAGAGAAGACATCTGAGCATTGCGTTCTATTGCCAACAAAGTGTTTCACAAACAAAGAACTTAAATCTGAAAGATATCGGTAATTGTATAGTGCAACAATTCATTATGCGCCTGATAGATGAAGAGAAAGCTACTAGCTTGAGTCGGACAAGGCCAGACTCAAGATGATCTCAAAAGGTTGATGAACTACTGAGCAACAGCTGTCATGACACCCCCCCCCCCCCCTCCAAAAAAAGGAACGCTACATGTAAGAAGAAATGAGTCACATTGTTGAATTCCATGGTAACAAAGTCATGCCTTCACCTGCAGCTGTGCACCAGCTAGTCTCAAGGTTTTGCCCACTATATTTCATACCAAGACAGAAAGAACAGAAACCGTAACAAATAATGAGCAAGGTAGGGGCACTTATGCGAATTAGGATAACTTGATAATATTCACCGCTTTCTTAGACACTGACCATGTGGACTGTTAGAAGCACTCAACACTTCTTTCAGCTTTTGTCCCCAGCACACCCCAGCAAGTCCTATAACAACATTTCTATAATGTAATTTTCACTTTTAGAGACTTTCTGGAGGCTCGGTGTACTGGCTTTTCCTCACATTCAGGCTTCCCAATTTTTTCTGGGGTTCATGGAGTGTATTCGGGAGAACACTTTTCAGGAAGTAAACTATACTGTTTTTCGGAGGTGCCATATAGAGGAAGAGACACAATCATCTTTGGGTCCTAGTGCAATAATCTGAGAGGATTAAAGGGCCAAGGGCTTTTTCTTACAAGGGTAGTCTTACCACACTTCCGTAGTACTGTTGGAATAGTATGGAGGATATTTTGGACAGTCCGTACTATATGTGGACCATACATATTTTTAGGACACAGTAGTTAGGAAGCCACAAACACGCAAAAACCATGGCAGTACATAGACTCAAATTTTAAGTGACAAACTTCATAGAAACTTTGGCTACTTAACTTTCTCATCCAGCGTACTCAATAGTGTGGCTGTTTCGGACATGGCCAAGAAAGGGAAAAACTAAGCAATTGGAATGTACCCCAGTTTAATTTTACAACAGTTAAAGAAAGTTATTTTTAACTCCTTGCTTTCCGAGTCCTTTCATTGCTACAATCGGAGGACACAAGAAAGGACGCTAGCACAAAGGAATGAAGGAAACATGTATCAAGCAAATGGAATGTCCTTACACTTTCAAGACACTAGAACACTAGACACGTCAATTAGACATGGTAGATGGGGATACATGGATCCACAGGTCGACCTTGTATACTTGACACGCATTCCAAAAGAATACGCTAGAAGGGTGCACACTCATTTAACAGCTTAAGAATCCTTCAAGGAGCAACTAATGGGTTGGAATATCCTTAAAGATGGTGGACCTTGATCAATTTCCAGGTCAGTCGAGGACTGAGGAGAGAAGGATGGATAAAATTAGTGACTGGGAACGAGCCCTTTTATCACACTTGCACACTTGGCATGCGCATTCTGATGAGAAAGGCGTGTTCCATTTCTTGGATAATCAAGTGTGCAGGGTGCTTGATGTGTACTTTATCCAGACTTATGCTAAGAGGCATTTAGTGAAGAACAAAGACCCGCAATGCACGTTGGAGATGTTTATTGTTGTTGCCAGCTTATATTTACTGGAGAAAAATGCCAATGTAAGGAAGTGGTATTACTAAAAGTGACTAATGCTAGCAAGCTTGGTAAGTTTGTCTGTGGTTAAAAGGCCCACATCAGGTTTTGCATAGCTATTATCAGCCACTAATAGCAGTGTAACTAGAATAAATAATTTTAAATGGGGACCAAGGAACAAAAAGCGTGGCCCACTGGTTTAAAAAATCCCAGCCCTGAAATCTGGTCATAGATGTTCAAATTAATTCCCAAAACCGAAATCAGAAAATGTGATGAACTGCGTTAAAAAAAGGTGTAAGCATCATTGAAAATGAATTGCATGAGATCATGCGTATTCCAAGACGTAGGACCAAGACAGCTCTGAGTAATGGATACCGGCGAGTCTGAACAATACTGACTAAGCCTTGGGAGATGTCTGAAAAGGCCTTCTAACAAATGTAAAAACCACTTCAGAAATACGAGAAAACCAGCCTTTTGGTCACTTTATTAAATGTAATATTAAATACGTATCTAGTAAATAGCAGATCAGATTAATGGCAAAACAAGGAAGTGTATTTGCTAACATTGGTAACATTCTTGGGAAGGATAAAAGTTCCTCTACATTTCTTAATTACACCTTGTGCAATCTGGGGGGTGCACACCCTCCCAGTCTCCGATAAGTGAGGTCATTCCTCAACACCACACATCTACGCTTGTTTAGCACTGGTAAGCGAAAATGTGCAGAGAAAAACAAAAATAAAACACAACACAAGTGGAACAAAAGATTAACAAAAAAATTTAAAAATAACAGGATAACATTAACAGTACCCACAGTACTATGACTAGGCACACTTTACAACAAGAACTGGAAGTTACAAAAGTCCAGATAAATCCAGCAAGCAGTTTGAACGACACGGGCATTCCATATCATGATTAAGCAACAACTAGCATAACTGCCTCAAAGCATAATACAAAAGAATAAAAGATGGTATCCAACACTTTTTTTAATTATAATTTTACAAGATGCTCATAAACTTCTTATAAGGCCATAATTTACGCAACTAATTATTTTATTTTCAGGTATTGGTATCAGGTATATCCTGGAGAACCAGTTATCATAAAATTGCCGGTTATAAACTGATTAAGGACTTCATTAAGGGGAGAGGGTTGTTGCTTTAAGGAGGCAAGATAGTCAAATCAGAATAAACAAGCAATACTGTGGTCCCACTTAAGTGTAGTTAGGCTTTTATATTATACTTTTATATACGGTATAAAAACAACAAAAACAATTTATTCAACAGCCCTCCTTAAAAGGGAATTTTTATGTAAAGAATGATGCAATGCTTAAAAGCATTTGGGGAGAAATTGTTTTGTTATGTTTTTTAGCATTTTGAAAATACCTTGAAAAATGGGAATAAAATGAAGAACATTAAGGCTATATATACAACAACTTCAAATAAAATTGCAAGACCCCTTAGCACCATCCTCTGATGTTCTTGAATACTTCTCTTGGTGGGGGAAGCCGCAAAGAGGTGCTAAAAGTGGATTGAATCGCTCTGCCAGTCCAGAACCCAGATCCTTGAGCGGGTGTGTCAGACACGTCAGTTGCCCTTGGAGGACCCCGGGTTTTTGCCCAGCTGCATGTTTTGCGAGGCCACACCGGGCAACATCTGGGACATCTGCCCACCAAACTGGTACATTCCCAACAAGTCTATCTGGGGTCCCATCATGCCATTCTGCAGGGCCAGTTGGTTCAGGAGGTTGGCCCGGTTGGCCATGGCAATCTGCTGCTCCTGGACCTTCCTGTTGGTGATCACCTTCTGGACGTACATCATCAGCTGAAGGGACAGGAGGACAGGGTGTGAGAGGGACAGAGGCTGAGACAGAGAGAGACAGAGAGAGAGACAGAGAGAGGGACAGAGGCTGAGACAGAGAGAGACAGAGGCTGAGACAGAGAGAGACAGAGGCTGAGCCAGAGAGAGACAGAGGCTGAGACAGAGAGAGACAGTGGCTGAGACAGAGAGAGACAGTGGCTGAGACAGAGAGAGACAGTGGCTGAGACAGAGAGAGAGACAGAGGCTGAGACAGAGAGAGAGACAGAGGCTGAGACAGAGAGAGAGACAGAGGCTGAGACAGAGAGAGAGACAGAGGCTGAGACAGAGAGAGGGACAGAGGTTGAGACAGAGAGAGAGACAGAGGCTGAGACAGAGAGAGAGACAGAGGCTGAGACAGAGAGAGAGACAGAGGCTGAGACAGAGAGAGAGACAGAGGCTGAGACAGAGAGAGGGACAGAGGCTGAGACAGAGAGAGAGACAGGGGCTAAGACAGAGAGAGAGACAGAGGCAGAGACAGAGAGAGACAGAGGCTGAGACAGAGAGAGGGACAGAGGTTGAGACAGAGAGAGAAAGACAGAGGCTGAGACAGAGAGAGAGACAGAGGCTGAGACAGCGAGAGAGAGGGACAGAGGCTGAGACAGAGAGAGAGACAGAGGCTGAGACAGAGAGAGACAGAGGCTGAGACAGAGAGAGACAGAGGCTGAGACAGAGAGAGACAGAGGCGGAGACAGAGAGGGATAGAGAGACAGGCTGAGACAGAGAGAGAGACAGAGGCTGAGACAGAGAGAGAGACAGAGGCTGAGACAGAGACAGAGAGAGAGACAGAGGCTGAGACAGAGACAGAGAGAGACAGAGGCTGAGACAGAGAGAGACAGAGGCGGAGACAGAGAGGGACAGAGGCTGAGACCGAGACAGAGAGGGACAGAGGCTGAGACAGAGAGAGACAGAGGCTGAGACAGAGAGAGACAGAGGCTGAGACAGAGAGAGACAGAGGCTGAGACAGAGAGAGACAGAGGCTGAGACAGAGCGAGAGGGGCAGAGGCTGAGACAGAGAGAGAGGGGTTCGAGCCGATGTGATCCTCAGGGCTTACCGTCTGCTGCTTGTTGAGTACGTCGCGGTACATGGCCTCCCTCCGCTTCATCTCCAGCTCCACGGTGGACTGCCGGCCCAAGGCCATGGACTGCACCTGCACCTCCGTCAGGCTTGGGTTCTCCTTCCACTGCAAGATGGTGCACACCAGTTACATTCTGCCATCTTTCCACTCACACTACTGATGGTTATGTGTACCACACCAGCAATGTCGTACCACTGGTATGATCTCATCAAACCATCATCGTTGACCTCTGCCAAACGCAGTTCTAGGTCAACATTCATCCAACACCTGCCCTGGTCACTTCTAATTTTCACTCTCCTGCTTTCACCTGGCCTGCACAAACCTCTCACCCTTCACTAGAGTCGAGTGTCTGCCCCCCATCAGCCCTATCGCTCAATCTGTGCGTCTCCCTTCATCAGTGCCGTGCTCTGCTTTTCCCCCCCGGCCCCTTTGGACCTCAGTCCACACTTGCGTCTGCCTCTCAAGACCAAGGCCACAGTAACACTCTCTCTGTCACTCACCACTCGTGAGATGGTGTCCTCCAGGGACTCTCTTGGGATAGTCTGCAGGGCAGATGAGGCTTCCAGCACCTTCTGCCGGCCTTGGTTTAGCAGGTCCTGTCATGCAGAATTGGAAATGGGAAAGAAAAGTTGTGAATTTGTGAAATGTATACCATCAAATTATCAGGAGCCTTGGTAACCTGAGAAGAAAATGCATGTATGTAAGGACTGACTTAAAATTCATCTACAAGAAGCTCAATCAGAGATCAACAAGAAATTGGGAAACCAAACAGGATCCAAGGACAACCTCAGTATAAAGTCCAATCAAAGTCCAGATATTTCACCATATCAGAAGCCAAAACTACTTCTATGACGGAACCAATCTCATCTCATTCCATTTAAT
This sequence comes from Conger conger, assembly GCF_963514075.1. NCBI lineage: Eukaryota > Metazoa > Chordata > Actinopteri > Anguilliformes > Congridae > Conger > Conger conger. The sequence continues at coordinate 22,826,431 of NC_083762.1, read as the reverse complement.
AATAACAAACAAACATGACTGCAGTTCACCAATACACTAAATATGAATAAATCTATGAGCAGATACATAAACGTGTACATATTTATACATGCATGTGCCTGTGGGCACCCAAGTATTTATGGCTGTATGTGCGTTTTAAAATGTAAGTATAGAAGTGCCAACTGCCAATTGAGGAACAAATGGTCCGGCCACAGACGCATGTCGGGATTAGCCATGGAGCTTTGGAATGCAGGGGTATGAACCACGGTGCTTATTGCTTACCTCCAGCTGCTGGTTACTCATGGCGGCCAGGGCGGCTACATTGAAGGACATGTAGTTGGCGGCGCCCATTCCCATATGACCGTAGGCTGACTGGTTCGCCCTCAAAGACAGGCCCTGGAATACAAAGGTAGGCCCTCCGTTATGATGAGGAGGAGGTGAACAATCTCACAAGACCACTCCAACCAGGCATCGTCTCATCCAGTGAACATTCCTAACACCTGCATTTACATTTTCCAGTTTTAAACACAAGTTATTTATAGGCACATCTCTCACATCTAGACGAGGAATCCTAGGATTAATTGCACCTCCTAACGATACAATGCAGAGGAAACTAAACGACTCCTTTACCTCAACTCAGTGTATAATATGTTATGTTCAGTACGCTGGGACTGAAAGCACGATGCGGTATCAGAATTTCACTTATGGCAACACAAGCCCACAGCCGTCTGGCAAACTGGCCGTAACGCTCCTCCCACGGTTTCATCTGTTTACCTTCAGTAAACACAAAACGTTCTCCTGTAAAGGTCACCGAGACAGTTGTGCTTGCTCGCAACGTAGACTGGACCACATGCAGTGCTGCTCCCTGAAGTGAAGCCTTCCTCTGTGTGTGCATGCATGTTAGCAGGTTATTACTTTGCACCAGCAGTGTCTCTCGGCCAAAAGAAGGTGTGCAGTGTAATTAGCGGAATAAGTCCGTATGACTTTAGTCATCAAATTTTTAGTGTAGACTAGTTCATGAATAACTAAAGTTGAAAGCAGTATTTTAGGTTACGTGAACTGCATGGCTCAAGTTCTCCTGTGGAGTTTTATTTATCTGTAGCTCCACTGTTAGTCTTGCTAACCTTTAACAATTTTATACTCAACTATTAGTCTTTTTTAGTATAAAAATAAGTTTCAGGCAATTAACTGAAATGGCAAGCCCAGCAAAATTCTGGCCCTGTGGATCCAAGGGCAAGGCGGCTGTTCGCACCCTGTGCAGTGTCAGCCAAATTGTCTGCTTGCAACTGAAATTGCTTTTCATGATTGCTTTGTTAGTTTTTTTTTCATGATTTAGATGGAGGAGAAGGGGTATTTCGTACCATTTCTTCTCCTTTAACTCCATTTGATACTGAACACGTAAAAAAACCTCAAAAGCTTACAAAGTTATGAAAAGAAACAGGATGGTGGAGTAGCTAGTCAAGGCTAGGCTAGGCTACCATCTGTGTTGATCAGCCAGAATGTCTTTTTTTTTTTGTGAAACCTGGCTGGACAAAACCAAGTTGTTTTGTTTTCAAACTTCCTATATTGAAATCAGAAATTCATCTGGTCTGGAGTTTGATAGGTTTTCTGCAACCAATTTCCTTCCTAAAATTTTACGGGATAAAAACGTCCAAGTAGCTCCCAAAAACATGCAATTTCCATCTGAGCACTTTATTTCTTGTGATGAAACAGTAGCCTGACCTACTTCAACACCCTTCTGATCCATTTTTCCCAGTAACATAATATCAATAAGCACACATTATATTGAGAAATCATTTCCACTCTTTGTGGAGATACTGCTCGAAGTACAATGGGAAAACAGTGGTGTGGACTGTTATGACTACTCTCACTAATAAATGATACTCATTAAAGAAACAAAAAAATATTTTTTATTTTTTGGTTGAAGCTTGAAGCAAGCCAAAGTTCTCACTACCCCTCCAGATTGAGACTTTATAGTAGGGCTGCATATGGGGCCAGGACACGGAGGGGAAAAAAAGAAAGAAAAAAGTGGCAAGGGTAGAAAGAAGCCATTGTAAAACCGAAATATTGTTGCTCCGCAATAAAGGAATTCTGTTCCCTTTCAAACGGAAGAAAGAGGAGGAAAAAGGAGCTTAAGATCAGAAGAGGGGCCCGAGAGCAGAACAAGAGGTTGGAAAAATAATAATCATTAAAGTGAATTACAACAGCGAGCAGACTCTAGGATTACACCGCCTCTGTGGACCGTGGAGCCCGGGTCCCACGCTGCAACCAGTAATTCCCCTCCAAATAAACTCCATTAATTAGCCGATGACATGTTGGGCTTGGGGGGCAGGACCCATAGCCTGTCCACCCCACCCGAGTAATCTGGACACAAAAGTAGGAATCCTGAGTGTGGTTCACAGGGGTCCAGTGTGTAAAAGGGGGTGAGCCCAGCGCCTTGCCTCGCCCCGTCTACCCTGCCCGCCCACTCTTTCTGCTCCAAACCTTCATGCAGCCGAAACTGACAGAAATAAAATCACACTTTTAATCGCCAGCGTTCCTCTGGGGAGATGAGTTCATAAGCTGAAAAGCAGCCGTTTCATTCCATGCAGTTGGGCCATGAATAAAGGGCTCCAACAAGGAGCTCTTGACAAAGTCCTGGCAGGAGATTTTGGTACCGATTTACCAAGTTTTGAAAAATTGATGGAGCTTTCCGCTCACAGAACCTTCTGGCTATGCACAAGACGAGTTTATTTCTGAAATAAATAGTTTATTCATGAAACGAACATAAATTTCTACAAGGCTAATGGTAACGGACAATTTGTTTAAGAGTGGATGACTGACATCTATAAGCATGGCTTTCCATCTAAAGCCAAAACTGTACAGGAATGACTACTAGCATCCAGACAGTTGGCAGGAAAACCCGCCTAGTCTGCCATGCAAGTTGGGTTCTACATGCAAAATCTTGGTTGCCTGTTGGCAAACCTGTTTTAACAGCTAAGCCAATGAGAGAGCACAACAGAATTGTGTAGCATGAGCCTTTATGCCAGGTTAACAGTGCAGCAGTAAAGGTAAGGGCACCACTTTCAGAAATTTAAAGCAAAGCAGGCAACTGTGATCTATCACGAAATTCAAAAGTAGCGGCGAATTTGCAAGGATTATAAATGGACACCCAACTATAAACAGACATACGGGTGGCCTAGTATTAAGGTTTCATAGGCCTCCATTTGCACAAAAAGAACTGAGCAGTCTAGTTAATTTACTAGTGCACTAAAATGATGTGCTGTCTATTTAAAAGCATGTGACTTTTAGACAGGCTATTAAATTCCTTTATGGCCAGGGTTCAGGGGAATTGCATTCTTATTTCTGAATATTTAGATTTGTAATTTGAAAAATGTCCTTTCCACCACATTCTGCATCCCCTGTGATGTGCAGGGAGGTCTAACTCCACTGCCAGTGGAAGTCAGAGCCACGCCCGTGCAGGTCTAATTATACCCATTATGAAGTGCAGAGGTGAACGCGGGGAGTCAAAGCTGGCTGACCCAACACAGCACCACTGCATTCCAACTGAACTATCTGTAAACAGGGCTGCAAAAATATGGCATCACGCTGAATGTTGCCTACACCCTGGACTCCTTTCACCTTTTTGTTGATGCCAACCCTGTATAATTTATTGCTGAAGGAATAAACTTACTCACGCAGTTACACGGCATGCCGAAAACAGTATTTCGTGTATTGGATGACGAGAGAAAACCAGCCAACCATGAAATTATATAAGCCAGACTGATTTGTGCCCTACTGTGGAAGAATGCCGGGATAATGACGGAGGAAGCCTGATTCAAACTGTACAGTGGAAGAGAGGTATAGGTGAGCCAGAATGGTCCTGGCTGTACTGAGAAAAGAGGAATAAATGAGCCAGGCTGGTTCTGACTCTACTGCGGGTAAGGGGCCAGTCTCAGCAACTAGAGTGCTCGCAACAACCGCTGATACACAGACGTTCGGAGCGCCAGGGCGCGTATTGCCGACGACCCGGAGGTAACCAACCTTCTTCTCCGCCTCGTACTCGGCCCAGGCGGCCTTGCGATCCTCTTCGCTCAGGGCCTCCTCCTCTTTGTGGTCCAGGAGGGAGTCGTGCTCATGATACCCCACGATGTGCCCCTTCAAGCTCTGCAGCATCTCTGCCAGGAAGGGGTCCTGCAGGAGGGGAGAACGGGGGGAAACAGGTTACCATGCGCCTTTTTCACAGCTCACACACGGCATGAGGACCTACAAGAAAGGCCCCATTCCTGAACGACACCAGCCAATTATGCAGACAACAGGCAGCACCAGCTCAGCCTTAACCCCACACGGACTAATTGGGTGAACACGATTCTGTCAGCAGATCTCAGGAATAACTTCTACCCCAAGACCTTAGCAACGGAACAACTGGTATAAGGTATGCTATGACAGCACTTAAAGGCCACCCCCCCCCCCCCCCCCCCCTCCCGAAACGAACCCCAGAGAGTAGAGACCGAAACCCTAACCCTAGCCGTTGTTTGTTTAAACTAATCAAAAACAAAAAAGTGCAAAAATAAATTCCCTTAATCCCATCAGAAAATGAGTAATAGCAAAGCAGCAGCTGGTTTGTGCTGGAAAAGGCCAATCGTTACCCAAGCGCCATCCCAGTGCCCGAGAGTGGACATGTATGTTTCAGAGGGATCTGGGGAGGGGGGTTTCAGAGACCTTCACGCAACTCCGGTTTCCATGACAACACTGTTATGGAAAACAATACCTGGATAAAACACAATTCTCGGCCGGCCCCGGCCACACAAACGTGGTTCAAATTACTCTCCGCGGCATATGTTTGCTTTTCTTTGTCTTGCCTTGCCTTTACATTAAATGGACCTCCGCAATCTGGAAACGACACCAGCGCGCAACGTTGTTCTCCGCATTCTTCAGGGCCTCGGCCTCAAGCCCGTTTGATCTCCCTCTCTGATTGAGGAGTGACAATGATTTCATGGGCAAAAACAAAATTAATCATTAATGTTGTCAAAAGTAAAAAATGGGGGGGAAAGAAATCCAGGATAGAAAATTAAGGATTGATTACAAAAGTTGCCTCGCACCAGGCTTAAACAGGCCGAAAATAAACACAGGGCCCAACAGTGGGAAACCGGATCCTTCCCCATGCAGGAGGACTGTGAACTAACCAGATCAAGCTCTATTTTCGGGAAAACGGAACACAAAAAGATAACGTGGCAGAGACAGGTAACAATAACAAGAGTCAGGCGTTCGGAGTTACGAGAGGGGCTGTAATGAAGTGCAGGACAACAGATCCCCACGGTATTGGGGCCTTCTGAGTAACTGGGTTTGATGGCTGGAAAATAAAAACATGTGGCAATAACGAGTTCAATCACTACGAGCACGGCCCACCCCTCGCCAGGCCCAAATTACAGACGCACACCCAGTCAGCCTGGCTCGCCAATTAAAACTTGAAAGGGCTGTTTCGGCCAGCTGAGGCAGCTACGCTCCGCACAGCCAAGGAAACGCTGTCAGTGAAAACAATATTCCGATGGGAACATCAGCCAGGCTGCATATGCAGGAGAAGTGCACATAAACCCCCCCCCCCCCCCCGAAAAAGAAGTGTTTACACCACACGGCCAATTTTTAAAAAAAGCCATTATACACCGTTTCGTTACTTCTAGAATAGTGTGTTCTTTAATCAGGAAGGAGGCACTTTGATCGCTGGGCCATTGCTTACACCTCCTCATAAATCCGTTTGAAGGACTTTCTGGTTTTAAAAGCACGGCTCGAACCTGAGCCGAGCATCTGTGCCTTATCTGAACAAGTGGTCTCGTATTGAGCTTTTAAAAATGGGTCACATAGCGCCCGGGGGGGGGTTTGGCGGGGGGGGTGGGGGGTTGGGTGGTCAAATGACAGAGGAGAGGGTCCCGCGAAAAAGGGGAGCACAGAGGGATCCTAATTAATCTCTCTCCCCCGGCTCGCAGGGTGGTCCGGTCTGTCGGCGGACAGGCGGAGAGCATGTGCATCTCGAGCACCCGCCGACGGTAACAAGAACCCGCGCCGGAGAACCGTCAGCCCGCCCCGCCGAGCTGCAATATGGCAGGAGGGAACACTATCTCTCCTCTGTTCCCCGGGTTTAAGAGCCGAAGGGCTGGGGGCGGGTGGCCGGGGGTTTAATGGCCTGAATGAGAGAGGGAGAAAAGAGTCGTCGTCGGTGGGGTGGTCTATAGACCTGCACGGGGCCCCAGGTGAATGGCTTTCCCTCCCAAGTCCCCAAAACACGCCTCAGAAACCTTTCTCCTATTCCCCAGCCCATTGGTTCGCCCAATGCAACTCAACTATAGAGAAGGAGGCGGGGGTGACACTCATACAGTAAACTGCCACCAAAAGAAGCTCTTACAAAACCGGGCCCACCCCTGGTACCGTGCACTGGTCAGACAGTGAGCTGTGACAGATTTTTTCCAGAAGTGGAAGCGCATTCCCCCGAGGAGCTGATGTTCTGAAGAGGAGTGGCTGTTGGAAAGTCCCGCTGGCGACGGGGGAGCGGCCCTGCGCACCGGGGCCCCCCGGGAACCCGATAATCTTTCATTCTCACTCCATGCGTCACGTTGGCGTGGCAGTCGCGCTTAATTAAACAGAGGGCATCCGAATGATCTATTCACGGAATGAGCGCTGTGCTCCAGAGACAACAGAGCAGCACTGGGAGGGACTCTCTCAGGTCAGCTGCACTGCTACAGGGGAACACCAAGTCTTGCACTTTGTACTCACTAATATTTTCTGACAAGCATTTCACATATACAACAAACAACAAACAAGCCATCTAAAAGGTTTTTTTAAAGGTCACGTCGTTATTTTTTATAGAAATTCTCATTCCTTCCTTTTTCGTTCTGCCTAAAATACGTTATTTTAACCCTGTCTAAAAGCCAAAGAAGAAAAACTACTTTGAAACGAAAGTATATCGCAGAGGCTTAATGCAAGTAAGAGATGGAAGGGGGTGAAATATACGTGCACACGCACACACAGACAAGCGCGCACACGCACACACAGACAAGCGCGCACACGCACACACAGACAAGCGCGCACACACATGCACACAGGTGCCTGCACCAAAACCTGGGTCTCTCCCAAGACGCAGACCTTGCCAGAGACGGTGTGTAATGCGCAGGTGTGTTAACCATAGCAACAGCAGGAGGAATGTGAGGGGGGGGGGCAGATATTTGCAATACCTAACCTCGGCCAGTTAAAACTGAGTACAGCTGCACACAAATTATACACACAACCTTCCTGCCCTTACTGTAAACACTTCCCCAGGGCGAGCGCCGCGTGTTCGGCAGTGCGCCTCACAGCGCGTTTCCCGGGGCGACGGGGCTCCAGGCTGGCGTTCCGCACCGGACCCTGAGTGACAGCACGTTTCCAGTGTCGTTAAGAACATGATGACAGAGACCCAAGTGAGGGCAAACAGGCCACTCCAGTCAAAGCGGGGGGTCTACAGCGCTCCCATTTTAGGAGCATTAGCTCCTGAAAACTGATGTGCGCTAACTGGAAGAATAATGCAGTAGTACATCTAAAATGGATACATCAATGAGCTCCTAAATTTTGTGATTTAGGCACATGAGCTGTTGCAGCAGCATATGCTTGTCGCCAAGTGGAGGCTTTTCTTTAAAAAAATGTTTTACCCCTCCGTGCCCACTAAAAGAGCCCATGTCCTAGCCCATAAAACGCACACAATCACCTGGCCGTCATTTCACGACACAATGGATTCACTGTGGATTGTCGATCAATGGGCCGATCATTTCTCACCGACAACTTAGGGGAAAATATGCAAACTACAGCACCCACTATAAAGTACAAAACATCGTTTAAAAACCCAGGTAATCATGCACAAGAAGTCTATCAGGCGTCTTACAGGTTGGTTCCTGCGTGGACTACTGCTGAACACTGATGGACAGCAGCTCGCCGCTCAGACTCTGCTGGCCTGCAGAATCAGTCCTCTGGCCCATAAAGAGCTCCACATCTGCACCCCACTGCCCCACTCTGTCATGAGCAAAACGTGCCACGCTCTTTCGTGTGCAAAAAGATTCTCAGAGGACCATAAAGACATTTTAGAGGGCTTTAAATAATGACCGCTCATCAGGTAGAAATATACTTATATATATATATATTTTTTATACAGAGCTCCTTTGAAACTTCAGAGACAGAGCGGTGAATCATTTTAACAGATGGCCCTCCATGATGTCTCTTCGCGTCGGGTTTGTTTGGGTGAAAGGAGGGGGGAACGAGAGACCGCTTCAGGGAATTCGGCTCTCAAGCAGAGGTCAGGTGTGGCCGGGGGGGGGGGGTACTCTTCCCAGAATCCACCAGGACTGAAACTCAGATGAAGAGCGGTGGGCAGGAGAGAGGCTGCAGAGTGTGAGCAGGGAGTCGGCCATTAAAGGAGAGCAGACAGAGCTCCTCTGTGACTGCGTAATCCCATTACCATTACCGGGACAAATCTGTGCACACTCATTACTGGGGCACATTTTTCCCACCCAGATGGAGAAGCCGAGCTGACCTTTACCCCTGCTCTGGGCTCACGCCGTGGCCACCATCAAAAGCTACAGTAAGTATGGATGTAAGAATGGATGAATACAATAGGTCATTCTTCTTGGACACATTACACTCACTTTGAAAATGTCATTTAATTGGATGGCATTGATGACGAACACCAACCCGCTCTACAGTCCCTGTCATTATTTCACATTTGAGAGCATTTCATGGATTAATATGCTTCCAGAAAAAAAATCTACATAAGAGGCAGAAGCGTATAAATGCTTTGAATACAAGTTGCCATGACAGATTCAATAAATATTTGAATGCACAAGTGCATTCATTTCACAAAATGAAGTTAACGGACTGAACATGACATGTAAGGCAAGTAGAGGTCATGGACACGGCTCATGAAATGTTTACGAACACCTTGTTGAAAAGACCAATCACAATCAGAATTGTACACGCTCTTCACAGTCACTGAAATACAAAATGTCGGACCTACATTACCTATGAAAAAGTGAACGTACCACCCTGAATCAGGACAGAACGGCGATCAATCACGCGCACAAAAAAAAAGCATGTGCGTCTCAGCGAAGTTCAGGGGGGCCACAGAGAGGACGCTAAACGCTGCGGAGGGTGACGGAACCGGCCCGTTTCAGAACGCACCTCCTGGGTATTCCCGCCGTCGCTTTCCAAATTCCATTCACAACAGCTTGCTTGGCACCCCGCGGTAAACACACATGGACAAAAACAGGCCTTTAAAAACGCTGGGGCCTGGACTCCGTGACCTCCGCGCGCGAGGTAAAGAGAAACAACAGCCTGAAGAGGAGAGCGATTATCTGCCAGGAGACGGAGGGGGGGGGCAGAAGGCTAAATGGTGAGCGGAGGAGATAATAGCGGAGACGTTAGCGGGCAGCTTCAGCGGGGGCTGTGGTGTAAACACTGTGGTAAATCAGAGCGGACTGTGGAATCCGCTCCCCAGCTGCGCGCGCTTGGACGCGCTCGCAGGCCTTTCTGTCTGCTTGTAAAACCTCAGGGGCTCGCTCCAGCGAAGGAGCACCTGCGCCCAGCTGGAGCGGGGCCGGGAAGGCCGCTCCACACTGCCCCCTGGAGGGCAGACGGGGGAGGACGGAAAGGTTATGCCACCACATGAACTGCGATTGTGCTGCTTAATCGGGAAGAGGGCGGATTTTGTCTTGTGTCTAACTTAGATTGCAATTATAACATTGATAAATTAAAGAGATGTGAGGATTTGGGACTGGCCATTTCCAAAAAATCCTGCTTTCCACACTGCTTTTTGTACACCAAGATGGATGTTTGTCCTGTTCCTTGGTGGGGGGGGGGGAAACAAATGATTCAATTTTGTTGTTTTTAAAGTTCAGGCCTTTAGGGTGTTCAAAGTTCAGCATGCAGCAATGCTTCAATATTATAAGATAATACTCATGAATTATTAAATATGCCATTTGAAAAACAAAAAACATCCAACAAACAGAAAATGTGCTCCTTGCCCTGGGTCATGATGGGCGAGTGGTCGATTAAAACCAATTAACATTGTGTATACGAGATGTCTGTCATTGATGAAACACACCAAACCTGACATTCCGTAGAACATGGGACTTGTCAATTTTCGCAAATTCTTCTCCAAATAGTTCTTAGTTTTTTTTCTGAAATGCTTCGTTTCATAGGATGAGAAATATAGGCTTTGACCGTAATTTGGCATCACATGACAACACAGTGTGTGGTTCCCCTTAAAAACACGGCGATTCCTTTTTAGTCCTTTAAAAATGAAGAAATCAAACGCATTCAGTAATCCATACATATCCAAATATTTATATAAAAAACTGAAATATTGATGGGCCCTACAAGCCATTATAACAATTTCATGTTTGTTGTGGAAAATATTGGTAATGGACGCTTAATTGGGAACACAGATTAAAATAAACCATCATTCACAATATTTATATCATCAGGAATTTGTTGACATGCTTTCAGCCCAATACGCGCAACCAATCAGGGTGCCAGTTCTCAGTGCCAACAAATCAGAGATCAAGGAAATGCAATAGATGAAGAAATAATCAGAGGCTTCTGTGCAGCCACAAATAAACAATTTATCAATCACTAAAATAGTTCAGTGACACCACAGCTGCTTTTATGATCTCTAAAGGAAAAACAATGCTAATCATCAAGCATCCAAGCAACATGGATGCATTGTGGGAGATGTAGTCACCTTGGGAAGCATGGGCGTGGCCCTCTTGCTCTTCTTCTCGGAGTTGGGATCGTCCAGCTGGTCGGGCTCAAAGGCGTACAGCTCAGTCAGCTCGTTCATGGTGAAATGGCGCTCGATCTGCTGCTGGTCCACCACTCGGAAGGACAAAGACTGTTTGGCCACCTGCCGGTCGTAGATCTTTTCCTCCATGGTGCCCTGCAGAGAGAAAGCAGGCAACAATTGTATTTGCAAATTCATTTAATATTCCAAAAGTATAATAAAGTGTTTTTGCAGCATTAGCATACTGGTAATGCTAGGGTTGCTAGGAAATCATATCAGCCTGGTTGACTTTTCAAGGACGGTCAGACATTTCATCACTCTCCACAACTTCATCACATTGTTGTTCCGGAATGGAAATTATGTTTTTATACCAGTTCAAGAATACATGCCACTGAATGAAAGGATATCATTGGAGGGGAATGGAAAACTGACAGACATTTGGCGTAAAGACACTCACTGGTACAATCACGTTCTCCACAAAGTGGATGGAAAAACTTTTGGTGTGAAAAGACACATGAATTATAATACTAAGACGTGGTTATTAAGAATAGACTAAATTGAGGAAAACGTTTTTTTGATTTCAGCTTCTCTAAGTGAATGACCTTTGTCATACGTGCAACATGAGGGAATCTCAATACCACATCATTTACCTGAGCCAGAAATCTGTAGACAAACACAGTCTTGACCTGGCCGAAGCGATACACCCTGAAGATACTCTGAATGTCATAGGAGGGGTTCCAGGAAGCATCGAAAATTATGACCCTGTTTGCCGCTACCAGGTTGATCCCAAGAGACCCAGCTCTTGTGGAGATGAGGAACAAACGACCCCTGGAGAGAAGAGGGATGGGAAGGATGGAGAGAGAGAAAGAGAGAGGACAACACATTTAAATTGAGAGAAATCTACTACAAAAGAACTTCATTATAGTCAACTACAAAATTACTACATTTCAGGAACATCACCTTTCATGGATCATATAAAGTTAGAGCAGGGGAGAAGAAAGGCAGTCGACTGTGAGTCTAACGTCTACCGGCGAATAAGCCGAGATGGAGGACAAGAGCTGAAAATATATTCAGGCCAGTTCCTTCCACTACTAGGAAATTACTGGATGGTCAGAGATGGTTTCATCAGGACAACAGGGAAACCCCCAAATCTGTTACTTGCCAAAGCCTCTGCAAAAATAAACCAGGACCTAATCTCCTTCCGCACCTCACCCCCAATCACTGCACTGGTACATTAAGTACCACCTACTGACTCATCAACACAACCTCCAGCAGCCTTTTTTCATGGGAGGTCTCCCAGCCAAGTGCTAACTGAGCCCTATCCAACTGAGCTTTGAGGCAGGAGGGGGCTACAGGGAGGCATGGCTGCCGTCAGTAATCCACTCCATACGACTGCATGTAAAGGCTGTCTGCATTCAATGAAAGCTGTCAAGACCTGCAGCGAACCACCACAATGAGCTCAGAGTCTGCACAAACCACACGCTTTCAGTGATTGCACAAATTTGCAACAGTGGGGTTTACAAGCCGAATGTTTCTTCTGATAGAAAATGACGACAGCCATTACGCCGTAATGTTCAGAGAGGGACGAGCTGTATTAGAAAGTAGCTTTCGGTAGACAGGGGGAAGGTCTTACCGGACGTTGCTCATGTCGTTGAACTCTTCGGCCCACTTCTTCCTCGTTAAAGCATTAGTCGACCCGTCTAGGCGGTAGTAGTCAATGTTTCGGAACCATTTTCCCTCACCTGAGAGAAAGAAGGGGGGAACAAACACTTACGGAAGAATTTTCCCACGGATGTCTGACAAAAAAAACTACGGAAACACTTTAGTTGTTATTCCTGAACTTGTGGTCTGAACCGGGGTGGACTGGCTGAATAGGGACTTGCAGCTAACCGTTGAAAAGTGTGAAGAACACAAGCCACATGCCAGTCCATGTCGCTCGGCCTTTAATATCACAGCTCCTCCGTTTGGTGTTTACGGCTGGCATTTCCAGCATGTTTCCAATTACAGGCCTGTGATCTTTTCATTACAAATTGCAAACCCTTAAGCAAACATTTCTGAGGAGAATTAGTGCAAGGAAAAAAAGGTCATGGTATAAATATTTTCAAAATAAAAGCAGGAACAGCTGTTTGAGCTTAATTAAGACCATGCAATGCACTCGAGGCTGCTTGTGTGGGTGTGCTTAAGTTTGCTGTTACATGTACTGTCTGTAGGCAGTCGCTATAAATCCATCTATCCACCGAATCACCCAGAGCACATCTGATTGGCCACAGAGTCCTGCGCATTCCTAACCCACTTAGGTTCCCTTAGTCATCATTGCCAAATGAAATTCATATCTCATTTGACCAACCTGGTTAAATAAAGGGAAATGATAAAAAGGTGTATAGATGTGCTGTAATGTTCTTTTGTTGCGGAAGGCTGCAGGCAAAGGTGGGAGAGTTTGGCCTGTTGGACCAGAGTCTGGGTGAGCAGGAGGCCAGCCCAGATTGGCTCAAGATAGTCAGGGCCAGAAGACTGGAACCAGCACAACCGTGCCTGCTAAACATGAGCAGTCGCAAAATGCATTCCAATATGAAAATTATATTCGACTTAAAGCCAAACATTTTCAGATACATACAAATAAAAGGCATGTTCTCATTCCTGCCATCATTGGAACCTTAGGTGCTCATAAGTAGGACAACCTAGGGAGAGCTACACCAATTATTTCCAGTGATCATCAAAAGACGCAGACAGACGCATGCAGGGCTACATAACTCCGATACTGTTACTTTAAAATCCAAAGTGGAACAGAATCACTCCCAGGTGACCCATGACTCAGCTAAAACTGCAACAAGTGATGAAAGGTACAGTGTCAGGAAGGAGCAAAAAGATCAGGAGGTCACCCAGCAGACACTTGTTATGCAATCTGCTGCTGGCACTGGTGTCTGAAGAGGGCCACAGTGTTTCCAGGAGAAGCCCCCAAACTGGCTTGTGTTGCAGCACAGGAGTAGACTGCTTCACAGAAAGGGAGGCTAACCTTTATAGGGAGAAGTCTTCCCTTCTTCCTTGGCTCTGCCAGCAAGCTCCAGGAAATCCTCAATGAGGTCCAGTGAAATCAGAGACTGACTGAACACCAGTCTGGAAATATATGACAGAAGAAAACTGGTCAGTCATTTCACATACTTCACCTTTGTATGTCATGGGCAAAAACAGACACCCTTATCCACATTACACTCTCTCACACAGACACAGTGGAGTACATGACACAATAAAATAATTGAATCGCATACACTGAAAAGTTAATCCTGTTAAAGCGATTATTTGATGCCCCACTTCCCTGACCACCTTTCTACAGTAAAACACTTACACTTTGTCTTCCATTTCCTCTGCCATCCGGAGGATCTCAAACAGTAGCACCATCTTTCCGGAGTGTTCCAGAATTTCAGAATCCGGCTCAGTGACAAAGTCCTTGTGCCAGTCAGGGGAAGGGCTGCCAGGAGCTGAACTGGAGGACGCTTTCACTGTGGAAATCAGAGCACAAATTCATACTTCTTCCTCCTTCAGACAAAAGGATTTCTTCTCCGCGTTACCATTTCTGTAGCAGCAAAAGGAAATCCATCAGAATTCAGAGATGAGTAACCAGTTAGCCGCATTCCATTTACAAATGGTTCAAACCTGAGTGATGTGAGAGTTAATAAAGAGTGGTCCTTGAGCATGTTTAGTGACTACTTTTGCTGCAAGTACAATTTTTTCAGGGATAAAATGCAGGTGTAGACAGGGACTGCTCAGTAGAGGAACCCAGTTCATACAATTATGGAGGGGGGGGGGGGGATCCTACCTTCCTCAACAGGCTCTGCCCTGTTCCGGCTCTCTGGGTTTCCCCCCCGGGAGCTAGTGTTCCACTCTTTGATCACTTCCAGGTCATCGCTGTCCGATTCATCCGTGCTGGCCTTCTTACCTTTCCCTCGTTTCTTCTTTCTATTCGGGGCAAAAAGACGGGTGGGCTGACTCCAGGAAGAAACAAAATCCTCCGGTGACCCATTTTGGGTCCAGACCCAGAGTTGAAGAAACAATGTTCTAAAGACATCTAAACCCCTATAGCAGCAAAAGAAAGTAAAAGGGTTGTCGGAGGGCACGTGTTTTCATGAAGTACCTTTTGGCCTTCTCATCCTCAGAGGTTAAACTCATGGAGGACTCCTCCGTTTCCGAAGCGATAAATTCCTCCATGCTGTCCTCATCGAAGTAGCCCTGCAACAAACAGCACGTCCCGTTAGAGCAGCTGTGTCTCCTCGGCCCGCCCAACAGCTGCGGGGTCACGCAGGGCGTTCGGTACGGGGGCAGCAGACACACAAAAACCAGCTAACAAATAAATAAAGTCAAATGTGCCACCTGTACAATAACCTCTGACAAGTTTTACACCTGTCTATCGCTCAGGCAGCCAGGCCTGACTGTTGGCTTGCCAACGGCAGACTCTCACATGGCAGACTGCGTGCCTCTCATCACTCCGTCAAGCCTCAGAAATGTGATGAGCGCAGGGGAAACTCCTGGGGGTGGGGCAGCTTGGGTATCTAACCTTGTTTTCCTTGCTGATGTAGTCCAGCTGAAGACACCACGGATGGGTCCAGATTCTGCTGAGCATCTGGAAATCCTGGAACAGCTTGGTCCCGGCCCGGCCTCGCCCCCCCTCCGGGGCGGCACCAACACCTGTCCGGAGACTGGGGGTTAGTCTACAGGGCATCTCTCCACACAGACTGGTATGGTCGTGCCTGATGACCGCAATACAAGCTTTCCAATGCAACTTCCCGTCTTGCTCATTACGCATGAGGTCAATCTGTCAAACATTCACCTTATACACCTTATCAACCAATTGCCAATACCTCACCTCCATTACAAGCCAACTTTCATTCTGCCCTGCTTGAAGACAAGTCGAAACATGTTGTGTTCTTTGCTTGTGCGTACACACATAGATGTTTGTCTTTTATGCTGTCAAAGGCTGTTTGGACAGCTTTGTGTTCCTTCCAGCATAAGATGGCCACAAAATGTATTCCTTCAGATTTCTAGTCATTTGTTCCGATGGACGCTATGCTCGTTGACTTCACTTTCACCCCCAGTTTAGGGATGGGAACATCCCAGCATCTGTTCAGCAGTCTCACCATTGTGGCTGGTGGGCAGAGACAAACACCTGCAGTCTGCACTTTATAATCGTGGTCCGTTTTGTGGCAAGACAAGAGGGAAAGCAACCCACACAACCAGACGAAACAACACATGGGAAGGTGCGGGGGGATTTGTTCAGATACCCTGGTGCCAATCACTGGCTGATCTGCAGGACACTAAAATAAATACAATCAGCACCCATTACATGACTATGCCACAAACAGCAACAGCACTCTGGAGACCGAAATCCCTTTTCTCGCCTGTGACCGGCTTTGGAGGCACAATGCAGAACACCTAGGAGGGTGTTCCTTCGTTGAGGACTTCTAAGCCAACTTCTGAAACGGTTGAAAAAGCCAAACAATGTCAGAACAAGCAGCGCTACCTCTGCAATCAGCTTTTAAAAGGGGCTTTCAGAGAAAACTTCAAAGTCAAGGGGAAAAGTATTTTTTTTGCGGCACAAAAACTTACAATAATGTCTGCAGACCAGGAATATGTTCTGCGATCAGAAAGAGTGAGGGGCCACAAAGCCAGGAGGTTTACCTGTGAAATGCTCCAGGTAGTATCGGTAGAGTTTGCACTGGATGGGTGTCACCCTCACTGCCAGCACATACTCGTGCTTTGGGGGCAGGAATTTCGTCAACGCTGTGTAATCCCGTCTCTGTAAGGATCAGGGAAAAAAAGACAATTCTCATTTGTGCCAGGGGCTAGAAATGAACAAATGAACCGGAAAGGGCTGAATGGTTTATCGGCTGTTGATAAGCTTTGCCAGTTGCAGGTATGCATTCCAAAGCATGAAATTCCAATTTAACATGATTCTTAACAAAAGGCATGTCAATACATCAAAATCATTTCTTTTTTATTTTGATGTTTTTTTAATCAAGGGAAAAAGTGACAAACGCCTTTTGTTAGTTAATGTTCACTTTTGTGCATAATTATCACTCATAAGTCACAACAGAGCAAAGGCATCATTTGTTTAACTACTTTCAAGTTAAAAACCTGTACAGCCGACCTCTCTCAGGACTAAGGTTTGCATCGCTGATGTTCCACTGCATTCTAAACAGCTTGGTGTATTAACAAGGTGCTAGCACCTTGAAGTCCGCAAATCACTACTAAAGTCTACTAAAAGCATCAGGTCCAAACTAAGAACAGGCAGCCAGATATCCCAAAGAAAGATTTTAACCTTTTAATTAGTAGCCCTGCCATGTTTTCAGGCGACTGTAGTAGGACAGAACAGAAAAGGGCAGGGCAGGGCAGGGCAGGGCAGGGCAGGGCAGGGCAGGGCAGGGCAGGGCAGGGCAGGGCAGGGCAGGGCCAGGCTTACCTGGACACAGCCAGCCAGCATCTCATACAGGATATGAGCACGCTTCTTCATAACTCGCACATCCACAAGGGTGGAGTCAGCACACTGGCCATTCTGGATGGGGTTGATGAAGCGATTCCGAAACTCTTTGACAGAGCCCAGGAGGTTCTCCTTGATGAAGTTCACCATGCAGTGATCTAGGTGAATCAGAAGGCATGTAGCACCATTAAAAATTTCATCATTCTTAGTTTCATCATCAATAGTAAAATTTCATCATTGTTTTGACTATTGCCCACTTCAACTGGCTAACTTATGTGGAGGTTAGGAAAGACTATAACGGTGGCACCCCACTGGTATTATCCCTGGCTATTATACCCACATATATCAGGAGGCTTTGTTCCCCCACCAGAACACTCACACTCAATGAGGTTATTCTGCAGCGGGGTCCCAGTCAACACCACTCTCCGCTTCGTTGTAATGGAGTTCATGGCTCTGGAAACAGCTGAGGCCTCATTCTTCAGGATGTGCCCTTCGTCACATATCACAAAGTCTGGGCCTGTGGGAGAGAGAAAAGGGGAGAACAATTAAGGCCTGAGGAAGCAAGGGAAGGGGAGAGCTCCAGAGCCTCATGCCTGAGGAACAGAGGGAAGGGAAGAGCTCCAGGGCCGGATGCCTGAGGGACAGAAAGGGAGAGCTCCAGGGTTGGAGGAACAGAGGGACAGGGAGAACATCAAGGCCTGAGGGGCAGAGGGAAGGGGAGCACTCCAGCTGGGTGGGAGTGGCTCTCAGTGGGAGTATACCTGGGTCCACCAGGGTCTTCTGAAAGACCTCCTTTAGCTTCTTGCTTTTGATGTTGCGGCCCTGAGTGAGGTTGCGGTACATCTCGTAGCCCATGATCATGACGCCGCCATCCTCCTGCCAGCGCTGCAGGGCATACGAGCGCTCCTGGGGCCGCTTCACCGTGGCCAGCTCGGTCACCTGCAACGCAACCGCAAGTTTGCTCCGGGGATGCATGTGTGTGTACATGGTATCTCTGCATGTGAGTGTGTGAGCATGTACGATTCACCCATTCATAATATCATAAAGTCTCAAGAATGATATACAGATAAATGTTCATGTAAAAGCAAAATTTCCTCTACATTAATCATATTTGTATTTCAAATCAAACAATAACTATAAGGGAAAATGGCTACATTCCATGACTTCTGTTTCAAGACATACCATGCAGAAAGAAGGAATTAAGTTTATTTCTGTACATATACATTTGTGCATACAGCGCACACACAAATAAAAATGATGGTAAAAGTGGCATGATACAATACCAAATCTGTACCTCCAAGCACTCCTCATCCTTCATGCCCTCCTGCCACTTCTCAAACTCATTGAGCCAGTTAAGAACAGTGTTGAGCGGGCACACCACCAAGGCGGTGGAAAAGTTGAGTTTCTCACATAGCAGCATTGTGTGGAGGAAGGTAACCACCTGCAAAGCCATGGTAGGAAGTTACCGTCCAACAGGGCATTCCTCACTCACCAGCCCAGGCCTCATCGAATTTTCCCAAAAACTCGCTGTACATTGAGATCAGTGAATCTCAAACTCACACCCATCAGCCCACTGGTGGCCGGTCAATAAAAAGTGCAGTTATTCTCACATCAGGCCAGCCAATCCAGGCACCCCGATACAATCCAAAGGCTCGTTCCCCTGCTTTACCCACACGGAGCCTTTAGGCTTAAACAGCTGATTTGAGATCCTGACCCCATCTCACCTCCCCTCCTCACCTGCAATGTTTTACCCAGACCCATGCAGTGGGCCAGGATGCAACCTGAGCCTGGAGACTTCTTTGCCTTCTTCAACGATTCACAGCAACAGTCCCACATGAACTGCACTCCTACAGGTACAAGGGAAAGCCATTAGGAGAAGTCATGTCGGGGTGGAAGGAGGGAAGATGATAGTAAGGACGGCTTGCTCAAGCAAACAAAGGTGGCATAAAAAATTCTTGACTGCAAGCATTTTCCATGAAACGGTTACGATTTACAATTTACGGTTAGCAATTTACTTGACGTCTGATCGCTGAACGTAATCACTGTAAAATAGAAAAAGGAAGAACTTAAAAACACACATAATCATTGTAATTATCCAGCATAGGAATGCTAGAACCCTTTGAAGAAGCACAGGTGGCCACGGGGCTGAGACAGATGCCTCGCTTTGATGTGCACGTCACAATGGGGTTTGACCCAAGGCTGACCTTTTTACATGTACACTTCAGGCATTTAGTGAATGCTCTTATCCAGAGCTACTTACAATTAGTGCACAAAGAAAAAGGCTTACAGGCTGAAAACACCAACTTTCCAAGTTGCCCCAGGACTCACCATCCACCTGGTGGGGCTTGAGCTTGGTCACCAGGTTCCTGTGCACCTGGACCATTGGCTCCTTGGTCTCCTCGTCCTCGTCCAGGACCAGTTTGGTGGTTATGGGGCAGGTGACCTGGGATGCCTCCTCCACAACTATGACCTGAGGAAGAGCCAAGTGGTCAGAGCCGGATGAGGATGGTACCACACGGTGCGGTGCTTGGACCCCTTTTTCAGTGTTGTACACTTGCATTTAAGTGTACAACAGCATACCATTTGAAATGGCTTACAGAGTTGAAGGTTTCCACTAGATACGAACATCAGTGAGCTTGGTCTGCAGAGTTGGGCAAAACATTTCTAATGCTTCACATGTTACTAGTTTAAGTTTGCAGTAGCGGAAATTACTGAACAATGCTGCGACAAAAAATAAAAGGGCAACCCCAGCTTGAAAGCAGTGCAAATTCACCCCCCCCTTTTCTGCCCACCTCTCTCAGCTTCTCCCTAAGCCTTTCCCGCTCAGCAATTCGCTTCCTCCTATCCTCTTCCTCTTTTAGAGCGTTCTGCGTCTCCGATCTGAGCTTGTCATCCTTGAGGATCTTGCGGATCTTCTTGCGGCCCTTGGGTGTGCTTTTCTCGTCGTCGTCGTCATCATCTCCATCTTCTTTTTCATTGTCATCATCATCATCATCGGAACCACTCTGAAGAAACACAGCACAGTCTGTAAGCACAATACATGCTTTCTGAAATGCCACCCGTTCCACTCGGCAAATTAAATGTGGAGCTCGATGTGGAACATTCACACCATTCCTTCACTCATTATGAGGCCTAGAGAATTACACCATTTTAGCACTTCATGACAAGCACACTAAGAAGCTGAGCTTAAGATCTTGTTGAAATAGACGGGTCTTCTCGTGAGTCTGTTTTGGTTATTTGAGAAAATGATCAAAAGAAGTTGTTGCACACTCTGAAGCAGTGCATGATGGGTAATGAGCAGTAATCTCCCTAAATGACAGTGGAGCCTGTCTGACGGTATTGTAAATCAAACTTCTGTTTGGCTACTTGCGTACAAATATTTATGCCATTTTAGAGACATAGAACAGCATGGACCACCACCTGTCGTCGTTAACTAGCAATTTCTTGTCAATATCACTGGCACTTGGCATGGCTGACCTTCTCGTTGCTGGAGGAGGAATCCTGCACCTTGATGCGACGCCTCTTCTTTTTCTGGTGGTAGCTCCGCTGAGTCTCCTCCTTCTTTGAAGATCTATAGACAGAAACTGGACTGCTCAGTGATGTTCAGGATACATCATTTTACAACTTACGATTTGAAGTCTATACCATGATGAAGCACAAGGGTGGGATTATTTTTCCATCAGCGCTCTCAAGTGAATTGGTAATCAGTTATGCAGCTTGAGCTGCAATTTGCTGAAATTAGGCAAATTGTGCAAAATACTGCCACCTGGTGGCTACATGTAGCACATGAGGACACTGAAAATACTCAATACAAGCTATTACAAGCAATTACAAGTTAAGTATTTCCCTCACAATTTAGACATGGGTTTGTGTGCAGTTAGACGTAAAAGCCTATGTTGACGTTTTTCCCTACACAATTTCTGCATGAGCCACAGACAATCAATGATTTTCATTACGAAGGTGATGCTTATTATTTTGAATGGGTTAACGGGAACCTGGGCGTTTCTTCACCTCGTTTTGCGTCGGCCGTCATCCTCTGACTCACTGAGCTCATCGCTAACGACAGAATCGTCGCTCCCGCCTGACTCTTCGAAGTCCGAATCGGCGGAGTCATCGCTTTCCACTGCAAGACGCAAAGGGTGAACACACTTACTACTAAGTTAATGCTACATAGGAAATTAATAAACAGCAAAGCGCTGTGTTTAATGCAAGCCGGCCAGTGAAACAGGACAGTTGCTGAGTGGGTTAATTATATTTCAGTGTATTTTTGCACACATTTTTTAAGGAGGGTTAGGCAAAAAGCTATTTTGCAATGACGTAAGGAAGTATTTTTCTCCACAAAGAGCTGTTAACGCATCAAATAGCTTGGCAGGTCATGCAGCACAGATACTGGAGTATTCAAGGCCAGGCATCACACTGTGATATTCACTAGGGGAACTGAATGGCTTATATTTGTCATTCTTTTGTTCTTATGCAATCATTTCTTTCTATTATGAATTATCAGCAATAGTCACTGTGACCTTATGCAACCGCTTTATAGTTTCTCATAATATCGAAAAGCTTTGGCCACATGAATGTTATGTCAAGCACTAAAGCTCTTTCTTGGCAGGAACGAGGGGGAAATGCGGTTCTGATACGAAGGATACCAGGAGGACCATGCTTCCCAAACTCACCCTTCCTGCGGGCTTTCCTCTTGACTCCGGCTTTACCCTTGGCGGCAGGTTTCTCGTCACCCGACTCTCCTTCGCTCACCGAGAGCTTATGCCGCAGCAACTTATGACGGTGCGGAGTCTTCTTTACATCGTCTTCTGAGTCCGAGCCTGAGCCTGAGCCTGAACCAGAGTTGGATGTGTCGTTCTCTGCAGGGAAGAAGGGATGGTGACATTTATGGAGAGCTTGGGGTGTCCTCCAGGGGCCGTGCCCAATATAGGCCTTCATTTTTCAAAGGTCTTTTACTCCTGATTTCAAATGCCCAGTCATACAACATGCCCCCTTCATCACTGCAAGATTCTTGATATTTGAGAGACTGCAGAATTGGAATTACTTTTACTCCTTAGTGGAACAGCTGAGCGACGTAGTCGGTCAACCAAGGACCTGCATAGCTGTCCAATGCAAAGCAGTGTGATGTTCACCAGAGTGAACATGAGCACACAACTTTCATGAGCACACAAGTCTCCAAAATGGTTCCATTTTAAAACTGAAATAATAAAATATTAAACTTCCAAAAAAGGAGATGTGCGCTAAAACAATGGGGCAAGTCATCCTATCATTACCTAAGACACATCACATATAGGTGCATTTAATCCATCCATCCATCCATCCATTATCTGAACCTGCTTATCCTGAACAGGGTCGCAGGGGGGCTGGAGCCTATCCCAGCATACATTGGGCGAAAGGCAGGAATACACCCTGGACGGGTCGCCAGTCCATCACAGGGCACACACACCATTCACTCACACACTCATACCTATGGGCAATTTAGACTCTCCAATCAGCCTAACATGCATGTCTTTGGACTGTGGGAGGAAACCGGAGTACCCGGAGGAAACCCACGCAGACACGGGGAGAACATGCAAACTCCGCACAGAGAGGCCCCGGCCGACAGGGATTCGAACCCAGGACCTCCTTGCTGTGAGGCGGCAGTGCTACCCACTGCACCATCCGTGCCGCCCTGCATTTAATCCATTTCTCACAAAAATTTGAAGAATCCTACTGAAGCACCTACCACCCTGGGGGGGACCATCTCACTTACCATCTCACGACCATCTCACCATCATCTCACCATCATCTCACTCACCATTATCATCTCCATTCTCTTCCTCATCCCCTTCTTTCTTGGAGGACTTCTTGCCCTCCTTCTCAGATTCGTTGTCTGAAGAGCTGTCATCTCCTGAAGAGTAGTTGGCTTTGATTTGAGCCAAGAGCAACTTCTTAGCAATTCTATCAGGGACAGCAGGGAGAAGATTGAGGTCTCTGTTGAGCAAAATCTAATTTAATCTAAAACACAGCACTTAAGATTGTAGTGGCCCCAATTTCCATCCTACTTTACCCATTACCTAAATTTCCTAATCTAACAGCATACCAAAATGGCAGTCTATAATCCACCAAAATAATCTATCAGGAAATCGGTCGACTGGTTTTTCATCTCCAATGATTCTGAGAGATAGTCAGGTCCATAAATATTGGGACATCGACACAATTCTCCTCTTTTTGGCTCTATACACCACCACAATGGATTTGAAACAAACAAGATATGCTTTAACTGCAGACTTTCAGCTTTAATTTGAGGGTTTTACATCCAAATCAGGTGAACGGTGTAGGAATTACAACAGTTTGTATATGTGCCTCCCACTTTTTAAGGGACCAAATGTAATGGGACAAACTAACAATCATAAATCAAACTTTCACTTTTTAATACTTGGTTGCAAATCCTTTGCAGTCAATTACAGCCTGAAGACTGGAACGCACAGACATCACCAGACGCTGGGTTTCATCCCTGGTGATGCTCTGCCAGGCCTCTACTGCAACTGTCTTCAGTTCCTGCTTGTTCTTGGGGCATTTTCCCTTCAGTTTTGTCTTCAGCAAGTGAAATGCATGTTCAATCGGATTCAGGTCAGGTGATTGATTTGGCCATTGCATAACATTCGACTTCTTTGCCTTAAAAAACTCTTTGGTTGCTTTCGCAGTATGCTTCGGGTCATTGTCCATCTGCACTGTGAAGCGCCGTCCAATGAGTTCTGAAGCATTTGGCTGAATATGAGCAGATAATATTGCCCGAAACACTCCAGAATTCATCCTGCTGCTTTTGTCAGCAGTCACATCATCAATAAATACAAGGGAACCAGTTCCATTGGCAGCCATACATGCCCACGCCATGACACTACCACCACCATGCTTCACTGATGAGGTGGTATGTTTTGGATCATGAGCAGTTCCTTTCCTTCTCCATATTCTTCTCTTCCCATCATTCTGGTACAAGTTGATCTTTGTCTCATCTGTCCATAGGATGTTGTTCCAGAACTGTAAAGGCAAACTCTAATCTGGTCTTCCTGTTTTTGAGGCTCACCAATGGTTTACATCTTGTGGTGAACCCTCTGTATTCACTCTGGTGAAGACTTCTCTTGATTGTTCACTTTGAAACACATACACCTACCTCCTGGAGAGTGTTCTTGATCTGGCCAACTGTTGTGAAGGGGTTTTTCTTCACCAGGGAAAGAATTCTTCTGTCATCCACCACAGTTGTTTTCCGTGGTCTTCCGGGTCTTTTGGTGTTGCTGAGCTCACCTGTGCATTCTTTCTTTTTAAGAATGTTCCAAACAGTTGATTTGGCCACACCTAATGTTTCTGCTATCTCTCTGATGGGTTTGTTTTGATTTTTCAGCCTAATGATGGCTTGCTTCACTGATAGTGACAGCTCTTTGGATCTCATATTAGGAGTTGACAGCAACAGAGTCCAAATGCAAATAGCACACTTGAAATGAACTCTAGACCTTTTATCTGCTCCTTGTAAATGAGATAATGAGGGAATAACACACACCTGGCCATGGAACAGCTGAGCAGCCAATTGTCCCATTACTTTTGGTCCCTTAAAAAGGGGGAGGCACATATAGAAACTGTTGTAATTCCTACACCGTTCACCTGATTTGGATGTAAATACCCTCAACTTAAAGCTGAAAGTCTGCAGTAAAATCATATCTTGTTCGTTTCATTTCAAATCCATTGTGGTGGTGTATAGAGCCAAAAAGAGGAGAATTGTGTTGATATTCCAATATTTATGGGCCTGACTAAGTGTGATCCGGTCGGATCTGATGCTTGTATGGGTCTGAGTAAGAAACATTAATGGAAAGGGGCTCCCCCAAAGTAACAGGAGCACGACCCCTTTGCTTTGTAGCAATCCACCTGAGTATTTGTCGACCCTGATTAGTTCCTGCCCAGTTAGCTTCCATTTTAACTGCTTTTGACAATGTTGCCAGTACAAAGTGACAAATTATAAGCTGAAGCAATAGACAGATGGTGAAGTGACAGTTTAAGCTCCTCGCAGTATGCCAAATTCACAGCAAGCAGATGCTTTAATTAATGCCACAGGGTTTTTGTTTCCTACTGAAATAGTAAATATTGTGTTGTCGTCACAAGGCCAGTATCCAGTTGCTAAGGTGGATCTGGCAGAAAACAACACCACCACTGCATGGAAATGAAAGTGTGAAACAAGGACACTGCAGTGCAAGTCTGGACATATCTGTTACTAATCTAGGCCTTACGTATCTTTGCCCACACACAGACTTGATTTTGCACAAGAAAGCAAGAACTCCCATCAGCTGATCGTCATAGACATAGTTATCTAATCACTCATTATAATTAATAATTTGCTTTTCAATGACAAGGACTATTATTGATTTCTAGATAGACTTACTATAATGGTGGCACTAACTGGCAAGCTCCAGCTATCCAAATATAACTGTTGCTGGCACAATTTAGGGAGATAATTTGGTGACAACACAATTGCAATCATGCCTGGCTGCAAGAAGACTTTTTAATTTTTGTTCAGGGGTGGGGGGTTACAAATGTAATTTTTCTTTCTTAAACTATTTTGGACTGGTGGGGTGGTACAGTATAGCCTTCATAAAGTCAGTGCATTCTTTGTGTGTCATGCAGTGTTCTACACAACATAGCTCATAGAGGACACATTACAGATGCACAGAAGACCAGAGAACGGTTGGCTGTGGAGGCGTTTCTCAAGTGAATGTACATTCATCCAGTGCATGTCTGAAATGAATGAAAATGTTGAATTTGTCTACATTAAGCAAAATGTCGCATCAAACTAAAAGTCTTCTTTCCCGTCCCCTGGTTGGCAGGCATGATGTAGTTAGCAGGGGCAGCAGTATGACGGGGAGGCCGCCTGGAATGAGGTGTCTGCCAGCTGCCTCCTACTCCTGCCCAGTCTGGTAATATTTATCCAGCATTGTTCATGGGAACCATTTATCCAATTTTTTTGTCATATAAATTGAAAATATGAAATGTCACCTTTGTCTAGATCTCACAAGAAATTGCAGGAAGGCTTTATAACATAGCCTCTCAATGTGCTTCCTATTCAGCCATGACAAAATTAGCAGTTGGCTCTGGCCTCAACAAGTTTTTAAAGGGAAATAAATTGGGCAACCTAATTGGCAATAATAAAGCCAAACACTGCCAGTTGATTTATTCCTTTTGAACATGCCACTTTTTTTATTCCGCTTTTACCACTGCACTGTACTACCAATGCCGGGAGTAGCAAAATCATTGAAACTGAGTTGACACACCCCGTTCCACCAGTGGCTTGCGTTAGGGCTCTCATTTGACAATTTGCCTTAACTGCGGAAACAGGGCCCTTATTGTCAGACATTTGCATTCGATTTTGCGCACTACACGAATACCAATCGATACATATTTTTCTTATTAATTATTCTCCATCAAACAAGAAAGGTTGCCTCATGACTAATTTCTAACTTATAGTGATGACTTGTGGGAAATGCAGAGGATTCTGCAGGGGGTGATATTAGTTGCAAACAATCAGTTTGGCACCAGCATATTGCGTAATTACGTTAAAGAAAAAGCATGGTACTCTCGGCTTCTACACTCCGTGAAGCAACTATGGCTATACTAGTCAACCTCACCTAACTATGCCGGAAAATCTCTTGCATTTTTTAAAAAATTTTTTACTTTTACCTGTTTTCCGGATCATCATCATCGTCCGCAACCAACGTGGGACCAGATTTCAAAGAAGCTTCATCACCTATGGAACAAAATGGAAATAAGTAACAGAAGAACACATCAACTGTCCTGCTGTTCTGGACTGTGCTCATGTTTTCCTGAAATGCTTTTTGTTTAGTCAGTACAGAGCACAGAAGCCATAATCAACCATATATTATCATCAGCATTAAAATCTATCAGTATTTTATGCAAACTAGCTGGTCCAACACTGACATGACCAAAAAGCTGAATCTAAAGACACAAGTCAGTTGCCTAATCTGCCCATTTTAGTGCTCTGTGCCTTTAAAGATCCATCTGAAAGGACCCAAGGCAGCAACACTGGCCTGAAGGGCAGATGTTGTTATTCCTCACATGTTCTATTGCCTAAGCTAGTGTGTGCCTTGAAGGTTAAAGATGGTATCTTCACAGCAGCAAACCGGCATGGACAGTTAGCAGAACGTCTATGAAAATAAAGTTATGCACAAGGCATTAAAATTACAGTTCTAAATAACTTAAGGATCATTACAAAGTACAATGATCTGAGCTTGCAGCTGAATGCAGTCATCTGGCTGCAATTCTGAATCGAACACCCTGTAGAGTTTAGTGAATGCCCCTGTTGGCTCTCTAGAAATCACAGGTTACTCTACACATTCAGAACATAAGATAAAATGCATACAGAAACTACATGCTGGGATGTTTTAATGTGTTCCCACAGCAAAGAAAAAACTGGTAGCCAACCTGATGATTGCTGGAAAGATTCGAGAGCTGCCGCAGCCACCTCCTCTGTGATTGGCTTAATCTTCTGCTGATCATCACTGTCCTCTGCAAAGTTTGCCGCCTGGTCTCCATCCACTTCCTCCCCCTCCTCCTCCTCCTCATCGTCACTTGAGGAAGATGATTGATGCGTTTTTGTTTTGTTTCTTGACGCCCTCCTTTTTGGCTGAGCAGCTTTCTTCTTCTCCGTGGCCGCTTTGCGCCGCTTTTCCGCTCTTCCTTCTTTCTCTTCCTCTTCAGCTTCTTCCTCCTCCTTCTCTTCCGCCTCTTTCTTGGTCTTCCGGCGACTCCTCTTGACTGTGCCAAGCTTGCTCAGGCTCTTCATCTCTTTCTCCAAGTCCGAATCATAGTTGGATGAGTCTGAGACCCTCTCCTTCTTTACCCTTGTGGATTTCCTGGGGGCGGTCACCTCGTCCGGGTTCGAGGAGCTCACGCGCACCTTGCGCTTGGAGGCAGCCTGGTCCCGCGATGGAGCGGGGCTCTTCTGCAGCTGGAAGAGGCATCGCCTTGACACCTTTTTGGAGGCGTCGCTGGCGCCACCCTCAGTTTCATCCGAGCTGGCCGTCATGCTGGCTGTCATGTTGGCCGTCTGGAGCAGCACAGCAGGGACTTCATCAGAGTCGGAGTCATCTCCCTTACTGGAGGACGCCGCTGTTTTCCCTGAGTCTTTGTCCCCATCTGCTTTCACCTTGGCGGGTAAGTCTTGATCTGATTCACTCTCACTCTTGATCTGTTCGGGGAGCGGCTTGCTTTTGCCGTCTGCCGGCTTTCGAAGGGGCGTCGTCTTCACCCGAGGTGAGCGCCTGTTCTCAAGTCCCTCTTCCAGAGGCAGAGCTTCCTCTGTGTCCCCAACCATCTCCTCATCGCTGACCCCACCCTCTTCAAGTTCCTCCTTCACCACAACTCCAATTTTACTCCCCTCATCCTCGGTCTTAGTCCGGACCCGGGGTATGGGAGATCCCCCCATTGAAACAGGCGTCAGCTTCACCACCAGGTTTCTGGTCACCTTGTTGCGGCTCTTCGCTGAATCAGGGGACTTCCTGGTGGATCTGGAGGTTTTCCTTCCTCTGGCCCCAGCCCGCTCCTTCCCGTCTGCCACAGCCAAGGAATCAGCAGTACCATCAGCCTTGTCAAAGAGCTCGTCAGGTACAGAGAGGGGGACTGAGACTATGTCCTTGTCCAGGGAGGACTCGCCAGCTGAGCCAGACCCCTCCTTGTCACCTGCCTCCTTTTCAGAGATGACCCTCTTTTCCCTCAGCCCCTGTCCTCCCGGGGTCCTGCACCGTTCCGTGGGAGAGGGTGGGGGGCTCTCCATTTCGACCTCGTCTGATATGGCATCCACTGCACCATCCGCTGCTCCGTCTGTAGTGCCATCCTCATCAGGATACTCACAGTTTCCCCCTGTAGTGCCGATGTCGGTCTCTTTGGCATCCTCTTGCTTGACATGGTTGCCCTCTTCGGCTGCCTCTGCCTCTGCGACTTGCCTCGCACTGCTAACGTCGCATCCCATCTCATCTCCGTTCTGTAGCTGCACACCCTTGAACTCCTGCTCGAGGGACTCCTCCAGGGCAGAGTGGGCCATCTTCAGGTCGGAGAGCACCGACCGGAAGGCCTTTAGGTGACGCAACCGGACCATGCTGGTACCCTTCGCCATGGAGGCCTGCTGGATGAACTTGATGAAGGTCTGATTCAGGCTGGTCGTGGTCTCGATCAGCTTCTTGGTCTTCTTGGCCAGTTCCTTGGGCACCTTCAACGCTTTGTAGGTGAAGGTCAGGGTGCCGGAGCTCACGCCGTCCAGGCCGTGCTCCTTGCCGTTGAGGGCCACCTTGGCCATCTGCGAGTGTCTGTGAGCGTCCTTGCCCCGGCCGGTCTTCTCGTGCTCGCCTTTGGCACGTTTGCGGTGTTGCCGCCACAGCTGCTCCAGATTCTGCAGCACGCTGTCGCAGGCCGCCACCAGGTCCTGCAGGGGCTCGGGGCTGCACACATAGCAGTACCACTTGCTCTCCTCGTCCATGATGCCCGAGAGCTCCTTCCGCCCCAGGTTGCGCAGAATGCACTTCTTGCAGAAGGCGTTATTGCAGAAATCACAGCAGATCAGGTTACCCCCTTCTGCGCACCACCTGCACCGAGCAAACACGATTCATTATCCCAGAGCATGAAGGCTTTATTCATCAAAAGTAAGCCTTGCCAAAAAAAAAAAAACTCCCAATAAATTATTGATAATATGTTCAATGTTCATTTCATATTTTGGCTTAAAATACAGCACAACCCACTTCTATGCGTGTAAGATGCAAGAATAACCCGTAATTGTTTCAATTCACATAGAAAGGAAATGCAGCGTATGCTATGAATGATTTTTGGTCCAGCCTAAGAATGACAGTCATAGAATGCATCTGTTAATACCATGTAATTATATACATTTTCTTTTCAGCAGAAAAGAAAAAAGAAGGCAATGTTGAATTTAATTTAACTCAGCATTGCAGTTTGTGTGCTAGAAATGTGTATTTTTTAAGAAAATTGATTAAAAAAATTTCACTGGACAGTACTACGTGTCCTGCAGCATTTCAAGGTCAAGTTGCCCCGGTCCACAGAGCACAAGTTTTCACTCAATGGCTTGAGGAACATGAAACTGACACCAATTGTGTCACAGCCTTCTCAATATTTGAACTTAATTATATCTTCATAGTATGATCTGCAAGTAAGTGTATTTCTAGAACTTATTGCACGATGTTCAAGGCCTGTGATACAAATAATAATGCGATATATTTAGGCCCTCGTAATCATAAAAAATGTGCACATACAAAAATAAACTTGCAGTGGTTCTACACATGATGCTTCAGTTTTCACAGTATATCAGATTCCCAGAGATAGGACCTCCGCTTGTAATATAAATATTGAACTGGAATGCAGGTTCCAGAAATAGTTAAGAGAATGCTTTTTCTGTTAATACCAGGTCAAAGGAATAGATACCCGATAATACGCCTTTTTGCAACGGCACATGACCTATCCATTTTGACTTCCATAAACATATGCTTTCACCTTGCCAAAAGCATGTCATTGGTGTGTTTCTGACGAGTGCCGTAACCTACCTGCACTGTTCATCCATCCCATCTGAATCCCTGCTGATGTCATCACTTGCGTAGAACTTGAAACATGACTGGAAAAAATAAGTACAAAGTGACATCAAACACGTGTCAGATAAAACCCAACACTGAATCACAAAGTGGTCGGCCACTAATAAAGCCCAAAGCATCATCCTCTACAAAAGATATTGGCAGATGTGTTATTACAAATGGCAAAATATGATTGACTGGCATCATTTTCATCATGTGTAAAGACTAAAAAACATTGTTCCAATGTTCCAAAAGTCAGATTCCATAAGCAGAAGGCTGTGTGGTGAAAAGCCTTACCTTGCAGATGAGCACTTTCAGAACAGGGTGCTGATAGAACGAGTCCCTCTGGAAGTGATTGACCTGCTGTCCACAGGCAGTGCAACTGACAATACTCTGCAAATGCTCACCTGGGGCAAACACAGATTTCAGCAGGTTTTCCCTTTCATATTCAATTCAAGATAGGCCCATTCATTCAACAATGGTTTCCATAAAAACAAAGTTGGAATGAAGAAAAATGTGCACACACAAACAAATGCCCCATTGGCAGAAACGACTCCCATGTCTATACATATACATTTCATACATTTCTCGGTCTTCCTGACTACAGCTTGGTCCCATGTCTTTTTTGTGGGTCAATATAGAACAATACAGACAAGACACAAAATGACACAAGACTGCCTTAATTTTAGGCAGTGCTCTGTACGGTCCTCGTCAGTGGCATCACGATTCAAACTCCATGGCTAAACACTCCAAAATCACCTACTGCCATCTAGTGGGGAACAAAGTACTTGCACATCCATTCAATTCCATCTACTTCAGTCTATGTATACGTCTAATTAAAAAGCTAGACATATGAAAGTACTGCTCACATGAAAAGCAGGCATGTATACACTGAGCAAGGGACAGTTGACTTAAAAACTATGTGTGTGTGCGCGCGTGTGTGTGTGTGTGTGTGGGGGGGTTCGATGCAGCATCGACTCACCACATCGTTTTCGCTGCGAATCAGTTTTGAATTTAGTTGATCCTCTGCTGCGAAATTCGGGTCCTCTGAAGTCATCTTTAGCTTCATTTCCCACAGGCTCCGGCTTCACCACCACTGTGCCTATGGGAGGGCAAGGGGGTGCAACACTGAGCCAATCAAATGCTATGTCCCACTACCTAATCTACCCAGTAACAATCAAAACCACAGAAAGCTCTTAAAGGGGAACTTCACCCTAAAAATTTTCTAAATTGTAAATTGATCAGGCCAAAAAAAATATGATAAAAATATACCATACTCCGCATTATTTGTCGACCAGAAGGCCTTTAATAATCTGCTATAAATCACCATACCCACCATAAAACAAAATCACAACGGGATCACAGAACGTAACAAATTAGATATCAACAAAATACACCCAAGGTCCTTCCCTCTGTGAAGCCTGGAAAGCAGCAGCTTACAAATGAGGGTTTAGGGTTTCCCTTTCAAAACAAAAGTTATAGTAATTAATACAGATCACACAGGCGCATGTTACCTTTTGGCAGGCTGTTGACATCCAGATTTGCCTCAGAAGGGTTTTCAGAGGTGGCACCTTCATTCCCACTCTCGTCCGAAATGTCGGATTCATCCAATCCGGTGTGCTTTGTCACAACAGAAGGTTTCCTGAAAAGTTAATAACAAATTGGTCTGTTATTGCTCATCACAGGCTCCAGCCTTGCATGAAAGATGTCAACATATGACATCATCAGTTTAAAGGCTTCATCAATTACGTTACCACTAAAAGAGAACTTTGAAAGTGGACAACCAAAAAAAGTGCACCTTTTTGAACGGGAGGAAGAGGGTTTCACCGTGTCCGTTGAGCTTCCTGGCTGCAGTGACACAAAACAACAGAGATGAGTGGACTGAATGGATTTTCATAATCCTATACGAATATATATTCTATGAAAAAGGGTCGACCGAATCCGAAGAAAATTAATCCTTCAGGAACCTGCATACCATTCTGTAAAAAAACACTGGATTTTGGCAGGTCACACAAAAAAGAACAGTAGTGCTGGAAAATGAGAGACACAGTAATTGCTATTCAAATGGGCTGGGTGGGGTGGTTGGGGGGGAGGGGTTATTGGCCTGAGCTTAGACTTAAAATTCTAAGGAACAAATGAATCACTGCAGTCTGTAGAAAGGCAGAGGTTAAATGCCCAAAACAAGTCAGTCAGAGAGGAAACCACCTAACATATACCTAGGAAATTAATGTACTGTATCACCACCATTGCTGGTGGTTGAGAGGAGTTTCTTCCTCATCACTGCAAAGCACTTTCAGGTGCTGGCAGTATGAGAAAAGTGCTATAGAAATGCACAGAATTATTAATCAGCTAAATAAAGGCTAGAATACTTCCTTAAATATATTTTCCCGAACTATGTACTGGCCATGTAGACTGAATGTTGCTGTTATTACCGACTACCATCACTTATCCAGAGTGAGTTCTTACATGGCATTAGATGTTCAATAAATATCTAATTTAGCCCCACATTGGCTTAATTCCTAAAATACAGGTAATGATTCACCAATGACTTCCCAAGGAGATATCTATGGTGGTAACATGTTTGGAGGGGTGCAGATATTCACTGCTCCAATAGACCTTGTGTCACGTGAGGACTTTGTCGAAGACCCACATTGTCACGTATTGCAGGTGGAGAGTTAACACACCAGTGATCTCCTGTATTTCTTCAGCACCATTAAACACCATACATTCCTGTGGCGTCTGTTTGGTCAGACCATTTCCACTGCAAAAGGCCTCCAGCAATGGAAAAACACATAAAAGCCATACCACCAACTCAATGACTCAGTGGTCATCAACAACACAGTACAGTCATTCAGTGGTCAGCACATTACAAGTGTGTGCAAATTAAGGATTCTCACGAATTAAGCTCTTGTACCAAGAAGTAGAAAGTGATTTTTTTTCACTGCAGAATAAACATGTGAACACATATTTATTCTGCCATTTTTAACTGACAATGCTTCTTCAGACACTGTTATGCCACCGGCACTGATGAAGCAATGCATTTGTCAAAGCCATGCCCAAAATGTAATGAGTCAGACAACTGGTCACCTGTGACCAGCCAGCACCAAACTGCTTCAAACTAATGCTGGAACAACTGAAGGACCCCAGGGGAATTTGAACCTACCCTAATCTTGTCAGGGTATCTGTGGCAAGCACTTTTAGTGACTAAGCCCAGAAGCCTTAAGTCCCCCCCACAGTACAGAACCACACCCTCAGATATCAAACAACCCCATTAATAGCCAATACACTTGGGAGGAAACTCAAACCGGTAAAACTTTAATCGGTCTCATCCTGTGCTGCCTTCAGAGGTAGTACTTCATTTCTGTATGTTGTGCCCCACCCTTTATCGTTTAGACCCAAAGAAGTGAAGCATTTTGTGAGTATTTCCTAACGAATAGGCACACCAAGTTGGAAAAGGCATCCTCTCAGGGCATCCTACTCTCAACAAAATTTACGAACCAAACAAACAAAAAAGTAATTGTAAACGTACCTCTTCCATTATTTGGTCTGTAGTGCTTGATTTGCTGGAAATTTTGTGGAATTGACCTGTAAAAGAAAGAAGATGACCAAGTATTTTTTTAACTGAAAATATCAATGTTCATACATTTGCCAAATATAACCTGTATACAGACAGAAGGATCAATTTGGAAAGGAACACAGACTATACTGCACCCTAGAGCATCTTCCGTCTGCAGTGTCACATGACCCCAAGCCCTTTAACAGTGAATCACTGCAGTTACCATCCCAGCAATCAGAAAGGGGCACATTTCTAGGTATACCACCTGACCAGTCACATGACATCTGTGTCACCATGCTTCCTTACAGGGGTTTCCCCACTGCTGGACCCAGAACCAGGCCAACCTCTGAAGTTCTGGTTGCGGAGAGTCTTAACGACCATGGCTTCAGGCTTATTATCCTTTTAAAAAGCTGAACAAGAGTCATGTAATTTAGAACTCCCTTTAATATCCCATGTAATGTTGCCCTGACGGCCACAAGTCACAGCTTATTTTGGCAAGGGTCGATACAAGGGTATCAAATTCATTTGAAAAGATGGCGGAAAACCTACCGCTAATATCTGAAAGACATTTTTTTAATAGCTTTTGAAAAAATATGTGCTCCAGAGTAAATTAAACATTACAATATGTTAACTGTGATACATTAGCTGACTAGCCATATAGTCTGCAATCTTAAAAGAGCCATTCACTTGATAGTTCACTTCACTGCTTCCTACAGTGGCTAAAATTACTGTCTAGCCACCAATGCCAACAATGAAAAACTCCCACCTGCACCACCAGCTAACTCAGCAATTTCCCCATTTTAAAAACTGCTTTAAATCACCAGCCAGATTTGCCCAAATTGGAAATGTACACATTTCACCAGTTTAGGAAATATATTTGTTGATGCCCAAGTAATGGGAGCAGAACATATACCTACATTTGGTTAGTGATGGCCATAATCAAGTGAATGGCTGGGCTGCTTTAGCATTCCAACAGACTAATCTCAACACAGATCAAAGTTACATATATAACACTGCAAGCACCATCTTAACACAACAGCCTTATTTGGGAATGCTTTTTTCCCTCACTTGATTTTGTTGTTGTAACTGAATGCATATTTTTTTTCCAAGAATAACTAATTGGCAATTGTCTATCAGCTTTGGTACCAGTAGATTTTCAGTCATCTTGTTAAAGAAATTTGATACCTCTTAGTGTTCTCTGATTCGCTGGGTCTGGAGGTGGGCGGGAGCAACCAGGATCAGCTCTGTGAAAGGAAAGGCAGTGAAAACAGGAAGAGGCACCGCTGCCAGCCTTTTTGCTTGTGATTCTTAGTACTGCTTTAGCCTGGCCTCAGTTTGGAGGAGTTACTACTGAATCCAGAATCCAAGCACAGCAAACCATGCATTAGCGGGACAACAGATGGGAGTGAGGATTCATGAACCTTCAAGTTAAAAACAGACTGGGGACAGAAGGGGGCTCTCAAACTCATCCCTGTGCAGGGTTTCAGTTTCAAACACAACTGCAATTCTTGAATTGAAATTAGCTTTTCATTGTTCATAATTCAACACTCTCAATGTCTACAGAAGGATGCTTGACCATCTCATCCTTTCATAAGTCCCGATGAATGCCATGAAGAATACATTTCACAGATTCACATGCCATTATCAGTAAGACAAACTAATGATTCCTTATGGCAAACGAGGAGGTTAGGCCTACACTTTTTAAAGCGACTACATTATAGACTGACAGGTGAAATTAATAGCATGCTCACTAAAGTGTGGTCACCTGGCCACAGAAACAAAACCATGCATGGAAACCAGTTAAAAGAAAAGCGCAACATCAATGGGCTGCATATGCACTGTGTGAACATACTGTAAGTCTAAGGGGAAGAAATATATTTGCAACAACTTTTAATGATTAAAGAACTGACAAAGCTATCAGTGTCAGCCCAAACATCTATTTTACACAGTATAAACAAACTTAAAAACCGAAAATGCAGATGAAATGCATGAAGCTTGGATGACATGCAAATTCCCACACGTTCAAATGTTCACAGTATGTCTTGGCTTTGATTAGGAATAGTTAAACCTACAGAAGTAGAATTCTCTTTGTGACCGAGTTCAAATATGGCCTTCACCAACTAGCATCAACCATTTAGCGGAAAAGGCCCTGAACAGGCCTAACCAAAGCAATGTCAACATTTAGCGCAGAAGGTCAAACAAACAAGGGCCTCTTTCAATCACAAAATTCTTCATGCCCTCCTACTGCAGGCCTCAGGGATGAGACAGATGCTTGATGGGGAGCCAATAAGTCCAGTGGAAATGGCATGACAAACATTATAATTATGAATCTAATTAAGACTTTTTAGCATATATCATTAGGTAGGGGAGATAGTCCAATAAAAGTCAACTTTTGAGGGCCAATGTCTCCTGAATGGCTGGGTCAGAAAGTCATAGATATCTGTCGGAATGCACCAGAAGGCCTAACAGAATGTGCTGCTTTCATCATCCTGCATACAATTTTTTCCTTACTGCCTGGGATAGAAAAGGAAAATATGGACAACTTGTGAAATAACACCCCTACTGTACACCACACTGCCACCCCTAATGTCAGGTGCTGTATAGCCTGGGGAAGAGGAAAGTGAAGCTGATGGGATTCTGAAATGAATCTCCATTCTGAGGCCATTCATCTTTCATGTAACCTTCCCTTTTGTTAAATTTAAGAAAATAAAACAGAAAAACAACAGACGAACAGCACCACAATAATTAAAAAAATAAAATCCCGCAATTTCTTACAGTGACTGGTGAGACCTGCAGTGAAATTTTCTACATTTTACACTGATCTCCTAATTCCTTAAAGAAAGCACTTGCTTCGTATCAAATTCATGTATACATTGAATTTGGTACTAAGCAAGGACTGTATACAGTCCTTGCTTAGTACCAAATTCAATGTATACACACAATCCTATATATATATATATATATATAGTACTGTGTTAGTATAAAAGAAAACATTTGAGATTTCCAAATACTCATTTTCAAAAAGATTTAATTTTACATTTTTGTATTTAATTTTTTTAAAGTAACATATTACTGTAAGCAATTTACTACTTTTTACGTAAAAACTTACACCCCCCCCCAATTTACCAGTGTTTCAATTATGAATCTTTTTCCAATCCAATGACAATGGCTTCTGGTATGGAGATGCATCCCAGAAATTGTTCACTTTACTCTCATGTTCAGCTTTCCAAACTTATTGGGCATGTTCTCTCATACAGTTAATGAAAGTGCATGTTGTTAAAGGAAGAAAAAAAAGGCTACAAAGAGGAGAAATAACCAGATATAAATTGTAATCACATGGACGTGTTAAGAGACCATTCACTTACTGTGGGTTTTTGTTTTTTTTACTTTTTCTGTTTCAGTTTCAGTGCTTTTTGATTGGCCCAGACAAATGTCTTGTGCAGAGAAGGATATTTCTGAGCAAACAAGTTTCTGATCAACTGGCGATACAATGGCTAGTATGGGACATTCAAGGATTTGTCGTCTAAAGCAAGAACATGCACTTAAGCAACCCCAAAGCAGCTTATGCAGCAACATAAAACTTGGATCTGTGCGATGCAGCACCACTCACCATGGGAGATTTCTGGAACCTGGACCTCGCAATTTTCCTCTTCTGATGAATGGCCCAAGTACTCATGTAGTTTTGTCACCAATGTATTCAACTTGCTGGTACTAGCAGGGGTGGTCAAGGGGAAGCAGAGAGAACAGAAACGAAACCTTTAGTCACAGGAAACTTGTATACTCCACCAGTCGATACAAGTTGAAGCGACTCTGCATGTTATAAAGTGCTAATTTACAATTACACATTGAACGGTTTCAGCACAAAATGACTGTATGAGAACAACACCAGGTGATCTACATTTGACCAAAAAGAAAACAAAATAGACATTATGCCACTGGTCTTGAGGCATGCATCTAGAAGGTGTCATACAACATTGTGTCTCATTACATGGGTCTAGCTCTTGTGGTGTTTGCTTGCTGGCCATGCAAAATGTACTTATGTAAACCGATCCATATTTTTTTTCCTTCCAATTACTGGACTAAATTATAAATTGTATGGAATATTAGATTTATCAAGAATCACCATAAAATCCACACTACCGTTTATTCAAGTTAACTTTTTGGTTGAAGACTTTCACATAATACGGGGATGCCTGTACATACTGTGAATTGTCAATGTATCCACGTGTTTACAAACAAGTGTTAATGCCCAAGCAAGTTTATTTTTGGTGCGGTGCCCATTCTGATACAAGATTAAAACGCTCTTAACTGAACAATTTAATTCTGATGCAACACCCACCACTGATAACTGAAACTAAGCTGAAAACATTCCCAAAAAAGTAATCGTCAAAGGTTAATTATTTTTTTCTAAAATTGGTAGGCCTATTTCGTGCCAGCGATAGCACATTCTGATTGAAAGCGTTTATGTGCCTTGTATAAGCCTTAGCAAAGATCACCAGCGCACAAAAGATGTTAATCAGTCCTATAGCTAACGTTAGTTAATGGGCTACATATGACCCCTGACGTAGCTCGGTGAATGTCACCAAATACCAGTCTTTAGATGTTTACCCATTGTTGGGGGGGGGGGAAGCGCATCACCTCGTTTTCGCTAAACAGTTGCACTGTTGTAGACAGAGCAATAAATATTACATGTTCCAGTGGGATTGGAACGTTAGATTAACGCTAGCTTTCCGGTCGAAGAAAAAACCGGGAAGAAGGCTTACTAATTATTGGCTTGACACTTGCGCAACTTAGCATGTTAATGTTAAGTTATAAATATGAATTGGCTACACTACATGACCATTCAACTACAATAATGCAATGTAGCCACTTATTTGCAAATTATACAATTGTTTATTTTCCATGACGTCATACATATACATATTTTTTGCAAAACCCATTTACTAGCTAGCTCCCTGCTACCAGACATTATCCTGTCCGAGCCGGCAATTTTATTTTCGTCAGAGCGAGCTAGCCAAGGTAGCTAGCTAGCGACAGCGCCTCGACGTGTTTTTTGTTTATATTTGCGTCATCACATGCAGCTAATCAAATGCTCGGTCTCCACTCCATTAGCTAGCTAGCTATGAAACTAGCTAATGACTGTCACAAAGTTGACTGCTTGGCTCCTATATTTCTCCGAAATTCCTTTATAGCTAGCAACCTCTTTGTCTGTACAGAGGCCATCCATAAACAGATAGCTTGCTAACCATGATTTTGTCTGGTCAATTTGCGAGGTGAACTGACAGTTTTGCATCCTGTGATATTAGCTTTTTAGTAAACTGACTGGCCAAATCACATGTTGTCCGATTGTAATATGGTCAGCATTCCATGAACCGTTGTTACATAGCGAATGAGCTGAACTGGCATCAGTAGAACACCCGTTTTGATCCATCGGTCGCATTGAACTCATGCAACCAACCATGCACCGGCATGCATGCGTGCATGCACATCTGCACCCTCCCACTAAATAAAATAAGACAACTGTCTTGCTTTATAGCAATGAGAAACTTAACTGAATTTCCGCAAAACTCTCATCCAGAATACAGCACCGACATCAATTATTTGGGAGGTTGCGATCCTTGCTATTCAACTAGCAGGCAACTAATGCTACAAAGAACTGGGTACACTGCAATTTATGCTCGAAGCAAGATGCCGGCTCTGTAGCACCGGTAGCTAGCTAACGTTAGCTACCGATGCAAGTAACACACTCAGAATATAGCGAGGGAAAGCCTATCAACCTTTCTCTTGTATCACACTCACCTGCAAATCTCTGCCGTCATTTCTAGCTGGTCCAGGACACTTGAAGCTTACGATACCTTTTATCAGAGAGAAAGTGCATAGAATTATCACCAATGTATCTTTTGGAGAAAAATACAGAATATTGAATTAACCCGATCACTGAAGACAAAGCAAACCCGCCATCTTGCCGGATGGCTTCAGACGCACTAAAATGGCGCATCCTGCTCAAATCTTAGAAACCATCCCATTGGTTAACGCTAAGGAAAATTCTCGCTTTCTGAGTGGTTACAGAGTGATGCGACAGAACATTGGTTGAGAGATGCATAATGAAATGTGCGCAATCAGATTTGACTGGCGTACGAAATACTGTACAAAGAAAGTTCCACCCGGTTGGCCGGGACCTATTTTTGTTTCATTCATTTAACATTTTTGCGAGAACAGTTATTTTTTTCACTCCCTGTTGGCGAGCCTTTGTGTGAGAACGGATTGGAGGGGGGCGTTGCTGGCGCAGTCAATTACAGGAGGTTGTTCACATCTGCCTGAGGTCGGTGACTTCTGCAGCATGTCTGTGCTACAGCCTTCTTTCATCTTGAGTTGGAACACATGCTAGTGAGTCCGATGGTTTCATTAAAATTCCTCCAGACATGCTATGTATTTTGACATTTTATTTTGCCTAAAGCAATGTGCTGTAAGAAAACTGATTACTAATTATATTTCTGGTGGATTTTATACAGCATAACCAACAAAACATGCTGGTGCTGAATTACTCAAGATCAAGGTCATTCCTGCTATGCCACATTAGGGACCCTCCGCCACACAGGCTGAATCAAGTATAAAGACTGCTGCTGTGTTTGTAAATGAAATAGGATACAGCGACATTGCATTCTGCATCCATGTGTGCATTTGTCTCTCTTTCATAAAATCTTCAAACTGACTTGTAGAATTTGGCATCATGAGTCATTCTGGCCAAATTGAACTGATATTTGTTATAATCTCTTTTTTAGTTCAAACAATTGCGTCCGATATGAGGGAACAATAATTATACAGTCCTTTTCAGTTTATACAATGGGGGGCATATTTACTATGTATTACCCCGCTGGAAACACAAACTGTTTTCCCTGAAAAGGTTACTGAGGCGGTTGCTTTTTGCCGGCATCATATACTGAGCCAGATGCATTCCAGCTCTCTCCGGTAATGAGGCCTTCCTATGTGTGTGTGTGTGTGTGTGTGTGTGTGTGTGTGTGTTTAAGAAAGTGTGTGAGAGAGAGAGGTTTCCTTCTCATGATCACACCATAAAATACATGTATTATATATTATGGGACTTTTATTGATGCGATTGTACTCATATAATTCTTTGTGAAAGTGGCACTGATTTAAGTTACCTCTTTTACTTGTAAATTATCATTTACAGTAGATCATTGTTTTCTTTGGAAATCCCATTTCAAAAAAAAAAAAAAAAACCCTGAGTAAAAGGTTCTTGAGACAGTGTAGAATTTTTTCTTTCCCTGTGTTTTAGAGGTAACCGGCAGTATATTTCAATAAATAATCACACATAATTTGTTTTAATAGATAGATTAATTGATAGAGCTGCAATGCATTGAACTGCCAGATGCATGTATAGTGCTATTAGTGTTATCTGGGAGAAGAAGGAATTGGGCATGAGACATGAGGGAAGTGTCTATTAAACCTGATTTGAGCTGAGATTTAGTTCTTGTATTCCTAATTTTGCTCCCAAATTTGCTTTCCAAAGACCATTTGTACATTTTTAGCCATACACACTGAAATGTATGACACTTGATTTATGGAGTGTGTAACAATGTGCTGAGGTAAGAAAAGAGGTTGGTCAACTATAAGGAAGGCAGGAGTGAAAAGGTGAGTAGGTGTACCAACAGTAGGTGTTCGCACAGGCTATTACATTGAGGACATACAGAATATAACATAGGTAATGTTTAATATTACGGTATATTCATTGTATCTCCAAACAAGCAGAATTTGATCATTATTTGCGAGAAAAATCTATTCATTTAAATTTGCAACATGTCCATTTATTTCCAGATATTTAGTTACCACACAGAGCCATCAATTAGATCCAGTATTAGACCGTTGTTACAACGTAGCAAATTGACAATCCAATCAATTCACTCCATAACAAGCTAAATTTGGTCAATGTAGCTGGTTATGGAGATGTAAGATTTGTGTCCTTATTTAAACATTTGTGATACAGTTACATAACAGTATGTCCTTTTTAGTGCAGTCATGATTGTCTTGTGACCATACTGTAAGTAGGGCCTGGAAGAAAACTTGTATTTAATTCCTCTAACACCCAGGTGTTGGTGGAGCCTCTAATTCTATTTATTTTTTGCAGCACTCATCACAATGATTAATTAATTGTATTACCAGTCATATAAACAAATAACAGCACAATGTGTATGTGTATGTCCCTTGTCACATGTTGTGTCATATAGTGACCTCATCCCCTAGTTGTGTCATACAGTGACCTCATCCCCTCGTGCAAGAAACCTTGGAGTGGTGATGGACAACAGGCTGTCCTTCTCCGAGAACATTGCTACGGTGACCCGGGCGTGCAGGTTCTTCCTGTACAACATCCAGAGAATCCCGCCTGGACTATTGCAATTCTCTGCTGGCTGGCCTTCCAGCATCTGCCATCAGACCCCTACAACTGATCCAGAATGCTGCAGCCCGTCTGGTATCCAATGTTCCCAGACATTCACATATCACCCCCCTGCTCAGCAACCTCCACTGGCTGACTGTTATGGCTCGCATCAAATTTAAAACTTTGGTGCTCGCATACCAGGCAGTTAAGGGATCAGCCCCTGTATATATTCAATCCCTTGTCAAGACTTATACACCAACAAAACCCCTCCGTTCTGCCACTTTGTGCCGTCTGGCACCTCCCCCTCGCCCCACCTGCACTTCACACTCACGACTGCTGTCTGTCCTGGTCCCACGGTGGTGGAATTACAGGTCCTCTTAGCACTCATACTTGTGTTTGAGTTGCACTTCATTGTACATCATTCTGGATAAGAGCGTCTGCTAAATGCCATGTAATGTAATGTAATATAGAATATATACTGATGCTCCAAATAGTCCAACAAGAGCATGTAAAATAGAGGTGGCAAATAAGCAGCTATAGTAAATATTTTAAAGCGAAAAATAAAATATAGCTGCAAGCAACCATTAAAATATCGTTTTGAAGTTAAAAAAACGGTTGAGTGGTCTAATCTACAAGTGAACCAGTGTTGATGTATCCAGCCAAACTCATTTTATGCTTAGAACTGTATTCTGTGGTTTTGTGGCTTGAACCTTCTTATTCAGTTATGTGGCTTGTACCACAGAACTGTTTACAAGCAGTAGACGCAGTAGACTCACTCTTATAACAGTAATCTGTCTGTAATAAGCTCTATGGTATGTAAAAATGAAAATGGGCCAATAGAAAAACTGCACGGAAAGGAATCTGTTCACGTGGTCGCGCGACGCTCCTTCGCGTCATCAGGACGACGTACTCCGAGCTGTCCGGGGTAGTGCAACTGCAAAAATGTTTCTGAAAGTTTTGTATGGGTTTTTATTTGTTCTAGTACTTTATGGAATTCCTTCAAATGGACAGAAGAAGAAGGAGGTATGAAGTCGCTGCATGTTTAATGGAAGGTTACTGAAGTTAACTGAGGATTGCACGTTGACGTGAATTGGTAGCTTGTTAGTTAGCTTGCGAGTGTGTTCATCAGGAAGTGACACTTCTGCCTGTTTGAGCGTGTTTGAATGAGTTTTACTTCGAAATAAATTTACAAGCACCTATCAAAGCCGTGTATGATTTATCATACAATGTCCTTTAAAATGAATCAATTGATGCGTGTTGTCCTAGCTTCATATTTCCTGATTTGTCCTTAACGCAGTTATGTTAATCGGTTAATTATAGCTAAGCAGGTTTGCACAGTTAGCTGACTCGATAATGCTAGCTATCAAGGTTAAGCTAGACTGAAATCCAAGAAAGGAATTAAGCCATGTTATTTATCTAACGTCGTGGCTTGTAAGACTTACTTATTGGTTGTCACGACATAGTAACAACATTCAGGTTCAGGAATTGCATGTAGTTCATTTATAAGCGTCTTATTGTATTACTAAGCGCCGAGAGGCATTTAGTTAGGCTATCACTGTCACATTGCTTAAAGTAATATTACCTAATTGTAGAATATCATATTTTAGTAATTTTACAGCTTTGTCAAAAGTGGTTAGTGGCGTATCACCTTAGTGAAGTAAGGTCACTTTTTTTCCAAAGTTTGCGCAAAAATCTTCATAAACGTAATGCGTAATACATAATGCAGATTGGTGGTCCCACACACGCACAGGATCATTGGCCTTGGTTAGCATATTCTATGCCTACTGGAAAGCTGAGATCATTACCAAATAGGAATGTCTTCACTCCTAGTTCTGTCCTGAACCGTGAAATCGAACTAGCCGTCTTCTGTTGCAATACGTGGTCTATAGGGGGTAAAATAGCCACTGGCATGCAGAAGATTGGCAAGATGGTGTAAATTATACTTGCAAAATGGTGAGGGTAAATTTGTGAATTATCAGGGGATGAGTTGTCAACACGGAGGTTTTTTTTTTGTAGTAATCCTCGGCCAATCCATAAAAGGTTAGATGACTGTCATTTAACCGGAAAGCGTGGTTTGATCCATCTCCAGGCCGTGCTCTCCGATAAAGTGGCACAGATGATGGACTGGGCCAGCAGGCGGGCAGTGATCCGGATGAACGGTGAAAAGTTCCGCCGCTTCGTG
Organism: Conger conger; assembly: GCF_963514075.1. Classification (NCBI taxonomy): domain Eukaryota; kingdom Metazoa; phylum Chordata; class Actinopteri; order Anguilliformes; family Congridae; genus Conger; species Conger conger. Next base: position 22,781,466 of record NC_083762.1, on the reverse strand, counting down.
AGGGCTCCCCCGCGTAACTACTCCATGGTGGTGATGTTCACTGCACTGCAGCCTCACAGACAGTGTGGAGTGTGCAGGTAATGAAGCAAGAGCTCTGCTTTAATGAAGGCTGTGTTCAGTGAGTGAGTCATTAGCATGACTTATTCAACATGGCTTCATTCATGTCTTTATTGGTGTTCTTGTCATTCCCTGAATAGCTTGACTTCTAGTAGTCTGAAAAGACCAAAATGTCTGTACATACATACATACATACATACACACACACATATACACACACACACACACACAGGTATTTAAAGTGTGTCCTTCTCTAACCTACTGCTGTGGTTCTTTGTGTGCAGGCAAGCTGATGAAGAATATCAAATCCTGGCTAATTCCTGGCGCTACTCTAGTGCGTTCACCAACAGGATCTTCTTTGCCACTGTGGATTTTGACGAAGGCTCTGACGTCTTTCAGATGGTAGATATCCTTTGGCTTTCCATAGCTCTGCTTATATCATCTTCAGATTCATTGGAACCTAAATGTTTTATTCTGTAAATGCAAACATGGGTGTGCATAGCACCTACAGAAATGCACACTGGGCTGTACTAGCATTTACTAGCTCTGCAAAGTAAAATTAACCTTACACTGTCTGCTTTTTATATTAGTTAGTTTTTAAAGAAATGTCCTTTCGCTTGTGCCTGCAGCTGAACATGAACTCGGCCCCGTCGTTCATCCACTTCCCGCCGAAGGGGAAATCCAAGCCGGCCGACACGTACGAGCTCCAGGTCCGAGGCTTTGCGGCGGAACAGATCGCCCGGTGGATTGCAGACAGGACCGACGTCCACGTAATATGGCTTCTTCTCTCAATCGTCAGGCCCCACTCAGATGAGACCAACTAGCTCATCTTTAATCTGATCTTTAATCTGCTATGTTGAGAGAATCCTTCCATCAGAGTCAATGATAGGGCAGCCTTATTCTGCTGCAGCTCATACACAAGTTGCTTTTATTGTATCTGTATGTAAAGCTGAACTTGTTGTTTATGTAATTGTGTAATATTACCGAGTAGTATTGACTGCAGAATTATTCTCAGTCCAAGGGAAATTAACAGTTTCTTACATTCTAGACAGGAATTGCACCAGTAATGAGTGCTTATTGCTGGGTCAAGTAAATCGTTGAACAAAAGATAAGAGCAGTTTGTAAATTACAGCAAGTGGATACGCTCAGAATTCTAAATTCCTGGGAGGCATCAGCTGAATTTACCTTTATTTTGGTAGTAAATGTTTGCTAATGCAACCCGGAAGTCTAATAGGGAGGTAAACCGGAAGTCCTGCTGAATGGCATGTCCGATATACTGATGAGTGCTATGCTAGTGGAATTAATCATAGACTGCAACAACAAAGACTTCATATAAGCAAATTAAGCATTTGATTGTTCTACAAACACAAAATTACAAGGCTCCAGATCATCCACAAATTTTACTCCAGTACCAACGGGGTCCTGACACCTTCTGCAAGAGCCAGCCATAGCTGATGACACGCAAACACCAGGCAGTCTGTATCCCGATGCTGGGCCGATGCTGTTGTCAGTTGACCGTTGGCTTAGTGTATTCCCTGCTTGATTTAAGCCCTTGTTTTGTGCTGTTTATTACCATACTCATAGATGTCTTTTCATGCTGGGGCAGAGAGTCCTGGTATGTGTGTGGTGTGGGACAGAGGAGTCCTCATTACAGTCCTGAACCCCCATGTTCTTGATCCACCTAGATTCGGGTAATCCGACCGCCAAACTATGCTGGGCCACTGATGCTGGGCTTCCTCCTGGCTGTGGTAGGGGGGCTGGTGTACCTACGGAGAGACAACCTGGAGTTCCTGTACAACAAGAATGCCTGGGGCTTCGGTGCACTGGTACAGTACACTTAATGCTCTTTGATGACTTGTATCGCAGCTATGCTTCTGTATCCATATAGTAACAGTATATGAACCTGCTCTACTGCACACAAACAACAACAACAACAACTGTCTAATGGCTAGAACTAAGATGGCTTAGGTTTGGTTAGTACTTGGATTGGAAACCTTGGAAAAGCAGGTCGCTGCTGGAGGTGGGTCGGTGGGTCAGTCACAGGGTCAGTAACAGTAAGGGATGGTCTCTCCCATGGCATCAAATTTATCACATCTTGTTAGTAATGTGACTTATACTTCTTAATGGCCAGTAATGATCAGATGTTCACTCTACTTTCTTTTAGCCTATTCCTCCTTGCCAAATCTTTCTTAAAAAACTTCTATTGTTGTTCTATTGGCCATATCATGATTGGGAGGAATTTAGGAAATATCGATGCAAAAGAAAACTAGATTTACCTGTGTGAACACAGTGAACAAAATCTGATCATGCACTCCATGCACACGGCCGCTGTAGCTTTCCCTCTTTGTTAGTGGCTTTCCTGGTACATTGTGCTGAGTACAGTGCAGCACCACATCATACTAATGCCACCACTGCAGTTAGAATAAAATCCACCATGTGCAACGCTTGTATTTATGTTTGTTTCGTGCACCGCTGGTCCGAATTTTGTGGAGGTGGCACAAATTTCAGTCGGTGGCTGTCTCAGAATTCTCTATGCTGGAAAACCCTGGCAGTGCTAAAACTGCAGAAACCGCAGATTACAGGACTAGTCTGATGCTCTTTCCATGGACCAGTTAAAAAGACCTGTCCCTTAGTGCAGTGATGGGGACACTGTGTGATGGTGGAGATTGTGTCCACTGTGCTTACTTGCAGTGGTCAATAAAACTCCCAGATCTCTTGTATACAGGAGATTGGTATCACATTACAAACTGCTTTTCCCAGTATAGCCCTCATAACTGATTGGCTGTCCAATCTACTGAAACCCCTACACGCCTTTCCCAGATTATCTTCAATAATAAGAAATTAGAGCCCGGTTTAAGGTAGTAAAGCTTTCCTGTTCATAATGGTAATGTGCATGCTTGTCAACTCCTCTCTCTGCAGTGCATTGTCCTGATCATGACTTCAGGGCAGATGTGGAACCACATCCGTGGGCCTCCGTACGCCCACAAGAACCCCGGTACTGGACAAGTGGTGAGGCAGCGCCCCCTTCAGGCTTTTCTGCATGTGCGGTACACAGAACAGTGCCCCTTCATTAGCTGTGTGTCAGAACTGGTTTGTCCATAGTCTACATTGGTTTTGCACAAGGATAAGCATTCACAGGCCACAGCGAGGAGCATTACTTGCTGTGCGGCTGGCCCAGTTATTTAACTGGAACTGCTGAGCTGGTGAAAAATCCGCTATTTCTGATTGCATGGCCTTATCTCGGTTTGCAATACCGTTGTCACATCACGTGTTGTTGGGGCTGCCACACAGCTGGTAAAACTAGATAAAATGTTGCTGTGTGTGTGTGTGTGTGTGTGTCTCTGTCTCTGTCTCTGTCTCTGTCTCTGTCTCTGTCTCTGTCTCTGTCTCTGTCTCTGTCTCTGTGAGAGAGTTTCTCACTGGTGTGCTCTCTCCTCCACTCTCCCCTGTTTCAGAGTTACATCCACAGCAGCAGCCAGGCCCAGTTTGTGGCAGAAACGCACATAGTTCTCCTGTTCAGTATCCTTTTACCATGCAGTGCATACCAGGAGAGCAGAGGTTTAGTTACCCTCTGGTGCAAGAAGTGGGGCTTGGGGTTTAGTTGATTTCTCGGGCAGGAGCCACCCTCGACCATCGCAACAGCCCTTAACACACCCCTCTAAGATGCGGCCGTCACCCTCGGGATGGTGCTGCTGCATGAGGCAGCCACATCTGACATGGACATCGGGAAGAGAAAAAGTATGTGTGTGCGTGTATGAGAGAGAGAGAGACACTGTCCTTCCCCAAATATCTGTCCTTGGACCTGACACTTTTAGAAACTTTCATTGATTCTAGCTCTTTACACAACTCATAACGAATGATGGTGCTTGTAAGAGCTTTCTCTGGCACACAAAAGACACACAAATTGGTCCTGCAGTTTAATGACGACATGTCTGTGAGATTTTAGTCAGTCTTGTTAACAATGTATAAAATTTGTGTAAGATTCTATGTATAAAATGTGTGTAAAGATTCAGTGTTGAACAGGCAGAGTGCATGGTGCTTTCAGGAAGTCACTCGTGTTACAGTGATGGGCAGTAAATCCTCTGTGTTTAACGCCATTTCCTGCTCTCAGATGACTGGCTGATAAGTGACTGGTAATGACTGAAGGTGTGGTCCTAGAGGACTGCTGGAGTGAACTGCTTCTCAAATCTCTCTTCCTCCCTCTTGCTCTTCTCTTTCTGCCATCCCCCTCTCCTGTCTTTTTTCTTTGTTCTTTTTGCTCCTTTTCCTTTCCCTTCTCTTCTCCCTCTTTCTTTGCTGTCTTTTGCCCCCTCTTTCTCCATTCTGTCCTTCTGCAGTCATGTGTGTGGCTGGAATAAGCCTGGTGGTCCTCTTCTTCAGTTGGCTGCTGTCCATCTTTAGAGCCAAATACCATGGGTATCCATACAGGTAAGAGTTCTGCTCTCTAATGCTATTTAAGGGCTCCCCATTTGTATGCAGAGTAAAGAAGAACAATGACTACAACAATAACTATAATTGTTCTTACTCAAGTGGATTGTGGAGTACACACCACAACTATAACAACAACAACAGTGATGAACGATATTGTTGGGGGTCACTTTAAAGCAATTCTTCCAGCTGCCTGAATGATAAAACGCAGACAGCCCATCAAAAGCCGTCCAAATTGACTTAATTTACTTAATAAAAAATGGCAGATGACTTTGCCGAAAGACTATTTACAGAACATCTCATTCATCAGTGTGGATGCTCACATTGTTATCATTATAGTTATCATTATAGTTACACTTCTTGGTGTGGATAGGCCTTAAATTCTCTTGAATAGAAGGGCTTGGTCTTGAGTGATGTATACAGCGTATATACTCTTTAAGAAATTACGCATCTTTGAAAATAATGTTTATCTACAGTAACAAGAGCATACACCAACCCCATCTTTCTTGCATTGCAGTTTCCTGATGAGTTAAAGAATCAGGCTGGGAGGATTTGGAGTCCGATCGGTCTTAATATGGAAGAGGCCTCATCCCCTTTGACAGGAACCAAATTGAAACAAGCAGCACAGTTCAGATTTTAGTGCCTTAAGTTTAAGTACAATAACTCCCCATTTGTTAGATGTTATTAATACTGTCCCTTTCCTTATTTCCTTTTCATACCTGGTGTTATTTTTCCATTTCTAAGCGTTCCAGCTTGTCATTGATCTCTGATTTGCATTTGTATTCATCTGCTTGTGGAAAGTAATTGAGGACGCTATAAACACAGGTGCACACGTACACACAAACGCAGAGATGCTAAGTTGGACTACCTCATCTCACAGGTAATTCAGGTCTGTGCACGGCATTGTCCAGTGACATGTACTGTACACGTACATATACACAACTCTCTCCTTCAAGGGCTTTTAAAACAAATGAGAGATATGGCATTGACATTTTTCATAACTATATTGATAAAGGCAGTATATTATAAATTAAAAATGGAGAGGCTTTTTTTATTGTTAAATATTGACGGGCATGTTCATTTTCTTTATTATGGGACAGCTCAAAAGGTCATTAAATCTTTTACAGCTTAAGTGTGTCATGTCAGATAGTGCGTATGCTGCAAACATTAGCCCCATTAGTGTGCAGGGGAACCACTGTGCCTCAAGCCCAAATCAAAAGTGTTTCAACATGGAACGACTCATTACTGATACATGTGAATGCTCTTGTATGACACAGTGCATTTAACCGACTGACAGAAGTAGGAATAGAATTTATTCTAATGCCAACCACGCTGTCACTTTCCAAAATTCTGTCCTGTATTTCTTCCTGTCGTATGAAGTGACATGATATCCAAATGCAAAATCCAGCCAAAGGCAAAGCTTCTATCACTTTTTTGTGAGATACAATTTGCAAGAAAAAAACAACAACTGGAAGAAGCTGATAGGATGTGTCTGACAATATGTGTATCTCAGCAGAGCTAAATTCACAAGAGCTCTAGGAAATGGCAGATTACACTTTTCCAATACAGTCCCTTAAGAGTTGTTCCATTATATTGTCTTTTTGTATGGATTTCCTTTTTCCTGTTAATGTTTTTTTGTGAACCTATGACAAGGTACAATTAGTGTCTCGGATGCAAATGCAGTCTACATGGGAGTGCTTCAGGTGATGCTTTCTTTGCAATTAAAGTGCCTTAAAAATTTGTCCAGATTAGTTTCATTTTTTACATTAATGGTAATGTTGCCCATAAATGGTAGTTTTACTCTGGATTTAAGAGCCAGACATACTAAGAGGTTCATTTTTTCAGGACACACATTTCATTGGTATCATTCACAAGGGTAATACTGGGGAATAGTGTGCCATTTAAAAGAGAAAAAGAAAAAAGGATGGCATATATTCTTTTAACTTGAAAATCCTGTCAAATGCTGCTGTAGTTACAAGGAACATGCAGAAACACAGTTAAAGCTTCTGATCGTATGAGAAAGCCACCAGCTTCAGAGCACAAGTTGTTACCTAATGGTGTTTCTCGTGAGATCTCCACCCAAACTAATATTTCTAGAAAATGCTTGTGTAAACCGCATCAAGTGCATCCAATGAGATTAACAAAGGCAGCAATGAGTCTTCTGCAATGCTAAATTGTGACACTAGATGGCGCAGAATCATGCTATAAAAATTAACAAAGAATTCAAGAATTGAATTGAGAGGACTATATGAATGAGAGAGAATTATAATCGAAATTTGCAACAGCAATACCATCATGCATCTCCTGCCAAATTTCTGAAGCTACAGTGAGCGCATGTGGGCTTGGTTAGTACCTGGATGGGAGAAGGTGTTCCTGGAAATGGTGTTGGTGGGCCAGTAGGGGGCGATCTTCCCTCTGGTCAAATTATCCCCAATGCCCCTGCACAGTGATGGGGACACTGCCGTAGGAGACGCTGTCTTTTGGATGAGATGTTAAACTGCGGCCCTGACTCACTATGGTCATTAAAGATAACATAACACTCTTCGTAAAGTGTAATGGGGTTCCCTGGTGTCCCGCTAAATTCCCAATCTTGGCTCTTTCAAACTGCCACCAAATCATCCCCTGATTCAATTGACAAAACACATTGTTCTCTTCCTTTCCACCTCAGCTGATAGTGTAGTGAGAATTCTAGTGTGAAATGGCAGCTGTGCATCACGCAGGTGGGTGCTACACATTGGTGGTGGTTGAGGCAAGTTTCCCTGTCATCACTGTAAGCACTTTGAGTGTCTAGAAAAGCACTATATACAGTCAGGTCCATAAATATTGGGACATCGACACAATTCTCATCTTTTTGGCTCTATACACCACCACAATGGATTTGAAATGAAACGAACAAGATGTGCTTTAACTGCAGACTTTCAGCTTTAATTTGAGGGTATTTACATCCAAATCAGGTGAATGGTGTAGGGATTACAACAGTTTCTATATGTGCCTCCCACTTTTTAAGGGACCAATGGATGTAAAGGGTATTGGATGTAAATACCCTCAAATTAAAGCTGAAAGTCTGCAGTTAAAGCATATCTTGTTTGTTTCATTTCAAATCCATTGTGGTGGTGTATAGAGCCAAAAAGATGAGAATTGTGTTGATGTCCCAATATTTATGGACCTGACTGTAAATGCAATTATCTATATGTGCAGCATCAACTACAGAACAGTTTGGTAGCATTAAAACAACATGGTGAATTTTACACAATCCATATCAAAATGTTGTGATTTTGCAGAAATTACCTTTCACCTAGAAAGCTTCATGTGAAAGAGTCACGAGATGGCAGCACTGTTCAGAAACTACTGTCATTACTATTTCTATAGAGCAGGAATACAACTATTTTTATATCTTTGAATTATAACAATCAAACCATACTAGCATCAGCATTCATAACATTTGCTTCTGTGTGTTGTAGGAAAGTATAACAGGATATAAGCACTGCTACTGATTTCTGGGAGTTGAAGTTGCAATCTGTAGATGGTAAATTCAAACCATGGGCAGAGCCCTGCTGCAGTAACTGTTGTTAAGGTAAGCAGTTTGGGAGCTCCTGTACATTTCTGACTATACTAATGGATAATCTTAAGCTACAATATTAATGTTCCCTGATTATAAGCAATATTAAAAGAATATGGCCTCTACCTTTAGAGAGCAATGCAGTGAAAAATATGGGTGTAATTCGAATTATATTTCTCTCAACACGTGTTTATAGGACTACAAAGGGTTAACATGAGAGCGCATGGAGGAAGGATGTTTTCTTTTTTGTTTTTGTTCCCTGGCTCGCTCGCATGTGGTGGGGAGGGGGCACCTCCAGCTCACGGTGTTTGCATGTCTGGACAGGTGCTGCTTGTTTTATTTGCCACTGCAAATCTGCGGGCCGGGCTCGGGTGTCACTCTGGAACAGGCCAATCACACCAAAAGCTGCTTGTAATACCATATAAGGCAATGCAGGCTTACTGCTCCCAGTGGCGGTGAGCGTGGTCCTAGACACGGGTGTTTCCCAGAATTACTGCATTGTTCCAACGGATGGGGTGTGGTGTGCCACCCTCTGGGTGCCGCCATCAGGCCCAAAAGTGTAGATTATACTAGAAAAAGGGCAGGGACCTTCTGAAACCTGGAGGTGTGGGTTATAATGGACGATAGTGTGCTTTCTGCTCTCAAAGATGGATCCTCAGGTAAACTGCACAATGTAAGACCATGTAACCCCGGGGCAAAAAGGGAGGGGCGGCTCAGACAAAGAGTCAAAAACAGGACAGGGCTGCCCCCTTTCCGTTCTGAGCTGTGCTGTTACAAGGGCCGTTTGTACAGGGGCTTCCTGGTACATTAGAGTCTCCTGTAATCCTTTCATGTTTGACTGGGTTAGATCCTAGCAAGTATGGCCATAAGCACTGAAGATGGGCGCAGGAGTTTGTTCCACTGAGCTTCACATTTTGACATTGCAAGCAAGGATTTACTGCAAAGGCTTTGAGGGAAAAGAGCTCACCATTAATCTATTGCTAAACAAATTTACCTTAGATTAGCTGCACACCATAACTCTCCCCAAACTGCAAAATATATGTTGTATAATGATTATACAAAATCAACGCCCCCTGTAAGACTAACATTATGTGAATGGAGCAGACTTGCCATCGCAAATTCAGAAGAAAGTCAAGTCCACACATAGCTCTGGGAACCTCCGCGGTTAGGAGCTGGATGGTTGGTTTTGACCCAAATCCAGAACTGAACCAGCGTCTTTGTGAGAGTTTGTAATTCTGAACGTGGCGGCTCTTCAGTTCTGTCCCATGCCGTGACCGGTTTTGGCTGCCTCGGATTTTCTCAGTGTTCCCGACCACATTTTCCTGTATGACGTCATGCCCTTCCGAGGCAAGATAGTACTGACAATAATGCCAAGATTAGCCTTGTGTTTGTGGCAGTGAAAAGTGCCAACGCATTGTTGCAACAGAACTATGCTGGGCAGAACATGCCTATAAATGGTAGCCATGATTTTGACCAATGCTTATTACTGAAGCCACGGCAGCAGCCTGATTGCATGTTTAGTATCCTCTGAAAAAGGATCTCATTGTGTCTTTCTGAGGAATGCATACAAGGAAACATAATGTTCAATGTAGCCCAGAAATGAAACAATGCTCTCTGAGGGCACTGAAGGGTTATGTATTTTTGCCCTTGACAGAAGTTCATACTATGCAGAATTATTAGCTTGAAAATGTTAAAATAATCACGCTAAGGCAGAACTGTCATGCACTGACAATCTCTGTCTTTGAGCACTTTTGCCACCTTTGAGCTCCTGTACCTGCATTTTGTATTATAAAATGTGTCTAGGGCGTTTCTGGGCTTGGTGTTCTTTTCTGTGTGCAGAACGGTGGGTGTCATAAACTGGTGTAGCTGGGTATGAGCTAATCAACCAGGATGGCCAAGCTGGTCATAATGCTGGTCTAGTTCAAAACTTGGTCAAGTTGGGAGCTGCTCTGAACTGGTCAACCAGCTAAACCATGTCAAGCTGGGAGATGGTCTGAACCGGTCAACCTAGCTTGAGCTGTTTTTTTCAGCAGGGCAACAAAGCAAAACAACAAGATGACGGCGCTCATTCAAAAACCATAGTCAACCTTGGAATTGCTTTTCCTTGTTGGTGACAGCTAAGGGAAACAGAGATATGAAGATAAAAGCAGTAAAACGGAGGTGAGTGGGCGAGGTTGTGGATGGAGGAGGAGACGTCTTTGATTGTAAACACAGCAAACACGTTTGATTGACCACAGCAAGGTTAAAAGATCCTGCATAGTGTGCCTGTAATGGTTCTCTGATTGGCATGCTGGTGACTCCCTGCAGAGACATGGCTTAGCCTGCCAGCCTGAGGAGTGAAGGATGCGGACCTGAAACAGCTGATGTGTGTTTGCGGAGAGTGCCAACGCTGATAGCTGCAAATACCATCCTTTGTGTGGGCTGCAGCTGCGAAGCAGTGGCTGCTGAGTGGGCAGTCAGGTGACCTCACCATCAGCCCTGATGCTGCTCACCACGTCTTTAAACCTGCACACACACACACACTCAAATATACACATGGTGGGGCGGAAATGCCAACCCTTCGAACCCACAACATGAGCAATACTTCCTGTGAGTGTCAATGATGGAAGTGAGACACATCAAGGAAAAGTAAACATGCTCCATTTCATTTACTCTAGAACAATTCTGCACACACACACACACACACACACACACAGACAAACACACACACATGCAAATACTCGCTACGTTTTTCTTGCCATTTCCCACTAGTAGCAAAATGTAATTGTGCAGTACCATTTACTGTAACCTTGCCTGCAGAGCCTTTGGCCTTTGCATATCTCACTGGGGTTTTGGTGGTGCATGTGGTCATGGCTTTAAGATTCAGATTGTGCCCACACTGGCCCATCATGTTGATATAAAAGCCAGTCCTGCCTGGAAGCACTTAGTTCCATTAGCCCTTAGATCTGCCTAGGAGCCTGATCATTTAGGTCTTAAGGAGCAATTTCTATAACAGTTTCTCTACACATGGACCTTATACTGGACCAGTGTTATCCCTCCATAATGGTTTCCCTGGAATCTCTGAACAATCTAGGAGCTGAATGCTGAACATTATTTTGAAATGGGTAACAAATGTTAAAGGACAGTGAAGGCTAGGGGTGTAGAGCTCTGCCTCTGCATCTTGTTCAGCACTAAGGCCTCTAATGCCTGATTCATGTCTATGGAGGGACCACACGTTACTGCCCAGAGACTGGATATGGTGGTTGCCTTCATAATTCCAATCCTTTCAGTCTGTTCCGTACAGCATCACATACTACACAGAAAATAACATAACATTGCGGATCAAGACGAAATATGCTGTGTGGTTAGAATATTTTTGGCGACGCATTTTTGCCGTATTTGCACCATACAGACCCTCTGCCAGCACCGGAATCTCCAGCCCCCATACAGCCCCTCCACACACACATACATACACTCACTGAGTACTTTATTCTTCATTTGTTTTCAGGTGAACTTTATTTGTTCAGCTGCTTATTCATGCAATGATCTAATCAGCCAATCATGTGGCAGCAGTGCAATGCATAAAATTATGGAGATACAGGTCAGAAGCTTCAGTTAATGTTCACAGCAACCATCAGACCATGGCATGATTGTTGGTGCCAGACTTGAATATTTCTGTAACTGCTGATCTACTGGGATTTTCACACACAACAGTCTTTAGAGTTCACTCTGGTGGTTCAAAAAACAAAAGGCATCCAGGTGAGCGGCAGTTCTGCAGAAGGAAACACCTTGTTGAGAGAGGTCAACGGAGAATGGTGAGACTGGTTCAAGCTGACGGAAAGGGTATGGTAATTCAAATAGCCACTCTGTACAATTGTGGTGAGCAGAAAAGCATCTGAGAATGTACATGTCAAACCTTGAAGACCAAATGGCAGAAAACCACGTCAAGTTCCACTTCTGTCAGCCAGTGATTCAATCATGTCAACATAGAACCGAATCTTATCTTGTGGAATCCATGGCAGGAAGAATTGAGGCTGTTTTGAGAGCAAAGGGAGGCCCTACCCAGTATTACTAATAAAGTAAGTGTATATAATGCAATCTACCTTTTTTTTTTTTTTTTTGGTTGGGGTGGGGGGTGGGGGGGGTGTTCTCTTATGCCATTCAACCATCCGTTATATTTCAGCATTTCACATTCTGTAAACTATCATCCAGAGCAATTTACATGACTTTTAAATTTTTAAAATTTTTACATTTGATCCATACTGCTGCATATTTACTGATGAAATTCAGGTGTAGTTCCTCACTCAAGGGTCAAATGGCAGCATCTCAGCTGGAACCTGGGAATGAAATCCACAACCTTTTCTGCTACAACCCCAGTTTCCCTGACCAGTAAACTACTGTCCATCATCTTTGACGAAAACATTTACTGTACCAGTGTTAAGGGTATTCATGTTCCTTTGACGATGATTATTTGGTTTGCATTTCCAAATCAGATTACTCTGAATATCTCAAATGCAGAAGCTTCATTCATTCATTCATTATCCTAACACGCTTATCCTGAACAGGGTCGCAGGGGGCTGGAGCCTATCCCAGCATACATTAGGCGAAAGGCAGGAATACACCCTGGACAGGTTGCCAGTCCATCGCTGGGCACACACACCATTCAATCGCACACTCATACCTACGGGCAATTTAGACTCTCCAATCAGTCTAACCTGCATGTCTTTGGACTGTGGGAGGAAACCGGAGTACCCGGAGGAAACCCACGCAGACACGGGGAGAACATGCAAACTCAGATTCGAACCCAGGACCTCCTTGCTGTGAGACGAAATGCAGAAGCTTGAAAGTTTTATTTAATTTACAATAAATTATTTACTATTTACTATTTACTATTTTATTGCATAGCCCCAGGATAGTGTGTACGGTTGAGTTATGTGAAGCATGTCATTTGAAAGACTACAAGTGTTCTAAAGCTGTCAGTCAGGTCTACCCTGCTATCTGAGGAGTGTCATGGTTTTCTCACTTTCTCACCCTCTGGCAGGTGAAAATAAGGCAGTTTTCAGCTGAGTGGTCAGCACCCACATAGTACACACAATGTGCACAGTACACACAGTACACATAGTACACACAGTGCACGGGTTTGCTTGTAGTTAGATAACTATAAGACAAATATGACCAAGTTGGGAATTTAGGAGCCGTCATGTTTCAAGTCAGTTTATTTTACACACACTGGTGGAATTTGTGGCAGCGACTAGCTACAATTTTTTTTTAATCTGAGCATGTTAAGGTCCAGCTGTATGGAATAGGAAACTTCAAAAAATGGCATGGATAGTTGCTTGTGGCTGTGGACCATGAAATTCATCATTGAAATGCATTAGCTGGAAATATGCCATGTTACCACTTTCTGGAATTTGTTTGCTTTTTCAGTAAAAACAGTTCATTAAAGACTGAAAGACTACAAAATGTAACCAGTTGTCCATCAAACTTGCAAAATACTTGTGAGACAAATTGGCATATCCTTGGCTTAAATTTTGTGGAATCATCGCAGGAGAAATCCGACGGATTTAGGAATTTCTGGGGCCTCAGGAAATATCTCACAAAATAGATTCTGGGTGTGGGTCATGGTTTGCACCGATAAATAGTTCTGTGTTTTGTTTGTAACTGAATGCTTAAATTAAGATGGATATGTCAGGAGGGAGATGGAGCTTAAGCAATCACTGGTCATTATACCCCTCACATTACTACAGTAAAGGAAATTAATGAATGTGCTTGCTGTTCCCAAGAGAAGTCTGAGGAAACCAGCAGAGGTGTCTAGCAGCCAATAGTAGAAGAAAGGGCTATTGCCTCTGTTTCTTCCAATAGTGGGGAGACTACAGTCATGGCTCATTGTATCTAAAGTGGGAATATACCGCAATTCTGGACTGTAGGTGCCTCCTGGACTAAATTCCAATGTTTGCTTGAATCCTCTCAGATGGGTTTCATTAGATTCAAAGGAGCTTGGAAATTCCAACAAGATTGCACACAAGGAATAAATACAATGTCCCCTGTTTAAGAGTACATAACACATTAAAGATCCACACAGAAAAGAAGGATATCTTTTGATATTAAAAGGGAAAACGCAATGAAAACTATATAAACTCTGTGGAAAGATCCTCACCAGATGTATGAGTACAATAATCTTTGCAGCTCTCATAGTTCAAATAAACATATTATAATTTTTCTTTTGTCTGTTATGAGGTACTCACAGCAAACATTGTGACACACAAAATCTAACAAGGAATTTAAATATATATATTTTAATGACTTATCGTTTATGGCAATTTTCTAGGTCAAGCACACAGGATATGAGCTGTGTGCAGGGAGCGGTGGGGGGGGGAGGGGGGGGGGGGGGGTTGCGGGGGGTGGGGGGGCTTGTATTGCTGAGCACATGTCCTGCAGATGTTCTATAGCCAGCAGTCTACTGCAGGCAAACACTAGCATTGCGGGCACTGCATATTTGTTTTCAGCAGACATCCTTTCTTACACACACAGCTGCCCGTTCAGGCCATCATGTGACCTTTTAGGGTGTCATGGCCCACACTGAATGACCTATGCCTCACACAATCACATAATACCCTGTCATCACGATGTTTCAGTGTTTCATTAGGGTTGCACATATTTACATTTATTTTATGAAAACATACCAGACAATTGTATGGTTACATTCTTTGTGTTGAGTTATAGCCTACACAATGCCGTCCTTCAACTGGAAGTTTGTAAGTATTTTCAAGACCATTTACTGAACAAACAAGGAATTTATTCCTCATTTGTCTGGGCCAAAACAAAATAAATTCTAAAAACCAAAGGCAAATAGTGTTGACATTGAGGGGAATTTACATTGTGGGGAGAATTTACATTGCACGGATTTTAGTGAAAGGTTGAGTGACCATGTTTGCCCACTTGTTTTGTGTATTTTGTTAGCAATATGGCCAGAATCATTTTCTGTTTCACAGTACAAACACATTCCCTGAATTGTACAACCATAACAGTTTACAGAGTATCAGTTGGCTCTGGAATGTAACTTCTATGTAAAACAACAGTTGGAGTAGAGACTTTATTATGACAATAAAGATTCACAACTTGTAAAGGAAAGAATGCATTATCTTTGAATGGAATGAAGAGATTTGAGATATGTATGTGGTCTCCAGAGAAGCCCTGCATCTGCACATCTGTGCTGTTAAACATGCAGAGGCAAGGAGCAAAGAGGCTGAATGTAGCTAATTCCAAATAAGCAGCACTTCCCTGCCCAGAGCAGTGCAAAGACCAGAGCTGTGCTAAGGAAACATTTTATTTTCATGTTGCATTCATGGTGATCTGAGCAATTACAGTGGGCTCTAGAATTGTTATAATAAAAATGTAGAAAAAAGGCTCCATATAATAATCATTATGGATAATAATCAATATATTCAAACATACAGCAAATGTATTTCAATAAATGTACTCTCTTTTTATTTTGTATCTAATTTTTTCTGAAAACCACAGGTGCCAAAACAATTGCCACCCCTAACAATTATTGTAGATTAAAGCAAACAAAGTGAAATTAGCAATACACTTTTACTTTAACTTAATCTCAGTCTAAATGAACTGTGATTCCCTCACTTCCTGTTTCTGTATAGTATAAAAAATGAGGTAAAAGCTTGCCATCAGCATGGGAAGAAGAACTGTCAATTCAGAAGACACAGATGGTAATTGACCATTCCAATTAGGGTAACAGGTACAAAAAAATACATAAACGGTGTCACACCAGTGACACAATGAGAGAGCCCACACCAACACAAAATAAAAAATAAAAAGTATTCACCCTTATTTTGGTTCCAGGCAAAAATAAGAAACTTGCACAATATATTAAAATAAAACAGGCGAAAGAAAATAAACCCGAGCGACAGCTTATCAGCTCACCAATCGGCGCTGGCCACTTCTGGCTACTCACTTTTGTCCACTGAACTGAAGGACAAAATAAATTAAACAACAATTCCACCAAAAACCTGCCATTCCAAGAGTGATCTCCTGGTCCCAGCCACGCACTGTGGAGACGAGCACAGTTTACAAATGGTTAAACACACCACTTGGCACTCTAAGGGCAGTAATAAAAAGGTGTAAAATATATGGAATGGCTGCAAACTAACCAGAAAGAGGAGGCAGGTGCATATCATCTATTATCCCCACAGAAGGTAAGGCTATAAGTGACTCAATGATCGCAGTTTAAGAATTGCAGAGATTGGTTGTGACTTGGGGTCACCAAGTCTAAAAAAAGAAAACAGAAAATGGCACATCCATACCAGAAAACTCTTTGGAATGGTGTCACAAAGACAGCCCTTACTGAGTACAATAAACAAAACCAAGCATCTTGAGTTTGCCAAACCTTATTGGAATAATGACTGGAAGAGAGTGCTATGGTCAGATGAGACCAAAATTTAATGTTTTGTCCATACACACCGTCAACATGTTTGGTAGCAAAATTTAATGCAGACAAGGAGAAGCACCACATACTTACTGTCAAATTTGGCAGGGGATCATTAATGTTTTGGAGATGTTTTGCTGGCAGTGGTCCAGGTGCACTATTTAAGATCAATGGCACAATTAATTCAACAAAGTGCTGGGAAATATTGGCAGAAAATCTGATTGTCTCTGCTAAGAAGCTGAGACTTGGTTGTGGGTAGACTGTACAGCAGGACAATAAGATGGTTTTGTAAAAACAACAACAATGTTCTGCAATGGCCATCTCAGTCGCCAGACTTGAATCCCATGAAGAATCTGTGGTCTGAACTGAAGAGGGGGGTATCCCAACGATATGAATGATTCTGAAAAGTTCTACATGGAGAAATGGTCAGAAATCCCTCCAAATGTGTTCTCAAATTATAGGAAAAGACTTATTGCTGTCATCTTTGCCAGGGGCATTCATTAATCCAGGGGTGGAAAATTGTGGTACCTATTTTTTGTGGAATTTTTTTTGTTATTTATTTTTATTTATTTTATTTCTTTTATTCAATTGAATTATATTCATCAAGGGTGCCAATAATTAATAATAATAAGAATAATAATAATAATAATAATAATAATAATTATTATTACTATTATTATTATTATTATTATTATTATTATTATTATTATTATTATTATTGTTATTGTTATTGTTATTATTATAACAATAATAATAATCATCATACATAAAATCGTGTTCTATAATCAATTTATGAGGTCATTGTTGAATGAAGTGCTGCTATAATGTTTAAAATGACCCAACCCAAAGTTCCATTTAAAACAAAGCTGTTTACTCAGAGCACGTCAAGTGATAGTCCAGCAGTACTGTATTTGGAGAAAGAATGGGGCGGCCTGTAGTGTAGTGGTTAAGGTAAATGACTGGGACACACAACGTCGGTGGTTCTAATCCCGGTGTAGCCACAATGAGATCCGCACAGCCGCAGTCTGCAATCTGAACTGCTCACTCAAGGACACAATGGATTATATTTATTATTGCTTGCACTTTATATATCCTCTATAGGCCTCAATCAGAGCTCCAGTTCTGGAATGCATTCCTACTGCAAAACATCTTCTTTGGACTATGCATCTGGGACAATGTGGCCAGGTCCCTTGGCCTTGCTATACTATGGTCCCACCCACAGAAGTATTGAGCCATTAAAACATTTATATTGCCTTGAAACCAATCACTGAACAGCAGCATCTCACAGAAAGGCAGGGCCTCTGGGTGAAGACAAAGCTGTCTGCTCTTTTGTGTGACCAGTAGCATGGATATGTCATTAACATGATCATACAGGGTCTTAACTCTGCCCATGAACAAACAACAACAAAAAAGACTAGATCAGCGTGCCACGATTGCATGCAAATAACCATTTGTTCAAGTGAGTCTCGTACAATGCTTTCATTTGGTATTGCTGAATAATTGATACTCCTGACAACATGTAATGGCAAAATTGACTAGGAACACTATGAGGCACCTCAGGTGGATGGCTGCATAATGTGTAAATCAGATAAAGCATGCATTAAACATGCATGGTCACTCATGTTGTACACGCTCTCATTGTTTCATATTATCCTCAAATTAAGCATTGTGTGAGAGATGGTTACTGTGTGTGAGTTACCTATTGTACATCAAGCATTTATTTTTTATGAGATGTTTAGTAATTTATGTCCCTCATTGTCTCACAGAACAGACCAATTTCCATCCTTTCCTCTCCCTTTCTCTCTCTCTTTTTCTCTCCCTCCCTCTCCCTCCCTCCTGAAGTTCCCAAATAGTCATGGAGTGTGGTGAAATCATCATAGCTGTGAAGCAACATGCTCTAATGGAATTCACAGCGAGTTGGAGCAGAACCGGGTGAACTGCACTTTCCCACCCCTCAGGTAGCTGAAAGTTATAGCTGTGCCTTATTTTTCAAGATCGACCTCCTGAGGAAGGGACCTGTTTTGTCTACAGCACAAAATGTTTATCTCTAAGGGCTACACAAGCCACACTGGATTTAGAGCATCTGCTAAACTAATAAGTAATGCACTGGGTTTTTTCAGCCTGCCCCTCCCTCTTCCCACTAAAAATAAAAGTAGACATGGAAAGATAAATCTGTATCTACTGTTTTCAATTTATTTGTAATGAAAGCTGCTTTTTTGCCATTTTGAAACTGGATGTCAAACAACAGTGAGTAATACTGATTATTACTGTAATGCTGTTGCATCAAGTGCAGCTTTAGACTTCAGCATCCTCAGAGGAAGAGGCACAAGGCACAGACCAAAGGTCAACTCTAGTCTGACTTCAGAAGCAGCATTAACAGCATTGACAGTGAGGTAGGAATAACGTACATGTCACATGGCAACACATAAATGCAAATGACAACATTGTCTTGGGAAACACAGACCTAATATTTATTTCTTTATTTGTTTGTTTGCATTTTAATAGGTAGTCCACCTTCATTACATTACATTACCTTCAAATATGTTAGCTCAGTATACAACCGGAATCTGTCTCTTCCTGAAGTTAACAGCTATACCCTCATGACAAGTCCCCCAGGCTTTAAAAGTAGGGACATCTACCCAGTAGTGCCAATGTTTTAGCGGATTTGGTGAATCACTAACCGCTAGTCGGGATCATGCTCCTAAATGTACTCAAGCACAACTGTTTGTGACTCAGACTTAAAGGCTCTGAATTAATCCTCATAACCTTGCTATTATTCCCACTAATTTGCTCTGTGATATGGCAATTGCCAAAGAAAGAAGTGATCAATGGACTTACTCCAAAGTAGGGGTTGGATTATGTCTGTTAAATCCAAGATTTATATTTTAATCCAGCTCCGTTTTCAGTATTTGGCAAAATGCCTAATAGACTTTGCATTAATGTAACAACCTTGCAATATAACAAAAATGCTTCTGCAAATCCCAAAGAACATTTTCAGCAACCTAAAAAATAACCTCACAAACTATGGTTGAAAGGTTCATAGTGGAGTCATAAGCGTTGCAATAAGCACTATAATTGGAATATGTTAAGCTTTCATTGTACCAGCAACCCTGTTGTGATTTTCATGCTGGATATGTTCTTGACAAGAATAAAGGAAGCTATTCTAACTTTATTGCATAGCGGTCCTGAAAGAACGCTGGCTTGGAATAATTATTTTAACAAATGTTAGCCACCGGCAGACAGCTGGGTTCTCTTCGGTGAACTTCTGATTATAGTGGGGGTGGTCATCAGATGTTTGCAGTTATTTTGACTTGGATTCACAGGACTTAGTTCTTTGCTTTTTGAAGATACAACAATAGCACTAGGAGCTCTGATGCTTAAATAGACTTAATACTGTTATTTGCTTTTTGGAGGACTGAATCATGTTCTGAATCTTTATATTTGATCAATGTCCACACATCAAACAATGACAGGTATCTGTGGTTGTATTTAACATACTGTACATTGTTGCCATTGTATGCAACCAGAAAATATGTTCAGCATTGCCTTTTTAATATCACCCACATCTTTAAACAGTTTTGTTCATTTTTATCAAGAGTTACTGTGACGACAAAGCCCCAGGATGAGACAGAATTCATCATCCAGTCGAAACCAAATGAGATGATAAACCTGTCTCAGTGACACAGAGAACTGCCAGATCATGCAGGAATTTAATGTTTAATGCTAAATTAAATAAAAGTGAATGCTCACCTCTAATTTAGCTGGCATACAGTTGTCCCACCCTCTTCCCCATGATCAAATTAGTTTTAATGATGTGAATTGGAGAATTGTGTGGGAAAGAAATATAATTGTCTCCTGATTTCTGGAAACACACTTGTGCAGTCTCAATAAAATAAATCATAATGAAGTCATGCAGGCATTATATTGTGGATCAATTCTCTGACTTGAGGACATGATAGGAAAAGGATCCTGTTTAAACAGAGGGATATCATTGAAGGGAGGGGCAGGGTATGAGAGAGGCCTTCATTCCCCTCTTCCTCCCTGCCTCCTTCTCCAGACCTTCTGCTGTCGGCCACACTGGAATTTCCTCCGATTTTAAGGAAGGAAATACCACGGCCATTATAGCAAGCCTGTGTGTTGACAGGAGCACGTAATGACTGCAAGAAAACATTGCGTCATCGCACATCCCCCCAATGAAAGCTGCGGGTTTGGAGAGACTGAGCTACTGAAGAAACATTTTCACAAATAGCACATTACGAAGCCAACTAGGCCTCTCTTTCTGTTCCTCATCAACTGCTAGCAGTCAGCCTCCTTGCATGTTCCCTCCTGTACTAACAAACCATTTTCATCCATTTTGGCCCATCTATTCCTTAATTTGGTAGATTACACATAGGCGTGTGCTAGCCTCCCAGGCACAAGCCCCAGGCCCCTGCTTCTTCTCACTCCATCGCCAACCAGCAGAACCGCAAAGTCACCGCACCCTCTGTAGATAAAGCATGCTGCTAACTGCAATTGTTACTGAACTTTCACAATCAAAATTCTGTACCAGATGATGTTGTGCATGGGCGGCATGGATGGTGCAGTGGGTAGCACTGCCGCCTCACAGCAAGGAGGTCCTGGGTTTGAATCCCCATCGGCCGGGACCTCTCTGTGCGGAGTTTGCATGTTCTCCCCGTGTCTGCGTGGGTTTCCTCTGGGTACTCCGGTTTCCTCCCACAGTCCAAAGACATGCAGGTTAGGCTGATTGGAGAGTCTAAATTGCCCCGTAGGTATGAGTGTTTGAGTGAATGGTGTGTTGCGATGGACTGGCGACCTGTCCAGGGTGTATTCCTGCCTTTCGCCCAATGTATGCTGGGATAGGCTCCAGCCCCCCTGCGACCCTGTTACGGATAAGCGGGTTAGGATAATGGATGGATGGATGATGTTGTGCATCACATATACACATACTGATACCAAAAGGTTTAGCTGTCTGAGCTAATCCTACACCAGTTAGAACATATTCTTCAGTGGAAAGGATGTCTCAGGTGATCTTTGTCCAGGATGGATCCAGTTTCCAACAGTTTTGTCCCAATGACCATTGCTCAGCCCCTTTCGTTCTGTAATATACAGTCCCCAGGCAGTGTGTGTCTACACCATTATCTCAAACCTGTATCTATGCCCCTGACTCAAGAATGCAGTTTCTTAAAGAAACCCAAGTCCTTTGTTTGCTAGCAGCAATTACCCAGCCCCAAAAGGCCACACAATTATGTGATCTTTATCTCAATGATCCTGCTCTCAGGTTATCTTCAGACCTGTCCGTAGTGTGTCTCTCAGTCCCTGGAAGATGCATATTTTAGAGGTCTTTGTAAGGTATTTGTTTGCAAGATGCTGTGTGATAATGGCAGCTAAAGAAGGCA
Source organism: Conger conger (assembly GCF_963514075.1). Classification (NCBI taxonomy): domain Eukaryota; kingdom Metazoa; phylum Chordata; class Actinopteri; order Anguilliformes; family Congridae; genus Conger; species Conger conger. The sequence goes on along the minus strand of NC_083762.1, from coordinate 22,759,607 downwards.
AAGTTAAAAAGCTATGGAAACATACACACAGTAAGCACTTTATTAGGTATTTATTGGACTTATGGACTTCTACTGCTGTAGCCTATCCTCTTATAGTTATGATGCACTGTCTCAAGCTCTTCTGCATACCACTATTGTAAAGTGTGGTTATTTGCATTACTGTCACCTTCCTGTTAGCTTTGACCAGTCTGGCCATTCTCCTCTGACATTTCTCATTAAAAAGGTGTTTCTGTCTGCAGAACTGCTGTTCACTGCTGTTTTTTCTGCCACTAACAATCATTCCACAGTCAAAGTCACTTAGATCATATTTTTCCCCATTCTGATGGTTGTTGTGAACATTAACTGAAGCTCCTGACCCATATCTACATGATTGTATGCTTTGCACTGATGCCACACAATTGGCTGATTAGACAATGCATGAATAAGTAAGTGTAATGAACTAAAAATGCTTCTAATGAAGTGTTTGGTGAGTGTATATAAATGCAAAATACTTAAGTTAAATTTCATTATCCATACCATAATTCAAATAAATGAACAACTTTATCTGGGACAGAATGCATCACTGCTTGGTATGAAATTAAAAAATTGACAGAGCTCAAGGTTTTTAACACAAACAAAACAATGCAAAACAATGGCTGGAACAGAAGCAAGTCTGTGAATTGATTTTATGTATTATTAACATTTTTATTTTTTGTCTTTGCACTTAGTTTAGTGTTTGTCCCTATTTTAGTCTTTTATCCGTACTGCTTTTAATGTTTTTGTATTATTTTAAGTTAAATGCTTCTGTAACTGTAAAACGCCTGGGACAGGGGTTGCAAATTATCCATGGCTAGAAAACTGTATGCATGGCATCTACTTGGTATTTTATATATAAAGCAATGTTGTATGCATTTGTCCCTGTTAAATAAACAAATTAATTAATTAATTAATGTGGTTGCTGACCACGGCCAGCAACAACATTGTGCCACAAACCAAAAAATATAATCGTTAGATTGTGTGGTCTCTGGGAAGTTTACCCAGATAAACTGGCTTGGCTAGAATAATCCTTTCACTTGAGCTGCTGAGAAAAAAGCATTTGTTTATTAAAATTGTCATTCTTAGTATTTTTATTGACCAGTTTGTTGTTACTTTTTATCATTTCTTATACTCTGTCATTTACTGCACTAGTTAACATTGCCATGGTGTTTATTCAGTAATTTTTTTTAAGACACGTATGTAATTTAGCAAGGCTTTACATTGTTTCCTTTCGAGTGCGAGTGAAAGGGGGTAGGAGACTAGCATGTGTAGTCTCTGGAGAATTGAGGAATTCTGAGGTAATGCTCACACTGGAACATTTCGCAGTATCCATCAAAGACTCAGCATCATAGGCTACTGAACACGCCTTAGGAAGTTTAGTGCCTTCAAGTCACATCACAGCTGTATGTTTTTCCAAGCAAGCCGACGGCCGCGGTCTCAGCAGGACATTCCCTTTTCCACAGTTTTTCCCCATCCTGTCATTCCCCGGCATGCTGACTCAATCCACTAATTTGCTGGCAGTAGCTTTTATTTTTGGCTGATTTCTATTTGTTGAAATATCTTCATTGGTGGAACACTAGAACATCTGTTCACTCTTGTGTGGCGCTCATGAGTCCCAAAAACTGAAATGTGCATTTCTCTTGAAGTGCACACAAAGTGTTTGTCTTGGCTTCGCTTGATAGTCCTCTTCAATAAATGTTTTAAATCTGGCCAACATCCCTTTACCTTACTGTTACCTTTCTGTTCCTTACCTATCTAGGAATGCTTCCCTTAGATCTTTCTCACTACTATGTTTGAGCTAAAAATTTATATTAGACAATTTAATTGAATTCACTTTCTGGATTCTTAAAAATAGTATTTCAGGCTTACTGTTTCCAACTGGCCAAAACATATATATGTATATTTTTTTGTTATTGTGCAATGAGACGTGTTTTGAACACAATGGCATGAATGGCTGTTATTGGGGCATTCAGTTCATGTAATTTTGGTAAATCTCAGAAAGTCCACGAGAATAAGTTTAGAGGTAGGCCTACTCCATATTTTAGTCTGGCACGACTGACCTTGTTTGCCCTGGTTTTGTACAAGCAGAGGTGAATTTTCAACTCATTTTGTTACAGATAATCCAAAACGGGTTCAAACATTTATAAAATCTCAATTCCACATATTAAAATATAATAAGTTTATCATGTTGGCCAAACCAAATCCAAAGAATAATAACGAAACGTGTATTTGTAGGGTATTATTTATTTTCTGGAACTATGTGTAAAAGCGCTGCTGTTCGAAGAGGAAGCTCCATTTCTGACTGTTTTCCCAAAAGCACACATTCCCGATGAGTCGACAGCGCGTTGTCCAATCATATTCTGGCAGTATGAGTACCTTTGTGGGGCTTTGACCAGTTAGAGTCGGAGTGGGCGTAGTTCAACATTCCAATTTTTTAATCGTGTGTAGGCTATGCAGGAGGAGCAAGGAAATAGCTGATGAGAAACGAGCTGTACATTAACTGGATTTGGCAAAAAAGGGGCTGAAAAAGTAAGTTGCACGTTTTTATCATTTACACAAGAGTTAACTAGGTAGAACGCAGTATTTGTGTAAACCATATGGTGTGAAGATGCATTTTAGAACCTTTATCTTGCAACGGCCAACTTGAGAATTCCCCGGCTGCCGAGCACCAAGTTACGATTCTTTGTTTACTGCGTTGCTAATTTACACGTAATCTGCGTTCATCGCGAGTCTGATTTTACTAAATTGGCTATGGTAGGAATGTAATGTGAAAAAGTCCTGTCTTTATTTTTTCACAAGGGTGAGGGAGTGGATGAACCATGTTTTTACGTAAATTAAGTTTGTGCAGAGTTGTCAGTCCCAATAACTTTTTTTTGGTGACGTGATAGCGAATCTTAATAGTTCAACATAAAGGAGTTAGCTCGTTCTTTCTCAAACAGGTTGATTTGCTAGCTACAGTGGTATGTAAGTTAGCCTTTAATATCCCATTTGTGCATTTGTACTATTGAATGTAGCGAACTTAATCTGAAATCAAAATGCATTTTTATAAATGTTGTGGCACCCATGACGCCGCAGTTTCCAAGGTACATAAGAAGCACAGGGTTTACGGATTTAAATGAGGGAGTGCCGCTGAGCTCCCCCATGCACTGTCATTCTCTGCGAGTGTGTGAATAATGCGCTGTCCATCCTCCACCTCAGAGGATATATCTACTACTCAGCAACTTCGCTTGCTTAGCAAAGAGGGGAAGCCCAATACAATTTAGCCTGATGCAGTGCAGCGGCATCATCACACAAACCTTTCGGGACTTTCGGGAGAATGTAAGAAACGTTAGCTAATAATATGAACATATGATATAGGCTAGTCTGAGTTTTAATCTTGCGAGGCTGTCATATTGCACTGCTGCACAGACGTGTTCCTGAGCGCGTAGCTTTCTCTGCGAAAAAGAGGCAGCGTAGGCTACACTTAAATTCTTGGTGGCACGCGTGCTTTTAAAGTAAAGCCAATTGAATATTAGTCCGACCTGATATCATGCTTTATGTGAACGGGCTTTGATAGGAGAGTGAAGTTAACACGCAAACATCTGCAAAATTCCCATTGTATTGCTCCATTTCATTTAACATTTTATGAGCATCCCGCTTATAAAAGCATTGCTTGTGACGTGTTCCGTTGAACAGGTCGCTATAGCCTACGGGGCGTTCCTCTTTAATTACTCCAATCACACTCGGTAGACTAACCGCAATTTGAAGGCCAATGATTCCTACTATAATCTGAATGGTTTATACTGTTACTTTATGTTAGTAAGTGCCACATGTCATAACTCCTTTTAAAGATGCAGCCTTTTTCATTTTCTTCTTGAATTTTGATATGATACTCTCAAGAGAGCTTGACTATATTGCTCATGCCCTATCAATCACCATACCAGACTATTATCATTATATTATTCGTCAGAACGAGGCTTTTTTTTATCGGCCACACACAAACATCACGTCTGCATCTCTCGACTACTATTTATTTTTCTTCTGAAAGCCCACAGGTTGTCATCAGCCACACAATATAACAGTCATCCTGGCCATTGTACGCAATTATGTGGTCTTAAGGTTTCCTGCTATTTCGGTTTCATTTCCCGAAGGAGCTGACGCATTGCTTGCTCAGGAAGTGGCTGGAGGAGTAGGCGCTCGTTGTTGAGAGAATCGTGGTCGCATATTACAGTCAGAGTTCAACCGTAGACGTACATAGCTACTGTAAGTTATTTCTAAAATGAATACATAGCCAGAGGTGTGTTTTCCATGTTATAAAGATCAAAGGAAACGTGTTTGTCCATTAATTTCATATAAAAGATATTTGTGAGAAATATGAAATGCTTTGCATAATGGATAATGATGGATCATTCTACTGATTAGAATTAGAGTCTAGGACAGTGATATAGCCTAGTACATTTAGCTTTATGGTCTGGTGCCTTGAATTGGTTGAAGTAGTGGATCTTGACAAATAGTATGTGTTTTTACAAATATCACATGCACAGAAAATTGAGCCCAGCTGGAACCAATCCCAGGATTGATTGACTGTATCCTCAGTTTTTCAGCTTATTCACGCTGTTCACTTGCATTATTTTGTGTGAAGACTGCCTGCGGCCTCTGTTTTTGAATGTGTGAGAACTGAAAACTCAAGTGAAAGTGTTATTATAATGCATGTGCTCGCCTAACCTGTTTATCTGGGTAAACTTCCCACAGACCACACTATCTTACGATAACAGATTTCCATCTCCCCTTCTCGCCCATCACTGTCCATGCAGCTCACGCCCATCCTCCTTTATGTAGATGGGTTGGGTACTCAGGGGTAAAACCCTTGCTGGTTTTTCAGGCTTTTTTACTGAACTTTGTGTAGATCTGGCAACCTGATTATGATTTACAGCTGCTGTGCACCCAACAGGACAACCGAAAGATACATGAATGGCATGCATACTGATTGCCTTGCTTCCTGTGTGTCCTCTGTGCAGCATTGCCTTGGCAAAATTTATGAAGTCAGTCTGCCCAGTGATAGTGAATCATTTGGTACAAAGATGTGGGTTTAGGGAAGAACTCAGACATCAGCAGCTGATGACTGCAAATCAGCTGGCACTGGCCGGCCGCCAGTTGCTTTCACCAACATGTAGAAAAGCAAGCCATCCACATGCCTGACATTGCTTCTGTAGAGGCATTTACATGTTGAGACATTGCATACTACACTCTTACCTGCACATGGCAATATTTATAAATCTCATTTAACCAAGAATTTGAAATTTGGGCACTGTGTCATGTAGGCTACTCCATAGAAGCTTCTTATGTGGAGAAGAAGGCGAGATGCATTATAACACAGTAAATTGCGAAGCGTCTGTATAGGCCACATTACCTGAGTGAAAGGATTGATGTAACTTATGCAGGCTAACCTACATTTTGTTTTTGTGCATTATGCGAAGTTCAGCGAAGTAAAAGCTTAAGAGTAATCAAGTTCGTCATAAATACGGCGTCTACCTGTGCCTGCACTGGAAGCTATCAAAGGTCACTACAGAAGGCTGACGACAGTCCAACAGCAAATTTACCTTGGCTACCTTGGGGGGATTCTAGAAAGGACGTGTCCGCCCTGTCACATCTTGTTCTATGGCAAGATGGCTCTTCGTCCCAGTAATGTCCCAGACCTGATTGTCTGTGTGATGCCTGTCAGCTGGAGGAAATGAAGTCTAATGTACTTAGCCTGTTTTTCCACTGATTTCAGAGGAAGATGGCAGCTGTCTAGAGGAGCTCTATATGGCTGCTGAAGGTGGTGTAGCACATTTGGCTTATACAGCATGTGGGGCAGAGCCACATGTTCCCTAAAAACAGAAATACTTTGGCTTCGGGTTTTGAGCTGTGGTCAGACAGGAATGACTTTGCTGGGTTTTTACTTTGGCAATCGTAGTCATGGTGGAAATCAAGCCTTAAAAGGAATGGCGTCTCTTTGACTTTCCCTCTGACTTTGCTGACTGAAACTAAGGAACGTAGGGCACAAATTCCTGGTGCGGTTTTGAAAAATCGCTCCAGCGTCTGGCATTGCACCAACGCTGACAGGTGTGTAGAGTCAGGCTCTTTGGGCGCGGCATCCCTGCTGCTGCTAAGCCGACGGTGCCTGGAAGACCTCCCTGTCCCTTCACATGCTGCAGCGAGGCATGCGGGCGTGGCCGGAGCCTCGCTCTCCTCCCGCACGCGTCTCTGACTGCAGGGCTTTCACAGTGATTGATTGGATGGCTGGAGGGGTGGGGCCTTCCGCTGCTTGCAGTGTCGCACCGCGCGCATGCTAAGCACCGTGCGCTTCACGGCTGACCGCTAAGGTTCTCCGCTGCAGCCGTCTCTACGTCCTCCATTTACATCCGCCTGCGTTTGTCTCGTTGTTCTTTACTCGTAAAAGGACCTCTGACGCACACACAGTCTGTAGGTCTGGCCTTGATGTGTGGTTACCCATGCAGGAAATTAAATTAACCTCTAAATACTTTCTTTGAAGGGGCCTTTTGCCATGATAAAATGCCATGATAAAGTATTTTCGCTCTACTACATTTATTTTTCGACTACATTTATTCATTGTAATTTAGATTTGAGTTAATTTTGGGGTGTTTTTGATTCAGTTAAAATTTGATTTTGTTTCTTGATCATAAAAAAAAATGGCTCGTAATGTGGCAGTCCAGTTGTAGAACTGCTGTGTTCTTTCACTTTATGTGTGGCAGGTAGTTATCAGCAGATTTCTTTGAGATGATGTCAGTGATCTGGGACAGGAGCATGTGGTCATTTCAGTGCCTGTACTGGGACCTGGGCCAGGAGGGCCTTGTGTCTGACTTTGTGCACAGGGGCATTTTAGTGCCAGTGAGGGTTTGGTTGTTTCTCAGTGGTCCATGCAGTCCACACAGTGTTTAAACATAACTGAGGCAGTTCCCCAGTTCAGACTAAAGGAAATACTGATGATATCTCGAGTGGCGGTTCCAGAGTGAAGGAACGGAATAAGAGATGACAGAGTATCGTTAGGGTATCTGGTTTATCCTGAGTGTGAAGGCTCAGCTACCTCATTTAATTATTGTTTGCTGACTTTCCTGGTACAGACAGATACAGACATTATAATGATGTGGTTCTGACTGCAATTGTCCTCTGCAATTGTCCACTGTTGTACTCATATTCTAAGGATCGTTGAAGCACTTGTATTAAAGAATAAGAGGAATGATTGCAAGTACCATTCTAAAGCACTCTTGGTACATAGAAATTAAGCTTTGCCTAATCTTAAGTCAACATACACATGCTTTGCCATGAAATCACTGTCTGTGGCATTATACCTGTTTACTCTCAGCATGTGTTTGGTGTGGATTGCATGTCATCTGTGTTTCTCCCTGTTTGGCTGAGAGTATGTTGTAGGTGTACCTCCTTAAATTCCATGAAAATGTATACCTCTCAGCACAGAGTGCCTGAGTTTTTTTTTTTTACTGTGAATAGGCAGCATGTTTGCTCTGAGTTGGTCGCTGTGAGGAAGGAAAACCAGAGGTGACCGCTGAAGTCTTTCCTGCTGCTTGCTTGATGGCAGCCATGTTCCAGATAGAATCATCTTTATTCCACATTACAATCCTCTCAGCACCTCCTGTTAGCTCTGAAAATATTGCAAGTAATTCTCATCTGCTCCTGGCTGCTCCAAACCTTCCTTGCTATACATTACATTACATTTACATTATTGGCATTTGGCAGATGCTCTTATCCAGAGCGACGTACAGTTCATTAGACTAAGCAGGAGACAGTCCTCCCCTGGAGCAATGCAGGGTTAAGGGCCTTACTCAAGGGCCCAACGGCTGTGCAGATCTTATTGTAGCTACACCGGGATTAGAACAACCGACCTTGCGTCTCCCAGTCAGTTACCTTAACCACTACGCAACAGGCTGCCCCAAACACAGTATATTGGAAGCTATCATCTATCATATTCATTATCCTAATTAAAAAACCTAACCTGTACCACACACTGTAAGATAGAAGGTGTGTTTTAAGTGACTCTGTGAGCCTGCGATATCAGCAGAAAGCAGAATTCGTGTTTGAGCACTGACACGGCTTTGTTTACTGTTCCCATCTATTACATTGTCAAATAGAGGATCGTCCATTATCAAGCCTGGGAAAGTCAAATTCCACAATGTGTTCATTAAAAAGAAATCCCCAAAACAATGTGACCTTCGTGCAGACAAAAGACACTGTCGTACTGCATAAAGACAGATTGAGTCGTCGGTTTACTGGAATGAGTTGAGCATGACTTGGTTGGGACTACTCCCAGCTCCTTATAAGCTCCCGTTATTAAAGAGCATGTCTCGTGAAAGGAGGACTTGAATTATTATATTTTTTCCTTCCAGTGGCTGTGTTTCCTTGCACTGTTTGTGTTGGAGCACATCTTTGAGGCTCCTGGTCCCTCACTCTCCATAGTGCTATATGCTAACTGTGCTGAGCGAGACGCCTGACAGATGCCCTCCCAGCAGGGTCGGGTTTGGCAGACAGAACACAGCGGGCTGGTTTTGCAGCTCCTGCAGTTTTAGAAAATTAAAGAAAAAAACAACTGAAACAAACTGAAATGACAGCAAGAAAGAGAAAGGAAGTAAGCCCTGCTGAAAAAACTGCTAAAGCTAGGTTTTGAAACAGCTGGTAGCTGGTCATTTCAAGCTGCTCATAGCTGGATTTTACTCCAGGGAAGCCCAGGCTTTTACAAGTTTTTTATTGACTGAATTAAGTAACTTACGCAAACTGTTACAACTGCAATTAGTGCAGTATAGATGTGCCATATAAATGCTGTATGTTTCAGACAGCTGTGGCATTCTCAGCTGAAGACTGTTAGTTAGTCGTCAGTGTCATTGACCTGACTCTGCAGGGCTACATTACAAAAACAAAGACTCTCAGACTTGTGACTGATTATTAAATTAAGTCTGCCCCCTTCCCTGTATGAAAGACAGTACTGTGTGTCATGCTGTGGATTTGGCATATTTGTGGTGGGAGGTTTTGTTCCGTGAACAGAATGGAACCAGTTGGAGTTTAGGGAAGAAGTTGGAGTTGGAGTTCAGTTACAAGATACTTGCAAAAAATGTCCTCAAAGGGGTTTAGTTTAATCTTAAGTAAAACATGAGCACACACAAAAACCATGGGGAATTTTGCCGGGAAGAGGAAAAAAGAGTTTATCGAAATGAAAATGGATTGCATCACATCCTAATTTGAGAGTCAAATCACCATTCAAGCGATGTACGTCAGTATGTGCAAAGTAGTAGAATTAGCATTCAAAATCTTTCTACAAATTAATAAAAATAAAATGCACCCAAATTGTATGGATCACGATCTGACTTCAGCAGGCATAAAGCCTGTGTGCAATTCCTAGCATCAGCTCAGTCATGCTAGTTTTTTTCTTCCCTTGATGGAGTAGACAATGGAGCTTTAACAAGTGAAAAATTTGCTCAGATATACAAATAGGTTTTTGTGAAATTTTGTTAATGAATCAGAAACTTGTACTTAAACCTTAACCAAGCCATTAGCCTAGCTACTGAATTGCTAGCATCAGACTCCCAGACTGCTGTTGGAAAGTTGAGCCAAAGTTCACTTTGTCGTGCCTTTTTTGTTTTTTTCGTTTTACTTGAATTGTGTGAATATTTATATTTGCTATTATGACTGTAAGGGCTTACGTCTCTGAATTGTAGCTATGTTTTATCAGTAAAATGTGTGTTGGTGTTAAGTGAGGCAGCCTTATCAAAGACTTTTCCACTTGAATACTGGCTATTTACATTTTATTGTCAGTTCTTGTTCTCGCTAAATTAATATTAATTAATATTTCTCAGTAAATCCCAAATTAATCGGCACTATTTTTGTAAGTTTCATAAATGCGAACAAAGAACAATGGCAGTTATACTGAGTGCATCCCCCCAAAATTCAGTATGAGCTGGAGCACAGCAGTCTCTTTTTAAACAACAGGAAGCTGGTCTAAATTTAACTTAGCAGGAAATTGTTGCCTTTGGCACATTTATATCACAGAGCATCAGTCATATAAAAACTGGTTTTCCGAAGTGTACTAAAAGGGTCTTATTTTTGGCTTTTTCTGGTTTTTCATTCTGGCAAAACTGACATGAAACAGTTTATAAACACATGCTGTCTGTGAAGGCATTAAGCCTTTAAACAAAATGGCATACACATGAAGTGAATGTATTAGCTTTATAGAAATATCTTGCTGACATACCGTAATTGACTCCCAGGCTACCTACTGCAAGGAAGTGAGTATTGGCTCAAAAATGTATTAGCTTCATTTGTTGCTATCATCTTGTGTTTAACAGTCAGTGTTATCCTCGTGGTGACATGCAGGTAGGGCTAGAAGGCACTCATGAGCAGGGCTGTGTATACACACAGGCAACACCGTAGGCTATCCGCCGGCGTAACCATGGAGTCAAGGCAGGGACAATGTTGCTGTATCCGGGAGAAGGAGATGTTTGTCCGGCAGCAAAGAGAGATATCTCCTCCTCTCGCCACAGTGAAAGGTGCTCTTGTCCCTAAGCTTGAAATGTTGGCACAAGTTGTGCATGAGCCATATGTTGACTGCAGTAGGCAAGGAGTGTATAAGGACACATGTAGACATGATTTTAATGGGGTAAGGCTGGGGTAAAAAAACAACAACATTTGTTTAGTGCTCAAATAGTCAAATTCAGAGAGACTTAAGCAAAAGACTACTTTTTGGTCCTTCCAGACAATGTCACCAAGTCTTTTTCTTAACTAAAGAAGAGAAGAGAGAAAAGCTACATTCAGAAACTGCTCAGGTATGAAACTGTCTCGGCCCTTTTGTTAGCTAAACAAATCAATTCATGTTTGTTTACCAGAAGCGTCTACGCTAATGTACCCATGTGCTGCACGAAGTTGCCCACATGCTCCCCTTGTGTTTAAGAGTGATATTTAGTCAGTGTTTGGGTTTTGTCCCTATCATGTCAGTGATTTTGCTGTGGTGCTGTTTAGACTTACTGAATAAAGAAAGGGGAATGACAAAAGCTTTTGTGCATTGTGTCTGTGCATATACTTCTGTTTCTTCTAATTCAAAGTTTAAGGCTTCTCATTGGCCTCCACTGGCTTCCTATTGCCGCACGCATCCGTTTCAAGGCCCTAGTGTTGGCATTTCAGGCTGCTATGGGGACTGCCCCACCTTACATACAATCCCTGATCACTCCCTACTCCCCAGCTAGACCACTCCGGTCTGCCAGCTCTGGTCGCCTTACGGTTCCCTCTCTACGTGCCCCTGGCGGTCGAGCTGCACGTTCACGCCTGTTTTCCGTTCTGGTTCCTCAGTGGTGGAATGACTTGCCTACCACTGTCAGAACAGCAGAATCCCTCCCCCTATTTTGACGCAGACTCAAAACCCACCTTTTCAAACTCTACCTCAGTCCTCCCTCCTGATTTCCCCTGCCCCTCCTTTCTGATATCCCTATCCTTGTCTAACCCCCCCCCCAAAAAAAAATAAAAAAATAAAAAAACAAAGCACTTCTGATGACAACTATGTTTAGAACAGCATTTCCTGTGTATTTTGCTAGTTTCTGGATGTGATGCTCTGACTTATGGTAGAACCTATGCACTTGTAAGTCGCTTTGGATTAAAAGCGTCTGCCAAATGACAAAAATGTGAATGTAAATGTAAGGCTTCTCTTCATGGGATTGGGGGATCTAATATTGTGCAGTTATTTAATTTTCTTTTCTATAAATCTAACATTTCCCTTTTATGTATGTCTGATAATCTCAGTGCATTATCTGTGACTGGGTATGGTGGTTGACCTCAAAATTAATTTGTTTACTCTCTGATGTTATTTTGTTCCCCGTTAGAGAACTCAAATGACATACTCCATACTCAGCAGGGTAATTTCAGCAAATGCTTTAAAGAACAGGGACAGAGGAATGGTATCTGAGAGCACCGAAACATTTCATTCAAAGGTTGTGGCCGAATACTGTATTTACTGAGAGAGAATGGGACAGAGATCAAAAGATTTTTAAAAGCGTTTTAAAAAGGCCCCTGTGCTTTTCTGATGTTGTATTTGATCTCTTAAGCGTTGGTCTCAATTTCAGTAAGTTAGAAATTCCATAAATGGTGTGGAAACAGAAGCCAGGTACATTCTGTCTCAATGCACATGTGTGTAATTACTCTGAGGGTTACAGCTGTGGTATGGTTTAGGGGTGGAGTGAAGCTTGTGGGATGAATAAATGGATGAATGGAATGAATTTTGAATTATGCAGACTGCAAAATCATTTTCATTGTTGCTGTATGAAAAACAAATAACATTGTCTGAAACAGAAGGCGCCCTCTTGTTACGAATGTTCTTTAAAGTGTGTTGGTGTGGGCTTAACACCGGAGCTACTAGTGAGTCCACTTTAGAGACTGCTGCACTGTGACAGCCACACCTTGATTCTGTAAAGACTCGTACTAGGCTGTGAATTGAAGGGTTTGATCCTCTACCTGTTGATGGTATAATTATTAGTCATGGGAGAGGTGTGTAATGCTTGGCACCTGTTTGCCAGATCTGTGATTTAGCTATTTTTGATACAGCTATTGAGCTGAACAAGGGTGGCCTACATTTATTTTGCAGAATCTTGTGCCATTTTCACACCAGTCTTTAGTCTTTGTCATGGGTGAGATCACGCTCTTTTGCTATTGTTGTTCTAGTGGCAAAAATTGTACTGGAGCAGCGTCGTTGGGTGTGACATACCAATGCCGAGCATTAAATAGGTATTGTAGCCTCAGGCCACCTCTCTGTGGTGTTGTAGTTTTAAAGCAGGCCTTGGAAGAAAAGAGCTGTAGACAAAGCTAAAAATGTTCTGAGCAGTTGCTGTTTTGTGCAGTGTAAAAGGCATTTTTTAGGCCAGCATTTCCCAAGGAAAATGTCTGGTGTTTTTCTTTTCATGCTTTTAAATGTTAAATGTTCACAGAAAGGGGAAAAAATGATTTACTCCCATCGTTTCCAGCCAGACCGTGAAGATGGCGGTATTGCAGCATCCCCTGGTACCGCAGAAACGAGCTGTGGAGCAAGAGGCGTGTCGTAGATAAGGTGGAAAGCGATGAGGAAATCGCAAGTTCCACTGCCCGTGATCATAATGGAGCGCACGCAAGAGCAGCCAAGCCTCGAGGTCCACACTACTCTCAACTGCCAGAGAGTAAGACTCGACTGCGCTCTGTTTGATCCGGGAACCGCCAGTGTGATGAAGACTGGCCTCTCCGCTGACCTTCGTGTGGGCTCTGTAGGCACAGCAGGGCAGCAAATTCCAGCTGATCCCAGCTTTCCACTCTGTCCGGCAGGGGTCTGTCCACCAACCCCGCCCCCCAAAAAAGTACAGGTTTCGACAGCCATCTGAATCAGATATCAAGTTAGGACAGGTTTTCTGAGGAGCTTGGTTGTGTAGTGTTGTAACATGAGCTGAAAGGAATGTGAAAATCTCAAAGGCCGTCTCCTTCAGCATTTTTGAGCAAGTGGTGAATCAACCAATTCCGATTGGTTTTTGGTAAACATTGTGGAGAAATTGCTCTTGGGAATTTACTATTGTTGTGATTTCTTGAGTAATTAGTAACTGCTGTAATGTTTTACTGCTTGGGGGATTAGTCTAACAGAATACTTTTTAGTGTTGACATCCTGTCTCACTCCACAGCTCTGTGCTTCCCTAAGGAAGTTGAGACTTCTCTTAAAGTTTTGTTAACAACTAGGGGGCACTTATGAAGCAGAAGCTGCGGGCATCCGGGCCACTTTACGCCCACCCTGTGAACTCCCAGTTATAGTCGGGTAATGACAGCTCATATTGGACCCAGCAGTGCCTGCATTAAAAGGTCCAGCCACCCAGGACTGCCTCCTAGCACAAGCAGTGTTTTAAAAGACTGACTGTGGAGCGCTGGATGGGCTTTCTCTGAATATTACCCAGCCGGTGACTATACCCTGAAGCGATCAGGCTTAGCGGCTTACCTCCACTGACATCCCCAATTGTGTGTGAATGTCTCAAGTTGCAGTTTAAAGATAGTCAATCTGTGTGATTTCAGTGGACGCTTGCATTTTTCAGACAAATATAGAGTAAATATGGTAGAATGGTTAACAATATATTGGAAATGCAGCAATTGCACAATACCTTAATCTATTTTAGAAAAAATATATCTGCCACATCCATCTATAGCTGGGGTGTCAAAAACTAAATTTTCAGAGGGCCACCATGTGTAGGTTTCTGTGGTTTCCTTTCAATCACTCGCCAATTAAAGCCTTGAGAAGGGGGTGTAGATTCTCTGGCTAATCAATGACTTAAAAAACCCACTGGTGCCGAGAACACTCTGAAAACTGGTCCTCCAGGACTGGACACCTTTGACATCTGTGATCTACACAAAGGTAGGACCCGAGATTAATCATAGACACCCCAGTGTAAGCTTTGCTTGTGTTGAAATGTCATTTCTTCATTGTTTGTAGGTGTGGATTTCATAAGCCATCGCACCCCATTGCCTGTAGGCCTACATCTTTCTCATGACATCTTTCTTGCATGGGTTCCTGCCCTTCCCCTTTTTACCTCATAAACCTCAGTTGGACTGAGTTGAAGGTTTGGTTTCGGTAGAGGTTGGGCAGTGTTGCTTAAAATGTGGCCTGTGAGTTCCTTAAACACATGGGTCCACATGCAACATCACACGTCAATGCAATACTGCTTTAAATGCTTGCAAAACAGGAGGCCCAACTTTCAGCATCAGATACGGCGACACCTAGGCCGAGTCCTTCAGTTAGTCAGCGAATTAAGGAGTTTCACCATTGGTGAAAATAACTTGGTGAACCACTGCCTCGCGTCCCTCCCTCAAACCCCAGACAGGAGCCACCCGTCGGCGGCCAAAGCCCGGCAGCAGCCCCTCACTCGCGCCAGACCCCCACACCCACTAGCACGTACCCCGCAAACCCAGCCAGTGAAACCGCCTTCGGGGGTGTTCGGGGCAGAGGTTTCCTGGCAGGGAAATCTGTCTGTTTCTGCCCGCTCTGGTCATTCATATAATTTTAAATGAGTTATTTTAGCCTTATTTTAAAACTCCTCATGCTTTCTCAGGGGGAGCTCCCAGAATGCTCTGAGTGGTGGTGCCGCCCTTTTGGGAGGGGGCGATCCTTGTGTCCGGTCTCTGCCTGTGGGCGTGGAGAGGGTTTGGTAGCAACCCTGATGAATTGCAGGGTGAAACTGTCAGGGAACACGACACCTTAAATGAGATGTGACTTGGCTGTGAAGGGAGATGATGGATAATGGAGTTTAGATATCCCCCCCACTCAAAGATAAGTGACTAGTTGTATTGTGTGTGCAGCAAGAGGATTTGCTAATCATGTTGTAATCTGAGAATTGTTCTGTCTGCATACCACCTCAGTTTACATAAAAAATAATTACGATGCCATGCAAAATTGTCAGAGCCAAAGGTGCATGCCATTAATTTCCTGCAGAAGTGAAAGTGATCAGCCTGGTAAAGCTCTCAGGCGTTAATGTGATATTAGCCAACGATGTTGAAATAACATACAAAAAGTGTTTTTTTTGGGGGAAAATAAGGCCATTAAGAAAACCACAGAGTGCCTGTTTAACCTGATTTCCAGACCCATGTACATTTGTCTGCTTTCAGAGTTTATGGACAGTTTATGGATCTTCTGCTGCAAGCTATTGTAATTTCTGGGTTTACAGCAAATGCCATCATGTATCTGCTGTAGTCATTTGAAACAGGATTGCTGAGGACACAGAGAGTCTTTCTCTCTTCCTCTCTCCCCTCCTCTTTGTGTGTGTGTGTGTGTGCGCACATTGTTCAAACTATGTGAGAATAGTGAAGGTGAAATACACACACACACGCGCGCGCATACACACACACAATGGAGCAGGAAGTGTTGCGACTTGCCGCCCCGAGTCTTTGAGAGCCAGACAGGAATGCAGGAGTTCCAGATCAGCTCTGCAGGGTGTGGAGGGAGCACACTCGCCACTCGCCGCTCTCTGACTGCCGCTCGCCATCGCTGAGGGAGCTCTCACAGGTGTGTCCCGCTCCGTCAGAACTGCCGCCGGGCTGCGCCGTCCCGACCGGCTCAGGCAGGACGCGGCGAATTTAGCGTTTTAGCGCGCGCCCTGCTGCTGCTGAATCCAGCCCAGGGTCTGCAGGCTCAGGGATGTGAGGGGTCAGGAAGGCTGGGGCGCTGGAGTATCAGTGCCTGTTGTGCGCGTGGAAACTGCTGCTCTCTTTATCTCCCCCGCTTCGGAACACACCGGCCGGGGTGGACTCTGCGCCTCGTCCGTTTCTGCTCAGCCCTCCCTGGGATCTAAGGATTTCAGTTTTTTCTGTTTCTTTGCCGTGTGTTTTCATTGTTGATTTGACTTGAGTTAAAGAGGGAAATTTTTGTCCCTTAGTTCTGTTGAGCTGGATTGTTTTATTGAGCAGAGCGGGGCCTGGGTTAAGGTAAAGGGGAGCATGACTCCTCCCTGGACCGTTGGCTTTCATCTTATTCTTGTGTCTTGTTCTTTATCTTGCTGTCCTCGCTAATGGGGGTTGAGGTAAGGTACATGTATGGTTTGTGTATATGTAGCTGAGCAGTGCACTGGGTGCAGGGGACAGGAGAAAAGATGAGTGGATTCTGGGCCCCGCGTAAGGCGTGGCAGCCTCCCTGAGCCGGCTCGACCCCGTTCTCACGGTTGCTCGGGGCTTGTGCCTGTACGTCCTGTACACTTTAGCCTGAATGAAATGCTGAGGTGTGGCAAGCGAAGGGGTGAGACCAAAAGTCAGGATTGTTTATCATTGTGTTTTCATGAAGGCTGAAGAAGTGGGAAACTGCTTGCCTTGCTGTGTGAGCTCTCCCCTGAACACCACATTTTGAGCTAAGCTGCTGTCAAGAGATGCTTTGCCAAAGATGCTAACATGAGTGTTAGGCCTAGTTAGTGTGAAGGTAAAGCAGGGTGGGGTAAGCTGGGTACTTAACCTCAGTTGCTTCAGGGTATATAAAGTAGATGATTCATATGTAAAATAAGTTTGTGGTGGCGAATGCATTTGTGTGCGGATCTGAAGGAAATCTGAAATGACAAGAGAATTTAATTATTTCTTTAACCATTCACCGATGCTCTGTTTGTGAATGAAATGTCTACTGTTATATGTTAAATGGTGAATCTGTGTCCTTGTCTCCTGTCTGACACAGGCAACTCGCAGTTGAAGGAAAAGATGGGAGGAACTGTTCATTTGTTATGCAACAGTATGCTCATAAAAACCCAGCCTTAAAAATTTAAGGGGGCTATTCTATCTTTACCCAATTCAAGCCTCAATCTTTGGTTGTTACATACGGTATGTATGTCAATTAATTTTATTAGCGGTGTCCCTTATCCAGGGCAACTTGCACAGCATACATTAGCTACAGGCCATATGACTGCGATTGACAATAGTAAGGTATGTTTTGAAGTAGCTGCCTTGTTCATGACTTCTGTGGCACTAGCCCCATCTGGAAATCAATCCCACAACTGCCTGCTTTATGAGCCCCTTTCCCTAGGCTCTTTAAGCACCATGTTTGTTCCGTGTGATACAAACCAGGCTAGTCTCATACTACCCATGGGGGTACACACGTTCCCACTGTGCCTGCCGGGACCTGTTTACTGGTGGTGCAACAGGCTGAAGCCTGTGCAGATATGTCCTGCTGTCTTTCGTTCATTGACGGGGAAGGGAATGCAGGAGTTGTGCAACAGAGGGGTGGTTTGATCCGCAGGAGTATTTCCACAGCTCAGAAAGTCTGGGAATCGAGTACAGGCCCCATATGGGTCCCAGGACTGAGGACTGAACGTGCTGAACTTAACGCACAAGCTGAGAGACGGCCAACTTTGGACGGCATGACTAAGCAGCTGTTTTAGTTTATCGGCACCTACGGGATCTTCGCTTTTGTGTATTTTAGACTGCTTCACTGTAGATGGATTCCAGTACATGTTGAACACCCTTTTTTGACACTTTGTTACTAGTGAAACTAATATGCTGCCAAAAAACCTTGTGTGCCCAAAATGTAATTCTAAAGAATAACTTTACTGGCACAGAATTATTGCGACATTATTGGGTTTTGGAATAATTTTTTTGGCTTTGAATGATACAATTACAAAATATGGTGCTGGTTAAGAAATTTCAGTGTGTGAAAAAACATGCAACTCTTATTGATGAGTCCATCGATATTTAGCTTAAATGTTGTCCACATGCTCAGCTTCTTCTGGACATTGTGTGTTTGTGTTTAGCGAGTGAGCACCCTCTCAGTCTGACTTTACAGTAAGGAGTTACAGAGCTTGATGTTAAAACAAACAAACAGAAAAAATGCAAATGCTGTGGTCAGTTCAAGCAGTGGTCATTACCCAGCCTGCTCTGGGGCAGACCAGCAGCACTGATATGTCCAGAGTCCAGGAGTCTGTTTTGGTTTGGCGTCATCTGCGCCAACTCTGAAGCTGGGGAGAGAGTGCCTGCCCTGCTGTGCGGATTTCCAAAACACTACCTTGTGTGGCTAGAATAGGCATAATTACAGCAATTACCACAGTGTTTTGTCTTTCTAAGCCTCAGGAACACAGACCGTTTCCTTCTTCAACGTCAAGTTGAAAGCCGCAAATAGCGAATATAGGGTGTGAGAGATTCACTGTAATTGCTCAAAATGGTCCTGTAGTTTAAAATAAGATGTCCAGATTGATTATTGTGATGAATCATGTGTATTTGTCAGAGGAACTGGTGAGTGCAGTCACTGATATTATGTAGTTGGGTATATATGTTGGGGGGAAAAGACCTGTATGGGTAATATAGGATACATGAGTGATATTCATGCATGATATAGCCTACCGTAGGCCTACATTATTGGTATGCACAAGGGATGGGTGAGAGATGTGCTTTAGAAGTGTTCATGATAGACGTACTTTACAGATGTGCCTGATAGAAATGGTTAATATACTACTGTACATACTGTATAGATGTATGTAATGGATGCTGTGGTGACACCTATGGGTGACAGAAGTGCTTGATAGATGTGGGTGAGAGATGTGATTTACAGATGTGTGTAATAGATGTGGGTGATGCATAGTGAGCACAGGCTTTGCTTTGCCACTGACAACTAGCTTGCCACTGACAGCACTGAAAAGAACATTAAGGTGTTGGGCAGTCAGGCCATTTCTGTCCATCCAGAAAGAGCATACTGTATTGAGAAGTGCAGGTTCCAGACCTGCTCAAGAGAGCTTTGCATGTGTTGTATGTAGGATGCTGTTTTTTGCATCAGAAAGCAAATGTATTCTACTGAATTGTGGGCATGCCAGTCTCTCATCATTTAAACAAGTGAAGCAAGTGCGGAGTGGCAACGAATGGCCTGGCTAGTGTAGAGACAAGCAATGGAACAGGTCGCAGGACCATTCATATACAGTAGGAAGCTAGTGTTGAGCTCTGGGGAAGAACTATGAAGAAAACATTTCCGTGTCGCGTTTTTAGTCAGTCAGTCTGCCCTGTTTTACTGCTCTGTTGCTGTTTACTGAGCGTGTGCAGCCCCTGCACTTATTGCTAACTCTACCTGCTCCTCTCCCTCTCCTCAGGATCACTGACACTCTCGGACTAGCAGCTGCAGGTTGTCTCCAAGGAGATGGCAGGAAAGATCTCGAAAGATGAGCTGGAGGAGCTGCGTGAGGCCTTTGATAAAGTGGGTGAGTGTTTCCACCCGTTCCGAGAAGGAGGCGCATGCATTACAAAAAAACAAAAAAAACACATTAAAAAAAGACTGATGTTCACCAGGCTAAGCTATATCCTTCTCAGGTGTCTTCAAAGATTCACCTGAGACTGTTTTTTTTTTTTTTTTAATGACCCAGATCTCATTTATATCTTCACCCCAAAATTCAAATTCAAAGAGGTTGTTTTCATGCAACCTCTTTAGTTTGTGTGTCAAAAATGAGGTCTGCTTTTATGGGGGTTAATTTTGTGTAGACATTACAGATATTACATCACTGTACCAGTTGTGTCCAATATTGTTTTGAGTTTTTATGAACAGAGCCAGTGTTGCTGGCCAGTATTATTATTATATGGAAATGAGACCGGCTCAGTGCAGCCAGGCTAGACCACACCCATGTATACTGTCACTCAGAACCTCGTCAGGAGAGCTGACAATCAGCAGCCTGTCTACCGACATCTGCCTCACAGCCATAGACATTCGCCCCTTATTAAACATGTTGGGAAAAGACCGCCCAGAGGAGCAGCCCGCATGTGAAACTCTTCCGTTGTGTTTAAGGCTTAACCACTGAGATTAAAGTGTAGTAATACAGTAGAAGTGGTAACTTTGCATTTCAGTATCAAGTTACTCCAGCTTCCTCCAGACGCTGATGAAGTGAACAGAGAGAAACAATCTGTGTCTAATGTTTGTTAAATGTGGCTACCAGACAAGTTTGTGGTTAGGGCTGCTACGGTTATCACTGATCCTCACTTGGCTGTGAGCTCCCAGGCTTGATAAGATGGCTGGTTCCATAGCTTAATTAAATATTTTTTATCAGGTGCCTTCGGCTAAGCAAACATGCTCATCTCATCTGTGTGGCTTAGAGCACTGAGCTCTACTTCCTGTGGATTCTTTTTGATGGGAGCGTTCATTTGAATGGTGTGTAAGCTCTGAAGATGAGGATGGAAATGGCCTTCTGTTGCTAAACATGACATCACGCCAGCATCGGAAACCTTGATGATAGGACTGTATTTTGCATAGGCACAATATTAAACAATATTAAATTCAGTTTTTGGAATGGCATCTGCGCAGCATATGTTAATATTGGAGTGTCCACCCATACACTTGCCCTGAGTTTCATCGTTCGATCCTAGCTTGAGTGCAACATTTATTTGTTTTATTATCTGGTTTGGATTCGGCGCTCTACCCATGATCCTTCTTCCTTATGCCGCTGATATCGTGGTGTTTTTCCTTCCCCAGACCTGAACAGCAATGGCTTCATTAGTGACTGTGAGCTCCAGGACCTGTTCAAGGAAGCCAACCTGCCCCTTCCGGGGTACAAAGTCCGCGAGATCGTCCAGAAACTCATGAAGGAGGGAGATCGCGACAAAGACAACAGGATCAGCTTTGAGGAGTTTGTGTCTGTGAGTCAGTCCCTGTCTGAGAAACACTGAGCACACTCTTGCACTGTACACTCCGCTTTTATTATGAAAGGTGGCATACATTTAGCTTAATCAATGGGGAAGTTAAAAGGATAGATGATGGTTTTACCATATGCTTGCATGCAGGAATACGTGCAGGCACACACAAACACACACCCACACACAAGGAAATGAGATTTGCATGACATACTGCTGAACTGTGTTGAGTTTCATGAATAAAGGAAGAGGAGGAACTGAGGAATTTTCATCCGGGAGAGAAATGTGATGTGGCAGTGTCTGGCAGACGAATGAAAACCCTCATTCATTTCTGACTTCAGACTTGGCTCAGTGTACAGTTTCTCAACTTTACAATAGTCCTCTATGAAATGCTCTTCTCTATTTCTGGCCATCACTTTTTTTTAGAACTCCCACTCATGTTATTCAAAGCAAAAAAAATCTTCCTTTTTTTAAACCACTTTTCATTCCATCAGCTGAGAGTAGGCTGGGTGGATTTGCAGCAGTTGTCTCTAAACATTGCACAGCTGAATATGAGACGGCACGAGAGGACATGTGCCAGCCATTGCAAGCCCTGACGGGGCATGACGTCTCACTGGCTCGCAACCGAATCGTGAATAGTGGCAGGAAGCGCGTGGACACTTTGTGTAAACTGTCTATCTGCCTAATAATGCCCCACGGAGGGAGATGTGAACACATCCCAGCTTGCCTGAGCCCTGCTGCTATGTGTGTAGCACTTGATTCCACGCTGAGTGCTACTGCACCAGTGCCCTCAGATTTAAGGTGAAGAAGAGAGTAATGTGGGTCAGGCTGGACAATGGGCCTATGTGCACAGGCTGTTGAATGCCATTTTACAGCTATGGGGTGTGTTTTTCGGGTTCAACTCATCTCACACTAAATTATTTTTTTCCCCAGCTATTTGAGTTTTTGTTTTATAATCAAAAAAATTATCAAAGATTTTAAAGCCTGCTCCTGCTCCTGCTGTTCTGATAAAGGTTCCGAGTCTTGATTCAAATAATTTAAAAAATCAATGGTAATGGAACCTGAGTTTTAATAATGCAGGTGGGGTACTTCAATAGAGTATGTAAGTGGAGAGTAATGGTATATGGTTATTTAATCACTGTTCTTAACCAGATTTGCCGTATAAGCAGTTTTATATCTTGGTTATTACTGATACATTTCTAGCGGTGATGGGGCAGTTTTAGGCCAGCTGAAACTGATTGCTCTTCTCCCAAATATGCTTCAGATGATCTTTAGGTGGGATTGGTTTACTTCTGAATGCCAAAGTTAAGAAAGGATTCTTCATTTTGTAAGTCGCCTTGGTTAAGACTTTTTGCGAAACTGCAGTTGGTGTCACGGTGACCTTGAATTGAATTTCTATTGGGTGAGATAAAAACTGTTATTGGAGGTCTCTTACTAGAGTATAGCAGTGATAAATGGTCCGGTTGTGTCAGGAACATGGCAAACATGCTGAAATATATACCTGTGTTCACACATGACTGTGGCAAATAGGCATTTCATACAGTATTCTTATGTCATTTATTGGCTGATTTATTTTGAACAGGACAGAGTCCTGTGAGGGTTCATTTATTCTGTTTGTCCTGCCCTGTTCCAATGTGACAAACAATGTAATCTGTAACAGAGGCCCTTTGTTAGATCAAAGAGATGTTTAAAAATCAGTTTCCTCTCTGAGAGGAAGTGGAAGGTTTTGGATGTAATCTCAGACTGCGTGGACTGCAGAGCTGCTATTCCTTGTGTGGCCGCAAAGTGAAGTGGAACTGAAGGTACACACACGAACGCATAAACACACACACAAACACACACACACAAATCAGCCTGCAGTGGCAGACAAAGGTTTCTTTAACCGTAAAGGCCATGCAGCAGAACAAATGTAGTCTGTGTACAGTATAGCTATTTACTGAACCAGGTAATGGCAAATAGTGTAGCAGGCAAAAACAATCACTCCAAAAAAAACTTGTATTCTTTGATTTGCGGAGAAATGTGTACAATCATGATCTGATACAAAAAGTGATCATTTAGTGTAATGAGGTATACATTCCCCTTAGGTTTTCATGATAGATTCTCAGTACGTGTGCTGGGAAATGTCTTCTCTTTCATTGAGCCTGGCTTGTGGGTATAGTGTTGCCCCATTGGGGACTAACCTTCCCTTTACATGTCAGGTTCCCCACCCAGGACACCTGATCAAATTACCCCTAACAATGTTTGTTTTCTGGGTAAAATGCAGAACCTAATTCAGTGTAACTTCTGCTTTTAATCTGTTCAGTAAAGTTCATTTTTATAAGTGAAAAGGCTGTTGTCCTCACAGAGCCGGATGTGTTCCTCTTTTGGTTCCTTTGGCTCTCTGCGGTCTGTAGGACCGAGCAGGCATGTGCGGGGAATACCTGCAATCTGAGAGCAAGCTCAGTGCCAGTTCCCCTGTCTCCCATTAGATGTGCTCTGCTGCTCCACCCCGCCCTCCTGCTCCTCCCCCACCCAGCGCTGCCCCCTCCTGGGAGACACACTCACTGCACTGTTTAGTCAACAGCGCTGTTTGTTTTCAGCTGTGTGATGTGCTGTTTTCATGTCAATATTGTTTTGATGCGGGCCTGGACTGAGAGCCATCATTCTGGCATGTCCAAGCACTGTGGCTTAAACGGGAATACCAATCGTCTCTCTTTCTCCCTCTCTCTTTCCATCTCACTTTCTCCCTCCCCCTTTCTTCATCTCTTTTCTCCCTTTCTCTCTCTCTCATGCTCGCTCGCTCATTTTAAAGGCTGAAGTAGAGCAGTCTGGGTGTCTAAGATCTTAACCTCTCTGTGACCTCTGACTCCTGATCCTTTCCTGCAGATCTTCCAGGAGCTGAAGAGCAGTCAAGTGGCTAAGACTTTCAGGAAGGCCATCAACAAGAAGGAGGGTATTCTGGCCATTGGAGGCACCTCTGAGCAGTCCAGTGAGGGAACCCAGCACTCATTCTCAGGTGAGACATGGGGCAACAGATCCACCAAGTCACACAAAACATTTTCAGACTAGTCATAGCATGTTGTTTATCCACGTTGACTTGAAAGTGTTATACATATCTGCCTATGGAACCGTGAAACCCCTCACGAGAAGACCTAAGGCTTCGGCTTTCACTGGCCTGAAATTAAGGCTGAGGAGAGTGTACACAGGGTCTGGAGTCTAGTGGCATCACTTTTTATCTTTTCTTCCCCCAACTCCAGAGGAGGAGAGGTTTGCGTTTGTGAACTGGATAAACACGGCACTGGAACAGGATCAGGATTGTCAGCATGTGCTGCCCATGGACCCCAACAACGACACCCTCTTCAAGGCTGTGGGTGACGGCATTGTGCTGTGGTGAGACCCTCTGTCCCTGGCTCAGGGCCGCCTGCGTTGCTCTGTGTGCCAATATGACCCCATAGTTACCGCAGGAGTGGGCAATTCCATTGGCTGTTTACAGATTTTTGTTTACACTAATCATACTGGCTCAATTAAGTTATTAAATTAAGTGGCCCTATACACCATGTTGGTAACAGTTAATACGTTTAGTTCATGAGGCTCATTCATAGGGCTATCAATTAATTGAGCGAAATGATTGACCGTGTATATGGGTGAACTATAATTGAAGCACGAAATAAAAAGCATGAAATCCAGAACCCGATACAGCCCTCTTGCCCACTTTTAGGTTGAGGAGGTTGAATTGTTGTACTAAAGTTGTACACTCTAAGTGAGATGCTCCATCCTAGACCTCATGCTATGAAATTAATCTACGTAACATAGTGTAATGAAACATTCTATGAGATCATCTCATTTACTTCTCATGATAAGCTTTCATGCAGTGTTTTTTCCCCCCTTTTTACACACTCCAGTAAAATGATCAACCTGTCGGTGCCAGACACAATTGATGAGAGGACCATTAACAAGAAGAAGCTGACGCCGTTCACCATTCAGGTGGGTCCTGGCAGGCTGGGAAGCTGGAAGTCCTTTGGGTTACTTAGACTTAATGGACAGTTCTAACGGTTAATGATTTTTATCTAACTGCCGTTTCGCCCCCGCAGGAGAACCTGAACCTGGCCCTCAACTCGGCCTCCGCCATCGGCTGCCACGTGGTCAACATTGGGGCGCAGGACCTGAGGGAAGGGAAGCCCCACCTGGTGCTGGGGCTGCTGTGGCAGATCATCAAGATCGGCCTGTTTGCCGACATCGAGCTGAGCCGGAACGAAGGTATCCAGATACCGTCACTTTAACTGCCTCTTCGATGAGGTCTAATATGTGCTATATCATCTAATGGAAGGATATGCTAATCTCAGGGCCACAGATGGTAGTCATTGATGGGTGCAGTGTTCATATGAAAATCTGCTGTACCCATGATTGATCTATGGATAACCAGCTCATTGGTTAATGACCTCATGTAGAACCTCCTGATTTTGCTCAAGTCAACAGTGATTGTTTATGTTATTTAACTCCAGAGATAAGCAGAGTCCTTGCATTTTTGTCTAGTGATCTCGGTATTTGTGTGGAATGCCTGCCGTCACAAGCTGATGAGCTTTGGAGGAATTCCGGTATGTTCGGTGAAATTTTTTTTTGTTCAGCCTCTGCTTGCTTTGGAACAGAACAGCCTCAGTAACTGTTTATGAAATCTGAGCGAAGAATTTGATTAATGTGTGTGTAAACGATATTTAGACCTCCTTGGCGTGGATCCACTTGGTTAAGGCTGTGATTCATGCAGTTTCAACAGGGATTTATTCCTTTGTTACTTGCATTCCCTGCATTATGGCCCCCAGTGAGCAGGCATCCTTTGGTCAGATCCAGAGTGGTCAGAGGAATGTTACACATCCGGATTCCTGCTCCCCACCTTTGTGATTGAATGACCAACCTTAAGAGATGGGTGCAACACTTTTCAACCTTTAACTTAAATACTCTTATAAATAAAATGTGTGATGCTGAGGCAGGCATGTTTTAACTTAAGCCATCCTCACTAAACCTTACAGTGGAACTCTAAACGCGCTGAGCAGTGGTGGGTGGGACATTGAGGCACGCAGAGCCAATGTAGCTGCAAATCTTGTAATGCCCTATTTCCATTTACGGTGTCATTGTGATGTATTGACATACAACGATTGGATACAACGCTATCACGTCATTGTGTACTTTGAAAGTTAGTTTCTGCACCTGCATGCATATAGTTTCAGTTACATTGGTTAACTGAATTGTTTAGCACTAGCAAGGTAGCTGTAGCGAGGAAGGCTACCTATATAGCGAGCTAACAGTGAATTGCAGTAGGTACTGTAGATAACAACTGGTAGCTAGGTGGATACACTTACAAACTTGGTCAAGATATTTGCTTTCAATTACTAATGTTAGGTACTCAAACTGCTAACTTGTCAGATGAAAACTGGATCAAAATCACCAATTATCTCAATCATGTGATGGTGTTGTGTCCAGTTAGGTGTCAATACACCAGAACCAGAAATGGGGCGTCACAAGATTCACAGCTACATGGTCGGTGGAGTTTAGAGGACAGGTGGGCTGATGGTGGTGTGGTGCTCTCTGTTCCCTCAGCTCTGGCGGCCCTGCTGAGAGAGGGCGAGACCCTGGAGGACCTGATGAAGCTCTCCCCTGAGGAGCTGCTCCTGCGATGGGCCAACTTCCACCTGGAGAACGCCGGCTGGACAAAGATCAACAATTTCAGCTCCGACATCAAGGTGGGCCCATCCACATGTCCCCGTGCCTTTGGTCTTTCAGAAGACCAGTCTCACTCTGTATAACAGAGGGGGGACTGTATGAGCACCTGAATAGACTGCACCATGAGCCTGTGGCATGGCACTGTCCTACCCCTTTTAAAAAGTCAATTGTGGAAATGTAGAACAGTTACCAGGCCCGTGACATTTCTAACAACTGTGGGCAGTAACATAGAACCTTCTTGCATGCCCAGTGCATGGGACTCCAGCAGTGCTTTGACTTCATGTCTCAGAAACCTTCTCCAGCTCTCAGGCTATTGATTTACACCTCCTCTTTCAGGTCTGTCTCTCGCGTATCGACCCGCTTGCGCTGTGCTATTTATATCCCCGCCCGCTCCTCAGTCCTGCTGTTTGAATCTGCTAATGGTGTAGAAGCAGTGAAAGTTTAATGAAAGTGGCTCCTGAGGAAGTCTGGAGCCGTGACAAGATTACAGAAAGAGTAAACAATCTGAGGACCTCTTTTCCTTTTACCTTTGGAGGGGAAGTTTCACAATAATGGCAAATTGACAATAATAATGTGTATTTCATTCTTTTCTTTCTTTTGGCTGGAGTAACTTTTGGCTGGCCTTCACATTCAGACTTAATATAAATGCAGATTTCCATGGATAATTCCCTATTATCATTTCATGTTTTTTAATATAAAATTTAAATATGGTTTTAACTATTCCATGTATTCCATGTAAGGACCATTGACCTCCACTAGAGCCTCCTTTTTTAAAGTAATCAGACCCAGTGAGTTGATTTGAACTTGAATCACACATTGTTCCAGGAAAGAACTACAGATCTTCCACAACAACCAGGATGCACACCATCAATCTGTACATTCTGACTCACTGCTGATATTATATTGGGTTTAAACAACAGGCATAATATTGTGACCTTCCCATAATGAATCTCCAAAGGAATCTGTAAAACCCATTGACAGTATTTTTTGCACTTTGGTAATCTGACTGATCATTTTCTCTCTCTGTGATCCAGCTAACAGACTTCTCAAATTCAGTGAAGGTACTCACCACAAAGCCTTTCCAATAGATCATCTGTTTTTTGGCATGAAGGTCTCATTTTTTTATGGGTGTTCTTTTTCCATCCGTCTCCTTGTCAAAGTTGACCTCCGTTCCCGCTTCCATTATTTTCCTTCCTCGTGTCAGGGACAGAGCATGCCTTCCCAGTATACATTGCACTTGTCCCCGTGTGATGTTGTCATCCCCCACGTGACCATTTTTATGTCTCACACTGTGTCCTAAAATTGAGTGGTAAAGCGGTAGAGTGAAAGTTCTTGTTGTCTCTCCCCCCCCCAGGACTCCAGAGCCTACTTCCACCTGCTGAACCAGATCTCCCCCAAAGGGCTCAAAGAGGGCGAGGATCGCATCGACATCGACATGTCAGGTTTCGGGGTACGTGTCAGCTCCCAGAGTGCTTTGCAGCTCGCTCCGGGGTGGGGTCCCAATGCAGTACATTATTCTATTAGCAGCTGTCCTTATTCAGAGCTTATGTTTTTAGCTATGTATACAGCATGGTATTACTGAAGACATTTGAATAGATCATGTACACTCAGTGATGTGGTGCTACAGTGATATTGCCCCACTGGAGAGTTAAACCTGCAACCACCTGAATTACAGGCTCAATAGCCCCTATACTGCTGTGCCTATTCCAAGCACAGGAACAAAGACATGGTTAAAACTGGTCCAGTTAAAAATACACATCTTCAGAAGTTTCCAGTTCCTCTTTGAAGCCCTTGTTCTGGCATGTGACTGCCTTTTTTGGTAAGGTTATCGCTGGCATATTGTTCGCATTTGTGAGCGTTAAAACTTCCTGTCAAGTTCTGTCGAATGGCAGAGCTCCACCAGCTCCCCGCTACAGACAAATGGCTGTGTGGTATTCACTGAGGATGCCTCCTAGACTCATTTCTTCGACCCGCTTGCGTCTCCTGAGCGTGCAGAACTTATCTGCGGACCGAGAGTATGACACATTGAGGATGCTGCATGCATGCTGTGCATCTGTAATCAGGCAGCCAATCAGAATGCAGCAGGAGATGAGTCAGGCGAGGGGAGAGGCTGTGTGTGTTCGCTGAAAAGGCTTGGCTCAGAGATACGGCTTTCTTTGTTTTCAGGGAGCACTGGGCTCTCTGCGGCAGATGCGACACAGACACACGTGTCGACCTCGCCTGTGCCCGACCTGGAGAGGCAAGAAGATTTACTACCCTGCGCCTGCCTTGTTCTAGATCAAGGACAGGGGCGGGGGCCACTGTTTAATGCATTGAGCCTGCTCTGGTGGGGATCAGGGAGGTGGTGAAGATTTAGTGCTTTGTGCCCACTCTAATTAGGATCATGTCGAACGGTGAAGATATAGCATGTGGAGCCCACCGTGGTGGCCCCGTTTAGCTTTTCCAGATTCCTTGCCCTCCCCCATAAGCCTCGGTCTCTCCCAGTTCAGAACCATTCCTATATATTGAGAGAGAGTTTTCTGAAAAGAGATTTCTTGCTTCACTGATTTTTTTGGCTTGTATCTCCTTGAGACCTGACCATAAGCACCGCTAATCTACAACTTTTGCAATTTATTAATTGAATCTTCTCATTGTAAATAATGATCAATTTATTATAAAATAATATTTAGGTACTTCCTACCTACCTAAAATGTTAGTCCACCGTCATGAATTGAAAAGAAATGACTGCTGAAGTATGTTTAATTCATAATAAAAATGACAAATGGACCTCTGTGGAGTTAATATCTTCACATTTCACATTAAATGCTAAATATTTAACACAGCTTTGGAAGCAAGGAAATATACTGTCATGCTCAAAGGCAGTCAATAAAAATAAATGGTTTAAGTTTGGCAGCACTTGAAGTAACGCATAAACCAAAATTGGTCTGCCTGAGGAAGAAGATTGCTTTAAACATTTTGTTTGTTTTGGCTATTGCCTTAGTGTGTCAGTCTATTTAAAAGGCCCTGTTTAAAGGTACTCCATTCTTTATGTTATTTCTTTAAGAAATAAGAATAACTTTGTGGATTAGCACAGAATGGATAATGGTGTCAGTATGTGGCTTGATCCTCAGTATATTGTACATAAATGTACTTCAAAATTATTTTCAGTTAGAAATACTGTAAATGTAATAAAATGTGTCATGTGAGTGCAGTCCTCAGGTGACTGAGATGATTGTAAAATGGTAACAGTGCTACCCTGCAATGTGAATATAAACCTCAGGGTTAAATAGGGAGGCCGTACCATACCTCTAATTCTTTATGGCCACTGAAAGCCATCTTCTTTCTGCTTTTGTTCTGTGGGAGTAGAAAGCCATCAGGTCTTAATATTTTGTACTTTAAATCAAAGAGCAGTAGTGGGGTAGGAACATTGCTTGCAATGGCTGTGGATTGAAGTCCCGGGTGGGACATTGTACCAATTTGGCAAGTTGTTTTTAATATATCTATATAATTGGATCATGTAAAATGCAGAGGGTGCTCCTGTGCGTCACCTTGAGTTAATTTGTTGTCCAAGTGAATAAGTAAGTAGAAGGAACATCTCTACAGTCATGCCTCAGAGAGTATTTATGACATTAATGGCCTAAATTTCCTAATGGCTTCTGTGTGAAAAGAGTATTGTATTTTAAGCTTTGACCATTCAGACATCGGTGTCTTAACTGTCAGTAACACTGAAAGCAACACTGCTGTGTGTTCCAGCTTCCTGGGTTTTACATATCAGTCAGTGCTGTGATTTATGCAGGAGAATGGTCTGATTGAGTGGGGAAACAATGGCATCTGGCCTTGTTTACTCTGGGGTCAGCGTTAGCTTGTGTGGTGACCAGCAAAATCAGCTATTTACTGAGAGAGAAACCGAGGGTGGAAGAGAGGCAGAAAGAAGGAGGGAGTCACACCTCTGACACAGTGGATGAAGGGCCTATTGATGGGGGAACCCTACTGCTGTGTGTGTGTTTTCCTCTGTGGGTCACTGAGCATTTGCCATGCACAGAAGCACACACTCACATTTATTCCTACTTTCCTGAATTCCTCAGTGCCCAAGTAGGATGGGCTGTGCCATAAGCCACAGTTACACAGTAACCATCTCAATGCCATTCTGGTAATTACACACCCACAGCTTTTATTGGACCAGTCACGCTAACATTTCAACTAGAAACATTCACACCACTGGTCCTGTTTACCTACCATGTACAAAATTCAGTTTTTCCATGGTTATCTGTGAGGCCACAGTCTCAGAATTTCCTCTGAGGTATAATTTAGCTATGGGATTTATAAGGTAACTGATTATGGCATAAGCAAATTAGTAAATGTGCTATGCTGGAATCCCATCATCGCTGTGACTACTGACTGAGGAAGTGACATCACAGAGTGCAGCTCTGCCTTTTGAGTAGAACAGTCCTGTCATGTGACCTCAGGTTCTGACCCTGTGCTTTGTGTGTGTGTGTGTGTGTGTGTGTGTGTGTCATTCAGGAGAAGGATGACCTGAAGAGGGCCGAGTACATGCTGCAGCAGGCAGACGCTCTGGGCTGCCGGCAGTTTGTCACACCTGCCGATGTTGTCAGCGGCAACCCAAAACTTAACCTGGCCTTCGTGGCTAACCTCTTCAATAAGTACCCCTCCCTGACCAAGCCAGAAAACCAGGACATCGACTGGGGCCGACTGGAAGGTAGGTGTCAGCCTTAGGGGAGGAGAGTTTAACAGGGTACATGGGTGCGGAGGGAGTTGGTGGTACTCAATGGTCTGCTCATTACTATGATGACAATTATAGTTGTTCAAAGGCATATTTAGATATGGTAAAAGCTAACATATTGTACATCAGCCATGCCTGAAAGTTGTAAGTTGTAAATGAGCTTCCCTTGAACAGGTTAGCTTTAGCTTTCAGGCCATCATGGAAACCTTTTTCATGCTGTGTAGAGAAAGCTACATGATGCCAGGTCTTATTTCAATTGAGTTTAATATGATCAGATTCTGAAGCAGTCTAGGATGTATTTTGCTTGGGGGGGGGGGGGGGGGAGAATAAAAGAACAAAGTGGACAAACAAAGTGGGATGTAGTTCAGTATTGGTCTGTTAACCCTTAAATAGTCCTCACTGTCACAGAGTGTAGACTAACAACTGAAATGCAGTTTACTCAGATTCACATCCCTGTCTGAACTCCTGTGGAAAATGTTAATGTCATAGTAGGAAGAGCTGGGTAAAAAAAAAGGCAATCCCTTCATGCATTAGTTTAGGGTTGGAGCTCCCCCTGGTGGTTGTGCTTTACATAACTACAGTATGAGGATGAGCTGTAGATGTGATGTGGTAGATTAAATATAGACTAATGGCTCAATTTGAGCTGAAATTGACTAAATATCTTCTGAATGGCCTGTTCTAGTTACTATTCCACGCTCTTATTGTACAGGAGTCATAGTCTTCAGAAAATGAGCATTATATGTACACTTACATTCTTAATCCTGGATAACAAGTGGCTCTGTCAGTGGATAGTTTCATGATGCATTTTTCTCTGTCCTCAGGTGAGACACGAGAAGAGAGGACCTTCCGTAACTGGATGAACTCCCTTGGGGTCAACCCCCATGTCAACCATCTATATGGGTAAGGTGCCCCACCTGGTTACCTGTGTAGAGTGTGTGTCTTTGTCTCGGGTTTGTTTGTTTGTGTGCCTGTGCAGGTTTGTGTATGTGTGGGTTTTTGTTTCTGTTTGTTTGTGTGTATCATTTATCTGCATTTTCTTTCTGTAGTGACCTGCAAGATGCACTTGTCATCCTGCAACTGTATGAGAAGATCAAGGTTCCAGTCGACTGGAACAACAAAGTCAACAGACCACCCTACTCCAAACTTGGGGCTAATATGAAAAAGGTACATATCAAAGGTCCACCTCACAGCTTAAATAATCTGTTTCTTTTCTAACACCCATTCTTGTACAAAATGGTCAGATTAAGTAAATTGCATACTTCTAGCTTAACAAAAAGTGCCATATTTCTTACAAATATTCATTTTAATATAGGAAAAATAAACAACATTACACAAACCAATGTCAACTTGCTCATATTATAGTGTAGCTGACAAGTAACTACTACCACTTACCAGAATTTCATTAGCTGTAATGACTGACAGGTAGAGTAATTAAAGTGGTCCATTCCTGCTTTAGCAGCACTTGGCAGAGCTGGCCAAATACATTATAGTTTTGGATTCAAATACTTTTCTATGCTTTACTGAACGTGTCTGGTGTATTGTAACCTGCTATGAAATGAAATACAAAAAGTGCAAACCCCTGGTCCTTTCATTTGACTCAATTGTTCCAGGCAAGTCGATTGAGCACAGAAAATATTTTACTCCAAACAATTGCGTATTTGACCCAGGTCTGCCCTGAGGTGAGGCAGCAGTCGCTTTCTTTGCAAGACTGACCTCACGTTTGCCTCAGCTGTGCAGTTTTCCCGAACCCTTTCCCTCTGTCTGCGCAGCTGGAGAACTGTAATTACGCCGTGGAGCTGGGGAAGACCGAGGCCAAGTTCTCCCTGGTCGGCATCGGAGGGCAGGACCTGAACGATGGCAACGCCACCCTGACGCTGGCACTGGTGTGGCAGCTCATGAGGAGGTAGGAGGAGGAGGAGGAGGAGGAGGAGGCGCGTGGCGCAACACAACTGCCATCATTTACATGCACAAGAGGGTTATGAATAATGTCATTAGCAGCTGCTCAGAACCAGACTGTGAATTCAGAGTGAGAGTAACTATGAAGGGGGGAGGCTGAAATGTGCAATAACAAAGTGGAGGGTGTGATTATCTGTCTCGATGAAAGATGCGTCTCTGACCTGTGCCTTGCATGCTATTGTCATTTCAGATTTATTGTAGGACAGTTTTGAGAAATGAATGTGCAATTTTCTTTTAACCAGAGCATTAAAATATCTGCTGGTTTCATAAAATCAAAAGTGTGACTATAAAACTGTGGCTGTGTTTTTTTTCGGTGATTGACCTGGAGTTTACCTTCCCCCAGGTACACCCTGAACGTGCTAGAGGACCTCGGGGATGGAGAGAAAGCCAATGATGATGTCATTGTCAATTGGGTCAATAAGGTTTTGGCTGTGGCAGGCAAGCAATCCAAAATATCAAGCTTCAAGGTCAGTGGACATTTCT
The DNA here is from genome assembly GCF_963514075.1 of Conger conger. Taxonomy (NCBI): domain Eukaryota; kingdom Metazoa; phylum Chordata; class Actinopteri; order Anguilliformes; family Congridae; genus Conger; species Conger conger. Next base: position 22,725,643 of record NC_083762.1, on the reverse strand, counting down.
CAACTGAACATTTCTCCCTTTTTTACATTGAATTTTGACCGCATAAAAGATCAAAGATCAAAGGTGCCAATGTTTCATTTTTTTTATTTTAAATTCTGCTAATTATAGTTCACATAGCATGCAGTCACCTCTGATTCATGCCTGATGAACATACAAAGGAACATTTTCAAGTGACGATTTCTTAATGCAACCATTGTGACAGACATACAAAGAGAATTGGGGCATTGCGTGTCCATCTTGAAGTTATTTTAAAATAATTCTTGTCCAACTGTCCACAAAGTTTACATGTGTCGTGTGGTTAGGGACACAGTCCCAGGCATCCTCTGACAGTGTTCTCTGTTGGGTCCACAGGACAAAGAGATCAGCACCAGCCTACCCGTCCTGGATCTGATCGATGCCATCCAGCCAGGCTGTGTTAACTACGAGCTGGTGAAGACGAGCCAGTCTGATGAAGACAAGCTGGACAACGCCAAGTAAGTGCGCTCATGAACACCGACCCACCATAATGGCAGAACCTCCATCCCAACCTCCATCCCAGAACGCCTCGCTTCAGCTCCTCTGGCTTTAACACAACAAAGTGAATGTGTAAAAGAGTGTAATTCTAACACCACAGAGAGCTGATCCCACCCTTGATCCACCCTCTACAGGTACGCCATCTCCATGGCCCGGAAGATTGGCGCCAGAGTCTACGCCCTGCCCGACGACCTGGTGGAGGTGAAACCCAAAATGGTGATGACGGTCTTCGCCTGTCTGATGGGACGAGGGATGAAGAGGGCATAAAGAGGCCACGCCGTGCCGTGCCATGCCTCACCAGGCCAGCCCAGCAGACAGACCAACATCTCACCCATAAGCCATTTGCTGGTTAAAAGGCTTCTGGTTAAAGGAATTACGACAGCCATTACTTAAAAGAAAAAAAAAGTAAATCAACAGACATTAAAACTAGAGAATCTTGTTTTGCTTTGGCAGGACTCAAGTCTTCATAAGGTCTTAATGGAGTGGGGGTGGTAATGGGGAGGGGCTGGCATTGATTGGTTAGAGAGGCCATTCTTCCCTTGCCCCTGGAAAATATGACCGGTTGATCTGCGAAGGTACACATTGCTGAAATGCATTCATATCTTAAACCTGCAAGATGACTGTGCCCACCGACAGACACACACACATACACACACTCATACACACACACATCCAAAGACACACACACCCACACTCTGTCAGTGGGCTGAAACTAATATGAGACACCTTGTACATTATATTTTTGCCAGCTTCTTTTTGGTTTCTTGGGGGATATGTAGATGAAGATAGTGGTATGGATCTTTTTGAGGCTTTAGCTTATTTTAATGGACTGTACATCTCAATTTGAATGGCTTTGGAAGTGAGATAGTTGCTCACCACTCACAGTATTGCTGTAATGCAGTGCTTTCCTTTTGTGGCTTTTTGTACCATTAAGATGGAGGCTTATTTTCTTATTTTTATACCTTATATACAGTGTACCAAAAAAAAGATATGAGAGACAATACAAGATAACATCTTTCCAGGTAGAAGCTTTAAAACATTCCATTGTTATGAACGCATTTTAGTATGTGTCTTACGTACGTGTATACCCCAAAAAGATTGCTTTTTACGTAAAGAAAAAGCGAGGAACTATGCATGAATATCCTTTAGTTTTAATGTAAATTCATACACACCCTGGTGGCTGAGAAGTACAGCTTTTTTCCTGACAGGAACATTTCATGCTCTATTTCCATGGGTTGGGAGATGACAACACAGGGAACAGAAGCCCTCTCTCAGAGATGGAAGCTGTCGCAAAAGAATGGAGAAAACAGACTGGTCACCTTTTGGTTCAAAGGACCTAATGCTGTGGAGAAAACTGGAAATGTTTAGCCATGCAAAGTTCAGTAATCAACAGACAAAAACTGCTCAATGGCTAAAAACACCTATGTCTGGCTGACAACTGGTGAAACTGAAATAAAACCATTCCAAGCATTTCTTTGGTGTCTGTCTCTTGATTTGACCGACACAGCACTGACAGCAGGAGAGACATGGGGGGAGTCTGCTGTCTGTGGCAGTTAGAGGCAGTTGGTTATATCGGGTCTGGAGATGTGACAATAGCATACAAACATCAGAGACCACTGCTAAATCAGGATGAGAGACCAGCTGTGTGATTAAATGATCAAAGAGGACATCTGTTTGTGTGTACTTACTGCTTAGTCATGTGTGTGTTAGCTCCGGAAAGACAAGGCAACAATGAAGGAATTAAATGTAACTATTGTATGTAATCAAGCTCGAAGTAATCAAGCTACCCATCTCTCTTATACTGTCTCATTTTCCCCAAAGTATGAAATTAGTTTATTGTGCAGTCAAACATTTTGACACTGCCGTCAAATCAGCCATCAGCCATGCACCACACAGCTGTAACCTTAGGCCTACATAGATGCTATAAGAAGACTATAAAGGCTAGCCAGGTGAAAAGACGACACATAATTTAATTAAATGTAAACCACACGATTGAAAAACAAAAAGCACCTGCAAGGTCATGCATTTGCAAGACTACTTCGCTCACAAAAAAGATAAGATAATGAGTCCTGTGTATGCCATAGGTGTAAATGTATCTGACAACTTCTATGACCTGTGGCAAAGTGGCCATTGACCTTTGCAGTCACATTAGCCAATACCCAGCCAAACAAATTAGCCAAACTGTCACTCAAAAGTAGATCGGCCAATAGACACGCCTCCTACATCTCTGCGTAGAACCTGCCCACGGGATTGTGCTGAACATGTACTGAACAAGTTTTGTTGAGTGCGTTAGCAAAGGTTTTTGCTCTCAATATAATATCTGTTTGCAATGCAAAATAGTTTGTGATCAATTAATTCATGATCTCGAAACTTTTAAGATATATTTTTTGCTTTCAATATTTTTCTATTGCAGTATCAAAAGTTTTGATTGCACAAGAAAGACAGGAAAGTAATTCAATTCCTGAGAATCCACTTCTCACCTCCTGTGTCCTTGTTTGCCCTCAAACCCCTTCAGTAATCATTCCACTCCTTTCATCTCTTCTCCATTATTTAATTTCTCACTCCTTCTCACAGTGGAAGCCCTAAAGATCCAAAGGGCGTAATTTTTCTTGGTAATACCTCTCCACTGTGCAGACGAGGGCAGACTGGTTAGTTCTGTCGATGGTGTGAGACTCTACTGAGCGAGTGCCATTTATCGCCATTCATAATGTCTGTTGCTATTTCCACAGCAGAAATGGGCTTTCTGTGGCATTTTGCCAAAAAGCTCTGTGAGCAAGGATCAGTGAGGTTCAGTTCATTTTGTCTGTGGAAAACACCAGTGAGAAGAGGATGGTGGGTTGTACTGGGTGGTGGAAGGGGGGAGGGGGGCTGGGGGGTGGTGGAAGGGTGCGCGCCCACATATGAAATCAATTACTTCAGCATTGAAATCTAGGATGCAGAAACAAATGCCGCCCTATGATCCTTCCATAATTAATGAAGAGTCCCCCTTGTGAGGAGAATGCAGATGATGAAAGATGCCGCCTTTTCCCCACCGCAATCAGCCCTCTTCAAAGGGACAAGGACCTTCCTGAATAATGATGGGCTCCGTGCCACAAAGGAGGCTGTCTCGCTCCAGCTTTCGAGAAGGACACTGGATGGCCTTGCCCCTCTGCCCTCTTTCACAGCTTCCTATGTGGGCAGGGAGCATGACTGGAGAGAGGCGGCTGATGAGACTCATGTTCGCTTTCCTCTAGTGTTGAGACAGCGATGAAAAGAGGTGCGACGGAGTGCACTAGAAAGCCTCGCCCCCCCCCCCCCCCCCGTGTTGTCATTCCTCTTTTCTTGCGCAGTTCCTCTCTCAGTCATTGGAATCTCAGAACGTCCAGGTGGTCATCAGAGAAAGGTAGACCTTGGATCAACTGATGCTGATCTGTGTACAGGGGAGTAACAGAGCTTTGAAGAGAGAGACAGGTTCTGGGGAGAAGAACACTGATCTGGGGGTCAGAGTAGCAACAGAGGTTTGAAGAGACAGACGTGCTGGGGAGAAGTGGACTTGCTGGAGCAGACCAGAGGAGAAGGCAAGGCCTGGGTCCTGGGACTTGGAGATGCTTTTCAGAGGGAGTTCTTGGAGCTCTTGGATATAGTAGCGGTAGCTGGGTTCATCTTCCAGTGAAGTTTCTTCTCAGTCACATCGACAAAGGACAGCGGGACAAGCTGGTGAGTACTCTTAAAGGAGGCCAATTAGTAAGACGGTCTCATGTGTTGACATTGCACTGTACAAAATGCGATAACAGCCCTGGTGTTACCTGGTATTTACCAGCTTGAGATACCAGCTACCAGCCATTTCAAAACATAGCTTGAGCCGGTCAAACCATGTTGAGTATGGAGCTGGTCTAACTGGTCAACCAGCTACTAGATGTTTCAAAACCTAGCTTGAGCTATTTTTTGGGGTTTTTTTCAGCTTTTTTTTCAATGCTACTCTGGCCACTCAGACTGCAAATAGCATATTGAATACTCTTTGCATTCATAACATTACTGTATGTGTGAGGTTGTAATAATGTCAAGCCATTGCAGGGAATGATGTGAAATGCATTTTGCTCTTTTTTGTCACTTTCTGTTTATATGGGTAAGATGCTGCAATTAGATTGTAAACCTCTATGTTATTCTTGTTCTGTTGAAAGGCAGGATCACATTCATAGTATAGGCTGCCAAGAAAATGACAAACCAATTCATTAAGTTTGTCAGTTCCTTGCTGCTCTCCTGCAATCTGCACAAATCATTCTTCCATTTCACTTGCTGTCTTCTAGCAGCATGGAGAATGAAAGATAAAAAATAAGCTTGTTTAGTTAGTGCTTCCTTTGCACATTGCCACTCTTAGTGCTGACATTTTAGTTGACTGTCTGTGAACTGCCCAAGGTTCATGGTATATTAATGGCTCAGTATAACATCTCCTTCTTTCTCTCTCTTTCTCTTTTTTCTCCTTTCTGTCTTGTTCACTCACTCCCTTTCTCCTCTCTTGAATGGGCATTGGGAGACAATCAGTGCAACCATACCTGTTGTTGCTATGGATGCCAAGGTTGTTTCCATGGCAACAATGGCTTTTCTGAGGTGATTGGTGCAAACAGGATGTGTTGTTTTCTGGCTCTTGCTGCACCTGCTATCATTTAATCCTTGAATTCAAAATTGTTGACCCCATTATGGATGTAATGTCACAGACCATCAGAAGAGTACTCATGCACCTTCAGTGACATTAACTGCTGTGACACAAATATGATGTGCAAACACAAAATATGCTGCATCTACCTTCCTTAAACTAAACTACCTCCTACTGTAGAGGGAGAATATCCCTGTAATTATATCTTTTTTCTATTGTCTATCCCTTTTAATGTGCCTCGTTACCTGATGCATTTTATATGTGATACTCTACCAATAATAAATAAACAAATAATAGCTTACTGTTAATACTTTACATAATGTGGTTCTTGTTATGCTATTGCCTTCCCAGTGCAGTTCCTGGCCGATAAAATGCTTCAACCTTCCCCTGTAAATGTGCTAGTGGTCATAATTCTACACCTACATTCCTGGCTTGCCCTCCACATGCCCAGGGCAGCATACAACTTCCACAATTGAGAAGTATTGATTATATCTCTCTCCTCTTTGTCTATTGATTACTGTGTAACTAAAGTGACTTGCTTGTCTCAGTACATTTAAAGGCACTTGTGCTTTCAGTGGGACTCACCATCACACCATCACCATCTGAACCAGCAGAGGAAAAAATACATTAGAATAACTAATATTAAATGTATTTCTCGCCCGAATAGCAAACCAAGACAGCGACATCCAAAATGTACTCATGTATGTACACATTTATCACTCCAATCTAGGGACCAGATTGTGAAATAAGCTGTTAGCTTGCTATTCTTCAGTGGCAAGTAAACCTGGTGATACCATAACAGTACACCCCCCCCCTAGAAATTCTCTAAATGATTCTCCCTCCTCCAAATTCTAGAACTTGCCACGAACTTGCTGACCCAGACATCAAATAAAACAAAGTAACAAACTTAAAAGGCACAGCCAATCACCAAACAGAAAACAGGCAGGACCAGACAGGGTTAACCAGAGTTCAAAAACACATTAGGAAAGAAAGAAAACAAGAAAAGAAAATAACCCCTTGCAGCCTGCATAATTTATAAACAATATTCTAGGTAGGTTACATGTACTATGTTGCATGTTTGAATTCCCCATGTATAGTTGCTAATGTACCTTCAATTTTCCAGGTTTTTTGTATGTATTTTTGGACAGTAAACTACAAAATATTTTGTGCTGTTGCAGAGACAGAATGACAGGCCAGGTGGCAGTAGAGAACTCAGACCTTTCAACGCAAAGGCTATCAGTGAAAACTTCAATGGAGGATGAATCTGACCGGGCAGACAGCACATTGAGCCGGTAAAAGAGCTTTAGTTGGCTTTGGATACTGCTGAGCCTTATTGTACCCTGGTGTAATGTATCGATGCCCATCTCTGTAGTGTGCCATCTGTGTGCGATGACACCTGCTCGGAACTGCAGAGGGTGGCAACAATCGAACCAAGAGGACTCCACTCACAGAATTCCTTCAGGGGAAGAGGGGCCATGTCTCGGTGAGCATTAGTGCTTGTTGCTATATATTTGTAAATCTTTAAAAAGAATTTGGTATATCCAGCACAGTGATTATTTTGTCCAGATTGCCACAGGGGAAGACTTGCATTTATTATGCAGGGCTAGCATTACACAATCATTCCTGGTTTGCTTAAACATACAAAAGCTATATTCTTTTTTCATTCCCTTTGAAAAGCTCTCTCTCTCTCTTTCTCTCAGGTTCGTGAGCATGGTGATCACTCTGCGGGAGTGGGCCCATAAGAGCTTGTTGGAGGAGGAAGAACGGCCCGACTCCTTCTTGGAGAGGTTCCGTGGGCCTGAGCTTCAGGTTGCTCCCAGCCGCATGAGCAACAACCAAGGCGAGGCCACTGGCTCTGGTAGCAACAAGCAGGCCAAGTATGTTTGATTTGTCTGCACCATTTTGGTACTGTGACTGTGCTACCTTTTCAAAAGATTAACAAATGATATTATAATTGTCAGGTTACATCCCCGTGTCACTGCCATATATTTGTTTGAATCAGCAATTTGTAGACTGAATCATCGATAGATGGGTCACAATTTATCAGCTCTGCAAGATGACTGTACGTCTGCATTTTATTATTTATCATTCTTTTTCTAATTGTTATGAATTAATTATTAATTAAAATTATTTAGACAAAGGTGTAATCTTTTAAAATGATTGGGAAGTTTTGAATATTGGCTGTAAACAAAAGTGGGTGACTGGTGCTTTGAACAGCACTCTGTAACATCACCATGGGATGTCTACCTAAAATCCAGTGAGTGAATAAATTATCAGAATTTGGAATTCACACTTACATCCTGTCTTCTTGGGGCCCACAGAAAGAAGCCAGATGTGTTTGTCATGGCACCAGCTGATGACATCTATTATCGCTGGTTATTCATTATTGCTGCAGCTGTTTTTTATAACTGGTGCCTCCTAGTGGTCAGGTATGGTAATATGCTTCTTTGAAGCTTGTTGTTTCTGAAATTGATAAACTGCACTGAAATGTTAAGGATATGCTGTATAGCAGGGATCAAATCTGCCTCTCCAACCAAAATCCAGCCCTTTCACAAAAACCAATCCAGGTTTTCTTGTGCTACTGATTGACCAGACTGCCTTCACACCTGATTCCCAGGTAAAGAGAGGGTGAAAAACAGTTCTTGGTCCTTGAAAAGTGTTATTTGATGGTCCCTACTGTATAGTGTGTGTGTGTGTGTGTATGTGCCTGTGTGTCTGTGATTTTAATAACTTGCCTGCATGAGCAAGTGACTGCCATTTTGAAACAGAGAAGCAGGGTAGGTATGCGCTGTATGAGCTTCTATGAAGAGAGAGAGTCAAGAGAAGCTTCTGGGACAGCAGCTGCCTCATTAAATTCAGAATTCATAATAAGGACACTAATTACAAAGGAACATTTAGAGAGAATTTGAGCACAGCCTGTTTTACATTGCCTCTCCTTTTGCAGTGATAGCACATGTAAATAAATTGAAGGTGCACTATGTTGTAGGCCCATTTTAGGCCAGTAGTTGCATTTTTGATGTATTCAGGGCCTGCTTTGATGAGCTGCAGATGCATAACATCATCCTCTGGCTGGTGTTGGACTACCTGTCCGATGCTGTATACATCCTGGACTCCTGTGTCCGGCTGCGCACTGGTAAGCTGTCTTTGCCAGACCCTTAGAGAAGGGGGCTCATCCTCTCAGTCAAAACAATTCTTGTAGTATCTGCATATCTGACAGCAGCATTGTGGTTTGAGGCTCATTTCATACCTTGGACAATTGATGACGTAAAAGTATTTAACCAACAAATGTGTTCCATACTGTATCAGCATAATTTACAGCTGAATCTAGTCCCACCCCCCAATTCCCATAGAGAGCCATTCAAATACAAATAGTTTTAGTATTGCTTGTAGGACATCCTGAAACTAAGATATCCAGATTCTGATGATGTTGGTGGGTCACAGACATCAGGAAGTCATGGCATGCAAAGGATATGCAACCAAATGCAAAACATTACATTACATTACATTACAAGGCATTTAGCAGACGCTCTTATCCAGAGCGACGTACAATGAAGTGCAAATCAAACACTCTTTCATGTTAATTTATCTCAAACATTGAAATGGGGGACTATATAAAAAAGCTGTAATTACTACATGGTGAAACCAAAATGTAGAAAGAAAAATACCCTTTAATAAAAGGTCTGAGTCTGAGCTTTGACCACGTATTAATTGTTTGATTACAAAGAGAGAAAATAAAATATGAAGTCCAAAAAAGACAAGATGACCCCAAACTTTTGAATGGTAGTGTATATATGAATACATGAATGAATAAATGAATGAAGCATTGCATGATAGTTAACCTTGGAAAAGGAGGTAAGGAGTGGTTGTAAAAACATGTGCATGAAGACCTGAAAACTATACTTGAACATAATGAAATCAAATCCTCAAACAATATCGTCTGGTTTATTATTACCACCTCTTACACTTGTCTTTTCATCAGGCTTCCTAGAGCAGGGTCTGCTGGTGAAAGACCTGTCCAAGCTGAGAGACAACTATGTCCGAACGCTGCAGTTCAAACTGGATGTGGTGTCCATCTTGCCCACGGACCTGGCCTATGTGGCCACCGGCATTCATACTCCCCAGCTGCGCTTCAACCGCCTGCTCCGCTTCTCACGAATGTTCGAGTTTTTTGACCGCACCGAGATGCGCACCAGTTACCCTAACATCTTCCGCATCTCAAACCTGGTGCTCTACATCCTGGTCATCATCCACTGGAATGCCTGCATCTACTTCGCCATCTCCAAGTCCTTGGGCTTAGGCTCGGACTCCTGGGTCTACCCAAACATGTCAGACCCGGAGTTTGGTTCCCTGGCCCGAGGCTACATCTACTGCCTCTACTGGTCCACACTCACCCTCACCACCATCGGGGAGATGCCTGCTCCGGTTCGGGATGAGGAGTACCTCTTTGTGGTCTTTGACTTCCTGGTGGGCGTGCTAATTTTCGCCACCATCGTGGGCAACGTGGGAGCCATGATCTCCAACATGAACGCCACACGGGCGGAGTTCCAGGGCCGCATCGACGCCATCAAGCACTACATGCAGTTCCGCAAGGTGAGCAAGGAGCTAGAGGCGCGTGTCATCAAGTGGTTCGACTACCTGTGGACCAACAAGAAGGCCGTGGATGAGCAGGAGGTGCTGAAGAACCTGCCCAACAAGCTGCGGGCTGAGATCGCCATCAATGTGCACCTGGAGACCCTGAAGAAGGTACGCATCTTCCAGGACTGCGAGGCTGGCCTGCTGGTGGAGCTGGTGCTCAAGCTCCGTCCCCAGGTCTTCAGCCCCGGCGACTATGTCTGCCGCAAGGGTGACATCGGCAAGGAGATGTACATCATCAAGGAGGGCCGGCTGGCGGTGGTGGCGGACGACGGCATTACGCAGTATGCCACCCTGACGGCTGGCAGCTGCTTCGGCGAGATCAGCATCCTCAACATCCAAGGCAGCAAGATGGGCAACCGGCGCACAGCCAACATCCGCAGCATCGGCTACTCCGACCTCTTCTGCCTGTCCAAGGACGACCTGATGGAGGCTGTGATGGAGTTCCCGGATGCTAAGAAGGCGTTGGAGGAGCGGGGGAGGGAGATTCTGCAGAAGGAGGGCTTGCTGGACGACAGGGCGGGGGGTGGTCTGGGAGGAGAGGAGATGGAGGAGAAGGTGGAGCGATTGGAGGCCTCCCTGGACACCCTGCAGACGCGCTTCGCCCGGCTGCTCAGCGAGTACACGGCCACGCAGCAGAGACTCAAGCAGCGGCTCACCGTGCTTGAGCGCCAGCTACGGCACAGCGGCAGCGGCTTCCTGTCCGATGCCGATGGCAACGAGAGCTCCAACGATGCGGATGGAACCCGCAGCGAGGCCAATATCGTACTCTGAGCCCTTCTGTGCTCCGGACAATATGACTGTTCACCCTCATACACGCATACATGTTCCAGATAGTTCTCTCTTCATGTATGTACATGCACAGAAAATGGCTTAATTTCACTGACAACTTGAATATCAACTTCCTCATTGTTATTTGAGGATTTTGTTAAATTCTCCTTTTGTATACCTTTTATATAGGAGGGAAGAGGGGATCCCTGAACTTACAGCACAACCCTTTGGAACTGACTGTTTGCTTTGAGCTGGCCCCTTTGGTGTTTGGTGAAGGTGGAGAAACTTTGGGCAGGGTTGTTCATGTGCCAACAATGTGGGCCCAGAGCTTAATATCCATCTGTCCCTGGCCATGGTAAGTGTTCTGGTGACATACAGTAAGTGGCTTGTGCGCCCTTAGATCAGACCTCTGTAGTTTCTGTGGTGATGTGGAATTGGACCAGCACCAGTTACGCTACATCATACTTCAGAGCCTTCACTGTGACCCTGAACACTACAGTGAGCTTCCTTTGTACTCCAGACTGATGCAGCTGCCACGGGACCTCTTTCTAAACAAAAGCAGACATTTATTTATTTACATATCCTGAACTGAACTGCCTCAAAACTCTTTCATCCTTGTTTCATAATGAGGCAAGTATGATCCTCAGCAGTGACTGTTAAGCAAGGTGAACAGCTCAATGCAGTTTCACAAGAAGCAAACAGGGAGTAATGTGAGAATCCTCTGAGGTCAGGAGAAGAGCTCTGAATACTCATATACATTGGTGTCAAACTCTAAAGTGACTGTTGCCATTGAGACAAGACTAAAGTCATGTGCAATTAATGTCAGTTATGTTGTTATTCCAAGGATAATTGATGTTGCTAGTGAATAATATATTTGTATTTGCTATAGGAATTTGTACAGTCCAGTAAATGTACCTGTACATAATCATGAGAGAGAGCGAGAGAGAGAGAGAGAGAGAGAGAGAGAGAGAGAGAGAGAGAGAGAGATGCTAACTTTATGTAGTGAATGTGCAAAATTACCTTGTGGTAATTTGCTTATAGCTAATGATAGATGCATCTTTGATGTCATTGTCTCTCCAGGAAACAGAGTATGTCGCTTTAAGATGAACATCAAACACCATAGAGTAGCAGATTACTGTCATTCTGTGTCACCAGATACATTATCATGAACAGAACTTATCTCTCCATAGACCATTGTACTTATCCATGCTTACCTGAAAAATATAATTTTTGAAGGGTAAATTAAGTACACCCTGAACAGATAAATGAAAATGTGTTTTATCATCAATAAAATAATGGCAATCACCTATAATGGTGTGCATTATTCAAAGTATCCCTGCAATTTTACTGTACAAGGTTTGCCTCATATTTACTATGAATATGCAGCAGTTTGTTCAGGGCCCTAAACATTTCAGCATGAGCACATTCACAAACCACCTTGGCTATCTGTGCCTGAAACCTTTATTGGAACCCTTGTGTGATGTTCCATGCCCTTTTTTCTTTGTTTCCCCATTTTCAAAATGTTAATGCTCCGGTCCTCGTTTTCCCTTTTTGCCATTATGTCTCCACTTTCCACACCATATATATGTATTTCCTTCCTGACAATTGACTGTTTCAAGCTGTCTGTCATGGCTTTTAAGCCTGCCTGTGTCTGTGTTTCTTTGCTAGTTTTTTGTTTTTTTGTTTTCCTGTTTGTATGCCTGTTCCCCATTGTCCTAGCCATTGTTTCCCTGTCCTGGTACCCTGCCTGTTCGTTTGCCCTGCTTGTCATTTTGTTTTCAGTCCAGATACCGGTCCGGATTAAACCCTCGCTCACCCTGGACCTCCTTCTCTGCCCCAAACCATTTTCCAGCACTCTTCTTCACCATACTCCTGCCTCTGTGTTCTGGATTCCCTGTGTTCTGGATCTCCACCTGCCCCTCGACGCCCACCTGCCTGATCTCCTGTACCTCAGTTCACTTGGTTATGACCCGTTGGCTGGACTTACAAACTCTGGATGTCCCTGTATTGCCCCGATTTGCCATTACCTGTTATTCTGTTGACCTGCATTAAAGCCTGCCATTTTCACTTCATCTGTGAGTCTGCTATTGGTTCTTCTGTCCGTGACCATGACAAAAGAGGGAATAGAAATACATGCCATCCAACTAAGCCCTCAAGCCTTTGGCAACAAAACAAAAGATACAAGCTGTTTCTCTGGTGTTTATTTATTTTTTTATTTATGAAGAATATTCTCACCAGGGGCCTATTCCATAAAGCAGGATTGCCGAGTTAGCTGGATAACTGCACAGATTAAAGCAGGGGTGTCAAACTGAATCCCTAAGGGGCCGCAGTATCTGCTGGTTTTTGAGGTTTCCTTTCAATCAGCTGTCAATTAAGGCCTCCAGAACAAGGAGTGTTGATTCTTTAGCCAATCAATGACTTGAATGCACCACAGGTTCTGAGAACAACCCGAAAACCAGCAGACACTGCGGCCCTCCAGGACTGGAGTTTGACACCCGTGGATTAAAGCCTGGAACAGCTGTTTTTACTTCAGTCCATATTCCACATTTGTGGGTGTCTGGCTTTTACTCAGTGCAGTTATCTAGCGAACACAGTAATACTGCTTTCATGGCACAGGTCCTCGGCTTGTAAGATGTTGATTTCAAAATCCCAGCTAACTGTGACATCATTAGTCAGCTGACGGAGCAGAATCATAGCAATAGAATGACCAATTCTTCAACAAGTTGCTCTTCACAAATGCAAAATGCATAAATATCACTTAAGTATGTTACTTTAATTCAAAACACAGGTTGCTGTCGAGTTAATGCTGCACTTTAAAAGCATGGGCATGAGTAAATGTGTTCTTCCATCACTTTATGAATCCAGGCCATGAACCAACAACTGATTATTTTCTCAAGATGGAAGCAATTCTACAATTTTTACCTTAAAGTGACTGTAAAAGTAAATCTGTGAAACTACATTGTATGGCATCATTATGGTATGCATTAGCAACAGTACAGAAATCAATTGTATTGCAATGTTGACATATCAGTCTAAAGATTTTTATTTATTTCTATGCAGAGATTAAACAAGTTAAATTCATTACCAGACTCTGAGCTGTTGGGTCAGGGTCCTTCATGACATCATGAATTCCCTGACCTAATGGCCAAAGTTTTTTGCATATCTCCTCCCATAGTTTAATGAGTTTTGTAGATAGCTGTTGCATTTTGATGGTTTTATTGCTACTTCTGTTAGTTTGTTTCATCAGATTAATCTACAGGGTCCAAGTTCTTCTACTTGGAACTGTACTTCCCTCTCGGGTCTTTCAGCACACTTCCCAGGATATAGTTATGCACTTTGTTGTATGTTGCTCTAGATAAGAGTGTCTGCCACATGCCTGTAATGTAATATAAGAAATGTTGTAGAGCCAGAGCTATGAAGCACCACATTAGCACAGTAAATACCACCTTTGTCTCATAACAAAAAGGAAATGGATTTCAATCCTGACTGGGGCCTTTCTGTGTGGAGTTTGTATTTAGCTATTTTTCAGCTTTTCGTTCTCCAATATAATTTACTTGTGGGTGGTACATTTTTGGAGGAGTTGAGGAGGAAGTTGGGCCAGACCACGCCCATCTAATCCTGACATTGTTTTCAATAGATTTTATGTATAATTTGAAATGTGTTATTATAGTTATTGCCATTACTTTGAATAAATATTTGGTGGATGTGTAGTGGATACATCCCTCTATGATCATTTATATAATTTATCAGTATTTCCAGCACATTTACAGTCATTTTAATTAGCAAGAAAATAACAGTAACAAAAACGGATAATAAAAGTCCCCCTGTATGAAACACTATGGATATTATAGAAACAAATAGGACTGTGAGGGCAATCGCTCAAGTGGTAGTCAATATGGCTGTGCACCAGGACGAGGTTCCCCTTTCGTCACCAGCTCATTACCAATCATTTACTGCCATAATGTACTGGCAAGTAGCCTAAAAAATCTTATGCCCAGCAGCAGTGTTCACATGACCTGCATGGGATCATGAAAGGGTATTTAGCCAAAATAATGGCTCCATTTAGACTCATGACTCTCGTCTCCGACTCCTTAAGAAAATGAATATGCAGGAATGCAGTGCAATCAAAAGTGCTATTTTATGTTGAATATCAACATACAACTAAGCTCTGTAGCTACTTGTACAAGAACATTTTGAACATAAATGATATCATAATATTCTTCTTTAGAAATCTGGGTCACACTTTACACTGAGGTTACATGAATTGGCATTAACTAATGTAATTGTTAACATAAATGTATTTAACTACTAATGTATTAGTTACACTAATATTTATGCATTAGTAAACCATAGGATAAAAAAATATGAATTGGCATTAACTACTGTAGTTATGCCATTTCATGTAACATTATTGTAAAGTGTTACCAAAATAATTTTACATTATACTTGTGTACATACAGTATGCAGTTAGAAGTATAGCACCATGGAA
Source organism: Conger conger (assembly GCF_963514075.1). Classification (NCBI taxonomy): domain Eukaryota; kingdom Metazoa; phylum Chordata; class Actinopteri; order Anguilliformes; family Congridae; genus Conger; species Conger conger. The sequence continues at coordinate 22,710,605 of NC_083762.1, read as the reverse complement.
GACATTTATATATACTCTTGATAAACAGCACAGCAAAAAAATGTGCATATATAAAAGTTAAATAAATGTGACATAAGTTTAACGTCACATCATACATTTTATAAACTGCTAAGTAAAAATACTTGTTGGGAATTAGCATTAAAAAGAAAACATGTATTTGTCAATGGCACTTTGACAAATGTGATGTATGAAATAAATCAAACAAACCTTGCTCTTCTGAAGTTATTACATTTTTAAGTTCTCAGTATGCCTTGAGATGTAAATGTAAGTGACCATGCATGGACAGTCTGGGTTAGGAATAATAAATTCATGCAGTTTGAGATAAAATCAGAATTAGATGCAGGCTACTGATCTTACAAAGTTTGTATAACACAAACTTCAAATCACGACTGTTCATGTGAAGTAGGGACCCTGCCGATGGCAGACTGTTGATATATCAGTAGTATGCACACTTCTCATAGTCACACAAACCTAAGAGCCCTCCAGGAATGAGTGAGTAAAATTTTTGATTATTTCAACACCACTCAACAAGTTCTTTGGTCTACCACGAGACTGGATTCTTAGATTAAGATTAAAGCCTAGACCTTCTGAATAGCTCCATTCTAATCAAAATGAGCTAATAATTCCAAGAGTGAAGCTAAGTGAGTAAGCCTATGCTTACATCATATATGTGTGTAACATATTCAAATGGAGTGATATTCTTGTTAGCATTGGTTAGCATTATTAACAGTATGAGTTCCATGCTACTTGTAGTGTGTAAGGCAGGTGTGATCTTTGATCTTGAGTGGTGAGGACAAGAAGGTGAGCTTCAGTTCAAGTATATGTATAGTCTTGACAGTGGTTGGTTGTCCTTGACGAAAGCAGAGGTGGGAGCGTCCCTCCATAGTCCCCCTCACAGAAGTAATAGATCCTGTGTTACTTCACACAGTTGGGCCAGCTGAGTCCTCCACATGCAGCTGAAGTGACGATGTAGAGCAACACCTGAGGAGACCCACACACTCTTGTTAAGGAACACAGCACCAACTCCACAAAGAACTCAAATGCCAATTTAGGCCAGCACTGGATTGAAACTCATGTCAAGTTCAACTGTGATCAAACAGAAAAGAGCAGCACTCACAATGGATGCACTGGCGAGAATAAAGGTCAGCTTCAGGTTCTTCATGCACATGGCACGTGCCAGATTACGACTGGTGGTTTTAAAGGTTACAGACTGTGGGAATGTACCAGAAAATTAAATGATCAGAACAAGAGAGAGCATCCGTACCACCAGGTCAAAGGTTTGTACACAAACTGCAAAAACTCTAGAGAACATAAAGACCACCCACAGAGTCCACAAGGTTCTCGGTCTTGTCAATCAGCAGCTCAAGCTTCTCCCCTCTCTGAGCCACCAGGTCTGTAGTTCGGGGGACAGGATGGGAGAGGTGAGAACACCACACAGTGATGTACAAATCCTACTTCCTACACACCAGTCATCTTCCTGTCCACCTGTGTCATGCAGAAAGCTGTCAAAATGAATGTCCCATTCAGAAAGTAAAACATGATAATCTTCACCTACAGAAGTATAAATGTGTGTGCTATTCATTCATTCTTACTTACCAATATTACGGACCATGATTCCCTTTAAGTCATCCACCTGTACCTGCGTTTCTATCACACGATCCGTAGCCTGTGGATCCGCGTGGTGCTTCTGTTAAGAGTTGGGGGTTAGGGAGGGTAGATTTCACATCATCTGAGACAGCCTTAATTTGACATCACTGGGTCTGGATCAGAACACAAACCTCTACTGCATTCAATAACTCCAATGTAAATGACAACCTGCCACAGGAAATTACTACGACATTGTGAGAAGATATCACAAGCAGAACTAAAAATAGCCAATAATTTCCTCAGTGTTAACTTTACAGAAGAAAACGCATAGCAAATCTGACCTCACACCTCATGTACAGAGATTTGCTAGAGATAGATATTTCCCAGAGTACATTGCCCCCTGAGGCAGTGACTGGTGTCATGCTCGTATCACGGGACAGTGTTATAGAATACTCCATCATGGCCTACTTTCAGCCTGTGGAATAACACCAAGCTAATCTCCCCCACCAGACTCACCCAGCTGTGCTCAGGCTTGACCGCTCAAGGCAATGAGGACCAATACAAAAAGAGTGTTGAGCTTAACCATTTCTAGTCCCCGGGACTGTCTTACTCCTACAGAATACTTCTGATATAAAAAATTGAGGCACAAAAATATTAAGTGCAAAATACTGTAACGACTCATCGTGGTGATAATGATCACAGCGATTGTCGATATAGTTAGGTGGGCCCATGATGACCGGTGGCTGGGTCCACATGTTTCCACTCACCATCTGTGCAGCCAGTGCACTGGAGAATTCGCTGTTCATGGCGTAGGGCAGAGCCGTCTGGGCCCGAGACCCATAGGTCGTCTGAAAACGCTTCTTTACCTCACTCAGGAAGCTGAACGCCCGTGACCTCTCAAAGTCCTGCGATAGAAAGCAAGCTTAGTGCTGAAGCCATGCCAGCTCTTATTAACACACATTCACCATATTCCTTTGAACAATCAAGCATGACAGATAGTCCATAGTCAGCAATTAACCAGGCCTGCCAAAGTCTTTCATTGACTGTTCCCTATTCATGATTTATAGCATTCATAATCTTCAGACTGGCATTGGTTTTAAAGGGAAATGTGTACATGTAGTAATAAGCTCATATGTATTCAAGCACACTTTTACTATAAAAAGGCACAACCCAGTAATTTCCAAGGAGAATTGTGCGTCATATCTAGCACTTACAATTATTGAAACTTGCTATTTATAAACAGCCCAATGTGAAAACTGGTGAAAGTAGCTAAGCGTGACCATGAAGCCATGTTGACACTCACATCGTCTGTGATACACAGGTAGATAATTCTCTCATAGCAGATGTAGTGGAATAGATAGCTGCAGACAGGGAGGAGAGTAAAGCTATGCATTAGTGTTAGTCAAAACACAACAAGCAACATATCACAATCTTATTAAAAACAAATACGAAAGCCAGGTTGCCAACAAGTTTGTGATTACCTACTGTCCAAAAAAGAGAGAGTAATGCCTGGAGCCAAAATTTGACGCTACAATGGCACTCTCAAACATTGCCTTGTTTGAGCCAGGACAAAATGATGAAATCACTAAACCATTCAAAGCAATGAGTAGTTTGGTATAGCAAAGAATGGAAATTCTTATTTTAGCAACCAATCCTATACATTGAAAAAAATTGAAAAAGCAAAAGACACTCACTTGCCATGGGAGTAGGTCAGCTTGTTGTTCTCTGACGGTATTTTGGCCAAGATTTGCTCCGTCACCTCCAGGAAATTACCACCACACGAGGCATGTTTGGCCAGGATGGTGGTACCTCGGGACACCACCGCAAACAGGATTGCCATGGCAAAAGTTAATTATGCCACTGGTCACCGACTGAATGAGGGCAATGGCGTGAGGTGGTTTGTCAGAGCATAACTCCGAGGCTGAGGTTAGCTTTTATATTGCTAGAACAAATAAATAATATTCAGACAAACTGACAGACATGAGTTTGATAGCTACATATTTAGCTAAATATTTAATCACAAATATAACATAGGTTACAACGTTCAAACAAAAATATTGAGCTATGTTTATTGTTCATTAGACAGAATGGCTAACTTAGTGATAGGTTACATCGTGTAACTAAATACATACACATATACAGCTAGCCAACTTACCGTGAAGAATTGTTTGCATTATGAGTAAACAGCAAACTGACGTTATATCAATCGCTGTTAGCGTCGCAGCACCTTCGGGACGCTCTTTCCAGTAATGATATATTTAGGTCCGTGCTACGTCGGCATTGCTTGTTTTGAAAGTGCTGCGAGGGTAACAGCGATAGATTTCCCTTCAGTCAAATCTATCAGCTAAAAAACATGTTTACTACACGAACTGTTATCGAACAGCAACCGAAACTAGCTCGAGTTTACTCGTTAACGTTAGCAATCTGTCAAGATTACAAACTAACATTGAAATATTCCGTAAAGATGTGCATACCTTCTGTGATATAAATCCAAATCCCCAGTTTGAGCGTGAGACAACCTGGAATGTTTGCTGCCCTGTCACCTTCTTTAACTAATGTTTACCACCAGCCACTGACTGTCGCATCTACACTCTGCACTTGTTGTGTGGGATATGTAGTTCAGCACTCAGAGACTACAGGAGGAGATTGATGCTTTCTACTCAACGTTTTGACCATGGCATTGTCTGAATAAATCCAGTTTGAATCCAATCATTAAAGATAATTTCATGAGATTGTCTGATCGTTCAAATTCCACGGGAGACCGAAACCTATTGTAGAGTCCTATGAAAACAGATACACTACCACAGACACAGCGTTTACTTTCTAAAAAGAAAAAAAGACTATCTCCAATAAAGTACACTGCAATTGACCATTTGTGCTTAAAAATAATAAAATGTTGGATTTTAATAGGCATACGTCCTTCCAAAAAATATATAATAGCCACATTTGTCAAAATAGAAAGGCTGCTCACCATTCCATTGAAATGAACGTTAAAGCGACTGTAGGGTAGATGATTTGTGACGTCATTAGACGTCGCCAGAGTGTAGCTTTTGGAAGCATGGCGGGGGTAGAAGATAAGAAAGCGGTGTTGGAAATGGTAACCGTATGGTGTGAAAGTGTTAGCTAGAATAATGCGAATAAAATGTTGATTTAAGAAATCTCACTAGGTTTGCGTATTGCCATTGATTATCTCCTGTTAACACGCGTGGCGTACCTCGAGCTTATATCCTGTCACTGCGCTGGCTGGCTAGCTAGGTGTAACTCGTTCCATTTTGCTTTGATATCCTTTTGCGATTTACGTTAACCGTTAATCTAGCTAGCTAGCTGGATAACAAGCGTTTAAAGATTTTGTGTCGCGCACCAGACTTGTATGCATTTACGAGTGACAAGTAAATAAGTTATTTAAGCAAATTAGCTAATGGCTCAATTCGTGATGTCAATTCAGTTGACTTCATGTACTGAAGTTGCCGCTTGATGGTAGTAAAGTGCCGGTTATGTTTGTTGCTAGCTATGTCTGATAAGGTATAATGTTTACCATCTCGAAGAGTCATAATTCATTGATGATAGAGATGATGGCGAAATGATTCCTTTCGCTGCACGAGGACGCTTCAAAAACGACCTTTCATAGACTATGACATGCAGCCGTGTTTTTAAATCACTGTTGGATGTTTTGGCCTGAACTAGTCTGGTTCCTAGACATTGTGTTTCTCTACTGTAGCAGGGATGTCACGGGTAGTTAACTACAAGTTTCACCGGTGTTAACAACTTGATAAATGGTCAGTGAAATCTGTCCTTTTTCGATGCCTACTCTTATTGATAGAAAGCTGGGAGTTTAAAAACACAAAACGGTCAGTGTATCGCATTACAATTCACGGCTTTGTCAAGTTTCCCAGCTTACATATGTCTTCCTCTGCTTGTTGTCAGTCAGACAGGCGTGCGGTACTATCAATACTGTAGTAACTACTATCGTGACGTTTTTTACAAACCCATGATTTATTTTCTCCATAAATAGGCTTTGGTGCCAGAGCATGAAGTATACAGTGAAGTAAAAATAGCTTTACACGTACAAATTTTACACCAATTGCACATTTTCTTTGTGTTCCAGGTTCAAGCGGATGGTGCAGATGAAGGTTGTGTGACCTTTGTGCTGCATGAGGAAGACCACACTCTGGGGAATGCACTGAGATATGTGGTTATGAAGAAGTAAGTCATTGTACTGCCTTGAATGACTGACATGATCATGTCTACACCATCAACATATTCCTTGACTGATTTATCATCATATAACTGCCAAACCAGTTTTCAAATGTATTCTTTTGACCGCAACAAATTATGCTTGTAAGCTGAATGCTGTTTTATCATGACTGCCCACCACAACACCCTTTTTTGGATTAATTCTTCATTAGCATTTTTAATGTAATGGTAATAGTGAAACCAAGGAAATTGAATAGTGGAAAAGTTTGAGTAGCCTGTCTTCAGTAGAGGTGAGGCCATTTTAATGTTTTGCTTTATTTGATATGGATATTCAATTAGATGCAGTATGTGATAGAATTTTGTAAATGTTGTAGGCTTCAAACTGTGGAATTGACTGTGTCAATTAGGATAAATCAGGATAAAGGCCCGTGAATAGTGTGTGAATGACAAGGTGCTGTTTTCTGGTGTCCTCAGCCCAAATGTGGAATTCTGTGGCTACAGCATCACTCACCCTTCGGAGAGCAAGATCAACTTCCGCATACAGACTAGAGGTGACCCCTATTTTTGCATAAGCCGCACCTCATCCCTCTATGTGTGTGTGTGCCTGGTGTGGGGGTGTGTGTGGGCCTTTTAATAAATTGATTCATACTGTAAAGAAAATTGGGCATGCAGCTGAGGGGGAGAAGCCTGCTACAGTAAACACACACACACCCAAGTCAAAATCTAAATCTCAGTCTCAAAATCTTAATTTCTGCCATCTTTTGCGCCTTTTTAGGGGAGTACTCCAAGGGGATCTGCTCATTCAGTTTCAGCAGTGCTGTTTCAATGACCATGGCTCATTCAGACCATGGGGTACTGGCAGAGATAAACTGTTTGATTTTCTTTCCCTGTTCTGCTGTCTCTTTGGTCCCATGTGACCTTTAGGGGGGAAATAATGTTTTCTCCCCTCTACTTTCCCGCGTTTTTGAAAAGAAAGGAATCCGTTTTCTCAAATGAGATTATTGGATGCACCACTGTTGCAGTGTGTCAAAGTGTTAGGGCATAGTGCCCAGTCCACTCTCGTTCGCCCCTAATTGAATTGGTTGGTTGGAGAAGGTAGGGGGGGTGGGGGAAGTATAACACACATTTGTTGACATCACCAATCCCCCCCTCCTTTGATCTCTCTCTCTTCCAGACAGACATCTACACATTTAACCCTTTATGTGAAAGGCATGACATCAAGATTTTAGACCAGGCATTAAACCCTAATGCACAAATGGGTTAAACTTGGAGGGGGGAAAAAAAAGAAAGTTAATTCATTGCCATTCGCCCCTGTAATTACAATCCCCGCCAGCAGTGTCTGTGGACTGAATGTAATTGGCACAATTTAGCAGAGGAGGGTAACTTATGCAGATGTCAATGTAACAGTGTCTGGGTGAAGACCAGGGCCGTTCCCTCAACATCCACATGCAGGGATCTGTGGCCTGAAAACAGGTAGGCTCATGTCGCTGATATAGCGGCGCCACAGGGTGTCAATTGAACATATGTGTTCCCAAATCCTATAAACTCAATGCCCCATTAAAAGGCCACCCTGTGGCTGAGGACCCTCTCATTAATACAACCACATCCTGTTTGACACCATAACTTGACACCCACAGCAGGCTGCATCACAGCAGTCATTTAACACACTAGTGCATGGCAGCAAATACTGTACATTGTGGTGCCATTTTGTCATGGGTCTGTAGTGGTGAAACACTAGTGTGTTAAGTTATTTTGGACTATTCCATTTTCTTGTTTGGTATACAAATGTATGGTTTTGGTTTTTTCTTTCATAGAAACTAAACCTATCAATACATCATTGCTATTTTTTTCATGAAAGATGATCTTGAGTAAATCTTCAACATATCCAAAGTGGAAGATCCAAAGTAGAGCAGTCTGGTCTCTCATAAGACCTCCACAGACAGAAAATGGAAAAGATTCATGTTTTTTCGACCTCAGATTTGAATTCTGCACGCTAAGTATTCCCAAGATCCCAAATCTGAAATTATTTGCCAGTTTGCTTATAGAATTATGGCCATTTAAAAATTGGATTTCATGCACATTTAAGTGAAGGCTCTAGCACAAAAACAAAGCAGTGTATGAAGCTCAGATTTTTAGGATTTATATTCCTCACCATTTCTAACCACCACACAAAAATGAATTACATTGTAGAGATGCTGCAGTGCACTTAATTACAATGATCACAGTGTTAATGTATGCCAGATTCAAGTTTATATTATCTGACCCCCCAATGTTTAATATATGAAAATATGAAAGTGTGGAAGGGAAAATCTTGGCGGAAAATTCACCGTGGAAACCCTTGGACTTGGATTTATTTTGAGAACTCCTGGAGAGGTTTAGTAAGAGGGGGTTCACAGAAATGCATGTTGTGGTGACCCATTTGGCTGAAAGCCAAAAGGAAAATATGTTTGTTAAAAGCTTAGTCTTCTGGAGGGTGAAAGGAAGTTGAAAGGTGGGCATACACAATGAGTGATTGTATGCTTTAATTTAATTTCATTCTCCATTCATACCACTAGATATTTACTGTTTAGTTTAAATACCTTCTGAAATTCTTTAGTGAAAAGTGAAAAGAATAATCAACTTAGAAACTCAGCCAAGACACTTTGCTTCAAATAACTTGTAGTTATGGCTGTTTCCAGCACCTTCGCTTGACATTTTTGGTAACACAACTGAAGGAAAATGGTAAATATTGAATGATTACCGGCCTCATAAATCTGAGCCTGGTGGCCGATTGGCTTATTTGTCAAGTGATATTCGTGTGATATTATAGAGTTGCTTTCAGTCTCTGTTTGAAGTTTAGGGTGTTTTGACCAAATTCCAGAAATGTCAGTCATACACTTTCATACCAAATGGTCATGTGAACATCAGCTGTTCTGTCATTAATCTTCCACTTTTAAACATTTGGTTGTATATTCAGGCCACAATGTATTTCTACCGACTTCTGTAAAGGGGACATATATTTACAGTATTCATGATTTTACTGTGGAGTGTCCAAACAGGTCGCTATGCCAATACACTAATCTATGTATTTTGAATATTTATTATTTTGCAATGAAATTAGACGGGAAGTCAGTGGTTCTTTTCAGTGTTTGCTGTATCGTTTAATAAGAACACTCTTTGGGCTACTTTATTCCATGATATTTACTTTTTTTTTATTTCTGATACATTGCTTAACATTTGATGTGAAAGTGGATCCTTGTCTCACTTCCAGCAGCCTACTGCTGCTTACAAATGCATTTGTCATATTTACAACTGAATAAGTGGTGGGATTTCTAGTGAGGCCAAAAATAGAACAAAGATGATTTCAAAACAACTCGTGTCTGTCGTTAAGTGGAGCTCTCTGGAGCCCCTCGGCCGTTTCCCTTGATGAGCGCCTCATGGTATTTTGAACTGAAGAGCAATTCAGTCCTAAACAGTGTCGACTATCTACACAAATTGAAAGAGTTGTCCTTGCCTTAACTCATGCCAAGCAGTGTTGGTGCTGAATCCTATTCCTAGGAAGTAGGAAACATCTGTGTGATTTCTACTCTTTTTCCTCTGAGTGGGCCAATACATTTCTTAATAAGAAAAATAATGTAGCAGCAATAAACAATACTTGTATACCAAAATCAACAACAACAAAAATTGATAGACATAAAAAAAGCTGCTTTTTGCCGTGTTGCACAGAAAGTCTGAAAATGTTAAGAATTTGATGCATTTGTAATTTGATGTAATTTAATGTATTTCCTCAACTCTTTCTGTAGAACCTTCAATAAATCTGTATTAAGAACTTTATGTCGCCGCTCAGGCATTCTGACTGATGTGTTATGCCGTTTTTATTATCTCACTGCTACAACTGTACTGAAAGAAATTTGTCAGGAAAGTAGAAGTAATATAGGTTCATTGTTAGCTTACATTTTAAGTGGAAAGATTTTATATAAGTGTTTTGGTTCCATGTATGAAAAACTGGACTCAAGCGAGTAATAATGTTGATGGGCGTTGGGCACATTCGCACGACTGTATTTACGGATGTGTGCGGGTCTGCATGCGTGTGAAAATGACACAGTTTTCTGTCTCTCCAGGTAGGTTGCCTGCAGTGGAGCCTCTTAGGAAAGGTTTGAATGACCTGACAGAGGTGTGCCAATATGTCCTCAACACGTTTGAGGTGAGCTTACCCCCCTGTTCCTGTTCCTTGGGACCCAGTTCTTCTTCATTTTGTTAAGCTGCTTTCACATGATCAGCCTCAAACACTATGTTCAATGGCAAGCAAAAAGGCTTTGACTACACATGAGAAGAATCGAGTGCCACCAGTTGTTGATCCATCCAGGAAGCTGTTGGTTCGTTAAACTGTAAGAAGCCACAACAATAGGTTGGCTGCGGTTCTGCAAGCCTAAATTGTGTACTCGCTTTGTGAGAGTAACACCAATAATAATGAGTTTAGCCCAAAACGTCAAGAAACTAATCAGGCTAACTCAGTTAGCCATGCAGCCTACGTGAGGTGGCTCTGTCTGTGTTGCTAGGTAGCGTAACGTTAGGCCTGCTTCAAACAAAGCTGTGATGTAACACGCTAGGAAAGGTCAGCTTCAAGCAAGGTCAAAGTTTAAACAGTTTAAACCCTGATGCCGCCCGACTTGGCGCTACACCAGGCTTAGTGTTGCTGCCAAGTCAGGCTTCAATGTTCCCTCCATAGGAATTGAATGGCTTGACGCCGTGTCAAGCGTTTTTCATGTGAAACCAGCTTTAGTCTTCAACCAGCAACAGCAGAATTTGGCAGAAGCTGTTGTAGTCTCTGCCTAACCCTCTCTGTAGCTCGCATGTATGGTACACATATGCTAAAGAGTTTTTGTGTGCATTCATATATATGTATATGTGGGAAGTGGAGCATGTACATGTGTGAGGGTGGGCTTCACAGAAAGTGTCCGGGAACTGACTGATATGAACCATGCAAACAGGCCTGTGTAGACTGTCTCATTTGTGTGTGACAGCCTGCCCATACAAAGGTGCTTTTCTTTTGCCCAAACAAAAGGCACTTTGTTCCACAAGCATACCAATATTTTTTTTCTCTCCAAAAACAACAGAACTGTATGCATTTGTCATTGACATGCTTCTCGTCAATTTCATTCAATTGCATATCAAACCACTTTGGTCCCATGATCGAAGTCTTGGCTGTGCATGTTGTTGAATAATTATCCTGTCCCTTTGAAAATACATTTTTTTGATCACTCATTTAACTAATTTGCTATAGAATCGAGTAAAGGAGTTCAAGGAGACGCAGGAAGCGGCCATGGACTGAAGCCAAGGATTCTGTGAACAAAATTGCACATGATACCTGGAAGAGCAGGTCTGGACTGAGGAGGTGGGCAATCAAGCCAACACAAGACTGGCATGGCCTTTGTTTTTGAATAGTAAATTAAAGTGTTTGAATCTAGGAAGAACAGTTTGTCCTAACCTTTCAGTTATAAAGGCTTCACTTTCAGCTATTTTGTTATAAAGGACCATCAGTTATATTTTTCTTTTAGCCTCAAGCAGAAACCTGTTTTGGTGTTTTTCCCTGGCTGAAATTGAATTAACAGCTCTGTGAAATGTTCTGCAAGAATAGGTCTCTTTCACTGGTCTTGGTCTGATGAAGACCTGTTTCTTCATATTCTATTTCTAGAATATGCTGTATTAATATAATGTATATTTTTATATGGAACCTTATGTTTTAATTTGTCGTCTTATTACATTTATTTTGGCAGGCAACATACAATAAGTGCACACCAAAGTCACAAGACTCTTGTGTGGTATTGTATGGGTCCTTGAAGAAATGCTTTACAATAAAACAATAATGTAAAATCTCATGTTAAGTCCTCTGTATTTTTCATCTTGTGAGTTTACAATAGTTCCATAGAACTGAACTGCATCTTCACTGTTTCATAAAAAAAGAAAAAAAAGAAAAGACATTACACATGAAGTGAATGCTCTAACTGTAAAACATGAATTTAATCACTGCACACATGCCATCTATCACCACAGCTTTTTGAAGTCAATAAATGTATATGCTTATTTGCATATCAGCACTTGGATATTTGGCTTGAATTGAATTGTACAGGAAAGAATTGTGTGAGGAAAGAATGCTTTGCAGTTTTGTGAAAGGTGGTGTGTGTGTGTGTGTGTGTGGGTGCGTGCGTGCGTGTGTGAATTAGGAAGCACTCTTCAGTAGCTGCATTGCTAAGTTTAATTAAAGTGAATTCCTGCTCAGAATGTTAGTAATTTGGGTATCATGTTTTATTAGTTAATTAATACATTTTCAAATAGAATGTCCTTACTTTGTATTGTGTCATTCTCCATGTCCATTGTGTACAATGCTGTCATATTTTAGACTCAATTCAGCAGTGCACCTTTTGTAGAAAAATGGCTCCACACTTCTGCCTCTGCTAATGTGACTTGAGCAGTGTCCCCATGCAGGCTTCAGTTAGAGTCGAAATGTGGATGAAAAAGGCTCGGCTGCTGACGTGAGAGGCAGATTGGTTGTAGCACGGGCACAAGGAATGAGTTATATTTAACCAGGCCGCTTGGCTCTGGAGGTTTTTTTATACTAATTTAGCTTTTTTCCAGTGTCAAACTGCAAATCGCTCCAGGTTGAATGGCGCGTATTTGCGTAGACTTGATCCAATTGAGTTACCATGTCACCGAGAGGCTGGATCTGTTTACCATCTGCAGCAGCACTTGGCTGATTTTCCTTAATGCACTTAAACTGGTGAAACATGATTTGTGCATAATTGGTCTAAAAAGAAAGTCTGAGACCGAAATGTGATAAAATACTATTTATTTGCTGCATATTGCCCAACTAGATATTGTATAAAAAAGCCTTGTAAATAGGAAAAAACATGTAACATATTTGGTCTTTTACAAAAAAACTAAAAACCTAATTTGATGTCTAAGCTTTATACTTCACACAGTTTCCAAATGTTTACACAGTACAAAGACTTGGAGGAGATTGGAAACTTGGTACACGTGTCTGGCAATGAAATTATTTTAAATGAACATATACAGTACATGCGCTTACCCTCCCACCATACAGATGTAAATTTGACCTTTAAAATGTAATCAAGTTGTATCAAATTTGACTAAAAATATAAATACAATTGGGGCCAAAAGTTCAAGGACACTACTACCATCTACTACCTTCAATTAATACCTAGACACATTTCTGACATAAATTATTAAAAGGTAATGTATTCTTGAATAAGTAAACAAGAGTATCATAATTATAGTAGCCCTTGATAAATCTCATTGTCATATTCTTTAATATTTATTTACGGGATAAGACTCGGAAGACAATGATAGTGTACAGAAAAAAAGCACAGGAAGCATTTTTGTACCATTACAAGGTTTATGGAAGTATTTGCAGAAGAAGAGCAGTGTGTCTGTTGGAACCTTCAAATCTAGCTTTATAACGCTGGGATACTTTGAAGCTGTGCTCTGTGATATGTCCGCTGGAGCTGCTCCTGTTCCCTCCCCACTATATGGTACCTGAAACACAATTTCCATTGTTGCACCCTTGGGAGTGTAGTCCATGACCTCCCAGGCTGGTATGTCCATACTGAAGGAAGTGTATGAACAGGACTGCTCATCCCAGACTGAAGATGTCACAGTTGAAGTGCTTATTTCAGAAGATTTTTATAGACTCGGACTGTGCTTGATGTGATTCTGTGAACAACACATCATTTTGTTTATGCGAGTGCTTTAAGAGGTGGACAGGTGAGCATGCAAATAACTTCTCATTTTCCATAAGCTTGTTTATCATTATCACTGTTTCATATGCACTTAATGGGTAAGGAAGAGGAAATTAACACTGTGAAAGTCCTATTTCCCCACAGGAGTGCTAGTATAAGCCTTGACTGAGGGGAGTAAATACATTTATACCGTTTGTAAATGGTGGCTCCACTTGCAGTTCCTTCATTCCCCAGTGAGGCCAGTCCAGGGGGGCTGTAATCCATTTGGCTTGATGGGTGCCCCGTGTTCACTGAGGGAGTCCCAGAGAGTGAGGGCTGAGCCCCGAAACGTGGCCAGAGTTGGCCTGGCCGTGTGTCCGTCCAGCCGCCAAGTGCTGGGCCCTTAAGAGGAGCTGAACTTCTGGCTCGAGCGGGAGCTGGTCCAGTCCAGGCCATTCTCACGGCAGTAGCCCTTCCAGCGAACTCCGGAGCCCCTCTCGTCCATTGGAGAGAGATCCCGCGATTTCCTCTGGCACCAGCAGCACAGACAAGACTAGGAAACACAGCCAAAAATAATAGTGTAAATCCAGGGAATTTTGTACTCAATTACCTATTGGATCTACAGTATACACAGATTTTTGCAAAAGACACAGATGAAAAAGACAATGATACTTCTGGTACTTCTACTTGGGACTGTTCCCTCTGAACATTACTGGAAAGAATTCACAACATGGATCCTGCCAATTCAGTAAAATTTAATGATTCAGTAATATTAAATTGACAAGACTGACAAGGAGGGACAATATCCTCCTTACGGGATGCTAGTTTAATAGTACTGGCATACTTTTTTTATTGGTTTAACGGATTTCCAATATTTCTGAGTGTCTGTGACCTTTGATAATATTGTCCAATTAAAAAAAATATATATATATATGAAAACAAAGTGTGTCGTTCTGTATTTGAGATTACAAATAAAAAAGTCCATTACTCATTATCTCATGTTGTGCTTTAATGACACACTGACAGCTGGATAACATCTCTCACCTTGAAGCAGTTCTTGAACTTTTGACTCACAAAGTAGAGTGCCACAGGGTTGATGCAGGAGTTGAGGGAGGCCATGTTGATGCCAATGTAATCCATCACCAGCAGGAAACTTTGGGGAACAGAGAGAAGGGTTAGTAGGGTGATTGTTACCAGGCCCTCTACTCCCAATGGCATGGGGCTTTCAGCAGAGAAATGCATTGACAAATGCATATTCCACACCTAAAGTCCAGCCTGCTTCATATCAAGTCTTGTATGATTTGTTGGAGGCCTACCACTGGGTGATTCCTTCCTGGGCTGTTCCATGACAAATAATCAGTGCTGCACAATGTGTTATTGTTATATAATTGGAGCCCTTACTTCATGTTATGTTTTTTTCTGGAAAACAAATCTGTATTTAATACTATGTCACAGAAAATAGCATCTTTAATTGTATTGCCTTTTAAGATAATAAGTGTTGCAGATACAGCATGCATCCATAAAAATACTGAACAAACAAATGTATTCCCTGAACTACACAAAGGCACAGTCTCAGAGAACATGGATGGAGAGGGAGGTACCTACCTCAGGAGCTCACATCGGTTTGGGTCATTCTGGTTGTAGATGGTCTTTTTCAGGATGCGGCTGAGGTGCAGGGGTAGCCAACAGAGAGCGAAGATCACCACCAGACAGAAGACAGTTTTGGCCACTTCTCTGCGCTGGTGAAAGGTACAACGGGACACAATGGTCAGTAAATAGTAAATGAATTGAAGTGCCCCACTCAGTTCTCGCTGAAGAACCTCAAAACTTCATGGCATGAGCACTGGGATGTTCTCTTCTTGTCTTGGTCTGGATATTAAGTATTCAATATCCTAAAAGACCAACTTTAATTTAATCAAGTGCAGGCGGCAGCAGCAACACAGAGTGCTTGAACTGGCCAGTGTCTGTTAGAGAGTACTAGATCAAATGAATATAAACAACTTGCTTGAAAAAACTCCAGGGGACACTGTTTGGCTGAATATTCACTGGCCCTCACAAGTTTCTTAATATGCCCAACTAAACAATTTATCAGATTTTCAATTATAATCATATAAAGGGCTTTCTGGCGAAGTCTTTTCAAATTATAGCTTCATCTTGAACAGCGGTAAATCACTGCCTGAATATTATATTTCAGGACATGGAGAATCTGAACGACAAATTTTTAGAGATTCTGACATGGAACCTTTTCAATGACCAAAAAATGCATTCCAGGCCAGCCACCTATTAAAGACCCAGTTGCGCCATTATGGTAATCCAGAGTAAATGTTTGCCCTGGCTAAGGATGCATTTCCTCTGTCTTCTTATATAAACTTTCTAGATGTTTGTTTAGGGGCTTCCTTATTTGCTTCCAGGGAACAAATAGTTCTGGTTGGCCTTCCAAAGATGTTGTGTGCGTGTGTGTGTACGCACATCATGTGCACCATTCATAAGCAATCCATTGTGAAATGAGGAACTGCCTGGATGCCAAAACCAGTTCTCCAGTGCGGCTGGAAGGGGATGAAAAGACGTGCAGTTGATCCAGACAATGATGTCTTGTAAATACTGGATGAAAAAGATGTCTTGTAAATACTGGATGAAAAATGAGACCTTTGCAGTAGCTTGTACCCAAGACAAACAGATAAAAAAAGTTCCATATCCAGGATGCGGTTTCTTTTTATACAAAAATATCCTGAATATTTTGAGTGTTTATTATGGTTATAATGGCTTATTTTAAAAAAAATCTAAACTGACAGCAGGGCCTACTTTTCATTGGAATTTTGTCAGTTTCCACTCTTATGAGCCAGGATCCTCTTTCTGTAAACTGCCTTTATCCTGAACCTTCAAAAATGCTACACCTTTACAGTACACAAGAAAGTGTTGCACTTCCTCTGAATCACACTGTGGGCCAGTTACGCAGACACAGATTAAGCCTAAATTCAATTTTGAGTGGAGTATACAGGATTCTCCATACAAACTCAATTTAGTCCAGGACTAAGCTTAATCTGTGTCTGTGAACCCGGCCTCATGTGTGCCTTTTAAAAGGACATGCCCAAAGGTCGTGTGCTTTCTGAATAAGGGAGCAAGAGTGGGAACCTGCTTCATGTGGTCATTGAGGGCGATGCGCATGCCCTTCTTGCGGCTCAGCATCTCGCAGGACATCAGGGTGTAGAAGACGCCTGTGCACGCCAATGGCAAGCAGAAGTAGAAGCCGAACAGCCACCAGTCTTTAGCGTCCTGATAAAACTGCAACGACAAAGCTGCCACCATCACTGCGGGAATTTCTACACTGCAAAACATGTCTGTTTTAACAAGTCTAAAAAATCTTTTTGCTCTTACCCCTTTGGTAACTCTTCAAATAAGTAAGACTATCTCACCTCATTCACCTCATACTTCTTGTTTTATTTAGCCAAAAGAAAATTCAAAATAAGTTTTCAAGTGTAAATATAAGGTTCAAATACTCATTAAGTTTTACATATTTTTTAAGTTTTGGCAGTGTAAATGTGTAATGTCTCTTAGATGAGACAGGATCCAGTCTAATGTAGTTTGCTGAAGATGACAATGATGGACACTATGAGTGAAGCCAAGAATGACAAGAATGACTCCAGGTATCCAACTTATCATTTTAAATTTCCCTGTGTTCCTCAGTGTTTCCTGTGTTCTTCAGTACACCGAGGGCCTCAAAAGAGGGGAAATACTCAGAAATGTTATCTTTATATTATTTATTTTTGCAGTGTCATCTTATTAGCTGGCAGCACGGATGGTGCAGTGGGTAGCACTGCCGCCTCACAGCAAGGAGGTCCTGGGTTCGAATCCCCGTCGGCCGGGGCCTCTCTGTGCGGAGTTTGCATGTTCTCCCCGTGTCTGCGTGGGTTTCCTCCGGGTACTCCGGTTTCCTCCCACAGTCCAAAGACATGCACGTTAGGCTGATTGGAGAGTCTAAATTGCCCATAGGAATGAGTGTGTGAGTGAATGGTGTGTGTGCCCTGCGATAGACTGGCGACCTGTCCAGGGTGTATTCCTGCCTTTCGCCCAATGTATGCTGGGATAGGCTGCGACCCTGATCAGGATAAGCGGGTTCAGATAATGGATGGATCTTATTAGCTTTATCTTTATGTCAACTTTAATACAAACCCAGATGGAGTCACCACAGTGGCTATTGTATGCTTAAGTATAAACCATATATGAATTCATCAGCTATCAGACCCCATTGTATGTATATCACTGTAGTGATCAATATGCTTCACACTGCGACTGTGATACTGTTTGGTTAGCAAATCTTCCCGGGTAATCCACCTCTGTCACAGAAAATACACTATCCTTTAATCTGCAGCACTGAAGCATGGTTGCCCAACTTGAGTAAGGGCAGGAGAGCAGTGGACATTTGAATCTATAGTTCACTTCCTAGGCCACTATATCACACTGCTACCCTACACATTACACATCTTAAATTGCGATGCTCTGATACAAAACCAATGAAGTACAACACAATGTAAAAAAAATTAATCTGGTTTCTGATGACATTTATTGCATTTAATCCAGTGGCTCTTTGTTGCTCTTTGATGTACTGTAATTATTTGAATGTAAGTATGTGCGTGCATGAGTATGTGTGGATGTGAGAGTCTCTGCATGTCTAACTGCATTAGGGTGATTCTAGGCCCTACCTTCATGAAGGGCGTGTTCTGCTGAGGATGCAGTAAGCATATGCGTAACTTCGTCCCACGGTATGGCATCTCCATCATATCAAAGGCCAGAGCCTCAGGGACGGCCAGCACCACGGCGGCCAGCCAGATCAGGATCACCTCCACAGTCTTCCACAGAGGAATGCCCATGCCCTTCACCCGGCTCCATGATGTCACCGCATGATACCTGCAATCAGAGGGGCATATCAGCACTCTACTGCACCTAACCACCCCAGCCTACCCATCATTTTACAGTACGGCAACATTTGCAATAAATGGCCATAAGGGTATATAGCCTTGATATGAAATATATATATATATATATATATAAATTAAATGAAATTTCCACATCCATCCATCCATCCATCCATCCATCAACTAACCCATTTTCCTTGCAGGGGGCTGGGGTCTATCCCAGCATGCACTGGGCAAGAGGTAGGCATGCACCCTGAACAGATCGCCAGTCCATCGCAGGACACACACACCATTCAGCCACACACACCATTCAGTCACGCATAATACAGGCAATTTAGACTCTCTAATTAGCCTAAGCAGTCTGTCTTGCCTAGGGAGGACTATGGGAGGAAGCCAGAGTACTCAGAAGGAGCCCACATGGACACAGGGAAAACATACAACTCCAAACAGAAAGGTCCCAGCCCGGATTTGAACCGCAGACCTTCTCGCTGTGAGGCAACAGCCCTAAACTGATCTCAGTGGTACAATACTGTATATTGCCAAAGCACTGGAATGTTGTCTTCCTATGTCTTCATAGTGTGTATACTCTTTGGTTGTTCTGAATGCTTCACATTTTTTCAGAATTCCTAAAAGAAAAACTGAAAAAGAAATTACCGGTCGATACTTAGGGCACACAGGCTCAGCACAGTGATGCCTACTGAAGCTTTCTGGATGAAGGGCATCAGTTTACAGACATGCACCCCAAACGGCCAGTCCTCTGCCAGCAGCTAGAGGGCAGGGGAGAAGAAACATCAAAACAAAAAAAAAGCTACACAAAATACACATCAACAGGTCTTAAGCAAGAAAATCACAGAGATGGCAATGGACAGCTTGCCTAGGAATCCTAAAACCACGTGGAGTCTAAGAAAAATCCATTAAGAGAATTGAATAATAGATATTTATTTCAAAAATTAGTTGCAAATGTTTTGCCACAGTCCCGAAAATTTGAGCGTCTGTCAAACAAGCAAATAAATATACACTCACTGAGCACTTTATTAGGTAGACCTATACACCAGCTTGTTAATGCAAATATTTAATCAGCCAATCATGTGACAGCAACTAAATACATAAAAGCATGCAGACATGGACAAGAGCTTCAGCTGTTTTTCAGACCAAATGGCAGAATGTTCTTTAGGTGACTTCGACTGTGGAATGATTGTTTGTGCCAAACAGGGTGGTTTGAATATCTCAGAAACTTTTGATCTCCTGGGATATTCATGCACAACAGTCTCTAGAGTTTGCAGAGGTGTAAGACATTAACCATCCAGTGAGCAGCAGTTCTGCAGGCAAAAATGCATTGTTAATGAGAGAGGTAAGTGGAGAAGGCCCAGACTGGTCCAAGCTGACAGGAAGGTGACTAACGCAAATAACCACGCATTCAACAGTGATATGCAGAAGAAAATACACAGCGGAAGCAGCAGAAGACCAAGAAGTCTAAAAAATAAGTCTAATAAATATCTAATAAAGTGCTGACTGAGTGTATATATAAACATATAGATATTTACTGTAAGCCCACAGCGTACACCAGTCCAACCCTGCAGGATTCTGCAATTACATGTTCTGCATAAAAGAAACATCTGGTCATTTGGTCAAAGACATGGTTTGTTTCCTGTTGTATTTTTTCTCTTTATGGCTCTCAAGTTACATGCAAGCGCCTGCCAGGTCAAATTTGCTCGTATGAAATTGAATTCAGATGCTTACGTCTGTCACTGTGACCTGCTGGTCCAACAGTGGGTTAGCTCCAGTGGGGCGCGGTGGAGGGACAGTGTGGAGCAGGATGTGGGGGGGGGGGGGGGGGACAGATGCTGGACAGATGCTCTTTCATTAAAATAATCACTTAAAAGACTAGTTGTGTTCGCAGAGCTTCAGTGAATATAAGCGATGCTAACCAGCGTCTTGGCCATTCATTGGAATGAAACCCGTTATGAGCATTTTCCCTGTGATTAAGTGTGCCGGCTCAAAGGAATGAAAGCGTGCTCTTGGCTGTGCCTGCTCATTAATTCAGAGACATAGGGCTATCAGTTAGGCTGCCCGGTAATTGCAGCACCATAATGGGGCAGCAGAAGTGTATAGGCTATCACGGCTGCTAGGACTACAGAGGAGAGGAGGGCAGATTGCCTCCACCCGTTCTGTTTATCAGCAGGAGGCTCTAGTTCACTGTGCTGCAAGAGCCAGTGACAGAGGCCAGAAATCCGCCCAAATGGCCAATCAGGTCCATCATCCAGACAGAAGCCATTTTGTTATCAAAGATTTTTCAATTTTCTGGAACTTAACAAAGCGGCTTCTGTCTAACTGCATGAACGTCTATGCCAAGTTTTTTTTATTTGATTTGATTTGATTTGTCAAACTGAAATACACTTAACTATTTGAAGAGTAGGCTTTTTGGAATTGTTATTTCTTTTTCGAAAATCTGTGTTGTATAACTCCATTGCTACCAGTAGAGACAGTTGCATCATCAGCATTAAAATGTTCAGTTAAGAATATTCAGATCACATATTTCTGATCTTAAATGTGAAATAGAGACTGGCAGGATGATGTTTTGGAGCTGTGTCCCTTCTTCCTGCCCTGTGCTGGAAGCACGGTCTCACCTTGAAGACGTTGATAGGGATAGCGATGAGGATGTACAGCAGGTCCCCCAAGGCCAGGCTGGCTATGAGAACGTTGGGGCCGTTCCTCATGCACTTGTTCTTGTAGATAATGCGCAGCAGGGTTGAGTTTCCGATGATGCCCACCACGAAGATCAGGCAGGACACCACCGTGTTGACGTACTTGAAGGCGTTCTTGATCCCGAATGGCTTGACGCACATGGGCGGGAAGGGGCCCCGGGGTGGGGCCAGCCTGGTTGGCAGGTTCTCGGGGGAGGAGCCGTTCCCTCCCGGGGCCACTGCGTCGAAGGGCCCATCCTGGGGGCTCCTCTGGGTGGTGTCACGATCAAAGCGTGTGGCCCCTACACAGGTGGCAAGGAGCAGGACCAGCAGCATCAGAGACTTCATTCTGCACACAGCCAGGGAGGGGACGATCTCCCCACTGTCACTTCTTACTGATCTGTAGACAAAACAAAACAGTGACATGGTCTTACTAACCATTTTACACAGCTTTTGCCGATTCTTACAAGCATATGTCACGTACATTTAATTATCTATCCACATATTATTCCATAAACACCAATCCAGCCATGCATAGTCTCTGTTTCTATAAGTACAGTTAGGAAGGAGGAGGTTGAGAGAGGAGAGAATATGGTTTAATTGGCCCAAGATGCAGTTTGAAGAGGTGGGATTTCAATGTCAGCACGTGTGGCATCCTCTTCAATCTGTCCATCACCAATTTAAGTTTTTTATATGGAGAACCAGGGGCATCAATGTTTTCTCAAGTTTTATCCCCTTCAAAAACTCACAATTTATCCAGACTTGCAACTGCAGTGCCATGAAAAAGTATTTTCCCTGTTCTTGATTTCCTCTCATTTCAGGAAATAAATTCAATAATAACAATAAAAAGTGTTTACTCAGGTTTCCTTTGTCTAATATTCCATTTGTATAAAGATCTGAAACCATTCAGTGTGACAAATAATAAAAGACATTGAGAAGGGGACACTGTATCTGTACTTTGACACCATCAAATGCCTTAATCTCAGCAGCCTTGCAGGATGCATTGGTTGCCACTAATGGTGCACCCGAACGTCAAACCAGAATCTTTTCCCTCTCTTGACAGTCCAACTATTAGATTAGATTCTAAGTCTATAAAGTAGTTTATTGAGTATATGATTTATGAATGTTAGATTTAGTATTGATTAACACTTTGTTGTTAGTTAGTTATTTTTAGGGGCTTATACCAGTTGCTGTGTTTCTTTCTACATTGATTTCCCGCAGGAATTATATGCATCATCAGATTCCATGTCCACCCACTAGTCCAAACTCTCAAAAAATGTTTTTATTTTCTGTCTTCTGGCCGATTAATTTTGTGGCGGCGGAATCTCAGACACCGCAAGTTTAGAGATATATGTTTACTTAAGTTGTGCAATATCTATTTGTTTTGTGACCTACTTATCCAAGATGGCCACCCTACCTGACAAAAACATGTTTTTGCTCAAGAACTATACCAGGTATAGGGACAAACAAAGTATCGACTTGAAGCTTAACTTAAATTACATCTTTCTCACATAACAACTATATAGGTGAGAAGTGAAGGCCAAGGTCATATGGCCAATTGAAAAATATGTGTAGGAAAAGATGGCACTTTTTTGGCCAACAATCAGAATTTCTAGTTTAATCTGTTTTTTCCGCAATTTTCCAAGTTGAGCTGCACAAACTATGATAACTCAAATAAGCCCATTTTGGTGAATTATTTCGTAAATAAATGAAAACCTCACTGCAGCCCTTTCAGTATTGCTTTAACATACAGTAGGACTCCACTTGGCCATATTTACAGCGACACAAATGCAAATTATACAGTATAACTGCACTGCATAAATTCATGGAATTACTTGCAAAGAGAATGAAAGTGTTCTGTCTTTATGCTTTAACAGACAGCAAATATTATGCTCACGTGCTACTAGTTTGAAGAGAGTCTGATTTTCTGTATAATCGCTCCTTTGCTCTTCCATGTCGGGTACATGCTAGTCTGCCTGTAAGGACGGGGCGTGTTAATGGATTACTCTCATGATGATGGTCATGAGATAGACATTGTTTGTCTGAAGTTCCCAAGGCTCTCTTTGGATGGTTATCAGTGGTCACATGCTTGCTCTTTGCTTTGAATTCAATAGCTGACCACTGATCTGATCACTGACACATTCTCTGCAGTAGAAACTCTAACTCTGCTGGGCATCTAGAACTTCAGCATAATGCTTAGGATAAGGATGTTTTTATAATCATAATACTTTGGATAAGGCATATGACAATCAGACAGATCTCACAATTTCATAGAATTAATTAATTAAATCTTTTTTTTTTTTTGTCCCCCCACCCCTCCCTTCACGTTTTGCATGCACTTATGTGTTGTAGATTTAATTTTAAATTGATAAATTTAAAAAGTGAAATCTACACCTAGTGAAAACATGTTTGTTTCCATGTCTTTTATTGTGGTCAGGGACAGATTGGGGTGTGTTTACAGGGTGTCATATCAATTAATTCCAGTATTTAAACCAACTGGATCTTTGCTAGATTTCAATAAGACCGATACATATATCAACATTCTGTATTCATATGGGGTGGAATATGCAAGTTTGATTTTATTTCCTTTATCATTTTGAGAGAGTCTTCCAAAAGCGTTTATTGAATTCAATAGGTTACCCATCACACCCTGGGGATTTACTGTCCTGGACATGATGAGAATAGTGTTTCTAATTCCATAGCTGAAAGCCGGCTTTCGATTGCTTCTGATTGTTCTTGAATGAGCTTTGAAAGGTTGACATTTTTTAGAAATTACATGATATGTATGGGTCACTGTCAGATATGTATAATTTGCTGTCAAATTCCCTAAAGGTGTTGTTAATGTCATCCTGCATCTGCATGATTTTGCCATCTGAATCCTTGATAACTGCAATTAATGACTTATCTCTGTTTCTTTTGAGCTGATTTGCTAGAAACACTAGCTATGGTGATTTCACTACTGCTGATTGATCCATTGACCATAATTTGGCATCCATCTGGGTTGGCAATGGTGACGCTCTGGATTAGTGGTACATTTTCATTGATTAATATGGAGACTCCTCCATATCATTTAATAGCACCGGATGATAACTTTCTCAAAGACCAATACAACTTGTCGGCTGGTAAATCTGTCCCTTGTCTTGTCCCTTCTATCAGAAAAGTGTGTAAAAACAATACTATCAGCAGCCAGCTGCTTGCCAGTGACACTGCGCTCAGGCTCCCGCCGATGTGTCTCTTTGTAGCTTCCTTGGTGCTGATTCTACTCCCTTTCCAATGGGACTGATGGTATCCCTAGCTTCCTGTTGCGGTATCTCTCTGATACCTGACCAGACTTCTTCTAAATGAAATGACTCATCTGCTAAAACATAAAGCTTTGCATCTCAGCTGTTGTACTTTGTAATGTAGAAGTAGTGGAAACAATTTAATAAAATTTGTGAAAAAGCATTGTGAAAAAGATTGATGGCATTCCACAGTCCTTGCCTATTATAGTCAAAGATTTAGTTATATTATATTATATTATATAGTTATATTATTTCATGATTTCAATTATTTCACTTCATTTTTCTTGTTTATGGCTACAGTACGTTACATATTGTACATTCATTGCTATCTTCTATCCATCAGCTATGGGAAGGCTGTGCAATTGGAGGGGTAAATAGGTATCTTGTTTTGCTTGTACACATTTATTACAATAGACTCTCTACCTGAGAGATTTCAGACTGTAGTTCGTTGGAAAAGGTGACTAACTGAAATGTTATCCATCTACCGAACCTCTCGGCTACTTCCACCATTACATTACATTACATTACAAAGCATTTAGCAGACACTCTTATCCAGAGTGATGTACAACGAAGATGTAGCCTTGTGCAACTAAAAAAAACCCAGAAATTCTTCAATACCAGCAGTCTTATGTTGTAACTTGGAAGTACGGTGGGAAAAAGTCAATTTGGACACGCTGCACTCTTTCCCTTCACAGTGCTGCTTAAATTTGTAATGTCATCATGAAACTGGAAATTGCAAAGTAAGCACATTCTTGAGTACGATAGTCCACATAAAGGATCACTGTTGGATTGTTCGGTAGGCTATGGTGATTTTCATGGGAATATCTGCTTGGAATTTTTTTATTCAACATAGAAATATTCTTTATAGAAAATATAAATAAATACCCTCCTGCCAAACATCGGGTAAAGTGTACTTTAGCTGATATGTGGCATTATTCTCAGTCTCCAATAATTTTATTTTTTCTTCTCTCAGTATAATAGTCCTGTGTGCAACAGCCTCAATGCAATAATGAACATCAAACATGAATTTCTCATATGGCTAATTTGTTCCTGTTCTTTTTACGATAAATGAATGCACAATAGGGGTCAGAGTTGGGGACACATGCCAGGAAAGCAGCTAATTTGTCACGCTGACCTCGGTCTCTGGCCTATCGCTGTGGAGGTCAGTGCCTAACTCGAGTGTAATAACTGGGACATGAGCAGGACACAGGCATCCTGTGTGCTGGACTCAGCTGCACCATGGGAAACGGCAGCAGCCCCACAGGGCCCGAGCAGGTGTGACATCATTTATCGATTCATCCAGCAATCCTCGCATAGCCTCAGGAAAAAGTCACATTCCCCTTCTGTTTCACTATTGTTTGAGCAGCCTGAATATTATTGGCTGGGGACAAGTTCAGCGGAGGGTGGAGATAGAAGCTATCATCTTCAAAGCAAAGTGATCCAGGGAGGAAAATCATTTTAAACAATCAGACTATGCTGTTGGTCAGATGCGTAGTGCAGGGGAGCTCTTAAGTCATGAGATACCGAGTCTAACAAATAGCTCTCTGTCCTGGGTCTTCAAGTTTATGTCACAAGAGAATGAGCATTTTAAAGCATCCAATCCAATTTCAATACAAAGTGAATGTTATGTAATTTATTTTTTTGGATGAATTCATAGCATATTTTGTTAGACTAAATACAATATGCTAAAGTATAGAGTGCTTATCACTTGATGACAGGATATAAAGTTTTATGCCTTGAAAAATGCATATAAATATGTTTTGTGTGTTTTTATGTAGTCCAATTCACAGTGCTCCCAGCATAATATTGTGATCGGTTTCCACATAGTGTGTGCTGCTCTTTCATCTCTGAGGCAAACAAGGGAAGGTCAAAATATCTATCTATCTGACAAACATGAAGCAACATTTTGAAGGTCAACCTGTGGTTAGAGGGACAGCTGACCTTTTGACAGGGCCTTTCCTTTGTGGTATAGATTCATGTGTAAACACCCATGGATGTGGATTCAGCCCGAACTTGCACACCCATTTGATATCATGCATATCACATGGAAAATGCTTTGTCCTGCCTTACAACATTGCTGGGGCTACCTTTCATTGAGTGCTGCTTTCTCGGACTAAGGTCTGAGGGCGGAACACTGATCCCAAGGGGACAATTGGGGTTTGACACAGATAACATAATTCCACACACAGCTTTCAACAAGCTCTGCATATGGTATCAACTTTACAATCCTCTATATACCACAGAGAGTTTCTGTTGCCTCGGCATGTGTCTAGCCACTACTACAAGTACTGCTACAGCAAGGCTTGTGTGGCAAGCTTTGTTCTGCGAACAATGTTATAAACTTTCATCTAGTCTGACATCATAAACCACTGAACGGTTCTTGTCCTGCTCATCACTTAGCAAAACCACACTAATTGATAATTTCTCAGATACTTTAGTGTGGAATGCTTCATTCCTTTTTTCTTTTCTGGATGGAAAGTCTTAATTTCATGGTTCTAAAACTGCTTAAGTTTGCACGCTGTAACTAATACAACTGACTTTCTTCTAAAGCAGTGTTGAAGCTTTTCGCATTCCAACTGTCATCTAATTTACACATTAACTGTTTGATTAATAATGGCTGCCTCTGGATCTTTACTGTGGGGCAGAGATTGTGAATTGAAGTCTCCTTTAATGTTCCTTCAACTACCATTTGCTCCTGGTAATGTTCAGGCCCACCACTAACACATTTAAAAGATCAAAAATCTCTAACCAGCCAAATGAAAAACTCTGAAACTGTTGAGTTTGAAGAATGGTACATTTTCTCAATTTTCTTATTTTTCAAAACTATGCAAAGTGTAGTTCTATAACACACCAGATGTTCTGAAGACATGTTGATATGTCAGACTTTAAAATGCAGTTTTTTGTTTCACAATCTAAATGGCTCTGTGAACTCTCATGCAGCTTTGACAGTAAATACATCAACTTCAATTATTTTGAAATGACTTTGATTAGGGTGTCTGATTATGTTTGGGCCATAAGCTGCAATACCCAAAGACAAAATAGATTTTTATGTTGTTTATTTTGTTTATTTTCATGTGACTTATTTTAAATATATAATAATTGTAATTAGCAAATATCTAATGCAGTTCAAAATGTGCTCAGTTTTAGATTAATTTTGCATACTCATGACAATGACTGCCAGATTGCTGAATTTAAATAATCCTTAGCCTTCAAGGCTTACTATTCCAAAAGTTGAATCATTTCGCCCTGTGATAAAACAAATAACATGCAACAAAAGAAGAAATGCATCAAACCGGGGTTCAAGAGCAGACTGCACTAAAAATCAGTGCAGACATTAAAACTGCATTATCATTACTGTGTTCTCTGAGTCAAATGGCTCTGATAGTTTTACCCAACTGGTTTAAAAATAATAATAATAATATATATATATATATATATATATATATATATATATATATATATATATATATATAAAATTATTATGATTATAATTCTTATTATTCTTCTTCTTCTTCTTCTTCTTCTTCTTCTTCTTCTTCTTCTTCTTCTTCTTATTATTATTATTATTAACAACATATATATTATTATTATTATTATTATTATTATTATTATTATTATTATAACGAAATATTATTAATATAACATTATTAACTTCACCACTTATATAAACTCTATATTGTCTATGGCCATGGAATAATAATAATTAATTAATTTATTATTATTATTATTATTATTATTATTATTATTATTATTATTATTAGTATTATTATTATTCCTTGATTAATCCCCAATTTTGAGTGTGTGCTTCCTGGGTGCTAGACAAATCATAGACAAATCTTAGTAATCTCATTTGCTGAATGCTAATATATAGTGTAATTAATAAAGTATAAAAAGTTGCAATTTCATAATAGGAACTGATATATGTAATACAAAGTTCACAAAGAGTAAATAGCAATGTCAGCATATGCAATTTGGCAATACAACGTATTTGCTTATAGTAAAAAGTGGACGAGCATTTTTAGAATACTTTGTTTAGTCCCCAGCTTGGATGCAACATCAAATCTTTGGTTTATAAAAATGTTCATATTGTAATAATGTGTTTGTAGCCTATCTTGGTCAACAATGTTTAAAAAGCAGAAAGTAATCCTGACAAATACACAATCTGCGATGATAATTTATCTTAAGGTGAGGCATCTTCTATGGTCTCTATCATGAGATCAACTGTAAATGAACGTTACAATACCTTATTAAATATGTGCATTTTTTTAAAGTTTGTTTTCTTATACTTTTAAATGGCTTTCCTGAACATGCCACATTTCTAATTTATGTTGAGCCTCGTTTATATTCCGTCGGCAAATTACGAGACTTTAGAGTGCGCTTGAAAAATCAGTCACTTACCTTCGGTTCTCTGATCTTTAGCTGTTGATCTTTCCTTCGTTTATCCCCTGAATAATGGTATGTATTCCTCTGGTTTATCTTATCCCTTTGCCTACTTTGCCAGCCTCAAATAATGTGACCGGTACACTCACAAATGTATTTTGCGGTCATTTGTTTATGTTTGGGTTTCACTTAAGCCCTTCATGCACAGTGAAGCTCAGTCTGATGGAGAGCATTTCGCTCAGTTGCGCTCTGATCCACTTAGGGGACAGTCTCGAGTTTTATAGTGACGCTGTTGGTGTCTCTGTTGCCCCTCGAGATCCCAGTTGAGACGACCAATAAGCGTCACAGGCGAGTGGTTAAAGTTGAGGCGCGTGTTCAGAAACGGAAGAGAAGTAAGAGGGTTTAGTATCCGCAAGACCTCGAGTGAAAAGGGCAAATACACACATACACAAACAAAACGAAAACAAACAAACATGCGCGACCAACACTTTGCGCGACCAACTGAATGCCAATTATATTGTGGCATATTGCCGTTAAATCTTGCCGCATAACCATACATATATTTGCAGAATTATGTATTTTTTATAATAGTGCACATTTACATGCACAAATCAACATAAATTTAAATAAATCAATTAATAAATAAATAGTCTGTGATACAAAGCCATGATAGTAGTTACCTGGTTTCAAATAATGCATTTGGAATTACTTTCTTAATTTGTAGGAATCAGTTTATGATTACACTCCTGGTGGAAAGCTGGACAAGTTGTGTATTAATTTTATTTTATACAGTTCTTTGCTGCAGCGGTTTCAATTGCTTTTGTATGAAAACTTTGTATACAGCTCCTACCTGCATAAGATAAATACCTCTTATCACAGGAGTCGCATTTCTCTGTCTACAGGCAAACCTTGTTAAGCTGAGGGCATCGTTGAATTCCTTCTGCAAAAGGCAAAAGCAATATTCACTCCCCCTGAAATGTTTGCTCTAGTGTAAGTATTGTAATGATGTGGAATATGTTTTGGTTTCTCCTTTGCTTTCTTCTTCTTCCGTGAAGTAGCTAATGTTGTGTGAGTGTGTGAATATTTTAGAAAGCCTATTGATCAAAGGTCTCTCTCACTCTCTCTCTCTCTCTCTCTCTCTAACAAGAGGTTATTGTCATTTGCCATAGTTATTTTGTGTCTAGATGGTACAAACACCTCTGAAAGTTGTGCACATAATGTACAATTTCCTGTCTTAACGAATAAAGTACATACATTTGTAGAAATGTATTTCTGGTGGATTGTGACAGATAATGACTGTTTACAGTTATCTTTTTTCACTGTCTGACAAATACGAATATTTCCGTTTGTCTGTTTCAGCTCTTCCCCGATTACACAGCTGGGCTGATTCTCCAGACCTATCTTTGGATAAGAGCCAACAGACTGACGGACTTCATCAGCGCTGCCCAAATAGACTTCAGTGATGAAAGACATGTGCACTCACGTAGTCTCAGAACAGCCAAGATGCACGATTTGAAACTCTCCGTGGCGCAGATGATTACATCATGCCTACAGACCAACAGAGAACGTATGTCTTTGTCTGCTGCTGTGCTGTGAATAATCCATTGATTTAATTGATTAATTCATTGGGCGAACATGTCATGGCAACGTACTTTATATTTTCATACAGTATCCATTTACATGTATTGATATCAATTGTATAATCTTGAGAACTTTGTCAGGTCCTTTAGCCTACACTTTGTATGTTTTTCAGTGAGGTTTTCCTAAAAGGAGTCTTCACTAAAGGCGCCAGACAGATAAGACTGTCTGATGTATTTTACTACTCAAGATAAGCTAGGGTTAGGTTGCTTTTGCACAAACCTTCCAAACCCATCCAAATAATTCACTGAGAACAAACAAGAAGCAAAGAAGACATATGAGCTGACACAAACGATAAAAACAAATTTATCGTTGAGCCTATCCACTGCTCATTTTAGAGAGAAGCACAATATTGAAGGATGAGTGAATTGTGACCATTGACATACTGATTAGTAAATACAGAGCCAGATTGTCATAAAAATAGACAAATTATAAACTATTTCAGCAATGAGATCTAAACTGCTTTGTGAGGCAGGCCAAGATTTTACAAAGTCATTTTTTATGTCTTGTGGAAAACTTAAATCATCATTTCATATATCGATGTCAGATCATGTAATCAAACTTGTTCTTGAAGCAGAAATAATATAAACATTATGACTGAAATGTTCCAGAATAATGTATATAGATGTAATGTAATTAATTACTAAGTAGATATGGTTTTTCCTGGTTTCCACCCACATATTTTCATAATAATAGAAGGTTTTACACACCTTCACCCGATGGTCTGTGCCTCCCACTATAGCAGAAAGTCAAATCAAATCAAAATGTATTTATATAATGCATTTCGCAAACAAATCACAACACACTTCACAGAAAACTATGGCCTAAACCCCCACAAGAGCAAGCCTAGGGCAACAGTGGCAGGGAAAAACTCCCAGGTGACAGATAGGAAGAAACCTTGGGAGAAACCAGAATCATCCTCTACTGTGAGTTTTAGTGACCATTGCAGCCAAAGTGGTCATTGCTGACACTATATCATTGCAAGGACCTTCTCTGTTGAGTGGATCTGGCCATGGTCTGGTGTTGATTGCCTTAGGGTCGCCCTTGTGTCTGTGCTGGTCCCTTGCCTCTTGTCCCTTAGTTATACTGCCATAGTGTTATTCAGCCAGGGTTTTCCTTATTGCACACAGGCACCTCTTTCCCCCCTTTTCTGCTGTCCTGCTTCTCCTTTCTGATCCTACCACTTCCAATCCACTAATTATTGTTTTGTTTCTGCTTTCCTCTCCCTGCTCCAGGCTCTGGCCTGGAGCTGTAGCTCAAGCACCACAACCTGACCCCAGCTTCAGCTAACCTGCTACTTCTGCCCTCCTTGTGCCTTTCCGGATAATCATCTATATTTGGCATCTGCATAATTATTATTTGTATAATTACTCATTTCATTTATTAATTTAATTATAACACTATATCCCCCCTCTGAGCCCGGTTCTGCTCAAGGTTTCTTCCTGTTAGTCAGGGAGTTTTTCCTTGCCCTAGGCTTGCTCTGAGGGGGTCTCAGGCCTGGGTTCTTTGTAAAGATGCTTTGTGACAGCCTTGTATTGTAAAAGGCACTATACAAATAAAATGGAATTGAATTGAATTGAATCAATCAATGTTCATGTTAATGAAACCACAGCCAGGACACAGTTCTCAAACGGTGGGTGGGCCAGGCGGAAGTGTAGATGGGAAGCCTATTGCATGCCTTTATTCTTTAGTCAACATGTTTCATCTGAGCTGACTACACTCAGGGTATTGGAAAGTGTGGGAGGGCGGGAATGTGGTTTGAGTTTTGATCGGTGCAAATGCAGAGACAGGGACAGGAAAGTTGTTGCAACTGAACAGCTGTTCAGACTTGCTCTCAGTATGGATGTTTATTGATGTCTGCTGGGTCCCTCAAACACCTTTGCTCATGCTGCCAGGACACAGGAAGTCCAAATGTGTATATGATATGTGAATGTTTATGTGTGCCTGTGTGCGTGTGTGTGTGGGCATGCGTTGATGCGTGTGTGTCTGTCCGTGTGTATGTACATTTGTGGCTGTATTTTTGTATGTTATGTGTGCATCTAAATGTGCTTCTATGTAGTAGCAATAAAGCAGACATTTCATTTCCTTCTGTGAACCCATACCCCACTGACTCACAACCACAAGGACTTTCTACAAACCTATAGTGTAGGTTTTCTAACTTTTACTAATGTAAAGTCCCAATACCTCAGCCATTATGAAGGTTGAGACTTTTAAATGAAACAAATTTACAAATTTCCTATTTACAAATATTTTCAGTGGAAACCAGCCTTTGGGAGGAACAGGTTTCCTTACTTTGAAAATGAAAGTGTATGTAGGCAATGTACACTCACCGAGCACTTTATTACTTTATTACACCTACTTATTCATGTGATTATCTAAACAGCCAATTGTGTGGCAGCAGTGCAATGCTTATAGTCATGTAGATATGGATCAGGAGCTTCAGTTAATGTTCACATCAACCATCAGAATGGGGAAAAAAGTGACTTTGACCGTGGAATGATTGTTGGTGGCAGACAATGTGGTTTGAATATCTCAGAATTTCCTTCTGATTTCCTTGGACTTTCATGCACACTAGTCGCTACAGTTTGCAAGGAATGGTGCAAAAAACAATACTAAAAATCCAGTGAGCTGCAGTTCTGCAGACAGAAATGCCTTGTCAATGAGAGAAGTGAGTGATTTTTCAGATTATTAAAATTCATAGATGAGTGCAGTTCAGGAAAACAAACATTTTGACGTCTATGATCTTCAAAGGACCAGGAAATAGCTGTGTGCCATCTAACCCGTGTCCCAACCAATCCTGGTCTCCCCTAAAGTATTCATTTTGGGCAGGCGATTGCGTAACAACGTAACTTTTCTCACATTAACTTTAATTCAAGCGCAAGCCCCTGTCATGTCCAGCCTGCACACATACCAGACCCCGTGGTTCCGTCCATGTATGAAGTAATGAGAACAATGTGAGCCCCGTCAAGAGTCAACTTGGTGAATTTTGCTAACACACTGTTATAAATAATGAGGGAAAAAAGAAGGGGGCAGAGGCTAAATGGATTGCTTCCATATCAGAAAAGAGAAAAGCGGAAAACTATTTCTATGTATCATATTATTTACAATATTATTATGCAATTCAGGACTAATAAGGTTAACACTATTTTTCTTTGGGGGTTGAGGTAGAGTGTGTAAGCTTCTTAAATCTTTTTTGCATGGAAAACAGAATGGATTCCCATATCCAGAGATCATTAGACTAGAATAGGCGTTGAACAGAAGTACATGTGGCTGCTATTGATTTATTGGCAGTCCAACAGTGCATTATGGCTCAGATGGTCCCCATTTTGAGGGTTTCTGAGCTGATTGCTCCAGGATCAGGCTTCCAGCTTGATGTTTGCCTTCCTGGTTCGGCTACAGTGGTTATTATGGTGGTGATTGCTTTAGAACAGAAAATTTGGTGCAACCTTTTAGATATATTTTCTTTCTTATATACCCCCAACAAACACCCTGATTCCATAGTTTTGAACATAAAAGATCCTGAAAATATTTCATTAAAGTTTCCAGGTTGTGAACTTCCAGGCATAGTTTACAATGGATAACCATCTTGGCAGAAGTAATTTTTGAAATGAGAGCCCAGGACTTGTTTGGGACGATAAAAGTTCAATTCTACAACCTAGATCCAATACATGAAATATTTCTTGCAGAACAATGTGTTCTTCCTTATCTTTGTAATCCCACATACTGTTATATAGTTTTGAAAAAGTGCTCCTAAATAAATCTGAGATCAGGGAGGATGATGAGGATTATATATATGGTAAAATTCACCTGTAGCATGAACTGACAAGGAAATGTAATTGTGCATTTTTTCAGAAACTCAGTTTCTGTATGCTCACAGATGAGCCCTTAGCCCAGGATTAGTATGTCCACGCAGACAAAAAATGTTTCACTGACATTTACTGGGTTAAAGGGCACAATCTCCAGATGCTGCAGATGTGAAAAATACTATGTCTGGTTCAAATCATATCATTTTTGGTATCTTGGTTACAACTTATATTTCATATTCTTGTCATTTGGCAGACACTTTTAATCACAGACAAAATCAATTTCATGTAGTAAATATAGTGTATGTGCCAAGGGCAGCGATACTCAACTCCTCATACTGTGGGCTGCAGTGTCTGCAGGCATTTACTTCAGCTGTGCGCTACACTACCTGATTTAGATAATTAGCTTATTATCTTAACCAAGCAGGTAAAATAATTAGTGAAATCAGGTGGCAAATACCTGCAGGGAGGAATGCAAGTCTCTTGCTGTAGTTAATGGATGGCTGTATTTTATCCTGGAGGTTCCTGCATTTCAAGTTCTCCATTAGCCTCACAGATGAATTGGAAAATTGCAAGATATCAACCAGTGGTGGGTTAGAGCATGTAGAACCTGCAGTAATATGCCTGTTGTATCATGGTCCTCCTCTTTGTTGGCCTCCCATGACTTACCATAAATACCATGACTTGTTGGCTTGGTCTGGACCTCTCTAAGGAAATGTTCCCAGGGGCCAGGTCCTGTGCACGTGATTCGGTGTGCTCTGGGAAACTGGACACCAAGTTTGCGCTGACGTCAAGCAAGGGGATCTGCTGCTACATACATCCCCTCCCTTGTTTGTTTAGGAGCACTTGGAAGGGGCACACTGCCACCAGGACTGGTCCTTTGTTTTCATTACAGAGATAATATGGGGCAGAAATAAAAGAGAAGCCAGGATAGGCGGCCACGTCCTGCCTCTCCCACCCTCTGAACTGAGGATGTGAGAAATATCAGAAGTAAGGGGGAAAAGGAGAGTAGAGGTACAGTAAATGACGCAAATAATGGAGAAGAGGCAAACTGATAAACAAGCAGAATTATTAATAAAAGTAGGACAATTATACCTGGCACGGTCCAGTCTAGTCATCCATCTGTGCTGTCGCTGTGGCCACCAAAGGCTGAATTTCCCAATTTTACATTTTTCTTTATTTTTGGGGAGGCTGCATATTTTTCAGGATGCACATGGCATCAACCAGGCCAAAAGGCGTTAAGCATTCTGAAAGCATTCTGAACTAATAAAAATGCTTGAGTGTTCCTAGAAATTGTTACCTGCTGATTTATTAGACAAACCAGGCAGAGGGCTCATTTCATCGTACTTTACGATGCCAGTATGAATTTATTTGACTTAAGAATATTGTTTGCAAGCCCCGCAAAGGGGGAGGGGGGTGGGGAGCAGTGGCAATATACTGTGTACACCTTGGAAAAAGTTGAGTAATGCCATACTGTACACATACACATGCACATATATGCAGACACGCATATGCTGCATCATGATTTTCAGAATGGGGGTTTAGGTCTTTGGTTTCCTGCCTGGTGACCTCCCTCTCTCCAAGGTCAGATATAATGAATCTACAGATCACCAGAGCCTTTTTGTATTCCTGGGAAATGCTGCACAAAAGAAACCAGAACAAAAGGCATGTCTGTGCATTGAAAAAAATACTTTTAGGAAGCATGCTTTGAATTTCAAATCTTATTGTATATTTAATAAAAAGTGCACATTATACGATCCAGTATTGACAGCTCCAGTATTTTTATTTTTATTTAATGTCTTATTTAAGGCAATATATCAAATAGTTGAACAATCCATTGTATTTTCATATCATATTTCCAAACATTCTCTAGAAGCCTACACAGTCAAATAGGCCTGGCTGATGAAGACAAATTGCAGACCATGGTGAGTAGAGAATAGAGGCCTATACAGCACCTTGAGGATAGAGCATGAGGAAATGGACAGGTCAGAGCCCAGTGTTTAGAGGCAGGGGAGAGTGGTGGCAGACCTGGGTTCAAATAGCATTTGTTTTGGAATCAAATGCTTTTCTGAGCTGTATTGATCTTGCCTGGTGCATTTGAGCCTGCATGGAGGAGCAGATGGGATTTACACTCTTTGGATAATTTCACTTGTTCCAATACACCAGGCAAGCTTAGTCAAATGCAAATCCAAAACAGATGCTATTTTAGCACAGTCCTGGTGTTTTGGTATGGATCTGCAGGTCTTTGCTTGCTGCAGCCATTAGAAGAGGTATTACAAGGACCTACATTTCTTAGTTAGCCCTTAATTCCAGACTGTGAGATTCATTAAAAAAAAGCATGACTGCCAATTTTGCCTGGAGCACATCTTCTTTATTTTATTATTTATTATTTATGTTAGCTATATTGAACATTTCCTGCTGAACCCATCAGAACTCTTGAGCATTTAAACTTGAAACATTACGTCATTCAGAGCAGAGGAAAATAAGATGATTTATGTAATCTGCAAAACCAAACTGTTGCTGTCTACATCCAGACAGTTTTCTGCACCCCAAAAACTTGTGTGCTTTGGTTGAGACGTTATGCAAATATAAACAGTTGGCATACTTCGGTTGAAATCATGAATCAGTGCAGAACTTTTGGTGCTTTGAGGAATGTTGAGGTCCGTTCTATCAGGGTGCAGTGGATACCTAGACCATGCATCAAATCTCAACAAAACTATCTAGACAGATAAATTGCACTCAGAGTAAGTGGGAAAGTTTGTTTTTACTTTTGGGTGGACTACCTAATTTTGGACCTACTTGTAATAACAAATAATGCATACACCTTCTGTATTCTGGACATCACCAAAGAGCTCTTTTACAGATGCAGGCCATGAGGAATTATATCCCCATTATTTATTTTTCCAGGAAAATGGTAACATGGGGACCCTGCCCAGGCCTTGATGTTCCTCTCATGGTAAACCTCAGCCCTTTCCAAGAACCATTTCATTCTCTAAAACAGGGACTGAGCAGGGACTATAAATCAAGGTTTTTTGAAGCAAAATTCAAGGCAACACTTTGGATCATTGGAGGAAATACTGGAAATAAAAACCGTAAACACAATATGATCTTCTGAAAACCATAGCTGAATACACTGGAATTCTGGAATATTACAAGTTGGCTGCTGCACAATTGTAAGGTTGAGGAAAATACTTGACTCCTGGGTTTTTTTCCAATTGCTTATTTGTCACCTCCTTATTCCTTTCCTCGTTCCTTT
Organism: Conger conger; assembly: GCF_963514075.1. NCBI lineage: Eukaryota > Metazoa > Chordata > Actinopteri > Anguilliformes > Congridae > Conger > Conger conger. The sequence continues at coordinate 22,673,154 of NC_083762.1, read as the reverse complement.
TTGAGAGGTGAGGTGAGAAAAAGTGAAGACGGGGAAATAAAGAAAATGTAGGAAGGAAGGTCTTTGCTCCTTCAAATGTCAGTTCATGACCACTTTTATGTTTGGGGCAAAATAGAGTTTACATAAATGCAAAATTATTGCAAAAGAAAAATGTTGACATCTGAATCTGAGATAAAAAAATCTGAGATAAAAAATGAAAATGGTTGTATATTTTCTTACATTTTATGCAGTTACAGAGGGTCAAAAGAACCCCACACAACACATTTGTATGCAAAGTTGGTACAGGACTTAGAACATTTTCGTCATGAATTGGCAATAACTGATGTAGTTCTTAACATGAATTCATGATGTATAAATACATTGACAGAGAGAGCTGTACATATTGAATTCTCAATAGAAGTTAGTAAACTACAAGTGTTACTGGTTCAACATAACTCCAAACTTTCAAGTCAAACCCAGCCAGATGTTGCAACCTACTCATCATACTTTTTGTACTAGTTCTGGTTTTGGTATTTTTCTTTTTTGTCTTGTCATAGGCCCCATCTCTATGCATTCAGCATAGGTCTGCCTGAATGCAGTTCGGTTCTCCTGTAAGTCACAACAATGAACTGTAAGTCAAAATGCAGATCACTGTGGTCCTATGAATTATGAATTCCAGGAACCTGTCGTTTAGTGGGATTAATTTCCTCTGGGAGGACGTGTGGCGTATGGAGAATGTAACAAGTGTTTATTGCAGAGCGAAGGAGTTCTAGACTTAGTTCAGGTGCATCAGTCCCCCAAATACAGACAAAATCCCCATATGCAAAAGTAATAGTACAGATGTTTCTTTAGCTTTTAGCTACTACCTCATTATGATTTGGGCAAGTTCATGTCTCACCAGGATTACACGGTCATAAATCTATTTAAGGTTTTTTTTTTTTGACACCACTGAAATGATTTTTCTAAATTTAGAAGGCAGTACCTCCTCTTCATGAGGATCATCTTGAATGATGTCTGCTATGTTGTTCTGTGACAGTAAAACACTCTTCTCCAATGCAGTTTTTCTAATTGGCAATGGTTCAACAGCAAGCATGAACCATTCTAGCCATCCAGCCATCTTGAAAGCCGAGATTGGGTAAATGAGAAGATATTCCCAAAAACTGTGGTTTGGGTAATGATAATTATGACAATACGTCATCTAAATGCGTACAATGAAAAATGTTGCAAATTTTTGGACAATTCCAAAGGGATTTTTTTCTTACACATCATCACAATAGAAATTGAGAAATTGTGAAATTCAGCCGTGTGTAACAACCGCACATCCAATCATTTATAATGAGAGTGTCAGGAAAATGCACAGCTTGCCATTGAAATATGACCACTATCATCCATGGATTGTCTGATTGATAGCATTTGACAGCTTGTTGATGTACTGAACAGACAGTCTCGGAACAGCCTGTAGACTGTTGCCTACCATTTGATTTGTGTAATATCTTTGGACAATTTTTGAACAAGCACCCCAAGCCTCCCCCAGCAATTTCCTTAGATGACGACTTGTGCATCATTCAATATGACACAGTCACACATTTACCATACAATAACTCAGCTTTCCCAATTGTACATCTGGTTCAAATTTCTTTCTTGTTGTCTCTCTGTTTCCAGGGATTTAATGTCTCTGGATACATAACCATACTGTTAACACACAGATTATATCATCCGATATAATGGACCTTTTCGGATCTTTTTGTTTCTGGTAATGAATCCATTGGAAATTAACATTGTAAAAACTGAACAGCAACGTTTCTTTCCAAATATAATGCCGCAGTTAGTCACAAACATCAAAAATGCACATTTAAATCAAGAACTATTTCTTCTTCTGTGGCAACTCAACTGCGTCCGTGTAAGCAGAAGTAATTCTGCCGAAGCACACCAGTATCATTTTTCTGAACTAAGGAGATCAGGGTGGACTACCTGATCACTCCTGGATTGCCATTAACTAAAGGCCCAACTGGCTTGGTGGGACAGATATATGTCCTGGACTCATGTAGGTCCCTAGTCTTGTTAGTGCTAAAGATATCAGGTATCAGTATTTATCAGTGGGACATGAAAACACTGCTTTAAGATGGTCAATGATAGCTGTGGAAGATATTGACAACAGCTTGTCAATGTCAACATTGCTTAAGGAATTGTTGACTGTGAGTTGGTACTTTTGATCCTTTTAATTATCAGATATGTAGCAGCCATCTGCTAAGGATATGATGGAAAATCTGTTGGTTGTAGTGGTTCAGCTCCATTTGTGGAAGCCTTACTTTAGACAGCATATTGCCTGACTGCCACAACCAACTGTGTACAAACAGCCACCACTTTGTTGACACTTCTGACTCCTTGATGTGCTTATGAAGTAGCCACAGAATTGTTATTTTTGGTGCTCAACAAGTTCAAGAGCAGCATGTGGTCTGTCAAGAAGGAAATGTTTCAATGAGATACCCAAGTCTCTTGCTAGCCCACAAAAGAGTGGGTGTCTCTTTCTCTATTTGAGCATGTTGGCGTTAAAGCTCTGGACACATATGCTACCAATTTCTATGTGGCATTGCAGTTTTGCAAGATTACACTTCCCAGACAAAAGGATGATTCATCTGCTGCAGCCTTATTTGGAGTTCAGATCAGTTCTGCTTTCTGCAATGAAAATTTCTTAAACTGTGGTGCCCCGAAAACCACAGATTTCTCTGTGAGAGAAAATCACGCAATAGCTTAATTTTCTCGGGCAAGTCTGGTATGAACCTGCCCAGTTGGTTCACCATCCCCAGAAACCGCTCACATGTTGGTGGGTTGCTGCATGCTCTGAACAGTGGGCAGCATGTCTGGGTCTGGCTGCACTTTATTAAAAGATAGCTTGTGGCCCAGGAATCTGACTTCTGTCTTTCCAAATTTGCACTTCTTTTTGTTCAATTTGATCCTTCAATTTTGTAACACAGCGTTGTGTTGGATTGATGGCAACATTTTGCTTTGCTACTGCTATGTCTTGGTATGTTTAAATCATTTCAAAGAGAAGATTAATTCAGAAAAAAACATACTTTGATGGCAGCGCCACTTGGTGTATGGTATCCAGACTTTAAATACTAGTAAATATCCTGAATACTAGTAAATATCCTGGTTAAGAACAGTCACAAAGAAAGTTAAGTCAACTAGATCATTTATTTAAAAAAGTATACAATGCCAAAGGATCTGGCCAGCAAATGACCAAAAAGTGTAATTTTAAAGATATGTATAACTTTTTGGGTATCTCCTTCTTTAAGAGCCAATATCTCTAGAATGAGAAATCCAATGAGGCTAATGTTTTGGATGTTCTTTTTGAGCAAAATTGGAGTGGTCAACTCCCACACATGATTAGATTTTTCACGGAATGACCCGCAAGCCAAATTAACTGTTATACAACCTGTGAAGACCACAATATATTTCAATATCGACCCATGAACAAGAAACATTGTTACTTACTATTGTCCCAAAAGACATGAGATTCGGCTCATCCATCACCCAGGGCATGGGAAAAGTATGAAGGGGGCACCACATGCCATCACGCTCACATCAGGAGTTAATCATCACTCACTCTGCTTGATTCTCTCCAAATTTGCATGGTTCTCAGCTGGACTTCCAAGCATCACATCCCCCAACCCCAAGGATGAACATCACTTATCACCCCCAGGAGAGATTAGGCGCCTGCTTGAATTGGAGGTCTCTAACTGCTGTGTCTGCCATTACACCCGAGGCTTCAGTAGAAAGCACTGAGGCTGGGGCCTTTATTCCACACAAAGGCATTAATTCTCAAGCACATGCAATTTGTCAATGCTACGGTACTTGTTGTATACAGTGTTGCAGAAAAACTGTGTCTTTTTCCTTGTTCTCTATGTAGTGACCCAGCTGCTCAAAAAATATTGTACAATTCCTCTATCAATGAGATGGTAGTTGAGGATTGACTCCACAAATTGGAGAAAATTGCTTCAAATTGATTTTTTTTGTATAATTGGTAACTCAATATTTTGTGCTGACGCAAATAAGAATATGATTAGTATTACCTCTCTTGTTGATGATATGGGCCTGTCTGCTGGCACAAGTTGCTCATTGGGTAATTGCATGGGGGTTGCTTGGCATTGGATGCCAGTCTTTAATACAACTGCTTAAAGCCTCTGAATGGAAGTATTATGCCCCAAAACGGCCAAGTAATAAGAAAGGTACGGAGACACAAAGTTAGCTCCCAATGAATTGCAATTTATTAAACAAACACAAAAAAAAAAATTTAGGCAGCATGGCGTGAAGGTGGGGACCAGCCACCCACGACGTCTCGTGGTTCTCTTTTTAAAGTTCCCGGCACAGGTGCGGTGAATCACCATTTACTCCAGGACAGGCAAACAGGCACGGACAGCCGTACATAACAGGAACCATGTGAGCCTCTTTCTGAACAGGCCTCAGAGACCTTTTGGATCCAGAAACTTTAATACAAACCCAGGCTTCTCTAAAGAGGAAACAAAAGAGGAAGAGGCAACAAAAAATAATGAAGCTCACTGTCTTTAACAATATGCTAGTTCAAGCTTTTGTTTCTTGGTAGTTTGTCATTCACTTACTTATTTTGATATGTAAAACTTCAGTTACTAACAAAATTTAAATTACAAGATACAAAATACCCAGAAACAAACTACACCCTGTAAAAGGCATTGGAAAAGGTAAGCTATGGTCTACCAGCCTGGTCTCACAGTAATTTTATGACCGGTGACCGAATATTCTGACCACTTTAGTGACATCATCATGTGTATGATCATATTGAGAGAAACCACAACAAGGTGAGAAATCAAACAGAAAAAGGTTATTCCCTTTGACATCCTCCTTGTTAATTCACACAGTTTATGCATTGACATTAAAGATTATCTGGCTTCAGTTTATGTTTGCTCTGATTGTGGTGGCACTGTATTTGTTAATTTATGTGACCTCAAAAGTCATGAGAATGGACAAGATCAGAGAAATGCATGTAATACATAACATATGGCTTATGTGTTCCAAAATCTGAACATCTGCCCCTAGTGGTTGAAGTTAACAGTATGTTCTAATTCCCCAACCAAAACTGAGGCACTTAAACCTGTGCGTACAAATGGTTTTTGCGTCTTGCCGCTCAATTAATTAAATTTGCCCGCAGATTATGTATAAATATTTTATATCTATTATATTTCTTCTTGCAATTGCAGAATGTCATTGTGGGGTGGCACTTATCCAGGATTCGGTATATATGAAAAATCGGTGCAAAATCATTTTGGGGCTAAATCTCTTGCATGGATGTTAAATAAAAGGCTTTTGTTGCCTGAAGACTGAGTTGCTTAATGACTGGTTAATCATTATTAAGAGCTGTCTATGCTCAGAGTACCTCATCAAGCTTAGCCCTGAAGGCATAGCGGTTTTGGACTACACACTCAAAAAGGCTGAAGTTGCCATGCTATGCATTGCAGTCGGCAGGTTGAGGAGCATGTGAGTGGAGTGTACGCAGGGCTCCCTTGAATTTATTGCGGACCTTTTGACCCATTAAAAACAGGAGATAATTTTGAAGACATACACAGGCCACAGTGTGAGAGACCTCATCTGCTTCAGAGTGCATTTTACCACAAGTCTCTCTTTACCCTTGATGCATAAATAGTATTCAATTATATCTATATGAATCAATCTTTATTTTACTTCTGTGCTATTTACAAATTGTCACTTGAAAATTGACATTTTCTCAGAGGGAATCAAAATAACAAGGATGTTTGACTTCTAAATGCAGGCTATGAAAATTCAGTTGAAAGGAATATGATGGGATTCCTGAGTAGGGTACAGAATAAAATGTTAGTTTGGTGGATGGATGAGGAATGTTGGTAAAGGTGAAACCTGAGATCTCTCGTCTATTGTTTTTCAAATTCTTGCCGATGTGACTGAGAGTGGCAGCACTGCAGGGTGACTGCTTGCATGGGGAAGCTGTCTTTCCCCACCCTTGTCCAAACAGACTGCTGGATCGGACCTCTGTTTACAATAACATCGACTATCCTCGCCTCAGTGCTCCTGCAGCATGACCCCTGTGGCTCAATTCTCACTTGTTTTAATAACTTGTCTGCTCTTGCTCAATTGGTGATGTAAGTGACATGATCGCTGGTCCACCACAATGTCAAAGAAGAACCTGCACCTGGAAATGGGCACATGGCATCTCCCTCTCTTTAGAGGCCTGGAGCATACAAGTATGAGGCCTGTGAGTCACTAAAGAAGGCAATGAAGGGCTGTTGTTTCTAGCAAGGTGCCTGTTATTGCAGACACCATTTTATATGGAATTGGAAAGATTCTCTCCCCTGAACATCTGTGAGGGTCAGTGGTACAAATACAATGAGAGAAAGAAGGTTCACATGTGCAGTCTCAGGGTTCCAGATTTGTTAAAAATCTGTGAATCTGTTTTCCAGTGGGGTCATACTGGTTGGTCAGCCAGCTATTGCAGCAATTCAATAATCCAAACAATAAATTACAAGGGCTTGGACTAGTCGTGAGCTGCCTTTTGTGTGAGGAGAGCATGGGCTGGATGATTATATCCAGAGAAGCCCAACTGGCTATCTGGAGATACATCTTGTTTCTTAGTGGACCGAGATGGAGACACTGCACTGCCATTGATAGCTATTGATGCATTAAATATGCATTAAATCATGGGCAAATCTACCCAGGACAAGGAGTGATGCCTACCTGGTTTAGGGTAAAGAGAGAAGAGGAGAGGGCCAAGCACCAAGCCCTGTGGGACACCAGGACTGCATTGAGTAATACCCAGATCCTGTCTGCGCAGTTATCCAGCTGCTTTGTGGAACAGGCCTCCGTTGACTCCAGTAAGATAAACTAGGTGGGGTACAGGAATAATATGATTATTTGGTGCTGACATGGGAGCTGAAAATGACCTGTTCCTGAATTGGTCCAGTGCCACCTGCACCCCCATATTACCCTCTATAAACAATCCCTTTTCTCAGCAGAAGTTTGCAATATCAGTATCTAGTTGGAGGACACAGAGATGGTACTTGTTTTCCGCATATACAAAACAAATTAACTATGGTATGGCATTGTCGGTATTCAAATAATTATTCCTATTTATGAAGTACAGAAAGCTTCTTTTGTTCTCACAAGGGAAAAATATCTGGTTCACCAGGATATTTTGGGATATATCAGGATATTTTATAAAAATGACTGACAGTATATTATTTCTCCTTGACAAACTGATCTTGTTCTTTTAAAGATATTTTTTAAAATGTGCAAACATAGACTGAAGCCAGATAATCTTTCATGTCAATGCATAGACTGGGTGAATTAACAAGGAGGATGTAAAAGGGAATAACCTTTTTCTGTTTGATTTCTTCAGCTTGTTGTGGTTTCTCTCAATATGATCATACACTTGATGATGTCACTAAAACGTTTCATTAGAAGGGTACTGAAGGGTACCCAAACACTACAGAACAATAACCGGAAATGTGCAGAGGAAAACACACACCTTTTTTTCAACCAAACTTCATCTCGCAACTTCATCTCGCAACAAGGAACAGCTAAGCCTAGGTTAGACTCTTTATTTGAAAAAGGCTCCTTTTCAGAAGCTGCAGAAAGATAGCTGTCTCATACTCTCTCTCTCTCTTTCTCTCTCTCTCTCTCTTTCTCTCTCTCTCTCTCTCTCTCTCTCTCTCTCTCTCTCTCTCTCTCTCTCTCTCTCACACACACACACACTCACACAGAACCTCTTCCGTAAATTATGATTCCATTAAAAAATAGTGAGATGCCTAATGTGATTTGCAGAGCCATGAACACAGGATAGCATCTCCACATGGGACGGTCAGAAAACTATTGGCCCTTTCTCTCTTCGGCTGATCTGCGTCACCACAAACTGTTCAAAGAGCCAGAAATACTCGCACGCTGATAAAACAAAACCCAAGCACAAGGGTGCAGACTGGGTAATCGGTCATGAGTTACCCCAACCCCACCCAATGTGTCACATTGGTGTGTGTGTCTGTGTGTGCATGTGTGCGTGTGTGTGTGTGTGTGTGTGTGTGTGTATGTGTATGTGCGTGTGTGCGGCAGTGCCTAAACTAGAGACGCTTTGGCGTCCTCTGCTGTAGGTTTCAGAGAATGCCCAGTAAAATCAGTCACAGAATTCTCACATCCAAAATGTTGAGCAGTAATCTTATATGTGTGCATTCATACTGTGGCTGAATTGTATTATTAATAATTTAATAGATTCTTCTCAGATCACACCCGCCCCCACACTGCCTGAGTTCCTAATAATCCTTTCCTTTCCCTTGTTACAACATTCCTACCTGAAACCTCTTTATCTGGCCACTGCCTCCCCACATGTGGTCAGATTGGCACATACCATTGGCGAAAGAAAGCCCACTACAAATGAAACAGTTCACATAGGAGAAACCTATTGTATTGTAAAAACATATTGTATCATTTTATGTTTTTCATGTCTTGAATAATGATAAATATCTCTTTTGGATCGTGAGGGGAGATATTAAAATGGTGGCCAAGCTCTCTGTGAGACATGACAGCTGCTGTGAAACTCTGAAGTAGGGTAATAGATGGGCTGATGCGGCAAAGATTTACTACCAGCCCGCTCCACTGGAAGAACACACTCCACCCCATGACTGATCATTGAGCCGCAGACTCCATCGGACAAAATCCTCCAGACGTTTTGTTCCATCTCCCCCGAGAGCTAGGACCGTGTTCAAGATGCTTCACAGGCAGAATAGACAATGCAACTAGCAAGAATAATATGGAAAAGTTGCTCTTTGGACAGTCCAGGCCAATTCCCAGAAGTAGACCTGCGCTCTTTCCCAATCTCTTGAACCAATTCCAGGCCACCGTCTGATCTGACATTCATTTCCACAGTGATAAAAGTAAATTGTAAAAGTCAGGCCTTTTTTCTTATGACTGAAGACTGAGAAGAAGCCTGTGTGTCCATCCAGCAGTTTGTCTTACCAGCATGCCAGAAGTCTACATTTTCTGGCACAGCATCCCTCCTCCAGCAGTGTGAATAGCGCACATTGTTAAAGCTGTCCTCTTTCCTTTTGGAAGGATACAGGCCTTTGTATCTCTTTCGTACCCCCCCCCGGGGGATCCGGTAGGCCTATGCCAAAGCATCGAAGCTGATTAGATGCTTGCCCTCAGAAGCCTATCACATTTGTCTTTCCTATTGATGGAGGGACTGTCAGGCGTTTGTCACATTCACCGCAGGGCCTCTAGATACAATGGGAAGGGCTAGTACTCTGGCCCCTGCATTCCTGCTCTAACCTACAGTGTGAAATGAGCCCGGATCACATGCTGTGCCTGACAAAGCATTTACACAAGGAACGAAATAACCCCACCAGCAAGTATCGATTCTCAAACTGTTCCCGGAAAGCTATCAAGTGATTGTTCCCCAAAGGCACATTTCCGCATATATCACTTGTGTTCCCCTTGTCAGCATTGCAGGAAGATAATTTCTTCAGAACACTATTGTTTTATTTTTGTTGTTCCAGTTGAAATGATTAAAAAAAGCTTAATTAATTCTCAATTTATTGAGAAAGGTTCATGTTCAATGAATACACACTCAGTGAGCAATTTATTAGGTAGACCTGTATACACACCAGCTTGTTAATGCAAATCATTTAATCAGCCAATCATGTGGCAGAAACTAAATGCATAAAGGCATGCAGATGTGGTCAAGGGGTTCAGCTGTTTCAGACCGAATGTCAGAATGTGGATGAAATGTGATCTAAGTGACTTTTGACCATGGAGTGCCAGACAGGGTGGTTTGAGTATCTCAGAAACAAAAAAACATCCAGTGAGCAGCAGTTCTGCAGGCAGAAATACATAGTTAATGAGAGGTCAGAGGAGAAGGGCCAGACTGGTCAAAGCTGACAGGAAGGTGACAGTAACGCAAATAACCACGCATTACAACAGTGGTATGCAGAAGAGCATCTCTGAACACACAATGTGTCAAACCTCTAAGTGGATAGGTTACAGCAGCAGAAGACTTAATAATTCAAAAAAATAAGTTGAATAAATACCTAATAAAATGCTCACTGAGTAAATGTTCTGAAGCTGCTTGGGAAAATTTTCTAGTCATAATGTTATCTAAATAAATGTAAAATTAGCCATCATTTTGAAACATTTATGATTATATATTTCATATTTAACCCAAGCCATTAACTCCAGTCCCAATAGCTAAAGGTTAAAATATAACAAGAGTTAATATAAAATAGTTCAGTTGGACCCAGTAATTCCAAAATAGTGTCATGTCTTTAAAGGTTACTATTGAACAACACATTTTTCTAACTAATAAATTCAGTATCATGTACTCAACGTTCTCATTTGAGATCATATCAGCAAAAACTGCGCCTTATGCAGGCTGAGATCACTAATACTTAATTAAATCTTTTGAAGCAGATTAGGAGAAAGTGCAAATTTGCCATGGATTCGTGTCAGACCCAGCCAAAAAGCATTGTTATTTTATTCAGCTGATCACAATCTGTTAACATCCTTTTATTAACATATTATCAATCACTAATTCACCCATCTATCATAGTGAACCTCACAGAAAATAATAAAATGTTCAGAATGTGTGTAATTACTTTCATTTATCATTTCCCTGCTTTTGAGTCCAAATAAAGCACTTTATGCATTCTGCAAATATCAGAAGTGTTTGCATTTATTAAAATGGGGTACAGAACTAACACATGCATGGAAAGTTAACTTGAGTTAATTAATATAAAGTTCACATAAAAACTTCTGAACAATACCTCTGTCAACAAATACAAAAATTGCTGTAGTGAAAAAAATATTGGTTAGCAATTGGAGTGGCAAATCATTAATTAGATCCATTTTTACATTGTTTAAAGTCCTTTTCTTTAACAGCGGCAGAAAGCCACATGCTGAGAAACCAGCTCAGCCTCATGTTTCTCATTTCCCCCAACCCTTCCTCCTCAGAAAAGTAACCAAACACAGATCTCTGTTGTAGTGCAGAAACATAAATTCCCAAACAGACACTGCATGGCACCAAATCCAGAACTGAAAAACAAATTTCATTTCCATTATATTATTCAATTAAAAAATAAATATTTTAAAGAAAAATCACTGTTAAAGCAAACTGAGGGTTTCTGTGTAAACTAGTGTATGTGGATTTAATGTGCTTTTGATCCACAATAAACACAACAAATACACAAACAGTTCCCTTGAGAATTGTGTCCTTCACAATTATACCTTAAAATGTTAATTAAAAATAATTCCCCTTCACCAACACCATAATTCAACACATTAATAATGCAAATACAAGCTGCCATGATACAAGCTTCACCATGTGTGACACGTTTAATTCACGTTTCATTTATGGATATGTTAGTGCTAGAGTATACGGAAACGCAAGTGGCTGCTCATCACTTGCTGGTCAAGGAGAGAGAAAATGACGTGGGAATTACATAAAAACACGAGGCAGTAATGAGGAGGACTAGAAGGTCACAGTGCTAGTGTACAATGGAAAGAGAAACACTACACAATATCTTGTCTGTAACAGCATGTAGTTCAGACCTCCTTGGAACAAAGAGTGAGGAACACACTGGAATTCATGCTGCGATAAACAGCGCCAAGTATCCGCTGAACCGGGTCGATGAACCACTGTACTTCTGGGCTCTTCTTCGATATTGGCGTTGGACCAGAACCAGACCCTTGGATGTTCCCTACAATTAGCTACGAGGTCCTGTGGTATGTGAGCTACATATGGTTCCTGGGACCCTATCCAACAGGCCACACACGAGACGCCCTCATCCTCCTCCCCGTTGTCACAGGGAGTGATTAAATGAAGCTAAACAAACGCTCCGTGTGCTCTTCATCTTTCTTAGAAGACATTCCAGATTGTGTGCTTTGAGATAGGAGAGGACCCCCATGTCAATAGCCTCTGTAAATTGTCCCCAATGCTAAAGACTCTGTCCTTGACACCCTTGCAATCATTCTGTGAGTTCCATTTTTTCCTACTTCTCTGATAAGAAAATATATACACCGATGAGCCAAAACATTATGACCATATGACGAATATGCTGTTGGTTCTCCACAACCCACAGAGGCATGGACACTATAAGACCTCTGCCCTGTGCTATCTGACACCAAGACATCAGCAAGTTAGCAAGTTGCGAGGTGGAGCCACCATTGATTGGACTTATTTTTCTAGCACATCCCACAGATGCTTGATCAGATTGACATCTGGGGAATTTGGAACCTTTAACTGTTCGTCATGTTCCTCAAACTATTCCCTCTGGGAATACCATTGCCATGAACAAGTGTTTAGGTTGGTGGCACGCGTCAAACTGATGTCCACATGAATTCCTGGACCCAGGGTTTCCCAGCAGAACACTGCGTAAAGCATCACACTCTCTCCGCTGGCTTATCTTCTTCCAACAGTGCATCCTGGTGCCATCTCTTCCCCAGGTAAATGGCGAACACATACCCAGCCGTCCATAAAAAAATAAAACAGGACTCGTCGGACCAGGCGACCAGTGCTCCAAGGTTCAGTTCTGACGTTTGCGTGGCCATACACATTCGGAGCGATACACTGTGTTGTGACACATTCCTCCCATAACCATCATGAAAAGTTTCTGCCACTTTTGCCACAGTAGCCCCTTCTGTCTGTTTGGCCTAGACGGGATAGCCTCCATTGCCCTCGCCCATCAATGAGCCTTGGGCACCCAACACCCTGTCGCCGGTTCGTGGATTGCCCCTCCTCAGACCGCTGGTACTCAACACTGCTGATGGGCAGCACCCCACAAGTCTCGCAGTTTAAGAGATAGTCCGACCGGCCCTCGTCAAAGAGCGCTGTTGTTATGAGATAATCAACGTTATTCGCTTCATCTGTGAATGTTCATAATGTTTTGGCTCGACGGTGTAGATCAGCAGTGGTAACCAATGTAGGCATGCAGTGTATATCCACAAGCTGAAACTAGGGAGGGGGGGGTGGAGAGATGGAAAAGTGGAGTGAAGAGTAGAGCTGGTATGTAGGGGGAGAAGTCGAGAGGGGAGGAATGACAGAACCAGTGAGGAGGGCACATGGAAGGAGACAAGGAGCATGGGGTGAGATGGATGGAAACAGTGGGAGTTGACACGCGGGAAGGGGGACGACTCAAAATTGCAAACATGCTCAAAGGGTCACTGTGAGTGTAGGCGTGGAACAGTTCCTCATGAACAGCAGGTAAATACAACACTGACCGGCAGCGTGAGACAAAACGAGTGAAGAGCAGAGATAAACCCTCTGGATGTAGTCATTCTCTATGTGGATCTGAAAAATCAACATAGTGCCTCAGAAAGAAGCCATTAAAGTCACATTGATGTGTGATATGTGACAGCACTGTTCTGTGGCAATTACAGCATGAAACTAAAAAGTGGGAAGAGATGAACGGGATGAAGTGGGAATAGAGATTTGAGATAAGATTGACATAAGCAAACCAGTGTCACCACCCCAAGACTGTCAAAGACAATGAGAGAAAGAATAAGATGAGGACAGAGTAGTTGGGAGTGGACCCATGTCTTTATTAAGGGAACATAATTACATGGGGTGGAAGGAGATTAAGACCAAAATTTATATCTGCCTTCTTCAGAGCAGATTGGAGCCCCAGAAGCCACCAATAAAGGTATAACCAGGACAAGATTTATGGGTAGATCCATATAACCAGGTGGTAAACAGGTCGGTCCCATTGCTGTTTGCATAGGAGGCCAGTAAGGTCTTAAAATCATTCATCCTGTTCTGATAAAGGCAAATTGGCATTTTAAATCCAACAGAAACTATGTTTTATCTTCCACCTCATGAACTGAGCAAGCAAGAACTTCCATCCCGGTGCCCTTTAACCTGGAGCTATGCCAGACTGCGGCAGGGTTTGGATCATCCAGAGCCGACCCAGTAGTTTGTTTGGAAAAGAACGGTCCTGGGAAGAATTTCAGCTGGAGCCACCACATACCCCCCTGACCTCCAATAAATTGTGCCAATCGTAATTACTGGTGTGATCTACATGGGAAAAATTATAAAGTAAGTATGGAGAGCTTTAAAATAAAACTCAGAAACAAAGCGTGACCACTTCAATGTTCCAAACACTGACCATCACACAGTAATTGATTAGTCCAAGCCCAGTGCACCCCTTCTTGCCCAGAGAGGGACCTGTGACAATGGCCTCAAAGTCATATAACCGCATAAGCGTATTTGCTGCATTAGAATAAATAGTCTCAGCCATTGGCTGTCTTTTCTCAGAATCAAACACAGATGTTCAGGATCAGATGCCAAAGTAATCAGCTATGCTAGCTTCTCCATCAAAGGAGTTTCCCTGTTCCATCCAGAATGCATAATAAAATGATCATTATCAATGCTAATAGATACTACTGGAAAGGTCTACAAAGTAGAGCAGTGCGGAGTTGTTATCCATCCGGTATTGGAGCCAGGCTTCTGCCCTTAAATTCCTTGAGAAACACAGTCAGGCAGAACAGTACAAAAATATAACACCTCAGCCAAACACTTTTTCCCCTCGTTTGCGGATTTATTTCACAATCCAAGATGAACTATAATGAGGCCTAAGGCATGCAGTAGAAAACATTTGAGGGAACCATACCATACTGGTAGTGAAGCCTCTTTTTCTATCACTATGAAGACAGCCTGCTCTCTGATAAACGTTCATGTTCAGGAGACACCACAAGAAACCGGTGACAAAAAGCCAAAATAGCAGTATGCGAATATGGCAACAAATTTCATATATTAAAATATCATTTTGCGTCTGAAAAAGTTGTGAGTAGGACACTTTAAAGAGAAGAGGGTGTCTGCATTGAGATTATCAGTTTTTTTCCCCTCCCCTCTCGATTCTGTCAATAAACGTACACTACATAACCAGACAGACTTTTATTTTTTTCCCCATAGATAAAATGGCTTTTAATTACTGCCAAATAGTGATGTATATTTACAGCGTTCACAATGAAATACATTTATTCAAGACAAAAACAGACATTTTGTCCAGTGCTTATGTGCACAGTACATGGAGACTGTGTCGTGCCAAATAAAATGCTCCCAGCCCTTCACAGCATTTCATGTAACAAGAAATCTGACAAATCTCTCACACCAGTCCAACACCTCCAACCCATGTTTACTAAGAAGTAAAAGACAGTTTTCCTTACACAGAAAAAGGAATACAGTGCGACAGAGTGAGGCAACGACGAATGGCGACTTCACATATTTTTGAAAGCTCCTCCTTCTACTGTGAGGCTGCAGGCCGGGCCAGCTGGACGCCCACTGCTGATTGGTTGTGTGCGTGTGTGACGGCGTGACCAGCGGGAGCCCAGTGCCTGATGGGACAGGACAGCGCTTCTAGTGCATGCGCATGTGCAGGCTGTGCTTGGGTCCGTCGACACGCTCCAGCTTCTCAAAGTGCTTGCGGGCGTTGCGGATGTTGATGAGCGTAGCCGCAGAGGCTAGGGGGAAAAAAGAGAAGGGAGTAGGGGGGGCAGGGGTTACTGAAAGGGCCCCAAAAATCTCTCACACTGTGTCATTATTTCAAAACCTTCACTTCACATAAGTACACCTCCATTTGGATGAACACATCATATGTATTTGAGAGGAATGCATGTTTACTATGGACAAGATTCATTTCTAACACGCACCCAGATTCAAACTCGCACATGAAGGCATAAGCTATACTCACGTATGGATGGGTCTGACATGATCACCATGACGTAGGTGTTGGAGGTGAAGACGTCGATGAAAGCGGCGAAGTTGGAGTTTCGCACCTCCATGCTCTGGAAGGAGGCGGCCAGTTTACTGCAGGTTCAGACGGACAGGTCAGGTGGGCCAGTGAGGAGAGGGGAGGGCAAATGAATGAACACAACGTGTGCCTGAACACTGCCAACAAATACACCCTCACTGAACTATATAACCATATGTATTTGAGTAGGGCCAAAATTCCTACACAGATAACCTGATATGGATGTAGGGGCGGCCTGTAGTGTAGTGGTTAAGGTAAATGACTGGGACACGCAAGGTCGCAAAGTCGGTGGTTCGAATCCCAGTGTAGCCACAATAAGATCCGCACAGCTGTTGGGCCCTTGAGCAAGGCCCTTAACCCCGCATTGCAGGGGAGGATTGTCTCCTGCTTAGTCTGTACGTCGCTCTGGATAAGAGCGTCTCCCAAATGCCAATAATGTAATAATGTAATGTAATGGATGTAGTAAATAAGGGTCTGTAAATAAGCTCAAATGAAAGGTGACAGGCTGAACTCTAACCTCATGTTCATTATTTCCTTTCAAATCCAATGTGCTGGGAGTACAGAGCCAGAAGTTGTGCCACTGTCCAAATATTTACGGACTGAGCTGGACATTGTGCAGTACACGAGCCTGTTCTCACCTGCAGCTCAGCTTGAACTGTTTGATGATGTTGCTGATCTTCTCGAATCTGTGTGCGTCTCGCTGCTCCCTGCACTGGTAGTGAGAGATCACCTGGGAGACAACAGGAACAAATCATCGGACCATCAGTTTTTTGCCAACAGTAAGTTAAAAGATGAAAATACTTGAGACAAAATTAGCATTCACCAGATTTACAAGAATTGCTCAAGAGTTTATTAGATGATGTAGCGTCTTTGGAGGAAGTCCAGAGAACAGTAAAACAGGCTGTGACTGAGTTGGCTGACCCCCCGCCATACTGGAAGAACAGGAAGGTTGCCGCATTAGTGTACTGTGTCACTGTTGGCTTTAGCCCTTTGAAGAGTTGGTTATTTGGACTGTTTTGTTGATGTTTGTTTTTTTTTCTAAGACAGAGTCATGGAACATCCGTCCATCTGGTCTCCCTGACCCCCCCCCCCCCCTCACCAAGAAGGTGGCTCTCTCGAACAGCAGCACTTCATCAGCCTCAATGATCTGGGCAAAGTTGCGCAGATTGGACTCCAGCTGCTGCACATTGGGAATGAGCTGGTAGACAATGCTGGACCAGGCCTGCACAGAGAGAGGGACCAGCTATTACATTACACCCGTTCAACTGGCTCTCTTACCTAGAGCAATCAGCAAGTGCAGGGAAACAAGTTCATAAGGGCAGCAGTGTGACAAAAGAGCTAATTATCAACACATTAAGAGCCAGTTCTCAACACAGGATGTAACACAGTGGAGCAGCCCTTACTAGTGATGCCAATGGCTGCCTCAGATGCGTATGTTTTAAATAGTAGCAATTATGTCCACAAATCTTTCTCTAGTACTGCACCCACACCAGGCAGGCAACAATGCAGAGTAAGCAGAATCCCTGCCTGCTTTGTCACTGCCCTCTTTACAAGTATGGGTTAAATAACAACTATCAATGAACAGAGTCCCAAAAAATAGGGATTCTTGAATATTCTAGAACACACACACACACACACACACACACACACACACACACACAAACACACACACACACACACACACACACACACACACACACACACCTTGTACAGCGTCTCGTCCCATATAGAGGTCCTGAAGCAGATGCAGGCGAGAGGGCGGGAGAGCCTCTTCAGGTCCTCTTCACGCTCCTTAAAGATCTGGAGACATTTCAAACCATGAAACCCACAAACTTCAGTGGTAGCCTGGAGTATAGTACTTCTACATATGGGAACTATGGAGTGCCTATGGTGATTGCATACACACATTTTTTTTATTTTCACAATGGGAATGTGTGTACGTGTGTGAGCCCATTCTCACCACGTCTCTCTGGTCCTCCTGCACCAGGTCCATCTTGTGCACCAGGCAGAAGACCTTGGCATCGGGGGAGTTCTGCAGAATGGCCTCCAGGCAGGACTGGTAGTAGTGCATGTCCTTCTCCAGCTCGCGGCTCTCCACGTCGAACACGTAGATCAGCACCTCCACGTTGCGGAAGATGTTGTCCCGCTGGCTGGTGAAGTAGTTCTCCATGAAGGTGTCCTGTCTGTGGGAGGATACAGCACATCGTAAGCAGCAGGGTTTGAGGTCCTTATACACCAGTCTTTAAATATAGAAGCATTCAGGGGACCTGACGTATGCAGCTTTCTGGGAACAATCTTAAAAATCCATGCTAAGTGGCTATTGGCTGATAAAACAGTCTTTGATACATTTTCATGCAAACATATTTTTATGTGCGACGTTTGCAAGAAAACTACTTTCTGCTGCTACTTTCACAGGGTAAATGATGCATGGCTAGTTAGGGCAGTCTGTATTGCAACTGAATGACAGCTGTCCTTGGAGACTACATTCCCATCTGCATTCACACCGTTCATAGAAAGGCTTGCAGCTTGCCATTTGCAAGTCACACTGCTCCTTTATTTAGCACTGTATTATAGTGCGCGTGATAGTATGTTTGCGCTGGGTGGCACTTCCAATCAAGGCCTACTGTACATCATTCTGGATAAAAGTGTAGAAGCAGATATATAGCTGTAAAAAATTCAAACTTTTTGTTTTTTGTGATTAATATCCTGTAGTACTGTGTGGGGCATTGTGCGCAGAATGTGTCCCTGGCTCACGGGGGAGCTCACCAGAGGATTGCACCTTCGTATGCGGTGATCTTTCCACGCTACTGCAGTAGCACCGTGGTTATTGGAGAGGCACAAACAGCAGACTGGATAAAAATGGTCATACAAACCCCCTGCGGCCATACAATACCACGTCCACAACCCTTTTCTGCAGCCTCACAAGCGTTCTCGCCTCTGAGTGCACATCAGGACTCTCGTGTCTGACTGATGAGCAATGGCTTCCAGCCGAAGCCCTTTAATGTCTTTTCAAGGACAACAGCAGAAAAGACTCCTCCAAGACTGAAACCCAATACTGGGGTTAGGCTGCTTCAGGAATCCCAGCAGCCGAACAGCAGAGGGGAGGGGAGCAGGGATAGAGAGAGAGAGAGGGGAGAGGCACCCGGGTGACAGAGCGGCACACTCACCCTCCACAGTCCCAAAGGTTCAAGACCAGGTTACCCAGGAAACGGACATGCGAGTGTTCCACATCGACTGTAAACAAGAGAGAGGGAGGGAGACATCCATTTTAGTGGTTTCAGAGGGCTTCTTGGGCAGAAACAGCACCCACATTTAAAATGGTCACGACACTCTGTGTAAGCGCTAGGAGTCCACCACAGCTTCCTCTAACAGAGTGTTTGATAAATGTTTTGTTTTTTTCCATTAAGAGGAATAGATGGCTGGTTCCGCCTATGCATCAGTGAGAAACTATCATCAGAAATCTCTCTTCTTCTTTGCTGGCCATACTGCTTGCATGTCTGGTCAATTTTTGTATGTTTGCTTAATGTTGAGTTCCGCCCATACTGCTTCTAATTTCTTGTGTGTTTTTAATATGATGTACAGTTAGTCTGCTACATTATGTGTAATTTATCTTCCATTGAGGATGGCATTGGAAATAAGAGTGTACCACTCTCACGTGCTATCCTCCGGGCTCAAACTACAGCAACATGCCAAGTCCTTTCAAATGTTTGATTACTTGGATTGCTTTGGATAAAAGCGTCAACTAAATAACAAATGATATATTTTTATTTTGTTGAAGTGATTTATTTTGCATTTCGGCCTGTGCTTACTGGTGGCCCCCAGTCGGCGCGTGTCTCGGGCGATATAATTGGCGAAGATGATTGACCTCATGCTGGTCTTCCCAGATCCACTCTTTCCCATCAGCAGCACCTGAAATGGCAGACACACACCAACACCAGGACAGACATCACTGCACTCGCTGCAGCTAACACCAGGACAGACATCACTGCACTCGCTGCAGCTAACACCAGGACAGACATCACTGCACTCGCTGCAGCTAACACCAGGACAGACATCACTGCACTCGCTGCAGCTAACACCAGGACAGACATCACTGCACCTAACACCAGGCTCAGACATCACTGCACCCGCTGAAGCCAACACCAGTTGAGACATCACTGCACCCGCTGCAGCCAACAGCAGCCAAGCAGAGTGAGACTGCACAATAACAATTTTGTTTTTAACAAGAAGCAATGGCGCCCTCTGCTGGAGAGCCCACAACAAAATTGTTTTCATTCACAGTGAAAACATTAGGAGTGCAAACCTCAGGCTTAATTAGAGCTGGGTGATGATGAGAGAAGATAAAAAATGTGTAGGCTACATCTATAATATTGCGATAATTTATGCGGCCATAAATGCGGTCTTCTTGAATAGCAGGCCAGTTGACTGAAAGCATTCAGCCTGTAGTAGACGTATCGGAACGGGAGCATTGACCTAGCAGACATGGATGACGGGAGCGATGAGCTAGCCTTCTGGAATTATACCAGAAGGGAAGTGTACATAGCAGCACTGTGACAGGAACAGCGCGTCAGTTATCACGAGGCATTCTTCGAAGTCCACCAGCGGATTATAGTGGGCCGCTCAGAAACTGCCTTTAGGAACATGCTTCACAATCCCTGCACATAACTGCTAATGGAATTTTCATTCACAACACAAGTTTCAGTTACATTTCCCAAGTCATGTTATTTGTATTATTGTTAACATTGCATGAGCTGCTAACATTTTTTAAACTGTTTTAAGTACTTTTTTCAAGTAACTTTAATTAACGAAATTATTTCTCTTGAGGGTCTGATCTTATTTACTGTACTTTAAAGGCATACTAGGCAGATTATTTTATAGAATGGTCCTGTGTTCACAATCAAAGTCCCCTTACTCCTCAACCCAGCCCACTCACCTCCCATTTTCACTTTTGTGTCAACGATTTTTCCGATAGCTGTCGCTGTCGAGGAAAAGTCGTTTCAATGTTGACTGGTTTTTGAGTGAGCCCTGTTGGCTTTGTTGCTCTCCCTCTAATAAAGTATTTCTCAAGCCAGAAACTAGATAGACTTGCATTTCTGGCTAAAATCTCGAAGAGCTGAGTGTGTATTACTGCACACAGCTGCCAAAAGAAAATAAAATCATGATTTTAGCAACTGGGACTACTTAGTGGTTCACTCAATGTGCATTTTACAGCTTGCAAGAAACATGCAATTTTTTTTCTTACCTTTTTCTTCATGGCTGTGCTCGACATCGCCCCCTGCCAGCCACTGAAATCACACTATCTCGTTCCCGAGAGCGCACCAATTCTCTCCTATGCTCCTTGATAGCCTTGTCTCTCTATCCTCGATGATCAATATTCGTCCTAGAAAAAAAGAAAAAAGATTTACAAAGCCAATAAGTCAAACAGATTTCAAATCCACAGACTCACATAATAATTTAGTTCACGCATGGAGAAAATATTTCAGAACAGTCCATTTAGAAATAACTGCAAATGTGTGCCTGAGCACTGCCTACATGAGTAAGGAGGTTCGAAATAAAACACACATATCAGCCTAACTAGCTAATGGTAACGCAAAAGTACGATAATTATGTCTTTAAACGTTAAAGAAGACAGTGAATCAGTAAAGATCCCCTTGGTAAGTGGAACACGAGACAACTGCACGGATTTACCACTGCATTTCTAGTTGGGGAATGTTCATTTGATACGCTGTCAAGATCTAGTCTTTACCAAGCCAACCTAGCTAAAAACTCTCCTTGCGGAATTGCAGTCTACAGCCTTAAGCAGCAGACGGGATAGGTAGCAAACGTTAACGTAAACTTAACTTATTTGTAAACTGTCATTCGGCTCCAGACGATCGTGACTCGGGACTAATTTTGTAGCTAGGTAGCTAACTTATACAGCTACTGTCGTGGCAGCTTTGTCGCTGCTATTTTGCCACGAAAGATACAGTCTAGCTGGCTAGCTAACTTTTAATAAACGCTAGGCACGAAAATGTGGCATTTTATTCGTGACAATAAAGATAGCTAGCTAGAGCTACACTACTTTATATAGCTAGGTATTGTTTTGAATATACTCGCTAAGTAACTAACGATAATACTAACAGACAGACAACCAGGACACTTCGCAACTTTATACAGCAAAAATATTCAAAAGATTTAGCTACAATATTCACCGCATTACACCGCGACACCTGCTTTGCCTTTCCTGTAAACGTCTTGCTAGCCAAACAAGCAGCTAAGCTAATATCACTAAAAACCCAGTCGCGTTAGCTAAGTCAGCTGTTGAAAGTAAGAAGCTAATGTAGCTAACGTTAGCTAAGTAGCAAAAAAAAAACATCCTAGCACGTGAACACAAGCAGTTTTTTTTTTTTTTTTTAAAGCACGTTAATGATAAGTTTCTGTCACGCACATATATATTCAAAACTCAAAACAGAAGCTGCATACTATTATTTTTGTCCGGTTCAATCCAATTGTTTGACGTGTTCAGTCATATTCCAGGAAGCCAAGTCAGGCCCAAAACAGGAATCGCTACACTCATTTTCACGTGATTAGTGTCGTCACACGAGAGTCCACCAGTGTTTCGGAAATATCCGATCACATGCTGAAAAGATTCGCAGATTCATCCTGTGGTGCATTGTATTTGTTTTTATACAAATATATGAGCATGCAAGATTTCAATAAAAAATATTGACGCTTATCTTTCCTCCTTTATTGATATTCGAGTATTTAATAGTTATTTTCCATTCTACATAGCAAAGCTGGTAAAACTATTCTTTATACCATTCAGCATGCCTGCAGCTTGGTTACCTGTGCTAGCACCAGGCTGCTGAAACTGGCCCTGTGGAGCCTCCTGTTCCATGTGGAGGGCCAGAAGTGCTACCCCACACTGGCAGGGTGTCCTCGGGTCTACTACAGGCCATTACCGGAGTCTCCAGGCTTTATTTCTTCCAACATTAGCCTTTTTGACATGCTGGAGGTAGAGCCATGCAAATCTTCTCTCACAGAGGGGATGGGAGCGGAGTGGGATGATGTGGTCATATGCATCACTTTCAGGTGAATTAGACAGCAGTACAGAAGCCCAGTGCATACATGGTTTTTAAGAGTTTGGGTGGAATTTCTGAATGCTGAAATGCATCTTTCAGTTGGACAGATACAGACATGGATGAGGCATTATAAGCTCTGAAAACCCAGAACAAATCGTTAATGCTACTGGAACAGGGTTAATATAATTTTGTTCTTGTTTATCTGACTCCAAAAGATAAGCTCAACTGCTCCTCTGTTCTAACAGTTCAACAAAAGGAACTGCAAATGTCCACCAATAGGTTGGCTCTATATGATCACTATCTATTTGTATAGACGTGCCTGTAGCCTGTATAGCCTACAATGATACACTTAGTATGTATCTCGTGACGGCACTAGTGTATAGGCAAGTGACTATGGGGTGCAGATATCCTAGGTTGTCTATGTCTGTTAGGACTTTAAACTGCTGAGTGTGCAGTGGGGCGAGTCAAGAGGATGCAGGTTCACATTAATACAATTTATTCAACAATGTGAATTGCAGAAATAGAATGACAATGTGTTACAAGAATTACAAGGTGTGATATGAATGGCTATATGCAAATGATGCACAGGAGGTCGTATTAGCGAGTCTCCACAAACCATTCCACGTTTCCCTCTATACACCCAGGGTTTACAGGAAAAACAACAAATCATCAAATAAAGAGTCACAAGCCGGCAGTAACAACAATGGCCCTGCTTCTGCATGTCCAACAAATCTGGTTAACCTGGACGCTGACTCTCAGGTAACTTGCATTACCTGTGGTTTATTCCTTCTTTATTCAGCAACCAGTGTACCACACCACCAATGACACCAAACTATTACCCACAACACGAGCTATCTAAAGACACTAAACACTGTTTGTGGAAAACCCATGATCTATACAGTACTATTTCACCTCAACAGTTCTGGGAGCATTCCACTGAAGTGGCAGAATTGCGCAGAGGCAGCACAATGATGGGAGCAATAGTCCTGTATTGACGAGCAATGTCTTTTCATCAAACCTTGCTGACCCTGTAATGAATCAGAACTTTCTCCCCTTACAAGACAACCATACATTTAAGGGTGAAACTGGTGTAGAATGTTTAGCAACCCTATAGTTAAATTATTTTTTAAGCGTGATCTGTGAAACGATGACCCACAAGTAATTTCCTGTTGAGGATCAGTGGTAGCAACCTTTGCCCTCTCATAGCGGTTGTTCCATATGGAGGGTATCCTGTTCCTCTTGCAACTTGGTTGCTGAACTCCTTTCCCATTTCAGAGCCTCCATGCACCCGGTCCTCTGAACCCCACTTTACACAGCCCCGTTCCTCCCCCGTATGTTCCTTGCATGACTCGAGGAGATTGCCCAGTAGCACTGCTGGAGAAACTCCTGTCCAACACAGACCTCTGCACCCTGTGTGACTTGCAGAGCACCGCAATGTCTTTGGGTAAAATGCTTTGGCATTCAATCCCCAGTGCAGCCACGATCAAATCCGTACAGACGTTGAGCCCTTGAGTAAGGCCCTTAAACCCACATTGCTCCTGATAAGTCTAATCAACTGTAAGCCACTTTGGATAAAAGTGGCAACCAAATAACTCAATAAAATAATGTAATGTATGCCTCTCGCCCCCGGTGATATAAGACCCTGCATCACATCACATCCACATTGCATGAAAGAATTCTGAAAACACAACTCAGACCACAGGCAAAGCTTCTAAATAAGGACTATAATTTATTTGCCATATTAAATATATTATCTATGATTGTTACAATTTAGTAATAACATAATACATGGCAGTTTATCATTAACATGAGTATGAAAAACAAAACAATAAAACGACAATAAAGATAAAAACATAAAGGAAACACAAAGCAATAATTAATGCTGATAAAGTACACCGTTTTTTGGAATGTATATTTGTCTTAAAAAAGCGAGGAAGGCGGTGATGTAGTAGGCTCCGCAGTCTACAGACAGTGGTGGGAGAGGAGAAGGAGCTGAAAGCACACTGATCCTACAGCACTTCTGAGCGTCCCCGGCTGCTCAGGACGGCAAAGCCTTCAATGGTTTCCATGCCAATCATCAGTGATTGACAGCACAGAGCTCCGCCCATTAAGGGCTCTGACACAGCCCTTCTTGATGGCAGAGTGTTCGTCCAGGCAGATTCATACTGTGCTTAAACCCTCACAAACCGACATACCGAGACCCAACAGTATGGGAGCAGTACTTACACAATTCACATGGTCCACAATTTTGGTCTTTTACTAATACAACGCTCACACACGTCTACCTTTATCTCAATCCAACTCTGCTCCCCAAAAGCAACGACGTGCTGTCCTCAGGTCAGAATAAAGAGGCCACATCTGTCATGTTAAAAGGAGGCTGGTGCACAACATTATGGCAAGTGAGGCTACATCTGGCCCATGGATTGAACATTTAAAGAACCGCTTGAAATGTGACTCCCAATTATAGAACACAGAACGCACAAATGTTTCACAAAACAGATGTCCTGAAATGTGGGCAGTAATGTTTAGCGCATTTTCTGACGTGAAGAGTGGTAGTCCACTGGACAGACATCGCTCTCTTGATGAAGTAAACAACATAATAAAGACATAATCAACATGGGTATCCACCTTGTCTGCATGAATACGAGGGGAGGGGGGGAAACGCATTGATTGGTCCTTTTGGGGGTCGGTGGTTGTTGCATCCTTGCATTTTAATTCCACAGGGAACACAGAAAAAAAAAAAGATTCTTCTAGAAATGTTTGGAAAATATTAAGCAGCAGCAGCTCTGGTTCCCTGTGTTTAGAACATACTGACAGATGCAATATGTGAAGGCAGCTTCCATATTAAACTAGCTCAGGCAGCACAGAGCCAAGTGCGGACAGTTCATATTAGAGATAGGGAACTCAATCCTCATATCATGATGAATGTCCAATACTCCTGATATAACACGGCTTCGAGTTCCCTATAAATCTTTATGAACCAGATGCGCAGATATCCTTAGACACAGAAAAGTACGATAAAAGTATGATTAATATTTTCAATATTAAAGAAAACTTTAATAGACTATGTGTCCTTCCTCAAGCTAAGGTTATTTGGTCACTAAGCCATGAGTTCAATTTCTGAACCTTATTTCACCCGTCACCATTTTGTAGTTAATACCTACTTAACTCACAGCGCACCTGTAAATACCATTAACATCCTGACATGGACCGTAGAAGGCTTGCGGAGATGTCAAAATGTTTGCTTTTTACTACAGCGGACTGCATACAATGTCGAGATGCTAGTTTTACATTAGTGGAAGGGGCAAAGACTTTACATAACATTACGTATGAAGATTCTATTCCGCTGAGCTATTTAATGAATATCAGCATGCCTGGATGACCACTCCAGCACTATTTCTATCAGGTTTATAAGAATGTGCACAGTACAGTGTCAGTATAACACCTCTCAGCTACACAATCCTCATTACTGGATCAAAATGGATGCCAGGCTCTACCGCGCTGATCACATGATCAGTTCCACAAACATGTTACGTGGCAACGGAGTCCGAAGCAGCCATAGGGCCAAAGTGTCAGGAGCAGTAGAGCCGTCTGACAGGAGGCGAATAGCGTTCCTGGGATTTCAACATTGCCCTTCTAATAGAAGAGGCTGTCTTTAAAGTGGTTGGACACAGACTTGAAGCCCATGTGAATGCGCAGCCAAGGAGCAGGCCACTGTTAAAGCTGCAATGTTATGGTTTTATTTTCTATAAAATATATGTTTTGCTCAACATTTGTAATTTGATATAAAAAAACTAGCAACAGAAAAACATCTTTGGAATGTGTCCTTTTTCCACATGTGCTCAGATCGTCGACTATGGGTTAATCTCCGAAGTTCTATGCAACAAAAATGGATGCAGGCACAAATCAGGTCCAAGCAGTGTGCTATACAGTACTGTGCTCAGAGGGGGAAAGTCCAGGGGTCTGAAAGCAAAAGTCATGCCCTCTTTACTCCTCCACCCATGAACTCTGATTTCACAAATTAGTCCTACCTCCTGGCAGACAAATTATGCTAATTAGCAAATCCAGGTGACTGGAACAAAGACTTTTCCTTTCTGAACTTGTAACTGCTCGGTCCAGCACACTGGAAAAAGTGAATATAAACACAACCCTGAACCTGAGTGGAATAATGGGTGCTGGGGGGGGGTCAACAAAACTATAAGGAAATGTTCCTCCCGTTTCATCAAGGTTATCAGACTTTGACAACAGTCAAGCTCCCGTAGAAAGCAAATTCAACAGGGGTATGCAGAAGACACTGAGCATGGTACAAAAATATGTTTCAAAAAGGGGAGAGGTGGGGGGAAATAGCTCAATTACAGTACCCCACTATGTCTAGTCAGCAGTGTAGAGTGCTGCACCGAGCAGGAGATCAGGGATGACTAATGGAAGACTGATAAAAATGAATGAAAAGTAACACAAAATCCATCAGGACAAATTAGTAACAGTCTCGCTCTCTCTTTTTGGCAATGCTCCAAGTACTGAACAGAATTCTCTGGAAAACAGTATTTCAATAAGCTTGGCCCGTCAGGGTAATGTACAAGGGGCTTACTCGATACTTGGCACGTGGCAGAGAAACTGTTTATTCCCGGATTAATGGAGCAGTTGCCGTTACAAAGAGGGAATTACCTGTTTGCGCATATTAAATTCATGGTACTTTTTTACTTTTCTGAAATGCCAGACACAGAATGGGTCAAGCTGTTTAAAAATCCAACTTAAAGCATAAAAAGTCAACGAAAGCAATGACTGACACTCGTCTCAGAAATGATCGGGTACAGGCAGACTTTGCTACTCTCTCTTCTGCTTCTATAGGCTGAACATCTGAGGCTGTCCTTTTAGAAATGTCAGTATAATCAACTCTTAGGTACAAAGCAGCTTCAGAACAGTATTCTCCACAGATATGGACAGCTAGTTTACACTAGGAAATGAAACTTCTTTCATCCTGGTTTTCCTGCTTGCTAGCACACTTACTCACAGCCCCCCAAACATCACACACAGATATCTCACAGTGATGTGCCAAAACAGGCCTGTAGGTTCTCGCAGCCCTATGGAGTGTATGGCAGTTCCCACTGCCATGCGCTCATTACCATAGAGTCGAGGAACACGTACTGTCCCCCCCTTTCAGTCTGTTCCTTCGAAGAAGGGATATTGTAGAAGGGTTTTTGCATTTCTGTTTAACACAAAGAAGTCCCAATAAACTGTCAGCTTACTGCAAACTGAGCCAACCAATCTTAAAGGTCACCACTGCATGAAGCCGAAAGTGATTTAGCTACACAACGACGGAGGAACACGGCACTACTACAGTACAGGTCATGTGTTGGACAGCAGCTTGGGCCGATAAACATGACACACTGCACCTCAGGGCACACAACCTCTGAAGAACGCTTCTAGTCTGTCTGCCTGGATGTACAAAATGGTACAATTCCTTTATCATGACTTCAAACAAATGCAGAAAAGGATTAAAGTGCTCAGTTTGAGCCAAATAGAGAGACATTTATAACAAATGCATATTTCATATTTTTTTAAAGTAGTGTCTATCTATATATACATAAACGTAGTATGTATGTATATATACATATACTGGCAATAGCAGAGCAAAGAATCTCCAAACTTCTGTAAGATAAAAGTGAGATTCACTGCGTCTCTTAGAAGGCTTACTAATGATGTTAACGGGTGTTTAAAAACTAATTGAAATGCTTAAAAAAAAAAACAAAAAAAAAAATAATTACGACACCCAACCCCAACCCCTCTTGGAGGAGTATTCTTTCTTTCTTCAAGAGCATGTAAATCCGCTTCATAAAAAAACTTTGGCACCTTCTCCCTTTTAAATGTTCTAGTTATAACCATTAGGCAAAACATTATTATTTTAAACAGATGAGAAACCGTCTGAAAATATTCAGATACAAGGCTCTCAATGGGATACCACCTCCCTGTTCTACACGTCCATGTGGGCAGGGGTTTCCATGGAGACTGATGACTGACAGTAGGCAAAGGTGCCGTTTCACTGGATGTAAAGAGCTGAGAGGTCTCCCAGGAGAATCCCTTAATTCCAAAACCCTCAGTCACCATGGCGATACCAATGAATTTCCATATTATGCCCAGTTCCCACCTTTCCCTGGTAGTGTACTATTACATCTGCAGTAAAGGAGAGTGGCCCGTCTCTCTGTTCCCTCCCTCCCTCCCACCCCACCAACCTCCCAGGACACTACCCAGCATGTCAAATCTCCCCATACTTCCAAACCCACGCTCAACCCCTATAGTCACAGTTTTCACAGTCATAATTGGTCATGGAAGAGAGGAAAATTAGAAAATAAGGAAAAGTACCTTTTGCTATAACAAATATAACAATTCCCCTCTGAAGCTAATAATAATAATAATAATAATAATAATAATAATAATAGTAATATTCCAGAAAATAAGAAACTGAAAGCATTTTCACTGGGATATAGCAGGCCCTTGAGTGTGAACAGGTGGGGTCATGTGCTTCGGGGGAGCTGCTTTAATGTCCCGCCCTACGTGCCCCTCCCATAGGCGGGGCTAGGACCTACTTGATGACAAAGTACTGGATAAGCACAGCAAAGAGGATGGCCACTGTGGCGAAGCCCAGGAGCAGCAGCAGGGCGAACTGTTCGTCAGTCAGGGCCCCGCCCTTCCTGGGGTGGGCTCCGTGCCCGGCCGTGGCCCCGGGCTCCCCCCGCGTGTCCTCTGGGGGGGCCGGGGCGGGGAGGGTGGCGCTGGGGCTGTGCTGCCCCCACAGCTCGCCCCCGTCCTGGCACTGCCTCCCGGCGGACACCCGCACACGCCAGTCGCTGCCCTGCGCCACGGACTGCCACACGTAGGAAGCGCTGGAGCCCTTATACAGCTGAGACAGAGAAAGACAGGATGTTAGACTATGAATTGGCAACAAAGAACTACATTACCCACATATCCAGTGCCCTGATTCCACTTTGAACACACGGCAACTTTGAACACGCACCTGCTCCACCTCCCGCCCCCGCAACAGCTGCAAGCTGTACATGATGGGGTCTCCTCTCATTGGTTGCAAGGCCTCCCATGTGACCTCGTAGCGGTTCCAGTCCAGGAGCTCGACCCGTGGGGCTGTGGAGAGAGGGCACAGGTGAGCGCGATGACTGTGTGGAGGGCTGGCACTCAGAGCCTCGGTCAGGGGAGGACGCTCACCTCTGAGCTGGGGCGGGGGGGAGCGCGTAGTGCTGAAGCTGTAGACGGGAGACAGGGGCCCCACGCCCGACTCGTTGTGGGCCTGGATGCTGAAGTGGTACAGCGTGGCCTCGCTCAGACGCTGCACCTTGAAGGTGTGGCAGGGGCCGCTGTAGATGCACACCAACCTGGGAGAAGCGCAGAAACGCAGAACAAAACAAATAAAGACAAACCCAAACACAGCAGCACAGACGTACACGAAAACACACAAATGCAAACAAACACACCAAAACAAACCCGAGGTCAAACGTTCAACTCAGACACCAATCTGGTTAAAGGCTGCTTTAAATGGCTAACCTGAGCTTGACCCAGAGAAGTAGGAGGAGAAGACAAAACTGTAACAGTCATAAACCGCTCCCCAGCCTGATTCTAAGCTACAACCACATATGAGGAGGAAAACGGAGAGCTTTGGAATTACTTTAGGATTACCGCTGTTCCAGGTTTCAGAGTTCCAGAGTTTTCTATCTTAAATAACTGACTGGATAAGACAACACTAATGTACAGTAATACTCTTTATATCTTTATTTAATATTTGATCTTTGATTATCTGACTAATTATGTAATTATTTCTGATCTGATATATTAGCCATACTCGGAACAAACCTATATGTTGCAAACAAAATCACACTGCCCACAGTACCATACGTACGGCCCCCCCTTACCGTTCTGCACTGGCCTGCATGTGGAGACAGTACTGTGTGGCCCCGCTTAGCTGGGGCCGGCTGGGGCCCTCCCCCCACTTCAGCTTCAGGCTCTGGGGCCCCGGGACCACACACTCCAGCGCCGGGGGGTCGGGGGGCAGAGGCCGGGTTCTGGCCCTCAGGGCCGTGCTGAAGGGCCCCGCTCCGACGCTGTTGACTGCCTGTACCCGAACCCTGCGTGAGAGGGATGACAGGCAGGTCAACCAATCAGAGCCAAGGCCAAAGTAAATACGATTCCACTCAAACTGGGTATTACAATACATTATACTTAGAAACTTGATATATATGCAAAATGCAAAACAAATGTTTAAGTCTGCAAAAGAATAACCAGTGCAAACAGTCAGAGATAACCAGATATCGACACTAAACATGAGCAGGTATTCCTCAATATAATGACATACCTCTCACTGCAACTGACATGCAATGAAAGCCCAGTCAATTTCCATCACTGTGCCTGTCCTTTGTGGAATAATCAATGCTCTTCTTCAGCATGTATAATCAGCCTACAGTACATTGCGCCAGGGGGATTGGCCCCTGCTTAGTGTAATCAATGTCTAATCAAAGTTGCTTTGCTTAAAGTGTCCGCTAAATAACTGAGATGATGATGTAGTAAAGCTCATACTGGTCCTTCCTGATATCTGACTGTGAGACCAGAGGTAGTAATGTCTAAGTTTCTCCTATGAAGCAGTCTTGCCATGCGCTTGGCATCTTGCATTTCTGATACCTGTATGTGGTGTCTGGCTGCAGGTTCTCCAGGACAAAATAGTTGATCCTCCCCACAGATAGGGGGGGCTGCTCCCCAAAGTCTATATTGTAGCCACTGATTTCTGCGCCATGGCAGCAGGGCTCCTCCCACCGCAATGCCAGACATGAGGACATAGGGCCGGGCAGGGTGTCCTCCGCGACCTCCTCCACCAATCGCACTGCAGCAGGCACTGAGGGTGAGGTCGTCACCATGGCGATGTCCCCAAACGGCCCCGCCCCGGCGACATTCACTGCCTGTGTGCAAAAACAAGAGGTTTGTAAGCGCATTATAACTACTTAAATACCAATATAAACCTTTTTTGAGCTACGGAAACATTTACAAATGTCATGCTAAATGAATAAATAAAAATACCCTATAACATAACCCAGAGGTTAGCTGGAGCAACAGTGAAGTAACAACATTTAGGAATGGGGCTTATAACAGGTTAAGGATTCAATATCATTCCATCCATAAGAAAGACACTCAAGCTGAATTGCTTCAGCAAATCATTCCGGGAACAGAAAAATGTATAGTTTAAAATTTTGGAAAATGTTTGAATGTTAATGTGTGTATCTCAAAGGAGTGAAGTCTGCTTACGCTACCTGAACCCTGCAGTAGTAGGTTGTGGCTGGTACCAACCCCCGCACTTCATGACTAAGGGAGGGGCCGCAGTGTGTCAGCGTCATGGAGCCTTCTGCAGCTCCCCACTCCAGTCTGAACTCACTCACTTCTGCCCCGTTGCATGCTGGGACCTGAGAAAACAACAGTGTGGTGAGTTTAAGACAGGGGAGTGCCACCCACAAAATAGCCTTCAGCCTTCAGGGTTAAGAACCAGATATAATTTAGGCCAGTGATGAAAGTAATCTTACGTTATGTTTTCTCTCAACAGATAAAGGACAACAAAAGAGAAAGGTATTCAGGAAAATAAATGTAAAAAGTGAAAGATTAATCTCTCACTTCAAGGTTGTTGACTTAATTTATGAGCATTTAAAGAACTACTTCAAAATATAATACAATATGTGAAGACTGGGCTTAATGGACCAGTAAGGGTGTAATGGTAGCCTACCGTTACCTACCTCTATTTTCACTTCACGATTAATTACATTTTTGGTGCGGCAGAAAAAATGTGAAATATAAAACTGCTTTTCATTTATTATGAAAATATAAACAGCAGCTAACTGGCCATAGCTTCTTGCTGAAGTCATCAGGGTGAACTTGGGACTTTTTAATTTAATTTCCTTGCTGAATTTGAATATAACCACTTAGGCATTAAAGACTAACAGAAATGAAAGTTTGACATACAACAACTGTTGTTCAAGTTGTTCAAAATATCTCAAACATTGATAAAAGTACACAGGCACATCACAGGCAAAGACAAACTTTGCCATAGACACTGGCTTCCCCTTTCCATATAGGGCTTCTGGAACTCTCCACCAGGGGGCAGCACAATTCCAAACACCACTCACCTCCCAGCTGGCCAGCACAGAGTTGGCTGTCTTCACCACAAGCTCAGGGGGCCCACACTGCTCCGGTGGACCAGGCGCTGTGGGGGTTTCACACACCTCTGACAAGGGTCCCCACTGTAACACACAGCAAGCACATTTAGCTTGCAGACTCCCATATATTTATCAACACTGTCCTACTTAATGAGCGGCCTATGGCTCAGTACAGAGCAGGGTTGCATAGAGGCGTAGAGGAGTTTTAATGGGTTTTAACTGAGTTTCAGTTCTCATTTTCCCAATGACCATTTCCGAGTACCTACAAGTTACAGAATTAATAGTAGGTGCATACAGCGGTTTAGAACGACGGCTGAAAGAAACGCACAGCGCAGTCCCTCCAGGATCCAGCTGTGGCCCACTGACTGACACACAGCCCTGTACAAAGCTGCCCAATAAGAGCCTAGCGCTGCTGTGTAGGGAGGGGCCGCCCACTCACCCCCGCCTGATTGGCCGCCTTCACCCAGAAGCAGTACGTGTGCCCCGGCAGCAGGCTGCTGGCGGTGCAGTGTGTGTCTGCGCCCTGGTACAGCGGGCAGTGAGGGCCCTCTGCCGACTCTCCCATCTCCACCGAGTACTGCGAGACGGGGGCACCGCCATCTTGAGCTGGGGGCTCTGTGGGGAGAGGGGGCAAGTCGTACCATTATTAACACTTAACAGAACAGATCGGCTGCCAATCAGACCTGGGTCAAATACATATTTGGTTACAATTTAAATACTTTTCTGTGCTTTACTGAGCTTGTCTGGTGTATGGGGACCTATTAAGTACTCTCAAAGTGCAAACCTTGCCTTCTGGCACTCCTGGCAGGCTCAGTTGAATAGATGAGCCTGCCGTCAAGATGAATAGAGCATAGAAAAGTATTTGAATCCAAAACATGACTGTACGTGCATAGATAAGAGTGTGCGCAGATAAATTTGCACATGCTTGTCAATAAGTGTGTGTGTTTGTGTGTATAAATGCGTGTCTGTGCGCACACATGGGTCTGTGTGTGTGTGTCCACATGTATAAGTGTGTGTATGTGCGCGCATGCATGTCTAAGTGCATGTGTGTCAGTGCGTCTCACCCCACGTGAGTGGTATCTCCCAGGGCTTGGCTCTCCCCGCCGGTCGCAGCCCTTGGCACGGTCCGGGCGGGACAGGAGCCGTCTGTGCAGACAGGCAGTCCGAGACCTGCGGAGGAAACAGACACAGACATTCTCCCTCAGCCTCTCACTCACGGCGGATATGCACATTGAAACCATGTGGGGGAGATACAGGTCTGTGCTCTCCAGAGTAGTGTGCATAGACATGCCAGGGATAGATCCTGCAGACGGTGGGTTTAGTTTAAGTACCTGACTCTGCCCTCCCACACTGTGGCAGTAGACCCTCAGCTTGTACCATCTCCCCGGGCTCAAACGGTCACACACGTGTTCCCTCTGCAGTCCACTGTATACCGTCTCCCATTGGCTCCCTTCAGACACAAACACAGATTTACATGCAGACAGTGCATACAGACAGGGGAGTTTAGGCCTGGCTGTGTG
Source organism: Conger conger (assembly GCF_963514075.1). Classification (NCBI taxonomy): domain Eukaryota; kingdom Metazoa; phylum Chordata; class Actinopteri; order Anguilliformes; family Congridae; genus Conger; species Conger conger. The sequence continues at coordinate 22,638,607 of NC_083762.1, read as the reverse complement.
TGAGTTTCTCACCGCTCTGACTCTGGCACATCTCCAACACATACTGCGTGATCTCAGATCCCCCGTCGTCCTTTGGTGCATCTGCAAACAAGGCCACAAAAGAGGGAGTGAGGGAGAGGGAGAAGAGAGAGATAGAGAGAGAGACAGAGGGAGAGAGAATGAGGGCGAGGGTGCACTGGGAAGTCTTCACACATGGTATGTGTGTGTGTGTGTGTGAGAGTGTGTGTGTGTGTGTGTGTGTGTGTGTGTGTGTGCGAGTATGTATTTCTGTTGTAGAGGTCTGTACCCCAGGACACATGCAGGCTGTTTGGCAGGACTCTGCCCTTCACTGCCGGTAGCCCGGGGCTGCTGGGTTTGTCAGGACAGGTGCTGAACTCCACTGCTGCGCTGGGCTGACTGCGCCCCTCTGCGTTTGCTGCCAACAACTGCAAGGGACGCACACTGCATCACGCACTAGAGACACACACTTTATCACACACCCTATCACACACTAGAGACGCACACCATCACACACTGCATCACACGCCATATCACAGTCGCGTTGGTGCTCATGGTGACGGTTATCAATGTAGCCCATGAGTGGCACCGCTCTTGTCCATACCCACTCACACGTGCACACACACACTCACCCGAAACCTGTAGGTGGTGCTCCTGCGGAGGTTCTTAACGGTGTTGGACAGCTCCTCCCCGTTGTGTTTGGCTTTGAAGCCATAGCCCTGAAGAGAAAGGGGAGCCAGGTGAGGCACACAGGGAAGGAGCCCAACTCACATTTCATCATGAGGCACACCAATGTTTTTCACACAACATACTCACCTGAAATACAGGTGTACTAATCAGTTCAGATATGTCTATACTGACTCACAAAACCAAAATGTACTCATACTATTCGGAGTGTCTACAATCAGTGGGGAACAGTTGGATTGATGTGGCACACATTAACTTAATAACTAACCTAAAAATGCAAAACACACAGCATAGGGCAAGTCCAGACATCCACAGCTACAGTACTAATAAAAAAGCAGCACACACGGTGGCCCAACCGGAGTGGAATTAGACAGCCCTGACATAGCCCAAAAATAAAACTTTAATCTCTGAATGAATGATGATGATATGCAAGCAGATAAACAAAGCCGTACATTAACTTCTCAGTAGTATTTTAATTTATTTAACCTTTACTTATCCAGGAAGTCCCTTGAGATATAAAATGTCGTTTTCAAGGCTGACCTGGCTAGTTCGCTAACATTAGCCAATTCATGTAACCTTATTGTAAAGTGTTACCTAAATAAGACAGGTTTTAGCTATGAAACCATGTGCTAATATGCAAATAAAACTGGTGGGGCTCAGAGGGTAATGAAGCTGACAGAGGAACAGGGCACAGATGAGCTGTACTCACCGATCCCTCCTCCTCCATCTCCAGAGTGTAGGTGCACGTGCTGTCTGCAGACAGCCCACAGGGGGCGCTCCACTCCAGGGCCAGCCAGGACACGCCCGCAGCGGCCAGGCGGGGGGGCGCGGGGGGAGGGGGGGCGCAGCCGGCCGTGCTGCAGGACAGCGGCTCGCTGAACGCACTGAGGAAACGGACAGCAGACACGGGCGTGAACGAACGCGTGTGCACACGCTCAGTTAAACGTGCATCAAACCCGTCAGTCCCTAGACCAATATGAAGGGGCTCCACCAAAATCCCAAGTGATTGACAAATTAGTTGAGTTGACTAACAAGTTGAGAAATTAGTTGGCTTTTAATAGGGGCTCAAAACAATAGTATAGCAGTAATTTTCAGTGGCTGAAAAGGTGTAAGGTGCATATGGCACTGTGGGAATATTGGGGTAGTTATGCTTGAGTGCCATATGGCAATACAGGACATGCCAACTAAAGCAGGTCATTCATAGTAACCAAGACCTGATTTGTGTATTAAGCACAGTTCAGACCAAAGATTTGTGACGCAACAAGTTGCAACTGGCAATGGAGATGGGTAGTTCAGACAGCTACAACATTCTAAAAGGGTTTTGTTGAATCGTGAATCTTTAGTCTGAACAGGTCTTTAGTAGCAGTGCACTGCTGGCTGTGAGCACTTGCATTTGCAGTGACCGCCCTAAAAGAGCAAAAGAAAGACCGCAGGTAAAAGAGTCATCCCCAGTTCAGCCAAGAAAAGGCACCAATGCTATAGCACTAATCACAATCACCCAGGGCTCCCACTACACAGGCGCAAGCACACCACCAGGGGGCAGCGTGCGCAGACACCCACCTCGTTCCTACGCTGTTTTTAGCAGCTACCCTGAAGGCATACTTCGTTGAAGGGGTGAGACGGATGACTTTGTACTGCTTGGCGTGTCCGCAATAAATCTCCTTAAAGACGCTCTGCTTTCCCTGGAGGGCAGAAACGCAAGCAAACTCACATCAGAGCCTAATCAGAGGGGGGCCTCGGGGCAGATATGGCTGTGGTTAGGAGGGCAAACATGATCAGGAACAGGATGCAAGATGGAACTACATCCGTTCTGTTCAGGTTTTAACCCATTATGGACTAAGGCTCCCTATAGAATACCCATAGAAAGGCGGAGAAATCACAATACATTTCTTAAAAAACGGTCATATGATAAAATCCAACACCGTCTGTTAAGGGAGATGTAACGTGCTGGTCGCATCCGCCCATAAGGAGTTAATGAAAGGTGCTATACAAATAAAGTTTATTTTATTATTTTTATTAATGCAACAGCAGAGATACTATGAGTGATGCAGATCCTATGACAGGTCTATATGGTGGGAGGTGTTGGGGGCACGTACCTCATCGTACTCCAGGAGATATGCCGTGATTTTGGAACCGTTGTCACAGGGTGCCTGCAGAGGGGAAAGGGATCATCTTTTTAGAGTGATCATTTGGCCACTGGGTGAATGCGTGGTGCTGAGAGAAAATGTGTCTGAATGCAGTATGTAGAGGTGTGTTAGGAAGAGTGTGGACAGGATGTGTGTGTGTGTGTGTGTGTGTGTGATTGCAGTGTGTACATGAGTGTTTGGAAAATGGTAAACAAGAGGTTAGCGTGTCTGACTGCAGTGTGTAGAGGGGTGTTTAGGAGTGGGGGGACTGGGGGGACTGGGGGTTAGTGTGTGTGTCTAGTCTGGAGAGGGAGGACTGGGGTTTTGTGAGTATGTGTGAGAGAGGGGGGAGTGGAGGGTTAGTTTGTGAGTGAGTGAGTGAGTGAGTGTGTGTGTGTGTGTGTCTGTGTGGGTGTGTGTCTGTGCGTCTGTGTGTGTGTGGGGGTGTGTCTGTGTGTGTGTGTGTGTGTGTGTGTGTGTGTGCGTGTGTGTGGGTGTGTGTCTGTGTGTCTGTGTGTCTGTGTGGGCGTGTGTCTGTGTGTCGGTGTGTCTGTGCGGCTGCAGTCTGAGGTGGTGTGTGTGTTGGATAAAGAAAGACACACACCCACAGCCCAGCCTGGGGCAGTCAGTACCTTCCACTGCAGGGACAGGGAGTTCTTGGTGCGGAGGATCAGCCAGGGGGGGCCGGGGGTGTCAGGGGCCGCACGCTCCGTGGTGAAGCCCGTGGCTTCTGATGGAGATCCCCGCACAGAGTGGCAGGATGCGCACACCCTGCCACAATCACGCACAGGCACAGAAAAAATGAGCCTGACAGCTAAAAAGGTGCAGTGCAGAATGCAAACGTATGTAAACCAAAGCAAAGTAGCGACCCATGACTGACGCAGAAATTCACACTGACAACATGGTGTGCTGGGAGCCCGACGAGCACACACTCACTGTACAAACACACACTGCGCACACACACACACACACACACACACACACACACTGCACACTGTACACACACACACTGCACACACACACACACACACACACACACACACACTGTACACACACACACACACACACACACACTCACACACACTGTACACACACACACACACACACACACACTGTACGCACACACACACACACACTTTACACACACACACTGTACACACACACACACACACACACACTGTACACACACACACACACACACACACACACTGTACACACACACACACACTGTACACACACAGTACACACACACACACACACACACACACACACACACACACACACACACACACTGTACACACACACACACACTGTACACACACAGTACACACACACACACACACACACTGTACACACACTGTACACACACAGGTCTCACCTCACATGGTACGCTGGGAGCATGACCAGCACACACTCACTGTACAAACGCACGCACACACACGCACACACAGGTCTCACCTCACATGGTAGTCCGAGGCCGGCCGTAGGTCCTGCACTGTGCAGCTGGCGTCCTTTCCCCTGCAGAGAACAGGTCCAATCACACACAACTCACTCTCTGGCTTCGGACACTGAGTTGTTTGCTCAGAATAAGCAATGATACTATTCACGCAAATCTGGTATCTAGTGTGATTTTATTGAGTACATATTAGAGTATGGAACTGAAATGAGGGCCCGTCCGGGACTTCCCCAAGCCGGAATCATAAAACTAGACAAACGGCCATTAGCTGTGGATATCAGCTGTATTGCCTCATTGCATATAGGGACAATAACAGTGGAAATATCCATTATGCAGTGCTGTGCACTGCAAGTATTACATAGATGCATGCATATACAGTACTGTGCAAATTGTCTTTTTTAATATAAATTTGAACTTGATTCTTATAAAACTGCGGGACATGGTACCTAAGGGAATTGACACAGTTTAAAGGAAGTGTGGTCAGAACAAATATTGATTCGATTTCGTTTTTCCCCTTTTTACTGCTCTGTATAGCTTTTTTTTGGTTTCATTATTTTTAAAAGCATGTTCAGTTTACTTGTGCCCAGACTGTACAAGCAGAGGCACAAACATGCACAGACACGTCAGCATTATCAGGGTGGCTGACACTGGTGTGACGTGGGGCGCTCACAGGTAGACGGGCGTGAAGTTGCCCTCGCTGCCGCTGTGCGACAAGGCCAGCTCATAGCTGAGAGGCAGGGGGGCGTCTCCGTTCTTCTGGGGCAGGCGGGGCTGCTGCCAGGACAGGACAGCCGAGCGAGACGTAAGACCGGACACCTGAGAGGGGGGGGAGAGAGAGGGAGAGAGACAGAGAGAGAGAGAGAGAGAGAGAGAGAGAGAGAGAGAGAGAGAGGAGGGAGGGAGGGAGGGAGGGAGAGAGAGAGAGAGAGAGAGAGAGAGAGAGAGAGAGAGAGGAGGGAGAGAGGGAGGGAGGGAGAGAGAGGGAGAAAGGGAGGGAGAGAGAGAGAGAGAAAGAGGGAGTGGGGGAGGGAAGGAGAGACAGTGCGAAAGAGGGAGTGGGGGAGGGAAGGAGAGACAGTGCGGAAGAGCAATAGATGAGTGAAAAACAGTAGCATGTGAACTGACTCTACACTTATCAAAGAAAAAGCTTAGGTCACCATACCAGACACCACTCCCTCCCCACTGCAGCCCTGAGAGTGATGCTCCCATTCTACGGACAGTGAGTTACACAGAGGTGCATTGCGAGACAAAGTGAGAGATGGTGACAGAGAGACAGATGGACACACAGTGGAGACAGACGGACTCACTGTGGGCTTGTGCACACTGGACAGCAGCTCCGACATCTTCCTGGTGTCTGCCTCGGCGTCTGAGTGATGGGGACAACACACAAAGCTCACAGCCGGAGGAACGGGTCGAGCGTGACACACACAGAAGCCAGCAGAGGGCGCTGGCGTTCTGACGGAGCCGGGGCTCTCACCGGGGCTGTCGGAGCCCGAGGGGGGCGAGGCTCGGGTCCTGCCGGGGGGTCTGGGCCGGCCGGGCCCCGGGGAGGCCGCGGGGGCCTTGCTGTGGCCGTTGTGGAGGGCGGCGGGCGGCGGGGGGCTGTGGGTGGAGGTGATGCGGGGGGCGCTGCAGGCCGTGCTCAGCTGCCGGTCCTTCACCCGCCTGCGCAGCTGCTCCTGCATCTTAACCCCGCGCTCGTCCCGCGGGGGCATGGAGGCGCTGTGACACACCACGTCTGTGCAGAGACAGAGAGAGACACACAGAGAGAGAGAGACACAGAGAGAGAGAGACACACACACACACACACACACACACACACACACACACACACACAGAGAGAGAGAGAGAGAGAGAGAGAGAGAGAGAGAGAGAGAGACACACAAACACACACACACAGACACACAAACACAGAGAGAGAGAGAGAGAGAGAGAAAGAGAGAGAGACACACAAACACACACACAGACACACAGACACAGACACACACACGCACACACACACCACGCACACACACACCACGCACACACACACCACGCACGCACACACACACCACGCACGCACACACACACACACACACACACACACACACACCGACAAACACAGAAATAAGCATCTTTCTTCAAAAGACAGAAATAAAATCTGGATGCATGAAATTCACCTCAGAAATTCTCCTTCTTAAATACAGCTGTTTAGGAAGCCACACTCATGTCATGTCTACCCTGATCATGTACACATACAATTAGAGAATGTCCCATCATTCAGACAGTGGTACTAGTGGGCGTGTCTGTGTCAGTCTAAGCCAATGAGAACTCACCTTGCTCAGTGTAGACCTGTGGGGGCGGGAGCTGGGGGATGAAGTGGGGGGGCATCTCCCCAGGGTAGATGTGATGGTGGTGCAGCATGGCGGGGTGGTGGGGCAGATAGGGGGACACGTGGGGGGGCGGCAGGGGCATGGAGGGGTGGAATTCAGCGGCGTGGGGCAAAACGACCACTTTCCTCATGCCGTTCTCCTCCACCACCTGCAGGGGGTGGAAAGGGGTCAGGGTGAGGACCGGGAGGCCCAAGAGTGGAAGAGCTGCTGAAGCAGAGCTCAGTACACAACTGCTCCACCCCACCACAGCAGGGAGCTCTCAAATACAGCACCACACACAACGACCAGCCATCCCTGCATGCATTCATTCATTCATCCATCCATCCATCCATCCATTCCTCCTTTCCTAAATCCATCTATCCATTCATTCATTCCTCCAATCCTAAATCCATCCATCCATTACTTCATTCCTAAATCCATCCGTCCATTCCTTCATTCCTAAATCCATCCATCCATTCATCCATCCATCCATTCCTTCATTCCTAAATTCATCCATCCATTCCTTCATTCCTAAATTCATCCATCCATTCCTAAATTCATCCATCCATTCCTAAATTCATCCATCCATTCCTAAATTCCTAAATCCATCCATCGCACCTTAACTCTTACGGTCATTTCACACATATACTGTGCCACTCATCAACATGATTGTGATTCATGCCATTTCCATATTAAACAGCACTGTGGAACAGCAAAAAGGGGCGAGCAGATTCTGCACCTGAGACATGTACCCCGGGGGCACAAATATGGGTGGCATAGTTCCATTTGGGGAAACCATGGGCACGTGTGCAGGACCTGAAAGAAAGAAAGAGAGAGGAAAGAGAGAGAGAGAAAAGTCAAGAAGGTTACTGATAACAGAAAAACACATCTATCAAACAGAGCAAAAATATGCTTTTTTCTTCATACAAAGAACTGTTCCCGTTTACAAAATGGTGTAACAGGTTAGGTCAACCGCATCGTAAAACTGATGTATATGCAGTTTAAAATCTGTAACGAAAATAACTTTTTCTCCCCCCGGCTTGAGGGCACTGAGTCCAACGGTATTCATCATAGTTAACACGCCGTTGGAGAGGCCTGCTACGCCTGCAATGCCTTTGCACATTAGGGGCGGTGAAATTCCTATTCTGCTGATACTGCGGTTGACCTGCTCACCACTGAACACGGATTACAGCACAACTCGCCTCAGTCCTGGGAGTGCGAGTGATTGTACTGGTGTTGTATGTGTTTGTGTTGGAGTGTGTGAGATTGTACTGGTGTTGTATGTGTTAAGTGTTGGAGTGTGTGAGATTGTACTGGTGCTGTATGTGTTTGTGTTGGGAGTGCCTGAGATTGTACTGGTGCTGTATGTGTTTGTGTTGGGAGTGCCTGAGATTGTACTGGTGCTGTATGTGTTTGTGTTGGAGTGTGTGAGATTGTACTGGTGTTGTATGTGTTAAGTGTTGGAGTGTGTGAGATTGTACTGGTGCTGTATGTGTTTGTGTTGGGAGTGCCTGAGATTGTACTGGTGCTGTATGTGTTTGTGTCGGAGTGTGTGAGATTGTACTGGTGTTGTATGTGTTTGTGTTGGAGTGTGTGAGATTGTACTGGTGCTGTATGTGTTTGTGTTGGAGTGTGTGAGATTGTACTGGTGCTGTATGTGTTTGTGTTGAGTGTGAGTGATTGTACTGGTGTTGTATGCGTTTGTGTTGGGAGTGTGAGTGATTGTACTGGTGTTGTATGTGTTTGTGTTGGGAGTGTGAGTGATTGTACTGATGCTGTATGTGTTGGGATGTGTATGTGTTTGTGTTGTGTTGTGTTGGAGTGTGTGAGATTGTACTGGTGCTGTATGTGTTTGTGTTGGAGTGTGTGAGATTGTACTGGTGCTGTATGTGTTAGTGTTGGAGTGTGTGAGATTGTACTGGTGCTGTATGTGTTTGTTTTGGAGTGTGTGAGATTGTACTGGTGCTGTGTGTGTTTGTTTTGGAGTGTGTCAGATTGTACTGGTGCTGTGTGTGTTTGCGTTGGGCAGGGCCCCCCGTGTTTAAACCTGAGAGGGGGCTCAGGGGGCTGGGAGGCCTCAGCTCACCTGTGATGCAGCGGATCTGCCCGTCCTCGGTGCGAATGGTGAAGGTCTCCCCTGGGTTCACCTGCACCAGGATCATCTGCATACACAGACAGACAGGCACATGACACTGTGAAACACGCAGACTTTCCATGGTTCCTTAGGCACTGTGTCCAATAGGCAATGCAACAGCAGACAGTTGGACGCAAATAGCTCAAATGCATTTTTGAAGCGCAGTTGTATGTGGAGTTGTGCTTATACCGTGAGAACAACTCGGCCAACAAAAATGGATGATTACACTGACAAAAATTGTTGCATTTGCCTTTCTTCTTCACCAAATCATCAAAAATCTATTATATATTTCTAAACGCTTACCTCAATCATGCCATAAAGGGGTAGGTAAACCACTGACAACACATGTAGAAATTAACTTGCATTCCTCTCTAGCTAAACACCTGCTCAATCTTTAATAATCTCTACTGACACTGTGAAAGCCTACACTCTTTTCAAGAGGAGTAAAGGGTTGGTCCACCATCACAAATCAAACCCTCAGAATCAGTGGAGATACTGTACTTCCACTTGACCGTGCATTGAGCACAGCTGAACATTCAGATGTAAAAGAGAACCGTTTTCACTGAGCTTATGTTATTTTTCCATGCCGAGTCACAAGACTCCAGTACATATAACAGCCTGTGAAATGTTTCCATCTTATTAATGCAACTGAACATAAAGCTGGGTCTGGCTCTGACTGTTTGTAATATTTATAATATTGTCAGCTGACACAGGCTTGACCAGGGTGTGGTGTGCGCAACGGTCGAGGGAGCGCAACGTAGCGCAGAATGCTTCGTAACGGACTGCAGGAAAATTCCCCCCTCAGGCAGCAGTGGAGCAGCCCTGCACTGTGCAAACAGGAGAATGCCATCGCACAGAGAGAGCGTTTGTCTGCCCCAGCTACCCCCACTCAGTCCTGCCCCCACTCCCCTGAGCCTGTGTGTACTGGGCACAGGCTGTGTTTGACAAACACCACCCAACCCTGGGAAATGTACACCAGGCTTCAGACATACACACACAGAAACACACTGATACTCGCATGCGTGTACGCACACACACACACACACGTACGTACGCACGCAAACACACACACGAAGGCACACATGCAAACACACACACACAAACCAACTCAGACACACGAACGCACACAAGCATGCACTCACAGAAACACACACACACACACACACACACACACAAGCGAGCATGCAAACACACAAACATGAGCATGCACACACAAAATCAGACAGACACACAAACGCACACAAGCGCACGCACACATGTACACGCGTGCATGCATGACGCGCATACGCCTGTACACACACACACACACGTCCAATGCACTCCAGTTTTTCCAAACACCAACACACACTAGGATGACACGGAAGACGAACGGGTCTGGTTCGGGCCCACATCCAGTGGGACCGTCTGATATTTCAAACAGGGACACGTTTCATAAAGCTCTGGCAGAGGAATGCATGCAACAATCCCTTGACGGATGGACAATCCGCTGAGGAACTGGACAAAGTACAACTCCAGTTCTGCTGGGTGTGGCCGACCCAGAATGTCATTACTCAGTGGACCGTCCGCAATGCCCAGCCACTTGGCATTCACTGGAGCATCTGGCCCAAACAGGACGGAATGTGTCCATCAAACACAGACTGGTACTGGTTTCAACGAGCTGCAGTGACCTGCTGTGGCCAGGGGGGATTTCCCTTGTGACCAGGTGGCTGCATCTTGAAATCTGAGGGGGTGTGGGTAATGGGGTGTGGGTAATGGGGGAGGGGGTGTGGGTAATGGAGGAGGGGGTGTGGGTAATGGAGGAGGGGGGGTGGGTCATGGGGGAGGGGGTGCGGGTAATGGAGGAGGGGGTCTGGATATTGGGGGAGGGGGTTGATATGTGCAGCCTTGAGTAAGTCACCAAATCTGAATTCCTTCTGGAATATCAATCTGCATTGATAAAAATGCCAGCAATTTAGGTCGCCCTGCATAAGTATGACTGCTCTGGACAGAACAGAACAAGCCAAGTTACAATAAAACTGACCCAGCAACAGACATTTTACACCATACATTACAACTACAACTAGCTACATTTACATTTGAGGTTAACAGGTTTGGCTTTGAACAACCCAAAGTTGTTCAAACATAAATGTGAACGTGAACATGAACTGGATGCGGAATTGGATCTGCAATTCAGACACTTCTCAATGCCACTACAGGTTTCTTATTACAATGAGCATTAACAGGTGGTTTACACCCCAATTATCAGATCTCTTTCAACCTTTATGGAATTGATGATTCAAACCAGCAGGTTGCCAAAGAGACCGCAGTGAAAACGAACTCCGGTAAAACCTCAAGACCCTCCAACAAACAAGTGTTCATGTTTGAAGTGAACAACAAAACTGGATCCATCGATTGAAGCCTACAATATTCCTAATTCTAAGTTTTTTTTAAGACACAATTGTTGTCCAAAACTCACAAACTGATGGTGAATTGTGTTGTGTGGAGTGAGATAAAAGCTCTGCGCTGTGAGAGAGAACAGTGTGTGATTGTATCAGGGGGAGAGCAGCGCTGGGCGCAGAGTGTGTGTGAGAGATAGAGCAGAGAAGGAGTGGGGGAGGGGCAGGAGGGGGAGTATGTGAGGAATGCAGGATACAGGCAGTGTGAGAGGAACACAAAAATGTGTGGAATGCGGGAGTCCAGCCCCCGAAGCCGCTGCCATCCCTGAGAGAGCTGCAGCCGGAGCCAGAGGAGAGAGGAGAGAGGAGAGAGCTCTGACTGGCGCGCACCGAGTCCCTCACACACACACGCACACACATACGCATATGCGCACGCGCACACACACACACGCACGCACGCACGCACGCACGCACGCACGCACGCACGCACGCACGCACGCACGCACGCACGCACGCACGCACGCACGCACGCACGCACACACACACACACACACACACACACACACACACACACACACACACACACACAGAGTCACACACACAGACACGCGCGCGCACACACACACAAACACACAAATGCACACACACAGAGACACGTGCACGCGCGCACACACACACACACACACACACACACACACACACATACACACAGACACAGTCTCTCTCACACACACACACACACGCACGCATATGCGCGCACACACACACACACACACACACACACACACACAGACACACACACACACACAGACACAGTCTCTCTCACACACACACACACACACACACACACACACACACACACACACACACACACACACACACACACAGAATCTCTCACACGCAGAGTCTCACACCCAGACTCACAAACACACAGGCACATACTAACGCACATACACACAAGCACGAAGAACGCATGCACACTCACACATACAGACTCACACACACTCATATACACAGACACAGACACCTGTGCACTGAGGAATGCCTACAAACAAAAGTCAGCACTGAGCAGGTACAGAGCAGCTTAATCAGCTCAGCAGCACAGTCAAACTGTAGTCAATACAGCAAAGGCTTTGGTGCATGTAGGAGCGAAAGACAGAGGGAAAAGAAAGAGGGAAGTTTGTGTATTGAAGGTGGGGGGCTGGGTGGTCACAGTGAGGTGTTTGGGGGGAGAAATTCTCAGCATTACAGGCGATTAATAATATTCAGAATGATAAAAGTGTTATTGTATACACGTATCATTAGGAATGACATGCTCAGTTGTATTAGTTATGAATATTATTAGGAAAGATAAATGCTCAGTGATATTGGTGACGAGCATCATTTGGAATGCGAAATGCTCAATGTTATTGGCTATGAGTATTATTAGGAAAGAGAAACACTCATTGTTATTGGTTATGAGTATCATTAGGAATGAGAAATGCTCAGTGATATTGGTTATGAGTATTATTAGGAATGAGAAAATGGGCACAGCATCCTGTCTGCCTGCGAACTGCGACTGATAGAGGGAAGAGATCGACATCACCACAGAGGAAGAAGCACGACTGCACAACTGTGCAGCTAAGCATCCTGAAGCGGTGGCGGGAGACTATCAGGGGGCAGGAGGAGGAGGAGGAGGAGGAGGGTGGCGTGTGGGGGGAGGGGCCGGCTCTCTGACAGCTGTAGCCGGCCGCGTGCCGGGAGGTCATCTTCTCGGCGGGCGGAACAAGAGAAAACAATCCCACGATACGTTTGGGCTGAGGAGGCAGTTTTGAGAGAGCACTGTAAATATTTTGTCTTCCTGATGTCAGGGTGGGCAGTGGGGCGGGGAGGTCACGGGGTCACTTCTGCTCAGAACCCGCCTATGACCCCCTATCCACCCCCCAAACATCAAGCAGCTTTTTCATAACAATTGACAAAACGACCCGCGCGCTCTGGGGATATTTTTGGAAGCAAAAAAACCATCGCAAGGTCGTCTAAGGTGGCACAAGTTTCTAAGGCCTTCAGCTTGTCTTTACTGTTTTGTGTCCTCCAGTGAACTTTCCGTTGCTGACATAAGCGTGTAGCCAATGGCCTTTCATCATGTGTCTCAGTAAGAAATTAATCTTCACTGTTGAACTCCACTGGAAGGTCCAAGACGGTGTTCTCTTGGATGGCATCGTCCACCTAATCCTCCATTTCTGACAACCATAAATTTATTGCAACCGTAATGCTCTTTTTCTTGGACAGGATAAAAAGGTTTAGCCCACACTGGAAGTTCTGGACTGATTTTGCATTCTTTTATCTCAGAGATAAAAGCTAACTGAAACTTATTCAGCCTCAAGGCCTGAAGTGCTTTATCTTTGAACATCCTTTCCCAAAAGGCGGTTTTCAATGTTATTTCCTATATATTCACCTCTGTCTACTAAATCTCTTCACACGGTTCCTTTGTTGAAAAATGACACACGGTTTACCCAACTGTGAAAGAACATAAAACCCAAAATGAAAAAAGGAGTGTTTTTAAACGTTAACACATGTGCAGAGTCAACTGTGACGTTGTACAACATGGTAGCGGCTGCCTCCAAATAACTATCCTCGTCAACGTCCGAGTTGTGTGAAGACACCAAAGCAGTAAAAGACACATTCATTAAGCCAACCACTCGCACCAGGAAAATGAATTATTGGGACATACTGGAGTACTGTGTCCTCTAGCATAAGGCAGCCCTCTCCGCTCAAAGCTCACGGGGGCTATCGAGAATGTTCCGGATGTGTGTCCTTCCAGCCCCCCCCCCCCCCCCCCCTTCCCACTCCCCCCCCCCTTCCCACTCCCCCCCGCCCGCGTCCCCCAGCTTTACTGGAAATGCTGTCGAAATGCTCGCCTGTCAGGAATGCAGACGCTGAGCGTGGAGGAGGGGGGTTCGGAGGAGGGGAGAAAGGGGTGACGGTTCAGTCCCCACATTGGTCTTTCCTGCAGTTCCTTCTTTCCCCCTCCTTACGCACCGAGAGGGGAGCCCCACTGCAGAGGGGCGCAGCAGTTGGAGGCCATCTGTTTGTGTGAAAGAGAGCGCTTTGTTTTTCAGTCCGTCCGGCGCAAAAACAACGCTGTCTGAAGCCGCGGCTTGGCCTTTCCTGCTCTCCGCGTGCAGTCTTCCCGCAAACCCGGGCCGGGCTTTTTCGTGAAGCGGCGGGACTCAGATGTTGCGTCACGGTTATCATGCGCGTTCGCATGTGCTAAATGGCCCCCGCCAAACACCACGTGCAAACGATCAGGGCTTCGGGACGTGATCTTTCCACTGGGTTTGGCTTTGAGAATGCGAGGCCAGATCTAAGATTTGAAGGTTTTAAGTGGTGTGTTGACAGAAGATTATCAAACTGGAGTTAAATACAAAATGTCTGGAAACCAAAGATTTAAAAGGCCAATGGAAATTATTTCACATAATTTCACATAATTTTAAATGTGGGGAAGCAGGGGATGTGTCAGGAAAGGCAAGTAATGTCTACACAATAATTGGTGTGTGTATGAATGGGTGAATGAGAAGCATCAACTGTACAGCACTTTGGATAAAGGCGCTATACAAATGCCAACAATTTACCATTTTTGGAGCTCCAGCTGCGAGCACTCACCTGCTGCATGCCGTCTCCGTTGAGCATGTGCGGGACGAGGGCCACCTCAGCCAGCATGGGGGTGACCTCCAGAGGTGGGGGGGGCTGATCTGTCATCATGGCAGGGCAGAGCATTCATGGACACCAGCTCCTGATGGAGGGAGCATAAGAGAAAACATTAGAAACTAAAGTAGTGATGCAAGACCAAGACCATCAGTACTAGAGTTTACTGATAGCAGCACAAGCCATCAGGAGGCCAACGACGGGCTCATTCTCCCATGGCTATTAGGCACCTAGAAATGAGCACATTACATTGCGGGCTCCCTGTAAAGACTGAGTTACTGAGACTGCAGCGGGTTACAGCCCTGTTCATCCCCACAGTCTCCAGTCAACCGGATCAGTTGGCAACAGTCTCCTCTCTCCCATCTGGAGTCAATAAGTCCTCACACATGCACTCACGCAGACAGCGCTGTAAACAGGAAACACACACACACACACACACACACACACACACACACACACACACACACACACACACAAATAGGGAGCACGAGCAATGCAAGGCAATACATCGCAACACATGCGACCACCCAAACGCGAGAGCAAACATTCCCCGCCACCCACGGCAGGCTGGCCGCAGAAAACGCGGAAGGAGGGGGGCGGCTTGGCGTCTCGGCTGCGGAAGTGCAGCTGCGGAGGGCACGTCTGAGCTGCAGTCGGGCTGTTCTGCAGCAGGGCGGGTCAAACCCTCACTAAAGCCAACGCTCGCTCGCTCCCACCACAGAAGGTTTATGATTTTCAGCAGTTAAAACCGTTCATGTAATTCATTAATTAAGCTTAAAGAGCAAAAACTTCTAATACTCATTTACCACTTTTCTGGTGCACGTTCTTCACCAAAAGAAACATGTAATATTAACAGTGGTACTGAAGTAGCCTAAATCCATTAAAGGGGGAGTAGCATAGGCTACTAAACTCATGGTGATGGACCATGAGCATAGAGATTAATAATTCAATGCAACCTGGTCATAAGAACAAACAGGCTGGGGGGGAAAAAAAATACATTTCCTTTTGGTGTGCTCTCCTACAGGAAGGCATGTATTAGTCAGCTGACAGTGGGGCAAAGACCACCGAGCACCTCAGTAAAGGCAATGCCATGCTCACATTACTGTAAGGCAAACACACTGGGCATGGAGACAAACATGCCTGGGGCTTTGCCTTCAGCATGTACCAGTCCAGGGCTATAACCCATAACTCCAGTTTTGGAGGGCTGGTGCGTGCCGGTGTTGATTCCAACCAGTTACGCACTGAACACCTGTACATACCCCAGTACTGGTTCTCCTGTGTTAGACATTAAATTACATTACATTATTGGCATTTTGGCAGATGCTCTTATCCAGAGCGACATACAGTTGATTAGTCTAAGCAGGAGACAATTCTCCCCTGGAGCAATGCAGGGTTAAGGGCCTTGCTCAAGGGCCCAACGGCTGTGCGGACTTTATTGTGGATTAGAACCACCGACCTTGCATATCCCAGTCATTTACCTTAACCACTACACTACAGGCCACCCTCTTAGCCCACAGAAAATGTTCAGAGCAAGGACACATATGTCTTCCCCTGAAGTTGTTCATGAGCTTCAAAATGGCAGTGCACTCAAGTACAGTAGCACAATGTGCCCTCCCCTGGAAAATGTATTGTTGTTATTTACAAGAAATTACCACAATCACAAGAAAAGATTATGTATTAAAAAATAACTAACCTACTTGCTATGCAGTGGTCATGCTAGGCCATAGAACACTGTCTCTGGAACACAGCACATTTCAAACCTGTGTTTTATACCAATTCACTTATACAATACATTTTGCCATAATATTCCAATTCAATAACAAAACAATAAACACATGTCCGTTTTAGTTTTATTATGACACTTGGGAACAGAAAAATTAGCGGGACGATAAAAGACACATTTTTGCCAGAGGCTAATAATATTTAAAAAACTAGGAGATTTTGGTTATAATTTACTCATGTGGGAAAGCTAGCTGGCCTGGAGCATGACATACTTGTCATTCAAAGTAAGCACTTTATCTATGAAATGTGCATTGCTACCAACAGCAGTGTAAATATTATTATTAATAAACAACAAAAATGTCAGACACTGAAAGATGATGTGCTCAGAGAAACAGGAGTATTTATTTTGTTGTGGGTCACGTCTGGGTCATCGCCCATTGCAATATTGAAGGGAAAAAAACAGAATATCTGAATAATGCGACCAGTAATTGCGATAAAGGTTGTGTTCAAGGTAATAAACCAACATGAAATAACCAAATAAAAGTTTAGTCAGCATTACTTCACAGCAGGCTGAAAGCAGCTGGTCATTGTGCATGTGCTCTGTGACTTGAGGAAGGGGAAGCCTTGCTATGGACAGTCTTCTGCCACACGGAACCCTGGGAAGGAGGCACAGATGCTGCCAGGTGCACATATGCAGAAGGCTCCCATGTTACTCAATGACTGTGATATCAACATTGCTGGCACCCAAGGGCTACCCTCTCCCCCCAAATGTACGTGCATGCGTACAAGCTCACACACACTCCCTTGAGACAGAGTGGTGCTAAGGGGTCTGTTATGACAAAGTATACAAGAAAATTGGTTTTAGACAGGCTGAAGGGAAATTGCACAAGGTGGTGTTGCAAATTCAGTTTCTGGGGAACCCTGAACAAGCACAAACATAAGCAAACACACAGACACACACAGACCCGCACACACCCTTCCTTCACGCTCCTCATTCAGCAGCTGCTTGCAGACAGGACATCCCGGCCCTGTTGCCGGTCCCGGTACAGTGCCGGGCCTGTTCCCCTCCAGCTTCAATGGTGGCTTTCATGCCCTGCTGCGGCGTGGGGAACAATGCGCTGCTGGCTCCAGCACCCAGGAGTGAGGAGCAACTGCCTTACCGGGCTGGGCGATACGGCCAAAATATCATATGATACTCCTCATATTATGGAGGGCATGATGGTGTTTGATGGCATTTTGTAGAACACAATTAAGTAAACAGAAATATACTGCAACTGCAAAGGATCAGTCAAAATGCAGCAATAATCCATTTTTACTGAAATGTGAAATATTGCTCAATAATAATGTTCCAAATTTGGCAATATTAAAATTTTTTAATAATAGTTTGAGCATTGTTGAAAATATTAAAACCAATATTAATGCTAAATTGTAAAAATCCAAGCTTCTAGGTTCATATAAATAAAGGGCAATAATATTGACGATTATTGCTTTTACGTATTTATTTTTACTTAATCATTAAGCATATTGGCTGTCATGTCACTTGTTAGGAAATGGTGTTTCATTCAAAACAGACAATTCACCATCACAAGCTTACATCACAAAGTCTTTTAACCAATTGTTGCAATATACAATTTTTTATATTTCATATGAATAAAAAACTATTACTATTATTAACGACGCTATTGCAAAACCGCATACCGTTGCATAAATTCATACCGGTATAGGACATTTAAAAAAACAAAAAACAAAAAAAAAGATATACTGCCTAGCCCAGCTGCAGTGTGATAAAAAGCCAGTCTGGGTCACAGCTCAGCAGCTGCTGAGGAAACATCTGCAGATAAATGGCTGAAAAGAACAGCGAGTTCTCAAATAAAAACGCAATATGTACTACAAATTGGGGACAGTAACAAACTTTAAAAGAATAATAATGACAAGTGACTACACAGTGATTTTACAATGCCATAACTTCCAGCTCGCAGTCAGCTTCCTCCAAATCTGATTGCTGCATCCCTTCTTGAATAAAACACTACCGGTTCACCAATAGTCGTTATAATGCTGTTATTTGTTATTTAGCGGACTCTTTTATCCAAAGCGACTTACAGTTGATTAGACTGAGCATGGCACAATCACCCCTGGAGCAACACGTGGTTAAAGGGCCTTGTTCAAAAGACCAAAAGCTGTGCGGATCTTATCGTGGCTACACCAGAGCTTAAACCATCATCAACTTCAACCACAAACCTTCCGGGTCCCAGTTATGCACCTTAGCCACTATGCTGCAGGCTGTGGATTAAGCTCATTCACTGTAGACGGCGATTGAAAGAGTGTGGGATCTGACATTTTTTTTCGGTTTCCATATTTTTCTTCCCAAATCTCATTTCACTTCCCAATATTCATACAGCCGAGCTAAACCCCATCCAGTGGCCTCACCCCCGTGCGTTTTGTGGTTAACTCAGTCAGTGCCCTTTCCTGGTCTCCAGGGCGGTCGGGCATAACTTTCCCCTGAGCACTCAGGACGTGAGACCTCCTGGCTGAAAAGGAGCGGATCAAACCGTGAGGTCATCACAAATTAATCACCGGCTGTGCCAGTAATGACGCAGAGCTCTGACCAGGACCGCCAACCTCGCCTCAGCCAGCCTTTGACTCACTGTGGCTCTCCGGGCCGTCCAACAACAAACAGGAACCGTTTTATTTTTAACCCAAACAGCGTTGCTCTTCCTCCTGGCGTGTTACAGGGTGGGCGGTTGGAGACACTGGTAAAGAAAGGCTTTTTTTTTTTTCCCAACGGAAAAGCTTCCTTAAATACGGCCTTTGCAAAACAGCTTGCAAGACTTTGGGTCATGAGATCAAAGGAAACAACATGGAGGAGTGGCGGAAGACAGTTTCGTCATTCCGGACGCCATAGGGCCACTCGCAGAAAATGGCCTTGGATGGGGGGATTATTAAAGCCAAGAAATACCAGCCCAAACCAAGTAGGAATGTAAAAGTCAAGTAAGCCACTTAACCACTAAGATTAAAGTTGCACATTTCGATTTGAAACTCCTTCCTCAAGGACCAATTTAATTTCAGTTCATTTCAGCTCAATTCATGAAATGAAACAAAATGGAACTGACCCTGTATCTGTAGTGTATGCACAAACCAAAGGCCTGAGGGAAAGGTGGAGGGAACTTGGTCTAAAAGTCAACAATGCTCCTTCCCCCTACCCCATCAATCAATGCACCTGCCTCTGTTTCCTTCACTTCCACATTCTGGATATGAGCCAACTATAAGCTATGACAGGGAAAAGCATGACAGAACAGTACAACACTGGGCCAGCCCTGATGGAATCACACTTACTGGATCTTCCCCCCAGAATCAATCCGCAAAACTCAGCAACTGCAATAAAACCACAGAAATCGTGTCAAGGTTCTGTGCTGCTTCACAAATCTGTCTATAGTATGTTAATGTAGGTCAATAACTCACAGATAATTGGGCGCCAGCATTGACTTCACAGGCCATTTAAGGCCACTTCCTTATAGGCCACTGGCTCTGGAAGAAAAACAGCACATTTCCCAATCGCCCACATACTATTTGTGGTCATTTTTTGAGCAAAACAGAGCTTGACACTGACAACTGATACTGATGAGGAGGTGGAGGCTCAGAGGGATCATTTTTAGGGAGGCTCACATGTAGCGGCACACTACTCTGAGGTGATTTTCCCAGGAAGAGGGGGAGAGGGAGAGGGAGAGAGAGAGAGAGAGAGAGAGGGAGGGGGAGGGGGAGAGAGGGAGAGAGAGAGAGAGAGAGAGAGAGAGAGAGAGATGATTGAGTTAGACGTAAAGAGGCAGAAACAGGACCACCGAGAGAATGCAAGAGTGAGAAAGAGAGAGAATCTGATCCACAAAAACCAAAACAATTTAATCCCTTTCCTTTCATCCTGAAGGACTGACCACAGTTTCCTGTCATGTGATTTACTGCATCTCACTTCCTCCAGCCCGCCTCCGGCTGGGCCACTGCCCCCTCTACCCAGCCAGGAGGCTAGGAAGGACGTTCAGAGGTCAGTGCCCTGCGGTGACATCCAGAGAGGAAAAACCAGGAACCGTGCACTACCTGCACTGCCACAGGGATGCGTCACAGCCAGGATAAGCCAGGCCCTGTACCACTACAGTGCTGCTGCAGGGCCTGAATCAACGTGTCTCCCAAACCGCAACAGGCTTGTTACAGAGCGAGAATCTCCTGCATCACCACAAGCTTGTTGGATTAGGCCATTAAACTCAGTCCTATTCAATTTTGACCACTCAAAGACAAACTCTCCCACAAATGCACTGGGAAAAGTGATTTTTAATAACAAACAAAAAAACTTATTTTCAAACAAGTATGAAGGCTAATCACACAAAAATTCAAGCACTCCTGCCAAGAGGCTGTAGGGAACATTCCGGTGAGCATGTGCAGCAGTGCCAGGGACTACATCACATCAGTAGGACTTTAAAGATGCCTGCTCAGTACCTCCTCCAAAGAGGCCAGAACTGCCACCTACTAGTGAAGCAGCTTGGCTAGCTACCCTGAAAAATGAACAGTAAGAGTAGGGTCTCAACCTAATCACTCATAAAAGGATAAAACACTGCATACAGATAAGCACTGTGCTCCAATGAAGGCTCTACCCTCACATGCACACAGTCCACCAAGATGCAAAGGTGGCAAGTTAAGCGCATGTTTGTGAGTGCATCATCATTGTGCTGCAGCCTGGCCTATGTTTCACAAGTCTTATGCTTGATTTCCACAGTCTGAACCATTCTCCACCCTTTTGACTTTAGTCTCTGCAGTAACACCTTTATCTATCGTAAGCCTCAGAGCAGTTCCTGACATTCAGTGTCAAGGATGAAACAGCCCAGCCCACCCCTCTCTATTCGCCATCAACAAATCTTACACTTGAGAAAAACTCGATTCATAATATAATATAATATATATATATATATATATATATATATATATATATATATATATATATAAATGATTAAAGTCAAACTCAACAACACAATTTCAAGTCTTACTTTATGCTTTAGTTTCAAATTTGCAGCAAATTCTTTGTAGTTAAAATCTGGAGAAATGCAGCCTAAATGTGCAAGTATGCTTCCTGCTAAATCTAACTATTGAAAGGCCTAAAGTCAAAATATTTGCATGAACAAAATATCTATCCCATAAGTCAGCAACAGCACATAAGTTACCTATACTGGTACAGATAATATTCAACCATACCGAAGAATATCTTCAAAGCAGCTGAACCAAATATTATAGTAGGTTTATTCCAGGTTCTGCAATTATGCACACTTCTGTGATCAATTTATGCGTGTCATAATCGCAAAACAGCGCAATGGTACTCGCCATCATGCACACTGCTTCATTTTACATATAACTCGCACTTACAAAACTGGAATTGATTAACGAGGTGAAAAACAGTAAAATAACTAAGAGTGCAGAAATAGTCACATGAATAACCACGCTCAGGGACAGAAGGAATTGTAGCCATCTTGCAAAGCAACGTTGTGCTGTTCTCCAACGTGCAATTAGCATCACCGAAAGTATACGTGGCACGGTCAGACAACTCTCAAAGCATTAACGTAGGCTACCGTGTCACTGACTGAAATGGCTAGGTAACGTTAGCTATTTGCCAAGCGAAGTTTAGTAAATAGCTAACGTTATCTTGAAGTCCAAGATAAGTCCACTTCAAGATAATCGTTTACAATTGAAAGATAACCGTTACCAAAAGGATGCTAGAGCTAAGTGTCACGCAATTACGACCCAGCTGGCTAGCTACGTTTCCTACATGTGTCACGCAATTACGACCCAGCTGGCTAGCTACGTTTCCTACATTGCTATTTTATGGACAATATCTTAAAAACTGTAGCTAGATAGCTGACTATAAGGAGCTGACGTAGTTACGTTAGTTAATAGCTATGTAGCTAGTTAGCTAGATTACCATCAAAAATTTAATCATATGTTGCTGCCAAAGCGGTTTAGCCAATAATCTTACTGAGCATTCTCACGCATGTCATCAAGTATAAAAAGTAAAAATAAAATAAAAAATTATTCGCTGACTACATGCACAAAGTTACCCTAGTCATTTAACTTAGTCCACCAGCAAACATTTAGTTAGCTAACGTTAATGCTAGTTTGTTAAAGTTGATGTAGCCAAATGCCTTAGCCTTGATGTCAACTAGCTAGCTAGGTAACAAAACTGGCTAATCAAAGTAAGTTTGTGGATTACTTGTTGTATTAGCTCGCTAATAATTTAGAAAATCTGAGTTAAGATTTAGGTAAATTAACTAACTAGCTATCAATAATTGCAAATAGTTCCAATTAAATATTTTATTACATATTCTAGCAAATTCATGTGCTTTTACCTTAACGTTACTTCGTCTATATCGAATTTTCATGGCTTGCGGAAAACGACTTCCAAGTTTAGCTGCAAGACCTAAGATAAACACATCTCGCGTTTTAAAAATTCTGGCTGGCTTGACGACTCACTAAAACTACAATAGCTAACCTAAATGGGAAAACCCCAGCTATGCGCCCTTATCATCAGCTGCAAATCAGCAATGTTACTTCTACTTAGCTAGCTATAGATATTAACTACTTCATATATGCGGCTTTTGTGCTGTTAGCTAGCTACATGTTGTTTGCTAGCTCTAACTACCTACAAACGCATTTCCATTTGAGTAGCAGGGGACCGTGCAGCCACGCGAGGAGAATGGGCTGCTAACAAGCTAACGTTAGCCAGATAAAATAAGATAAAATAAGAATAAAAAATTTACCGCAATATTGCCAGCGTACAGGAGCTCGTGGGCTACAATGTCATCAAGCGGAGCTTTCATGTGATTGTTTATAATCCCAGTAAAGACGTAACCGTTATAATCCTGTTCGTTTCCCGTTTCTTTCCCAGCTATCGTGGGTGCTCCTGGCCACCCCCGTTCCCAACTGGAGTGACTCTAGCCCACTTTGGCTCGACCACACCGCCATCACAGACAGGACATGCGCACTACCAGCCTATGCCAGCCGGGACCTGCCGTGCCGTTCTCTGGCTACGGTCGTGAGATACTGGCTGAGAAAATATCCTGATCACGCCATGACAGGGACACAGCATGACACTTTATTTAAAAGTTATGTTAAAACTGCAATGCAGCTGAAGAAATTCAGATAGGCAACATTAAGTTGACAAGTGAACGTCAGTCTAACGTTTTATAAAGTACGAATGTGTCTGGATTTTTTAATTTATGAATGTCATATAGCTACCCTACGTAGCTGCCTTTCCTGGCTGCATTAGAAACAAGCTTTCTGTTTAAACGTGTTCCATCTACACCTGTGGCTAAAAGACACATTGGCTTAATAGTTAAATTAGCCCCATGTTATCATGAAGCAGCAGCTGAGCTGTTACGCACTGTGGCATATGGGCAAAATGACCATCTTCACGTGACATATCATGTTGGCCAAACTGAGAACTGTTGAGAGAGAGAAATAGTCTAGTTGAGAGAACAAGAACCCCCCCTTGTGCCTTCAAATCGGAACAGCGTTTACAACACCCGTGGTGAAAAAGAATATAGAAAGTCTGTGACAACAACTTGACAAAACAGCAATGTTATAATGTCATCTAATATGATATAATATAATATAATATAATATAATATAATATAATATAATATAATTTCTTCCTCGGGTTTTGTGAGATAAGCATCTTGTATCTTGCTAACAAAGCAAGTATATTTGGCTTGAGGTAAAATAATTAAATTAGTTATAGTTGGGCGGCAGGGATGGTGCAGTGGGTAGCACTGCCGCCTCACAGCAAGGAGGTCTTTGAATCCCCGTCGGCCGGGGCCTCTCTGTGCGGCGTTTGCATGTTCTCCCCGTGTTTGCGTGGGTTTGCTCCGGGTCCTCCAGTTTCCCCCCACAGTCCAAGGACATGCACGTTAGGCTGATTGGAGAGTCTAAATTGCCCATAGGTATGAGTGTGTGAGTGAATGGTGTGTGTGCCCTGTGATAGACTGGCAACCTGTCCAGGGTGTATTCCTGCCTTTTGCCCAATGTATGTTGGGATAGGCTCCAGCCCCCCTGCGACCCTGATCAGGATAAGCAGGTTCAGATAATGGATGGATGGATAGTTATAGTTGGTTAGCCTCGGTAACTTTTGTTAGGTAGCTTGATTAGTTTGCCGGATAGGGGAAAGACCATATTTTGGTTGTTAATGATGTCAACCAGATAACTAGTTTGGTTGCTAGTTAATATTATGCATATGCCCTTTGGGGCACATATGTAATTAAGTCCTGCTGACACAGAAGACATCAGACAGTCATGAGCTAGGATAGCCTTGCAAACCTAATAATGGGGCAGAGAGAATAAAGTGGTGTAGAGACAAGAGGCATGTGGAAGCAGCAATATCAGTAGATAGCTGGGAGAATGATTCAAGAGATAGGGATGTGGGCAAGAGAAGAATGTGGAGGGACAGGGTTACGGGGATGACAATGTACAAAGACTGTGGTGTCAAGTAGAGTAAAGGAGATCATTCTTTAGGGGTGAGTGGAGGGGAAGGGACACAAGTTGATGATCAGAGTGTTGGAGGGAGATCAGATTGGGTAAGAAACGCTGAGCCATAGTGGTCCCAATTGCACATGATTGGGCCCCGTAGGGCAGCACGGATGGTGCAGTGGGTAGCACTCCTGCCTCACAGCAAGGAGGTCCTGGGTTCGAATCCCCGTCGGCCAGTTTGCATGTTCTCCCCGTGTTTGCGTGGGTTTCCTCCCACAGTCCAAAGACATGCAGGTTAGGCTGATTGGAGAGTCTAAATTGCCTGTAGGTATGAGTGTATGAGTGTATGAGTGTGTGAGTGTATGGTGTGTGCCCTGCGATGGACTGGCGACCTGTCCAGGGTGTATTCCTGCCTTTCACCCAATGTATGCTGGGATAGGCTCCAGCCCCCCTGTGACCCTGTTCAGGATAAGTGGGTTCAGATAATGGATGGATGGATGGATGGGCCCTGTAGTAGTCTCCTGATTTTACTACAAACACACTTTCTGTAGTAGAAATTGTGACAAATACAACAGCTTTGTGGGATATGTCCAAGAACTGTTCAACGTTAGTATACATTAATAAATATTCAAATGTACGGCACACTCTTGATCGGGTCAAACGACTATTTTAAACCCCTGTGATGGTAGAGTGCAACAGTTTTGACATGTAGTACTGCTTATTAGTCGCTAGGTGTCACACTTAGTTTAAATATCAGTGGCAAAATATGTGTGGCTGATGGTTGTACATGGAAATTGTCCTAATTTAGGAAACCTTTCTTTTGTTACAGATTGAATCATTTTGAACAGTGAACTGCTCAGAACAGGCTTATGTTGGCAGACTTTTCCCACATGCTGTGTATATTGCAGGCTTTTCTTCAGGCAGTGGGGGGAAAGTTTAGTTGATAGTAATACTTTCTGAGACAGCACTGGGTTAATGGGCTTGGCTTCGGTAAGCTTTATATCAATTTGTATTTTAAATGCTTTATCTGTATTTTACTAATGTGTTTATGAATATATTGTAAAGCATGATATTGGTATCCCGATAGAAACTGATCATTTACTTGAATAATTAACTGTGAGAATGATACAACTTGAAGAATAACATCTTTATTCAGTTACAATTTACATGTTCACAGCATCACTTTAACCCTGCAGCCAAAGTTGTGTACTCACAATACAAATTACATTGAATAATACATGCAAGATGACCACATTTTGCACACTTGTGTAATGTTTTGATGCAACATTTCTAATAGTTTATCAACAGCATTTTCACATATTGGTTAAAAGCTTAATGCAACCAAATGCTAAAGTTAATGGCAGTATGAAAATATTACTTTTTACTTTTTGAAACTCAACATAGATTGTATATCAGATAAGGTTATTTCCAATATCTTATCTGACAAGTCTGCAAAGAGGAAGTGCTATAAAACCGTCAAGAAGTTTATTAGCAAAAGACACAAACAGAACCATAAGCCAATCATGAAATAATTGTGCTTTGAATTGCACAGGTATTTTCAGACAACCCCCTTTTTCTGTCAATCTTAGTGCAGAATACATTGTGCAGACTCATGTTAATGGGGTTTCTTTTCAATCAAGTCAGTTTATGCCTTTTTGATGGACCACATTTTTGGACCTTTAAGCCAATGAAATACTTAGATTGTGCACATAAGTGTCGAAGGAATGTGAAAATATAACACGCAGTAAAGCAAGATGTTTATTTCCAAAATATTTTGAGTGTTACATGCTTATTTGTGTCATTAAACAAATAGTATAACAGTTATACAGTCATGAATGTTCTTAAACTTGTCCAGATTATACACATGCTAAAGTATCAGCCAACAAAAGTAATACTTTTTATTTATTTATTGATTATTTGTATCTCGCTTGAGTGAATAGCTAGTAGTTATGAACTCTTGTGATCGCAAGCCAGTGTCAGGCAGTTTTACTGATCACTGGTGATATGATCAGGTTATCTAATCGAAACCACTCCACCCCACCTCAGTCCTGAGTACTACACCCTGATATAATTCTTAAAAATCAGCGACACACCCTTTCCGCCAACAAGAATACACTCAACAATAAGCCACAGTCTCTGTCATTTTAGGAGGAAAAACATTGAGAAGAGATACTTTAAAAAATACCTCACCATACCCTTAAACTTTTCACCCTTAGAGTAGTCTTAACATTCTGTATACTCCTCTTGTCCTAAGGGTAAAAAATCACCCGCCTTCACTAAACCCCATTTTTGACCCTTAAGACAACACAAGGGTTAAAATAGCCACCCCAAGGCCCCTAATCCCAAGGCCCCTAACCCCTAATCCTATATGGACAAAATTCACTCTTGGGGGGCAGTGAATAAGCCAGTGGTGATCTGGCTGTCCTGCGGGCCGTTGCAGCCTTTCAGTTTATCTGCCTCTACGTTCTGGGGAACGGCCCTCTGGCTATGGCGAAGCTGAGCGTTGGAGCTGGTGGACGCCTTCCGCAAGGTGGACATGCGGTTGCGGAAGTTCTCCCCCGAGAAGAAGTACAGCAGGGGGTCAAAGCAGGAGTTAGAAGCTGCTAGGCACAGCGTGACAACCACTGACTTCTGCATGTAGAGTTGTTCATCACAGGTGACATCACGGCGGTTCAGCAGATGCAGGTGGATTGTGCGCTGGATGTGGTAGGGCATGAAGCTGACCAGGAAGACCAGCAGGACAATGACGATCATACGTATGGCCTTGGTGCGCGTGGCCTTCTTCTTGTTTGCGCTGTTCGAACCCATTAGCAGGGTGCGGATGATTCCGGCATAGCAGACCAAGATGATGAAGAAGGGCAAAATGAACCCCACCACCAGTGAGAAGTAGTTTAGCACATTGAGCTTGCTCTTGCCCTGTTGTTTTGTAGGTGGTTCAAAGCACTTGGTCTTATTGGTGACATTGTCCAGATGCTGACCGGACATGAGGAAAGGAGAGCTGGTGGCACAGATGAACACCCAGATGCAGGTGCATATGATGCAGGCCTTGCGCTCATTGACCAGCCTGAGGTTCTGGACGGGGAAGACGATGGCGATGAAACGGGTGCAGCTCATGGCTGTCATGAAGAAGACACTGCAGTAGAGGTTAACGTAGAGTGCGTAAGAGCTGACTCGGCACAGGAAGTCACCCAGGATCCAGTTGCCTTTGTTGATGTAGTAAAACACGCGCATGGGCAGCGTGCAGACGCACAGCAGGTCAGCCACAGCAAGGTTCAGCATGTAGATGTGGAAGGCCGAACGCTGGCGGAAGGTCCGGATCATCACAATGAGGGCAAATCCATTACCCACCAGGCCAAACACTGTGATGATGGAGTAGATGGTGGAGTAAACCTGGTTGCGGAACTGATCAATGAATTCGCTTGGACATGAAATGTTTCCAGACATCATTGAATTAGGTTCCCTGTAGAAAGAGAGTTGGAGGAAGCTTTAATGCACATCCAAACAACAAACTGTTCTATATTGTGCTTTTAAGCTTCTCAAACTGTAATCAAAGGATACCCTTGGTCTGCAAAGGGTTCTCTGCAAAGGGTTCCCTACCCAGGGAATGTAAAAATTTAATATCCAAATATTCTCTTTGTTTAAAAAGTATGACGTGTGTAAATTGATATTAAAATTAGTTAATTATTATTTGACACGCTTCCATATACCAATATTCAATTGCAATTGCTTAAGTGGGTGATGGATAAAGGTGTCAGCAGTTGACCATGTATGGGTATTTGAATAAAATGATCTGCTAAAGGGTCATTGTGTCTTGTGTGTCTTGCTTCACAGAGCTTTCTTATGTTCCTGTCGTATTTGAATAAGCTCAGCTGATCTACATCCTCAATGGCTAAAAATAGCAGCGTTCTTCAGAAATCATGCAGAAAAAGCAGCTATTTCTGCTTCTTTATTTTTTGAAACTCAAAATAGATTGTATGTCTAAACCTCTCAATCTTAGTCTTCGGAGGAAAGCTGTATAAATTAAGATTATATATAAGAGCATCTGACAAGCAGACATTTCAAAACTCAGATAAGATTCTTTCCGATATCTTAGCCGACAAGTCTGCAAAGAGGAAGTGCTATATAACCGTCAAAAAGTTTATTAGCAAAAGGCAAAAACAGAACCATAAGTGAATCGTGAAATAATTATGCTTTGAATTGCACAGGTATTTGTCAGACAACCCCCTTTTCTGTCAACCTTAGTGCAGAATGCATTGTGCAGACTAATGTTAATGGTGTTCCTTTTCAATCAAGTCAGTTTATGCCTTTTTGGTGGACCAAATCTTTGGACCCTTAAACCAATGAGACAATGATTATATAAACATAGTAGCGGAAATATAATAGCATAACTATAATACTTTGGGACAACAGTCTAGGGTATTTTCTTACCTGCAAATTTAGTAATCTCTCAGCAAGAGGTCGATACAGCCTCCTTCACGGTCAATTATCAAATAACCCCTCTCTAGTAATCTATAACAATTGGCACTAATTCAGACAATGATTGACAGCAATGTCCCCACGCTGTCACGTGCGTGCTGTGCATTGAACCGCAGGCATTGTCAAACATTTTTTATTGTGTTGAGCAGTATAATTTGCTATTTTATGTCAGAGCAATAGCGAGTTGGTTTACACATAAAAGTGCACATAAAACCTGCACAAACATGGTCAAATAACACTCATAAGAAAAATTAATTGGTTTGCAGTGGCAGCCAAAACAGTTTGAAGCTTCACGATGAAGCAATATCGCAGTCAGTTGCTTAACTGTCTCCTCTGTCATTTTTCGGTGAGCATCAATGTAAACATGAGGGAGACGGACTAGCAGGCCTATAGTTTTGCCTGCTACGCGACGGTAGAAACATTTTCTTCGCCTCCGAATGGCTTACATATTTCAAACAACATAAAAAAAATAAAATTCAGAGGTTTATAGCATATTCCTTTTCATTTTCATTTACAGCGAGCAGACTCAGACACACAGCCTATGCTTCTGCAACTCGCATCCCGTTGTCAAGTAATCTAAGAATGTGACATAATTAAATAATTCAAATAATTCAAATGCCATTAATGTAATGTAATTCCAAAGGTGAGAATAAGCTATTGTTAAATCAGATGTGTAAAAATAATAGAACTCAAGGGTTCAGAGATTTAAGACAATACTTTTTAAAAGAATTTGTAGTCTATATAGTGGTTATAAACATGCGGTCGACAAAAATTAATGGCAGAATTAAGTAACTGTGACCAATCTTGCGTCTGCAGTTTATTTGAATTAAAAAAATTAATTAGCGAAGAGGAAACGACATCCATACCGACACATGCCTAAGTCATTTGAAAATGTAGCCTATTAAAATACATTTCGGTTATAACATACGGATTACCATTACTGTAATGTAGGCTAGAATCTTTGCATCTTAAATTAGGATTCAAGTACTTGCTTACCACAGGTAGACGTAAAGCTTTCTCAGAACATGTTAACCACAGTCCATTCCAGCATCTGAAGACAGATGGTTTAATTTGAACGAGCTACATTTAACAAGTAAGTGGATAGTTTTTTGAAGACTGGACTAAAGGTCGATCGTGTATTATTAAAATAGATAGAGCAAAATAACTTTACCGGTTTCTCCATAAAAATTAGCAGCAGTCATGAGCGATATATTTGTACTGCAGTTATCATGCAGAATAGCAACCCCCCCCCCCCCCCCCCACAAATAATTAAATAAATAATAAAATAAAAATCCAACTTTCGCGAGAACTAAAGAAAATCGTGAAAGCATGGTGTGATATAGCAGGAATACCACATTGTCCAAGTGTACGGAGAGTAGAAGCAGCTTCGTGGGGGGCCATCGACCATGTAACCGTTCCAGTCATCAAAACAAGCAAAAAGAGCAGAAATTACCTTTAATTTCAAGCGCAATGTCTCCAAGGAAGCGCACACGTAGAATAAGTCGTAGTTGTACAAATGGCAAACCCCTGCAAAGAAACACGATTTTATCGTGCACCGCATTAACGATCGGTTGTAAGTAATAAACTTCGCGGAACGGGAGCATACAGCTTTTAAGTGACGCCCACGTCTTGTTGAAGGAGGATGCTGGCGTATCCTGGAGAGGTCGTGCGCCACTTGAAAAACTGTAGCAGCTTGATGTAGCCTTTTGACTATAGTGCTGAGTGATAGTTTATAGCTATAGGCCTAATAGATTATGTGACATAGTACATGATAAAAAAAAATGCAGCTTCTATTTTATTATTCTGCCAGTGCTTAATGCGTTTTGAATGTGTTATGTAGTCTAAACGTTTACTTAGGGTTGTTACATTAAGATACATTGTATTCTATTTTATTTTTCTTATAAAACATTTATTTTATTATCTATGTACAATAATCTACAATGATGATGATGATGATGATGATTATTATTATTATTATTATTATTATTATTATTATTATTATTATTGTTGTACGATACTTAAATTTGTGCTCATACTGTTTGGGCTGAATAAAAAATTATCCAAAAAGCTGTAGATGTAAGACAGACAGCAGCATCTCATGCACTACTGTTGACAGATCATATTGTTTGAGTGTTACAGGATGCAATACTCTTCATATAAATACACAATGTCTCCATTTGTTGTTTCGACTGAGACGTGACACAACCCGTTTTTATTTGTATCAGTTCTCCACTAGGTAAATATAAATGCAGGATCCGAGATAGATAGCAATGAGAGCC
The DNA here is from genome assembly GCF_963514075.1 of Conger conger. Taxonomy (NCBI): domain Eukaryota; kingdom Metazoa; phylum Chordata; class Actinopteri; order Anguilliformes; family Congridae; genus Conger; species Conger conger. Next base: position 22,606,827 of record NC_083762.1, on the reverse strand, counting down.
CTGCTATAGTGAAAATTGGAGTGCTTGAATTTACACTGTGTCAGCTCCATTTAGGTGTGTCAGCTTGCCGCTTGTTGTGCCACTGCTGAATAGTCTTCATGTCCATTGTCACCCTGTCAATAATTACATTTCAGCAAAACTGTTGGCCAGTATAATTGCGCAGGTCTAGTAGAAATGGGGACGTTTCAGTTATGGCAAGGCATAGATCTATACATTTTGCTATTATTGACAGGTCAAACTTATTCATCTTTGGGATAGGCTACATGCACTATAATGGCAATCCATTGTCAATTTCATCAACTAATGTAGAAGGCATGACTGAATTATTTATTTTACCAGTGTCCATTGTTTGTCATGCATGCACGTGGTGTTTATTTTGTTTGTTGTCTGCCATCTTCGCCACGTCTTCTGGTTGGCACAAATGGCACATGCATGCAGTCAACCAACGCACTGGATTTAAATGGACTGGAAACCACCCGGTGCAACCAGTTTGCTAGCCGGTGCGGTTTTGGACCAATTGTTTGAAAAGGAAATTACACCCAAGGAATGCCCATAATTGCAGCTTGCAAAAACACAGTGACAGAAAAGTGTCACGTTTCATGCTTGTCATGTCATGTTTCCCAGTTAGTTATTGTCTTAGTTATTGTATTGTCATGTCACATATTATGTTAGTCTAGTCTCACCATGTTTTCATGTTTTATTTCAGTTTTTTAGTCTTGTCATGTCACGTTATATAATTTATTCATGTCACAGTTCGCAAAGTTCACGATTTATGTTTGTTTCATGTTATGTTGTTCAGTTTATTATTATCTCTCCCTTTCTGTCCCTCACACTTCCCTAAATGTTTCAATTTCCCTTGTCTTCTTACTAATCTACTAACTTTAGATCAGGATTAGGTAATACTAACATTCTAACCATGTGTTCATGTTTACCTTACATTTCTTGTGCATGTAATTTACTAATTTACTAACGCTAGGGCAGGATAGGTTTATTACTAATGATGACTAATTATCTCTCCCCCTATTTTGACGCAGACTCAAAACCCACCTTTTCAAACTCTACCTTAGTCCTCCCTCCTGATTTCCCCTGCCCCTCCTTTCTGATATTCCTATCCTTGTCTAACCCCCCAAAAAAAAAGAAAAAAAAAGAAAAATTTACACTTATGATGAAGACTATGTTTAGAACAGCATTCCATGTGTATTTTCCTGGTTCTGGATGTGATGCTTTGACTTATGGTAGAACGTATGCACTTGTAAGTCGCTTTGGATTAAAAGCGTCTGCCAAATGACAAAAATGTAAATGTAAATGTAAAATCTCATTAACTTGTCATTCCTCCACACCTGATTTCCATTTGCATGCTACTCTCAAGCTAATTGTCTGTACCTGTCTACACCTGCATATAAGCTCAGTTCCATGTCCTGTCTTTGTGAAATTGTTGTCTCCTGTTTTTCAGTGGTTACTGGACTTTTTGCATGGTTTACCAATTTCGAGACTGCCTTCTCCCTCGTTACTGTACTTTGGTTTTGGCTGGATTTTATGTGTATGAACTTTGCTTGTTTTTTGACTACGCTCGCTGAACATTCCCTGAATAAAGCCCTGACGGGACTTTATTACATCTCTGAGTCGTGCATTTTGGGTCCAACCCCCACGCACCCGTCTCAAAAGGTTTGGGGGAGGGTGATGGTGGGGCCTGAGCTTCAGTTGTAGGCAGTAAGAGCAGTAACGCCATTACTGCGATTAGATGACATGAAGTTAATGTCCAATAAAAAAAGGGAAAAACAAGTCCATTTATGATATCCCCGCAATGCAGTGTCGTCTGGATTGAGGCCCATAGCAACAGATGGCCCAGACTTGACTTTTTAAGTCAAAGGATAGCTGTGTGATGTTGCAAAATGGATTAATCATTTCTGCCTGAATTACTAATAAGAAATGATGCCAGCTTTACAATGCAATCATCCTAGGAGGCAATCATTCTGAACAAGAGGATATACAATAGTCTTTACAGGAGCCATGGAGTTTTCTGATGCTTCAGGTTTCATGTCAGTGAGTCTTGAGTGCTGAGGCTGGGATTTCATTTCATTTCTATTAGAGTAACATCTTCTCAAAGTTTTATCAGAGCACACTCATGCAAAAGAGTTTGTCAGATAAAACATTCTACTCCATGACATATTCTATTAATTGTAGAGCAACAGAAAATGGTCTTCAGAACCACATTTGCCAGTCCAACCATTAAGAAAATGACTGCTTGGAGTTCCTAATGGAAGCATCTATGTCCAGAAAGGATACTGCCCTGGAAACTCAAGACCCAATTTTGAGTTTCATCATGGTTTGTGATATGTGCAGACAACAGTCTAAATAGATTAAAGCTATCTGTAAAGGAGGTTTAATAAGAAGGCATTACTCGGAGAATAGACACACAATCATTCTGGAACCAATGATTAAGATTGCAGATACAATGCAGATAGAAGGGGGACTGCCATTGGTTCAATTATTCCGAAACCCCAATAGTTTGAAAATTGTCCGATTGTACCAAAAGCCCATTAGTCCAACTGCTCGTTATCCCGAAAAGAAACAGCCATTGATTCAAAGTCCTTTTGTTCCGAAAATACGCACTAGAGTTATTGGAGTTCAGTGACGCCGGGCCTGTCCATGTTGCTGAATAGGTTAGGCCTTCCAATTAGGCTAACGCTGTCGTCTTTTGCCCTTAATATCTTAATGTATTTTGATGTGCAACTGGGAAGATACAGTTTACAAAAAGAGTCTTTGCTGTTTAGTCTGCCCATTGGCTAAAAATGTCAAAAAGCATGTTTTAAAAAAATGTTTAAAGCAGGTTAATTTCACAAAATACAATTTGTCTCTTCCGCGCTCGCCCTGTAAACAGGCTGCAATGTCTCACACAAAAATAAATAAAGTTGATATTTCTGTTGAAGTAGAGATTACATTATTTTTGCAATCCGTTTGTAGAGCTTTTAACGTTACACCTCCTATTCATGCGAATGAGTGGACTACTATGTAATGATCATGCTGCGGAAGCTCGAGGATGGCGATATTGTATTTTGTTCATTTAAATTAAATTATTTACATTTATCTATTTTAAAAGACTTGACATTCTTAGCCAATGTTTAGCGACTGTACTAAAAAAAGAACATTAAATGTTTCAATTGCAGAGTGAACCAAATAGTTCATAGTCAACCAACATTGAGGCACAATTTTGTCATGAGCCAAGCACAGAAACTTGCAGTGGGCTTGATTGGCTAGGCTGGGGATGCGCTGAATATCTGCCGTGCAGGTGCATTATACCTGATGTAAATTGCAACATCTTCTTAAAGAAGTTACAAATGAAAACAACAGTGAGATGATTATAGCACTGATGGTTATCGCTGCTAATAGTAATAATAGGGTAGCTGTGTGCACACCAAGTTTGAATGGAAACCTAGGGCTTTTCTGTGTGGAGTCCAAAGACATTCAGTAGGCTAGTCGGGGACTCTAAATTGTCTGCAGATATGAATGTGTGAGTGAACAATGTGTAAGCCTTGCAATGGATTAGTGACCTGTCCAGGGTGTATTCCTGCCTCTTGCCCACTGCTAGGCAAGGCTCTAAGCTGCCCCAATCACAGCCCTGACCATTAATAAGCAGTGTAGAAGATGAATAGATAATAATAATAATAATAATAATAATAATAATAATAATAACAATAATAATAATAATAATGATAATAATAATGATAATGATGACAATAATACTACTGCTACTACTACTACTACTACTACTAATAATAATAATAATAATAATAATGATAATAATCATAATAATAATACATGAGTAATGATTATTTATTTTTAAACATGGAACATGATGGCATGCAATTTCACCTCAGTAATACCTTCCCTTGACAGTGACAGTGTTGTGTTTTAACTAAGATGAGATGATTCTAATGATATGGCATGTCTTACCTACGTATATAGACTCATCTTTTTCATCTGCCTGAGAAAGTCATTATCTGCTCTCGAAAATGCTGACACAAATATGTGCATCCTCTTTCCATTTCCTTGTTGCCTGTGTCTCTCACGGTGTCTTGTAGAATACCTCTGTATAACTGTCTGGCAGTATGAAGGGATGTATCACTCGCAGTGAATTGTGGCCTGCAGTGTTTGCAGTGGTGAGGAAGTGGTCAGTGAGGTTCAGTGACCGGAGGCAGTGGTATGTGGCTCAAGGAGAGGGGGCTTCCTGCCTCGGCTGCTGGTTGGCTTGCAGTGGGGCAGATAGGGGTCAATGTACTGGGAATCTGAGAAAGGATGCTTTCATGGCCAGGAATTTGGAGGGGGTCATGTATAAGCTTCTGACCAGATTGGAGAAATGGAGGTGGCTGCTGTCACGGGTGTCATACAGGGGGAAGAGTGCTTATTATTAATAACCTGATAGCATCATCCCGGTGGCATCGGCGGATGGTACTAAACCACCCTGGTGGGCACCTGGCAGAGATGCAGCAAAAGCTGGTGATTTATTTTTTGGTCAGGTCACCCCAGCAGGTAGCAATCCTGTACCTTGCTATACCGGGAGGAGGGTAGGGGCTGATAGACCTGTAGAGGGTGGGGCTGCCGACGGCTCAGAGACCCCTCTGTCAGCGGAGATGTTCTGGAAGGAGCGAGCAGAGAAAAGCTGGCTGCATGGGGTCGGATCTGCAGCTGGTGAGAACGGGGCTCACTAGGTCCTATGTGCAGCTGCTGAAGCCCTCTGGTGAGGAGGCTCAGGAGCATAGCCTATTCCCTGCGACACAATGATCTGCTCCGAGCCATGGAAGTCGGTTGGCCTGCAGCGGCAGTATCTGGCAGCTGGTATATGTAAACTGGCTCACCTACGTAAACCAGGGGGGTGCAGCTTGGCCACAACCCAGAAACTGGTACAGGAGTGCACGCAATTATGGTTCTTGAGAAGAGAGGGGTGTGATAAATCAGCCACATGAAGGGGAGGTCGCCCAATTCCCTACCGCAAATGTGACAGCAGCAGTAGGGCAAGAGCAGGAGGGGAAGCTTTTATCCTTCAATTGTCCAGGTTTGGGGAAGTTTCTACGCAGTATGCGTTAAGGACAGTCACCTACCGAAAAAATAAATAACATTAAGGCCCGGACACACCAAACCGACGGTCGGCCGTCGGACGTCGGTGGCACCCTGTTGGCCGAGTCTTTCCGGTGTGTCCCGCACGCCGACACTCCGTCGGCGTGTTTTGGAGCCCCCGGAGCCGTCGATGAGATAGACCTCTCTGATTGGCTGTCCAGCTAGCGAATCAGTGCACGAGAAGAGAAACGGAAGCGAAAGCAAAGCCATTCCAAAGTTACTATCACTACCAGACATAATTTTCGATTAGTATTACTAAATAGCGAGAGAACAAGGAAATTGCTGCAAACTGTTGGCTGCTTCTAGGTCCAACGCAATGCAAACGCATTCCCCGGTCTTCCGGTTTCCATTTTTTGAAAGACAAATACAGACTACCGCCACCTGCTGGTTTGGAGAGTTATTACCTCTCACGCAGGCGCAGAACGTACGTGCAACTCGGCCGTCGGCGGACCGTCGTTGCGGTGTGTTCGGCACAGCCAACATTAACGACGCGTATCGACGCGAGGCGATCTGTGCCGGCGCTCCGCGGCCGACCGTCGGTTTGGTGTGTCCGGGCCTTTAGTTGCAGAATCAGTTATACAAGGCCCCTATTGTCATGGTTTTTACTGTCGACTTCTGGAAATTCCTGTATTTACGGCTCTAGACCTCTAGAGGGCTTGCCGACTTAGCTCAGCAGGAGAAATTGCCTCCCGCATGTGGAATGCGGATGTAATCATGGCCGATTGCTGTCAGCTGCTTGGAGAGCTATTTAAGTCTCTTCCTGGCACTGCTCTGGGCTTTGGTGTTTCAGTTTGACACATGCACAGAGCCGGTATTGAGGTATTAAGGTAGACAGAGAGAGAGTTGTTCCAAGACTGCATTTAATTCAGTTAGAAATTTGAAATAGATAAGTTTAGGGTCCTATTCTTGTTTTCCTTTGGGTTGGTTAGCTCTTGAGAACCTTCCCTAGTTTTGTTTCTTGGCTCCACCTCTGTTTTGGGGGGGGAGTGGCACTTACAGTTTTTCGAGACTGCTGGCAAAATCTAATTTTGTTTTCCCTGACCATTATAGTTCTAGTCAGATTTTCCCTTTTTCTGTTATTTTCCTCACCTATTTTAGTGGTTATCTAACTTTTTGTACAGGCCAGGAAAGATCGTTGCATCTTTTTGTGGCTAAGGTTAAGGTTAAGGCAAATGTTTTGTTTATTGAAAACATATTACTGCAGTTGGGGGTGATTGTTTCTGTGAAGGAGCTTATCTGAGGACAAGGGTATTGGTTTCAGCAGTGCTATCTTTCATATTGACAGACAAAACTTGCTACTTGGGTCACATGCAGGAATATGCTGCGTGGTGGTGGGTCCACGGGTTATGTCTCTTTGCACATAGATAGCCCTTGAAACCACAAATGTGGTGCATTGGGAGGTCTGTTTGTGTAGTAAATAAAGAAGAGATTGAGTTATGTTTGGGTTGACTGGCATGTGTGCAGTGTGTATGTGTTTGTATATTTCAAGTTAAAGGCATCCTGATTACAGTTCATTCAATTTCCCAACACCATAACCTATGACCATAACCCAACACATCATCAATTTCTACCAATCACTTTGCACTGATGGGAACAACTTAGTCTTTCCTTCAGAGAAGCAACTTCAAAGGAAGTCAATGGAAGTCTTTGCAGACTTTGCCAATTTACACTTCTGAAAGTTAGCCTGTCATCACAATTTGGACCTTTCAATGAAATAAAACAGCTGTGAGGGGAAAAAGGCTTTCTCTTTAAGCCTCCCTTGCAGGTTGGTCCCGAGTGGAGATTCCCACACATTCACTGTGAGTGAGAGTGAGAGATGTATTATAACATGTTTTTCACTGCAGAAACTGAGGAATGATAATATGCCTGACATGAGCCAAGTCACTTTATAAAAATGTTTTATTTGTGATTTCAAATCTCTCTCAGTCTAATGGTTAAACTGGCAAAAGTCATCTCAAACTGGTTTCATGAACAGGACAATGAGTTCAATGTTCTTCAGTGGCCTTCCCAGTCACCGGATCTGGATCCAAAAGAACACCTTTGGGATGTGGTAGAATGGAAGATTTGCAGCATGAATGTGCGAGGACACAAGAGAGACAAGTTTAGGAGAAATTTGAAGTCCGTTCCACATATAATTTATATAAAAGGTAAAAAGCAGCAGGCCTAAAGTAGACCCATGTGGAACTCCCTTGGTAATTTCTAGAAACTACCATCAGAAATAATAATAATTGAGATCTATCTTTTAAATAGTTTTCAAACTAATTACATTCACTCTTATGAAGTCCAACTGCAGACAACCCACACAGTAATACTGATCCACAGAATCAAAAGCCTTTGACACTGAAAAGATTTTCTGTTTTTGAGTGGATGCAGATTATTTTAGCTGTGGCTGGTGCGCTAAAAAAACAATGGAGCTCAAGCTCATCTATCTTCTTAGTTAGAACAGCAATTGTTTGGTAATTACAACAGAATCCCTCAGTATTTAAGTCAGTCTCTGCATTGGAGGCAACCATGCAACATTTTTTACAGGGGATCTTCGTCTTGAGGTTGAAACCTAGCAGGAAGTAAAAAACTGCCATGCAATTTGATTCACTCAAATAGTTGATTTGCAAAAGGACGGAAGCGATTTAATTAGTAAATACATTAATCCAGTCCGTGTTTTCAATGTCGAATGCAGTTGGAAAAAGCTGCAAACAGCGCAGAGAAACTAAACAGTAAGGGTTCAAGTCAACCAAGTGAGCGACAATCACAAGAGATTGATGATTCTATCACTTTCCTTAGTGTGTGTTGAAACAGACATCAGGCTCTGTATGTATATTTGTGTTGAATGATTGTGTTTGCTGCAATATTATGATATGATTCATATGATGAGATAAAATGTTTCCCTTCCTCCCCGACCAAGACTCGCCCCTTCGTGTGAAGCAAAATTATATTCCATTCTATTTCCTATTAAATCGATGTTATTTATAGTTTATTCCCTTCTGTGAACAAGAACTGTCCCTTTCAACCTTTGGCAAATTGTGGAAAGAATTGGCGAGAATATAAATATTTCCCCCCAAGGCAAACACAAAACTAAACAGCAATGCACTTTTGATGTCTTTAGAATTGAAGCACTCTTCATACCGTATGTAATACCTTTAGTTAGCTATTCATTCATGAAAAACATATTGCTTAATTTGTGTACATTGGCTGAACCCCTGCAAAATGCTGGAACACTGCAAGCCATAACTGGATGTAGAAATCATACCTCTGATTGCCATTCACTGTTTACAGCAGTGCGATACTTATATCAACTATAAGTATCACCACGGCAACTGCTCATTTTGACTACAGGATATTGTTGGGTAGATGAAGTGGTGACAGATGTTGGTTGGATAGACCTGCTCTCTCTGTTCTGCTGATTATGGTCTGTACGAATATGATTATGTTGACAGAATAACAGTTGAGGAAACACCTGGTGCCCCAGGACACAAATGTACTGCAAATGTACTCATGCAATAGCAAATACATGAACCAAGGTATCAGACTCAGGTATGCTCACAGTAAACAAAAACATGGTCTTGCTTTAATTTGCTTATTGGTCACGCCGTGCTGTGCCAGGTAATACATTATAAAAGGGTGTTTATATCCATATGTCAGTTACAAATAATAAATACACTATATGTTACATGAATCTACTCTGCTATGTGTAAGACAGCTCATATAATGCCCATTAATTAAAATGTATTAATAACAGTTGTTTGCATCTGCCTTCTGGGAATTACATGGGGTAGTCATTAATTGTAATTAAACCCGTTTCTTCCCGTCACAACTTAACTCACCCACCACTTACAAATACACAATTTACTGTAAAAACACAAACCATACCCACTGAAATATTCACCAAATTAAAGAAGTCTGCAAAGGACTGTAAAAGCTTCTTCAGTTCCAGGAAGAGTATGCATCTCTCATAGACAATACTGTTTGTTTTCCATCTAATGAACCTCACTCTATCAGTGCCATATCTAATCGACACAGCTGTGCTCTCTTTGACTGGTGGAGGAAAAAATGCTGTTAGTGACCTCATTATTGCATTTTAGTCAGACAAAGTGCTTAATGTCACTCACTCTCCCATTAACTCTGATGTGTACTGCAATGAGCTGTTGTGAAACAGAGGGATTGGCTAATGCTTTTTAAACAAATATCAGGAGAGCATGAGACATTTTTGAGTCACTGAAGATGTTTTTCCCTCTTACAGAAAGGGTGTGTGTGTGCATGTGTGCATGTGTGCATGCGTATGTGTGTGTGTCTACCATCTGTTCAGCTGTACTTTGGTTGGTTATTTTTGCCTGCGCTAGACATTTAAAGTGAGCTGAATAGGATGTGCAGGGCACATTCACACAATCAAACAGATGATATCAGGTTGCTCAGCCATGACAGTGGCTGTTTTTCACTTCCTTCCCAAATGAGAGGCTAATTTTAATGAGACCCTGACTGTGCAAGTAAAAGAGTATTCCGTCCATACAGCAATGATTAGAACAATTTATTTCCTCTCTTTATTGACTGACTTGATTAAGAACAAATCCATTGCAACTTTTCATCAGCCATATGCCATGAATCATATGGAAGGTACTATGGAGATGTGGTAACATGTCTGTGTGTGAGTGAGACAGGCAGAGAGAGAGAGAGAGAGAGAGAGAGAGAGAGAGACAATTTTATAGTAGAAAATGTAAGTTTTGTTTTTTAACATCAAAATCAGTGTAGGCTACAGTATATTCAAATCAAAACTGCCTGTCAGAAAGCTATGACAGCTACCGTTTTGTGGAGACTCTGGGCCAAATTTTCAAAGCCTTTTGCGACTAGTTTCAGGTGCAGTTATGACACATTCTGACCCAGAAACATATGTCTCATGTATAAAATTTTACTCAAGTTCACACAGTTAGCAAAGGTCAAATTTTGCCTGAAATTTCTTTGCACGGGCCAGCATATTCAAGCTGCAAAAATGACGAAGAGACAATCATATGCCTCATATACGCACTCCGAGAATCAATGCAGCACTATTTAAACTCCCCAAGCAAGAAATGATCATCACAGATTAAGCATCCACACATCATTAAGGCTAGGTGTTTTTCATGGAAAATATGTACAAAATAATGCATTACATTAACCAATAGCTCAGCTGAAGCAGTGGTAAATGACTGACATAACATGCTCAACCTTAACAACAGTAAAAATGAGTTAAAAAAAGGAAATCCTGCTTGATGCTTGAATTGATATGCTGCTTTTAGTCGCTTTTGTCCATCATGGAAAGAGCATGCTTTTGCTTTTATCAGAACATTGTTAGAAACAGAGCATGCTCAAATTGCGTTGCTAAAATAATAAAAACAGGGTTGTGTTTTTGTTTTGATTAGTTATCCTCCAAAACAATCATGAAAAAGGAACAGGGAAAATAATTTAAAAAAAATTTTTTATATATATGTATAGCGACTGCTGTGCCAAACACCCAGCCATACAAATAATTTTGTTTCTGGGAAAAAGATTCTGGAATCTCCCACACAATGTTCCCATTCTATCAGCAATAGATATAGTCAAGCTCCTTGGAAAAGTACACCATCTTGCATCTGGATTCATTGAAACAACAATTGGTGCCACAGCTTGAATATCTGCACATTTCGTCCTGTGTTGAGTCTGATCTGGAAATGATCTTACACGGCACCAGAAGACACATGAACCCCCAGCTATTCAATGCACTACATAGGAGTTTAAATGGCAGCATTTAAGATCTGCCTCATTTGCAAAATGTGATTAGTAGGCAGTCCCATTTGCTGATTGTGTAATGAGCTGTAGCCTTCGTGAATAAGATGTTTGATGCTCATAAATGTGGCCCTCTGTGGTTGTGATGTCCAACAGAGGATTCAAAGGTCTAATGGGTTCTGAAGTCAGGCCGACCCAAGTCAGCAACTAATACAGAGATGACACTGGGTGGGGAAACAGAAGGAAATAAAAACACAGACTTACTGGAAGAGAGTTACACCAGCATATCCTCTCTTCCCAGAGGCAGAATAAAGTGTTCACTGTTGGTGTTGGCATGGTGCCTGTGAAGGTCAGCCGTTGGGTTTCTGAGTTCAGCTCGACTCTGTCCCTTTGGGACCCCATGTGACATGCATGGATCACGTACTGAGAACAGAGGCTTGAGAAATTCACAGGCTTGTCCTTCAGGGATTCCTTTGAATCCTGCAGTGTCATTGTCAAAAGCCTTGATGTATCGGCATGATAAACTCACACGGCATCAGGATTGTCCACTGAAGTGCTTTTTCAGGCCATTTGTCGATCTAATGTTTGTTACACCTGGAAGACAAAAACTGTCTACCCTTGGTGGGGACATATGTTTTTAGATCACATTTATATTTGCCATTATTGCCAATTTTCAGGGTTTCTGTGACCCTTGAAGTAGCACTACTTAAGAATAAGTTTAGGCACATGTGAGTTCTTAATAATAATAGTATGACAAGAAGATGGGGCACTTGAGTTGAAGAGAGGTTGAGTGTTCCAGCAAGGCAATGATCCAAAGCATACCTCGAAATCAACCATGAAGTACCTTGAGAAAAGACGGATGAAGGTTTTGGAATGGCCACCACAGTCCCCAGACTTGAATATTATTGAAAATCTGTGGAGAGATCTCAAACATGCCATACATGCAAGAGCTAAAGGCATTCTGTCAGGAAGAATGGGGAAAGATTCCAAAAACGAGGATTGAAAGACTCTTAGCTGGCTAGAGGAAGCGTTTAAAAGTTGTTACAGTTGCTAGGAGGAGTTACAAAGTACTATCTGACAGGGTTCCAAAACATTTGCAGAGGGCCTTTCTCATTTTTTGGAAATTATTTTGATATTGTAAAAAAATTCTAAATTCTAATAAATAATATTGCGTTAAAATGAGAATAAATATGTCATGTTTAACGTTCTACCATTTAGAGGTCAGGCTTGCTTCTGTTCACTGATGTAGAAGGATTTTTGATAAGGGGTGCCCAGATTTTTAGACACATGCACACACACATACACATGCATATGCACGAGCACACGCACTACACATACACAAAAAAAGTAGGCATAGATCCATTTTTGGTGCATGGAAAAATACACTTTCAAAATGTATGACGTGATTAGGCGATGAGTCTCAGTTGAGTCAGGAGAGGGCAGGGCATTCCCCAAAATCCAGCAGTCAAGCAATGTGTAAGAGCTCAGTCTTGTTTCAATGAACATAACGAGGGCAGACCCAGGGGTGGGGGAGAGGGACGTTACGTACCTCTGCAGTGGTCTGATTGGGCCAGGCATGTAAAAAAACAGGAGATACACACAAGCATATGCAGACTTCCCTCACTGGACTGCCACAGTCCTGTGCTAAAGACGCCACAAACACATGGAAACAATGAAGGACGTCACTGCTGCGCTATTAGGCTCCAAGCAAATGTAAGTGTGGGAAACTTGATTCATACCAGGCCATGGTGAATTTCTTGTGCTTGAGCGACTGTGATTTCAGGGCAGTCTTGTAATTCATTTGACTTGGTTTTGATCGTCTTTCTGTCAATGCTATTTAACTTTCCTTTGCTTTTCAAGTAATGTGCAGCTGTTGCAGCAATGACAATTCACCATAAAATGAATACAAAAAATATTAAGAATGTGTTGAAAATAATTCTAAAATTACTAATAAAGTGTTGCACCAATGTGTGAAACATCCATGTGAACCTAATGTACCTTGTTTTGACTCCAAAAACATGTATTGCCAGGAACGGACAGGCAATATTATTACAGATGAATTGTTGAACTGCTTAGTGATTGAATGATGTGAATGATGTGTTGAGATATCATTAAACTAAAAAAAAAACTAAAAAACAAATGGACCAACAAACAGTATTGCTGTTGCAGGGAAGCCAGTGTTGTTGGAGCTGTGTTCTGGGATCCTCGGGCTGGCCTGAAGAGCTACCTGCTGTTGAAGTACCTGCAGGTTCTGGTTCTTCCTGGAGGGAATGAGGCACTGGTGACTCTGGGGGCCCTGGCCAGCCTATACACGGCCGTGCTCCTGCGCTCCCCCCGTGTGTCTCGCAAAGCCTCCACCGTGCTGCTGGGCCAGCTGGCCTGGGCGGACGGCCTGGTGGCAGCGCGCTGGGGCCTCGGTATGCTGGGTTGGGCTGTGGAGGACCGTGGGGCCCTGGCCAAACTGGGGAGTGGCCTCTCCATTTCCCATCAGCATGCTAGTCTGCTCTTCCTCAGCTACCTCAGCCTGGAGGCCCTCCTGGTGACCTGGTGGCCCGGAGAGTCCCGCAGGCTCCGGACAGTCCACAGTGCCCGTCTGGCATGTGCCCTAGTGTGGACGGCTGTGATGGTTGAGCTGCTAGTGCTCCAGGCTGCTGGGCTTGGCCAGGACCTGCTCCCTCAGGGACTTCTTCTGGGGCTAGTGCATCAGGGCTGCCTGCGGATAGCTCCCTTCATCTGTGTCTTCTCTCACTGCCTGAGGGGGGCGCTGTGGCTGGCTAATGCAGGGGTGTACTATACACTCTTCCACTGCACTCCTCAGCGAAGGAAGAGTTGCTTCCATTAGTTAGTTGCTTACCAACTACTGACAAACACAACTTGGCTGCTGTGGACTTCTTTTGTTTATTTTAATATTCATAACTTATCATGAACTATTTATTGCAGTTTATATACCGAGCCTTCTGTTCTTTGAAATGTAAACAGTGGAATTAGGGGCTCAAAGAAAACCACCTTGCTGGTGATGAAAAATCAAAGACTAAACTGATAAACAAAGTGTCAGCAATGTTACTCTGCACTGTGCATTGTTTAAATTATTCATATTTAACTTTAATGCTTTTTAGCTGGTGCAAAACAGGCAATAATTTGTGTTCATGTTCGAAATGTCTGCTTCGCCACTGCTGAATGGTAAGAAGTGATACCATTCAGCAAATCAATAAAAAGTGAGAAAAAATAATGAATTGTTTCTTTTTCACTGAAGAATTTTAGAAAAATAAGCAGATGCCAAGAGATATTCGGAAAAAGACAAAATTAAAGCATGGGATTCAGAGGGATTTAGTCCTGGGATGGTTTCTTGGCTTGCTAAATGGTACTTCACAGAACAATTGCCAACTATTTATTTTGTAAGCACACTGCTCATTACTAAGGTACAGAGAAATGTGAGCAGAGTAGAGCAGAGCAGAACAATCAAAAAGTATTTATAGACCTACTATGGTTCTAAATCCACTCCTCCAATGGTGTAGGCCTGTTGCCCATATGTGGTAAACACAAAAAAGTTGGCTTCTTTCAGGGCTTGGATTTATTTATTTTTTTTGCAACAAATTTATTCATAGCAAGGATAAATAGTTTTCCTATTCGCAGGAACAAATCTGTGCAGCTTCTGTTATCTTTGGCTGGAAAATAGTTATGACTTTCACATCCTGCTGTGGTATACACTGGGAATGAATGTATGACATTCATGATTGCTAGTCTCATCATTCATGGTTGCTAATCTGGAGCATAGTAAACCGACAGATAACACTTTTACCTGTGACAGCACTTTCTCCATTTACCATAAATGCAAACAGTTGTGGTATTGCGTAAAAAATAAGAAATAAACAAGAAAGATGAAAAACAGGAAGTTCATGTTCTTTTTTGTTTTCTCTGGAAATCAGTCTCACCATCTCAGGGGACTAATTACGAAAATTAAAGATAATGACAGTAGTGTCAGATCCTCAACTGCTGTTGTATGACAATGCCCACCCAGGGAGGAAAGAATTTAAATGAGTGGGAGAGCCATATCTCATTGCACTCCTGCCACCCAATCTGACACATGACTTTAGTTTTCAGCTTTATTCAGTAAATACTGTATGTAGCTTTGTCAGTGGATAAAATGTTACAGTAAGTCATCACCAGTAAGGCCCTCTATTAGTGATTTAATGCAATGTGTGATGGCCAATGATCTACAAATAGAAGTAAAATGAAATATAAGTCACAGAAGTCATAAATGGAAAACTACTAAAAAGCTAATACGTAATAATAATTCAGTAATATGCCCTTATCAGATTACTGAGTTATAAGTGTGGAGCCCACAAAGTTATATGCCTCCCATGTTTCAGTAAAATGGTTACTGTGATGTTGACTTGCTCATTTCCTGTATGGTGGTAACCTGACAACCCTTTTATCTGCAACGTACAAACATGTCAGTCTCTGCACACTTGAAATTGAACAGTATGTTCTTGTTCTGTCCCAAATTAGTTTTGGCGACCACAGGTGCTGATGAATTTTCACAAATGTTATATTGTGACCAAAAGCATAATCTATTCAACAGCCAGTCATTCCGAACGGAAATATGCTCCAGTTTGGATTTCACATGTTTTAGAGTGTGGTTAATACTTGACCTCTTTAAGTAGGGACAGGAACCTTCTGACCAAGCCAGGAAGGAAGAAACAGTGCTTGGCCTCATTAGTGATGAACTTTCTCAGCTATTTGTCTCTCTCCTTCTCAACAGTCAATAGTCATAAAGCATTACTCTCAGAATGTTGGCTCCCGAGGGACCATGTAACAAGATGCAAGTAGCAATCAGACGGGTGGTAAGTGCATTATGCTCTGCACTCATATGCGGGAAATGACAGGTCAATCGGCCTTTTGATAAATTGATAAATGATCAAATCTTGAAACTTTATCCTCAACCTACTGCATCATTCGTACCAGTCGGACACAGTTCAGCCTGAATAACACACAGCTCACACATCTTATCTCAATACTTTTGCTCATGCCTTTCAAACAATAAGACCAGTACAGTGGATCAGTACTTTACCTGAGAAACATTTCTTTGAATGTACACATGATTCAGAAATCACTCATACACCAAAATTACTTTCTAAAATCTGCTCTAATCTAAAATGATATAGGCAGCCACCTTTTAATTTCTGAATTGCCTTAACATTAGCTTAACACAGTGCTTATAAAACTTGGTCCAAGGGACCCCCTGTGTGCTGTGTGTGGTTTTTGTTTCAACCACAGTTGGAATCTCAGAACCTTAATTAGCAGTTAATTTTTCTTAATTATGTAAATAATCAAGGGATTATTTACCCTCTTAAGGCATGAGATTATGTCAGAAATTTTCTATGCATGCTATGAAGAGTAAAATGCCCCTGTTCATATTGTGCTTATTCTTCTACAGTGTATTGTAAGCAATTACATAAAGAAGGCATTTTATCTCAACTGATGAAAATTAGAGTGTGGTAAATCAATAAACTCCTAAATTGCGGACACCTGGCCACTAAAACTAACCACCTGGAAGATGATACAAATAATAAGCCTGCAAGGAAATTTAAGGAAAATAATATTAAAGAAATCTGTTCAGCAACCGAATTAGGAGCATATTGTTTAACCCCAGTCTATCATTTGATTTAAAAAATCTTACCTCTTTTTATCTAATTATTTGCAATATCGCACAATATGCACAATACAAACATTGGAGTTAATGACATGCAGAGCTATGTCTGACAAGAAATGGCTTAAGAGGGTAAATAATCCATCTGAACATCAATAGTGCATAACTAATACAAATTAACAGCTTGTTAAAGTTATTGGATTCCAATTGTGGTTGGAACAAAAACCAGCATACACAGGGCCCCCCCAGGACTGCGGGTATGACTGGCTCAACATAATGGCAACTAGGAGTCAACTAAAACTAAGAGTTTTGTACTAGCTGAAGCCAAAGTGTTATGACAGCTGACATAACAGGTACTTCATGATCCATGAAACTGTAGAGGCCATAAAAAAACATTCTAAAAAACATATTGACATGACAGCTTATACTGCTTGCCATATTTAGCTGTGGGCTAGCTGTTGTCATGATAGGAGCTACATAACAGGTTATGGCACATTGACAATGCTGCATTTGTCTTTCATCTGATTAAACCAACAGTTCCCTTTGAAGCCAAAGCATTAAGACAGCTCTCATTGCTGGGCCCTATCCGGTGGCACTATCCTTTGCTAAATTAAACAGTCCTAAGCAGAATATACTGACATGAACTGCTATGACAGCACTGTTTAAATCTCAATTGTAACCATTCCTCCCTCCTGTGGTTCAGTCATTCAGGCCTCTCGGTCTAGCTGAGAGTAACTCTGTTACGTTCGGTCAGAGACCCAACCGCAGACCAAGGGATAATCAGAAACGTGGTTTATTCAGGCAGTCACAGGCAGTAGATCCAACACACAACAGTTCCAAATCAAGTTGCCAAAAGAATAGTGAACAGACCAGGATCAAAAACCAAAAATTAGAATTGTGACAGTACAAAAGGGATAAGGCAAGTGGGAGGTTGAAAATACAAAACAAGGAGGAAACGAAAACGCGAACACATTACCAACATGTAACTCCCGGATTAGGGAGTGGACATTTGCATGGAGTAAAAGACGTAGTGATAGGAGGAGGCAGATGCGAACACTTCGCTGAAACTAAGCAAGTAATCAGTGATAGAATAGGGAGGCGGAGTTAAAGGAGAGAATTTAAGATTAAATCTAAATTAAGCTTCTGTTTCAGTTTCTGACACGGTTATGTTTGTTTTCATTGTTTTCATTTTTCATAGCAGTGTCAAACTACTACATTAGAACCTATGTCAAACATAGTTTGTTACCACACAACTGATAGTAGCTATCTGTTGAATCTATTTTAAGTGAAATGTCCCATGGAATGCTATCAGGCAGCTTATGACATTATGAATTCCAACTAAAAACCCCCAGAGAGAGAGAGAGAGAGAGAGCTATGACATCTGCTGTTTTGTGGAGATTTGAAATTTTCAAAGCCTTTTCCGACTAGTTTCAGGTGCAGTTTCAGACGCATTCTGACCCAGAAACATATGTGACAGAGAGAGAGAGAGAGAGAGAGAGAGAGAGAGAGAGAGAGTAGTTTAAGAATATCCGTCATTAATCAGGCAAATGTAAAACAGGAAATTGTAATTGTATTTGTGGGACGATGAGGGTTTTTACTGAAGGACAAACCCAGTATGTTTTCTTGAGCTGTGGAGAACTTCAGCTGTCATCAGGCTGTGTTCATTTTTACTTAAAATAACATCTTAGTTTTGTTTTGTGATTCAAAAGTAAAAAAAAAAAAAAAATGTTTTCTGTTCACTCAGCTCATTGCCCCTTCTGTCTTGGCAGGGTGAGCATATATTTAGTTGTCCCATGTTTGATAATATTTTGTAACATGCACAGCACATACACCCACACACACATTGAAGGTTTGGCAATGGCATTAATCATTTTATACATGATAGTTTAAATAAAATAAAAAAAATGTAGAATATAAAAAAAAAAATATATATATATATATATATAATAAAAATAACACTGGCGACTGCTGTGCCGAACACCCAGCCATACAAATAATTTTGCTTCTGGGAAAAATGAATGATTCTGGAACAACATTCCCATTCTATCTCAGCAATAGATGTAGTCAAGCTCCTTGCAACATTATACCATCTTACTGAATCTTTTAAGAAATACAGACATTTTTTAAATTGATACAGCTTTCTGTTGTCACTGCAAAGATGGCTAGCAAATGTCAAAGCAAAAATCTGAAAAATGAATCACTGTAATTGTAATTGGGATCTAGACACGACTATCTTCCTATGCCATTTGCATACCCAACCAATGAGATAAGTAATGATTTGATTGGTTAAATGGGCAGTTTGTTTTGGATTTCCAGCTCATTCTTATTGGCTGGACATTTCCTAACATTCTGAGATGGAAATGTTTCTCCGTTTATTGTTCTTGTTTCTCCGTTTCTATGTATTTTCAGTCCATGTTCCATTTATTGTTTTTACATTTGCCCAGAGCCTGTTTCCCAATCACGCCTCCTCACACCTGTTTTTCCTAATGTGTAATCACACTCACCTGAATCCCATTGTGTCTCTTTACCTGTGTATATAGTCTGTCTGTTTTTCCTCTGTCCTTTGCCAGATTGTTATGTACCCTCCTTCATGCTTGCCATACTCTACTGTTACCCGCTTCAGTGTCCTGCTTAACTGTTCCTGTCCCTGTGTCCTGCTTACCTGTTCCTGTGTTCCTGCTCCTGTGTTCCCATCATTGTGTCCTGTCCTGTCTCCTCCACCTCCTCCTCTGTCCCCCGTTCCTGCCTGCTCTGCGTCTGCCCGACTTAAATGTTAAATGTTCAATGTTCCATGGAATGCTATCAGGCAGCTTATCACATTATGAATTCCAAATAGAGAGAGAGAGAAAGAGAGAGAGAGAGAGAGAAAGAGAGAGAGAGAGATAATTTCATGGTAGAAACTGTAAATTTCGTTTTTTAACAATACAATCATTGTAGGCTACAGTATATTCAAATCAAAACTATCTGTCAGAAAGCTGTCTGCTGTTTTGTGGAGACTCTGGGCCAAATTCAGTCAGCCATTTGCGACTCTGACCCAGAAACATATGCCTTTGATTTAATGGGAGAGCAGTTTTATCACTGATATAATGTTATATATTTTTATTATCCTCATAAAGTGAGAGAGGGACCAGTTCCACTGTTGCGCCGACAGGCATGGATCAACCCATATAGTTTCTGCCACACATACTCCACTTTAGCTACATCAATGTCCAGCTAAACCAGGCTGGCCCGGTCTTTTTAACCAGTTCTTAATGAACGTGTTTCCTGATCCAGTGTGCCGTATTCCTCCGAGTGTATCATTTGCCCCAGACCTCGGTAAGGTTCAAGATGCTTGATGTTCAGGTTAGATTTTTGTGTATAGATTAGTACACGAGGGCCCTGTCATGACAGTTGTAATAATGATTTGGCTTCAACTAGAACTTTTGGTTAAATCTGGTGAATCAAGGCTGCTATGTAAATGTGTCATAACCTATTATATAACCCCTAACATGATCAGTTGTTATAAGTTATAAGTTAGGCTTCAACTAGCAGTGAACATAACATAACATAAGCTGTCATGCAGGCATCCCAACTCTCCTGGAAGGTAAGGTAAACTAGTCCAGCTTGACCAGCTTGAAATTGAGCTGGTCATAAGCTGGTCTAGTTGGGTATGAGCTGGGCAACCAGCATGGCTAAGCTGGTCATAAATCTGGTTTACATTGGGTATAATCTTGTAGCTTGCCACTGAGCTGGTCAAACCATGTCAAACTGGGAGCTGGTCTGAACTGGTCAACCAGCTAAACCATGTCGATGGTGGCAGTACAGGCACAAATAAACATATTAAATATGGAACATGAATAAATAATTTTATAGGCTAATTCCACTATAATTTGTATCAGCAATGATACAGTCTGCCCACATAAGCTAGAATTCAGGTTCATGTCTCTAAAATGACCAATGGGTGACTACACCTGCTTTATGGATAGGGGCATTGTCATCCTGAGAAAAAGCTTTGGCTGTCTGCCAAAATGCCATTAATATGGAAGTTACCTACTTCCATTAAAAAAAACAAAAAAGTTACTTTCCTTTACTCTGTTCTATAAAGTAATGCTGACAAAACCTTGCTTTTTAAGACTATGAATGTATCCAGACAATGCCAGGAAAACATGCCTTGCAGCATTATGGAACCACAATTGTTGCCAGTGAAACACTGCTGCGTTTCTTTGTTCACTACCTGTATATAATGGACAATGAGCTTTTCCGAGGCACGTTATCCCGCATCCCAACCACATGTTCTACTAATGAGCAGTGCTTACTCTTCCCAGGCCTCCTGGGCAATATGCAGAAGCCCCTGGGGCTGGCAGGCATAGAGCAACTCTAAAGGAGAGAGGCCGGTGGCAGCCCGGGTAACTTCTCAGACAGCAAAGAGATGGCAGCATACAAACTGATCCCACTGTTGCAATTCTTCGCATGCCACCCACTTCAACATCCGCTTGCAAGTCTGATTGCATCACTCCACCAATCTGCGGATGATAGATGCGGATGTTTAACTGGAAAGAGACAATACTTCTTTCATTAGATAAGACAAAAGCAGACCCTTTCAGATTTGGGTAATGTATATAACCGGGAGAGGGATTAGTGGTGCAGGAGGAGGACGGATAGGGGAACAGAATTCATATGCAGTAGCATTAAGTAGCTATGGCTATACAAACCTGGCCAGAAATACCTGCAGAATCTGGTCCCAGGTTCTATCAGCTGCCTGATGCGCTCCCTGTACTGCATGTGGCTGTATCTCAGCTCAGGCACAGTGGATACATAGCCCTTGGGAACCTGCATTTGGGAAAGCTCATTTCCGTATACATGACGGATGTGATACATTAATCTGTTCCTTACTGCAAAATATGGCATTCTTGGTGGTCAACCAAGCTTGAATGCTATCCCCAAAGATGGAACTCCATCCCTCTCTTAGATATTCACTTGGGCCTGTGTGAGAAACAAAGAAATTATATGCAGCCGTGTACAAGCGTTGAAAGTCCGCAAAATGATTTCCGACAAGGAATGGTGAGCGCAGCCCTTCCATGATTCCTGCATGTAGAGTCGAGGGCCCCAGGTCAGTGGACAGCCTCTCTTGCATGGCAGGGTCAGACTTGGTTTCTCTGTGAATACAGGTGATGAATGGCGGCCGTCCGTTCTATCTGCTTCCTGGGGAGAGAACATTAGGAGGGAGAGTCTAACAGGGCTCTCACCTTCCCCACTTCCATTTGTACCAAGCAGGTGTGGACTGTTCTCTTCCACTTCCATCCTGTGGCAATCAAGTTGGTGGGGTTGTCCAGCTGGTCACAGGAGGCCCAGGTTGGTTGGCATAGTCTCATTGGTGCCTGGCCATTAGCCTTGATGGTGACATTGGAGGGGTTCCTGGTTGTTCTTTTTCCTCCCAGATGTAGGTTTGCGTGCAAGTAGGTGGCCTGCTGAGCCTCTGCTATTTTAGCTTCATATAGAAGTGACCACAGTAGCTGATCCGTGACCACCTTCTCCATCACGGACTTCGCAGGTGCGCCAGGTGTACAAAGTCAGGCCTGTCCAATCCTGAGCAGGTCATAGGCTTGCTCTCAAAATTGGATCGACACCCCATGCTGGTAGACCTAGGTGCAGAATCTTTGAGCAGCCCCGGCAGGCATTACCTCCACTCGATTAAGGTTTCGGCTTTCAGGATTAGAGATAATCTTCTGCTTCCTGGGAAGGAAGGTTGTGGTAGGCCTAGTGCTGACATACTGAGGAAAGGGGCTAGAATGCTGGACCACTGATCAGGCTCACACATCTCTCCTTCCAAGGTCCACTCAAATATGCAGAGGTAGACATTTATGTATGTCATTGCCCTCAGCCATCTTAATGAAGCAGTCCTTGGCTCGGTGGATGTTGTTGGATAGGGGAACCTGAGCAGCAGACTTCTGCAGTCAGTTCCACTGGTCCTGGGCCTCAGTATTCCTCTGGAGCACCTCAGTGCCTATCAGGCTGGTTCTCTGCTGAGTGGCGAGTGTTATCAATTGCATTGTAAGGTCCTCCATGTGAGTGAATGGGAAAACAAAAATATGGAGATTTTTAAAAACTGGTTAACCCAAAACATTTTTGTTTTACTTTGTCTTTTCATATGCCATACCTTGTTCACATACTTGCATTCTCCACCATATGTCACACGGGGAGGGGAAGGCGATCAGACCTGATGGGCTCGCTGACATGCAAGAGACATTCTGGGAGATGCAAATTCCAGCACAAGTTTTATTTTAAACTCAAACTGCCCTGTCTGGCACCAATGATCATCCCATGGTCAAAGTCACTTTGATCACATTTCTTTCCCATTCTGATGTTTGGTCTGAACAACAACTGAACATGTTGACCATGTCTCCATGCTATTATGCCAGCCCATAGGCTATTGGTTAATTCCAAGTGAGTCGCATCTCCTATGAATTTCATTTGCTGTCATTTAATTTGCATTATGCATTTCTTTGGTTGGGGGGGTGGGGGGTCTATTTTTTGGCACACACAAAGAAATGGGTTCATGACGCCCCTGGGCTGATGCATTAAGAAGCTGTACAGGTATACCTAATAAAGTGATCACTGAGTGTAAATGTTACAGCAAGTGCCTAAAGTTCATGATTTACTAACCCCGTCACCACTTATTTGTGAATGACCCTCCATGTAGTCACACTGAGGACCACTCACTGCAAGGATGAGGGCCTCTCCCTTGACGCCTGATGTACTGCTAGACCATGGTAAACCTTTTACTTGGCCCAAACTTGCACTTCTCCCTCCATGCCAGTAAGTGGCAGTATTTCGATAGGAATGACTGTAACAGTTTTTTGTCCTGGTTTTACAGAGACACGGAAACAAGTCATTTGGGCTTTTTACTCTCAGCTTTACTCTCGGCAGTTTAGAGTTTAACTCGAAATCCACAGATGGCTCATTGAAAGTTAAACAATTTCACTTTCACAAGTCAATACGTGTCACTTTCACAGTGATAATGCAATGGGTCACGCCCTGAACTGTTCACCAACATTTCCCTGCGACTGCACTTTGGTGGGCTGGCCAGCAGGTGGCATGTGCCCCCAATACAACAAGCCAATCAAGTTGGCGCCTGACACAATGGGGCTCAGTTTGTTCTGTTCCATAGTAAGATGTAGATGAATTCTTAATCTATGGGACTTTGTTGACACTTTTCCACAGATGGCTGTGGCTCGACAGAAATCCAGGGAGGAGGAAATGAAAAAGTGTCGCCACAGAATTCATGCTCTTGGCCTGGGGCCTGTTAATTTTGCTGATTACAGCTGAAGCAAAACCCCCCTCAATGAACTCCCCATTTCCCACTCCTCTTCCATGCTGTGGCTCTGGGTTCCTCCCTGGAGAAGCATGGCTTGGGGAATGCCAGAAGAAGCCCAGGAGATATCCCAAAAACTAACAGTGCTATGGTCAGTGAAACCCTTAGGGGCAGAGGGAAGAGATGGCAAGAAAGAAGGGGAAGACAAAGGAATGTTGCAAATGTGAGAGGACAAATAGTGCCAGCCCTTCTATGCATACATGGTGTGAAGTGAGCCGTGCATGTTATGTCCCAGTATTTGTGTAGCTGCTGTTTGTTTGTGTTTTTATGCTGCAGGTCCTAATTGTTTGCCTTGCCAGTGTAGCCGAGTGCAGATGGTTTTAGGTCTTCTGCAAAGGGGCCACAAATCCTAAGCCACGGAGCCCTTGGGGGTGCTGCGGCTGTTGCTGTATTTCCATATGGGCACCTCCCTGTGCGATTTCACACCGAGTTCCAGACGGCCGGAATCCTCCTTGTTTTTTTGTTGCGGGTGTGGAGTGGATACTGGATACTATCACAAAAGCCCCTCTCTCTCTCTCTCTCTCTCTCTCTCTCTCTCTCTCTCTCTCTCCCACTCTACCTCTCTGTCTCCCCTCTTTCTCTTGACCTCCCTCTCTTCCCCTCTCTCCCCCTTCTTTTCCCTTTCACTCGACCCCCATCTCTCCTTCTTCTTGTCTCCATAACACACATTCACACACACACCAGTGTGTGAGTTTAGCTCAGGCCAGGGCCTCTAAGCACAGCTGGTACTGTCACACAGGGCCTTATGTGTCTCCTTCTGGTACATGCACCCACCGCGTGGCCCGTCAGCTGCAAGGTGGACAGGGGGTAGTGTGAGACGAGCTGGGACAGGTGCCAGGAAGCATGTACAAGAGTCAGCCATGGGTAACACAGTCAGCTGACCGGGATTTCCAGGATTACGGTCATGGACACCATTCCAGCATCCTTCTGCTCTTAGAGCAGTCAGGGACACCATCCACAGGGTTCCCCAGTGACTGTGTGTGTGTGTGTGTGTGTGTTTGTGAGAGAGAGAGAGAGAGAGAGAGAGAGAGAGAGGTGGCACAGATGGCTGTATCAGATGGCTATTCTGTCTGCAGAGTCTCAGCTGAAGAAGGATGCCCAAATGTAATAATAATAATAATAATAATAATAATAATAATAATAATAATAATAATAATAATATTTAAAATAAATGTTGTTTATATATTGATTGTATATAGTAATCATACAGATTAACCTTAAAGGTATGCTGTGTGACCCCCCTGGGAGGGAAATGGGGTTTACGCTGTAGTTTGCCACATGAAGAGAGAGAGACAGTGCTCCTCACATATTTTGTGCATCATAAATGTATTTTGTGAAATGCAAAACCGAATCTACATGTGTTAACACAAGTGTATTTTATGAATTTTATTGCCTTTGAACGTTTTACGTATTACAAAACAAAAATCTCGTTTTACAGTTACAATTCATTTTGGTACTATTTGTTTGTCTATGTAGTACAGGTAAAAATAAACAAGTCTATATGGGCCAATCAAAATGAAGGTACTATCCACAGCCATTTGAAAGCCATAGGCCTTGAACCAACAGTTTGATACTGATCATGTGAAAGCAGCTTAATGCACCTGTCTCCTGGTGACCTACTGAAGATGGCTGGTATATGCCCACAAACAGTTTTGGAACCAAAGGTATGCAACCATGTCCAATATTGTTAATGAAGATATTCCATACTGTCCCAGAGTACTCATTTTCAATGACTATTTAAAACTTGATTTATCCCTACCTCAAAACTCTGTATGGTTGCTTGGCCTCACTACAGCTAAAAGGTCTAGCCACCACACTCTTTGTTCCGGTCTCAATGGGTCAATAGCTTGCTGCAAATTATTTATATGGTGTGGTGCCAGGATGGGGGGTGCTGTCAACCAGGCAGCACTGGCCCTTCATGCAGGTATTCAGGTATGGCCACAGCTGCGATTCATTGAAATCACTGTAGCTGTGGCCAATTACCTCATTATTGGGCTACACACTGTACAAGAGGCCTTATTTTCAGGCCTGAGAGAGGGACTGATTGGAGGGGGTTTTGGGAACTGGCTGGAGGTTGCATTTTTGTTATGGTTCATGGGTTTTATTTACGGGGATGCAGAAATAATATTCCAATTCCAATAAGATTTCAACCCACTTCTCTGGCCTCACATGGGCTAGCTAGCTCACCTTAACCAGGTGATAGCAGTGATTCCACCAGCTGGAATATAAATCTTTTTTTTGTTTTTTTGAGTACTACAGCAGCAGACCAATATCCATGGTCAGAGAGACATATTGCATTTGTCACTAAATTCATATCTTAGGCGAATGAGTGGTCATGTGACTTTGTTGCCACGGGAGTTGGCTGCCTGTATTCTAGGCTATTTATGATAAATAATAATTATTAATTTTATTATTTATCATTTTTATGTGTCATATACAGTGGTGTGAAAAAGTGTTTGCCCCCTTCCTGATTTCTTATTTTTTTGCATGTTTGTCACACTTCAGATTCCCGTATACATGGTTCAGATCATCAAACAAATTTAAATATTAGTCAAAGACAACACAAGTAAACACAAAATGCAGTTTTTAAATGAAGGTTTTTATTATTAAGGGAGAAAAAAAAATCCAAACCTACATGGCCCTGTGTGAAAAACTGATTGCCCCCTAAACCTAATAACTGGTTGGGCCACCCTTAGGAGCAACAACTGCAGTCAAGCGTTTGCGATAACTTGCAATGAGTCTCTTACAGCACTGTGGAGGAATTTTGGCCCACTCATCTTTGCAGAATTGTTGTAATTCAGCCACATTGGAGGGTTTTCGAGCATGAACCACCTTTTTAAGGTCATGCCACAGCATCTCAATAGGATTCAGGTCAGGACTTTGACTAGGCCACTCCAAAGTCTTCATTTTGTTTTTCTTCAGCCATTCAGAGGTGGACTTGCTGGTGTGTTTTGGATCATTGTCCTGCTGCAGAACCCAAGTTCGTTTCAGCTTGAGGTCACAAACAGATGGCCGGACATTCTCCTTCAGGATTTTTTGGTAGACAGCAGAATTCATGGTTCCATTTATCACAGCAAGTCTTCCAGGTCCTGAAGCAGCAAAACAGCCCCAGACCATCACACTACCACCACCATATTTTACTGTTGGTATGATGTTCTTTTTCTGAAATGCGGTGTTACGTTTATGCCAGATGTAATGGGACACACACCTTCCAAAAAGTTCAACTTTTGTCTCGTCAGACCACAGAGTATTTTCCCAAAAGTCTTGGGGAACATCAAGATGTTTTCTGGCAAAATTGAGACGAGCCTTAATGTTCTTTTTGCTCAGCAGTGGTTTTCGTCTTGGAACTCTGCCATGCAGGCCATTTTTGCCCAGTCTCTTTCTTATGTGGAGTCATGAACACTGACCTTAACTGAGGCAAGTGAGGCCTGCAGTTCTTTGGATGTTGTTGTGGGGTCTTTTGTGACCTCTTGGATGAGTCATCGCTGCGCTCTTGGGGTAATTTTGGTCGGCCGGCCACTCCTGGGAAGGTTCACCACTGTTCCATGTTTTCGCCATTTGTGGATAATGGCTCTCACTGTGGTTCGCTGAAGTCCCAAAGCTTTAGAAATGGCTTCACAACCTTTTCCAGACTGATAGATCTCAATTACTTTCTTTCTCATTTGTTCCTGAATTTCTTTAGATCTCGGCATGATGTATAGCTTTTGAGGATCATTTGGTCTACTTTACTTTGTCAGGCAGGTCCTATTTAAGTGATTTCTTGATTGAGAACAGGTGTGGCAGTAATCAGGCCTGGGTGTGGCTAGAGAAATTGAACTCAAGTTTGATAAACCACAGTTAAGTTATGTTTTAACAGGGGGGGGCAATCACTTTTTCACATAGGCCCATGTAGGTTTGAATTTTTTTTCTCCCTTAATAATAAAAACCTTCATTTAAAAACTGCATTTTGTGTTTACTTGTGTTGTCTTTGACTAATATTTAAATTTGTTTGATGATCTGAAACATTTAAGTGTGACAAACATGCAAAAAATAAGAAATCAGGAAGGGGGCAAACACTTTTTCACACCACTGTATGCACAAAAATCAACTGTGTGACTGAACACAAGATGAATCATGCCTATTATAGTATTATGTACTCCATCCAGCCCTTTCATTTTACATTAATTTACTATAATAATTAATAGCAATAATTAGCAATAATTATTGTATCATGCCTCGCTTCTATCACTGACTTAGCCTATATTTACCATGTGAACTAGATTTGATGTTCGTGTCTACGGATAACTCCTGCTTTATGTGAATTGTACCTTATCTGACATTTGTTCTGTGGTTGTTCAATGTGGTTCAATTGTATGTCACTTTGGATAAAAGTGCCTGCTAAGAACATGTAATGTAACGCAACGCACTTTTTAAATTTGAGGTAAGAAACCTCAGCACACCCTTGGTATAAAGGCGGGGCCCCGCGGCCTCCTGCTTCCTCCTGGCTGGCCTCATGCTTCAGCGAAGCTGCAGCCGGACCCCAGAGCAGTAGGACCTGTGTGTTGGCCCATTCAGACGCGGCTGCTAGGTTACCATGCCAATTAGCATTAATGCCACAGAGAGGGGATTGTGTCAAAGTTCTGGGAACAAATCAATTAAAGATGGGTAAGGGGCGGGGGGAATTCCAGGAAGTGGGGGATGGGCTCAGTTAAAGAAGTTCCATTTCCCATAATGCCCTGTGCTTGGCAGCTAACCACACAACTCCAATTCGCTGAGCCCTGTGTTGATGTGGTTAGCTTGGACAGTTAGACCACACAGATGAAAGGTGGATTGGCATAGTTGTCCAAGCCAGGATTTGCGATGTGCTGAAAATCCAGATTCTGTTGAACACCAAATAAATATGTAAAGACACTGTACATGTAGGGAGAAGCTGTGGAAGGAGTACCCTGTATTTATGTGAACTGTATGCAATCCAGAGCATTTCCAAGCAGCTGCTATCCTATAGGGTTCCTGAGACGGGTGCTGACATTGTCAGAGATGTGCAAACCCTTTCTGTGCTTCATATCAGATTGAAATGACATCCTGTTTAACTGACAATACCTGTAGCTGTGCCTGACTATGTGTTAATGTGACAAGAGGAACCTTATTTGGTCAGACAATCAGGTTACATTAATTAGCATTAACTAATGGTAACTAATTAACTACAGAGTCAATCTGTACAGCCTTCTTTATGTATTTGTACATCATTAATCCATGTTAATACTATATTAGTTAATGCCAATTCATCAATTCAGACCGTAACATGTATTTCTTAATGGCTAATTAATTTTAATTATATATGTGTATTAGTAGATCCTTATAAATCTTAATTTAACTAATACATTAGTTAGTAGTTAACAATTACATTAACAAATGAAAAGTTAATTTAATGCTTAATTAATGTATTTGTACAATTAATTCACAACTACATTAGTTAATGCCAATTCATGTAACCTTATTGTAAAGTGTGACCCATTATTTTATCAGTAGTCCCAGGGAAGTTGCTCTGAGCAGGTGCCTTGCATAACTGCATAGTTACTGTGCAGTTCCCTAACCACAAGAGACTCATAAACAGGGAGCCAGGGGGAAAATGGAAACATATCTGTGCCAAAGTGAACCACTTTATTGACGTGATACTTATTCAGAGGGTAGTCATTTTAGTGAACCCTTGGATGAAAGAACATATGAACAGTTACCCTACAACTGGATATTGGCATTGGGGGGAGATGTGGGTGACTGTGTGCTACAGATTGTGCTTAACCTCCTCCAGACAGCTTGTCTGATGCACAAATGAAGAGTAGAACCAGTTGTTGCTGAAAGAGGCAGTGGGTCGGAACCATAATTCATGCACAGGGATGTTTTCTTTTCAGGCTGAGCTGTGTGGTTTGAGAGGCATTTGAGAGGATGTACTTGCTGCACTTTTCACTCATAAAAGCTGATGAATACACTCAAACAAACAAAAACAGAAAGGATAGATGTAGAGCTCATTAATTGTATAGTCTACAACATTTCATAAAAAGCTGAGGTCCTACACATTCGAACGCCTCACAAACTGCAGAACAAAAACAAATTATGTTCAGAATGCAAATAGGCAGCTTTGAGTAAATCGGCTGCTGGAATTTTCATAAGCTCTCAGGGGGCAAATAAAGACTAAACATGTGCAGAGCAGGGATCTGTCCACGGACCACATCCCTCCATCCATAGCCTTTGAGGATGCAGACGCTGTGGTAGTTTTGTTGTTGCTTTTTGTTTAGAGCCAGATGTGGGATAAAAATAAGGCAGTGAGTAAGAAGCAGAGAGAGAGAGAGAGAGAGAGAGAGAGAGAGTGAGAGATAGAGAGAGGGAGAGAGAGAGCATAGCTGTAGAACAATGTGACAATTTCTTTCAGCATAGCTGTAGAACAATGTGATTCACAAGATATCTGTTGCTGGTTCATATCCTGTTCCCTGAAATTGTTCCCCTTCTGCTCCACATTGTTATAATTTTGCTATTCTATTGAATGGGGATAGGCCCTATGTCTGTCAATCCTCAGATAGTTATCTGAAATATTTTAGTCCACCAATATTTCATTTTCCTATTACAAGCAATTCTAAAGCATCTATTTTCGTCAGTATTCAAAACAAAAGTTTATATCTTTATTAATTTCTAGAAAAATCCAAATGATCTGCAGTCTTTTCAAAATGTACCAGCAACTAAAGAAAAGGTATATGTGTGAAGAAAAAATATGTATGTAACCCCACTTGAGTTGAGTCAAATTGTCTTGTCTGATTGGCAATACTTTGATCTCATATAGCAAAAAACTAAAAACTCAATATAAGACTAAAATACTTATTCTTTTGGTTCTTGCAGTGCTCTAACACTCACCAGGAATAAGCAGGTAAGATTGATGTATGGATGGATGGCTGAATTCAGTGTGCGTGTGGGCTATAGGTCAGGGCTATTGTCAGGGCCTCAGTGAGTAGAGGAGGTGACATCCAGGCCTTGTCATCCCCCGTCATCCTAGCAGCACGAGTGACCATAGCACCCTTGTGATTTAACACAGTGCAGTCTGTCTCCTGAGAGGAAGGGCAAGTTTAATTCCACACCACAATCGTGACAGAGTTCAATTATACAGAAAGCTGGAAGTTCCCCTGATATTTTGGCGTAATGGGGGGAGGGTGAGGAGAGGTCATCTATTAATGTAGCGGTAAAAACAGCGGCATCCCATCAGAGACCCATTTGAGGGAGACGTGCCGTGCGTTGCGGTCTGCATAGTCCCCATGTGTGCGCACTGCATTGTACTCAGACAGTGTGCCCTTGAGCATGGCCCTGAGGCTGTTAGTGAATGACAGGAAAGGAGTGTGCCCAGCCCCAGTCCCACACCACACAAAGGGGCCAGGCGTGGAGGCTGACAGGGTTAAAAATAGGCTCCACGGCTCGCCAGGTTCAGGTATAGCCTGGTCACATCAACAGTGGCTGTCTTACATGGATCATATATACATAAACGAACATACACATCCACTCTGTATCTTTCTCAAAAAAAGCCTTTACTTGGACAACAGGACTTAGTCAGTATTATCAAAGTATTTATAGAAATATAACATAGAAGGCCAGCTTCCCCTTTCCAAAAACATTCTTGTCTCTCTGTCTTAAAAATGTCTTGCACTGAGATTTAAATCTTATTTGATTTTTTTCTTATTTTTAAGTAGAAAATACTAGCTTGTTACCTTTTGCTTGACTAGTGACATTTTCTTACCCTATTAGCAAATCTTGAAATAGGTAAAACTCATCTCATTGTCTACTTTGTAAGACTGACTTAGTTTTAGTTGGGATTTTTTTGCAGTGAACAAAACATATTCAGTTTCATAAACGAATAACAAATAAAATATCTTGATATCAGCACTCAATCACAATCTTTGTCCATCCTTCTTTCTCTCTCCCCTTTTCTCTTTGGTTCTGTTCTGTTATGCTAGTCTGACTCCATGTGAACTCTCTCTCTCTCCCTCCCTCCCTCATCACATGCTATTTACAGCCCTGCTGGTCTTGGCTGCTCATGCTGGACGCAGGGCCGGGTGTGAGGAAGGCCCAGCCTTCATTAGCACTGCTGTGGAGTAAACACCGCGGAGCAGGAGCCAGCAGGAGCAGATGTATCAGGCAGCCGTCCAGGCAGCACAGCTGACCAGCGGGACCCAGCCACAGCAGCTACAGTACACGGACCGTAACGCAACGCACGGATAAGCAAGTAAACGCCCAGCAACAGCCCAGAATCTCAGGATCTCCTGATTCAGACCATATTGAGGGGGGGGGGGGGTATCAGGATTGTGCAGCAGTACTTATCAGGAACAGGCTGGGTTTGCTGATAGGGATCTCCCTCGACTGAAGAATTCTATGAAAGCTTTGGGACACATGGAATGGGGGTGTGATAAAACATGTGGGGGAGCCTCATTAGTCCCGGAGACCGGGGCGAGTGCAATGCTGTCAGCCCAGACAGGGGAGAGAACAAAAGCAGCAAGTGCAGTAATGAGCAGGGGTAGACTGACTGATAGAGAACATAAGACACGGAGAAGGGGAGAACAAAGAGGAGGCCTCAAGGTGTGGTGCGCTGCTCCAGTGCGCTTCCACAGCTGTGGGCGGCTGGGTACCGTTTCAGCACTCTCAGACCACTTCCTGTGCGCTCCCTGACACATAAACCCAGCAAACATCCTGTACAACCCCTGGGAACGGCAGCACAATGTCTGTGTGTGTGGGAGTGTATGTGTGTGTGCTTGCGCAGGTGTGTATGTGCGCACACACATGCGTGCATGTGAGCGTGTGTGTGTGTGTGCAGGTGTGTGTGTGTGTGCACATGAGTATGTGCGCGTGCAGGCTTGTGTGTTTGACTGTATGTGCGTGTGTGTGTGTGCGTGCTCTGTGGGGAATATCCAACACAGTTCCTTCAGTCATTTTCTTTCCAGATTTAGACAGTAGGTCACTCTAACCTGGAAATCCCACTTGATGGTTTTAGGGGGTGACCTCTTCAGTTTAAAATTCCCAGTGGAAGGTGGAATTGCTGAAGGGAGACCCCTAAGGCCAAAGACTCCCTCTTTGGTAACATGGGCTTCCTCTCCCTCCAGCTCAAGGGAAGGATAAGGGAAGTGCTCTCAGTCAGTGGGGAGGTATCCATGGGCCTCTGCAGTGCTAGGAGCTTCTGCCACTCCCTTAGCCATTCCATCGCAAACACCTCACGGAAACCAAAGAGGTGAATGCAGTATTTATTATTTATTAGTCTCCTTAATCAATTTACCATGTTTCAGGTTTATTCAAAGGGTTTATCCCAACACTAGGCGTGTTATTTAGACAGCTGTCTTCATGGTTTCCTTTTCCCCCATTTTTTATTAGGACCTTTTGAAGTGAAACAACTTACATAATGTAATCTAGAGCGCGGAACATTCTAGAATTATGGCCATATCCCTCCCATGAACTATTTCCCATTTCCATACAACTCACCCCCCTCCTCCCCCTTAACATACAAGCCTTGAATATCTTGTGGTGGGAAGTGTTTATGGGTGTGTCGTTGCAGCAACTATCATTTGTTATGGGCTGTTTATGTTTCAAATCATCTCACAGTAATTAATCCTGTGAAACGCTTCAGCGCGACGTGCCACTGACGAACACAGACAGCGCTGTCTAGGGCCGGACTAACCCATTGTTTATCTTTCCTTCTGGTTCTGAGCACCACTCTCCAGTCGCTCCTCTCCCCCCCATGCCAAGGTCAAACGCTGCACTCCTAGCTCCGCCTCGCTGAACGCAAAAATGTCCCTCGCTGCAGAATGGGATCATGAGATGGAGCCGGAGGTCAGCATCTTACGATGCGTTCACACTGGCACAAAAAGCCCAGCTTGCTCGTTCTCAGAGCTCTGAGATGTGGAATCCGCATCATGGTCTCTCAGGGAGCTCCTGCACCTGCACCAGCCAGCACTCCCGCAACAAGGGCCACCGAGACCTCAGCAAAACTGAGGCAGGACTTCTGCCAAACTTAAATGTCAGGCAATAAAAGCCCTGCAAGGAATCCTCCATGGCTTTTGTCTAAAACACGTTGTCTGGAGACCAAAAATGCGTGGAACGCTCAGCACCTTGGATCACGTTGAATGGGGCTGAAGAGAGAGGATGTGTGGGTCCAGAAAGCGAACCAGAGAAATACTTGCATTAACATCTGTACTCAGTCAAAAGTCGAAAAGAGAGTGGGGAAGGGGGGCTTTAGGGCCTCCACAAGCAGAGGCAATAAAGCAGCTGCCCCATAAGTAATGAGGGGAACGGGGGGGGGGGGGGGGGGGGGGGGATTTTATGGCACAAGAGTTCAGAATCAGGCAGTAGCTGTTAAGGCATCTTTAATAGGGAACTTTGTTTATGATTGTCTGACTAACAGACTGGGCAGCTAAAGCCAAAGAAGGCTGAGCTTCAGCTGCCAGATTCTTAGAGTGTAGGTTCTCTGATTTGTAGGTGCAGCACACATATACACCCAACACCCCCTCCGCCCAAACCCTACATATCACATCCACCACACCCACCAGCCACTCAACATCATAAAAAACCCTGCCCGCTTGTCTTTACTTCACAGTCTCCTCAGATTCCACTGAAGTTCTATTAACTACCACATCGCCAAATGAGCTCCACCCACAATACTCAAGAATGACTCAATTTACAGTAACTTGTTAGATCATCTTCCCATTATTTCATATACCATCATTCTGACCCAAAACACATGAGCATGCTAACATAGCATTAGCATTGTTTTCCAGGGTTGGTTAGGTACATGAATAATGGAAATGAAAATTGTGTCATATGAGAGGGGTGTCCTCTCATCCTCTCATTATTTCTCATTGTTAAATTCCTAGATGGAAACAAGAAAGCCCTCATGAAAGCAGTATAATACTTCAATGTAAAATACAGTTTCATTAGGGGGTATGTATAGACTAATAACATTCAAAGAAAGTGAATTGATAGCCTTAATCATTTATATTGAATATAATTGTAAGGTTTAAAATACATGATTGGTTTAGTGATAATTACATTTTTGGTCAATTTGGCTAAAAGACCTTAATGCCAAGATCAAGAGACTTCAGACCAGAAAATTCATTAGCTCATAAACCATATCCAACCACCATGAAAATACAGTGAAACCAAAGTTAATTTAATGTCAAAGCTTGTACAACAGCCATCTTGGTTGTTCTTCTTTGTGGAAATGGACATAAATTCACAGGTTTTGTCATGTCTAGGAAACGACAGAGTCCAAATCTTCAATTTATCGAAAAACATCTTCACGAGGGAAAAGACGACACCACGGCAGCAAGTTCTTCAGGAAAATCAGACTTTATTAACACACGTGCATAAAGCCGGATCAGTTCGCCAGAACTGAACCCCGACTGTCATTTTTACACCCATTTTATACACAGTTACTCCACCTACAACTCCTCCTCAAACCTCACTCTGGCAAATCACCCACACTGTTCTTATCGTAACTCCTCCCAACGCTCCTCCCACAACGTCATTGTGGCAAATTGCCAACGGTCCTTAAGCTCTGCCAACTCTGTACAAAGTTCAGGGCGTTCTGCCAACTACAAACAAAGTTCAGGACTCCCCCTGTCCTCACTTCACCCCGCACCTGCTCTTGGCAAACTACCAGACCTCATAAAGTTCTGGATACCCCCTCTAACACACACGTCATCCATACACGTCACTCTGTATCTTTCACTTTTATAAGACGAACTAAGCAGCAGTAATCATTGAAAATATACAGACAAACTAAACATTTAATTAATATTCACTTCTAATATGCAGACATACTAAATATCCATCCATCCATCCATCCATTATCTTAACCCGCTTATCCTGAACAGGGTCGCAGGGGGGCTGGAGCCTATCCCAGCATACATTGGGCGAAAGGCAGGAATACACCCTGGACAGGTCACCAGTCCATCACAGGGCACACACACCATTCACTCACACACTCATACCTACGGGCAATTTAGACTCTCCAATCAGCCTAACCTGCATGTCTTTGGACTGTGGGAGGAAACCAGAGTACCCGGAGGAAACCCACGCAGACACGGGGAGAACGTGCAAACTCCACACAGAGAGGCCCCGGCCGACCGGGATTCGAACCCAGGACCTCCTTGCTGTGAGGTGGCAGTGCTACCCACTGCACCATCCGTGCCGCCCATACTAAATATTTGATTAATTATTCTCTTCTAAGGGAGTAAATGTATGTTTCATTCTTTGCATTCTTTGCTCTCATTTCAACAGTTTTCACTGTGGTTTCTTGCGTTTTCATAAGCTCAGCTATAATTAATGTTCTAGGTCAAATAGATACACTTCTGGCATAAAACATCGAGAGTCCCGGAGAAATCAGCTGTACAGTCATATCCTGCTCTGCCCGTGTCCTTGACAGTTCGAGACGCCTCCCCCCCAGCTGGCTACATATGGGTCACTGTGTAATTCTACTTTATATTGATACACTTTTAGCATATATCGTCGAGAGTTTTGGAGGAACCAGCCTGCTCACTAAGATGGAGTCTGATTTTGACTTGTGACTGTTTATCATGCTTTTAGGAGGGAAATATTTTGTTCTGTGAATTTTCCCCTACAGTTTTAACATGGGAACGGAAGGTATTTTTCATGTCCTGTGGTCTGAACCATAAAATATGTCAAAGGTTAATTTACTGTGTGTTTATCAGCCACCAGTGAACTTTTTCCAAAAGGAAATTCAGAATTCAGGAGCCTGAGATCTCCTCAATCTTAACCCTAAACTGAAAACTTTAATCAGCCTTTGAGCAATCAGCACCAAATCCTTACCTCTGAGACTAATAATAAGCAAATATTTTATTCTTGCTTGCATAAAATAGTGAATTATGATGGGTGTCCCCCAGGGTCCCTAGCCTTGGTCATCTTCTCCCATGGCCTGTCTTATTGCTATCTTATCTTATCACTCTTCTCTTGTTCCCCCCTGCATCTCAGCCTGCCAATCAGACAATATACAAGAGTAGAACACATTTAGATTTAGTCCTGTAGCTGTATTTTAACAGCGAATGTTTGAGAGGAATGTTTTTCTGACTTCAGAAACCTGACATGTCAATTTCAGGTGCTTAATGCAAAACACTTTTTTAATGCAAATTCAGTTCAATGAGCTGGCCCGTTTTTAGTCAGAAGATCTGGGCATGGAGTTTGTTGTTGACGAGTTCTGCACTTTCAGAGACATTTATAAAAATTGCAAATGACGCAGATAGAGCTTTCCCTGATGTCAACACTGTATACATTTTATCTCACTATTTCAATAAGCAGTGCACAGGCAGAACACATTTTCAGTCGGCTGAAACTATTTAAGACATAGGCCTACCGGCGTTCTTCAATGCATGAGATCTGTCTCTCCAATCTGGAATCGCTTTTTATCGAAAGAGAAGTAACTGAGATGATTGACTTCGACAATGTTATTGAGACATTTGCAAGTATGAAGAAGAGGACACACCAGCCAGCAGCTGACAAGAACAACGTATTGGTAGGTGTAACCATACCTTTTTATAATATGAAAATAAGGTACATTCATTTGGGCTAGGTTGGCTATATTTTTAACACTGAGAAAATATTTCAATATAAATTTTTCCACCCTTTGGATAACCATGGCCAGCCAACTTTGCTGTGGAGCGCTAATGCAAAAGCTCATTAGAAAGCCAAAAGGAAGCCGGCGGATGAGAATGATAGCCTATTTACTGATGCCCTACATGACCGCGCTTGCAACATGCGTTTGAGGCTTTCAATTGCGATTTCTGCATGAAATATTCCAAAAGGTGGAGGAGAAATTTGTCGCATCTGGCAGATCTCAGCTCGCATATCACAACTTTCGTGAAACAAGCCCCTGATCTACAACATAATGTCACTGCCCTTATCTCTTTCCATCGGCTATTGATATCAGCTCACTGGTGGCCAGCTAAAGTGACTTCTCTGCTATACCTTCAAAGTCAGACCACACCAGCCAGACATTTCCATTCTGCTATCTCCTTCCCATCTTCTGATGCAGACTGAAGACCCACTTCTTCGCACTGCACCATGTCACCCCTGACCACATTTAGCTGACCCCATTTTAGGTTTGCAGTGTTGTGGTAGTTTGTTTACAAGTTTATTCAGTTAACTTTATACCTGGGACTTATTCTGTGCTTTATTGGTGAGATCGCACTTTTCTTTACTTTTGTAAGTCAAGAAGTGTGAACCTTAGCACCCACTCCTCTGTTTAATAGTTTCTTTGCAAGGGACTAACAGTTAAAATAAGAACGATAAAGAAACTACAGATTTGCACCATAGACATCAGAGAAATAAGTGAAAGGGGATTTCACAGAACGTAAATCTGCTTCTCTCTAGAGTTCTTACAATAGGACATACAATAGGTACATGGCCTACTGTAACTAATCAGCGGAAGGCTACACCTCCGAGACGTGACTCTTTGCTGTGTTCACATGGCTTCCATGCAAATCTGATCAAAGCCACATTCTTGGCGGGTGCAGGCGGATTTGGTGGCGGCTGGTGTGACATTACGGGAGTGTACCGTGTGCCTGGGTGATTCTGAGATGCAGGGACTGGAGGGGTCAAAGCAAGGCCTCGGCCAACTCCTTCTCGGGAGCTGGGGTATGCTCTGCTGGGGAGTGTACAGAACTGAGGCACGAGTGGACCAGTGCCAGTGGCTTGGCCCAGTGGGGCTGCCCCTGCTTTATTTAGCTTGGCGTAATATTCTATTTATTTATTCTATTTTATATTTATTTATTTGGATACGGACTGATATGTTAATATTGAGTATTTAATGTTATGTACCATTCAGGAGACCCAAGCACAGACCAGGGGATATTCAGAAAATGTTGTTTATTCAGTCCAATGTCAAAAAGCCAGGTAATCAGAGATAAAAGTGACAAATCGAGTTTGCAAAAGAATAGTCATGACACAGTCCAGGGTAAAAATCCAGATAATCAGAAAGGCAGTAGTACAAAAGGGCAAGGCAAGAGAGTTATTGATCAATGCAGAAAGTAGAACAAAAACCAAAAATCTGAAATGCAAACAAATGAAAGGGGCTAGGCAAACTAAAAAAACAGGCAAAGGGATGTATCAAGAAGCTATAATAAACAGGCTTACAAGTATCGTAAATCGTCAAATTGTGTCCGGGATTCTATTTGAAGCCGGGCCCGACACTCTTTCAACTACATAAAACTTAACAGAGAACCATCAAATACCCCCCAGATTTCAGTGCCCATCAGTCCCAACATTTAGCAATAGAATCAAACAGTCCAAAAGTAAATTTAATCCCAAACCAAAGCGAAAATATTTTGATAGCCTACCAGTATGCTGCTCCAAATGAAACGCATGTCTCACAATAAAACGCACTTTAGGAAAAAAAGATCCATAACTTGCTGTTATCTATGCTATTTTGTTATTGTTCATGAAGGCGTGTCTGGCAAGTTGTTATTTTATGAAGACGCATCTGTTTTGGCTTTCATTAATGGTTTAACTACTCAAGTTGCGTTTCTGAACGGTTACAGGAAGTGTTGAAGTTGTTGGCCCACTTTAAGTGTAGCCTTTTACTTTATTTCTAAGAATAACATTCTACAACAGAAGCCTAATAAGAAATAAAGGCCTGCCTGGAATACAAGCCTGCCCCAAATAAAGGCCTGTGCTTTGTGCAGCCTAAGTAAATAAAATTTTGAGGATTCACGGTAATCAGCTCTGAGTACATAGAACAACGTTCTGACAAAGAATACGACTGAAACCAGGGTTTAAATACACAGAGGGATGAGACAAACTAGGCAGGGCAAGGGAGTGAGGATGCTCTAACAAATAAACATCAGGTGAGAAACATGAACGGGTAATTAATACAATGACAAGGGAGGAACGAAAAAGCAGACTGGATTCACAAAGACACACATGTAATACAAATGGCTCTGTACTAGGCAGTAGACAATTGCACAGAGTTAAGGAATGTAGTAATAAGGCAGAGCAGGTGCAGGTGACTGTTAGTTAGTTAGTTAGACAGACAATTAGTGTGTTAATCTAATTTAGTACTGTACAAAATCGATGTTAGTATGTATTAGTAGATTAGTGCTATCTACAAACATAAATGGAAGAAAAGTAGGTAGTAAGAAAAACAAGACTGAGAAGGAATTGTGGGAAACCTGAAAACCACCCGAATAGTGAATCATGCAGACAAGTGTCTGGGGCTCAGAACTACAAAAAGACACAGACATCACAGGGGAAGGTGCATGCTATGAAATTGAATGAAAACTGAAAACCAGACATGATAATGAAAATAAGAAAAAGAATAACAATAAACTAACAGACAAAACTCAGGAATTTATCATTTATCGCACAAACCTATTTGCAATGTTTGTCCATAGATGTGCTTAGGTTACACATACTGTATAGACACACATAGAATATTAAATATACAACATAATCGGCATCAGCAAAAATCATAAGCACAAAATATCAACAATATAAAGATGCTGGTGTGCTTTCTATACATAGTATTCACAAAGTGTACGAAAGTTTAAGAAATGCTTCAGAAATAATAGTCACCTGAATCACAGGGGTAAACAGGAAACCCTCATCAGGCTGTTCACAATCAGCAGTCTTGACTCTGCGGTTATCAGTACTTTCAATAGCTAAAATGAAACCTTTAACACCCATAACCCATCCATGTCCCTAACCACCAACAGACCCCAATGCATTCATTACCAACAATATATCTTCAACCCCGCACTCTGTTCGTCAACATTTCGTCATGACATTTTGACAGGTGACTAATAATGCTATTTCACGATTTCTTAGAACACGTCTCCAGTCAATACTTAACATTTCACGAGTTCACCTTGTATGCATGACTGCACATTGCAGGAGTCATTGAACATTGAATTAGACTGGACAACTGATGAAAGCACCTCTCCCCATCCCTCCCTACCTCCCTGTGAACCTTAATTGTTGTCTCTGTGACTTGCTTTGTGTATCGGTATTTTTAGTTGGCTAGGTAAGCAGTGTTTGGATAGTTAACTTTGGTGACTTTTGCTCTGTTTGTTTGTTTCTTTGTTCTCAAAAAAAAAAAAAAAAAGGCCCTTATCTTTGTTGTACAGATAGCAGTTGAAATTGTACTTCCCTCTAGGGTCTTTCAGTGAACTTATCCCTGGTTATGGGTATGCACTTTGTTGTACGTCGCTCTGGATAAGAGCGTCTGCCAAATGCCATTAATGTAATGTAATGTAATCCAGTAGGCTACTGACTATACTTTACGTGACAAAAAATGTAATTAGTAATGTACTCAGCTGGATTACTCAAGAGGTGTAATCTATTTTTAGATTACTGCTGCTATTGCTGCTACTCAATACATACCCACTTCCTGCATATCTTTTTTTGTCAGAGTAAAAGTGATTGTGTGTGCGAGTGTGTTTATATACTCAGTGACCATTTTTTAGGTAGACCTGTACACCAGCTTGTTAATGCAAATATTTAATCAGCCAAACATGTTGCAGCAACTAAATGCATAAAAGCATGCAGACATGGTCAAGAGTCAGCTATTTTTTCAGCAATTTTTCAGTCAAAATGTCAGAATGTCAGAATATGATCTAAGTGACTTTGACCTTGGAATGATGAACTTCAAACCTCTAAGGCAGGGGTGTCAAACTTTAGTCTGCTGCTTTTTGGTGTGTTTCAGAACTAGAGATACATTTCAAAGTCTTTCATTGGCTAAAGAGTCCACACACCTGATTCTCAAGGGCTAAATTGTCTGCTGATTGAAAGGAAACCACAATTACCAGCAGACACTGCGGCCCTCCAGGACTGGAGTTTGACACCTCTGCTCTAAGGAGATAGGCTACAGCAGCAGAAGACCAATAGCTATAAATCTAATAAATACCTAAGTGCTCACAAAGTGTACATGGTATATTAATGAGAAACGTAATCATGTAATCATTAGAAAAGTAACTAATTAGATAATGAATATTATAAAAACTATTATAGTATCCTGGGATGATTAAAGTTATTTTATTTTGGTAACCTGATTACAAAATCCAGATTACATGTTATCCATGACTACAAGCATTGTTCAGGCCACACAGACGCAGACACACACACAAATACAAAACATACACACCACATGAAATTGAGTGAAAAACATGTGGATGTTAGCCACATGAAAGTTCTCTCTCTCTGCCGGTAGCGTGAGACCTGTGTGCATGTGCGGGTGCTCTGGGTACAGGGAGGGTACGGTCAGAGGCGCCCCTGTCAGAGGGGTAGAGATGGGGCCAGGGGAGCCTGTCCGACAGGAGCGACACAGGGCTTTGTTTTCAGAGTGGGCTGGAGGTGTGGGGGAGAGCAGGATGTCCTGTCCTCTCTGGTGCTATTGTGCGCTGCTCTGCCCGGCTGGGACGTCCGTCCAAGGACAACATCCCTTCTGTCACCACGGCCCCCCGCAGACCTGCACATAATGGGGTCGTCTCCAAAAACACTCAGAGGAGAATCTATATTTAGGAAACTTTGATGCCCTGTGGATTTGCAAGGTTGTAATAATAGTGTTACAGCAAAGTATTGCACAGATAAAGGAGAATGAATGAAATGTGATAGTGTGTAGCCAGATGTGAAAAATCAAGGCAACTTTGTACAACTATATTATTGACTTAAGGATGCAATTAGAACGCACTATTTTATTAAGCTTCTTTTCTCCATGTAACCCAACCACCGGCTCTTTTCCCTCAGTAATTTATCTATTTTAATAATCAGTTACATTTTGTTTTACCTTAAAAACAACACATTTCCTTAGTTTTCTATAGCCTACAAATATAATTATAATCATATCTCTGTCTGTGTCACAAATTAAATCCAATTATTTGTTTTAATGATGAATTATTATTATTATTATTATTATTATTATTATTATTATTATTATTATAGCATTTTATGAACATGGGGCACCACAGATTTGTAAAATAAAGAAGGCCTTGGTAGAAATATGCCAGAAGAGACACATTATGAGCGCCAGTCCTGGTTGGTTTTGAGTTGACAGCACTCCCTTCCTTATTTAACCACAGACGATGACACCAACCCCCTTCCTCCCCCCAACCTTCCCGACAGGCCCCCATTCAGGCTCAATCTCTCCTCGCCCCCTCCTCTCCAGCAAAGACCGAGGTGCTATTGTCTCGTTTCCTGTGCCAGTGCAAAAACCGTTAATACAGCTTTGCGTGAAGTCAGATACACTGGGGCCGCATAAACACATAGAAATAACGAGACAATGTTGCGCTTTATAGTTTCCTACTGCTTTCTAAACAAAAGCTGAAACCTTGACAATCCAAGCGAGTTGGAAATACACGCGCGTGCATGTTGGCACAGGCAAACCAGGATTATTTTTGGCTTTTTTCAGTTTCGCATTTGCCGTTTTTTTCCAAAAAGACGGAGCATTTGCGAGAGGTTGGCCCACCTGCCAGGAAAAGGAGGCTTTACTGATTACGTGTTTCACCTTTATTTTAAAGTTTTACCGGTTTGACTGTTCGCAGAACCGCAGGCTATGGAACTCGTGTTAAACTGACAGGTTCGCGGCGCCAACGAGGGTGAGTAGTAACCATCCCGTTACAGACTGTTATTTACGGGGAATAACGGTTATTGGACTGTCATGATTTAAATTGAACGCGTATGTACGTATAATACATGCATGTCGGTTATCTTTCAACAACTATCTAATTGACGAAGTAGTATTAACATGAAACCTTTAACACCCATCCCTAAATGTACCTTAGCCTGTTGTTTTGAATGTGAGAATAATGGATCGCTGTGAAAACTTGAAAACTATTCATTGGACTTCGAAAAAAGCAACACTTTTACTAAAGGTTGAAATATCAATATACCGTGTAATTCATCTTGGAATAACTATAGGAAAGCTCACTTTTATGGTAAATCACACCAAATGCAAACCCCTGAAATGAACCAGTCCAATTTCTGTTTGAGTGGGGTAGATAATTAGGCTATGCACGTATAGCACTGATCGTTTTGTCTAATTCTGTATACAGTAGTGGCTTTTCAGATTAAATAATGAGTAAGTTAAAATGGATGTAAAGATTGAAGTAAGTGGTCTGAGTGGAGCAATTCGTTTTTATGGCAACTATGTTAAATTGTGCTCATTGCAGCTATTTTGAGTGGAGGCAATATCCATGCTTGAATAAAGTGACTCGAGGTGAGTCAGATAATTTCCCTCATAGGGGGAACTTTCAAGCACCTAGAGTGACTGCACCATAGTTTCCACCCAGCTCTGGCTCCAGTACTGGCTCAGTGTTCTTGAGTCATGTGCTAGAAACAGTAGTGGCCCTTTAGATGAGCGTGTAGGTGAAAATTAGTGAAGGAGCAAAAAATGACCTAACGTAAAATAATAGCAAAACAACCGCTGCATGAAGTCTGAGTCTGCCTTAAAGCTGCTCCCCTCTCCAGTGTGTACCTCTAGGTTAGTGTGAGGCTTTTAATGCACGCCCCACCTTTGACCGACATTAACAAAAGCCCAAATACAAAGCAGATTTCTGCCAGAAAGCATTTTTTCAGTGTCCAACACTGACACGCATAGTCAAATTCATATCCACAGTGTCCATATAATGTATTACCATCCTAAAACCAGCCAATCCTATCTCTGGTCTTCATCTGAATAACTGAATAAGCTGAAACCTACATTACAAGGGACATCCAGTGAACATACACTAAATAATATATTTTTATATAGTTTCACCACAACATGTTTTTGTCATCCAACACGCTTGTATTGAAATACTTTAACTTTATTTCTACTGGGTCTCTGAAAGACTTATCATTGAGTTGAAGTAAATGTGGTGCAGTGCACTTTCCAAAGTGTTGACCCTGTGTTATTTACTGTTTTGCACTTCCCTTTTACAGTAGTTAAGAGGGCAAGCTGAGCTGTTTCCATGGTTATAACACAATTAACAAAGGGGGCTGTGATCCAGAGTAAGTCTTAACAGGCAGAGA
Organism: Conger conger; assembly: GCF_963514075.1. NCBI lineage: Eukaryota > Metazoa > Chordata > Actinopteri > Anguilliformes > Congridae > Conger > Conger conger. The sequence continues at coordinate 22,561,963 of NC_083762.1, read as the reverse complement.
AAGGGGGAGAAAGGCTGTAAAGCCACCTCTGGGTGCCTTAGTTAAAATGCAGCGGTTTAACTATTAACTAACTCTTTCTTACGAGCAAGTGTCGTTAAACCCGGATTTACTTGGAATACCACTACTGCCATACTGTACTGTGACAAATAATGAGATACAACCAGTCTGTCTGAAATCTATGGCAACAGAAATGCCTGGATGCAAAATGGCTGCCCCCTACCTCCCTTAAGTTTGATTTTTTAAATTCCTGATTAGCACAAGGCGTAGCCAGATTAGCAAGTCCTATCTTGTGCCCTGCAAACCCCCCAGTCCCAGTGGAGAGCCGGAGGCAGCATTACTCGGCTAGCTTTTGGCGTTACTAGGTGACTTTTGCTCTCGAGTCCGAGCTGCCGTGGCCGCCATTACATAAATCGGGCTAAATGAAAGCATTTTATGATGAGCTGGACCTCGCCGGGCAGCGGTGAATGTGGGTGAAATAAATGAAGGGAGTGTGTGGCAGGCTGTGTCAGGACTGGCCGGGGCAGGAAGAAAGGCAGGCCTGTGAGGTACAGGCAGTACAGTTGCTGTATTGTGGCCGGGCGGCGCCGGAGCATGCGCTACAGTAAGGGCATTGTGGGAGGCGTGTGAGAACCCAGTAAAGACGTCAGTATGCGGCCCCAGCTCCCAGTGCATGATGGACTGCAGAGGAAGAGAGCTGGTCCAGCAGTTAAAACAGACAGTAGGGGGTGGGGGAGTGGGCTGGCGTGGTGATAAAGAGGGGATTTTCCTCTGTCAAACAAGGGAAAGAGCACCAGACCAGAGGAGTACAAACGGCACATGGCCACAAAATGGTAGTGGGGAACCCAGTCCGCCATGTTGACTGAATTTTCTTCTATGGTGTGAAATAGGACCACCCTCTTACACTGTGCAAGGTACCTGAGGCTGTGTTTCTCTGTGAGGGACTTGGGTAGGGGTGTGGTGTGCAGGGGATGTGGGAGTCATGTGCTTATGTGCTAGCAATGGAGGAACAGGCAGCGGAGGTAATTCAGGACAGGGCAGTGAGTTCCTCTGGTTTTTCTGCTGTCATACACACAGCCCAGTGTTTGTGGCCCAGTGGCTCAATGGAACTGCCTTGTGCCGGGCCCTGTTCAGTTATTCATATAATGCTAAGTTCCATGCACAAGCATTACCATATTTTTATATTATGAAGGTTTACAGTATACCCGCACACATAAATGCACACACACACACACTTATGCATGCACGCATGCACACACACACACAATTATGCGCGCACACATACACACATGAGTGCACACACATACACTTATGTGCACAAATGCACACACACACACACACACACAGCCCTCAGTCTCCCTCACACCCTGCAGGTCAGTGCAAAGGTTAGATCTGTCTCTGAAAGCATTACAGCTGTTTGGTTTAAAGACAAATTCCCCAGGAGCACCGCTGTTATTTCTCTCGCAGGGAAAGCAGGAATGGATTAGCTTGAGTCATCTGATCCGGGAGAGGCCGCGCGACTTCAAATAATCCTCCCTGCTCTGCGGGGTGGGGAGCGCAGGCCCTCAGACCAGCCTGGTGGCTCCCCCCCCATTCCCTGCATCTGGACCTGGGTCCGACCTGCTCACACAGCAGCTCTTTCCTGTATGACTCATTAGGTCCTGCGTAATGGCTTAATGCGCCCTGATCAGAAACGTATAGTGGCCTTTTCTTCTCCTTTGGGAGGGTACATTTTGAACGCAGAAATCTAATTCTAGTCCATTTAGTGCACTCCTCCTCCATGTTCTTAGTACACAAGAACACACAGGAGTAGGAGTCTCGTTTCTGCATTTCTGGCACGCACTACAAATTATCGGTAAGCTGCTGCCCGGAGAGGTCCCAGGTTTCTGTGGACGGTGCAGAACTGCATGTACTGTTACTGATAACATGGGATTCTTCTGTGACCTCCTGAGCTGTCAGGCCCTCCTCCACTCCCTCCATCCACTAGGCAGAGATGGATGTCAGATGCAGAGGCTAGGCAGACTCTCGTTTTCTCTCTGTCTCACTCTCTCACTTAATATAGAGCTTCTGAAACAAGTGTGTTTGTGTGTGTGTATGTGTGAGTGAGTGTGTGCATGCATGTGTACACATAAAAATGATGAGTTAGCAGAGGGCTTCATCATTTTTATGTCAGCTGTGGTTGAGGCTGACAGGCAGGGAAATGTCACTATGCTGAAACTAACCACACCTTTCCACCCTTATGCATGCACCTACACACATTTAAGCAGACACATCTATACAGGCACGTACAAACAAACAAACGACACATATGCACACACGCAAACACATGTGCAAGTACATGCACACAAACGCACAAACACACACACACAAGCACACATGCATGCATACACGCACACACACACATATACACACGTGCAAACACACACATGTAAAACACGCGCAAACACACACACAAACACACATGCAAGCGAGCGCGCGCACAGACATACCCAGTGCAGCTGTAACTGTGGCAGTGGTGTGCCCAGCAGACTTCCAGCCTCCATCAACAAGAGTTTTTTTTCTAAAGTGCTGACCACAACTTCTCCTTCACTGCCTCTATTTCAAGGGAAAGGGATTATGGGATAGCATGCTGACAGGCCACTTTGTGGCAGAACAGGGATGTTATAGTGCATGGGACCTCAGGGTTTAAGGAAGGTCTAAGGGCGAGGGCGGTTTGGTGGGGTGAAACGTAAGCACAAGCAGCTGGTGCCTGCCTTTGATGTGGGAGAGGCAGCGACAGGTGAAATACAGCAAGGCATGTGCCCTTGCCTGGGCCTCCTCGAACACGCTAACCTCAACCTTTTCTTCTTCGTTCACAGGAAACAGAAGCCGTTGCAGCTCTTGCAGGGCAGAGTGGTCTGCTGGGCAGCACCGGATCAGCGCCACTTCGGCCAGCGTGCCCACCATGGGCATGAAGGAGCAGGTCTGGGAGCTCTGCTGCTGACGGGTGGGATTTTCACAGAGAGCCTCAGCCTGTCCCTCTCCCCCGCCCGCTCGCCCCCGCCCGTACCTCAAGCCTCCACCTCAGCAGCGCCGCCATGTCGGGCCTGGCGCTTAACGAGAGCGGCATGGAGGACTGCGGCATCGACGACTCCTTCAAGTACAACCTGTACGGCGTGGTGTACAGCGTGGTCTTCGTGCTGGGCCTGATCACCAACTGCGCCGCCCTCTTCGTCTTCTGCTTCCGCATGAAGATGCGCAACGAGACCACGCTCTTCATGACCAACCTGGCCCTGTCCGACCTGGTGTTTGTCTTCACCTTGCCCTTCAAGATCTTCTACAACGTCAACCGCCACTGGCCCTTCGGCGACGGACTGTGCAAGGTCTCCGGCACGGCCTTCATCACCAACATCTACGGCAGCATGCTCTTCCTCACCTGCATCAGCGTGGACCGCTTCCTGGCCATCGTGTACCCGTTCCGCTCACGCTCCATCCGCACCCGCCGAAACGCCGGCATCGTGTGCGCCGCTGTCTGGCTCCTCATCCTGGGAGGAGGCATCTCCGTCACCTTCTTCTCCACCACCAACCAGGCCAACTCCAGCACCACCTGCTTCGAGGGCTTCTCCAAGAAGACGTGGAAGACCTACCTGTCCAAGATCACCATCTTCATCGAGGTGGTGGGCTTCATCATCCCGCTCCTGCTCAACCTGGGCTGCTCGTCCATGGTGCTGCGGACCCTTCGCAAGCCGGCAACGCTCTGCCAGATCGGCACCAACAAGGAGCGCGTGCTGCGCATGATCGTGGTGCACGTGGCCATCTTCGTGGTGTGCTTCGTGCCCTATAACTCCATCCTCTTCCTCTACGCCATGGTGCGCTCGCAGGCCCTCGCCAACTGCGGGCTGGAGCGCTTCGCCCGCACCCTCTACCCCATCACGCTCTGCGTGGCCACGCTCAACTGCTGCTTCGACCCCGTCGTCTACTACTTCACCTCCGAGTCCTTCCAGAAGTCCCTGACCACGGGAAAGAGCCAGTCCAAGCAGGAGAACACCCTGCGCAGCAAGGAGGTCAATGACACGGAGTCCACCGAGGTCCACAGGCAGACCAGCAATGGCAAGGACCTGGTGTCCGAGACACACTTCTGAATAGGGCAGCTGGGGAAGCATCTGGGTAAGACAGATGTTACCAGTTGCCTGGATTTTCTCCACTTTGCCGGAGGAGCCATGGTCGTTACCTTTTGAAGAAGTCTTGAAGTGCAGCTCTTTGGAGGACCAGGCTGTGAAGGAAGGAATTTTATCAGTGTTATCAGAACAATAAGTACCATAGACATATTACTACTGTGTTTTATTTCTCTTGATGATGTTATCTGGTTGTCTATGTTTAGGGCCTCTTGGTCCTGTTCTATTCAAGAGATTTTTTTCTTAGTGAAAATTTGATGAACATAAAATAGCTGATCGGTGCTAGGCCAAAACAGTCTTAAATTTACTCCTATGCAATGCAGAGGATTTTACAAAAGTAAAAAAAAACTAAAATAAAAACAAAACAATCTGGTCAAAGGTGAATGAAAATTTGTTTAATTGTGGATTTGGATCTTCAGATCCAAAAAGACCAAATGGCCCTTGTGACACTTGCCAAATTATGTTAAAGCAGAAAAAAAACGGCAATAATTGTTGCTGTCGTGCCAGAAAGAAAGTGGTAATCAGTGATGGTGCCCATTTTTCACCATCCCAGGTTGTGTTCATGTTTATGTTTCCTATGTTTCATGAGGTTGCACTCTGTTTATTGTGTGGTCAACTATTTGTTAATTCTGTTGTCTCTCCTCAGAGGTGGCATCAAAGTTGTTGTTGTTTTGCTCTGTGGTTTGCTAAAATACTATTAAAGTAATTCTTGTGTGTCTACAAGCATATGCATTCCCACAGCATGTTCAAACAGTTACTCTGTTCCAGAGAAGAAGGATTTTCATTTAAACAAATCTTTCTAGAGAAATTCTTTCATTTAAATAGTCTGTTTACACAATCTTAATCTCCTTATCCTCCCAGCTCAACTCATGCAGACAGGCACATACACTCTTGCACACTGGATTGTGGATTTGTTACTCTTTGAATTATGTGATCTTTTTGTATTGTAATAAATAAATTGTATTATATTGTTCATATGAAAACACACTGTACAGAGGCGGCTGTGTTCAGATGTGGAATAGATCATTGTTCCAGAATAGAACTGTCAAAGAGACCATAGTTGTAGTAAACAAGCGTCTGCTGTTAACAAAAGAGCACTTTTCAATGTGGAATTCTGTGTCCATGTGAATGTCTGTCTTGTAGACCTGGAATGAAAGCAATTAAAAAAAGCAAAAAGCAAAAAAAAAATAACAGTGTTTCATTTGAAGACTTTAGCTCTGGGTCTCTGACTGAGTCCACCCCCTACTACGTGTACATGTGTGTCCTGTTTGAAATAGCTCACACTGAAACCGGGGAAAGGGTTACAGAATGAACTGTGCTTTGCCAGTACTGCTTGTGTGGCTCATTATTTTCACTCTGGTTGTAGCCCTCTAAATGAGTCAGGTCTCACTCTAACCTTCCTCAGACCTGAAAGAATTGTTTCAGCTGGTCACCACACCTAGTGACAGCCTGTTTTTCCCCCCACAGACAAGCACTACTGTGGGAATCAGCCTGACATTCCACACTGTAGTGATAATTAAAGTCCTCAAGTCCTGTGTGTGGGTGTGTGTGTGCGTGTCTAATGTGCGGGTGTGTGTGAATATGCTTGTGCGATGGGCATAGTTCCAAGATGGGCGTAGCGTCTTCCTCAGAGGCGGGCTCATAGCTTTTCCAGAATCCTAGCCTGTTGGCATGCTTTGTTCCCACACATGTCAATGCCCGAGGCCTACACAACATCCTGCTCGCCCACCACAGCATTGATACAGTGGCTTGGGGCTGGGCTGAAAGTCAATGCAATGACCTGGCAACTCTGACCTCAATCCCTAGCCCTGTCCAATCCCTAGCTCTGCTGCAGAGTAGGCACGATGTGCAGGGTTGCACAATGAGTACCAGGCTGCTTAACTGAGCGTGCTCCGAATGCGCAAGTGTGCCTCTTATGCAAAACAGGAGAAAGAAAAAAATAAAATCTTGCCATTTCGGCGAAGCCCCATGGTGTTCCCCTGGCCGCACGCTCATTACGAGCACTGCAATGGAGCATTGTCCTGCACTGAATGAGGGGCCTTTAGCAAAATCGCGGTGGGTCCCGAGCCTTGCTATAATTCTCCCAGATATGTTGTTATGGACTTTCTTCTGGCATGTAAGGTTCATTAGATTAGCTGGTGGATTTCAAATTAGTCCCTTTAAGTTGCTTATGCACCAGAAACTGGAGGTTAAGTGCTGAGGGCTGGCGGTCGAACGTGGCGGCTCCACACTTCCAGTCTAACACAAGGCAGATGAGTCGCGGGCAGGAATGGAACGGCTTCACAACTCCAGCGCCCACCAACCCTCCCCAGTCATTAACCAGCCAACATTTTGCCAAGGAAGTGTGAAGGAGGAAGACTTTAATATGTTAATCTGTTTGTTTTTATCTTTTAGTAATGTGTTTCCTCATTAGTGAGACAAATCTGTGCTTTAACTGCCGTGTTAATGCTGAAATCAGCAGATCGCAGTCTCGGGTCACAGAAATGGCGGCAGGCCTGCTGGTCAGGCCAGGGTTCAGATCAATGTCACGGTACCTGGTCTACAAAGTGACCTGCTAAAGCGCTAATACTGTACGCAGGAAAAGGCTGGTGCTCAGAGAGTACTGGGGGCAGGCTTTGGGGGAGCAGCACATTCCAGCTGCTGGGCTGGTGACCGACGGCGGGGCTCTGGTTTATCTAGTAACCCAATATCAGCTGGCCTTTATTTTCACTGGGGTAGTGTGTCTGAGTGGCACTCGCATCTGCCTGCCAAGCCGGCGCAGATCCCCCCAAGGCTGGAGGGAGGAAGGGACTGTAGAGACCAGAGTGGTCTGGAGGGGGTGGACGGATTGGGAAAAGAGGAGGAAGGGGGTTATTGTAATGATGGGGGAGAGTGGGGCCTCATAGACTGTGTAATAAGTAGAGCTACTGGCTCCTGTCAATAACAAATATGTATGTATAGTGAAACACAGTGGTGAGCAGGACACTTGTAACACACGGAATGGCTCCAACCATTTGTAGAGTTCATGAAGCCTCACGGTCCCATCACTAGGGCTTGGGAAGAAGGGATGATACGGCCACTTGGGAGCTGGACAGGGGTGCAGGGCCAGCAGAAGGAGAGTTCACTGGGCCAGCAGAAGGAGAGTTCACTGGGGCAAAGGACTTTTCTGTTGCGCATGCTAGATAAAGAGGGTGTGGAAGTGAGGGGGGTATTGGGGCAGACACACAGGATGGAGAGGCTACGGGAACGTGACTTTTGAACACAATGCTGACCTTTGACCATTCCAGGCCCAGCCTGAGGGTGGTTAGGGTCGGGGTGGATGAGTGAGTCGGTGAGTGGGGGTGTGTGTGGGGTGTATGGAGATATGCAGGGTAAATGTGGATCTGATCCACAGCTGCTATTAATAAAACAACAGCAACCCCCACATTCACACAACTTCAGGGTGTCATTTTTATTATCATTAAAATTCCTCCATCTGCGATTTCCTGTCTTTTTCTGTGTGTCTCTATGTCTGTGCATGCATTCCTGTGTCTCTATGTCTGTCCTGTTTGTGTCTACTTACATGCACATGTACACAGGAGTAATAGCCAGTGAAGTTGAAGCTGGAATATTCATTATCAAGTTCTGCATAATACACAAGAGAAACCATGGTTTATCCATGTGTTAGGGAAAACCAAGGGTGACCCCCCTGAAACATCTCAAGATGTTATTTCCTGTTTACAGCTACTCTGGCAATACTGAAAATGAATGTACCAGATATAGTAAAACATGCTCATGGAGAAATTTACTGGATATTTATGCAGTCTCACCAGAAACACCTTGTACAGAATGTGTACATATATAGAAAAAACTCGGAAATCTATTTTATCTGCAAACTTCAGAACTGCTCTAGAGATACTTTTAAAGGGGAAATGCACAGGCATGCTGGACGGTGTCTCTGAACAAGATAATTTCCTGCTGATCACAGTTTGTGTCAACAGAGAAAACCCAAGACTTAGCACTCGAGGGTCTTCCTGCCCCAGGGGATTTGGGGGAAAAGGAATGGTGAATTTCCTAAATGAATGTCAGTTTCTCTGTCCAGCTCTCTGTAAAGGTTTACTCTATAAGCCAGCTCTGGGTAATTCTGTTTTGGAGTCCCAGGAAAAGCAAAAAAGTTCTGTGTGTCATAAATTGCCGAAGAATCAAACCCTGGCATTCTTTATGAATAAAAAAAAACTATTGTTTTGTGAATGCACTTACACTTCCACTCACTTACACTTAAATAATTTTTTTTAATCTATGTGCCTGTTTGTTTTCAACCTATATGCCTATATGAACAAATTAAATCGCATGAATATAGATTAACACTGTCAGTAGTTCGTATTAGGAAGATATCACACATGACTTCATCCATGTGCATGGCCAGGTTTCTCTCACGTGATCAATCAGATTTAGTTTTGATAGGAAGATAGAGATTGGACTCCCGAGTGCTTCATCTGACAGTGACACTTCAGTGCAGTGTCCTGTATGCCTGCATCAACTCATTGCATCTCCTGTATGCCTGCTACATCTCCTGTATGCCTGCATCAACTCACTGCATCTCCTGTATGCCTGCTACATCTCCTGTATGCCTGCATCAACTCACTGCATCTCCTGTATGCCTGCTACATCTCCGTATGCCCACATCTACTGCCTATATCTCTGGTATGCCTGCATCTACTGACTATATCTCTGGTATGCCTGCATCTACTGACTATATCTCCTGTATGCCTGCACCAACTGTCCTCCCTCACAGACCAGATAAATAGCCATCTGGCCTTATAGATTTTAGAGGAAACTGTCAAGTACTGACTGAAGTATTCTGTATGCATGTACACTTACTGAGAAGAGTGCATCCATATAATATGTACTGTAATCCTTGCCACTAAATGTCTAGTGCATATGAGAAGTAAAGAGCATTAGCGGTGGTGTCTTCTGAAGAATTTACAGGGCACAGCTCTAATGGCGAGGGATGTGGTGTACCACTCTGTAATGTCATTACCCAGCCCGGGGGCCCAGACCGCGGCAGATGTTCCTACTCTGAGCAGGGCTGCTGGGTCTCTCAGCCTGTCTGACCGGCTGCCCCTCATGTCCCAGGGAGACAGGCGAGCTACGTGTCACTCCTAACCCAGCGGGATTACGGCATCTTCTCACGCGTGGCCTCGTACCGCAGTTTATAAGTACCGCACTCCCACAACATTCCTGTAAACCAAACAACGTTTTTCCTGTGTTTTTCCTTAAGAACAGGCAAAGGGGAAAAAATGCCGACCATTAAAGCAATCCTGAGAAAAAGGAATGCCGTGCTTTGAGGGTTGGCTGTTCTGCAGTCAGTGACAAAAATGTCTGCATGTCCCCAGGGAGATTTTTATTTATTTACTTTTTTTATTTGCACACGTATAAAATCAACAACACTAACAATGAAGATAAACAAAGTGGTGAAATCAATTATGTCAAAGTACCTGGTAGACCAAGGAAGAAAAATCCTTGACTGGCCGAGTCAATCACCTAATCTGAATCCAATTGAACATGCATCTTACATGCTGAAGAGGTCCCCGAAACAAGCAGGAACTGAAGATGGCTGCAGTACAGGCCTGGCAGAGCATCACCAGGGAAGATACCCAGCGTCTGGTAATGTGTATGCGTCTGCAGGCAAAGGATATGGGACCAAATATTAAACATGATTACTTTATTCTACATTATGGTAAACTGATCAATATTGTTTGATGCCCAAGATTGGGGGGGGACTATGTACACAAGGTTCTATCATTTCTAAACAGTTCATCTGATATGGATGAAAATACCCTCTAAATAAAAGCTGACAGTCTTTACACTCTAAAACAGAGTGAAAGTTCATCATGTAGATCAAGCTGCAATCAAAGTCGCTTTTTAAGGTCTTTTGAAGACAGAAAAGAAAGTGAGATTTCCAAAGCTTCGTGCCTCTATATTTTTACAAAATCACCCATATTTGTATGACACAGGGGAGGTGTAAATGATTGGATTTTCTGGTTAAATATTTATGAAAGAGAGAATTTGTACGTAACCACTCAAACAATCTGGCAGGCCAGCATCCTCAGATCTAATTCTGGACATTAAAATACACATTTGCAAGCTATTGATTTCATGAATTGAACCTATGCACTTGTAAATCACTTTGGAATAAAAGTGTCTGCCAAATGACTCAAATGTAAATGAATTGTCAAAATAAAGATTGCTTTTTAAAAAATCAGTTCTCAATGTCATTTATTTATTGTTATACATTTATTATTTCACTTTTGAAGTACTGTATTCATAACACACCATTTCCCCCTAGTGGTGGAATAAAGGATATGCCATGTTGCGTTGAGCTGAAAAAGACACCAATAGGTGGCAGCACTATTCCTTTTTATACCATATTTCTCTTGTCTGTCATGACAGTATGATTTCTTTGATCGAGATCAATCCTACCGGCCATATATCATGTCTGACAGAAAAGCACAGAAATAGAAGATGAAGTCATGAGTTGTTTGTGAAGTGAACCTGTTCCACCACAGGAAATCTACATAACCAATGCTGAAGTCTTCTTTTCTTTCACAGGGACTGAAAACGGTTCACAGTGACAATTCTTTGATGTGTGCCGAGGCTTTATCTAGAAAGTACTACTTCTCACTGAACTAACTAACTCACTGAAATCCCAGTACTGCTGAATTCTCCTGAAGCATTAAAGCCTAGCTGATTTTTGAGAACCATGTGCTTAGTGTGCCATTCCTCCCCACATGATTTAGGAAGGAGTCTTGCTTTCCTCTGCAAATTAACTGCATTAGAGCAATTCACTGCTTCCAACATCCCAAACACTGTTTGAGGCCAGACCACTAATCAACAGATCTGATGGATGGCTATGGGGATGATATACAACATCATTGTCTATTCTACCACCCAATCACCTAGCTGTCCCACCTAGACAACTGGCTCTGGTCTCTGGTGTCTGTGGAGCTCATCCAGGACTCTGCTTCCAACCTGAAATAATAATAATTCATTTTTTAGCTGACACTTTTATCCAAAGCGACTTACAGATGATTAGACTAAGCAGGGGACAATCATCCCTGGAGCAATGTGTGGTTAAGGGCCTTGCTCAAGGGCCCAACAGCTGTGTCGATCCTTCTACTGGCTACTGATATCAACTTACATCAAATTAAACACCTTAGAGCTAGCCAATTTGGCAGCTAAAGAGACCAACCCATTATATTTTCAAGAGGTTGTCAGACCCAACACACTAGCTAGATCTCTCCAGTCTGGCTCATCCCCCAGCATGCCTATACCTTCATGCCTATACCTTCTAATCCCGGTGTAGCCACAATAAGATCCGCACAGCCGTTGGGCCCTTGAGCAAGGCCCTTAACCCTAAATTGCTCCAGGGGAGGATTGTCTCCTGCTTAGTCTAATCAACTGTACGTCGCTCTGGATAAGAGCGTCTGCCAAATGGTAATAATGTGATGTAATGGAATGAGTTACTCACGGCAGTTAGGGCAGCAGAAACCAGAAACTCTACCCATCTGGCAATGCAGATTGAAGACTCATCTCTTCAGATTGCACAATTGCTCCCCTATGTTCTTTAGCTACCTTCTCATTATTTTTGGTGTCTTCTTGGTGTATTGAACTTGTGTATTCCTGACACCAACACACTCTGCTGAGTGACTGTAATGTTATGTACTGTAATGTCATGTCATGACAGGCTTGACCAAGGCTTGTGGGGCATCCGATTGGACCAGCAGGGTAGTCAAGTGCTTGGAAAACATGTTTCGTAAACAACAAGTTGGAGGATAGATTTCTAAGTAGGGCACTACATGTGCACCTCTAGGCAAGGTGTAACCTCAAACCATATTAGTATGGTTTCTGATGGTATAAATGATTGACGTGAGTCAACGCGTGCTAACCTCGCAGCAGAGAGAAAAAGATAGTGTTGGCTAGACCGGGCTGTACGGGGGGGTAGTGTGGGTGTCCTCGCGTGACATTGGGCTCCGGGTTGTGTGTCATTCTGAAAGGGAGCAGCGCCGGCTGTGGTCGCGCCAGGCTCGACCGAGCCGACATCACCTGCGGCGATGAAGGCTGAAAGCAGGGCAGCTGCACTTTCCACCATGCTGCAAGGTTCATGCCCACACTGTTTATATGCATGTGCTAAAGTATGTCACACTGCACGCTTCTGGCTTGATCATAGAAAGTGACTGAAACACAGTGCTGTAACCTATGGCATGTGAATCACACTGCTTTCTACAATTAGGTTTGATTATAATATGTTTTTTATTGCAGCACTCAGTGGTTGTGGAACACTCTTCAGAAGTCAGGTGTGCCAAAAGATAAGTGATGGCATCTGCTCAGGCTTTTAAAAATACTGTTTTTTAATGTTTTGTGCGCAGAAAATTATGTGCGATAATAAGCTTGACAATTTTTGGTTAGTCAATTACATGTAATAACCATGTCATTCCACAGATAAATCATTCCAGAGATTAACTTGCGAAATAATAGATTGAGAGTCATTTTGTAAAAGAATCACAAAGCTGGTTAGTCTACAAAATGAGGAATCAATTTGCGAAATGACTGGTTTCTTTTTTTCTTTTTATTATTATTATTATTATTATTATTATTATAATTTTTTTTTTTTTTTTTTTTTTTTTTTTTTACTCTCATATCTACTCCATTTATTCCCCAAAATTCATCTTCGGAGAACATCATCATTTTTTTATTTCAAGAGCAATTACATTACATTTCGAATCCACTCCGTACCCACCCACCCTAATACCATAATACAAAGACATGATATTACAAGATATTATAAAGCCCAGCAGATTGATGGACAGACCGACAAACAGACAGACATGTAGATAAGCATGACAGGACATGATAAGACCAAGCACTGTATATACTGTAATGGATTATGTAAAGATTAAAGGGGTTGTTTCCGTTCTGATGTAGGAGATATGAGATCGGAAAACAAGATGATGAAAGGAAGAGATTAAGATTTTTGTGAAGGTTTTCTAGTGTGTGTTTTAATACTGAGAGATCTCCAAGTAGGCAGAGGGATGGGGATACTGGAATGCTGCAGCTCAAAATAAGATAAATTATTTTGATAACTTCTTGCCAGAAACGTTGAGTTGGTGGGCAGAGCCAGGTGGAGTGGAGGTAATTGTCTGGTGTGTTTAATGTGCAGTGTGAGCATGCATTGGAGTCTGTGTGTCCCATCCAATATATCTATGTGCTCTGTGGATTACCTTGTACTGTATTAGTTGTAAATTAGTATTGTTAGTCATTCTGAAAGTGTCCAGTTTCCAGAATTCGGTTTCGGTGGTAAATGACAGGTCTTTTTCCCATGCTTTGATTGAGATGGAAATTATTGAGTCTATGGTGGATACTAGTTTATATAATTTTGAAAGAATTTTCCTTGGGTTGGAGATTTTGCTGATTTGCTGACTTGTGGGGGTGGGAGTAAATTGTTATTTGATATATTGATCTTAGATTTAAAACTTTAATTGGAGATATTGAAGGTATTGTTCTTTCCAGATGTTGACCAAATTCCTGGACCAAATTCTGAAAAGTAATGAATTATTCTGGAAGAGATGGTGGAGGTGTATGATACCGCTTTGTTTCCATGTGTTCAAGATAAGTGTTTTTTTGTTGAGCAGAAAGTCAGCGTTGTGCCATATTGGAGAGTATTTACAGGGTCGCATTGTAGATTTGAAGATTTTGTTGATTTTCCAGCAGGCTATCAGGGTTGTCGAAATTACGGTGTCATTAAAGCAATTATGGTGTTTTATTGTGTTTTTGGTAAATCGGAGACAGAGATGTCTTTACTTTGTTCATCCATTATCCTAACCTGCTTATCCTGGACAGGGTCGCAGGGGGGCTGGAGCCTATCCCAGCATACATTGGGCGAAAGGCAGGAATTCACCCTGGACAGGTCGCCAGTCCATCGCAAGGCACACACACCATTCACTCACACACTCATACCTATGGGCAATTTAGACTCTCCAATCAGCCTAACATGCATGTCTTTGGACTGTGGGAGGAAATCGGAGTACCCGGAGGGAACCCACACAGACACGGGGAGAACATGCAAACTCCGCACAAAGAGGCCCCGGCTGACGGGGCTTCTAACCCAGGACCTCCTTGCTGTGAGGCGGCAGTGCTACCCACTGCACCATCCGTGCCTCCGTCTTTACATTGTGATTGTTCTATTTCTAACCATGAGTTGTTCTGTTGGCTTGGGTGAATCCAATTGGTGATACAGTGTAGTTGATTTGCCAGATAATAATTTGTCAAAATTTGGGGCTTCTAATCATCCTTGAGTTTTTGTGTTTCTACAATGTGACCAATTTCATTCATTTCTTGTTATGGAGTATAGTGAATGAAGCCATTTAGTGGTGGGCTGGGTCCGAGTCATTGTGAAGATGTAATTAATTTTGGGTAATATGATAATTCTTACAGTAGCTATTCTGCCAATTAATGAGAGGGGTAAGTTTATCCTGTGGCTTAAGTCATCTTCTGTTGTTTTTATTAATAGAGTGAAGTTTAGGTGAAACAACTGACAGTCTGGCAGAAATGTTTATGCCCAGATACTTAATGTTACCAGTGGGAATGGGGTGGGGTAGGTTTTGAGCTGCTGCATTCCAGTCATCACCATATATGGGGAGAATTGTTGATTCCGTCCAATTTATGGCATAGTCGGAAATGTTGGAGAATGAATTAATGAGCTTAATGGTTTCTTGTAGAGAGTTCGATGGTTCTTGTCGATACAACAACACATCATTCGCATATAGCCGAATCTTGTGGTGAGTGTTGAGGGTTTGGATTCCCTTGATGTTGATGCTTTGATGTATTGCAGTAGCAAAGGGTTCGATGAACAGAGCAAAAAGTGATAGAGAGAGTGGGCATCATTGCCTGGTACCCCGGTGCAGTGTGAAACTGTGATGTTAATCCGTTAGTAACAACTGTGGCCGTTGGTGAACTATACAGAATTCTTATCCAGTGAATGAATGATTCCAAAACGAAACCAAATTTGTGTAGCGTTCCAAATAAGAACTTCCAGTTTGCTCTATCAAAAGCTTTTTCTGCGTCTAATGATACAATTAGTGTTTTCAATTTGTTTTGTTTTGATACATGAATTAAATTAAATAATCTGCGCATGCTATTTGATGAGTGTCAGCCTTTGATGAATCCGGTTTGATCTGGATGGATTAGTGATGAGTTAACGGTTTCCATTCTGGTGGCTAGTGCTTTACTGATAATTTTGTCTGTGTTGAGGAGTGATAGGGGGCGGTAGCTTGAGCAGAAAGTTGGGTAGTTCAGTAGTACTGAGATGAGGGCTGTGTTCATGTAAGGAGGAATTGTTGAGTTATGTTTAATAAAATAACTGGTTTCCCACATTTACACATGACACACATATTGAGTTATTTTTTGACAAGTGTCAGAAAAGCCAATCTACGACACAAGTGACATGGTCATGAAATAATTGTGAGCATAGCGTGAAATACAGTGCCAGAGAGACGTCTTATACATGTGCCTGCATGCTGGAGGGAGGAAGATGGTAGATGAGAGAGATTGTGCGTATGTGTCTTCCTGAGATAAAAATAGAGCAATAGAGAGAGAACTGGTATGTATGTGTGATTGTGTGTGTGTGATGGATGTGTGAATTTCTGCATTTGTGATTAGTAGGTAATGCCTAGAGAAATGTATTAATATGTATTAGCCATAGCTGTTGGAGGTGTCTGGGATGCCGGTTAGCCTCTTTATTTCCTTCTTTTATTGGTATTACAACTTCATAGGGGTCATTAGAGGGGAAAAGGGGATCTAATCCCCAGAGAGAAAAGAGCTGTGAGAACAGCCATTGAAATGCTGCTGACCAGGCCTGCCCCACACACAGGTGAGACCCTGAAAGCCCTCTACTCTGCTTGCTTCCACTGACCAGCATCAGCCCTGCAGAGCCTGCATTCTGCGTGGCTGAAGAAATACAAGGACTACAGAAAGGACTTGCGTACGTAAGTGTTTTATTCCTCTACTTCCTCTTTTCTGGCTTTTGTTAATTATAAAACAATGAACTCGCTGTGCTGGCAAATTTATTGACTAAAATAAGAACTTATGCTTTGGCCGTTTTTGTATTTTGTCAATGTTTTGCATATTCTCAGCTTTTATTAAAGGGTATTTTTTATACATTTTGGTTTCACCATGTACACTACATTACAGTACTGGCATATAGCAGATGCTCTTATCCAGAGCGACGTACAAAAAAGTGCATACCCATACCCATGTACAGTGGGCTCAAGAATTATTGGCACCCCTCACCAGCAATGCACAAACAAGGCTTAAAAAAAAGAATAATATAATTATAGAGAAAGGTAATACACCAACATGTGCCAAATACTGTACTTTATCAATGTTTCAATGGAAACATCCAAAATCATAACAATCATTTAATAAAAAATACATTTCAACAAAATCAAGGTTTCAGAATTATTGGCACCCTTCACCACCACAGGTTTTCGATTGGATTGAGGTCTGGTGACTGAGATGGCCATTGCAGAAAGTTGATTTTGTTGCCACAGAACCATTTCATTTTCTTGAGGTGTGTTTTGGGTCATTGTCTTGTTGGAAAGTCCACCTACGACCAAGTCCCAGACTTCTGGCAGAGGGAACCAGATTTTCAGCCAAAATTGCCTGATACTTGCTGGAATTCATTATGCCATCAATCCTAACCAGTGCCCCTGGACCTTAAAACAGCCCCAAAACATGACTGACCCACCACCATATTTCACTGTGGGTATGAGGTGCTTCTCCTTGTATGCATCTCTGTTCCTACGCCAAACATACCGATGCTGTATCTGACCAAAACGTTCAATTTTGGTCTCATCTGACCAGAGAACCTTGTTCCAGTCATAATGTAAATGACGCTTTCTTCTGTGTCTTGTGGTCAGAAAAGGCGTTCTTCTGGCAACCCTTCCAATGAGGCTGTGGTTATGGAGGTGGCGCCTGATGGTGCTTTTTGAAACCTGGTGACCCCAAGATGCCACCAAGGCCTGCAATTCTTTCACTGTGATCCTTGGGGATTTGTTGCTTCTCTCACCATTCTCCTCAGTATCCTGGGGGGCAAGATGCAGTTGCTTCCCATGAAATTTTCAACAGTGCCATATCTTTTGAAATTGCTCTGACAGTGCTTGTAGCCATTACCACGTTTATCAAGGTCTATGACCATCTGCCTCTTTTGAACTACCAATTATTTTGTTTTCTTCATGGTGTTGGATGACAAAGGGATATTGCATGTGTGTTACCTCATTTTTATACCCTAGTGAAACAGGAAGTGGTGTAATCACTCAATACAGTACCTTAACACATAGATAAACTTAAATAAGTGGAATTTAATACCTGGTTTAATTTTGGTAGGTGTTATTTACAATAATCTTTAAGGGTGCCAATAATTGTGAAACATTGTTTTGGAGGAAATAGATTTTTAATTAAATCAGTAAATGATTTTTGTTGGTTCCATTGAAACATTAATATAGCACAGTATTTACCACATGTTGGTATTTCGAGTTTGTCTATAAATATATTGTTTAGAATTTTTTGGAGTATTGTTTGTTCATTTTCTGTCAGGGGTGCCAATAATTTCTGAGCCCACTGTATATTGTGGGAAACAGAGCCAAAACAGAGCCAAAAAATAATAATAATCAGCAGCAGCAACTCAGCAACTCAAGAGGTTCAGTTGTTGTTCAGACTAAACATCAGAAGGGGGATGAAATGTGATTGTAATGACTGATGGTGCCAGATGGGGTGGTTTGAATATCTCAGAAACTGCTAATCTCCTGAGATGGTCATGCACAAATCTTTAGAATTTACAGAGAATGGTATGAAAAAAATAAATACATCTGCACTTGAGCCAGCTATAAACTGCAGTTCTATGGGTGAAAACAGCTTGTTAATGAGAGAGGTCAGAGGAGAATGGCCAGACAGGTGACAGTAACTCAAATAACCACACATTATAACTGTGGTAGGCTGAAGAGCATCTTTGAACACACAACACTTCAAACCCTGTTCAAAATTTAGGTCACCCCAATGCCAGCATTAAATGTCTTAAGTAGAAGAGTAGGACACAGTGGGACGCACAGCACACTTTTAATATCGGGGGATGATGAACACAAACACTGTTCAGTTCCAGTATGTGGACCTGGGTGAGAGGCCGCAAATGAAGCCAGGCATTGAGTTGAGGAGTAAGGTATGCAGAACACAAGCAACTGCTACCTCGCTGGAACCACATACATATGTACCCTACAAAAGACAGGGGTCACATCTCAGAGCACACTTACCTCTGTCATAATGTGCGGTCACAAAAAGGAACAGCAGCAAAGAGGAACAAAGTTCATAAATGTCTCTGTATTCCCCCATGACTATGTTGATTTTAGCAAGCATGAAAACCATCAAAAAACAAAATAACAAAAACATTACAAAGTTTAGAAAAGGGGGTTTCCTTTACCGGTATATATGTGCTGTTTTATCCGCTGCTAGGAAACAGAGGTGAACTAAAAAAAAAAACAATTTAGGCCTGCAGTAGGGGGGGGGGGAGTGGGTAGTGTTTGAGGTTCAGATAGCAGGCAGCTTCCTGTTCATAAGTCTGACTGATTGTTACGCTCCTTCGTTGGAAGCGTGCAGTGTCACAGCGGAGCAGAGCAGAGACATGATTCCCCTTCTGCGATTGGAACAGACTTCACTCCAGGACGACAGGTGAGATGTGGGGCTAATACCAAAAAGCAGCGAGGAAAAGAGAAAAAGAAAAGAGAAAGTCAGAAGAAATGACGTGAAATGTGCTATGAAAGGTTGTGTTTCAGTGCAGCTGTGTGTTAGAAGCTTGAAGTTGGCTATTCTACGAGTGATTGGTCAGAATAATGGCTGTTGTGCATGAAACAGCCATCTGAAACATGGACATAGCCTAACAGTATGTTTTTCCTCAGAATTGTTACTTATGTGACAAATTGGCTATGCTATTTTCTTTCCTTTTATTTTTCTCATGACGGAGACAGCCGACTGAGCCAATCTGATAATAAAAGTAGTCTATCAGGTCTGTTGCTGTCACCATAAGGAAAATATGAGAGACACACTCCTGCCATCCCAATGTACTGTGATATTTGTTCATTTGCAAATCTCTAGGAAAATTTACTCCTTATATTATAAAACTGGTTTTGACAAATGGCACGTGCTCCAGTTAATACAGAGCTTGGAAAGACGACTTTTAATTATTGTGCACTGGATTCATGGAACAAGCTTCAACATATCTTATACCCTGAAATGTGATCCTAAGCCTTCCTGTTCTAACTGAGTACTCACACTGTTTTACTTGTCTTATTTGTTTTAATACAAAGCTTGGCATTGTAAACGAGGGCCACTCTCAATGATCTTCTGAAATCAATATATTAAGGTTTCATGATTATGCATATACTGCAATCCTGAGCAGTATTTGAAGTGTGAACAAATATGAGTTACAGATTATAGCCTTGCTCATTCTCAATGCATGACATACAGTACCAAGAATGCGATATCTCAATGCATGACATAGCTGCTCACTACGTGGCATACTGTATCTGCTCACTGTGTGATACCAGCTCAAGAATCGAGCAGAGGCTGTTTCTGGGCAGGATGACGGGGAGCACTCCAGTCCAGCTTAATACACAC
The DNA here is from genome assembly GCF_963514075.1 of Conger conger. Classification (NCBI taxonomy): domain Eukaryota; kingdom Metazoa; phylum Chordata; class Actinopteri; order Anguilliformes; family Congridae; genus Conger; species Conger conger. The sequence continues at coordinate 22,542,131 of NC_083762.1, read as the reverse complement.
TTAATATGCAGACTCTGATGCAGATGAGAAATACAAGACGCAATGCAATAAATGCAATCCAATTTAGGTACTGAAATGTTCCCAATAGAGAATGGTCTGGCGAATGGATTGGAGAGCCTGCTATCCCATTGCTGCTGGCACACAGGAGTAAGTTCTCTGACTGGGAATGGGAGAGAGATATAGAAACATAGTGAGCAGGACAGACTCAGTATCGGGATTTGCAAGGTTGTTGGTGTTGCAAGGTTTCAGCGAATTGACTAGAATTAGTATGGAATCTCATCACCCGAGCTTTGTTTGAAAAATTTGAACTGCGAAGTTTGGTTGCTTCCTATATACTTGGTACATGAAACGTACAACTGGCCCCTAAAAGTTGGACTGTTTTCTACAATACAACAAAAACTTAATCCACAGGAATTACATTCAGCTCCATGCAGATATGCATGTTACAAAACATTCACAAGCTAGACCGATACAATTACAATCAGAGAGCCTGTCAACAAAATAGGATGTGTTGGCCTTCCTGGTTTGCCTAATGTACCTATTTGTAAACTGTTGAAAGGCTAGCTAACCCTTTAGGGATTTTGATGTGTGTGCTATGGCCCATGCTATAGATGAGTCTCCCTGGTCTAAGCCAACCAACGGCTTAATCTGTGACTGGAGCTTAAACACATGTAAAACCAGCGGGCAGAGGGTTGCTGCAAGCCTGAAGTCTGACTCCTGTGCTTTGACAAACAGCTAGACAGGAGGTGGAGAGGGCACATGTAAACACAAGGATGTGTGTGCATATCAGACACCTGCACCATTTGACAGAAGGAGAAGGTGAAAGATACATTGTGATTAAAAACAAAGAGGTTTCTGAACTGAAAAGAAGGGCGTTGTTCGGTTACTGCTCAATTCAACGCAACAGTTACTCCCAGGTTTTCGGTTAGAACGAATGCCCTGCAGGTGGCAAAAAGCTTGACGGCATGTGTGAAGTTATATAGCCAGTATTGTGTGATTTCCTGTCAGCTCTTATCGGTACTCAAGGAGGAAGTGGGGGGTTAGGAGTGGTTGCAGAAATTGTTCATTATTTTGTCCACTCGGGCCTGGTCATGATTTGGAGGCAAAGAGTGCAATGTGCACGTCCTCTGTGTCATTACAGTTTCAACAGAATCGTGTTTTCACAGTAAATGCTCAGACGCTTTTGTACTTACATTACATTACATTATTGGCATTTGCCAGACACTCTTATCCAGAGCAATGTACAGTTGATTAGACTTAGCAGGAGACAATCCTCCCCTGGAGCAATGCAGGGTTAAGGGCCTTGCTCAAGGGCCCAAGGGCTGTGCGGATCTTATTGTGGCTACACCGGGATTAGAACCACCGACTTTGCGTGTCCCATTCATTTACCTTAACCGCTACACTACGCTACAGGCCGCCCTAAGCACAGTGAAAGCACAGTGAAAAATCCATTGTGCATGTTGCATGTATTCTCCATTGGTTCACAGTTTTCTATGAAGAATACTAGAAATTATATATTGAAATGCAATGACTGCTACTGTACTGCATGTTCCGTATTGTTCCAGTTGAAAGTTTATTTAAGAAAGTTTATTAAGAAAACACAGAAATATAACCAGCAGGGAAGGTGTAACCCTCGAGCTCTGATTTTTAAAATACACATAAGTTTCCATATTATAACCTCTGCATAATTTCCATTGAGGGAAATCAGATCAGTGGAAACCAGATCAGATTTTTGCTCAGAACAATATTCAAATGGCAGAAATAAATATTCTTGTGAAAACAATGCTTTTCAGGTAATGCTGACATAAAATATTACAAATATAAATAACAAATATTTTTAAAAAAATTGTTAATGACTTGGGTTATGTCCTCGCAAAAAAGTTGACAAGTTACAACTTAAAAACTCAGAAGTTCAGAAGAAAATATTTATACTTATCTCTAGAAAATAAAGAAAACATTCTGCCTCATTTACCAACAGGCTGCAGATAAATTATACCACTTAAATTGACTAAATTGGTTTTAATTTTAGTGGTATAAGTAACAACAGAGTAAACAGACCATCCTGGTGAGAAGCTGGAAATCTGAAAACATTAAATGGAAAAAAACAAACAAACAAGATCAACACTAAGCAGTTCAGTTGAATTGATTACCCACATGGTCATATAACATGGCTGTGACTACAGCTGAAGTATGGGGGGTCTATATAAGAGACCACGCTGTACGGTATGGTGCTGGGGTGCAGAAGCCACTCCATTTCAGCAGTGCACACCCACTGTGCACATATAGAGCATGCTTCTGCAGCAAAGCGAGGCGCTGAGGGGAATTTCGGTGATTCTGCAGGATGTGAAACACACATGACCTGGCCAGATTCTTGTTACAGCACATTATTAATTCACTTTGTAAGGCTCCTTCGACCTGTGTCCTAATACTGGGGCTTGCTTAGCTTGCATTATTGACATTTAATCCATGCTTGAGAGTGTAACTGCAGTTCCTCTGCCCAGTGGAAAATTCAGAACTGTGACTGTGTATTTACTAAGTCAACTCCCCTGACCACAATGTGGAATTAATGGCGGTGGCGGGTTCCTGTTTCAGCACACCTGTGTTTATTGTCATCGTGTTTCATATTTGTTAGCTCTTTATCACATCGCTCCAACATTTGGATGAAGGAGATGGTGTGACATTGCAGGAGTGTGGAGAGCTGTGCTGTGACTGGGTGTCCACACATTAGGATGGGGGTGGGGTGTTGATCAGGGGCCTAGCAGGAATCAGTGCAGTGCTCCTCTGTGCTGGGGCACATGGTTAGCCAGTCCTTTCTGTACATTCCTGTAAAAGGTCTACACAATGAATTCCCTTTGAAATGTGGAGCAAGGCTGATAAAGGGCACGTGAGCTTATGATACAATCAGACAGAGGTGGTCAGCAGCCACAGCGACAGTCTGTCAGAAGAGACTGCATGCATGAAATTATTTAGAGATTCAAAGAAATAGGATATTTGCCTGTTTGACATGAACACATAGCAGTATGACTACAGAATGGAAACATGGATTGTCAGGAATCAGAAAACTGAACCCAAGAGCGAGACCACAAAAGTTAACATTAAAGTCTTTATTAACTTCAACAAAGCTCAGACAGGCAGTGCCAAACACTAGTGCCAGAGATGAGACAGTTAAAAAACAGTCCAGGCAAAGGGTCGGTACGCAAGCAAACCGGTTCAGTAGGGATCCAGTATGTGGTCAATGTCACAAGCAAAGGCTTGATAACACACGGCTTGATAAATCCAAAACAAAGGAGAATCCAAAATCAAAAACCCAATAGCCAAACAGAGTCCAACCACAATGGGTCAAATCAGAACAAAAGGGTAAATCCAGAGACGGAGGTCTAAAACAAAACAGGAGTCAATCTGAAAATAACACTGGAGAATATGGCTACGGCTCATGACAATCTGGCTGCACAAACAGAGGGGTTTTTATACATAAGTAACGAGAGGGAATTACAATCAGGTGTGGAAACAATCAGGATTAAAAACAATATATGCCTATAAAGACATATCAAAATTGATAGAGCTAAGCCATGCAGTTGATATGAGAGAACCACTCTTGATATTGAGTCTTTCTATGTTATAAGAGATTTTATTGACTGAAGCAAAGGCCAATAGATTTTCAATCACATTCGCTGTATTCTTTGCAACTCTTTCATTAACATGGGTAGATATGAAATAATCAAATATGTTTACAAGTAATTGACTTTGACTTATATTAATATAACACATTTCTCTCTTTCTTTCTCCCGCGTTCTCTTTTTTGCTGTCTGGTTTGTAGAGGAAGGGCGTAGGCTGTTGTGAAACCTGGCTGGGACTTCAGTTGTGTGACATGATCAGACCATAGCACCGTTAGCATATGCATGAGGTTCCATGGTGGCTGTTCCTTCATGAGCTACATCCTGTTGTCATAGATGTACAAAATGTCCTGGGCGAATGGTCTTGCCTACAATAAAATACTGCTAAATGTTTGACCGTAAATCTCATCAGTTTCCCTACTAATAATACCTAGGACCATCTGTAAACATGTACCTCATGGCTCAAAATGACTGTGGTGATCACGGTACCAGAAGGACTAACACTTATGGTTCTCAAGGCTAAGAGCATGTGCCTAGACCCATGGGGTGAATGCTTTCACACGCCACACACCCACACTGCTATGTCTAATTTCAGACACTTCCTGTTACTGTATGGGCATAGAGCAGGCAGCACACGTGCGGCTGCACTTGACATTCTGTTTAAGCTTTGCAGTCAAACTCGACCCGGCTTCAGTTCTTTTTGATGTTCAAATCAAGCCACCGATGGCAAGTGTAGAAACAACAGCATACTGGGAAGGGGGTCGTGATGTGGTGACAGAGTGAGATTTTATGACTGATAATGCTATAGTTGTCTAAAGCAGTTTGGGTAACAAATTATTAAAGGGAAATTCAACTGCAAAGCAACATTAATCTGATTTAACAGTTCAAGTTCAAGCATAATTGTTTAATTCTCTCTCAGATTTTACTAGGTGAACCGAATTAGGTTATTTTTACATTATTGTGAGGGGAAAAAGGCCTATAGCCTATTTCAGTAGGTGGAACAATAGATTTTGCCTGAGTCCTAGGTGGGATCTGAATCCAGGCCTCTTACTCGTCCAAAGATTTGGTAGACAAACGTGTTGCCAGTCAGGTCAAGGTGAACTCGCCCATAGCCAAGGGCAACAACGTTATCTTGAATTTGAGGGTTGTTGTGGTAACCTGCTACTAAGCTTCACTTCTTGCCAACTAGCCAAGCTAACCCTGTTACACTGGCACAGACTTATATTGAAACACGCCATCAGCATGGCTTAAATAGTAACAAGCAGCCTATCAGTGGGGTCGTTCTGTAACCACAAGTTACAGCAGTTTTAACTGAACATGTAGCCTGGCCAAAATTTAACATCTATCTTAGCGCTTCTGTCTGGCTCTTCTTGAACGTAACGTGCCAGCCCCTCTGTTTATATTGAGAAAGAGTGGTGACCTGTAACTGTGATACCTGGTGCATGTGCAGTAATTTAGGGCTGTATAGTGCTCTCACTACAATTAGAGAGTTGGCTGAGAGCTCATTTTAATCAGAAGGACTGCTCCTACATATTCCCTTTAACAGCATTGTGTTTCTTTCCAACTCAGATTTCATCTTCTGGAAGACTGCAATCAATGACACAGCTGGGTCAGGATGATGTCCGGGAACACGTTGCACTCTGGGCATAACACCTCCATCAACTCCTCAAACTGCACTTACAACAGCACCTCACGTGACGAAGTAATGAAGCAACTCTACTTCTACTTCTACCTGCTCATCTTCATCCCTGGACTGCTGGGCAACAGCCTAGCACTGTTTGTGCTGTGTCGCTTCATCAGGTGGGCTCAGGTCGGCTCAGGACACATCTGCCTGGTGCACACAGCCACATTGTAAATCACACATTTTTCCAGAATTTGTAATTATTTTTATTTAATCATTTCTAAGTAAAGTACAGCTGGTAGCACAACTACAAATGGAAATTTCCCTCAAAAATAGCTTTCCCTGAAAGTAATAGAATGGTGGCACGGATGATTCAGTGGGTAGCACTGCCGCCTCACAGCAAGGAGGACCTGGGTTCGAATCCCTGTCGGCCGGGGCCTCTCTGTGCGGAGTTTGCATGTTCTTCCCGTCTTCGTATGGGTTTGTAAGGTTGAGGACTGACGGAGAGCCAGGAGCGACTAAGGATAATCCCTTGTAAGCGGGCATGCGAACGTGTCCGCCACTAAACCTCGGGAGGTAGAGGAAACAGAAAATGATTCAGAGACAGCTCCAACCAAATAAAGGAAACAGCCCCAAAAAACGGCGAAGGAAAATAAAGCAACCCTTAAAAACCAGGGCGAATAACCCAACCAAAATGAGTGCTAAAAGGGGAGCACTGCAAACCCCAGACCGGGGATCCAAAAATGAAAGTACAACCTAGTATAAAAGACTAGGTCAGCAAAAAAAGAACCGTGAGTCGCAGCTCAGGAAAATGCGCAAACCAAAATACATTACCGGGGACAACGTCCCTCACCCACAGGCTCACACGAGCTTGAAAACAAAAGAGAAAAACAAAGAACCTATAGGAAGGCATTCGCAGTGTACACCACACTAGCGAGCGGAACACCTTCCTTACCTTTTCATTTTAACTGAATGTGAAAACCAAAACCAGCACAATACCTGAGTCATATAACCACTGAGTCTACCGTGTGCTTACCAGCTTGGTGACAGAGCAAACAGTGAACACCAAAGCGTAGACCGATAGTCAGCGCCTGCTTTAAATACCTTCCGGAGGAAGGCTCCCTTGGCACTAACGAGGACCAGGTGAAAATAATAAAGCCCCCTGGTGGTCACGCCCGATACTACCTCCCAACCCTGACAGGGTTTCCTCCGGGTACTCCGGTTTCCTCCCACAGTCCAAAGACATGCAGATTAGGCTGATTGGAGAATCTAAATTACCCGTAGGTATGAGTGTGTGAGTGAATGGTGTGTGTGCCCTGCGATGGACTGGCGACCTGTCCAGGGTGCATTCCTGCCTTTCACCCAATGTATGCTGGGATAGGATCCAGCCCCCCTGCGACTCTGTTCAGGATAAGCGGGTTAGGATAATGAATGAATGAAAGCAATAGATCAATAATTCAGAAAATGTAACACTAGTCACAAAATGTTAAATATTATAGCGTTACTAATGGAGATTACAGTAATAGTAAAAGCATTGTATCATGCGCCCTGTGTTTGTGGTTTTTCATTGTAACCTGATCAAGTGTCTGTCCCACACAGCAAAAAGACCAAAGCCATCATCTTCATGATCAACCTGGCCATTGCTGACCTGCTCCACGTGCTCTCGCTGCCCCTGCGAATCTACTATTACTTCACCCTCTCCTGGCCCTTCGGTAAGGACCTGTGCATGTTCTGCTTCTACCTAAAGTACCTGAACATGTACGCCGGCATCGCCTTCCTGGTGTGCATCAGCATCCAGCGCTGCACCTTCCTCATGCGCCCTTTCTGCGCCAAGAAGTGGAAGCGCCGCTACGACGTGCGCATCAGCGTCACCGTGTGGCTGGCGGTGGGACTGTGCTGCTCGCCCTTCATCCTGATGAGGAGCAACAGCCAGGCCACCAACTCGAGCTGCTTCAAGGACCTGCCCACGCACAAGCTGAGCCTGCGCCTGGCCATGCCCATGATAGCCTTCGGCGAGCTCCTGGGCTTCGTCATCCCCCTCCTCATCATCAGCTTCTGCTCCTACTCCATCGGCCGCTCGCTCAGCCGCAACAACCCCACCCAGCAGAGCCCCGCCGACAAGCGCAAAGCGCTGCAGATGGTGCGGGTCTGCACCGGAGTCTTCCTCTTCTGCTTCGCCCCCTACCACATCAACTTCCTGCTCTACATGCTGGTCTCCCAGGACGTGATCAAGCACTGCCCTCTGCAGAATGTGGTCCTGTACTTCCACCCCATCTCCCTCTGCATAGCTAGCCTCAACTGCTGCCTCAACCCCCTCATCTACTACTTCCTGACCACCGAGTTCCGGGAGCAGCTCGTCCGGCACGGGAGCTCGGTGCTGAGGGGTCGTCTCATGAGCATGGAGAGCACCTCCTCCTACAGGGAGTAACAGGGTTAGGGTTAGGGTTACGGCCTGGCCACTGGCCTTGTGGGGTTAGGGCGCAGGCTGGTAGGGGTGCAGAGCAAACAGAACAGAAAAGTGCTTCACGAGGGCCCCCATGAAAACCAAAAAACAATGGTAAATGAAGTTCTAAATGCTGTTCGCACAAATACGATGGACAGTGTCGTCAGTGTGTAAGCACCACTGTCTCACAGGGAGATGTGGTGGTGTGAACATGGCCGACACTGTGATTCCCTTTTCTGTTTAGCTGCAGTGAGTGGGCATCAACAGCCTGCATACAATTCTGCCTTGTTCATGTTGTTTTTTTTTTAGTTTGTTTGCCTATTTTTCTGTGTGATGTAGACCTGAGATGGTAGTTTTATTCCACATCTAATGTTTGTTATTGGATGTTTGTCTTGTCATTATAATTTACAGTATTAACAGACGATGATGCAATAGAGATCTGCCACAGCTTGGACCTCAGTTTAGGTCTCAGCTAAAACCTTAAGGAGTCCCTCAGACTTAAAAGTATGCTTCACGGTGTTTTTTGAACCAGACTATGAATGTCTACACTAGGTAACATCAATTCTCTACCTAGGCAATAATATAAGCTTACAATTCAAATGTAAATAATTTTTTTTTTTCATTTTAAAAGTGAGGTAAAAGTATGACTTTCAAAAGAAACACTCCTGGGGCCTGTTCTACAAAGCAGGATAACAACACAATGTTGGAAAAAGTAAAAAGAGCTGTTCTGGATTTTCCTTTGTGCAGTTATCTGGCTAACTCAGTAATGCCACATTGTAGAATGGGCCCCTGGTAAGTGCTTCAGTAATTCCAATGTTAAAAGTTGCACTATGTAAATGATAAAATGACCATAAGAAATTTGTGATGTTAAAAATGACAGAAAAGCGTAAAAGCATATATGACCGATCCTTGTCTAACCTATTTTTTTTTTTTTTTTTTTTTTTTACTGATTTACACCAAAAATCAGAGCTGTCCCCTTGTCCTTTATTAGAGAGAATCTGTAGTGGGCCTAAAAATATAATTTCCTTGGCAATGATAGTTGGGGAGAGCTATTTCAAATCAGGGGTATGCTCTCCTCGCAATAACTTTTCAATAAAAGCAGTGATAAGTAGCAAGACTGTTTCTATATTCCTGTGTGTGTGTGTGTGTGTGTGTGTGTGTGTGTGTACAGACATATCTTTTTCACCTGCCAGTCACCTCTCGGAACCCACAGAAATAGGATGGGGTTTAATGAGACACAGAGAGGATGCTGGGAAGTGGACAGACTGAAATATTGACTCTGTCTCTGGTCCTGCATCTGTCAGACTGGATCAATCCCACCTGGAACACTGGCTCAGTATCCTTGTGCAGAATCTGGAGACTGTCAGTGCAGTAAGGAGGGGGCAAAGTCACTGCGCTGAACGGAAAGTCTGGGGCATGAGGCAGCTGTGTCTCTAGGCGGTGTAAGGGCTGCTATGGTTTTGAAAACAAACACACTGGCACCAGCAGTTGCTTAACCCCCCTATGCCAACCCGTGAGGTTGCTGGTTTAACTGTCATCCTGTCATGGTATCATGCTTCTGCTTCGAGCCAAGTGCTCAGTGGGCCAGAGCTTCCCCTTATTTTTTGCCCTTTATTAAGCTCAGTTCCAAATCAATACCTTATTATTTATTCACTCCTGTATAATGAATGTGCTGTAGAACTTTTAGCTTCTATTTTCAATATATTGTTTCACGTGGTCATATATTTCTTATAAAAACAGATTAAAATAGAAAATAATAAAGAATTAATGGAAGTAATATAAAAGTTAAGTAGAATTATTTTTTAAACCAGCTGAATTGATGAGGGCTGCTGCTAGTGTGTTCAACAAAAGCAGAAACAAAGACAAATCAAATACACTGTTGGAGCATGGCACACACAGACACACACTCGCCCACACACCCAAACACACACACAGACACACACACACACACACACACACACACACGCGTACAGTCAAACATACATACATGCTTGCTGCTGGAAACATGGTTTCTGTTTAAATACAAATTTCTTGCACTGAAGTGTAAGTTCTGGTGTTCTGGCACACAGTACCAAACTGTGGTTTCACAGCTTCCCTCTCACAGTCAACTGTCAGGGCAGCTCAACTCCGTAACCACAACTGGAAATTTCCTCTGAACCGTAACTGAAGCATATGGTCATTATCAGATAAGGGCCTTTGAGAATGGAAAGTTTTGCTGCATTCCAGCAGATACATCTTCACAGACAGGCTCACCAAGAACACCATTTTACCCAGGCTCTCTTTCATCATTGTCTAGCCTAACATGCTGTCCTGTAGTTAATGTGCTCTAGTTAAGCCACACATTACTGTAATGACAGATTACAGTAGTTTCCACCACAGCACCCTTACAGTCATCAAAGTAGCATGTCCTCCAAATATTATTTATATAAGGCTGAGATAGGCGGAGAGATAGATTGAGCACCAATTGTGGCTGTTTGTTTTGCATCTCTGCTGTTGTTCTATTCCAACGTTGACATTCTGTGCTGATGATAGTTGTGATAGAGGCTTTCTGTGCATAACTAAGCCATATCTGTCATCTAGTTGAATCAGCTCCATTCCATATAGGTACTTCTCATCATCAGTGGACATGTGCCATTGTTGCAAAGATTCTGTATAATTCCACTGAGACAGTGAAGTACACCTGTTACCCTGCAGCTAACGTCTAAAGTTCGTTTTCCACATTGCTGGATCCCACAGCTGTTTCCAATGAAACTTCGACAGTGGGGCACAGCTGCAAAACCCACTTCAAATGAGTTTCAGTTGTCAATGATGCTCAATGTAGCAAATAATTCATTGCAAGGCATACATATAAAGCTACTTCAAACTTCAAGACAGCATTACACTACATGAAACAGCAGCAATGGAAATGTTCCACTTATTAAGAATGATTTGCAATATTTCTTAATTATTGTAGGGATGTTGCTGCATCAGCTTGCCATATATTTAGTGAAGATGGACTTCTACACACCATTGCTGCAAACAGTTGCTATTTGAGCTAATTTTGTGGCCTTTCTGTTACTGTCCTGCTTGAATGAGACTGCCCATTCCCCTCTGACCACTCATCATTCAGCCACCAAACTACCGCTGCCTATTTATTTTACCATTCACTGTAAACTCTAGAGACTGTAGTGAAAATCCCTGGAGGGCAGCTGTTTCTGAGATGCAGGAACCAACAATTATAACACAAAGTTGCATTTATCACACGTCGTCTGGCCCGTTCTAATGCATTTCAAAGCTTTATCCCATCACCATGTCCATATATTCAGTTGCAGCCACATGATTTGCCATTTGGAGAGCAGGATATTTGTGTTAATGGGCAGTCATACCAAATAATGAAGTTGCCACTGTGTGTGTGTGTGTGTGTGTGTGTAGTGTAGCAGTGAAAGTAAAATTATTAAAATTATCAGTCTCCATATTACATTTTGAATGTGAATCACACATGAAGAAAAATGAGCACCAGAAACAAGGTTGTCAGAGATGTCCTCTGTTATGCGGAACCACTTTGTCATCTAGTGGTCAGTTATGGGATAACTCTTTGAATAGCAAGCCCTTTATCATAACCTGGGGAAAACTTTCTCTTGCTGTTGTTTCATACACTGAACTGATAAACAAACATAAGAGATAAAGGTCTGCTAAGTCATATCCGTTCTCTAATGTTTATTCAAAATTTGTTTGCTGCTGATTGGTATCCAACTGAACTGAGAGGTGAAAATGTAGATCGCAAAGTAAATTATGAAACAATCAGTACCAAATCACCAAATCAGTACCAAATCCTCCTGTAGTGGACAGTATAAGTGCTCTGGTGGGAAAAAAAAAATCTTGATTTGGCTTTGTATTTTAGTTTTATAATAAAACAATTTATATGTGGTTAAAGTGCAAATTCCCAATTCTCAGTGAAAAAAAAAAGCAAATTTTAAACATTTTGGTTTCACCATGTAGAAATGACAACATTTTCCACTTCACTTTTTGCAATTTCTTTTTTGCCCATCAAACTATACTCAATAACAGATAATGAAAACATGTTTTTCAAATACATATTTGCTAATACATAAAAAATCACAAAAGCTGAAAAATAAGGTTAATCATTTTCTAATGCGTCACAAAAAAACAAAACAGTTGTGACAAGGGGCATGCACAAAGGGACTTTCAGAACCTTGAAAATCCCTACTACAAAGGAGAAATCCCCTGCCTGTGAAGTCTTCAGAAAAACGCAAGGCCCAAGGAGAAGAAACAAACATGGAAGGCCATTACAGAAAGAAGGCTGGATGGAACAAAGCACAGCCTGCATGGAGGATGATTCTCTGGGAAACTCCAAATAGTCCGTTACAGGCTTAGCGTTTTCTATTGCCTCGGCCCCATTAGGACTGGTAATGGCTAACGTATTCATAAATAATATGAATCTGGACGTCACACAGACATTTCTCCAGTAAATAAGTATACATGTAGGCAATACATGTATATAAGTATACTGTATACATGTGCTGAATATAGCCAATAAACGTTTGTACACCTCACTTTCGATCACAAATGAGTGGCATGAGTCAGTTCCCATTCTTCATGTGCAACAAGCAGGGCAACTCTTCCCCCTGGTGCCCCGCTTGAGTGTTGCATTATTCTGATGACGGAATAAATGATTACATGATGATACATTAAATGATTACATGATTGGAAAACGAATTACTTATTGGGAAACTCAAATAAAAAATAAAAACAAATTACAAATTGCAATGCTGTAGGGCGGGAAGAGCCGTCGTCTGGCAATCGGAGGGTGGCCGGTTCAATCCCACCCGAAGTGTCAGCCCCAAAGTGTCGAAGTGTCAGCCCCAAAACATCGCTGACCCACCACCAAAGTTCACCTTGGGTATGAGCCGCATATCTTTTTATGTGTTACGCCCCTGTAAGGTGGAATAGAAAATAATTAAAACACGGACACGATGTTGCTGTAATGCAACGCAACGCAACGCAAGCAACACGTTGTTTCCTTACAGATCCGAACGAGACATTAGCGATCGACAACAGATCAGTAGATTACAGACTGATAACTAAACTTGACGAAATAAGGAAACACTGCAAAACCCCTTCAAGCGCATTTTCCCAAAACGTTATGGAATGTAAATTCGAATTAGACTGTGCATTGTAAACACAAAGGCTATATCTTTTCAACTTCCATCTTTTTAACCTTTTTTACCTGGTAGGCGAACGCCAGAGCAATGGATTACAATAACCTCATCTGTAGATCAGATTTTTTTTTTAAACTCAATCCTTTTTAAAAAGCAATGAATGACCACATTTTTAGCCTTGCATGAATGACCATATTTCTAACCTTGCATTGAAATGAATTACAGCATTTTAACTCAGCAATTTTAGCTTATCCTTTTATACCCAGTGCATAGCATTTTTAAAGTATCTTGTCTTTTTATACTCAGTGCACATCTAGTGTATGTTTTTAACAGATATTTTACCATTCAGTGCATTCAGAATTACATCATTTTAATAACCATTGCATATGCACCCCTGTTTCATGCTTTATCTGACCAAAACATTCAAATGTGGTCTCATTTGGTCATTTAAAGTATGATTGTCAGTGGTCAGATGTTATGAAATTGCCCCCTAATTGTTTTTGTTACTAGTACTAGTACATATTTTATGTTTATGTCATATTTTTATCTTTATCTTCATATAATTGTTGCTGTCACTACCTTTATTGTTGTTGTTATTCTTTTCATTGATTATTATATGTTGGAAATATGTATTGAAAAAAATATGTAATGGCAATATAATTGGTATAATTGATAATGTGCTACTGTTGTACTACTAGCACGTATACGTATTTTATGTTTACGTTCAATTTTAATCTTAATATTTCTTTTTGTTGTTACTACTTTTTTGTTGTTATTATTATGATTATGCTTTGGCAATATGTTTTTAAAATGTCATGCCAATGAGACAGAGAGAGTGGAAGAGAGAGATGCATGAGCTGCAATTGAACATTGTTTTCAAATAACAGAACTGAAATATAAAGTCTGAAGCGGTGTCACATGTCTGTACCCACATCCCCACAGAAGTACAGGAAGTAAGCCCTGTGAAATGATAAGCTGCTGTTTCAGAGACAGCCTGAGACTGATCGAAAGTGGAATGGAGTGCGAATGTGAGAACGCGAGAGCGCAAGTAAAATGAGAACGAGCTATATTGCCAGATAGAGAGAGAGAGAGGAGACAGACAGAGAGAGAGAGAGAGAGAGAGAGAGAGAGTGTGTCACACTAACCCTACATTCTCAGTTCTGGCTGGAGGACCATGTGTGCTGGATGATCTGATGTCTGTATTGATTGTGGCTTTCCCTCGAGATCCAAACAGAAGGAACACAGTACTTTGACCCCACACTGGAGGTAAGGGAACTACAGTACCTTAAACTGCTACGTACTCCTGCCTTCTCTGTGTGTGTGTGTGTGTGTGTAGGTATATGTATGTGCATGTACGCGGTCGGGGTGATCAGGGGAGACGGTCAAAATAGTTTTCCTGTGCAGTCATGCCTCCTGCGCGGTCTTCAGATTTTCCACCGACAAACTGAAGAATGTGAAATATTTGTGTTCTGCTGTGGAGTGGGAAGCCTGTGGAGAGGGGCGGGGATAGTGGAGGGCCTGTGGGGCTGTGGAACAGGGCTGCGTACGGAGGGGCCACACGTGGTGCGTGGGGAGTGGCACTTTCTGAGTCCTGGGGCCCTCACATGTGGCTCCAGACATGCCTCCATCAGGCTTTTCCAGGACACTGAGCTTCACGGCAGGCTCCCGGTCTAATAGCAGATAACAGCAGGATACAGGATAACGGAGCAGAAGCAGGACAAATCAGGAAGCTTTTCTTAAACCGTGGAACACATACACATAACATACACCTTTCTCGTGTCATGTCAGGTACAGCTACCGGAACTGAAAAAAAGCAAACCTACAAGAAAAAAAAGCTTGTTTTCTGTTTCTTCTGAAGCATGAGTTTTCTCTTCCTGAACGTGAGGCAGAGAATTGCGAGATGACTCAGTGCACTCATCTTTTCCATCTGCCATCTGCGCCTTAATTTGCACAGTCCTCACATGACAGAGCAGAGACGAGAACAAAATGAATGTGCTAAACTGCAGAGCAAGACGAATCGAGCAGCACGCTTTCATGTTCCAACCCAACGAACAACAGAGTCGGAAACAATATGCATCAACTGAATCGAAAATTATTCACCAGTTTGAGCGCTGGGTGACATCACATGCTGATAAAAAATAGCTAACTGGTGGGATTTCCCAGAAAATACCCCAGTGTACAGTTGAGCGAGCAGCTCGGTTAGGACAAGCAGTGTGAGAGGTGAATGACTGTGGGGTTAATAGTCCCTTGAAAAATCTTGAGAAAAGAGGGCAAAGGGTTTCAAACGTTTCCAAATATTTGGGAATTTCAAATGCTTCTTCGTGACCCACCGCTGAGAGAGACAAACAAACAGAATACAGGCCCATTAGCTGGGCTGCCAGGCCAACTTTCTCCACATCCGCCCGCAGTCTACATCTCTGTCCTCCCGCTACCCTCTCCAAGAAAGGAGAGAAGGCTAAGAGATGGGACGCCATCCCATAATAATCCCCCAAGGCCTCATTAATTATCAGGCTATCCAGTGAGACCGGCCTCCCAGTTCACCTCTCCATGTACTGC
Organism: Conger conger; assembly: GCF_963514075.1. Lineage (NCBI taxonomy): Eukaryota > Metazoa > Chordata > Actinopteri > Anguilliformes > Congridae > Conger > Conger conger. The sequence goes on along the minus strand of NC_083762.1, from coordinate 22,526,738 downwards.
ACTCACCTCTGACCTCTTTGTTATCCAATCACCAGCCTGTATTCAGAGGGGAGTGAAACAAGAAAAGGGTTTATTCACATCACACCCACATGCCTCCTGGGCCTCATTAGTGCTCTTTGCCAGAGTTTCTATGTGCAGGGAATGTATGAGGTGGGTCCTGAAATCAGTCTATAGCCCAAAAGGCAATGCTAGCATATGATGGGTTCCTGAAAGGTACTTCATTCTAAAGAGTATTTCTAATTGGGGCCCCGATATCAAAACATTCAAGAACTAATGCTCTATGCAATGGAGGGTCCCTTCTAATCAATCAATAGAGGAGCTATTGCAAATGCATTGATTTAAGATGTTATTTGATTGGTGTAAAACATATACTTCTTATTCATTACCTTGAATGAATAAGAAGTATATGTGCCTTCCAAACCAGTCACCATGCAACTTTTCTTGGCAAGATATGGTTCCTGCAGTGCTGTAGGATGTTTTATAACACATTAGGTTGGAACCCATCAAAAGCCTCGGAGAGTAACCCACAAACCCACTCCTAACTTACAGTTTACAGTAACTATAATTACAGTTGTTGCATGCAAATACAATGCAAAAATAGCCAAAAAGGGGAACACTGGTTCAAGAGATGTTTTTTTGTACCCACTGGTATAGAATGTGCTTATACAATGAGAAACAAGAGTGAATCACAGACATTGAATTAAGAGTACCTACTCAAATGAGAAACATATATACAACAGTACCTACATAAACCAATACATTCAATTCGCAAAGTTCTACAGAATATTTCATAAAAGTACTGATGGGATATAGGGTATGGAGCTTTTCGAACACAATGAAAAATTCAAATTCACCTCCCTCTTGTTATGCACTTAATTGTTTGTGATGTTTGTCCATTGGTCATTATCTATAGGTGCAGTGAACTGCGCATTGCTAAGTTGTGATCATCGCAGAAGAGTGATTTGCTGCATGCCATAAAGATAACAGTCAGAAGATGTCAGAATGAGGAAGTCCCCTGGCAGGGACGGGGGTGTCCAATGTGGGGTGAGGCATTCCATGAGTCAGACAGATTCTGTACATGTACACACACTGTACTGGTCTGACACAGAGGGAGGGGTCCATTCCATAGGTTGTGTTTACATGTGTCTGCCCTGTAAACAAATGGCCAACACAGAACAGTGACAGCTCTTGGACCTCCACGCAACATCATACAGAATGATTCTGTCAGTATGCACACCAGGGTCTGTGGAAGCCTGTGTCTTTCTTTACTTTAGGTTCTAGTGCTGATTTAACTGAAGTCATCTGGGAAGACGTTTTGACTGCTGACACCTTTGCAACTCTCTCTGTGTCATTTTCTGGCTTCCTATTTGTGGGTCATGTCACATGCAGATAAGAAATTCTTGTTTTCCTTTTTAAAGATGGGTGAGAGCCGCGGTGGCGCAACAGGCTAACAGGCTTGCGGTTGCAGTTTGCTGCAGTTGCACACCGGGGACCGGGGTTCGATTCTCGGTCCTGCCAAAAGCCAAGTTTGGCCGGCTCACATGGGGCAGCAATAATTGGCTTGCTGCTCCAGAGGGAGGGACTTGGCAGGGTTATTAGATCGCCGCACAATAAGCACCTCGGGCGCCTCGGAATCACGGCAACAGGCACAAGACGAGACGGCTTGAAGAAGGCGTGTCGCTCTCATTCGGGCCGCCGAGGGACGGGGTACGGGCGGTACATCTAATACGACTACCTCCAATTGAATCAGACGACGTACAATTGGCTACCAAATTGGGAGAAAAAGGGAAAAATCTGGAAAAAAAAAAAAAGATGGGTGAAGAATATGCACACCCAATATAAATGCATTTTCACACCCAGTACAGCCAAACCATCAGATGCAGCATTGGCCCTGTCATTAATTAAACAAATAACATCCCTGCATTCATAGGGCAATCTATGAAATTTCTAAACAGGCCTGGCTTTCTGTATCTGTAGCTAGAGTAGCATCGCTGCGGAATTAATTGACTTTCAATGTGGGCTGAATGTTAGAGTACTTTTAGTGTGAGACAGCTCAGCTTGCTGATATTTTACAAGTTACAGGCAACAGTGAGTGGTAGCACGTATCCCAAGATGTCTGCACACTGCAAAAAATGTAAATCTCAGGTCTTTTATTCTTATACTTACACTTAATATGATTTACAATTAATGTTATTTCTATTACCTTTTCACTAAATAAGACAAAAATATTGCCAATGAGACAAGTTTGGCTCCTTTCAGAACAGTCCCGGCCAAAAGTTTTGTCGCATGAGTGGACAAAAGAGACAATGGCTAATTACCCAACTCTTAATTAGCTAATACAGTTAGGAAACAACACAAATTAATCATAAGTGTCTAAAGTTCATTTAGATACTAGCAAAACAAAAATTTCATAGATAGGTTTATTGCTTGATAATGATGTACAAGTCTTGTCACAAATGAAATTAGAATCTATACATTTTATCTTTCTTAAAAAGTAAATAAAATACCACATGAAAAATCAGTCTAGTATTTCATCATGGACTATAAGTTAAGAAATTAATATCTTGTATGGGTTCCTTCGGCCAGCAGAACAGTTGCTATCCGGTTTGGCAGAGAGTCGTAAAGTTATTGATGAAGTCGTCGGGGATGGCATGGAAGGCCACCTTGCAGGCATCCCAAAGCTCCTCCAAGTTCTTCGGCTTGGTCCTCCAAGCTTCCTCCTTTATTCTTCCCCAGATATGCTCAATAATATTCATATCTGGAGACTGTGCTGGCCATCCCTGAAGGACCTTGATCTTCTTCCCCCTGAGAAACTTGATAGTGGAACCTGAGGTATGGCAAGGAGCTCCATCCTGTTGAAAAATCTGACCCCTCTTGTAGTTGGGAATGTACTGGGAGGCAAGAATATGTTGATATTTGGCACTGTCAATGTTACCATCCACCTTACAGATCTCCCTGGCACCTCCGTATTGGATGTAACCCCAAACCATAATCTTTCCACCTCCAAATTTGACTGTCTTCTGGGTGAACCGTGGGTCCAGACGGGCCCCAGAGGGTCATCGACAATATTGGCTGCGCTTGGGATGGAGCTCAACTGACGATTCATCAGAAAAATTTTTTTTTGGCACTTTACAGCCTTTGGAGAAAGCAGCCAGTTACATTGTGTGTTTCATCTCTGGGCACAGAAGGACACAGATCCTTGTATGAGGAGATGAGGAAATAGATCTGCTATCTGATATTTAATATTCCTGCTGGTTGTGTACACACAGGAAGTGTTCCTGTATTTTCATATTCCCACACAATAATTTACAGGCTGTGGTGAAATGAACACTCAGGGCTCTATATCTGACTCGGCGCAACAAGGTCGTAATCCAACGGAAGTGTCATTGCTAGTTTCAGAAAGATGCAATGTCCTTTTTCTTTTCAGTGCGTTCAATGATAAAATAGTAAATGACCACGCTGCTGGGGAAAAAACAGCTCAAGCTAGGTTTTGAAACAGCTGGTAGCTGGTATTTCCAGCTGGTCATATAGTAGCTGGATTTTGCACCTGTTTTGGCGAATTGGTCTTTAAATGAGGTGTGGTCATGGTAATTCTCTACGTCTTGCTACTTTGATGCAGCTAAATGCGTTTGCGTTATGACTGACCAAAACTTGGTCTTAAGTGTTGTCATTGCTTCATTTTTATTTTAATGGCATAATATTAGTAATGCGCCTACTTAGGTTACAGTGCAACGTACGTAAACCCGCACAGGGAGATAAACATGGATAAAAATATCAAGATCACAATGTGAATGTTTATTTTATCACAAATATTTAAAATACAACATGTCATAATGGATGGATCATAATATTGATCCATACCAGACAACTGCAGTAATGATTAATACAAGTGGCCAATGGACAATTTTTTTTTTCATCAGACAGATCTTCTGTTAAAGATCCATCCATCCATCCATTATCTTAACCCGCTTATCCTGAACAGGGTCGCAGGGGGGCTGGAGCCTATCCCAGCATACATTGGGCAAAAGGCAGGAATACACCCTGGACAGGTCGCCAGTCCATCGCAGGGCACACACACCATTCACTCACACACTCATACCTATGGGCAATTAGACTCTCCAATCAGCCTGACCTGCATGTCTTTGGACTGTGGGAGGAAACCGGAGTACCCGGAGGAAACCCACGCAGACACAAGGAGAACATGCAAACTCCAAACAGAGAGGCCCCGGCCAACGGGGATTCGAACCCAGGACCTCCTTGCTGTGAGGTGGCAGTGCTACCCACTGCTCTATCCGTGCCACCCTGTTAAAGATCTGTCTGATGAAATGTATAGGTTATATGAATGCTAGGCTATTGAATGAATTGTCATTCAATGGGAAACATGGCCAGTAGCCTCAGGAGCAGTCTTGTAGTAGGCTGCTGAAAATTCTCTTAAGATGCTTGCATAAGTCAGGTGGGTAATTACAACACGGCTATCAGATGACCTGGATATTCTTGTGCATTTTTGTGTTGTGCATAACACTGTGCCATGTTTGGCATAACAGTGACAAAAGTCATGGATGTCTTGGACATACATGACAACACATTACAGGACTTAGCCAAGATACTGGTACTGGCACAAGACCTGCTTCATCTACTGGTAAGCAGACATTTATTTGATTGAATAATCAAAGCTTTGGTCAGGCAATATTGCTTTTATTTATTTTTGTTTAAATCACCTTGCTTTGTTTTCCAAACAACCTATCCTCCAGATAATTAATTGTGCATGATGGTATCTTTTGTAAAAATGTAGGTACTGTATGATCCAAAAAACGGGATTCATTACAATTTTGGCATTATAATGCTTGTAATGTTTTTAAACCTATTCTTAGTCTAGATTACAGTGACAAAACCCTGGTGAATTCACCTCCATAACTGATCAAAATGATTCCAAGGAGAACTGAAGGTCTAAGTAAGAAATAATAAGATCAGAGTCTTTCTGTTCGACGTCTTGCTAAATTTGCTGTCAGATGAGCAATCTGGCAAGGGGAAAACTCAGTTGGCTATAAAGGGAAGGGGTTTATTGCACATTAAGCCCAAGACACACTTATTAATTAATTAAGCCGGTAAGACCATCCCTTTTGAACACTGCGCCTATCTGCCGTGAAACTATGAAAGTACGTCTGACCATACCCTAAACGTACTTGTGCGCTGTGTTTTAGACTTTTGACAATGAAGACAGAGCCCTATGTCTTTCATAAGGTGATAGAAGGGAGAGGCTTCATGTGCCTCAGAGTGGATGAAGCTATCAATAGTCAGTGAGACTGTCAATCATACATGTTTGCAGTTATTGTCATACTCCGTGACTGTTCTGCTTTGATGTTTCCCGTTCTATGTCTCATCTGCATTTTGTATCTGCTCTTGTTTTCTGTTGTCTGTTCATTCATTCACTCATCCAGTGCACCTGTGCCTCATTCGCCTGTTCACACTCACACCTGTTTGTCATTTTAGTACAATCACCTGTGTATTTATAGCCGTATGTCAGAGTCAGTTCTTTGCCAGATTGTTATGTGCTTGTCTCTAACTCTTCAATGTTTTCCGGATTGTCTGGTCAGTGTATTAACCCTTTTTGTGTACCTCAACTTCTGTTTCTTGGATTCTGATTCTGTCGAATTCGGATTTAACTTTTGGATTCTGTTTTCTGGATTTCCCTTTCTACCTTTGCCTGGACTGCCTATTTGTGTACAAAGCTTGTCTGTGACATCAACTCTGTTTTGGATTGTCTGCATTGCTTCTGTCTGCTGGCTATCGAGCCCTGCTTGTTCTACCAACCCACAGAGTTAATAAAGACTTCAGGGGTCTATTCATTCTCTGGTTGTGATTGGTTCCTCAGTCCTGCATTCTGACAGTTATGTGCAGAACATTGGTTCATACTAGTCAGTGATTGTGGCCCCACCCACTGTGGGTTTATGAAGCCTGGCTATCCCATCACTAAGCATGCAGGGCCTCTCTTATACACTGCAAAAACCAAGAAATATGTCAATCTCAATAAGTCCTATATTTAGACTTTAAAATTGTATTTCTATAAATTTTTTGCTATACTCATTTCAAGATTTCCAGTGGGTATGAAACTTTCACTTGTCAGGCTAACAATGACTAATACAAGCTAATATTTTCTCCTTATGCGAAAAAATAAGGTTTTAAGTCTCATTACAAGACTAAAACACTCATTACAAGACGAAGACAGACTTCTTTTGCAGTGTACAAACCAGGCACAATGACAATGCAAGATGACTAACTTGACAGCACTAGAGTGCTCTGCCATGTGCAGTTCCCTCACGCATAGCGCAAACTACTATTGCAAAAATAAAAAGGAACCGTCAAAGTAATGCCTGTGTTGAAACCCAACATTACCAAAAACTGATCTGGGCAGCTGAAATGACGAAAGCTGAAAACACTAATGGTAAAGGTAAAGTGGACTGGGCTTAGCACGAGACTCTACAGCTGCAACACTACAAACACTACTCAAACAGTGTTACAGAAGTTAGAGCGGATCAGAAGGACTAGGATTTTTTTCTAGGAAAAGGTATATGATAACATATATAATACTCTGCTAATGCATATAGGCTATAGTGAATGGTTAGCAGCCAGACTGCATTCACGGGCAATGTGACAGTTATGAAACAATGATGTATAGAGCATCAGTCATAAACAGCATATATACTATATTAGGGGAATTACATAAATTGCATACATTTGTTCCATGAGGGAAATGATTTGAAGGCCGTGGTGTAAAGTCCAGCTATGACCAGCTTGAAATGCCAGCTACCAGCTGTTTCAAAACATAGTTTGAGCTGTTTTTTAATCAGGGGTATGGGTGGAGCTATGAGTGATACAACGAAGTAGTATATTTGAACACACAGGTCATGAGACAAACATTACCTCTTCATTTAAAGCAGCATTTTCAAAGCTTATTATGATTTTCTTCTGAAATTACATTTGGCTAAATCAACACAGCGCATAAGCATGGTTTTGAAAGAAATGTACTGCTTTACCCTTCAGGCATGGCTAACTGCTGTGCTTTATTAAGGGCAGGGTTTTCTGACACTGTTGCACATACTTCCTGTGCAATCCACCTTCACCGGCATTTCTGGTAAACTAGTCATATCTGTACATGCTTGATCACATTGATAACAATAACAAAATAGCTAATACCTGTCAGTGAAAATTGTGCTTTGCAAAAACTAAGCTCAAATAAATCACTGGTGAATATATCACAACACAGTGGTAACTACAAACTGTGAAAATGATTAAATGCTGTTCAGATCTCCTCAGTGACCAACTGTGGCTATTTTCAGAGGTGGCACTAAAGGTCTGAAACTGGCGGGGTGAAAATTGTATTCGAAACCCAGCAGAACATAATTAGTCCTGTTCATTACAACAGCAATGTCTGAAATGGTAAATGGTAAATGGCTGGCATTTATATAGCGCCTTTATCCAAAGTGCTGTACAATTGATGCTTCTCATTCACCCATTCACACACCAACCCTCCAACTGCCAGACGACTGCTCTTACCTCCTGAGCCAATGTTGAAACAGAGTCTGTTTTAATCATGACACACCATGTCATGTTATAGTCCTGCTTCTCCTGAATATTTTATTTCAATACATCATTGCTCCCATATATGAGAGCCACCCCCACAGTACTTTATATTACTATAACATTTGCCTTAAACATCATAAGAAAAGTAAGTGATAAGCAAGTATTCACATCATTAAGCAGATACAGTTTTATAGTTTTTTGAAGCAATTTCAATTCTTACTGTCTACACTATTTGTTTTGTCTGTACCAAGATTCGGAAGGCTCAGAATCTCCAGATGTAACAAAAGATACTGTCAGTAAGATACTGTCAATACTAACTCTGCATGACTCTTATGAAGCATGTGAAAAGTCATCCTTATGCAGCAGGACCGTGTGTCTGTGTATGTGTGACAGAGTGTATGTCTGTGTCAAAGTGAATGTTTGTGTGGGTGTGAGGCAGCTGTTTTGTCAACAAGGTGGTCTGAGTTCAGAGTAAGAAAGAGAGGGAGTCAGGTGGAGCAAACATTGTCAGAATTACTGCATGACAGAATGACATGACAAATATTTTCAGCGGCAAAAACAGGCCATTTCTACATAAATGACCATTCATCCTCTACTGGAATAAAGCAGTATTCTTATGAAACCCTGTGGCTTGCAACTGCAACCTAAAGCAAAAAACACACCAAACACACAAGCGGTACACTAAACAGCAGGTCTTTCACACTCTCAGATGAATTTCCTGTAACAGAGAGTACATTTGTCAGTATTCTGGTGCAAAATGGCAGCCGTGCATTACCCAGGTGAGTGCTACACATTTGTGGTGGTTCAGCGAGTTTTCCCTTCATCACTGTAAAGCATTTTGAGTGTCTGAAAAAGTGCTATATAAATGCAATGATCTATCTATCTATCTCTGAGATTCTCTAGTGAATGTACAGGAATTTCAACAAGCAGCTGCTAATCCATTTAACATCAACTCTAAATATCATTTTCTCAAATGTTTTCCTCTACCATTGAATGCAAGATCATGTTTCAGGTTGCAAAGGGTTGTCAAGCCTGCACATGGCAATTCAGTTGTTCTAATTAATAAATCAATCAATTTAATGAATGATTGAAAGACTTGATCAATCCCACCCATCAATAAAAACATGTGTACACTGCAGCGTGTAGTGTATCCTACATTGAAAGTACTGTATATATATATATATATATATATATATATATATATATATATATATATAAATTCCAATTGGATTTTTCACTCTGATTTTTTTGTTCACATGGTTTTGCATGTCTGTTTCTAAGAAAGGCTGTTTTGTGTACTGTGCCTGGTGCTCTTTAAAGTGCACTCCCTGTGTGGAGAATGACAAATGTGATTATAAAACCATAATGCAGGATCCTCCAATGACTTGCCTTTCTGCTCTGGTCTGACTGGCACTAATAGTCTTTTTTTATTCTGGATTTCCAGGATTCTACACACTGACACAGGACACCAATCCTTAAAGCACTGTCAGAGTCTGACACTCCCTGTTTGTGAAAGGACTCTGGAAACCATGCATGCTAGCCTGGACGCACAAAAGGCAAGGCGGAGGCTTACAGATGGCCACTGGAAGCACACAGGATTCCCGCTGTGAGTGGCATCACAGGGTTCGGCTCAGAGGCAAAGCTTTTAAAAACACCCCCCCCCAAGTCGCGGGATCACGCACCGACAGCGCCCCTCATCGCCGAGCGAGGGGAGCGGTCTCTCCGACCCGGGGGTGGCAGGGTGGAAAATGAACAGCTCCAACGACTCATGTGAAAACAGAGAAGACCTGCAGAAGTATCAGCATTTCATCTACGCCGTCTTCTACACCGTGATCCTGGTGCCAGGCCTGATCGGCAACGTGCTGGCCCTCTGGGTGTTCCGCGCCTACGTGAAGGAGACCAAGAAGGCCGTCATCTTCATGATCAACCTGGCCATGGCCGACCTGCTCCAGGTGCTCTCGCTGCCCCTCAGAATCTACTACTACCTGAACAACTCCTGGCCCTTCAGCCACTTCCTGTGCATGTTCTGCTTCTATCTGAAGTACGTCAACATGTACGCCAGCATCTACTTCCTGGCCTGCATCAGCGCGCGCCGCTGCATGCTGATCATCCGTCCGCTGCGCTACAGCGCGACCGAACGCCACCTGGACCGTGGGCTGTGCGTGGCAGGCTGGCTGGCAGTCTGCCTGGGCTGCCTGCCCTTCCCCCTGATGAGGCAGAGCCCCGCACAGGAATCGGACGTCTGCTTCTCGGAGCTGCTGCTGAAGCCTGTGAGCGCCGGGGCCGTGGTCACCCTCATCTGCGTGGCCGAGCTGCTGGGCTTCTTGCTGCCTCTCAGCCTGGTCTTCACCTGCTCCTGGCTCACGGCGAGGAGCCTGAAGCAGAAAGCGGGCGTGCTGCAGGACAGCGGCGAGAAGCGCAAGGCCCTGAAGATGGTGCTGAGCTGCGCCGGGGTCTTCCTCCTCTGCTTCGCCCCCTACCACGTCACCTTCATTCTGGACTTCATGGTCAAGTCCAAATCGGTGACCAACTGCACCTTCGAGGACTTCATCCGTCGCTGCCACCCTGTCACTCTGTGCCTGGCCAGTCTCAACTCCTGCCTGGACCCCGTCATGTACTACTTCACCACGGACGAGTTCAAGAGGAGGCTCTCCCGGCAGGAGGTTCCTGAGAGCCTGCAGCTGCACCGCAGGTTCTCCTGCGCAATCAGCGAGGAGAAGACAACACAGAACGAGCAGATGGAATGTGACACCGCAACCTGACCACCAAACTCTTAAAATTTGGGAGAGGCATGATACCACAGGCCCACATGGAATGACCTCACTATCTAGGGGAGAAAAATGGCAATGAGCAAAATGGTAGGACAGGTATTATGCCATGCCTCAAAAGCCCTGAGGGACATGAATGACCTTTCCATCTACAGAGGGGGCGAGGGTGAAGGACTTAGGGCACGAACTGGGGCAGGAGACTACCAAGATAGCTGTCCAGAATGGACTACTGTGAACCTGAAATGTAAACACAAGGCCTGGTTGTCTGAAGTTGTATATATGCATTTGCAGGATATATTAGGTTATTTAATACTGTGTAAACAAAGGCGGAATGCACTTGAGATGAAGGAAAGGCCACTAAATTATTGAAGAATGATTATGTTCTCTCCTATGTCTTTTCTCCATTGTATCAATGGATAATTGCAAATGTTTTTGAAAGGGTCATACTTTACAGTATAAAATATGTATTTTTTTAATTAATAATTTTGCACTCAGGCTTCAGTTTCAAACTGTGCTGTTAAAGCCACTGTTCTCACAGAAACGTAAAATTGCTGTGTTTAAGTAGTGGTAAGGAACCAAAGTTAGTTAAAAGATTTAATAATGTCCATTAAAGATTCTTAACAGGTCAACTCTTGTCCAGTGTCAGAGGTGGAAAGCAAAGGTGTTCCTCCCTTCAATTAACTAATTTGGAAATTTTCATTTATTATTTCTACTGGGTCGCACTTTTACTTTCTGAACCAGGATTTTCAACCTCTGAAAACCCCTAGCTCTGTCACACATTAGCAAGTCCTTCAAAGCTGAAAAACAGGGCTCCATAGTACACCTGCTACTGTAAAGTACTTTACAGTAATTTAGTGAATCTCCACTAAATGTCCTCAAATTCCTTGACAATGTGAAGACCACAATTTCCAGTCAACATTATAACCATGGACATAAAGTATCTAGAATCGATCAGATTATTTAATTGACCTGTTATTGATGACCCTGTCAAAATAAGGCCAATACTGTACATCATATTGTAGCTCTCAACATTTCAGATCACCAAGTGAATCAGGTATCTAAGCAACGAGAAAGACATTGTATATTGCAGGTTTATACTACATACAATAATGTTAGAAAACCCATGGAATGTGACAACTTAATATAACTTAATATAAGTCCTTATAGAGAGACTGCATAAAAACTTAATTTCCTGTAGTGGGTGTACCATTCACTGCTTTTCTTTTCTTTTTATCGACTATCTCTCTGTCTTCCAGTGGCAGAAAACTGTGAAAGATTTAGGACAGGTGATATGCAACCGCAAGGGAGCAAATTGTAAATGGTAAATGGCAGGCATTTTTATAGCGCCTTTATCCAAAGTGCTGTACAATCGATGCTTCTCATTGACCATTCATACACAGACTCACACACCAACGGGGATTGGCTGCCATGCAAGGCACCAACCAGCTCGTCAGGGGCATTTAGGGGTTAGGTGTCTTGCTCAGGGACACTTCGACACAGTCGAACCGGGGGATCGAACCGGCAACCCTCTTATTGCCTGAGCCAATGTCACCCCATGGTGTATGTTGTATGTTCCTGTGTTTTACTTTCCCCAAAATCTAATTGATTCAGTTTGAGTTAAGGCTTCATAAAGTATGGTACATTAAACTGTTTTAAAATATTTTTGTGTGTTCAGTTTTTTTTTCTATTACATATGATGTTGTTTGGGTAACTCATGTTTGGGTATGTTTGGGTAAGTGATAGCTACCCAAATCAAATAAATTTGTGCTGTCCTATGAGCAATTTCTTTACATTTTATTCCATTACTGGAATGAAAATGGAGAAAAACAAAGACAATGTTTAACATTGTCATGTCAATAACACATACTTGAATACATGAAACACATGAAACCAGAAAATATACCATTTTATAACTCAAAACTGCTGAAAACCATTCCTTATCAAACCACCTAAATTAGATATAAAACAACAACTCATGAAACCATTCATTGTGGTCATTGGAAATTGCATCAACACATCAAATTTTCGAAACTCGCGTAAATTGCGCTGCGAATTATAACATACATATTCTGCCATTAGGGGCTCAGAAGAGAGAGAGAGAGAGAGAGAGAGAGAGAGAGAGAGAGAAAGAACTATGGTCTGGTTCTGGTAAATGAGATGGCCTTCTTCAGCAGGCTCCTCTGAGCGGAAAGTAAGGTGGGACGATATGGCGTCTGTATGTGTGTGTGGGTTCTCACTGGCTCGCATAGAAACATCACACCATCTCTTCAAAGAGCAACGCAATATGTGAAACTGATCAAAGGAAAGAGAGCAACGGTCTGATATTTCAAGGTCATAAGCATTTATGGTAAAAATCTCTTTATTGCACACTCCTCTTTACCAAGCAGGTCGCATCAGCAGAGCAATGTTCTTTCTATGCTTAGTTTCCGTTAAATAAACAGTAACTCTGAGTTGTCAATTAATTTCAGTCTGCTATATGGGGTTACACTCCACCAAGAATAGACCAGACTAAGATCAATGTAAATGTCATAAGATATTCACTGTGAAAACAGCTCACACGTTTCCTTTCATTTGACACATTTTAAATTAGAAACTATTGCAGAGAAGACATAAAGATGAGAGAGTGTGAGTGTGTGTGTGCGCACGCGCACAATTGGAATTAAATCATGGTGCAAGTTTTTTCATAATGACAATCCAATGTATCGATCCATACAGATACCATACTGTACTTTAGAAGATTAGCCAAAGCTCTATTTGAAGAGCCAACGTCTGGCAGGCAGATCACTCTCCAGCCCATAGAGAAGGATGTTTATAAAATGGTCCGATAATGGTCTGCAGATCACACATCCACTTCTGTGCATTATACGGCCAACTGAATATTTTGTGCTAATAATAATCATTTTTTATTTAGCTGACGCTTTTGTCAAAAGTGGCAGTTCATTAGAGTAAGCAGGGGACAATCCCCCCTGGAGAAACGCAGTGTTAAGGGTCTTGCTCAAGGGCCCTACAACTATGTGGATCTTATCGTGGCTACACCAGGGCTTGAACCACCAACTTTCCAGGTCCTAATCATGTACCTTAGCCACTAGGCTACAGGCTGCCCTGTAAAGCAAAACCTATAGTGCCAGTAGTGTGTGTGTTTGCAAACTCCATGTTATTACTTTTCAAATATATAAACTTTGAGGTGTGGGGCAAAAGATTGAACAGGGCCAGGTAAAGCAGGAAGATACAGAAAGAGATGATGAGTGACACACTTTGCACACCCACAGCCATTTTGCACCCTTTTTTGTAAGGCATGCGTAGGATTCCTCCTTACAGGCACAGCACCCACATCAGCAGAAACCCATGGTTTCAGGGTAGAGCACAACAACTCCTCCACGCCATTTCTTTTGTTAGAAAATCCTCTACTGAAAGGTGGGGGGTGGTGGTGGAGGGGTCACAGGCTTTTTGTTTCCACTCTAATACTCCGTTCACATCCGGACCCTCGTATAGAGCCTCGGCCTCAGTGCTGGGAAGTTAGAGTCATCCCCGGAGCTTCCCAGTGTGAAGCCTGTTAGCCAGGCCGTTGCTGGACAAGCTTCAGAAGAAACCGTCTGTTCGGGAGGAGCTTTAGCGAGTTAGCGCCCTGCCACCCATCGAAGCTGCTTTAATACAAACCTGCACTGCCAAATGCAGAAATGAGCAGAATCAGAATCACTCTCAGATTCACCATTACAGTTGTGCTTCCTGTTCTTGCAGACCGAAAGATCACTTAGATGTGCAGGGAAGGCGATTTTTATTTTTCCTTTATTTTTCCAATTCCACAATGGTTTTCTGATACCCCCTACTGGTTCTTAAGTTGCACAACTATTTTACAGGAGGTATATGTATACTCAACTACAAACCAAGTTTTTCTCCCACTCATATCTGCCATTAGGCACTTAATATCGAAGAGAATTTGAAATCTACAGATGGAACAGATTCAAAAATGAATTCGCACTGACTTCATGAGCCAGTGAACAGCGAAGAAAAATATATGAAGCCATTTCCTGTTCAAGTGCAGTTTCCTATAGTAGTCCATGTCATCGCTGGTTCATTTGGACAAAACCAAAATAGTTTATCAATGGGGTTGACTATAATTTGATTTGTTTTGGTGGTTATATACACACAGCGAGAACTTCATAAGGTATATATTAGACTTATTCTTTAGACTTATTGTTCGTCTGCTGCTGTAGCCTATCCACTTAAAGAGGTCTGACACATCTGTTCAGAGATGCTCTTCTGCACACCACTGTTGTAATGTGCGGTTATTTGAGTTAGGGTCACCTTCCTGTCAGCTTTGATCAGTCTGGCCCTTCTCCTCTGACCTCTCTCATTAACAAGACGTTTTTGCCCGCAGAACTGCTGCTCACTGGATGAATGTTTTTGGTTCAATTTAGGCTCCGAAAAACAAGCAACATATAGTGAGGTCCGCAAGGACAGTGGTATAATTTGTTCTTTTGACTGATTTGAAATAAAACCATGAATCTGAGGTTAAAGCACAGACTCACCTTTCATTTGAGGGTATTTATGTATATATTGTGTTCTCCATTTCAGAAACCTACCTCTTTTTATACATAGTACCCTGATTTTAGGCAGCCAAAAGTAATTGTACAGGTGGCTTCTCACTGTATGGCCCCTTAATTTCCCTGAACAGATGGTTTAAAAAATTGGATGTAATTCAATCACAATTTTCAAAGTTTGGAAAAAAGCATTTACAATATGATCACTGGACCTGTTCAATGCTTTACTGCGAGTGGAAAACAATTGCAATAGTTGCTACAAACCTGTCTGGGTGAGGGTTTAAAAAATTAATGCTTTTTGTTCCCAAAAATAATAAAACATTTTTTTTAAAGAAATGCATCTTTATTTGACAACATACAGTTACAAAGTGAATATAATCAAATGGTTTCACCATACATTTTCCTCATCTTTCAAGACATTCCAGCAACCTCCATCGGCACTTTGCCATTGCAGGGGTAACATTTATAAAAATAAAATAAAATTTTAAATAAAAAAAATTTCCCTGCCGACTCCACCCATGATTGTCCTTTCTTCAACAGTAGTCATGCAACCAGATGCCCCATTTTAACAGCTTTCCATGAATTCAATTCGAAGTACATTTCACAATGAACAGAAATTAAACATATAGTGCTGCTCAGGTTAACACAAGTAAGCTACAACACAACGAAAGCAAAAAATAAAAAATAAAACTTGGAAAGCAATGGAATCAGGGGTATCTACAGTAGTACTACCAAGGTTCACGTACCCAAATGGTAACAGCACACAGAGGGGTTCCTCTCCTGTACACACCGTGCAATATGACAGGAACATCATAATGGCCGGAAATTAGGACTTGGAAATGTCTATTTAAGTCTGCTGTCTTAGAAATGCATTTTTCATTTGGCTTCCAGTTTTGGCCCTTATCTGTGATGAAGGTCAAAAATACACATTGCCCTGTTTATCATCCATACCCTTGAGACAGATGAGCAAAAAAGTGCTGGATAAATATTACCAAGAAATGGTAAATTGACCACAATATTACCATTTTCCGATGGGCATCTCAGTCTTCAGACTTGAACCTTATTGAAAAGGTGCGGTTTGAATTGAGGGCAGTCCACAAGTGCAAACCAAACAATTTTGAAAGACGGCATGGTTCAACGGTCAAAGAGCCCTCCTGACTATGTTCATGAACTTTAAAAATGAGAACACACCTCAGTAGCTTTACCCTCAAAAAGGTTGGGTGCACAAACTGAAAGCAGGGGTGAGTGTGACACGTTTTTTGGGGGAGACTAAATATATAATTGGGGATTAAAGCATTACTTTGGTTGATTCCATCAAATCATAATTAAAGTATAACATTTTGAGAATTAAAAAATAGCTCAATATTTATTCAATGGTCTTCTCCATTCATCTCAGTCAAGGGTGTGAATAATTTTAGAGGGCACCGTTTTACTCTTTCAATAAGCTTGAGTCACTGCAGTGTCTGGAAACCTAGCGAGGTGCTGTTGAAATGTCCATTAGAATTCATTCACAGTTCTAAAGGGTTCAAAATAACCCAGAGTTCAGATGTGCCAACTGCACACCACCCCATAACTGGCCATTTTATGCACACAAAAAATAAAACAATCAGCTGAACTCGAGGAATTTAATTAGCAAGAGGGAGGTTATTCAGATTGGAGCGCACAGCTACAGTAGAAGATCTCAATTCAAACATACATGGGGGAAAAATGCACTGCAAGCAAACCACTCAGTATATTGCTATTTACTTGAAAAACTCCACCAAGGGTACTGCTGGATTGAGTAGGTAACTGAACAGTGCCAAACTCATACACAAACACCCACACAGACACACAGAGACACACACAACCTGCATGTGTGAACTGATAATCGAGTGACATTCTGCCAAATGCTTGTCAACTCTCACCAGCCATTTTCTCTGCTCTGATAGTAGGCTCAAAGAAAGCACCGAAAGGACCAAAATCCATTTTGAAATTTTTTGAAAAATTTGTAACATTATTTAGACCTCTCACAGCCATCTGTATACTGCTAAATGTAGTGTAGTGTAAAATGTTCTTACACACTTGAATGGCCTATATTTCCAGTTGGCCGGTTTAATGAAGTCATAACAGATCACAACTGAAAGGAACAACCCTAAAAGGCACAGGCCATCAAATAAGAGGGGTTCGAGATATTCCCTTAGGACTGGTGAGGAGGAACTGAAACATCTGGGGATTTATAGTGTACTAAGTGACTGGTTTTAAAAATAAAAAATAAAAAAAGGGGGAAGATTGTGGGCAAACGGCCTACAAAAGAGGAGGGAAAATAACGATCGTTTCAGTTCTTTACAATTTCATTCTTCCCTTAAACAGCAGAACCTCATACTTACTGTTTGTGTGCGATTGGATCTGTAATATGGACGGCTTAAAATACTTTCACAGATGAGTTATGGAATATTGCAAAACAAACCCTTATGCACATCTACATTATTAAAACCGGACCCTTCTTATTCACAAGAAGGGCCCGTTTCCAGGAAAGAGGGCAGAAAAGTGACGATCCGACAACAAGGTTAGTGGGCCACTGACTGCCGATATATAAAGGAGCCCTACGCTGGCTCAGAGTAGTCATAAATCAACAACGTTACAAGGAAATCTACTCTTCGGTGGATACAAAGCAGGAGGAGAACGAAACAAATTGCTGTTTATATGCAACAAAAAAAACGTCTGGTTCCATTGCTGGGTGGAAGGGGGTGGAATGCTCGCCCCCCTCATCCTCCACCTCTTAATCCCGGCAGATCTTGGTCTCGGTCACATACTTGTTCTCAAAGTGGCGAATGGTGAAGCAGTCCTCCACAGAGCGCTTCTGAATACCTGTTGGTGTGCCACAAGCGTAAACCCCATTATCAGATGACAAGAGGACCAAAACTATTTATCCTTCATCTTTACATGTCAATTACTGAGAGGAGCATGCTCAGTGTGAGCTTATCGGACATTACTCTGTATGGTAGTTAGCTCGGGCATGTGTGAGCTTATCTGACATTACTCTATATGGTAGTAAGCTTGGGCATGTGTGAGCTTATCTGACATTACTCTATATGGCAGTTAGTTTGGGCATGTGTGAGCACGCTCAGTGCACTAACCCAAGATTTCGCTGCGGCGCTGCATCCGGTAGGTCTCCTTGCCACGGCACAGGTGGTAGATGTAGTAGCCCAGCTCAGACACGTCATCAACGCGCTCCGTCACCACCAGGTCCTCGCGCACCAGGAAGGCCCTGTAGGAGCCAGACTGACAAGGACACAGGCTCGTTAACACCTCAGTCTTCCCAGTAACAGCCCCACTTCACCATCTCCATCATGACCTCACAGGACACAGAAAGAGTCACCTCACTCAAAATGGGGTTTCCTACATCCTCCCACAAGCACCTTCAATTGCAGTCATTTGTGAACCAGCAGATGCTTTTATGAAGTTCCACGTGTGTCCCCCTCTTTTGGGGAGGGGTTGGGGGGTTTGAGACTCACCATCAGCTGCTCGAACAGGTCCAGCAGGTCCTGAGGAGGCATGACCACGGAGGTGTTCAGAGGAATCACGAAGCATGTGTTCAACCTCAGGTCCAGGTATGCGGTCATCTTCTGCTCAAATGAAAGGGCACATTCAGACACAGCGCTCATGACCACTCGCCAACCGTGAATGACACAAGGATGACACAATGTGTAATTGTACTATGGCACCAGGCACGCCATAGAACAGGTTAGAAGCTCAAAACAGACACAACATTCCATGGCTACCAACTTGCACTTGCATTCTCATCTTCACAGGCAGCTGTTCAAGTATTAGTGCCGTCGAGCAACAGACAGTCGAGCAACAGACCCTGAGTGCTTCTCACCCTCCTGAAATCGTGCAGGATGTATGCGGGGTCGCCCTTCCCGAAGCGGGGCACGGGCACGTTGATGATGGCCACGTTGTCCTGGACCTCCACCTCCTCGTCCACGCGAGGCAGGTAGTAGGGCTCACGGGTGTCCATGTCCACGGGCATCACGTCGCTGTCCAGGTCGGTGAAGTGCATGGCTCCATGGTACAGCTTCTGCACGGGAGACACGTGGCTCTTCCGGTCATTCTGTCCATCTGTTTGTGAGTGCCGATTCATTGGACCCAAACAGCTCAATGGAAGATAATGTGCTGAAAGGGTCCATTTATTTGGCTAGAGGGAGCCGAATTGGAATACACTGAAGGAATGACCACCTCTGACAAGACCCTTCCCTCCCCCTCGTCGCTCCCGCTTCCCTCACCCTCAGGCAGGGAGGACGTGTGTGAGCTCGCTCACCTTGGGAGTGAAGTACTTGTACACACAGGCTCCGCCGACGATGAGGCCAGTCAGGATGAAGGCCAGGCCCAGCAGGGTGAGCAGGCAACGGCCGGTGGAGTTCTCCCCGCTGTACACCGAGCCAGTCTCAGGGTCCTGTCCGCAGAGCCAGGGGTTAAAACAGGGCTGTTCCACACCACTACCTCACCTCACACACAGGGGACACCCCCACAGCCTGCCTGGGACTGCTCCCGTCCCTGACCTCAGAACAGCCGCACACACCAGCTCCTGCTCCAGGTGCCAGATACGCATCTGGAACGTTCTATATTTATCTCCTCCACAGGACGCAGGGAAGCCGAGCAGCTGAGGGCACGTTTCATCCAGCGCACGTGCGCGCGTGCTAAATTAAGCAACACGCAGCTGCAAGTTAAACAGCATCCAGCAAGACAGGAGTTTGTACATGTAGCCTCAGGGCTGGCAGGAGACACAGCACGGAAATGCTCACAGAGCAGCTCTGCAGCGGTTTGCAGAAGTTGCAATGCTGTATTCGACACTGCCACCCCTCCCCTCTGGTTTTTGAACATAGAAATGCCCACATCAATGTTCCCAGGACAGGAAGGAGACACGGCTTGCGTGCGCTGCTGCCCTTGGGGTAAGAAGCGGTCAGCGTTCTCTGAGACTGGGAACCCATCGCAAACTTTCCTTACCCAGTCCTCACCCGGGGCCTGAGCTTTGCCTGTTACACTATCGCACTCTGTGGCAATTCTGAGAGCTGCATTTGAGTGCAACACCAATTCAGTGGTCCATCGTTGCTTCCTCAAAATTTCAACATAATGACTCCTTAACCACTGCACAAACAAAATGTTTCGCAAAGAGTATAATTTGAAACTGACGTGGTGAACATGTGATAGCTGTTGTCATGTTAAACAGACATGCATGATGTGTTAATTCCAGCTGGATTTACACAATCCAATCCATTTCCATTTTCACAATTTGTAAAAAATGTTTGTGCTTTAGGCTAGCGGCTGGAATAAGTCATTTAGTTAGGCTTATGTACAGAGCAAAACTGAAAGGGTAGATGACCATATAAAAACAGGACGACCAAAATGACTTGACAGACATAAACACCTCCAAGAACACATTAAATGTACTGTTCCCAAATAATGATAGTTATTCCGTTAAGGGCTCTATCAAGCCGGATTAACTGTGAGCCCGGCATTAATACATACTGTACATAGTGTAGTCACACAGAGGGGATTTCCAGAGTGCAAAGACACTGTACTCCAGCAATACTACCCTAAAGCTGAAGGCCTAAAAGCAGGCAATTTGCTATCCTCCTCCAATTTATTTTTTGCCAAGATTAAGCGGTTGTTTATCATATGTGCTATAATGCATTTCCTTAAAGAAAACATTGTCAATGCTTAATTTAAATAATATTCAGTAAGATTATTTAATTCTTGGACTTGACAGTCGAAATCGAAAGTGAAAATATTACGGGTAAATCTGAAAATATGCGGATATACTTAAATTATCTTAAAATATTTTTGTTTATTATTATGGATTACACAATTATTCCATTCGACTTGCCTGTACACTTTGTTATTCAATAGAAAATAATAAGCATTCGTTCACCCATCAATTTGCCCGTTTCCTAAATTAAACTGGGTGGTATCAGATATTCCCTAACTGTATATCAACATGTTTCGTCTCCATTGAAATTAGTTTTATTATGCCCGTTACAGACAACGTTATACACAAACTGGACAACCTGCGTCACGGCGCAGCGCTCTTGCGGCTACAGCAGACATCTACAATTTCAGAGAAATACGGCCAACTATCTAACCCCAAATTTTACCAAGCAAATTACTTGATTCAACGAAAGCATTTTCACAATGCAACGGCAGTGAATTTAGCCAATTTACGTAAGCTAGGCAGTAGGCCTAAAACGTACCGTTTTAAAAACGAAACTAGCTACTCGGCTACAATCTAACTTAACTTATAAACATCCTCAACAACAGTTCAAATAACGTCAACTAACAGTGACAAGGATTGTGCCCTTCAGTGATGCAAAACAATCAATGGCAATTCGGCAGATAGCTGGCTAGTTCCAGTTAGCCTCTTTATAGCTAACGATGGTTACAAAGCATTTGCAAGCCAAAGCTCATTGTGCTCATTGGTTCGCAGTTTTCTGGCCCAAACAAGGCCTTGCTGTCCAATGGGTCAAGTTGCTTGCTAGCACGCAGGATAGTAGCATATCAGTTAGCTTGTTCACAATCAAACAAAAATCTCACCTTCTCTGCAACAAGAACCTCGCCTTCCTTACCAAGCGCCTTCTGCGCTAGAGCAGCGTTAAAGGCTATCTTCACCATTTTAAGCACGTATTAAGCGTCTCTTAGCTTTGTGCAAATGCGTCAATTTCTGTTTTCAGCGCTCTAAAGCTCGGTGACGCAGTTTGTTTATAGGCTCCACAAAGCTTTACTGCTTTCAGAGACCGGAATTCCGTTTGCAATCACGTGACAACCTGAGGAAAAGCTCCATCGCTGTTGTGTAAAATTAGGTCCCGTGTTTTAATTTAATCAGTACAAATACGAGGCATAGCATATATTACTTTTGGTGTGAGGCGAAGAAAATCAATGCTTTGTAAATGCGTGCAATGATCAATATAGAAGATAATTATTATCATCACATAAATTAGCATAAATATACAATAATCTGTATAGCTGACAAACCAAATGCAAAAGAGGATTTGCGAATTCGAACGATTAAGCAAAACGATATCAGTATGCAAGAAAACCTTGAAAAAACGGAATTTAATCATTGCAACGTTATGTCAAGTTAAAATATAAAGCAGACAGCGACACAAAGCGAAAAGCCCACTTAAGGCCCCCTGGTGGATGAATAGTATAAACACAGCACCCCCAGATCACCGAAGTGATAGGAGAGACCATGGAGAACAGAAGCATAACTTTCTTTTAAGTTTTGGTGATTGACCAGGCAACGACCAGGCAACGACAGCTCTCTGCAGCGATTCTTCTTTGGCAGATTTGATGAACGGGTTACGAATGCCTCATTTCAAAATAAATAGAAGACTATGGATGAGGAGAATTAAGGTTATGCTTTGTGCAATGCCAAAATGCTTTAAAGCGAATGCCATTATTTGAAAAACAAAAAACAAAACAAAAACATTTCATTCTTAAATGATCCCAGTTTCATCAGAAACTTGCTAGCAAGCTAGTGTCCTAATTGGTCATATACAGTATGTTTTGTCATCAATATCTGGTGAAATAAACTTTGTTTTTTAAATGTTCAGACAAGTGAATAGACTGCTGTGAGCAACATCCCCCATTTTCTAAGATGCTGTCAGACCAATTAGACCCGGCACACACCAGTACCACCAGTTTCCACAAAAATTGGGCAAAATGCCTGTACCAAATCAGGCAATATAGATTTAAACCATCTGTCGAAATGGATGGAGGTTTTGGAACAACACAGATAGAGTCCCATTTAATATTTAATTTGGCATACTGATTAGTTAACTTAACAATCACTGTCAACTTCCACGAATTGCCCACAGCTCTGAATTTCCATCGTTCTTTATTAAATTCCCACAGGAAAATGTGGCTTCTTTTCATATGTTGCCGGCAGCCTGCTACCTCTCATTAAATCAAGCGTGGAATGCTATCCAAATGTATTCCGCCGTTT
Source organism: Conger conger (assembly GCF_963514075.1). NCBI lineage: Eukaryota > Metazoa > Chordata > Actinopteri > Anguilliformes > Congridae > Conger > Conger conger. The sequence goes on along the minus strand of NC_083762.1, from coordinate 22,503,870 downwards.
AGACCTGCTTGGCACTGCTTTTCAACAGCAAATCAGAGCATGGAAACAGAAAGTTGGGAGTCACAGAAATCATAGAAACAATCTGTGGTGAAATTACACAGAACAAGATGAGGATTTTCCTCTCCTTAAACCTGATTGTGAACTCCTGCATTCTCAGAATAATGTAAGAGATATGCCTTTCCTGTTCACCAACCACTTCCTGGGAAGTGCTTTCTGGGTAACTTTTTACCTACATAAAAGCCTTAATTCCTTAAACATCGATCTGAAATTACATGGGTTCAAGGTGGTCTTCTGCGTTCACTTTACCAATTCCAGAGGGTAAATAAACAATCAGAGCGCTGATGCTTTCAGATCCAAAAACATGGGGCTGCGCTCCAGTTCCCTCTACTGTACATTTGAGATCTCATCTTTGCACATACCCTCTCCATGGGCTTTGACATTTCCTATGTTTAACAGGCAAATTGTTCCCCGTAATCACAACTGGCTTATAAATAAACAGGGCAGCTGATTTCTGTAGCGAGACCAAGCCTCCCTTTCCCTGCTTCCCGTTTCAATCATAGACAGGGTTAAGTGATCCTGAGTTCTTGTATATAGGCTCATCTTACGAGTTGTTTGAACTCTCTAATCCTGCTTGCACACACAAAGAGAGGAAGGATTAGCATGCAGTTATAACCAGGCAAAAATAAAAAAATCGCAGCTAAATTTAATCAAGGAGCACCTTATCAGTTCTTCTAAACAGGGCAGAGGAGAGGAATTCCCTTCTGTCAACAGAAATACTATGTTGTGGCTGGCGAGGCCTCGTCTGTTCATGCTCGAGGAAGCCTAAAATAACCTGTGGTTTTTGATGCTTGATTTAGTTTTGTGTTGGGTTAATTAACACCAGATTAAACCCTCTGCCACTACAGTTTATTACTCAAACTGACAAATGTGCTGTGTTTATTTGTGTTGTTTTTTTACCCCTCCCTCTCTATTCTCCGTTAATTTAATGGGAACGACTGCAAACTGTAATGCTGCAACTCAATACACGACGAGCAGCCGGCAGCCCACGGGAGAGAGGCCTGGCCCAGCGCTGCCTCAGAAAGCCGTCCGCTCAGCTCATTGCGGTTTATTGACAGAAATAAAAGAAAAACAACATACTGTTATCATTACAAATCCTCCGCTGCTGTCAGTAGAGGTTTTGACGTACAAAGGCTGCGAAGCCTTTTTCGCGAATGTGAGAAAATTCTGTGAAATGATGTCATCTTTAATGCGAAGCCCTGTCTCGACCGGCTCACCCGATTTCAGCACTGTCACAGCTCCCCGATTCCAGGACGGGAGATGACAAATTAGGCTGCCCCACCACATGCAATGGTCCAAAAAACTGCACAGCGAAAACAGCACGCACCACAGTGTCGCAGCTAACCAAAGGCCCATGTGTTCCAAAAATTGCTCGCAACATCAGAGCTACCACCACTTATTTTGTGGACCAGCAATGAAAACCATGTGGATGCAGAAAAGTATTTTTTGTTACTGTTATTTGCACGCAAAAAAAAACAGCGAACCTCCACACAAAATGTGCAGTTGTTGAGTAGAATATTTTAAATAAGCTATAATTCAATTTCCAAGAAAATGGGAAATGAATCAGCGAATGTCATTCAAAAAAAGGCCAAAGAAAGTTTGGGAATGAAAAATGGGGCCATACTAACGGTATCCATTTCAAAAGGTATTCAGGACCTCTTCAATGGCATCCTTTAGGTTTTTGCCTTGATACACAATCGTACTTCAGCATCTGCCTAAAGTTGTCATCCCAGTCATCATGGTGATTAATGGGTACTTTTCCCTCTAAGTCTGTGGGTGTACCTGTGTCTCTGTGCATGTGTTAGTGTGTGTATTATGTATGTGTGTGCGTGCATGTGTGTTTGTGTGTGTGCATATGTGCGTATGTCTGTAATTGCCTTGGAAATTTGATAATTTCATCCTTAAGGAGAACTAAGGCAATGTCAGGAAAAGCTCCAGTTTCTCAAAACTGGAAAAAATTAATCTTGATTAAAGCACTCACCGACTCTTCTCCACCTCCCTCTCCTACCCCAATCCCATCCCATCCTACCCCTCACCCCCCACCCCCCCACCCCCTGACCCATCCTGCATCTCTTATCCCAGCCCTGACTGACAGCTCAGAAGGCCAATCCTCCTTGTTGGCATTACCTTCACTCAGGCTGGGGCAGGCAGGGCGTATATCAGACGTCCTGGTGCAGATTTACTGTAATTTGGAGCAATTGGAGCGGTGATTAGTACTTCCCTGGGGCCCGCCACATCGGACTATCAGTGCCATCCATCACGCACAGGCGGGGCCCGTGACAGGGGTACGGGTGACTGTGGACTCGGAGGGCCAGTGGGTGGGTGTGGATTCTGCACATTCTGGCTCCCTCTGTGGAGTCCTCCTCTCCAGGTGATTGACAGGCCCTCTTATTAAACGCTGTTCCACCTTCTGAACCCTCCAATCAAATCCGAGCCCCCAGATCTGCTGCCTTATTTGCACATGGTTATCACGCTTTCAGTGAACATCTTTTCCATGCCATAACTGCCATGGATATTGGAGTGGGATTTATGGTTTTCCCCAGCACTGTGAGACTGAATCTGGGGTGTAAGTACAGAAGTGTAAATACTTGTGGAATGAGTTATTTCAGTGTGCATTTATCCTACAAGACACCTATGTAACTGTATAACATATCTAAAATGAATGCAAGTTCCTGTGTATAGGTTTAGGTGTTTAAGCTCTACATTATGTAGATGAAAACTTGTTGAAATAAAATTTGAATCAAGCAAGCGACATACTCACATTTAATAGATTCAAGGGGGCCGTTCTCCTGTTTATACAGCTTTCTCATCTCTGTATGCTATTGCCATTTTGATGGTTGATTTTGTCTTTATAACGGTGTTTTATATCCGGTCCTCCATGTCAAATAGATTTTGATCTTATTAGGAGAGTTCCCAAGTGAATTAAAGGATAAATAAACATAACCAAAGTTCCTTGAGATCACCTGTGACATCACACATCACTGGTCTCAATTACGATTAAAGCGAATTAGCCAAGATAACCAATTATGTGAGTACATCAGAGCCGAGATAATTCAGCTGAAGTTCACTCAGAGTTGATGTTCCATTTGACATACTTTTCCTTGCTCGATAATGACGCAATTAGACGATGAATTCAGTGGGTTCACGGCAGTGGCTGTTGACAGGTTTTTATACTGTACCAAGTCATGAGTTCACTCCGTACTCCCCACAGACCGTATCCTAGCCCTGCACCTCCATGTCTACAGCAGAACAGCCCATACGTACCTCTGTCAGTCAGGGGGCAGAGGCAAGAGTAAAGGGGGGAGAAGAGATGGAAGAGAGAAGGGGAAGGGGGCCTCCGGCAGAGAGCAGGGAGGGGACAGGGAGGGAGCATCAAAGGCCATCCGCTCTGGAGCGTTCCCTGACACCAGAGCCTCGGACGAGCGCATCCTGCGCCAAGCAAAGCATCCTCCCGTCATCGCCCCGCGCTGATAATGAGTTACAGAGGCCGCAGACAGCAACCGCCAAACCACCTCCAGCTGACAACGGCGGAAATGTGCGCGAACACGCAGCCCAGATCGACGGCCAAGCGGCGGGCTCGGAGCGCGTGCAACGTGAGCTCAGCACGGGCGAGGACTGGGCTTCAGGGGCCACTGCTGGGAGGAGGGGGATAGAGGACATACTACATGTTAATGAGGGGCATGGTCTGGTATTTTCTATGGGTGTTAGGGATGGGGATCATTAGCAACAAGAGGACATGCTCATTACAGTGGTGACTGGTATTGGGAAGAGTGATATTATTCCTACACACTAACAGGTGTCCGAAGACAGTACATCATATTTCACGCATTTTGTTGTTTCAGAACACACGTTGCTTCACGACGTAAATGCCTCGTTTGAACATTGTCCTATACCAGCAGTGCTGGGTACCACGTGAATCTGATAAAGGACATTAAGGAAAGCAGGGGACGGTTGACTGAGAAAGAGAAAAAGAATGGGAGAGAGACAGACAGGAAGAGAGACAGAGAAAGATGGAGGAGATTAAAAAACAGGACTCATTTTCAAGGGTCCACGAAGGATGGCTTGTGTGTTTTCTAAGTGTTAAACTCCAGGGAAATTACTTCATCAAAAACTCGCTCCAGACCATTGCATGAAGACTGTGGTGCAGCCAGCACACAGCCATGTTGACTTTACGCTGCTGGAAAGGGTCCATTCGCATTGCATTTCTATGAAATCACTTCCAGACCAACTGCCTCTCTCAGACTGACTTCATCTTCTGCAGGTCTACACAAGGAGCCCTGCTGAACAGGGGGAGCTGGCTAGCTGTCTGTGTGGCCTCACAATTGGCCACCAGGGGGGGACATTGCCAACATCACAGACAACTGCAGAACAGGATACTTTACGGAGGCTGGAGATACCCAAAAGCAGCATATACAGGTGCTCAGAGCCACAGGTAGGTGCTGCATGGAAACATTAGCAATGAAGGCCAGGCCATCCAGAGGTACAAATGTCAGTGCAGAAAGTCCCTGAATTACTTTTAAAAGTGTGCTTCCTGAAGTCAAAATGTGCTTTCTGAAATCAGAAGGTGCTTTCTGAAGTCACCAGGGGAAGGGGCTGGCAAACCAGAGGGTGCTGATATTTTTTTAATCACATTTCCTAATTTCTTTCTATGATGGTATGATATAAATGCATTTTGCCAAGTCTTTTTTTTTTCCATAATGAAGAAAAGCCTCAAAATGTAAAGGTCAGTCATCAACTAAATGCCTCAATTGTAGGTGACAATGTAGCTGTAGTTGGCAGAACTGCGGCACATATCATATCCCCTTACACCCATGCCTGTATCCACATCCTCCTGCTCCATCCACCAAAACCAAAGAAGAAGTGTCATATCCCTTCCCCGACTGTAAACAGTGGCTACACATCACAACCGAATGACTGTGAAATCGAGACTGAAAACGCAAACACGTGCGCAGAGGAAGACACAAAAAACACACGGGTGGTTTCACAGCATCTCAGACGAGAGCCACGGTGCCATAGAACCACTGACACTGTGCAGAGGATGTGGGAAACTACACGCGTTACATAGCAACAAGTAGCAGCAAACAGACGGGCCAAGAGCACGCTGTCAGTTTTCTCCCATGATGCTTTCCAGAAGAACGGGCACTGGACCAGTATCACTTTCTGCAGGCCTGACTTTGACCCAGAACTATCCATGGTCATTGGACCTACAGCCAATCACTGGGGGAAGTCTTCAATGCGATGCATCAAAAAACCACAGTACCATTCTGTACAAAGTGCTGTTCAGTATGGACGGAGTGGTAAGTCGTGCACACATCCGCAGACACGCACAGACCAATGGACACACACATGAGTTGCGCAGAGAAACGAACACACACACCAGCACGCACACAAAGCATAAAACCGAGGCAGACAGCCTCGTGCCAAACCGCCATCTCTTCAGTTGCAGTGTGCAGCAGTTCCCAGCAGTGCCGTGAGTACGGGGAGAGCAGCCAGTGGGGAATTCTTATCCAATAAGCCTGGAAATAGGGTTTTCTTTTCAGCCACATGGGCCTTTTTGGGTGAACTCAAAACCGCTGCAGTTTTAAAAAGATCTCAGAGACCAGGAACGAACAGAGCAGCACGGATAGCCAGGAGACACCAGCTCTCACACACACACACACACACACACACAGAGTCTGCACAACCAATACAGTAGGTGGCAAAAACACCTATAATAAACTAATATACACTCAGTGAGCACTTTATTAGGTATCTATTAGACTTACCTTTTAGACTTCTACTGTTGTAGCCTAACCACTTAGAGTTATGATGTGCTGTGTGTTCAGAGATGCTCTTCTGCATACCACTGTTGTAATGTGTGGTTATTTGTGTTACTGTCACCTTCCTGTCAGCTTTGGACAGTCTGGCCATTAGTCTGGTCTCTCATTAACATGGTTTCTGTCTGCAGAACTGCTGCTCACTGGATTTCTTTTTTTTCTCCATTCTTTGCAAATTAGAGACTAGTGTGCATGAATTATATGCACTGCACTGTTGCCACACAATTGGCTGATTAGATAATCACATGAATAAGTAGGTGTAATAAAGTAAAAATATTCCTAATAAAGTGTTGTATGCTGATGGTATGGTTGTGTGTAAGTGTGTGTGAGTGACTGTGAGTCCAAAACTGTTAATCGTAACTGGTTACTTTACCCCGCCCCCTTCAGAGTGGGTGTTATGCGTGTGCAAACACACACACACACACACCCTCCTCCTCACACCATTTGCCATTCTCTGCTCTGAGTGTCCGAGTCAAAGGTCAGCAGAGGAAAAATATAAGCAGTGCAAGAGTATGCTGTGCTCCAGGAAAATGATGTATGTTTGTGTGTGTGTGTGTGTGTGTGTGTGTGTGGGATGGGGGGGGGGGGGGGGGGGGGTAGGTAATGTGTGCCTGGAAGGCCTTTCCTGTGCTTTAGAATAGTTAAGCCCGATATGATTCCTGGTCAGGATGTTGTTAGTGAGCAGTAATTTCATTGACGTTTGATTGGGGGGAACTTTTGCAAATGGCCTGTCTAAGCTGGTATGCATGTGACTCTTTTTCTTTTTTTCACAAAATAATTAATCTATTAGCTGTCATTAACTGGAAAAATATGTGTGGCTGATTGGAAACAGAGGGGGGAGGAGACATGATGTCACCAAAACAGGCCCCAGACACAAGGCCGGATCGCGTGTCTCCCTTTCAACCTCATTATCATCCACAGCCGGGCTTTCAGAGTGACCAAGTCCCTGCTGCAGCAAGCCCTCCATACCCCCTCTCCCCACCCAGAGTGTGACAGAAAGGCAGGGAATGTCCGGCTCACACACTGCCCTGTTGTTCCAGGGCCAACGCTTCGGACCTGGATGAACTAGAGCCACACGACGCATAGCAGGGAGACGGAGCAAGACAAACACTGCAGTGTCTAACACAGTCCCTCCCTGAACTCTGACCAGGCAGCTGGGATTATTTACACCTGCGGAGAGCAGTGCAGCTTCATCAGTGATGTAGGACTGCAGCAGAGAGAGTGTGTGTATGTGTGTGTGTGTGTGTATGTATGCATATGTGTGTGTGTGTGTGTGTGTGTGTGTGTGGTGGAGGGATGGGCCACGATGTGAACAGAGATGCAGTGAGCACTGTTCAAAGACAGCTTTCCCATGTGTCACTGAATAACCAGTATGTGTCCATATATTTGTGATATCCACTCTCAGAAGATGTTGCAAGTGGTCTTCGTGTGCAGGTCCTCTTTTGAGATCTTGCCACTAGATGTTGCAGATCTTGCTATGGCAGCTGTTGTGAATGGGCCTGGGCTTCTCTGTGTCCAGCTTTACTATTTTACAACAATCTTACCAATCTCTCAGTCTGAAGCAATGACTTCACAATGCTGTTGTAGTGCCTGGTTTTGGTTTTGCAGTTGTATTGTTTCAATCTCCAAATGAGAGTGAATGCATCACTGGCTCTGTTGAGTCTGGCTTTGAGGTCCTTATTGCTCACTGCTAATGAAAATTCTAAGCTAAATTCTAAGTCTTCCGTTTGTGCTAATGCCTCTCCATCTACTGTATGGCAGTTCTTCTGAAGCAATTCTGTTGATAAACAGAGCAAGGGATCTCTGTTTATTGATGTTCAGCTCAATATACTGTACAAATAGTCAGCTCCTGGGGTTTTGCCACTGCTTATGCCTTTAATTGTTTAATGACCTTCTGCTTCAGTTGGGGTACTAGAAGAGAACTCAGTGAGGCAGAACTGAGACATGATTCCAGACAGTGACATAAACCACACACACCTTCCCACTGAAGGGTGCATCTGTAGTGTAAATGATCATGTACCAAATACCCTTCCCATGAGAATCGATACACATACAGTCATTACAAGCACAACCATTTTCAGTGCCCTTGCTCTTAACAAGCATGATTTTGAAGCATGATCAATTCATTTGAAATAAAATAAATCTTTGCCTCACTGCAAGATCGTCCTGGGTTCAAAACCAAGAGAGCCTTCCTGTGTGGCGTTTGTATAATCTCCCAATGTCCGAGTGGGTTTCATCCAGGTACTCTGATTTCCTCCAACAGTCCAAAGACATGCAGTTTAGGTTAACTGCAGAATCAAAATGGCCTCTAGGTATGAGTGTCTGGTATATGTGCCCTGCTTGATAGATTTGTCACCAGTTCAGGGTATATTCCTGCTTTCATCCCATTTTTTTATTTAACCAGGTGAGTCCCATTGAGATCACAAGATCTCTTTTTTCGAGGGAGCCCTGGCTACGATAGCAGCAATACAGTGTTGCAAACAACATAAAAGCAACATTAAAAATAGTAAAATATACAGTAGAAATCACATGCCTAAAAGACAAACAGGAGGAAACAGAATCTTGCTAAGGAAGCAATGACAAATTCTGATCGATTCCACCTCCAAACCCTTCACTATGTTTTTGAACGTCCAATGCATGCTGAGATAGGCTTCAGCACCCTTTACAACCCTGTCCAGGCATGAACGGGTTAGATAATGGATGGATGGATGGATAATGATTTTGAGAATGTGTGAAACAAATTAAAAACTGTTATTGTCTTCGTCTGTGGCATTCCACAACAGACGCCAGATGTGTCAAAGCCACATGTCAGAATGAAAGACCACAGGCATCTTTGGATCATTAGCACTATGGCACCATTCAGAAAATAACACAGCCTTTACCAAAAACAGAGGGGGAGTGGAATCATTTTACTTAGTCACCAAAAAGTAGCTCCTTGCTACCAAAGATGAACTGTTTTAACTGCTGTTGCTACAGAACTGTTGCAAACTTCCACCACTGACCTAAGGGCAATGATATCTATCTATTTTCAAAAGCTCTTGTGACAGTCCGCACAGTTCTCCATTATTCATTCGTTATTTCATTGCTACATGGTGTAAACACGCAATCAATGACACAAATTAATCAGGTCAACGTATAAAATTTAAATCTGGGCATACTGTAACTTCAATGTGACTGTGATGCATAAATTAATTCTCAGCGGATGCATCCAAGAGATAGATTTACACTGGTTGACTCATATACAGGCAGGGGTGTGGTGGTGATTGCTCCCACAGTTAGACGGGGCCCAGGCCTTGGCCATCTTTTTGCAATTCCAAAAAAACATTTTTATTCCAGCATCAGTCGTCCCCCCCTCCGCCATTGTTTAGCTTCGACATTAATCCCTTAAAGAGGTCTTTGCGAGATGATCAGCCCGTTTTCAGAAACGACTTCCCCCTCAGCTGAGAACGGACAGCTTTATTAACAGTGACAGGAGGATCATTTTCTAAAAATATAGGCTGGGCCCCTCTAATAAATCATTTTGCATGGCCTTGATAAAGAGTGGAACCGCAAGAAATGAAAGCATTCAGAGGGGAGACCACACTCTGGCAGGAGGGGGACGGGTACAGTGCTTGATTGAAATAGCATGTTGTCGTTTGATTCCACATTTCGGCAGGGCTTAAATTATAGTGTCTGCCTAGTTTTGAAAAATGCCTCTTTATCCCCCATGCTCCCCCTTCACACAAAAATTAAGAAATAAAAAAGGAAAAAATTGCCAAGAAGCACTCATCAAGATAATCCCCTTCTGTGGCTAGATGTGATGGTGACACTCTATGGGATTCTCCTGGGATCATCACTGCTGGGATAGAAGGGGTATAACTGGAGAAAGGTTTTCTTTTTCTGGTCACTGTTCAGGAAGCGAGGAATAAACACTTACCGAGAAGAACTTGAACGACCGCTGTAGCCCTACCGAAAAACACAGAGGAGACATCCCCTAATCTGCTTGGATACGTCAGGCTTTCTTGTCTGTTTGAATTTCCATTACATCTGCAAGCTATTTGTTGATCCAAAATTAATCTTTTCCACAGATTGACAACTGGAACACAAGATATACCTTTTGGTCAAGAAAATTGGTAGTTGTGGGTGCATTTTCATAGGAGATGTTCATAAGCTGCAATGAAGGAGCTAAACACTCCATCTGACCAATTCCGTTGGTTGCCCAATTCGAGCCCATTATTGTAATGCTCCCAAAAATTTGGTTGAAACATATGCTTTAGCTTGAAGTAACTGCCGTTTAAACCTGCTTGTATAGCGGCCCCAAGTGGCCAAATTTCACTAAACCCAGGCCTCTTATTAAGCATGTGTACGATGGTTAAAGTGAATAGACATGCTTATATGGCCAGTCTTACTTCATGGACCCCTCACCACTCACATTGTTGGAATATTGTGGCCATACGGTTTGACGACACAGCTAGCTTTTACCAACCCTTACTGTAAAGACGATGGTTCATAAATGTAATTCCAAAAAATGCCATAAGCTTTTGAGAAAATCCAAAGATGGCTGACATAATGGGTATATTATTTGGCAGTTAGGATCATTTACAGCAATGTTCCACAAAGAGTTTGCTTGAAATATCATTCATTGCAGAGTAATCAGCACATCATTAATGCAACTTGCTGTGTAACCCTCATGGCAAAGAAGGGTACCAGATCTCAAGAGATATGGTTCACTTCTTGTTTGGATGCTACAGTGAGAATATTGTTTGTCTTTTAACTATCTTTTAATAACCTTTTTAGATCACAGTACTCTAAAGATGATGTGCACCAAATTGTGTGGGGATTGTCAAACACTGTAGGAGAAGATGTCTTTTAAATGTTTCAGTATGGCGAAATTCAAAATGGTGTACATTATGACTCCGAAGCATTTGAGTTGTCCATGAGGAAAGGCATATTGTGAGGTAGGATTCAAATATCTACCTTGCAAGGGACAGGTGTTATGATTGCTTGAATATCAGAAATTCAAATGACACACACACCAAGTGGCCAATCGGTGTCAAAATCACACAACGCCACACGGACATACCCTTTATGAATGCTCCATAGGTTTCCCTCATATAGTGAGATCAAAACTGAGAACAGAGGAACATTTCCAAAAGTATTTCCAAAATGGTGGTAAAAGGTATATGTATCACTACAGCAAGTTCTGGAGGCCAACAGTCAGCAACAAAATGATCGGCACCACTTACAATTATTGTAAATATAATCAAACAAAGTGAAATTAGCAATACAATTTTACTTTAATTTAGTTCATCTCAGTCTAAAGGATCTATATTGTGTCATTATATCACTTCCTGTTTCAAAGTATAAAAACAAGCTAGCAAGTATACAAAATCCATTTGTCAACCATCAGCATGGAAAAAGCCAACAAACTGTCAATTCAGAACACACAGATGGTAATTGACCATCACAAGTCAGGTAATGGGTACAAAACATACATAAACGGTTAAACATACCACTTAGCACTGTAAGTAAGGAAGTGGATTCAATTGCATATTATCCCCATGGACAGGACAGGTCAACCTGCAGGCTACAACGCTGCCGTAGCCTGCTTCACCTGTTGTTGATTGTCCTGCATGCTGTGGAGAGCTTGATTCCTGCATTTGGGATAGCTGCTGCACCGTCTGCACTAGTGGAGTTTCCATCTTCGGAGACTCATTGGGTTTTGGCACCTAAATATTGCACACCGTGGCACACCGCGGGGTGGATAGATGAGCTGGACACAGGAAAAGTCCGGATTTCACCTGTATTTTATTTCATTAGTGGAGCTCAAGTGAGATGAGTACACGCCCCAAAAGAAAAAATAAACAAAAGTCTTCGCTGTCAACCCTGACAAGATCCGGGCATAAAACAACCAATGAAAATGACCAATGTAAAGAAAATAACCCGACTCACTTAGCTTTCCAGCTATGCTGGCGTCTTAGTTCTTTCTCTACTCCTGCATGCTCCGGGTATCAGACGCCTACTGCAGAAAGAGCACACATTTTAAAGACTGGTCTCAATGTAGTCCAGGTGTGTGCCGACTTTGCCAACTTTGCCACATACAAAATTATAGGAAAAGGCTCCTGGCTGTCATCTTGGCCAGGGGTGTATGCACAAAGTATTAAACCAATAATTTTGGAACATGTTTTTTGGGGAAATACATTTTTTACATACAAACAGCACTTTTTGTGAAGATTTATCAGGGGTAGCAATAATTCTGGAGCCCACTGTAGATGCCAAATTCCAAGGTGATCCGTACAATTGTCTAGGAGGTGATATTTAAAATGTGTTTTCAAAAGCAATCAAAATGGCAGAAAATCTAATATGGTGGAAATTGATGAGAGAGTGCATTGGACCTAGCAGGACCTAAGGATCATGGAGGAAACACTATGACTCTATGAAATGGTTCAAAGGTTATGGAAATGAATTGGCTCACAGCTCCAGTTATTGTCCAATATACCTGGTTTATAGTTACAAAGTATGGTTAGGTATGGGATAGGTCATGCCTATTTTCATACATTTCAACATAGAATCTTATCTCATAGAGGACGCTGGACCATATGCACTACATTTCATGGAGTTTTAACAAGTTGTTATTGAGAAACAAATGGTGAAGTTTTATGGTACCCCCTGTGGCTGAATTTAGAAATACTTAATGTGGATAGTCATGTCCATTGGTGTCTCACAAACATTTATCTAAATTTTGCAAAAAATCGGATGAACGGTCAAGGAGTCATGGCCATTCACACTCAATCTCTAATCCATTGGCTCAGAGCTCCCAAAATTATTGTCTAATATTGTCTAATATAGCTGGTTTATCAGAGAGTTTATACAGGAAGGTACAGTATTGCTATGTACCGAGTTCTGTGAATACTGGTCAAGAAACAAAAAAGTCATCTCAAAAAAAGACATAAATGGAAATCGGTGAAATCAAATATGGTGAACTTTCGTATTCTTTCACATGCATGTGCAGATGCTTCAAGTGAATACTGACACCATATTTGGCATGAATTGGATGAAGGGTGTGGGAGTTGATGATATCAATTAGAATTTAAATTATAGCTCCCCCATGTATGGAGTTATTTTAATGCCATTACGTTTTGCACTTGTGAAAAGTATATATATAAGTAAAAACAATTCAAAGAGACACTTTTTTTTTTTGAAGTGCACAACTTGATAGCATTAAAATAACTCCATACCCATGTGGCCGAATTAGTTGTAATTCGTGTTGTCTTTTTTCACACATTTGTGATTAGTATGCCAAGTTTCAAGTCTCTGTGATTCACCATCTCATAATGACATTTTGCAAATGTACGGAGCTTTTACAAAACTTGCTTGTGAAATTCTCACACTGTGGGGAAATGAATGAGAAAGTGTTAAAGAATGGTCCTGTGGCAATAGTGGCCCAATGCATTTTTGTGGGCATCAGGCCTATGCGGTTTTAACCACAGGTTGGCCTTCCCCACATGGGTGCTCCCTGCTAAAGCCCTGCCCAGCCTCCTCCCAGAACCACCCTCCCTTCACAGAGGCCCGAGGCACCCCAACCTATGTCAGGAGGTGGCAGGCGGTGGCCTGGAAGTGTTCAGCAGAAGGTCGAGCGTCCGGACGCCAAGACAGCTCCTGCGTTGCCGCAGAGCCATGAGTGACATGTGAATTACAGTTCACCGCAACGATAATAAGCGTGCAAATCCTGGCCAGAGCCCCCGCCTCTTCAGCCATCACCCATTTGATCTTGGCACCAGCTGAAAGCCTGTGTGCTGCAGCTATTTGAAGAGGCAAATAAAAATGACAAGCTAACTGTTAAAGAACTGCTGCTTTTTCACATGTTGTTTTAAACGCTTTTGCGGCCGTGCCAGGTTTTTCCCCACATTTTTTCTTTACTCCCCCAGTCTTCTCTTTCTCTCCATTTTTTCATAAACCACAGCCATATATATGAAAACCCCCAATTTATAGAGGAGATCTAAAAATAATAATACCCATAATGGAAAGACTTTGATGAAAAATGTCTGTTCACAACAGTCCCAGTCCCTGGCAAGACTGCCTGTCCTAGCCACAGCAGTAACTTCATAGTGCAGTTATCATACTGGTAAGAGGTGCTTTCCCCAGGGTACCTCAGCACTAAAGCACTAAAGCCAGGCCACATCAGGCAACCCCATTTAGCAGACAGCCAAGCCTAATAATACCTGAACCCAGGATTACCCCCTTTAACCCAGGAAGTGGTGCGCTACATATTCACTTCACATTCCTTAACCAGGCAAAGTCAAATCCATCTTCAGAAATGTCAGTAAGATACCAGGCCTCGAGAGTCCAGGGAACCCCATCCAACATTTTCATAAATCACACTCCTCCAAATCTTCTCCGATCTCATAATGTCCGCAGTCATAGATCATACTCAACTAATCAGATGATCCAATAATCCACCTCACCCCCCATTGAATCAGACCAAACCAAAATCCCTAAAACCACTTTCATGGTGCCTATGACCTGAGACCACCTTCATGGTGCCTCATCAATCAAACCTGTGTCATTATCAGGACTATTTGTCGGTTGTTGACCCATAAACTCTACCTAAGCACTCTCTATGCTGACACAGTGTGTAACAAACTAACAGTGGTTAATGTAATAAAACATTTATTGTAATAAAAACGTTTAATGAACTTAATCCACTTTAATGTAATAACTGTCGGTTAATGTAATAAAAATCTTCAGCAGTTAACGTAATTACTTTTGCTGGTTAATGTAATAACTTATGCCATTAACTGGTGTTTATCACGTTAACAGGGACTACAACTTTTTTGCTGAATAATGTAGTACTTCTGTTATGTTTTTGCTGTTTTGGAATTCAAATGTGTGAAATACATCAGATTATACAACAGTAATCTGTTACAGCAGAATAATTAATATGTAATGTCTTGAAATTCATAAAAGTCATACAACAGTATGATTCACGTGTTTGTAAAAAGTATGATATTTATTATTTATGAGATGCAAGATACTGCATGTTCACTTATATGCATACTTTGCATGTCACCTGTGGGTCAACTGACATGCCTCAAATACGCATAAATGATGATGAATTGCCATTACCATTATTTTAATACAACAAACATAACAAACCAAACAATTTGTTACTCATGCTCCACTGCTGCTCTAAAAAATGCAATGCAATCCAAGGACCAAGTAGACTTGCCAGATGGCCAGTTTTTGTCCATAATGTGAAATAATTTGAAATAATTTGTACTGGTCCAGTTTGTGGTCCTGGCCAGATAATATAATGTCTGGTCTGCATAATTCATCCTTATCACCCCTCAATGTGGAGGAGGAGAGACTCTACTCTGAGGTCCTCTCAGATGGCTGAGCTCCTCACCCTATCAAGGAGAGGAAGCCCCGCCACCCTGTGGAGAAAGCCAATTTTGGCCGCTTGTATTGCTATCTCACCCTTTCGGTCACTACCTATAGCTTGTGACCATAGGTGAGAGTAGGAATGAAGATAAAATGGAAGAATGTAAAATGGAGAGCACTGCCTTCTGACTCTGCTGTTTCTTCAACACCCGCATTACTGTGGGCTCTGCACCTACAAGGCTGTCAATCTTCTGATCCCTTTTACCCTCAGTCGTGAATAAGACCCTGAGATACTTGAACTTGAAAGGACAGTTACTTCCCCTTCACTTAAAGGGGACAAGCTAACATGAGGACAATGGGCACAGACTTGGAGGTGCTGATCCCAACCTCATCTCAATGCAAACCATTCTTATCCTTTAGTCACAGTATGATTACGCCAAAAGGACAACATCATCTGCTAACAGCAGAGATGCCTCCCATATATCCCTCAACTGGACATACTCTAGACCATGGTGCCTTGAAATCCTGTCCATGGCTACCAGAAACAGGATGGAAGAGAAGTTGCACAATTTGTGGAGTCCTACGCCTATATTGAACAAGCTTGACTTAATGCCAAGAATGAAAACACAGCTCTTACTCAGAGTGTACAGGGACTGAATGGCTTGCAATAGTTGCAATAGAAACCTTGGTACCCAAGACTCCCACAGGACCTCCCACAAGATACCCAGAGGAACACATTCATATGCCTTCTCTAAATCCACAAAGCACATGTAAACAAGATTAGCAAATTCCCATGCCCCCGCAAATATCTGTGGAGGGTGAAAAGTTGGTCTGCTGTTTCATGGCCCAAACTCCTGAATCTGAGGTTTGACTATCAGTTGGATCCTCCTTTCCAGCATTATGGCATAGACTTTCCTAGGGAGGCTAAGGAGTGTGATTCCCCAGTAATACCCAAAAGTCCTTCTCAAAGGCCTCTCCAAATTCCTCCATTGCCATTGCCTTTTTTGCCTGCCGGCACATGTCTGCTGCATCAGGAGTCCTCCACACCAGCCAGACCAGGAAAGTCTTGAGCTTGATGACCATCTCAGCAGCACTCCATCAATCAAGCCTTTATGGGAGAGTGGCAAGATGGCCACTCTTGAGTAAAAGGCATATAGACATATAGATGGCAGTTGACAGACCTTTCCCATCCAATCTGGTGGTGGGCCCACAAGATGATCCCACGATTTAAGATAACTTGGCGCATTCACCATTTTTTGTTCAGTAGGAACCACACTTTTGAGTGGTCTAATAATCTCGTATGAATCATGTAAACAACGCACTCATTTTCTATGGAGAGGCTTGCAGTGCATGTCATTACAGCTCACCTGGGTCACAGAACTCAGATCAAAGTTTCAAACTATCCATTGTAGATAAAATATGAATCAAGATTCATCAACTGCATTGCTCATTTCTCACATGTTTTCAGAAACATATTTTATTGGACTGCTTAGGAGGAAATGGAGAAAGTTTATCCACGGTTCACTATATTCTTATGTTTTGCCAAAACCAAAGAACTGCAGTCTACCCAATCAGGGCGGAACCCACTTACAGTACCGAATGGACATCTTTGATGCCATTTTTATTAATTCATTTTCTGAACATATTTAGCCTTATATGGCATTTTAGCGGGGCCAATTATGCTAATTCACATTTCTCATGCATGTGCACTTATTTAAGAAGTGGTGGGGATTCATTGTGTTTACAAATCATTTGGACTTGTACTCTGCATTTGTTGAATCTGATATAGCACACTTGTACGAGCCCTTCGTACAAAAAATATATATATTTACGATAAGAATATGAAAATGTTCTTGATGCATGATGCCCAATATGTGGCCACAATGTAAGGATGTGGACAACCTCTTTTTCATCAGTGAAATACAACTGCTTCCCAGAAAGCTCCATCATTCCCAACTGAACAACTTAAAAAATATATATTTCCCAGGAACTGTCATCCAAAATATAAAGAACCAGCAAAAAGTGTACATGGAAGGGAATTGTAGAGATAGAACAAGCAACCACAGTGTGAATATCTGTCCTCTCTGTGGCTTTTTGATGGTTTGCACGGAAAGTCTGATTTTCATTATCATTTTCATCTTGTTTTTGTTTCTCCGACCACAGTCATGCACCACCCACTCTCTTTTTCCAGAAAAAAAGGAGTTTGAAAAAAGAAGGGGCGGTAGTAGCATTTCGAAAGAGAAGGTGACAAAAACGAGGGAGCATTGTGATAAATATATTAATCTATGCACAAATAAAATAAGAGGGAACACACAATTTGGAATGTGATGGATGGAGGGAGGGAGGGTGGGAGAAAGGGAAAGAGAGATTGCTTTTCCCCCAACACACATCCTTGGACTTGCAATCCCAGTTCCTGAAGCATTGCCATTGTCCCACTCTTGATCCATCCAGGGGACTTGAGTGAGACTGGTTTTAGGCCTGGAGGTTGGGCCATGATGATGTTTTCTCTTTTAGGTGACATATTTGTGCCACACTGATACAACCAGGCACACGTTTAGCGCCCCTGACCAATAGACATTATATTCCCACTCAGTGCCTTTGCTAGAGCTGCACTCATCTTCTACCCTCCTTTCCTGCCTTGCCCTTCACATACTTCCTGTTGGGTTGGAGACGAGGAAAGAACTAAAGAAGAAAAAATCCTTCTATCAGCACACTACTGTAATAATTTGCATTGATTTGCAAGCTTTCCTTTATGATGTTGAAGGTGAGTGAATGTTACATTTACATGGCTTTTTTTGGTAAAGAATCGGCAGACCTTTTCAGTTTTTTAGACTGAAGTTGTTTGCACTGAAAGATGTTGGAAGATGATGCTGAAGCCCAGAGAGCCTTTTCTAGACCAGAGACTGCCAGTAATTGGTTTACAGCGGGTGTTCGACTGCGATTCTACTGCTAGCAGTAGCCTGGAGCTGTTTGTCTCCATCACAGATGTAGCAAGTAAGTCATTTATTTATTTAATGTTTAAATATTTATTGGACATTAGCTGCTGCCGCTCACCACAATATCTTGTAGCCCTTTGATGACGATAAACAAAACAGCCATTAAGAAACTTTATCATTGCAGTGTACTGATTAATTGTCACAATTAAGGAATTCCAAGCATGCTGTAAGAGTAATGTTATTATTGTATACAAGATTGTAAACTTCACAAAATCTATGTGAACGAAGTTCTTATTTTTTATTTAGACAGTTTATTGTGTGTATTTCTACAGGACTTTCAATTTAATGGGGAACGGCATTCACTTCTCTTAAATAAAGTGATGTATAGAGATTAGCGTCTGAGGTGGTCGGTACACCAGTCATTAGGTACTGGAATGCTAGGTCTTGTTGTGTCTCATCTTTGTGAGAACAATTTGCAATGGTTAGGGATTCCTTTGATGGTTATTTACATAGATCTATCATTTGTTGTTGAATATATTAGATCTGTTTCTGTTATATTTTGTGTTGCTGCCCTAAGAGAAGCTAAATCGAAATGTATTTATCCCTTTGTGTAAATTACAATATCTTTCA
This sequence comes from Conger conger, assembly GCF_963514075.1. Taxonomy (NCBI): domain Eukaryota; kingdom Metazoa; phylum Chordata; class Actinopteri; order Anguilliformes; family Congridae; genus Conger; species Conger conger. The sequence continues at coordinate 22,485,071 of NC_083762.1, read as the reverse complement.
TATATTCCCTCTAAAGCCTCTCCCCATCTAGGGTCATTTTAATTCCTTGATCTTTTAACTTTGTCCAAGAGAGAATCCATCCTCCCAAGACCAACATCAGGCATCAAGTATGCTAATTGAGACAACATGTTTAAAACATTTTCTTGTTTTTCATTGTTCTATTAACCCTATATAGTGTATTAAGATTGCTGTTAAGTATATGCAGAAACATTGATTTTAATATCTTCCCTTTGTAACTATAGAGATTGGAGGAGAGTACTGGTGAGTGCCTACGTGTGTGAGTCTGTGTGTGTACGGAGCCCCGGCCAGGCAAATGGCCACCAGCCGGCACTGGAAACTGGAATAATCTGCGGTCAGTTGATGCTAACTGGCAAGGGTGCACACAAATGAAAGTTATTGCCATACTGCAATACTGGGGGCATTGTACATGTGCAAAATAATGGTTTCTTAATGCATAGCATAGTATGCTGACACTGCAGATTGAGTCCAGGATATAGTCATAATTGTCGATACATCCAAACAGCTATACCTTTCTTCTCAGAGGCCAAAGGGCCAAGTCCACAGTTACATAGTTGGGATGGCAGTTGAATAGGTCTGCCCTAGATAATCACAAATCAGAATGCAGCCGGACAACATGTCTACAACCTTTGCTAGCATTCTCATGCCACAGTCTCCTTGCCTTATTTAATTTGCTACCTGTTAGCAAATGAGACTACAGCCCAGCATTTGGAATTCCCTTCTATTTTCAGACAAGTTAACACCAAAGGGGCAATAAATCATCTCTGAAGTAGCATTAAAGGCAGATCCAAAAATGCCTGTGGGTTTAAATGCATATATAATTATTTTAAAAGAGGCCACTGGCAAGCCATATGAGCTCATTCACCTCTTAAATTAAATTTTGATTTCATTTTTTCTGTATTTATGTTTTAAAAGTTCAGCTAAAAACAATTTCAAGTCATTTTCTGACTTTTTCTGTATGATTCTATATTCTATTCTATTCTATATATTCCCCATAACACCATACTTTAGGTGCCTGCTGTTAAACAAGACCATAGTCTTGCACTTGGATTCTAGAGATTATACAGAAATTATGCATGGACACAGGCCTGATAACAGGTTCAATACTTAATCAAACTGGTTACACTTACCAGCCCTGAAGTTCCAGCTGAATGGCATGGTCTAATAACTCCAGGACAGAGATGGGATTGACTACACATTAGCACATTTCTTACAGCCTTCAGTTAACCCTTGTGTAGTCTTAACATTCTGGATATTCCCCTTGTCCTAAGGGTAAAAAATTACCCACCTTCACTAAACCCCTCAAATAAAGCAGCTTAATTGAATTTCTATTTTTCAAATCTATTTTGCATGAAGAAACAAACTGTCACTCATCACAAACTTTATCATCAAATTTCAAGTCGAAAAAATATCATTTAGGGGGTTTTCTCTGCTGTTAATAGTGGCGGGCAATTTTTTACCCTAAAGACAACACAAGGGTTAAAAGGGAACAATCCTTTTTAAATTATTTCTCTGCACACTTCTTTCCCACGATGTCGCCTTAAGGAGGCACCATTTAGCATTCAATGTCAAGGTCTTACTTGCACTTAACATATAATCAGTTGCATTCCGTCTATCATATCCGTGGTACGGAGATAATAAGTTACTAAGAGTGGCATGAATCTTGGCATGCTATAATGGCATGCTACAATTTCACTGGGCCAAATCACTGAGTTGAATTGCTGAATCTGCAACTCCCAAACTCCTTTTTTCTCTGTGCCCCCTCGTGGCAGCCATAGGTACACCACATGTTACTTCTCTTCCAGCTCCTCCCCCCCCATGCTCTCTCTTTCTCTTTCTCTCTCTCTCATTCACCCACTCACTCTCTTTCATTTTTTTTCTCTTTTGCTCTCTTGCCCTTTTACTTTCTCTCGCTCTCCCTCTCAGTGGCACCACACACACACACACACACACACACACACACTGACACGGATAAACGCAGATTCACATACATGCACACCCAATAGCTTTTAAAAAAATAATAATAAAAAAAAAAAGAAAAACAAGCGAGAGTCACGATATGTCCAGCTCAAGGCACAGGTCTGCCGCTGCTTTATTGGAATCAGATGGGCTGCTTGGGGCTGATGCCAAGTGCAATGTCAACTGCAATGTCAGCCTCAAAGTCGGCTTTCAGAGGAGGGGCGCATTAATGTCACCACTCCTACCACCCGGATGAAACTTCTCACACGACTGCACATTTTGACAAAGTGAATAAACAGTGAGAGAGACCTGCAAGCACAATCACATCAAATTTAAATGATGTAAAGCCTTCTCAGGTGTCCCTGGCAAACCCTGCCTGCATTTTCAACAAAATGTTGCAAAAAGGGAAGGAGGCCTGGCTTGCCCCAGTGAGCTTGCAAGGCGACAGGCATCCCGTTCCACACGCAAGGTGCCTGGGAAACTCTGCACTCTGTTCTATGTCAGTTTGAAGCAATAAAACAAACTATTGGTGGGAGACGTCATTTCTAATCAGCGAGGAGGCAAAGGCATACACCCCGCTCCCCACCACCATCTTGGGTAGGCTGCTGTGTGCAATTAGCCTCCTCCGAGCGGGCTTGTAGCTGGAGAGCAGCAGAACTGGCTGGTGTTTACAGTGGGAAGGCCCGTGCAGAAACTTTGATTTCAGGCAACACTGTCAAGCAACCATTGCAGCAGACACTAAGGCAAAACACGAAAAACATCTCTGGTTACAGCATCAGAGGAAGAAGTCAGGTTTGTATACCTGCTGCAGATAATGGCAGGTTGTATGAGATAAATACTGTGTGGGCTTAAATGATTATTTAAAATTGCTAATTAAATCATTAGCAAGGCACCAAGGTAATATATTTGACACCCCCCCCCCCCCCCCCCCCCCAAAAAAAAAAAAGAAAAGGTAAATACATAAATAAATATCCAATGTTTACACCCAGGACTGGTCTAATACAGATAGAGGTCTCTGTGAAACCCTCAGATATCAGTCACAGATTCTGATGTTATTCATATAAAAGAGAGATGGATTTTTGGCTAATGCAAACAGTAACATCAGAAACAAGGTGACCAAGCGGAGTGAGTGGTATGTGACTTAACATGGACTTATAGTATATGCCTAACATGAACCTAGCTAAAAATAAAAAAAACAACTGAAGCTAGGTTTTCAACAGCTGGTTGACCCTTTCTGACCAGCTTTGTGCAATATAGTTTGACCAGCTAAAGCTATGTTTTGTAGAGATGGAACAAGCAACCACAGTAGCTGGTCCTTTCATAGCTGGATTTTACAGCGGGGGATAATTATAACAAAAAAATCATCATCATTGGAATAACAATAATCATATGGAAAGTGGGTACACACCTGGGATTAGCAGCTAGACTGCAGTTGTCTAGAATGTATATATATATATATATATATATATATATATTTTTTTTTTTTTTTGCTATCAGTGAATGATGTGTAGCGCTATTGTTCTGTGGGCCTACATACAATTTATTGTGCAGCCTTCTATGGGATTTTTGGTGATTTCAGGTAAGGCAATATCACATTGGTTCAACGATATTCTGCAGGCTGTTAAGACTTCCAGCAAACACACAACAAGGACACACACATGCATGCACACGCTCACACACACACACACACACACACACACACATACACACACACACACACACATACATACACACACACAACCACCGGACAAATGTAGACACAATGGTTGAATCAATTATAAATATACAGTGTCAAAAATATCACAAAAATAAAAATTATATGGCAGTCCTGTGGTGGATTCATAAATTACCTCTTACAATAGAAATGACTAACCTTCCACAATAAACGTGTTAATTAAGTGGTGGGCCCAGAACCCACATCAAAAGAGGGATTTTTACAATACGTTAACGGGCATTCATACAGAGCTATTGGAATTTAGTAAAAGTCAACATAAATTTAAATAGGAATGAACCGCTTAATCCCCGGATATGTGCAAATGCAGACAAATTGGCTTCCACCATAAGGTTATGGAAGCGTTTGGCCGAATTTCGGAAATGATCGGAGTTGTTACCAATTACATCTGATCAAGGCAGACTTCCTTAATGGTAACCGAACCTGGCGCTCAGTTCGATTGGAGTTTCCCATTTCAGCAGGACACAGAGTGCGACTAGGATTATAAGAGGAAACACGTGTTCTCACCATCAAGGAATCAAACAACCCCAGATTTGTTTTCATTTTTAAAGAATAAAATAAGGTATAGGCATTTCCTGACATTTTACAACTTTAATCTAATTAACTTCTACGGATATACTGTCAGTTCAACAATCGGGTCAATTCAATAATCAGACTAATGAATATAAAAATAAACACTACCATGCTGCTAAATAGTATAAATTCTCAACACTACAATTAAAACGACAACTGCGTCATTCATTTCATGTTCTACTTTGTGCAAAAATAAAATAAATAAAAAGTTAATAAAAGTTTGCAGTTTAGCCTAATGCTATTTGTGCGTTGCAGCGATGAGTATGTCCTCAAATTTTTGGCTAGTAAGATACATACAATGTTTATCTAAAATACAATTAGGCTACATTTCTCTCGCTCCACAAATAGTTTTAAGCACACATCTGCATTTTGCAACAAATGACAGTACATGGTAAAATGGCCAGTATTAATTCAACTCTTAACAATTACATGAGTCCAATGAGTCCAAGCACTCTTTAAGAGTTGATTTAACACTTATCATTTACTGCATTGTGGTCTGGTTTTCGGCAAAATTTTAAGTATTTATTTTTGTATTTTTTGTATTTGTCGAGGCGAAATTCTTGCAGGGATATTAATAAGGCATTTTTTTTATATTATCAGTTGAAGAAGATGGATATTCACCAAATACTGATTCTAGGTAGGCCTATGTGTGTTATATTATGCCATGGGCTCGATTACATACAGACAAATTCTATTCCATTATATGTTTGACCGAACGTTTAATGGATCTTTCATATATTGCATTTGTTTATGGACTGCGTAAATGCTAGCGGAAAACAACATAATTGTTGAAAGGTGCAGTTACAAAAAAAAAGTGCAACGAATGAATAAAAAAAGGCTTCTAAACAAGTGCTGATGAAAAGGAACACATGATTTGAGTTCGTCATAGGTCTACATTTCCCTGTGCTTTGTCAGTCCGCTGCGCAAAAAGTTCCATCACCAATGAATCGAACCGTCCCATGTATAAACACAGCTGTAATTTGTTTTTCCTTCTATATAATTATTTTTTGTGATTTTTAAAAACAATTTTAATAAGCCTTGCTAAACTTTATTTGCGTAAAACGGATCTATTTCATGTTGGACAGTAATTTAATAATCCAGACCTGTCATTACGGGCAGTTACACAATGCTCCGAACTTCACATGATACGGCATTATGAAAAGCAGACAGGAACTCCGCAGCACTCCGCCGAAACCTAGGGGAAAAAGAGAAGACGTGATTTAAAATGTCAAATTTGTGCTACGATAAGCCCTATAAATGTGTGTATGCATGTATATATACATTAGAGGAAATACATATATATATATGCATATATAGGAAATGTTAGCATGTTAGCTTTAACCGAGATGGAATGGGTTTCATGGAGATGTTTTAAATACGTGTTCCATATGGTCTCAGTTAGCTGGGCTAAAATATTTGTCCCCGGATTTTCCCCGCCTTTGAATGAATTCCTAAATGTCCAAGATTAAAATAAGATAAAGGCTATATGATTTCTGCACAGCATATCAACTAATAAAACAATCTTTGATAAGTGCCGTTCCAACCAAAATATTGCCAAAATATTGGACAGTCATATTGATTAAGTCAATATTTCCAGAAACTGCATTATTTTCAACCCGCAGAATTATTCTCTATCTCTCTCTCTCTCTCTCTCTCTCTCTCTCTCTCTCTCTCTCTCTCTCTCTCTCTCTCTCTCTCTCTCTCTCTCTCTCTCGCTGCTTGCTTGTGAAATATCTTTCAGAGGGCTTTAATAAAAAGCTAAAGTCGAGAAAAGAGACACTTGCATCTGGATTCAATGACTACTGCAGAAATATTGTGCTAATGTGGGGACAAATTAAATTCTGACATCCAAGGGACCATCAGTGCACGTGAAAAGAACAAATTGTTGCTTCTTAGCTTTGCAATGATAGTGACAGAGCCGACGAATTACAACAACGGCCAATTAGAACGACACAACGGGGTACTTCGCCAGTGGTCGACTCCGTCCCTAATGACCCATATACCAGAGTATATGCAGTAGTCCTTACTACCCGAGAATGTTAAAAGCGGTTTAAGCTCGGAAGTGGCCCGTGATTCGAGGACAAATTGATGGAATTTTTTTTGCTTTATTCAAAAATTATTCAAAGTCTCTCATTTAGCAAAATTAGGAAGGGACGGGGGTCTATTTTGTAGGCCTATGATAAGATAAATGTGCAGATAAATAGAGACTAAAAGAAACCAATATGCCTAATATTAATAACATTCTTTTTGTCCAAAAATGTCCAAAATATTGTAGCATGGAGTTTGAAATGAATGTCTCTTAGTGAGTAAAAAGCACCCGAAGCATCAAACATGTTCAGGACGCATTGTACAATGCCATATGTCATTGAACTGACGTTTATTCATGTCAGTAAAAAAAAACACGGAAGCTGTCGTCAGTTTTATTTGTGTGAGTCCTCAGGTTGCTTAACCCCTCTCGTGCCCTCCAATTGGCGCCTAGCAGTTTGACACCGAGGGCAGGTCTTTTACCCGAAGCGCAAAACATAAGGGAGGGAGAAAGTCTACCACTACGAACCAGCAATTGGGATACATTAGGGGAAATGAATCTGGGATTTAAATGTCTGCGCGCGCCAGCGAGGCATGTCAAGTAAACGATTCCACTGAATTCAACAGAAACGGGACTCCAGTGGAGCGTGTGGGCGGTGGTGCGTGCTCCTAACTTTATAGATGAGAGTGAGAAGTCCCGCGGTGAAGTTAAGCTGAGGACAGTGGATTTTTGACTCGTTACAGTATGCAAGGTTTGAGCTCTCGAGCCCATGCTTTCTCGGTGGAAGCATTAGTGGGTAAGGCAATCTGCAAGAGGCTAAAAGTGGAACACAAAGAGGAAAATCTCAACGACTCTGAGAATCGCAAACAGCAGGATGAATCGGCGTGTACAGTCATCAGTGAAGAAGAGGACTCTGGTTAGTGCACATTGTCGCTTGTCTAGTCCTGCCTGTTGCCTGGTTTTACGCATCAATTTAAGATGATTGTTTGAAGAAAGATTAGACACATCCAGTAGCAACTGTACACAAGCGTATGGCATGCACTTTCCGCCAATATTGTTCAGCGCAGATTTGTATTTAAACTACCTACATTAGCCTGTAGATACTGGAATAATGTGACTGAAAGTACATTCTTTCAGTTTGGCTAAAGCCTATATTATTTACGCAATGGATACATTTCTCGCGTGAAATGCTATTATTCATGAAGTTAACCGATCATTAGAATATTCAGCAAATCTAAACAAAACCAGCATCTTGTCCTATCAGTCCCACCAAAATGAAAAGCCTATATATAGGCCTATATAATCTTGTCTGGTAGAGGCTTTTATGGTGTCGCTACATGTTTCACATTACGATTAGCATTATAAATTGCGATAAACCTATACCGAAATAATTGAAACTATACTCCCTATTGATTCATAATGTAGGCTACTGTGCTAGGTCGCTAATTAGCGACGTTTAAAGCATTGCGTATTTCAATGTTTCAAACGGCATATGGCTTTGAATGATGTCTAATTTACTTTCATAATGTACAATGTGATAATAAAGATAAGCAGACGGAGAAGAAAAGAAAAGGCGGCTTCATACTGAGGAATTCCAAAGAAGGCGAGAGTGAGACTGAGGTGAGAGTGGAGCTTCAAGGGTCAGACCTATGGAACAGATTTCACGAGATCGGCACAGAGATGATAATAACAAAGGCTGGGAGGTAATACTAAACTGTTCAATTTATAAATTATATGTGAATGATATAAAACTGTACATGTCGTTTTATGATCGTACTTCATTCCAAGACTTACCTGCTGCTAATGTAGACAGTAAAAGTACAGATTGGACTCATATGCACTATTGAGTTGAATTAACACTGGGCATTTTACTGAGTGGTGTACATTGCATGCGTAAATAGAGCAACCCAGTTTCAGTTAGAATATTTAACAACACAGTTTGTTAAATATTCCCCTTTGGTGGACTGATAGCCTATATGTCCAGCTTGATGCCCTTGTTTATTGACCAAATTACAGTATAACATTTAAGACACGTTTTTATATATGATCTCAGACTATGCTTTCAGTAATGTAGGTTAATTTATAACTTATAGGTTATATGTCAACTTTTAATTTAATTGGCTTATTTACAACCGCTTAGTTTAAATAATTTCAAACGCTGCGATTTTCAGACGAAATGAAAATTATTTCAGAGAAACTGAAAATAAATAGATGGCACGCGGCAGAACCCCATGGGTTGAAACAATGTTTCTCAGGTGTGACAGCACAAGGAATTCCCCCTCCTGAAATTTATGGCTCCTTGGTTCCAGCAAGTGGTCGTGAAACCCCATCAAAATAAAATACTCAGTGTTAAATCAACTCTTACAGATTAGGCTACACATGGCCCCCCAATTGGACTCATATACTGTATACTCTGAATAGTTGAATTAACACTCGACTTTTTACAGTGTTTAATGGTGGTGTAAATGTTCCCCATAATGGATAATGTGATTTTATTCAATTCCAGCTAGAAAAACGACAAAGTTTAAATCCACATTCTCCATATCTCCAATTTTTTTTTTTTGCTCCCCTGTACAGGGATGCGAGTCTCTGGTTTTAATCCCAATAATCATATTACTAGTATTCCGAAATATGTGTAAAGTAAGTGTAAAGTATTACAATACAAGGGACAATCAATAAATATATATGCATTTGAAAATATTTTCACTGCAACATGATTTTCTCCTAAAAGACAGTTCCACTATGTGAAAAAGCGTAAAAGTGTTTTTGTTTTTTGGGGGTTTTTTTCGTCCTCGGAGGTGTTTGCGCTGCAGACCCAGCTGAGTGATCCAATCGAATTCTGCTAATCATTCTCGGGTGGATAGCAAGATTCTTAGCTATGCACCTTAGCTATCTTCATATGACTAAGAAATTAAGCCCAACATTCTTCAGAGCTGTTTGTTGGACGTGAATTTAGTCACACACAAAGTATTTTGCAGGAATTAAAATCGTTCATGAAAATTGTTTTCGGTGTGTGATTTTACGACAATGTTTCTTTTAATGAAATGTAACGCTTAACTGGCAAACCAACAGACATGACAAAGCCACTGAAAGGAGAATTCGCTGTGATTAAAAAAAAAAGAAAAGAAAGAAAACGTAAAAGTTTCCCGCCTTCCCGAGACTTCAATTCCCCAAGAATAAGTGCAATTCAATGTAATTTAATACAGAAACCTTCCTCGCGTAAAGGAAACATTACGCGATTTATTCAATAAAATACGAATTAAAATATTGGAATGTATTCCCTTGACAGGAGAATGTTCCCCTCAGTACGTGTGAAAGTCAGGAACCTGGATCCATTCAAACAGTACTACATCGCAATGGATATTATGCCCGTGGACTCAAAAAGATACAGGTAAGGCCATAAGGCGAACCACACGATTTAATAACTTAGATAACTTTAAGTTACTGCAGGCTGAATGTGAACAGCTCGGAATAAGAACTATTTTGTATTGTTTATTTATCAGGGACAATACTAGTAGACAGTGTCACAGGTTAAAACATGAAGCAGATGCACTGCATACAGGGTTCTAGCCAAAGCTCATCTGCAACCCCTGTCCCCGAGTTTACACAGCAATACTAAATAAGTATATCACATCTCCAATAGAGATCAGTTCACGAGGCCTATACGGCCTATTTCACGAGTAGGCTAGTACCCTGCTGTATTTCTGCAGAGATTCGGAAGGACTTTTCCGCAATGGCAATGGCTTTGTATAGACATCTGATTTAAATCGCTTAAAACGGTTTAAATCAGATTTCGAAACTAAATATGACTTTAAACAAGTCCCTGTCTTGGGGTACAGCGATAACACGGCTGTGCGCGCCTGAACTCAGACACTTGATATGCGATGCGACTTTCAGGGGAACTATAAAAGTCTGCCCGTGCTCACATTCTTTCACATCAGTAAAATATGGACACAGTGAGGGCGGGATTTTGTTTTTGTCTATACATATAGACAAGGATCAGAATACACGACAATAGTAAAATGTAACATTCTGTGAAACGCTGAAATCTTGCAAAATACACGGACAGAACTTGGATTTCACAATGGTTTCTGCAAATATGTGAAAACAAAATAAAATAAAATAAAAGTTACCTCAGAAAGAATTAGACGTGTGTGTTTGCGCGTGTGCATAGCCTAATATTATTATCATTATTATTAATATTAATAATAATAAGATGACTATTAATTGTATTCTTATTACAGTTGTTATTATTATTATTATTATTATTATTATTATTATTATTATTATTATTATTATTTTCCAGGAATAACTAACTTGCAAACGTCATTACATATGAGCTTAAGTTTAGAATCGACTGAATAGACAACACATTGATATTTACAATGTTTCTGGTGTCTGAAGTCTGAGGTGTGCACTATTCGACTTGCAGGTACGTGTACCACAGCTCGCAGTGGATGGTAGCGGGCAACACCGACCATTCATGCATTGCGCCCAGGCTCTACGTACACCCCGACTCGCCCTGTTCTGGGGAGACGTGGATGCGTCAGGTCATTAGCTTCGACCGTGTCAAACTCACTAACAACGAAATGGATGACAAAGGACACGTGAGTTATAGCATTAATACTTTCATTTAAGTATTGATAACGTTTTTAACGATGCTTTTTTTTAGAAGTAGGTCCAAAACTTCCTGAAAAAATATTTGACATTTAAAATACCAAATGTGTTAGATGAGATGGCGTGCTGTCCATGTTGTAGAACATTTATTGACTTTTCTGATTTCTAAGTAAGGACGTGCTGGTAATCGGCACAATATAATCTCAACAACGGCTTACCTCTCTCAATTTAGATAATACTACAATCAATGCACAAGTACAAGCCGCGAGTTCACGTGATCTTGCACGACCAGCGACTGGACCTCTCACAGATCCCATCGCTCCCCGCCGAAGGTGTGCACAGCTTCTCGTTCTCAGAGACCCAGTTCACCACTGTCACGGCTTACCAGAACCAGCAGGTAGGACAACTGTTACTGTGCTTGAAATTAAGTTGAAATAAATGGTCAACGAATTATGGACATTTCAACAGACACACGATAAAGGATTTCTTACTTCCTGTAGACCTCCACATTATTAGGATATACACTCAGGGAGCACTTTATTAGGTATTTATTAGACTTCTTTTTTTTTAAATTATTGGTCTTCTGCTGCTGTAGCCTATCCACTTAGAGGTTTGACATGTTGTGTATTCAGAGATGCTCTTCTGCATACCACTGTTGTAATGCATGGTTATTTACGTTACTGTCATTTTCCGATTGACCAGTCTGGCCCTTCTCCCCTGACCTCTCATTAACGTGTTTTTGGCCACAGAACTGCCGCTCACTGCATGTTTTTTATTTATTGCACCATTCTCTGCAAACTCAAGAAACTGTTGTGAGTGAAAATCCTAGCAATTTCTGAGATAGTCAAACCACCCTGTCTGACACCAAAAATTATTCCACGGTCAAAGTCACTTAGGTCACATTTCTTCCCTATTCTGCCATTTGGTCTGAAAAACAGATTACATATTTGCATTAACAAGCTGGTGTACAGGTTTACCTAATAAAGTGATCACTGAGTATAGTTTTTAACACCATATTCTAGAGTAAGAACTATACAGTGTTGCTGCCTGGGTTATGCTTATAAGTCATCAAATCACACCATCACAGGATTGGTAAACCTGAACACGTATGGCCCGGTTTTGGGTGCTGATAAGCAGGGAGGGGTTCAAGAGGTTGAAAAAACTGGATTCATAGCCTAGAGCCCCAACTTCCAGACTGCCAACTCTTTCTACGAATGCCCACTTTTATTACAAGTGATCATTATATTATTGGAGATTAAGTAACTGTTTTTAACTGGGCCAGCTTGTCGGGGCTTGGCCATAAAAAGTACTGTAAAATCATGTGTAACAAGTCCCAGGCCATTGGTGTGGTGTGTTGTGCTGTGTTTGACATGGTCAGTGGCCCTGTGCGATGTTGTAAATTACACAGCCGGATGGAGAGGCAGCACACTGCTCTACATAAAGTTGTTTTTTAAAATTCAATGTCTTAAAGTGTTACTGCAAATTAAAGTTCTTAGTCACATCCTTTTTGTCAACCTAAGATCACGAAATTGAAGATTGACAGGAATCCATTTGCTAAAGGCTTCAGGGACCCTGGGAGGAACAGGTGAAGGATAGCGCACGCACATGCACTAGTGCGTACATGCACACACACACACACACACACACACAGACGCAGGAGCGCGTACACACACTAACACACACTCACATATATTATACTGTATTTTTTTTATTAACAACATGCACAGGAAATTCATAAATGAAATAATAAATGAACCGTGCATGCTGGTTAGCATCACAATGCAGCCATACACTACATCTTTAAAAAATACAAATAAAAGAATAATACATTTGGTTTATTTTACCCATCCATACCAGAAGCAGTTGTGAACTGCAGTTTAAATGAATGGCACAGAATTTATATAATTACTTGGGTCAGCATTCCTGCTTATAACAATCCCACAGACAGCAATAAGCCATTCCCACTTACTGGATGTATCACGCTCAACCCTCTTCTCCCTCTTTTTTTTGAAGGGGGGTTTTGGATGGGATTCTGGAATCGTACCCGTGGCGAAGCCCTCTCAGCCTCGACTTCAAACCCTTTTCTCTGGAGCCACAAGGTTGGTTGCTTCGAGCGTATTCCCCCCCAACAGACAGGCACACATCATAGGTACAACACACATCTCTCACTGTCCTGTTCTGTCTCTCTTTATTCCAGGTGGACACTCGAGGTCTCTGTCCAGCTGCAGTGGCATTTCCCCCCTGAAAGACCTTCTGTCGACGTCTTGCTCGCCTACGTCCTTCCCCTTCACTATACCCTACGCAGACGCCGGGGCCTTACACAACATGAGCTTCCCGCTCTGCTACAAGATCCCCCCCTCGGCCGCTGCGCTCGGAGGCCGACCCTACAGCCTGCCAGCGCCAGACCGGCTACTCCGCCAGACAGGCTACTCCGGGATGCGACCAATGGTGGACTTCCCCCTTCTGTGTCCCCTGCATGGGAAGAAAGGGCCCAACTGCAGGGGCCCGTGCCTCCAGGGGGCCCCAACCAGCTCCCCCAGCAAGTTCTCACTGCCAGGTCTCCATGGGACCGGAGGCTCCAGAATTCACCAGTCCACAATGCATCACGAAACTCTGCCACCCCCCCTGCCGTCCGCCTACAGTGTCTGTGGCTACAGCATTCCCGTAGGTCACCGCTTCTCTGGCGTCGCACGCCACCTAAAGCTGGCTGACGCCGTGAGGCTGACGGCCAGCGAAAGCCTGCTGTCCCCGACACCCTGGCACCCTGCCATCAACCACTGCCTCTGACCCCCCCGCCCCCATCACCCCTGTCAAAACCCCATATACAAACACACCAGAGAAGAAGAAATCGGCAGGAAATACCATTATGCGGCGAAACACCGCAATTAATACAAACTGAAGGTTAACCTGTTGAACCCTGGCTGGAGTGGAACAGCTGGCAGAAAGAGGAATGTGGGGGAGGGGCACTGGGGGTGAGGAGGGCAGGGAGACGTGCAAATGAACAGATAAAAACCTTGGATTTTTAAGGGAGCAGGTAAGTTCTAGAGAACTAGGTACTTATTAAATATTTACCTTTTAATACACTTTCATTTTTTAATACACTTTTTGTATTTACTGATAGGTAGTATGATAACATATAGGCAAGGAAAGTCCTCAACGACCAACTTTTTATTTATGTACGATATTGTATTTTGTATAAAATGTAAATAAGACAAGACAATGCTCCAATTTCTGTATATTTTAAATATACTGTACATAAAAAGACAAAAAAACTAAATAATAAATGTTGTTTTAGCCTGTAACTTTATTAGAATTTGTGCTTCAATGATTGAGGATGCAACAAAAATTATGTTAAAACTGTTTTACTATCATTTTGTTTCAGAATGGAGCTTTCATATGAATACACATACAGCAGGCCTACATACATGCTCATATTTTATTATATGAAATTTGGATATATAGCCGGATGATTATATGTAGCTTGAACCAGTCTGGCCATTCTCCACTGTTTATTGCCCATAGAACTGCCGCTCACTGGATGCTTTTTGTTTGTGTTTGTTTACCACTTTCTGTAAACTCTAGAGATCAGCAATTTCTGAGATACTCAAATCACCCCATCTTGCACCAACAATCATTCTACAGTCACAGTCACTGGGTGGACATATATATTGAAATCGTATTGACCATTCCCCCCCACCCTACATTTTCAACTTCCCATTGTTATAAGAAAATGTTATAGTCGATTGCCTCCTTCAGAATTGACAAAACTGGCGTTGCTTTTGCAAAACATCAATATATTCCTTTTGCTCCAATATTCAATGTTGTACTGTTCGTTGTGTTTGTAATAATATATTTATTTTTATTATAATCTCAGATAGAAATTTACTCGAGCCGTTTTTGATCGAATTTTAATTTCTTTTCAAACATCACTAATTTACACCAGTAATAAAACATGTATAAAACTAAATAAACCATACACTACTTGAAGGAATAAATGTGTGGATCGTAGGAACAAAGGCGGCACCGACTATGATATAGGTTTTATGAGCGAGTCATAACAAAACAGTGTTAAACTGATAGAGTAGGCTTAATTTGGATGTTTGGATTTGTTAGCAATTGTTAGCCAATTGTTGTCAACGTCACATACCTCATCAATGGAGCATACAGCCGCCTGCAATGTCAGCGTCACTAAGTTTCTAAAATTAGTTACACATGCAAGCTAATCGTGCAAGTGTCAATTCATTCTGGCGCTTTCAACACTTTTTTTCCTTAGGGGGAACATGGAGAAATCAATGGCACAACTGTGCTGGTCTCCTGTGGCTAACTACGTTTCTTCAGTCGCGTCAATTATGTAATTTGTTCAGTGCAGTTAGGCTGCAGGGGAAGGACATATCAAACCGACATCGGTTCAAACATTTTAGTCTGAGCGCTTAAATAGCTGGAAAGTTGTTTTTATGTGGGTATGGTTTTGGACAAACTGAACGACAGAGAGTTGACAGTTGGTAATGGAATTTCTTTAAGGGATAAAGAAAGAAAACCAAACGACTGCAACACAGCGAGGAATGGACAATGCAAGTGGAACAAGATTTTACGCATATACAGGCCTGATCCCAGCTCCAGCTTTTCCTGTTTTTTTCCATCCATGTTCGAAAACGTTTATTGGCAGCACGTGGTTCATAACGGGATTTATGAAAGCCTTATATTCCCGCGTCACTGTAAAACCGCAAAATGCGCTAGGATCGGATACGTATCCGAAAGGCCTAGTCTACGTCCAAATCATGAATACTCACACGACTCTCTCTCCAAATTGTGTAGGCCTAAACAGGCCGTGGCATGTAAGTATATAACATGCGTGTAAAGCTTTAGTTTCCTTGTGCTTCAACTACATCGCCAAAAATTTCCGACATAATGTCGCGCCTCCTCTATGTTTTGATGTGATAATTGGAGCCCTTCCTCTGAAAGAACTGTGGTAATTTCTCCCTACTCCTAACGTCAGGGGATGGGGATTATCTAAAGCGGAGGGTGGGGGTGGCCGATCCCGATTGAAGGTGAGAACCGAATAGCAATTTAGCTGCCAGGAACGCATGACATGCCAACGAGGTAACGTCTGTGCGCTTTGAAAATAGCAGGAAGGAGGATAATGATTCTAGCCTGGCGAAGCCGTGGAAGGTTCTCGTTTCAGATAGTTCAGGTGCATCGTTACTAACACAGCCCACCGCGCATTAGAGGACTCTAATCAGTAAAGCCAATGTTGACTGCCGCTCGTCTGCAGGTAACTGACCCTGACATTCCCAGGCACCAAATCCCGCATTTGTCAAAAGCTTGTAAATTCAATCTCAATATAATTGGTTGTGTTTTGATAACCATGTGTCAACAATAGGCACCCGTCTAATCAATTAAATCCTGTCCCTCAGTCTAACCGCCCCATTCTACACATGACTCCCAATTTATATTGCGCCAAACCAGACCCACCTGTCGTCGTGGGCGCAAGTCCTGCAGACAGCCTCCAAATGTCGTTCCACTATACTTCCTGCCATTTACGAAGACGTTTTTGAGTAACAATCTGTGGTGATTATTCGGTCTGGGTTTCATTATGGCTTTCCGCCTTGTAGAGCACGAGAGGGAATGGTCATTAATTTGCGAGGATTTTATGGGGATGTACCGAAAGCAAGTTGGAATTTCTTGCTAGAGTTTGCCACATATGTTATTGTTAATAGGCTACTCGTAAACATGATATTGGCTTTGAGGATGGCAACATTTCGTTTTATCCATTCGGGAAAACAAAAAACAAAAGGTGAATTCAACAGCATATCATTTCAATCAGCTTTCCGTTATTTGAAACATTCTCGCCAGCGCAGCTCGTTATAACCAAACAGAAGAAAGTAAATATAAAAGATGAAAATCATGATTCTGTGCAACTGCAACGTTTTCTATTTCTCAGTGTAGGCTATGTGAAGTGATTCCAGGCTACCAGTCCCCCGACTAAAATAACACACAGAGAACAAATAAAAGGAGCTTGTCATTGGCAAGCTTGAAGGAAAAATAATGCAATGTAATTTCACATATTTGACAGGACAAAATTACTGAGGTCACATTAAACACACACACACACACACACACACACACACACACACACACACACACACACACACACACACACACATGAGCGCACACACACGTGCACATGCACACATACACACACATCTGGTTTTACTAATGTGAAGCTGTCTCCTCTCTCTTTGGAGGCTATGTATGATAAAATTGGACTGAAACCTGGACATAAAGATTCCCACACAAAATACACAAAAACAGAGCCATCTGACTGAAGCACCCAGAAAGGGTATACATTAATATAAACAACTTTATGTTTAGTCAGCTCATCTGGGCAAAAAGCAATACATGCCATCATGCAGAAAAGTGGAAGACCAAAATTCAATCTAACCACGGGGCATTTTCTTCTTATTTTTTAATCCTCTTTGTCTGGGCCTTATAAGGCTGCAATGCACTGATGGATAGCACTATTTTAGGCTATATTTTCGTACATTTCAGCCACGAATAAATAAAAGTGTAATGGGAGAAACAGGCTTTAAGATCAATACGAAAGGCAAACAATATATTAACACTTTTTTAACATTTACTTCTCATATTTAACTGATTGTGATGAATCCTTTCCGCTTCGAGCGAGAAAATACTTTACCGAGGTGAAATGTACAAGTACAAACTCTACACCTGCAATGGTGGTGACACAGAAGAACCAAGAGAAATCAGAGCTTTTGATCAGATTTTAGCCTTGCAGAGAAGCCAAGAACAAGAGATGGTTAGACCTGGGTGGGTCTCATTGCCTCAGAGTGATTGACTGCCCAAACATGGAAGAACGTGAAATCCAATCACTGAATCAATGAAAGACTTGGCAGAGAGCCACCAAAAACTACCCTTTACAGAGATTCACTATCCATCTGACAGAAGGCAGTGACAGTACAATTGTATTTTGGCTAGCAACATGTATGCACAACATTTGCAAAGAGACAAAGTCATGCTGACATGTTACTTTTTGTCGTGCAATTAGTGTCGTGGAAGATTGTTGTCTGTGCCGTGTAATCCATGGCCTTGGAGTCCACTACACCTCAACCACATTGCAGTGCAGCTGCCCCCGGGCACTACCAGTGTTTGGGTTCGATTAGTCTGCTCAGGAAAGGTTTACGTTGGACTGTATTTTCTCTGCAAACTCAATAAAAGAGGATTATTTATCGGGTCAGCTTATGGGATGTGACTGAACGGTGTTGTAAAGCAGAAAGTGGAACCAGCTGCTGGTGAAATTGAATTACGCCCAGCGGATAATGTGAAAAGCAGGGGTAGTTTAACAGCTTATTAAAGAGGGCTCTCCTCTATCCCTCTTTCCCTCTCTCTTCCTGAAAAAAAAAGAATAAGACCCATTCAGGCCAGGCCAAACACATTCTCCAAATGTACAAGCTGTGCAGGGGTCCTCAGCAGCAATGCAAACGTCTTACCTGCTATATGGTCAGAGTTCTTACCTGCTATATGGTCAGAGTTCTTACCTGCTATATGGTCAGAGTTCTTACCTGCTATATGGTCAGAGTTCTTACCTGCTATATGGTCAAAGTTCTTACCTGCTATATGGTTAGAGTTCTTACCTGCTATATGGTCAGAGTTCTTACTGGTCCACACCCATCTCCTTCTACTTCATATGAGCAGTTTGAGTAGGTATGAGAAAACTTTGAGAATGTAATAAGGAATAGTTTTCAACTATACGCAGAGTGAAATAAAATTGTAATAATAATATCCATTTATATCCATTTAATTATAACCACCAAAAACACAGACACAGAATATGTCATAAGAGGCATAGTCACAAGTGCATCTGCTAGGTTTGCATTCGACAGTATGCTTTAAATGAAGGCAGTATGTATCACAATTTAAGTCAATAATAGTAATCGAATAATATTACTAATAATAATAATACTAGAGTTAAACCAAAAAAAAAAAAAAAAATACCATACCATACCAGTTGTAAATCTGTGATGCAATACTTTTAACAAATGAAAATGAAGAAATTCAAATAAAACACATGAATGAATGCCAGATCTGTGTGGGCGAATTTACTGCAACTCTGTGAACAAATGTGCACCTCGCGGGGTCAAGTGGGTGTCTGTCAGGCATGTGTCGGCCGGCTGCCCCGGTTTAAAGGGGGGCGTCGGGGTCAGGCGACCCTGGAAGAAACGGCTTAAACATGTGGCCTCCCAGCCAGACTCGCGGCAGGCTTTCGGCCCGGGCCGTGTCTGCACGGGCCGTGTTTTTCCGTCTTCAGTGGAGCCTCTTCTGGGGCCTCCTGCTCTGATGTCATCCATCACATCACTTCCCCCCAAGGGGCACGGCAAGCGTTAATGAACCAAACAGCGCTCACACCTCCACACAGCTAACCCAAACACGCGGCGCTTGAACCTGAGCGGTCGTAAGACAAACGGCGGTCCTGCAAGACCTTCCAGCTGTCTAGAAACATTACCCAGTGCTCAGCTACACAGTTAGACTGAATTGCTGACTGACCTCCTAGCACTTTCCGTCATACCCAGCCATCACCGTTCAACAAAAGGATAAAAATCCTTGCTTCATGACTGTAAACTAAAAAAGTAGTCCCTTCCCTCTCAGGCCTACTGACTCCGCACACCCATGTAAACTCAGCCGCCCCAGGTTCAGCCTCAGTGCCGAAGCAGGCCCTTGCTGGTGTGAAAGGGAAGTGAACTGTAGAGAGAGCTGTCAGCAAGTCTCAGGGACTCAACCAGGACCAACAAATGCTTTCCACATTCTGACCCTGGCTGTCTGTCACCATTGGGGAGAGTTCTGCCCCCCTACCCCCCACACCTCCAGCTCCTGTGCGGGGCTCTGATCACTTCTCCAGGCCAGCAGCCTCTGCGGTTTGGGGGGGGGGGGGGGGGGTTGGTGTCGACCCCACACCCAGCGGAGGGACAAATCTGTTGAGCACTAGGAGGGGGGTTCCCTGTTGACAGAAGTTGACGGTAGCGCGGAGAGCATTACTCTCATCACTCCTGTCCATAAGGACATCCCAGTTCCCCAAACATTCAGCCCTCCCTGCTCTGGACCCATAGTGAGGATGGAAAAGTGGGTCAGCCCTGTACGCTCAGAGCAACAGTGAAACCCTTGCTTTCTTAGAAACAGAAAACCAGAAAACTAGCTAACCTGCCCCAGAGGTGAGCTCTACACTGCGTGTGTGCATGTACGCGCGTGTGCGTGCTGAACGTTTGATTCTTTAACCTACATCGGCCTGGCCGTCGGCTGTCGCGCGGGTCAAAGGGTTTGAAGGGAGAGGCGAACAGCCCTGCGTGTTCCGCCGGTCCTGTTGAGGACGAGCCAGACGGGAGGACCTGCCTTTCCTTTTGAAGTGCCGCGCCGCTCTAAAATAATCACCCGCGTCCTGACAGGTCCGGAGCGGCGGGATTGATGCCCGGCGCATCTGCCCGCTTCCTGTGTGTGACAGGTTATTTATTCTGGGCAGAGAGGGGAGCGTTCTCTGGCCGGTGGAGGATGGGTATCGGGTGGCGAGGGAGGGCGTGTGATTTAGTGCTGCCCTGTGCCCGCTCTCCCCACGGGGCCCTGGTGCTGGGCCTTTTAAGTGCTGCCCAGGGTCAGGGCAGCGGGCTGGCCGCAGATGCTGCTGTCAGTCTGGGCTGTGCGGTTCTGAGCTGCAGGATGTGCAGGCCCGGCCCTCGCCCCCACCCCACCCTTCCCCTGTCCTGGTAATTGATTTCAGGGAGAGTCCCGCACTCCCAGGCACGCTCACACCCCACCCCCAGGGCTACTGCGGATCCCCCACACTGCCCACTGTGTGCTGTCAACGGTAATTCAATTAGAGACGCAGGAGTGTGACTAACTACTCAGCAGCAAGCGCTTTCCCATCTGCCTGTAGCACTGCTCCTCGCATTCCATACACACACACACATACACGCATGTGCACACACACACAGGGACAGGGACACGCACTCATCTCATGCACACAAACACACAGGTCTATGCAAATGCACATATGCCATGACGCACACACACACACACACCCACACACACACACAGGGACAGTTACGTGCACTCATCTTACTTCACGTCACTCATAAAAAACACAAGCATAGACACACGGTGTGCTGTCATTTAGCAGCACGGTCTAACGAGAGAACCATCAAACGTCCTTACAAGACCGTGAAAGGCACCCATTACGGGAAGCCTGGGGACGAGGCCCTCCTTCTCCTCACTCAACTGGCCTCCACGGGACCTTTCCCACTCCTCTGTCCCAGCCTCCCCTCCCCTCCGCCCGCCAGCCGCCTGTCCGGCCCGCCGCTCTCCCGCCCGTCACCTGACCCCTTCTCCAGGGTCAGCATCATGTAATCCTGTCACCAGCCGCGCAGGGGATGATGTCTCATTAACCTCCCGCAACCCCGCGCCTCTGCTCCAATAAAACGCCACCGTGGGGAGGGAGCCGGGGTGGCGCACATAAAAGGATGCTATGACACCACCCGCCCTTTCTCTGTCACTGATCTCCGCTCTTCCTGGGATCATGTCATATCGGTTCCTGACAGTAAAACGCTCATTCAGGCCCACGACTGACAGCTCCGCCAGGAGACAGAAATGAAGTGATGGATTATTGGTGTGGGGGGTGACGGTTTTTCTGTGATAGGGTTGTAATGAGATAGTGTGAGGGTGAAGGGGCGGTAGTGAGTTAAACTGAACTGGGGGGGGGGGTTGTTTGGACTGCGGGGGAACGGGAATGACGGTGCCAGGTGGGACGGGTGAAAAAAAGGCAATAAAAACAAATTAAAGGCGGCGTTAACACATCCGTGAGGAAGCGGCGTGGCGAGGGGCCGACGGGCAGATGCCCCCTGTGTAATGGAAGCTGGGGGAAGCCCCGTGGCCGAGCGATTGGCCACGCTCCGCTCTGACATACCGAGCAGAACCAATGGAAGGAGCTTCCGGTGTCAGCAGGGCCTCTCGCACAGCCGCCGGCTGCAGGGAAAATTGAATATTTCAAACGAGGTGGACGGGCGGGGTGGGGGCGAGGGGAACGGAGGCCAGCCGACCTCACCTCGCCCCAGCCGGTACAGAGCCGGGCCCGGCGGAGCGCATGGGCCGGGTTCGGTTTCGCACCCTGGGACGGCGGACAGGGGGCAGGGGAAGTGCCACGTTAGCCCCCGTGTCCCGTATCGGCCTCCCGCTGCGCTCACTTAGCCTAAATCACTTGTTTCCCATTTCTCCTACAAGCCCGAGAGGAGCAGCTCAGAGGGGCAAAGGCGAAAAGGGGGAAGAGGTGGAGTGAACTTCAGGGCTGTGTGTCTGGGTGGGGTGGTAATTGAATGGAATACACACTCACTGCATACACTCCAACCCTGTTCCTGGAGATGTACCGTCTCCAACTCCTACCCATTTACGTCCATGGTGATTAATGTAGGAATTACAGCCCTTTTTAAACATAGACCCATTTTATGGGACCAAAAGTAATTGGACAGTTGGCTTCTCGGCTGTTTCTGATTAGTCAGGTGTATGCAATCATGTATTCCGTAACTAGTCTTGATTCTAGGCTTTTGTTATTGCCGTTTGTCAACATGAGGATCAGAGTGCCAACGAAAGTGAAGGAAGCCATTATGAGGCTCAGAAATAATTAAAAACAGTCAGAGACATAGGCCAAACAATTGGTTTACCGAAACAAACAGTTTTGAACATCACTGAGAAGAAAGAGGATTGCTGTATGTTTGAGATCACTGCCTTGCTGTGAGATGAAGCACTCTACTCAGTCCCATGAGTTTGGAGGCATTAAATTGAACTTGAGCAGATAAGATGCTTCTGTAGACTTCAGAATTCATTATTCTGCTGCTATCAGCAGTTACATTATCAAGAAAGGCAAGTGAGCCAGTGAGCCTTTTAGCCTTCACGCTTTGCTTTTGCCATCACACTAATACACTGACATTCATTTTACTGTCCTCGGCCCACAATACGTTTTTCCAGAACTCAGTAAGGTATTTTAGGTATGTTTTTGCAGCTAACTAGTGGATTGCATCTTGTAGTGTAGCCACTGTAGTTCTGTTCATGAAGTATTTTGCAGACAGTAGTCACTGACACATCGACGCCTGCCTCCTGAAGAATATTTCTGATCTGTCGGACAGGCATTTGGGATTTTCTACATCGTGATGAGAATTATTCGGTCATCAACTGTAGAGGTCTGCCTTGGCCTGCCAGCCTCTTTGCAATTACTGAGGGTGTGACGTCTTTCTTCCTTCTTAATGATGTTCCAAACAGTTTATTTTGGTAAGCCTATTGTTTGGCCTATGTCTCTGACTCTTTTTTAAATTATTTTTCAGCCTTCAGCTGTCCTCATGTTGACAAATGCCAATAACAGCAAAAGGCAGAATCAAGACTAGATACTGAAAGCTTTCTTATACCTGCACTAAGGACACGATTAAATACACCGGAGTAATCAGAAACAGAACAGCTGAGAAGCAAACTGTCCAATTACTTTTGGTCCCCAATTCCAACACCGCCCAATATATGCACCATTTCAAGAGAACAGACTCAAAACATTTATTTGTATCACGCTTTTCATACACTGGGCAACTCAATGTGTCTCACAGTAGGCAAAGAAATAAAAGCATAATAACAGAAATACAGTACAAAACAATCTATGGAATAAAAGAAAAGGTAAAAGCGTCATGGGTGGAGTATATAAAAAGAACAAGAAAATTCAATTGATAAGAAAATAAAAAGCATAACACAAGATCCACTTACTCCCACTGATACTACTGTCAGGGGTATGGGGAGTGATAGGAAACTTGAGTTGAGCAACCACATAAGTAAAAGAACTGCAAAAACTGTGTAAATGGGGACAGGTAAAATCATTCACATCCACAATTACAACACAATCAGTATAATCCAAACTAAGAGCCACAGCAAAAAATGCACTACGGCTCTGGCTAATGGATTCAGCCTTCCCTGATCTTAATTTGCTGAGGAAACCGCTCTGCTTTAATCTGCTTTGTAAGTACAGATATTTGCTGAAAGATCTATTGTTGCTGAAATTAAAGCAAGACACCCATAACCCTGGTTATGAAGTACCTCGGCATATGCTGGTTTTCATTCCAACCATAATTGCTATAATTGAATTATAACTACCTGTTGGTTGTTTTTAATTTGACACTAATGTCTAATGAGGGCTAATTTACCTCTTAATGGTGCCTTATGTCAGAAAAGGATATTCACACTATAAAGACTACAGATTGGTTCTCAGAGACCGCTCATTTTCTGTAATGCGCTTTTCTTTCAAAGACATTTTAATGTATAACTAACTATAGTTCAAATCAACTCAATAAATGCTGAAATGTGAATACAGGGTCAAAGGAACAAAAGCACAGGAAATGAAGACCTGAAAGAGAAAGCAGTAATGTGCCAACCCTGCACTTCAAATATGTTTAAGCAGGTAACCTAACACCAAACAACGGAACATCTGGAACACGAACCAGCATATACTGGATATATTATAATGTAGTGTAATGTCAGATGTGGGTCAGTTACAGTTAATTAGTTTTAGGTACTGAAATGGACTAGAGTTGGGAACTGGAAGTATATATCTTTATAATCAGGACAGGAAAGGGAGAGGTAAAATTGTCGACTACGTATCTGTGCATCAAAACTAAATGACGGAATTGTAGATGCCTAATACCTATGTACGTACCTGTTTCCATTTTGTGCTCATTTCTTTTTTGTTTTCCAATTTGGTTTTGCTTTTAATGTTTTTGAGCAAAAAAATATGACATAAGCAAAAAATAAATAAAAATAGATACAACGGGTCGCAAATTAATTCATTTGAAAAGCTTTCGGGCATCAATGATTTTTGGCATGTGGCATAATCCACATTTCCAAATATTCTATACGATAGTTGTTTGTTAATTGTAATTTTGTGGATATAATTTGTGCTTGGGTTTCCACAAGATTAAATATATAATTTGACAAGATTTAATACGTTATTATTCCATCCCAAATCTTCCCTATGTCTAATTGTACATTTTGTGTGGATGCCTTATGTCATTTTTTAAATACAGTCCAATGCATTAAATAATTGCTTACCTTACAAACAAAGCCTTTTACTGCTGCTTTGGTTTGACAGCCATTGGCTAATTTGAGTTATTTTTTTTACCCACATGAGCAGTGCTGAAGATTAAGGCCTCCCCCCATGACTGCCACCCCTACCCCTGTTGCCTCCTAGTTACTCCTGGCCTGCCATCAGCAGTGATGGGAGAGAATTAGGGTACGTACGTGGCTTTGGAGAGAATTACACACGGCTAATGGCATAACAACAGGCAATGAAATTGTCTGCGGCAATGATTGTAATGGGGGCTTCTGCCCAGCTGGTGGGGCGGTCGGGGGCTCTTGATTATAATTGGGCGAGGCAGAGGTCAGGCGGAGCCGGGGTTGCAGGGATCCGCTCGGAGGTGGCACGCTCGCGGTCCTGAAAGCCGGCACCTGAAATTGTTTGCAGCTGGGGACAGATACAGCGCTCCCTTCATCGCCATGGTAATGACGGCTTGGCATGCGAGTGACTGAGGGCCGCTTCCGACACAGGTGAGACTTTTGACCCCTCATCTGTTTCCTGTTGGGCCGCGGAGCGGATGGAAGGAGAAAGGACAAGCGGGCTGGTATCAAAGCTGACCATTTAGAACTGGAGGGGTGGGAGGGAACGGGGAATGGGGGGGGGGGGGGGGACTATCGACTTTCCGTTTCGGCTTGTGACGATGGAGATGGAGAGGGGGTTGAGTGAAAGGGGGGGGGGGCTCATTCAGCCAGAGACTACCTCGTTAAACCCTAAGACGAGGGTTTTCTAGTTCAAGTGTAACACGGCTTTCAAGTGGCAGCCCACTAAACCCATACTGACTGAGACAGTGAGTCTGTCCTCAGCAGCCACCCTGCTGTCTTTCAGACCCACGGGCTGTTTTACCGCTGGCCGTAAACAACGCTAGCAGCCTCTTAAACCCAGGTGAGCAAACAAACTGCGTTTCTCTGGCAAACTTGAACTTGTCCGCGAGCTGGACTTTGTTTTCGGAAGATCCCCGAATGCACTGTCGGTTTGCGCATTAGAGACTCGGTACCAAAAGGGCGCTTGAAAAAGAATGTGCGTTTTTCTTTTAATAGAACCCTGGAGCCATGAGTCAGAAGTGTGGTCACGCTGCCACAAGTACAGAGAAGAGAAGGAACAAATACAATACTGATAGGTTATTCAGTATTCATTTTCCATTCAGGGCAGGAATGAATCACTTCTGCCCTCTGATGTGCAGTCTACACCGAAGGTGTTCTGATCCATTACCCAAAGATAGACTCAGCCTCATTTATCAGACCTGAGGGATAGAAATTACAGCCAAGCAAAAAAAAAAATTCTTTTTTTCTTCCATGCCACACCACCCTGTGGCATGTGAGGGGGAAAAGAATGAGTAAACAGAAAAAGATACAGCCTGGTACCATATGATGAAGGGGGGGGGGGATATCATCTGATATCAAAGCGACAACATTACTCAAAGCCTACAGCGTGGTAAGCTCCTAACACACAATACAGGCATTCATTCACAGGCACGCTCTAAGCAACGCATCGACATTAACAGGAACAAAATGAGGCAAAAACCCCATGATAATCTGCCAGGTCATCCCTCTGAACGAGTCAATGCTGCAGAAAGCATCTGATGGAAATATGACTGACTGCCATTATAGAATTTAAACTGTGCAAGTGTCCACCAGCTCATAAAGAGCTCATAACAGACATATGGTTACCCATACCCCAACCAGCGTGTGGGAGTTCAGGTGGATAGGTTTTTAATCCATTTGACTTGCTGTGATAGAATACTTGCCCACACGTGACAATAAGGGTACATGAATTGGCAAGTAATGTAATTAACATGAATTGATGTAAAAATACATTAAGCATGAAATTAACTTTTGATTAGTTCACGAACTACAAACTAATGTACTGTATTAGTCACATGAATAATTATACATTAGCGTACCATAGGAAAAATGTAGTTAACCATTAACAAGTACAGTAACGGTTTTTGTTTTTCATTGCAATATGAATTGGCATTAACTAACATATAGTCAACATGCATTAATGATATGCAAATACATAAACTAAACTGTACAGATTAAGCTTTCACCTATGTTAATGCCCATTCATGTAACCTTATTTCTGTTACATCCATTCCACCTTTACACCATGCCTGCCAGTGGACGATGGGCTCCCCTTCTAGAGCAGGATTTCTTCCCATCGGAAAGTTTATTCACACCGTCGTTTCTGCCTCATGTGCTTGATATTGGAAGGGCTCAGGTCTTGTGTTTGCCCTTTTTGCACTTCTGTTACTCTGTGAAGCATCTTTGTGAAGGTTTGAAAAAGTGCTGTACAAATAAAACTGACTTGGCTTTCAGTTTGGAAAAACAGAGGTGCTAAACACGCGTAAGGGATTGTAACCACACACGTAAACAGCACCTGGATGCAGAGACATTTTGCTCAACACAGCCCTGGTTTACCCAACGTCAATCATCAGACACACGCTTTCATAAAGATACAGTAAACATGAATAAGCTTGGCATCTAGGTTAAAAATATGTTTATTGATTCACACCCTAATGTCACCAAACATATAGAAGAATGAGACAGTGATAAATAGTAAGGATCATGGAGTCATTTTTATATTTTTTCACAATGCAATCTGAACGGTCATGCACAGAGAACAGCAAATCAGGAACACATCTTAACTAAATAAGCAAGACAGGATCTGAACACCTACTGTATTTATTTGGTACATGTTAAAGGGCTTGAGGTTACTGCATTTTTTGGCCAGAGTCAGCAATCAAAATGCAAATCAACTGGCCTACAATGAAATAAATGTATGTTAACCTTAAAGTAAAGGTGGGTCTAGAATTTAGCACTTAAGTCACCTTTACTTTAAAGTCTATCACAGTCAAATGAAGGTATAAAAGGTGAATTTGGACACAATGTTTGACAATAAAGGCTAGGGGGGAGGTACTCAGAGCAAAGATATATTCTTCTTTCAGGTTTGTTCTGGCATTTATATTATATCAAACAAAATGCCTTATCTCCTGATACTTCTGCATATAAATATCTGCTTAGTCTTCACATACAATTTCAGTCTCCCTTTAGTGTACTACCAGGGCAGTACTTGCAGTCTTGATGGACTGTGATATTGAAACCTTCAGGTGAAAATGTTCTTACCAGACCACGTAGCATTACTGGGTCTGACCTTAGTCCCAGGATTAAGATATGGGGGGAAATGTACATTTGATTCTAAATATATATATATATATATGTATACGTATATGTATTTTCCACAGTAATTATCTACGTACAAAGAGGTATTATACTTTGAGTGTTGTCTGAAGTGAAGTAAAAACAGATTCAATTGCTGCATAATTAAAATGTGGTTTCACACTCCTCCCAGCAAATCTCAGTCAAGCAAACTGGCAGGAGAAAAAAAACAGAACAGAATAAAACAGAAATCAGCCATTTTAGACACTCATACACAAACACACACGCATATACACTCACTGAGCACATTATTAGGAACACCAGTACACCTACTTATGCATGCGATTATCTAATCAGCCAATCATGTGGTAGCAGTGCAATGCATAAAATCATGCAGATACGGGTCAGGAGCTTCAATTGATGTTCAGCAGTTTCTGAGATACTCAAACCACCAACAATCATTCCACAATCAATGTCACTTAGATCACATTTCTTCCCCTTTCA
Source organism: Conger conger (assembly GCF_963514075.1). NCBI lineage: Eukaryota > Metazoa > Chordata > Actinopteri > Anguilliformes > Congridae > Conger > Conger conger. The sequence goes on along the minus strand of NC_083762.1, from coordinate 22,456,329 downwards.
GACATTTAGTCTGAACAACAGCTGAATCTCTGAGTCTGCATGCTTTTATGCATTTAGTTGCTACCAAGATTGCCTGACTAAATATTTTAATTAGCAAGCTGATGTACAGGTCTACCAAATAAATTGCTCACTGAGTGTACTATATATATATATATATGCACATGTATGCATTAATACATGTCGCACCCTTGACTCTCCGTTTTCAAGGTTCCGACCCTTGCAGCACAGATGTGGAGTGTGAATATATCCAAAATCAAAATGGCTGCCACTTTGGAGTCAACAGTGAGAAGGCTGCGAACGCCCTGTGAAATGGAGGACCTATGAGGCAGAGAGGCGTGGGGACAGGCCCTGAAGGATGCTACAGCTTTAGGTCCAGGGTGATCACACGGTCCAAACCATCACTTCAGTCGTACTGCGCTTTGGAGCTCCTCTACACCTGGTCCCGCAGTTTGGCCAGCCTCTGGGACAGCTCATCCTGGGGACGAACACAGAGAGGCGCTTACTGAGGACGAACACAGAGAGGCGCTTACTGAGGACGAACACAGAGAGGGCGCTTACTGAGGACGAACACAGAGAGGCGCTTACTGAGGACGAACACAGAGAGGCGCTTACTGAGGACGAACACAGAGAGGCGCTTACTGAGGACGAACACAGAGAGGCGCTTACTGAGGACGAACACAGAGAGGGCGCTTACTGAGGACGAACACAGAGAGGGCGCTTACTGAGGACGAACACAGAGAGGGTGCTTACTGAGGACGCCACTGTTGTGCCACTATCCCTGATCACAGCAATCATCGAAAGGCATGATATTCACATGGGTGCAAAGTGAGTGTGTGGAAGTAAGTTGTGCGTGAAGTTGTGTGTGCACGTGTGTGACGTTTTCGTACCTGCTCTGCTGATGCCACGCTGGTCCCCACAGATCCCATCTGTCCCTGGGGCAGCTCCATGTTCAGATCCAGGCTGCAGTAACACGCAGGACATGCAGGGTGTGTCATTACCTCCCGCTTCAGCACATTCAAGATCGGGCTACATCGTAACCTGCTGCCTATGCATTCCTGTACACAGCACTAGTGGGGAATTCAGGAAAACCAGAGGCTGTGTGCAGACTGTTCATTTACATACGGACCATGGCCACTGTCTGTGACCCTGGACTGCCAAGTGGACACATGCTCTCGCGCTCTCACACACACACACACACACACACACACACACACACAGTATTTGCCTCTCATACACACCACACTCTCCCCATCTGCTCATTCAGGCACCGAGCACTCATGTTTACATTTGCACATCCTTCTGAAAGCACCACAGCTCAGACAGCAGTGTCTGTGTACAGCATCACCACCTCAGTCACCAGGCCTGCAAACCGGTCCCCTTGCCAGTCCCATTGCTGGGTTAACAGGCACAGGTTTGCAGTAAAGACAGTAGACCACGCAGGAATCATTCACACAATAAAACACGCTCCAGCTTACCCCGCCTCATCTGCCATTTCATGCATCAGAGAATCCACTTCATTCTGGAAAACACACATGAACACAAATAAATAAATCCAATATCTACACCCCTCCCAATCTCCAAATGATAAACAAATAAAGAAAGAAAAATCATTGTTACATTTCTGTTGTTTGTTATTGTCAGAACGAACAGAACGGAGAGAAAGATTTGGAATAGGATTCAACTGGCTGCTGTTCATATTAGTCACCACAAGAGGGCGCTACTGCATAGCCTGCAGTCTTTGTATCCACTTACACATAAGTGCTCCCTAGTCAGGCCTAAAGCTGAATTGAGCTCATATACCGAGTGGCAGCATGTGCCAGGTCCATCGAGACACCGGGCAGCTGCGCCCATGATGCCGGCGGTGGAAAGGAGAAAGGGTGCGTGTCCAAATGACGGCATTCTGGCTCTGTTTGTACCTGTGGCGTCGTGAGCGTGGTCGTGCTGCTCATCGTGTCCTCCATCTGTGCCGTCTGGACGTCCAGCGTCTCAAACTGCCGCTCAAACTTGTCCATTAGGGCTGAGATCTGGAGCAGAAACGTGGAGAAACGGGTTCATCCAAAATATATCCATTAACAAATTACAAATTACATTAAGTGCATTAATCTGGGCATTTTGTCATTTTCAGAAGTATGCTTGAGTGTTTTGTAATGTAAACTCACCGTGTTTCGAACACCAAGTTAGCTCACCATGTTCCGAACAGAGCAACGTTCATGACAAATAACAAAAACAAAAAAAAAAACTTTCAAATCAGCTTTGTTTTTTTTTTTTTGTTGTGTGTAAAGTACAATTCCTTCCGTTTTTATGAAAAACTTGATACGAGTCACATACGCGATCAAAGCAACAGACCTGCACACAAAAGAATACATTCAAAATAATTTTGTCTCTGCCTGACAACAGAAGTGGAATGAAGATCACTGCTATACACCAACAAATGCACACATACTGCTCATGCACACTCCATACCTTCTCCAAGTTCATGCTTTTCAGTGTGGCATCCATGGACTTCACTACTCCAGCCATTGACTTGGTGACCTGCGGGAAAGGATACACACTCAGTTTGCATTGTCACCATCAAAAAGCCAGGGGCAATTGACCAATTGACACAGGAAAACAATGCTGCAAAACCATTTCTGTCCAGAAGTGGCGCTTCAATTCACAACCTAAACAAGCAACAATATAAATAAACAAAAACAACAACAAAAATTAAAAATTAAATAATCATCGACTACATCTTTGAATTATGAAGCTGTCTGAACATGCTAGTATATAAACAATACATAAATTATACTGTACAATCATATGTAATCACAGGGAAGATACACCGTCAACATGCATGAGCGTGGGCCTGCCCAATTTATATAGCAGTTTGACGACAGGGTAGTCGGAACAGCTTGCTCAAGGGAACGACAGCTGTGCCGCACACAAGTTTCCAGAACAAAAGCACCGAAAATGCAATGAAGTATGAACACAAGCAAAAACCCTGATTCGTTAGTCGCTTTACAACATTTTAAAAAATGAATACAAAAAAAAAAAAGAATTAATTCAACGGTTGGTAAGAGCATAATCATCCAAAAGCACTGCGAGCACGAAAAAATATATAATTTAAAAATTATTTATTTGCAGGCGCAGAAGCATGTGTGACAGTAGCCGATTTACATGTTCTGTCCCCAGATATAAATAAGAACACGTAATGCCTTGGGGACACAATACAATCTTGTCGTGTTCAAGACCTTTGGAAATCCTAAAAAGATCGCCAGTCGTTGCATGATGCGCCCACCTCCGACGGCCATTTAACGCGAGACCATCAGAGACTCAATCGCAGCAAGCTAGTCTGCGACTCTTGTATAAAACTGATTTAATTTTATCACAGGTCTTTAGGCATGGCCCTTATATAGAGCTTGCTTGCTTTTCCTGTGACATACGTGTGTAATGTGAGCATTCCTAAATGGATACACGTTTTTATTAGAGATGGTCATTAAATATGAGATACTCTCCATTTTTTGAGTCACATTAGCAATACTTCCTGGAAATATGTTCATATACATATTCCCACAGGTTAGCACACCCAGTCAACGCACTGGTTCTTGGCCCATTGACAGTGAAAACAGTGGTACAAAGAAAATGAATACGGGAAAAAAACAAAAAAACAAAGGCTGTGTGGTTGTAAGCACCACTGTCTGTCTTTATTTCACCTTATTCATGGTGACAGCGGTTTGGACCCTGGCAGCAACTGCGTCCACACGAGCACTCATCCTCAGGAAGTTGATGGACTGGTTCTTCTGTCTGATGGCATTTTCCGCATGTATCCTGGCAACTTCCATGTTTCCTTTCTGAATGGCCTGAGTGAGTAGGTTCATTTGATAAGTGGCAAAATATTCAAAGCACACACTGGTGTCTGGTTCTGAGACATCGCAAATGGGTCATTTTCAGAGCTAGCCTACCTTCTTCACTTTGGCTTTCTCTGCCTTTTCCTCTTTGTCGCATTTCTTGGAGTTCCGTTGGAGCTCTTTGGCAGCGAACTTTAAGTTGAAAAGGTGTTCTGTGGTTGGATGTTAAGGCCTTTACTCTGCGCTTTGTCTTCAATTAAATAAAGTAAGCAAGTAACCAATATACAAGCAAATAAAATAACAGTGCACCCCAATCTTTGTCAAAAAGGCGGAAACTACTCTGTAAATATGCGGTCACTGGAGTAGGCTACATGGATCAAAATTTCTGATTTCTGATTGATTTTAAGCCTGGAAATGCCAATTTTGTTAAACCATTGACAGACTCACCACAGCATAATGAACCAATGCTAATTAATGACTCAGACGTAATGCGATGTTTCCTGATTGAACTAGCTGCATCGAGAACATATATTGATCACTAACATGCAGTCTGACGACAGCCAGTACTTCCGAATGGAATTAGCCAAATATTATTAGATATGTAACAACGTCGCAGTATCAAAGGGAAAGCGTTGAAACATAGCAGCCAACAGCGAGTCATTCTTAAAATAAACCTAGCGGGGGAGCCTTCACGTGGTCAGTGTAAACAACCAATCAATCCAAAATGGGGTTCTTTTGGCTCTTTTCACTACAACTAACGAAATTAACTACTGCAAATTACGTCGAATTATCTTCCAGAAACACAAACGAATGAAGGCATTAAATCACGGCACATTGTTAACACAATGAGGTAAAGCAACTCAATGCCAATGCAGGTCTTGATGAACGCCCATCATTAATGGGGCGCATTCGTGGGGTCCGTAACGTTAGCTAATTTAGAATAGTGGCAACGCGTTGATGGGATTAGGACAAACGTTGGCAACATCAACTGTACGGACAGCTAGCTAGTCAGTAAAACGCACGACAAATAACCCTTCCAAGCAGGTCTGCATCATGCAAACATTGTACTGCATGGTTATATTATTATCAAACCTAACGCATTATTCAAATATACTACTATACTAGCTAGCAAGACAGATCATAATACCGTTAACTTAACTTACTATGTGGTTAACGTTAGTTGCTTGCTCGCAATGTGAACTGTATCGCCAATTTAATTATCTTGCACATATGGGCAAACACGCAAACTAGATGGTGTTACTGGGCTTGTCAGGTTATTGTTAAGTGGGTAGCTGGTTACCTTAAAGTAAACGTTAATATAACTACACGAACATTATCGTGGCCAGGTATGTTCATACAAAACTAGAGACTAGCTAAGCAGGCTAACTGCACAACGTCCTAGCTAACTCCTAGCATAGCGTTCAGTGTCGTTCGTAAAGTGTAACGAAACCATAGCTCCAACTCCAAATCTAACAGGTTTGCAGGAGTGATACATATGGCTAACAACTATCTAAAGGATGAAAGATTATCTGTACTAGCCTTGTAACTTACTAGCGTTAACAGTTAGCTAGTGAACATCAAACGGTTTTTCTTCACCACATAGCTAGCTAGCTAGTTAACGTTACCATGAATCTTATTTAACCGAGCAGATAGTAAGACTCTGCTAACTACCTATAGTTCGCATGTAAATAAAACATATTTGGGTGATATTAACTTGCTCGCCACCTATAACACAAACACACAACTCCAAACAGGCCATTTTGCTCTTTTTTTGAATAAGGATACTTTCCATACTCGACATGATTGTAGTCTCTAACGTTACAGTTAGCCAGCGGTCTTGAACTCCAGCTAGTGTATGTGAAGTAGCTTATTAGCTACCTTGCTGAAGTTACAGTTATCCCGTTTGATTAAGCGTTGATTATATTTTGACTAGCAAAATTAGGTGGCGACTGTTTTAGGTTACCCACTTCCTCTGTTTTATTTCGATTCTCCCAGTTACTTCCGGCTACAAGCAACAACTGGAATGATGACATCACCATCACGCCTTCGAAATCGTGCCCTGTGTACGTCACAAGCGTTCGGGAACACGGTGGTGAACTGGGTGCGCGCGCAATTCATGCATTTTTTCTAGGGCTGTGTAGAATAACTTTAATGACGTCAATTTTTTTATTTTTGGAAACGAGTTGATTGACCTTTTTCATGAAGCGCATTTGCTTAAAGGGTTTGTGGTTTTCATCTTTTGACACCAACTCACTTTATCCGGCAGGAAGCAATTTCCGCATGTTATTTCAAAATAAGAATAGATAGGATATCTTGATTTGACTGTTTGTTGTACCAGAGTAGCTTGCAGCCATGCGTCTGAATGCAACTAAAAAACGTATTTCTATATTTTAAAAAAATCTTTAGTAGGTTATTTAGATTATACACTGAATCAGGCTAAATTACAAAATAGAATGTTCTGGGGCACAACGAATGTATGGGCACAACGAACTGCTTAACGTCAAAAAGATGGAAAATATGTGATATGTATGATTTGTTTTAATGTAAAACTAATCAAACGGGACACATATCATAAACATATCAGTTTGATCGGACGGCTGCATCTCCCCAATTCATGTTCTTGTCCGAGCGCGTGCACACGAGCACATTTGTCTGGTGTATTTGTATGGTCTATATGCGGAGTCTGTCTGGTTAGGAAGGTGTCTGGAGGCTGAGCCTATGCGAGCATGGGCAAGCAGGCGAGTGTGAGATGTGACGGTGGCGCATGAAAGCCCTGGTTGACTGTGAGGGGGCGGGGGAACGGGCTTGATTGATGATTAGGTTTGCGTCTCTACATCACGGGAGCATAGACGGATGAGTCACCATCCGCTTCATATAATATTCAGTGTGATCGCGCTGCTGCAGCGCGTGTGCAGCATCTTCTTGGCTTCCCCCTCCCCCCGGCCTGCCGTGCACGCTCGCCCCCTCAGCAGGACAGGCTCTACAAACCAGCTTAAGGCTGCTGCATTTTCACATTCATGTTTACATAAGGAGCTTGAACCCTTCTAGCAGCTTTTCCTATGTAAAGCTTACTATAATACAACAGTGTGATATATAGGCCTACTGCTCATTTTACCTTTGATAACACAGTGCCTGGTGTCGTGTTGCTTTGGATTTGAATAATTATGTGATGTTTCTGGATTTGAATACAACACCACATTGTACATCCATTTCCTTTGTTATTGGCTTTTTCCCCTTAACAGTGGAAAAGGTCAGCTAATTACCTTTTATACCTGCAACATATGGCTCCCAAGCTCACAGAGTCCATCTTGAAAATGTCATATTTACCCTCTTTTTAGCAGTAGTCCATGAAAGCTGTCATTTCTGAGCAAACACTTAAATAACACAAGCCTGTGCTTTCAGTCAGCAGGAGATCACATTTGTTGAGTTCTTGTGAATAGCTTAGTATTTCTACTGAGCTCATGGGCTCTAGTTCTTTATATTTCAAATGGATTTTTCCTTTCAACAATCATGCGCTAAACCTGTGTTAAACAAGATAATGTGAGTCCAATAGAATGAGTGGAGTCGACAGTATGAAAGTCAATATGAAGACAGAGCACCACAATTTCTCGATTTCAGTAAGGTTTTCTGTGCCTTGTGGTCTCCTAGATCATGGAAGTTAGTTGATGGACTGTTTTCTGACTGTCCAGGACATTTTGCTGTGGACTGGCTGTGAATGCTGTAGACACAAATCCTTTTTTAAAATATTTATCTGGCTTGAAATTCAGAAGTTTAGAGATGATACCTTTTGTCCAATCCTTATGTTGAATCGTCAAACCCTGCTAAACTATAGCTAGCTATGAATGATGATAAACTGACACCAAACAGCTTAATCAAAAATCTAAACCCGTAAACATTTCTCTACAAATATAGCTGTCAGTATACTATATTGGTATACTTCTTATGGTGTTTACTGTATATTATTCTGACTGGTACTGTTCTCTAGTCAAGATTCCTTCACAAAGGTTTAAAATAGAACAAGTTTGGGAGTGATAATATCTATCAAATGAAGCTGTATATGTAGCCATCAGATTTGCATATGAAAGCTTTGAGTGTACTATATTCAAAGGGTTTGGTTCAAACAAGGATTGAGAAATACATTCTCAGAGGATTCAGAGGCAGGCACAATTCTGTTTGTCTGAGTCAGAGACAGTTTGATACTTTAAAGAGTACAGTTATGAGAGGATGTTTTGCTGTAATGTAATGTCATTTGAGTTTCTCATTGGTCTTGTATCCACATCTGCCAATGTCCTTCAAGGACCCATCATGGGTCATGTGGTTTGTTATCAGGATGGAAAGGAAATGTGTAAACATATGGTGTCCCAGTCAATGCAGAAGCAGGTTTTTAAAATGGGATGTATGATTCTGTAAAACAATAAATAAAAATAATGCCTCCATAAAGATCCATAAAGCATGAGCCCCATCTCAACACTCTTCCCACGTTAATATGTAAACCGTTTTCCTGTTTGCCCTTTACTCCCCTGCGACACTGATGTGTACTCAGCAGTGTTCTGCCACAGCTTTTCCACTGTATGTCTCTGATGGTAATGGATGATATGACAATGGCTGATAAGCATGCATTTCACTGTCACAGTTGGTGGGATCCATGCATGTCCTCAAAACCTACTTTCAAACAGAAAGTGCAATAATAATTACAAATAAAAACAATAATCATAGTCATAATTGTATGTTTGCACAAGGTACCATATTTTTTTACACCGTTGTTACCACTGTTGTTACCCTGCAGAAAAGTGTCTTAAGAAGCATACTTAAAAGCAGAAAATATAAAAACAAATGGTCTTCAAAAAGGTTTGATTACAAAGTCCAAGTGGTTGTGATGATGTTGCTGGCCTTTGTGCACATGGGTCCTCCGGAGATTTGCTGTTTTAGTGAACCCAATAAACTGGTGATGTAGCTTAGCCAAACTCAGCAGTATGACACAACACTATCAATCCTCACCTGTGGGGCGGCATTGGACACCCTCAGTCCTAAGCCCTGCTGCAGCAATGTCTCCTGAGATCCAGTGGGGGTGGACTTAGAAAACCAAGAGTCAACTCAAGGGTTTCAGAACATTCTTATTGTGTGCAGGAATTTTACTGTGTTCTGTATGATCTTCACAAAGTGGTGTAAGTAGAGCCTGCCGTGATTACATATGTAATTTTATTACGGTGATGATTATTATTATGACGTACGAATGAAACTATCCTTCGGACAGAGTAGCCTACAAGTACTTTCATGGAATACGTTTATTAGTCCGTATCTTACGGTATATTATAGATCGATTTGTGTACTTTAGAAATGAGCAAAACATTTGTTTTAGAGTGTTATAATAGTTTTTTCAGTCACTGAAATAATTATATCGGTGTTGGTATGCAATGCTGAATGGTGCATGGATAGACAGACTTCCACCACCTGTTAAAGATCGCCTAATCCCCATTGTTGTGGTTTGTCTACCGTGCGGACTACCTTAAAAATGTGACGCCAGGTTTCCATGGAAACTGGTTTACGCTACAGGGTCTAAGAGAGAAAACAGTGCGAGATATTCCGGAGTTCCATTTCAGAACCACGCTCAGCCTGGACAGCGACCACACACGAAACTCCGGCTTCATGATTCCCATTTTCATGTAAATGCTTCCAGAAAAAGACATCTACTGACCATAGAAGGATCTTACCCGTTGACAACCAACGGTGCCGTGATATTTCAATTTATTTTCTATTTAGGTGAGTTACTTTCTCCCTGACACTTTTCTTCTATTGCTGTCGTGTTCTATGGTTGTTGCTAGGTGTGTGACGGCATTCAGGTGAAAACATGACTGACCCGGTGGGGACCAACAAGTTTGCGTCATGGGTTTCAGAACATTGTGAAATTTAAAACAATGAACTGGAACAACAGAAAGTTATTGATTATCGATGCCAATATAGTTACAGATGCAAATTCGGTGCTTTGGAAGGAACGAGTGTTCGAATGTGCAGAGTGGAGCAGTTAATCGAAAGAACTTCAGACTGATCATTGTAGCTATTTTGATTAGTCCGCGTTGTTATTATGGAAATATGAATTGCCAAGACTGATAAGTACATAATTATTTGCATGTCAGGTTTTGAAATGGCATTAACAGGGATTATAGGAGCAGTAGTCTATTCAGACAAATCTGTAGCCTAGCCAGTCTATAGGTTACATTAACGCTATTATTTTTAGTTGTTCATCTTCATGACAATATACCACATGCGGTTGCTGTTTTGTTCTCACATAATGCAAGTAGCCTACTGTTGCTCGTTATGCTTATTAGCTAACATAGAACTGTTGACATTAGTAATTCTGGGACATATTGTTCTAAATGATATCGAAATATCAACATAATCAGTCATATATCTTCTTTTTGTAATTAGACGCACAAAAAACACCCTGTTCCCAACTACTATATCGATAACAGCGTCCCTGCAACATCACGATGTGTTCTCGGTTCCGGAAAACAAGGGCTTGACACTTTTATGACGACTGAGCTTGACTGCAGTTTCCACGCTTTTGGTTGCATTTTGCGTCTGCTGTTTTCTTTTATTTTTTACACTATTTACCTAAATTGTAAGTGACACAATAGCCTACGTCACCAAAGGTGTTTAGCATGTCTGATTCCGAGCGTGTAAACTGTCATTTATTTATTTATTTATTTATTGAGCACAGTTTTTGGATACGCCATTTGTTAACGATGCCCTTTAAGTTGACTAAGTTGGAGCAGCCTTTGGTATCTTGGTGAAGTTTGTCAAAGACTGTAGCCTCTTGGCTTCAGCTAACTACAGATTATCGGCAGGTTTTCAGCACTCTTCTTGTCTGAAAGCGATCCGTTGTATTCATCAATAAAGAGCGTCAAGACTTTCTCCTTTTCTTCCGCACTGGATTTATATAGATCATGGTATAAATCAGGTGGAGAAGCGCATCTGGGTGCAGTTTTTTTATCCAGCTATGACTCACACAGGCTTATTTGAGAGAGAGAGAGAGAGAGAGAGAGAGAGAGAGAGAGAGAGAGAGAGAGAGAGAGAGAGAGAGAGAGAGAGAGGGGTGGGGGGGATGAGGGCATGGGAGACGAAATCCCGCAGCATTTGCAACATTTCCGACCCAAAGTTCATTTTCTACACAGAGAGAGATCCCAGGCATTCTCTTTGTAACAGTGATGGCGAACCGTGACGCACAAACAGTGGCGTATACAACTAAAGCTCATGTTTGTGTTTGGCATATATCCCTAGCGCCACGTGCAAACATGCAGACAGGATAGGCTGCGATTTTAGCACATCTACCCCTTGGCACCAATGTGGCAGTTGGCTGGATCTTGCGCATAATAAATGTGTGAATTAATTATTTTTCTTTCAGTTTTTCAAGGCCTTATATCATTTCAACTCCATCGCTTAGGACCACTAAACTGCTCTGGGGCTCTGTCTTTCGCATTATGCATCCTATTTGCCGTGCTGTCTGCTACACTTTGATTAGTATCGACTTTATCTCCACACGTGGTTGTGATAGAATATGATGGCCATCCACATTGGTACAAAACTCTATTAGATATGAGTTAGAATATGATTATATTTATAAGTTAGGCTATGCCAAGTATAGGATATGGCAAAAAACAAACAAACTAACAAGAACAACATTATGCACCTTGCACTGCAATTGTAGAACTAGAAAAACAGCTTTACTCGATGGGAATAAAGCAGAATTGAAGAGAACTGACTTTAAACCTCGATCACTAAACAAATGAGAGCAATAAAGATAGTGAAAAAAAAAAAACTTGCAAAACTGCCATGGCTTGTAAATGGGCAACATAATAAAGGTGAACATTGCTTTTAGAGAGGGCCCTTGGCGGTGTGTCGGCAACACTGCCAGCTCTGGAAGCTATTACTTGCATTTATCATTACATTGAATTATTTACTTGCTTAGCAGACAAGCTTATCCAGACCCACTCTACTTACACTACTGTACATCACACCCATTAATATGGCTGGATGTTTACCTGGAACCTTCTGTTAACCAGTTCCTTAATCACTCTACCGCACCACTGCCCACAGTTCAGCCTCGCATCATTTTCCTGGCCAGCCTGGTAAATTATCATACTCCATAATTGTGAAACAGAAATCCACACCTCATGCGATCCCATTTTGTCTTGTCTGAATGCTGTGGGGAGGGTTGTGTTCAGTTTCCCCAATGCATTTACATACTTGTGAAGTATTTATTATAACCAGGTAGGTGAAATGACAACTGACTTCTCTTTTGCAATGGCAACCTAGGGAATTGGTTTGGGTGGGGATTGGAAGGGGTTGTATTCAATCTGATGGAGGGGGTGATTAGGTGGTCCAATACAGAGAGTTTTTGTGGAAATTTGCCAGGACACTGGGGTTAGCATCCCTCCTCTAGCAAAGTGGCAATTACAATTACAATGAATGTCTGGGATTGGTGAGGGTGGAGTGGGGTTGTTTGGGGGACAGGAGAAATACATGATTGGTTTATTTTTCAAGTTAATGAACGGTGACAGGAAACTGATCCTGGGAAACACACAGGTAGACATATTGATGAGCTGATTTTATATCAATGGTATGCTCTATTAAAAATGAGTACTTGCTTAAAAACTCTTAATTAAGTCAGTCACACTTCAGTGCAAATACCCTATGTAGTCTTGTACACAGACAATGTCCTTTTTATTGCTATTATTATTTATGAGTAGGATAATTAATAAGTTTTTAAGCAAATTCCTACTAAAATTCATCGATCATTGTTTGAAGACTTTCTCTGAGAGAATGTTTTCTTTTTTTCATTTGTATCGATTATGAAATTGATATTTGTGATACAGTTATGATCAGTAGTCTACCACCATGGCCTATTACCCAAATGACTGTTTTCCAGTGACTGTGGCATAACAGTCGTAGGCATAAATGGACTCAGTGGATTAGTCACCTACTTATAAGTAAAGAGAGAGGTGTGGCCAGGACAATAGATATGCATTAGATACTGAAATATTCTCAGCGCACAGTGCTCTCCGATGGAGTCTGTTCCTCAAAAACCGAGTCCTAGTAATTCAGTATTCCTATATTCAGCTATGCCCCCCAATACTCATGAAGGGTATAATACACGTATTGGTCGGATGGTAAAACTGTTAACCTTATGTTTATGTTTTGGTCCATAATTTTCAGACCACAAGGCCAAGTGACACTAAAGTTTATACACACATTTGGGTGTCCAGATCAATAACTTTTTTTGGTCTAACCATGTCTACCATCTTGATTTACCACCATTTAACTGCAAAACATTTTGCCATAAGGCTTTTTTATTATTGGCCATATTTGCATCAAAGTTGTAATATAGCTTCAAGAGACTGAGATACACAAAGAGCCTATGTACAACTGAATCGCACAAAGCTTTTGTGAACTAAAAAATGCATTTTCAAAATGTGGCAAACTATATAATTCCTATAGAATTCCTTGGCAGTTAGTGCAATCATTGTGAAACACGATAGATATATTAACATAAGTGAAGTGGCTTAACTTATGAAGTGACATTTGAATTAATATGGTCAAATATGGTCATCACTGTTTTCTTTTTTTTTTTATTTTTATTTTTTTTAAGTTCAACCAACAACCATGACGCAATACCAAGACCATGACCAAGACCATGACTGGTCAAAAGGTGGTCCTATAATCACCTTTCAAACTCAAAATTGAAAAAGAAAAAAAAAGAAGAAAAATAAGTAATAAATGGGGATAAAACCATATTACATTGGCCAAGAGAGCTGAATTTAGGACATGTTGGCTGAAGTGACACTAGTCATACACTAGTACCTACCACTGATTCTGACTCACTCTTAACTGCAGGCCTTTGAAAAGTAATGTTTTTGGTTGAAATTGCAAAGACACGAGTGGTCAGCTAACAAAAAGGTATAATTATGATTATTCTTATGGTGCCACACATAAAAATGTAGTTGTCACACTAAATTATGATCCTACAGCCATGTTGCTGATATTTGATTGATTCAAGAACTTGTTGAGGTCAAAGCCAAACACAAAATTATCAATTTCCTGCCAACTGCCTGTTCAATCCTCAGGAAACCTTTGCTTGTTTGTTTGTCCATTTAGTTTGTATTCCCAGCCAGCTTTTGCAATGTGTGCTTGGAACTCTATAATTTCTGCTTTCAGGTATACTTTAATGTTTCAATCATTATTCAGAACTGCTGGAAATACACATTTGAAATATGTATTTTGGGGAAATTGGGAATATTTTGCCATAAGCCCCCAATAAGTTAGTAAATTAATAAATATATAAATAAATCAATACAATTCACAAATGCTCATTTCAAATGAAAATACATTACAACTCAATAAGTCTTAATAACCCTGTCAGTATGGTTTGAGTTGGTGAGTACAACGAGTTCCTATTATCGTCATGGGTGCTGTGTACTCTAGCACTCTCACAGTGTTTAGATCAATGATAAAAATCCAGAAAGTAATTGAAAATGAGCAGAGTATTCACTGGAGTACCATATAAAATGTACAATGAAATAAAGCAGTCAATGGTCAGATAATTGTTCTGTTGGAGGTCTGGCAATTTTATAGGCACATAAGAAAATAAAGGCAGAAACAGAATCCCGGGTAAACCCCAAGATAAAGGATTTCATACTCTAAAAACTGTAGGCGAGCTATAGACAATAAAACCAAAGTAAGGACAGTACACTGCATGCAACACATAAAATAAACAAATAAATAAGCAGGCAGATGATTAAAAACTATTAAGGAAATATGCTCAGAAAAATGTCCCATATCCCCAAACTGATATGAAATTCAGAGGAATTGTGCAGCATTACTTATTGCAGTGACTGACAACACTTTGAATTGTGAAGGAGAGATACTTGACCCTTCTAATCCCGGTGTAGCCACAATAAGATCCGCACAGGGGAGGATTGTCTAATAAACTGTACGTTACATTACATTTCATTACATTACATGATTGGCATTTGGCAGACGCTCTTATCCAGAGCGACGTACAGTTGATTAGACTAAGCAGGAGACAATCCTCCCCTGGAGCAATGCAGGGTTAAGGGCCTTGCTCAAGGGCCCAACAGCTGTGCGGATCTTATTGTGGCTACACCGGGATTAGAACCACGGACCTTGCATGTCCCAGTCATTTACCTTAACCACTACGCTGGATAAGAGCATCTGCCAAATGCCAATAATATAATGTAACCAATTTGAGTCACTCTTATGTTGGGTATGTGAGGAACCAAATATAGCTACAAATAAAATATGTTTCAACATTTTAATAATGCATTTAACATTTTTATGTATGGCTTGCCCAACATACAGAAACAAGCAGAAAATAGTTTGTTCAATTATTTGTGTTAGGTATTTGATCAGGCGGCACGGATGGTGCAGTGGGTAGCACTGCCGCCTCACAGCAAGGAGGTCCTGGGTTCGAATCCCCGTCGGCCGGGGCCTCTCTGTGCGGAGTTTGCATGTTCTCCCCGTGTCTGCGTGGGTTTCCTCCGGGTACTCCGGTTTCCTCCCACAGTCCAAAGACATGCACGTTAGGCTGATTGGAGAGTCTAAATTGCCTGTAGGTATGAGTGTGTGAGTGAATGGTGTGTGCGCCCTGCGATAGACTGGCGACCTGTCCAGGGTGTATTCCTGCCTTTCGCCCAATGTATGCTGGGATAGGCTCCAGCCCCCCTGCGACCCTGATCAGGATAAGCGGGTTCAGATAATGGATGGATGGATGGTATTTGATCATCTAGAAAGATTTATAATTCATTATTCGTTAAAAAAATAAGAAATAAATAAATAAAGATAATCACAAACATCAAACTGGTGAGGGTTCAGAAAGTATTACTCTAGGAATACATTTAATTTAAGATGATCAAATGCATTACTTGAGAATACATTGAAAAACAAATCTGAGTAAAATAGTTAGTGCATCTGAGGGTTAAAAAATAACAATTACACCATTTTGTGTGTGATTGTGTGTGTTCCTTATGTGAAGAATTATGTTATTATGTTCAGTAATAGATGTGCAGTTGAGAGACATAGTTTAGTTTCTTTCCTTTCCAAAAAGGCTTCTCAGAAGTGCTGTCGCAGTTTTGCTGGGCCTTTCATTCTGCAGATGTTTGTGACAGTTTAGGCCAGAAGCATTACAGAAGCTAGTTTTTGGGCAACTTCATCAGTGCTGCACAATGAGATAATGGGGAGCGTTTTTTTCCATTTGCTCCTTCCTTTACTTGGAGGGAATGAATGCATGCCATAATGGATTTGCCGCCAAGGGAGCTAAGTCCCTAGTCAGAAAACAGACCTTAGTTCTGACTCACTTCTGAGGCAGACATGTCCAACCATTCAGCACCATCCCAAGTGGAAAAAATAGGCAGATGAGCAATATTGTCATGGATACTGCTTCTGTCTGTCCGGTGCATCATATTTTTAACCAGAGTGAATGATTGTGTGAGTTGCACAGATTAGAAGACTCTAATTTTTATTTATGTAGAGAGGATTTTATGGTATTTATCTAATAATTAATATGATGACCCCACCCACATTTCCCTCTCTGTCGCTTCTCTTCCAGTTTATATAAATGTGTGTGCTTGGGTGTGTGTGTCCGTGTGTGTGTGTGTCTCTCTGTGTGTGTGTGTGTGTGTGTGTGTGTGAGTGTTTGAGCGTGTGTATGTGCCCGTGTGTACATGATGTTTTTTACATCAATGACTAGGATGATTAATGCATCAAGCTAGCAATGAGTCATTCATTTTAACCATGTTTGTTCCAGAGCAAGAAGACAATCAATACAAGCTGTTTTGGGATAGTCTGTTTCATTCTTTTTTGAATGGACTTCTAATTCAGTTGAATAATTAAATGCATCATACTATCAGTCTCCTCCTTTGAATCAATCGTGTCTCATTCAGCTCAGTATCAAGCAAAGAAAATGTCAGCAAGACTCTCATATTTGAAATGCAAGACAACATAGGGAATTGACAGTGGGTCCATATGTTTCCCACACCTTAATGGTGTGAACCTCAGACCTTGTTGAATTTGATTACATTTGTTCCATGACAAGGCTATTATCTGGAAAAGACGCCAAGTTTAATGACAAATTATTTTGTACAGCAATACATTCCAAGTAAACGAAAACAAGAAAATGTGCATCACAACTTTCTTTTCCTTTACATTATGGCTAATGGAATGGTAAAGAACCTTATCAGTGCTGGCATATAATCAAATACTTATTTGATTATTATGAACAAAACAGAGAATGTCATGAAGATAGAAAGACCTTTTCTCAAATATCACTGTTGTCAGTCCATTTGAAACAAAACTCTACATGTTTCATGGCTCCCAGAAAAAAATATAATTAGTTTCATGTTCAGCATATGGATATTTTCACCTGCAGTTCCCTCTGGATATTTTCTACCACAATCTCTGGTATCGGGTAAGGTTATGTTTCTGTTTTCTGGAAGGGAAAAACAATAACAGTAGCATATTAGCAATATTGTCAACGAAAATGTGAAGTTCATGACAACTCATAGTCACAGAGTACTGCCCATTAATTCTGTGGGATAATATGTGCTTTTACAGCCCAGCGCCTAAGGGAAGCTGCTGACATCTCTGTAAAGGAAATGCATTTGTTGTGTGCTTTGAAAGTTTGATTAGCTGCAATATTCATTTTCAACTCACCAGAGTGCCTTAACAAACTGTTTTCATTATATTTTAAACCCTCCTCAGCAGCCTGGCAACATTTTTCTCCAAAAAAAAAAAAAAGTCAAAACATTTTCCTCTTAAATATATTGCTTAAGTAATTTAATCATTAAGGATTATTGTGGAATGGGAAACTATATTTATGAAACTGCATCTGAAAAGTGTCCATGATAAAGCTGGCAACCTGGCTCTAACATCACATATCCTGGACGACTTCTTATTTTTGTTCTTCTCTGTGCTCTTAATAAGTGCCACTTTGAATTTGGAGACTCGGATTATAATGGTGACAGAACTTTAACATGGGAAAAAAGAGTATTATTCACACAACCAAGAAAAATTAATTGCAAAAACCCAACGACTAAAGTTACTGTTGAAAGAACATGACTTGCAATCATGATTGTTCAGTGAGCAGAGCATATAACTTTCTTTGTAAATCAGTACATGAACCTTAGATCATATGTACAGTAACATATACTACAGTATTGTGTATGTGTTCTTTCTTTCAATCAGATAGATATTGAAGGTACTTTTAGATATCTATTTTCCTGCATATACTGTATAAGAATAAGATTAGGCAGATGTTTTTTTGGTGGTGTAATGGCACAGAGCCGTTGCTGGGGAAAAGTGGTTCCTGTCTCATGCCACTTATAAAACAAATAATACTGTGTTTATTTGTACAATGGAAAGCTTTTCCGCCCACATTTAAGAGCTACTTAGCAACGATGGGTTTAGTACCCTCCTCCTGCTTACACAGGTAAAGCTAATGAGGGCTAAATGATCACCTCTTATAAGAGCTATATGATATTTCTGGGATAGTAGTTTGGTGGACTTTGTCTATGGTCTTATTCATAAATGTATACGTTTCTGCCGAACTCCCTTGGAACCCAAAAATGGAAAATGGAACCCACAAACTAATAAAACATGTTTAAATCATAAACATTTTGGCCGCAAGTTTGGTTTTGTAATTTCTCTCATGGGGACAACAAAGTGTCAGACATGTTTCAGCCTAAACAATCTTCACGTTTCTCAAAATGCCCTAAAAACACAAAGTTTTAAAAAGGCGAATGATGGCAACTCAAATTATATCATGAATGTCAATTAAATCAGAATACAGATTATGGCAGTTGGATAAGTATATGATTAACAAAATAGTATTTTTTAAAGTTTTTTCACAAAAAAAGCAATGTGTTTGTTTTTCTCTTTGCAGAAAAATCGGGTGAGGATGACAGAACTCAGCACGGACCGCAGGTTTCACAGTCTGACCCGGGAGCAAGTGCAGACCTTGGACCAGGTCCTGACTGAGGTCATTCCTATTCATGGGCGGGGTAACTTTCCGACCCTGGAGGTGAAGCCCAAAGACATCATCCACATGGTGAGAGACAAGCTGATGGAGAAGGGTATCAAGGTACGCGACGTGCGTCTCAATGGTTCTACTGCCAGTCATGTGCTTGTCAAGGAGAATGGCACCAGCTACAAAGATCTGGACATTATATTTGGGGTTGAGCTGCCTAAGCAGGAGGACTTTCAGATAATCAAGGAGGTTGTGCTACACTGCCTCCTGGACTTCTTGCCCAGAGGCGTCAACAAAGACAAGATCACTGCCCTCACTATGAAGGAGGCCTACGTTCAGAAGATGGTCAAGGTCTTCACTGAACATGACCGCTGGAGCCTCATCTCCCTGTCCAACAACAGTGGCAAGAACGTGGAGCTTAAGTTTGTCAACTCCTTGCGGCGGCAGTTTGAGTTCAGTGTGGACTCCTTCCAGATCATCCTGGACCGCATGCTGGAGTCCTACCTGGAGGCTGAGAGGAGACAGGGGTCTCAACATAAGAGGCTGGGGGACGGAGCTTCTGTTCACCAGACCACCAACCAACTACCTGCAGCTCCAGTGGAGCTGCCCCCCACCTCCCTGGAACTGGACAAACCCCAGAGTCCAGATAAGGACCTGGTAAGCAGGACAGATGGTGCATCAAGCCCAGGTGGCAGTTCTTACTGCTTTGAGGATGTAGAGATGAGAGAGGTGGAGACATCACATATGAGTGAAGAGCCAGTCGCACAGATGGCAGATATAGGGAAAGTCACAGAAACAAAACATATGGAGGAAGTCACAAAGACAACAAATATGGAGGAAGTCACAGAGACAAAAGATACAGAGGAAGTCATGGAGATGGAGCAAGTTACAGAAATTAGTGCTCAGCTTCCAGACCCAGAATCCGAGTCACAAGAGGAGGCAGAGTTGGTGGCAAAAAAGACACAGGCAGAGGGGAAAGAGGTGTCTGATACTGAGAAGAATGTAGAGACTTCAGTCCTTAAGGAACTGGTACAAAATGAGGAATCAATAGTAGCAGCAATTTCATTGAACACAGTAGCTCAGGTTCACATGGAAAATTCTACAGACATGGAGTCAACAGACAGTAACTCAGTGCCCCCCATTAAGGAAACAAAAGTTGAAAGACGAGTCACTCTTAAGGTACTGTGTGTATCGCCATGCCAGTCATGTGCACGCCTTTCAGAGGAAACACAGGACACAGAATATCCCTTGCCTCCTCCTGCAAAGAAAACCTACAAAAACTCTCAGATGGTTGTCCTTAAGCATTCTTCTCCAAAACCTCCTAGGAAAATGTCAAAGAAAGTAACAAATGTGGCGTCATCTCCTGGAAAAACAAATTCCCCAGATGAACCATCTGTTGTTAGTCAAATATTAAACCTTGCTAAAGCAACCTCTGTTGAATCAGTTCCAATGGTAGTTGATGTAACAGGCCCTGATACAAATCACTGCAAATCTCCAACTAGCACACCTCAGCATGACGATTGTCAAGTCGAACTGTTAAACGTAGTCAACACAATTAACACTGCTGAACTCCATGACAATATCGCACAATCAAAAGTTGAGGTCACATGCTCACAAAGTCAAACTTGTGAATTTGTCACTCCAAACTTTGAGGTAGCATCCAACAGCAATGAACTTGGGGTCACAAAAGTCAGTGACAAAGGTCAACACAAGGGGATTCCTGCTGTGGAAGTACTCCCTCCTTCTCCCCAGGCACTGGAGCTTGCTGTTGAGATACCAGAGTCTCCAGAGCTGGTACCAAATCTTACTACACTGATACCGGAGCCTGTTGCTGAAGTACCACACAGAGTCACAGATGTTCCAGAACATAAACAAGAATATGCTCCTCAGGCAGCAGATTTAACAAAAAATAGACTAGAATCTACTCCTGAAGTTCGAGAGGTGACGGAACATATACTAGAATCTGCTCCTGAAGTTCGAGAGTTTACGGAAGATATAACAGAATCTGCTCCTCAGGCTCCAAATATTACTGAAAATACTCTAGAATCTGCTTCTCAGGTTCCAGAGTTTACTGAACATATACTAGAACCTGCTCCTGAGATTCCAGAGTTTACAGAACATATACTAGAATCTACTCCTGAAGTTCGAGAATTTACGGAACATATACTAGAATCTGTTCCTGAAGTTCCAGAGTTTACAGAACATATATTAGAACCTGCTCCTGAGGTTCCAGGGTTTACTGTTCAGGTAACAGTAGCTTCTTCGCCAGAAGCAGAGCTATCTGATCATGTATGCAAGTCTACTGTCCAGACTTCCAATGCACTAGAACTTGATACCCAGTCATTGGAGTCAAATGTTGATGTACTAGAACCTGTCCAGGTCCTTGAATCTGATGTACAGGAACCCAAAACTAAGGTTAAGTTACCACAGTCTATTGTCCAGGAACACAAATCCAAAGTCCAGGTACTTGAGTCTGATGTCCAGGGACAGATTTTACTGTCAGAATTCCAAGTAGCAGAGCCTGTGGCCCAGGATGAGAAGCTACAGATGGAATCAACACCATATAATCCAGAGACAGAGGCTACAGTGCCAACAAGGGACCTGACAACCATCACAGTGGTGGCAGAGAGCATGTACGGAGATTTTGAGCAGGCTATGGACCACCTACGGTACCGGCTGATCGCCACACGCAACCCAGAGGAGATTAGAGGAGGGGGGTTGCTCAAGTACAGCAACCTTCTTGTACGGGAGTTCAAGCCAGCCAGCGAGACAGAGATAAAGACGCTGGAGCGCTACATGTGCTCACGGTTCTTCATCGACTTCCCCGACGTCAATGAGCAGCAGCGCAAGATTGAGTCCTACCTGCGCAACCACTTCATTGGCGAGGAGAAAAGCAAGTATGACTACCTGATGACTCTCAGGAGGGTCGTTAATGAGAGCACAGTCTGCCTGATGGGACACGAGCGCAGGCAGACCCTCAACATGATCACTGTCCTGGCCCTCAAGGTGCTGGGTGAACAGAACATAATCCCCAACACCACCAATGTTACCTGCTACTACCAGCCAGCTCCCTATATGGCCGACCACAGCTTCAACAACTATTACATTGCCCATGGGCAGCCTCCACTCTTTTACCAGCCTTACCCTCTGCACATCCACATGCAGACTGGTCTGGTGTAGTACAGGGTGAAAGCAGGAGGCCACTGCGAGGATTAGCAATGCCGATCTGTGACAAAACAGCCACCGTGACCATAATAATTAAACCAATGAGCAAACAAAATAACATCTAATTAATCAGCGTGAGAAAAGAAAATAAAACATCAGTCCAAATACCAAACAAAAGAATCGCTCACATAATGTGCACAAGCGCTGAAGTCATTTGGGGCTGATCATCGGGGCTTTTACTGCCAAAAGGATTAAATGTCACCATCTCAGAATAATGGAAGCAGCGGCTGAAAGTGCCGGTTTATGCCGCACACAAAAGCGAAGCTGTTGATAATTTGGAATCACAATAGAGTTAACAGGTTAAACTAAAAAACAAAGCAGTTCTGCCAATTACTGTCAGCTGTAGGCAGCATGCGCACTTGACCAAGTGGCGGTGAGCCCCAGTAGCCTGCGGACCGAGCCGAAAGCTGAGAGCCGCTATGATAAATGAGGTCTAGAGTGAACTTTCCTCATAGGGTAACTCCAGCAACACTGGGGCAAGACCTTTGGTGTAACAGAAGGTCCACTGAATTTAAAACAATTATTATTTGCATTTAATCACCTCAGATCCTTAGAGAAACTGTAGGGGAATTGGGGGAAAGGAGCTGTGGCAATTTTAATTCATGTTTGCTTTAGTCAGTTGTTCCTTGAAGTGTCAAGTCCAAATGACAGCATTTTTTAAAAGATCAGGTTGTTCCAAATGTCAAGAGACCGTTATTTCTGTCAGGGTTTTTGTTTAAATTCTGCCAGATAATTTAATGTAAAGAAAGCTATAGAAAATATGATGACATACCAATTACTATTCCATCAGACATTTTGTGCAAGGATATACAAAGCAACATCAAACATAGGTCTATTTCAAACAAAGGAAGAGTTGGACCCACACATTGTTGTGCAGTGGCATGTCTGATCTATATCTATCTTGCAGAAGTCCAGGAACATACAAATGAAATAATGAAATCATGACAACAGGTCTTTCTGTGGTAAGGACGTTAATAAAGGAAGTTAGTAAATTGTTGAAATCTGTTGAATAGGATTTGTTAATTTCTTAGGAATTACATATAATTACTGAGAAAATATGTGAAAGAACAAAGAACTTATATTAACAAATTATGTTTTAGTCTTGGGAGAAATGACCCATAAGTAACTTACACACTTGATCTTTTCCATTATCCTGTCTGTGGACACACTGTGCTAGATATGGAAGACTGGCTATTAGGCTGAAACTTGAAGTAAGTAGGCATCTCAGATTGGAGCACCTGGGCCAGGTTCATTTTTAAATCTTCCTAATATATGTCAGTTAATTGTTATATTTAACATGTCTTAAATTAAAGAAGTGATGGTTTTAAATGTAATACTTGTCCAGTATGCCCACTATACATTGGGATGCATCTGCTTGACAGTCATTACCCTTTACAATTTTTTGAAGAAAAATGTTTACTGCCAAATTCTTTTTGCTTTCTTTCTGAAGGACTGTAGGCAGACATGTGATGAACTTGCAAAAAAAATTAATAATTGTGAAAATGAATTTAATGAATTGTGTAGGTGTCTTTTGTGTATCTATGATGCACAGTGTCGGGATTATATAATAACAAGTAATAACCAGCCAGGAATTAATATAACCTATGACGCATTTTTCAGCCTCAAAGGACACCAACTGATGTCAGTAAGAAGAAAGGTCTAAAGAAATATGTACTCCCCATCAGGGATGATAGGAGAAAATAAGGAATGCCCATACTGCCCACCCCTATATAAAAGGATAATACTTTACTTTCACACAACAAGCTGTGCCAAACACACGCACACACATAAGCACACACACACGCATACCTGTCTGCACAAACACACATGCATGCACACACTCACGTTTACACAAACAAACACAATGCTGGAAAAAGAGGGAGACAGATACTTTGTTAAGTGCAATACAGAAAATTATACGAAATGTGTATATCTTATATGTTCGATCCTGCAGTTGTGTTGATTTTTTCAGGGGATTGTCCCGAGTTGCTGCTGTAGAGACTGGTTATAAAAAAAATCTGATTTCCCTTGGTTGTTGTAACACTGTCAGTACTTTGTTATGTGAAGTATTTGCTTTTGACATTATTTTGTAGGCTTATCTTCAAGTCTCTCTGTTCATGTACTGTTTGTTTAGTTCATTGAAGCTATTAGACTGGCCTCATTGCCAGAAGACTGATTGGCGCTGTGCTGTGGGTCCAGGATTTCCTGGGCCTGCGTCTGACATGACCTGTCAGAATGAACACTTTGGAAAGAGAGCTACCACCAGTATCACCCTGTCACAGCAGCTCTCGTCACATATATTATAGCAGGGCTGTCAAATTACACTTCCTGGCTGGCCTTGAGTGTAATTGTTTTACCTCTCAGTTCTGCTGACGTAACTGGGCATTAGTTAATTAGCCGTATACCTATTCATCTGTGCATTTCCCAAAATGCATTGCTGTAGAATGAGTCTTAAGCCACAGAGGCACAGATGTGAAGTATTTTTTACACATTAAAATGAAGAATTTATTAAACTGTTAGCCGAGCGAGCATACCTAAGGCCTTCCAGGAACTGTTTGACACCCTTGAACTGGACTGGAAAAAAGTGAATCTGACCCTGTCTAGGACAGGCAACAGAATTACTGAACACTGCAATCACCCCAAACACAGCCAAAGATGGGGTTTTGCAGGAACACTCACACAAGTGCCTATAAATGATACTACAGCAGCATGTCTGGGAAATATACACAGTTTATCCATGTATTGAATATATGGATATTTACTTGGGGTTACTTGTTTTTCACCTGTGTGTTATATGGTTGCCCTTCATTAGTGCTGCTTGTTTTGATGTTGATTGTGTAATATTTTTTCAGTCTGTGCTTGGTTATGGAAATATTAAAATAAAAAACAACACTCCACTTTTGTAAAATGGGTTTTCTTTGCTCAGACACACTGATAAAATAAATAAATATGTTTTTTCAGCCCCGGAAAAATCCCTGCCAAGATAAGATAAACTAATCTCTGTCCACAATAAAGAGTTTCCATAAATAAATTAATTCTGTAAAGTAAAAAAAAAACGAGTTTACTTGAGATAACACCTATAGTTCCATTCAAACTGTTTGCCCTTTTCTGTAGAAAGCTTCTGAACAAAATCTAATCTACCTTTTGTGATCATGAGAAGACTCATATGTTGAATCTTGGGTATGAATTTCACTGTACTGGAGAGTATCAGAGGAAGGATAGCGTGGACGTAGGTAATGCCTGTATCACTGCTCTTTGCAAAATGATTGCTTGGACACACACGGTCATGGTCGCATTTCCTGCTTGATGTTTAGCTGAAATACGTTGTTTTTCCCAGCAGAGGGAGCTCTTTAGAGACGCTTTAACAGAATGGGAACAGGCCTGAGACAAGCATCGCCTAGCTCGGTTCTTCACTCTCATGCTACACTCTCGGAATGATCAATTTCATTATTTAACAATGATATACATTTTGGAAGTTGCTTCATTTGTCATTGTTATATATTTGCTGTTTCCACTTCCAGTAATCGGAAATTAAGTTATGGACTCAGATCTCTGATCTGCTGCTTTTCCTAATATTTCTTTCAGATTGAGCACATTCTAATATTGTTCCTCCCATAAAGTAGTTATACCTTAATTTTTTTATTTATTTCCCAAATGCAAAACCTTTAGCTATAGTAAATTTAATTTGTCTGATTTCCACTCACTCTGGATTCTGGATTCTGTTAAAATATTTTCTTATAAAGGGGAGCATAATATGAAGCAACTTCAAGTAGTTCATGTTTTTATACCAACCAACCACCAAAAAAATTAATAAAAATAAAAATAAAATACTTAACAGTATTTTAAGTCACATATTTCCTGGACAAAAAAACGTTTTTGTCAGTTTTTGTTTTTACAGTTTCTATTTTATGGGATATTTTATGTAAAAAAAAAAAAGAAATCCTAAAGATCAAGTGTGTAAAAAAATAATCATCATATAAAAAATGTGTCTACGTTCAAAATCTAAATCTGAAATGTCATTTTGTTTGGAGGTTTTTTATTCACTTGTGTAAAGCAAATTCCAAACTTTTATCCGAACCCAAGTTTTTGAATGATGTACAAGACCGTTCATTTTTGGTTAGTCTATTGTTTGGCCTGTGTCTCCACCTGTTTTCATCTCATTTCTCAGCCTCATAATGGCTTGCTTGCCTGGCATTGGCACAACTCTGGTCCAATGTTGACAAAGGCCAATAACAGACTTCAAAGGCAATAAAAAGCCTAGAATCAAGACTACTGTTGATAGAGAAAGCTTTCTTATACATGAAGAAGCAATGAATACATCCGACTAATCAAAAATAGTTGAGAAGCCAACTGTCCAATTACTTTTGGTCACCTAAAATGGAGGGACTATGTATAGAAAGGGCATAAAATTCCTACACAGATGACCCAATATGTATGTAAATATGTTCAGATTAAAGGATTAAGTTGGCATTTAAGCTCACTATCCATTTCTTCATTTCAAATCCAGTGTGCATAAGTGCAGAGCCAAAGGAACAGAAATTGTACCACTGTCCAAATACTTACGGTCTGCACTATAAGTATACTCTTAGAAAGGATGCTCCAATTCTTACACACAAATGTGCCTGTTCTGGGACAGCACATACTGTGGCAGCTTGTCAATAGTGTTTACACAGGAATTGTGTCAAATGGATTAACACAAAAATGCAAAACATGGAATATTAGCACATTACATATTAACAGACTACATAAATTGTATTCCTATAAAGACTGTGTCATCTGGATTGACACATTATAGTGTGTAAATCAGCTCTAACTGTTCCAACACAATATGCGTCAATATCGACTCAGAATTTATAAAAATGGGCAGTGCACATAAACTGTGTCAATTTTTAACACATTCCTTTTGAGGGTGTATATTCCTCAACCAGAGTTCTTGTATTATTCAGCATCTTAGAGGATATGAAATTCCCTTTTGAGTGATAGTGCAGTGTATCACTATGACTCTATCCCTCTATCAACTATCCCTGCTTTTCACACAGGATCAATAGCTCTATTTTTCCCCTACTATTATTTATCAAGGGATCGTGCCACTTTCATGGCTGGGGCCTCAGCTGCTGGGTTTTCAGTTGGATGTTATACAAGTTGATGGTCCTCCACAGGGAGTGTCAGAGAGAATCAAGCTGCCATTGTTAATATTCAGGAAAGAGTATCCACAGAGTTTGCATGGGCACTTGAAAAGGGCAGGGGCAGAACGCTTAAGGTAACGCAGGGAGACAAATGACAGGCGCACAAGTTTCCATTGTGATACATGAGAAAAATGTCAACAGGCACGAGATGATGCCTCTGTTTTCATCTGACAGGAATGTACCTTAAGGACAATTATTCATAGTGGCGTATGCATGTCACTGGTTTTCAGGACTTGCACAAACTCTTCCATTTAGAGGTATACTCTAGGGAAAGGTAGAGGTGAGGACAGTATTGATTTATCAGTGTTCTGGTCCCTCAGTGTTCCTCCCTGTCCTCCCAAAGGTAAGTTGGAGTGAGATAACAAAAGATGCTATAGCACACAAACTTTTTTTAAATCAAAAACTTCATAAACAAACGCAGGGGAATTTTTATTCGGTCAAAGAAATGACAAAAGTCCCGGTGGTTTTCAAAGGATGATTTGAGGTTCTGTTCTTTCTTTTTCTTTGTATGACCTGAGCTGCCTATTGAAATGTGATACTAGGAGAGCAATTCATATGTGTACATTTTGTCCCTAAAACAGGTATTAGTGCAGTGACATGTCAGAAATACACTCAGTGAGCACTTTATTAGGCAGACCCATACATCAGCTTGTTAATGTACATATTTAATCAGCCAATCATGTGACAGCAACTACAGTAAATGCAAAAAAGCATGCAGGCATGGTTATGCGGTTCAGCTGTTGTTCAGACCAAATGTCAGAATAGGGAAGGAACGTGAGCTAAGTGATTTTGCCGTGGAATGATTGTTGGTGCCAGACAGGGTGGTTTGTGTATATCAGAAACTGCTGATCTCCTGTGATTTTCACGCACAACAGTCTCTAGAAGAATGGTGTGAAAAACAAAAAACATCCAGTGAGCAGCAGTTCTGTGGGCAAAAACGCTTTGTTAATGAGAGGGCAGAGGACAAAGACCAGACTGGTCAGAGCTGACAGGAAGGTGACAGTAACGCAAATAACCACATATTACAACTGTGACTTGCAGAAGACCATCTCTGAACACACAAGGCATCAAACCTCTACGTAGATAGGCTACAGCAGCAGAAGGTCAATAAGTTGAAAAAATAAGACTAATGAATACCTAATAAACTGCTCACTGAGTGTATACTGGATTAATGTGTGTCATTTGGTTAACCTTGAGGATGTGTATGACAGCTGGCAGTACAATTTCCCCTCAGGCACAGAATATATTCCACAATCTGAGCGAACAAAGGGCTACTGTGTCTTTTTACACAAAGCAAGCTAGGTTTGTCTGCCGAACACATTTAATTATCTCCATGGGGGTGCATAATTTCAGCTTAAAGCAACAGTTCACTTTTTGTGTCTTCTGGGTATTCTTTCAGTTTTTGTGTATGTTTTGATTGGCCCAGACAGTTTTTTTTTTTTGCTTCAAGTATATTAAAGGTAGTGTATGCAGTGATTTCCTCTAAAAGCTGTACTTATGGATACATTCGCAATTTTAAACATAAATATCAGTTTTATGTCACGCTAGGATACATTCTTTCTTGAGCGGAGTGGTATATGTGCATATTGTATCAAGTCAGTTCTGCACTGCTTGGAATAAAATGTATCATACATTATGACTGTAAGCACGCCAGAAAATACACACAAGAATTCAACTTTTACGACATTCTTTTGAGTGATATTAGTGGAGTTGACTGACATTTACGAAAACATCTGTAAGCCAGTCATAAGTAACATTTGGTCTCATGCGCTGGTCAGCTTGCTGACTTCCCTCTCCTGGAGTATACATTGTTAGCCCCCACCGTTGGCACGCATGCCTGTGGGGGAGAGCTAGAGAAGGATTCTTAGAGGCGCCTTCTTGGGCCCTGGAGGCCCCCCTTTTCTCACATTCCTACAGGATTTGAGTACAGGAGTACTGGAGAGGGGATAAAGATGTTTCATGATAATCCCAGGTCAGAATATAGTGATGTTTGGTGTTATTCTGATTGGTTCAGTGCGACTGGTGTAATGGTCTAGTTTTTGTAACAGTCTACCTTTGATATTACAACCATTCAGGAGCCGAGGGGAAACTGGGCAAAAGCTGTCTCTGTAGAAGCCATGTGTTTTAGCCCCCTGCCTGGTGGGCCTGGCTGTAAATTATAGATGGGTGACTCACTTTTACGGTCAAGAACTAAGGCCTGGATTTCGGAGATAAGGAGAAGAAACCAAACAGTCTGGAATGTCTCCTTTCCTTTCATTCACCCAAATCAGGTTTATCCAAAAGGTATATTACCATGAGAGGCACAAAAACATATTTACAGCATAATGCAGTTATCATGAAAACTCCCAACTACAGCATTCATAGATATGATGGGGCGGCCTGTAGCATGGTGGTTAAGGTCAGGAAGGGCTGCCATGTGTGAGGGGCCTGAGAGCTGGGGTTCCAATGTTGTTTAGACTACCTGTTGGGGAGTTAAGATGTATGAGTGGTCCAAGGCCAGTTGGGTCATGGGAAAAGAATCCTCCCGAACATTGGTGACCTCCCTGTGACCCCATACCTGGTCACTTCCAAGGGGGAAGACTCCGGACAATGCCACAGTGCCCTCATTTGGGCACTGCTGTCATTACACCGGTGACTGCTCTCTTAGATTAAATATTCAGAACTGCTATTAAGATAGTAAATAGACCCGGTAACACCTTGAAAACATTGCCCATGTGATCCTTGTATTATTGCATTAAGTCTTATGTAATGGTAACAGGAATTGCATGTAAAATGGATAATCAGGAGGGAAGTTTCATGATAACTGCAACATAATAAAACATAAGGGTAATCTGTTTGGTATGGATGTGATCTGATAAAATCAAGGAATCGGATGAGATACATTTCATACCAAATGGAATTTAATAAACTATAGTTTCAGTATCCCAAGGGAAAACCTACACGTCCTCTCCTGGTAATCATCTCATTTTCCCTACTCAACAACCCCCAACGGTGGGGGTCTAAATTCCAGATTTGACCACCCCTCCAGGTTGATTTATGGCACTGCCGCCTGGTTCCAAACGTATGATTTGGCATAAAAGCAAGGGAGACAGACCAATCTGGGAAGATCGTATTCGACTTCCCACACAACATGTCTTGTGTATGTATGTATGTATGTATGTATGTATGTGTAGCAGTGGAAGATCGTATTCGACTTCCCACACAGCATATTGCACGTGCATGTAAGTATCAGGAAGATCGTATTCGACTTTCCATACGGCATATTCTATACTCTGTGTTTGTGTGTAGTCCAAGCAGGCTAGGTATGATTATTTACTCTATTTCTATTCTTAATTTGTGTATTTTATACTTGATTGTGATATTCTAAAGCTAATAACCTACCTGTCTGCGAATAAACTATTTTGTTTGGAACTTGCATGACTCTAATTCATCTTGTACCTTTTCAGCCTAAGTTACAACTGAAATACTCAGGGGGAAATGGTGGCCAAAGACCGACCGATCGGCGGGGCGGTACACCTGTGGTAGTTCTAAGCTGTGCGGCCAGCAATTTCTGTCCCTTAAGGGTCGGGGGACGCACGGCTCTTGTAATCTGGTGCGAAGGAAACCCATGGGCGTTACGGCTGGTTCCTGCCAAATTAGCTCTAAGGAGCCCAGTTAATGCTACGCCGACCTGGGCTCGCAACTATCATGGCAGGTTTGCATGTATTGTGTTGACTGGACCCTCAGCCTCTGAGTTCTCCACCGAACTGAGATTTCAGCAGTAATGCTAATCCCGGGAGCATCTATTGAGTAATGGTGGCGCAGGTACAAGTCGAATGTAATCACTCCCGAGGTCCGCGTAAGTTGCAAACCCAAATTTCTAAATTATATTTTAAATGGAGTCAGATAAACGAGTAAAACTATAGTAACCACTAAGCGTACAATACGGCCCCGTTTGAGAACGGAGAATATTAAGAATTGTACTGATCCGTTTCTGGCCAGCTATAAGCGGGATATGGGGCAGGTCAATCCATATCCGACCCATGGCAACGGACCCAGTATATTCTTAAACATAATTGTGCTCTGTTCTTGTACGGAGGATAATAATTAACCCAACTAATGTTCTCCCAGCAACGCCAGAAGGACAAGCACGCAAAACCCCCTTCGGCCCCCGCTAAATTCCGTCATTGGGTTAGCTGTGGGTTTTACACATCACTGCTAAATGTAAATAATTGCAGTAGTGTTTTTTTTGTGTAAACACCATTGCTTACCCCTGTAGCCACACTACTGAAAACTCAGGCAGAAAATATCTTCAAACAGATGAAATGGCGCAGGTTGACAGGTGTGGTGTTTCCTGAAACAGGATGGTAGAGTGCAATATTGCAATGTTTCAGCGCTGAGTCATAGCATATGTGCCAAGTGAACTAATCCAATTACACTTTCCTTTACCCAGCCAGTTGTATTGATTACGGCCTTCCTTGTCATTTTCCTTTTTTAAATTATTTCTTTCTCATTAATTTGAAACGGAATGACAGGGTCCACAGAAAAACCTAGAGCCACTTTGAATCTGCCAAACGACATGCCACTGAAAACATTTTTATCACATTTCAACGTTCACTTATGACAAGTCTCATATTTCCACAAAAGCGATAAAGCCGAATTGAGCGAGTGCGGTGGCATCGTTCCAATTCCACTCGATTCATCCTCGCGGCTCAGGTTGACGATGATTAAAGGACAACAGAAAATTACTTTATTAAAAAAACGAAACACAGATAATATTTCATGCTTTAAATGAAGCCGAGCAATTGTAATTGTCTCTGTTGGGTTCGGTTACACATAAAGAGCACTTAGAGAAGAAGAAAATAAATATCTTCATTTGTTTGTGCTCAGCTGAAAGGCTCAGTGAGTCACTGCACGACTGACACGGCGTCAGTCAGCGACGGCTTTCAGCACCGTCACTCCCCCAGCTCTCCCACCCTGCGTGACTTCAGCCACTGGCGTAATAAAGCGCAGATTATTATTGATTTCAATAACAGCAAATAAGATTACAGCCTAGCGAGTTACTTTGTAACCATTCAATCCATTTCAGAGCTGACAGAGAGCCAGCCCAATCATAAATCCCAAGAGGGATTACCACCAACCCACCCACCTACCCCCCCCCCAACAACACCGCCATACATACACCTCACCCGCCCCTCCCCCCATCTTCTCCGTGGCCACAGTGCTGTTTGTGTGTTGCTCGGTGTGAAGTACAGACTGGGAGAGCTGTAGTCAGGGAGGGGAGAGGGTGAAGGGGCCTTTGTCTCTGGGGTCCACAGGTTCTCAGCTCTCCAGCGCATGACTCGAGTGACTACACACAACAACGCATGTGCGCACGTTCAGAGCTGCATGTCAATAACCCCGTCTCGTTTTAGCCCACCCAGAGTTCCCCAGCATCGCCTGCAGCCACACAGGGGAATGTAAATGGTAAATGGTTGGCATTTATACAGCGCCTTTATCCAAAGCGCTGTACAGTTGATGCTTCTCATTTATCCACTCATACACACACTCACACACCAACGGCGATCGGCTGCCATGCAAGGCACCAACCAGCTTGTCAGGAGCATTTGGGGGTTAGGTGTCTTGCTCAGGGACACTTCGACACACCCAGGGTGAGTTCGAACTGGCAGCCCTCCGACTGCCAGACGACTGCTCATACCGCCCGACCAATGTCGCCCAATGTGTGGCACAGTAGAGCAGTAAACGATCAGGAAGAATTTCTGCTAGCTCATTGGTCACAGACATGCCAGCGACAACGCAACTGATCTCATCAGTGTTTTTGAAACATTGTCTTTTTTTAGGACTTTTTTCTCCCCCCATCTATCCTGCCCATCTTGCCTTTCCTATCACTCCTATTGGCCCTCTCTCTCTCATTCGCTGCACACGCATCTCTTTGCGTCTGTCCTCGCTTCTTTCTTGAACAGGGCTCGTTTTGGAATGGCCCCCTCGCACTCGCCGCCACCTTTTCCCTGGAGGTAGAGAGAGGCTCTCCGAGCACTGCTTCCTGCCCTTCAAAGGCTCCCCCATTTCAGTGTTTACTCCCCTGCCCACGCGCAGGCTGGCTGATTTCACACAGGTCGAGGGGTCGAGGATTAATCAGCCCGTGTTCCGGGTAAAAAAGGCGAAGGTCTGACCCGTCAGGCGCGGTAATAGGTTGCTGCTGTATGGGAATGGAGTGGAGTAATTGTCCAGAATGGTACTCGGAGGAGAAGGGTATGTAGAGCGCCTGGGCACTCCTTCACTCTGCTGGAGTACGGTGAGGAATGGAGGTGAATGGGAAGCAGGAGCCAACGTCTCCCTTCCTTAGCGCTTGGCTATGGCGTGCAGTCACTACAGAGAGCCAGCCGCATCTGTCTTTACCCTACACTGAAGGGGGGTGATCATGTGTGAAGCTCATGGTATATGATTGGTGGCACTGTTTCTCCTGTACTTCCTAAGTTGTAGACCCAGGTCCTGGGGCCAGTAATTGGCACTGGGAGATAAATAATTGGGTGACATGCTACCACAGGAGCGCTGTGTTCACAGTTATGGACCTTCCAACAGAAAGACTGCAGACGTGTCAAAGGTGTGTGTCTCCCTCCGGAGTTGGTTCTAAAGAGAAGGCATTCACAGGTCCTATTTACAGACATAATAACTAACAAGGAGTGAATGGAGATTGATTATTATATTGTCTCATATTTGTACTTATATTGTTAAGATTAATCTGCACTCAGACAGTCAAAGCTTTGAAAAATATTTACTTATGCAACAACTACAAATGCGCCGTTACAAATTTTCACAACTATGACATCCGTCTACATACAGTACTAAATAATTTTACTTTCAATTTAATAATCACACTAATGCACTGTAGTATACATTCTTCATATTGAATTCTGAATTTAAACAACACAGTCAATTCTGTAATTTGTTCCACATAGAATGAAATAAATAACAGATTTCTCTCAGTACCTACACGGTAAACGCCCGTGTAGTACGCTGTTGCTGACACAAAAAAAAAGCAAGTTGTGGCTTAAAGTTCATTTTGTGGTTTCCTAGCAACAGAGGAGGCTCAGGACAGTGCTTTCCTCTGTGAGGTAGCAGGGAGTGGGAGCAAATCAGGGGAGGCTTTGAACATGCATGTTGGATGACTTCTGTACACAATGCATGCAGGAAAGCCTTCACCCGGTTTTTGGAACAAACGCAATCCTGAATGCCTTTGAACTCCATTTGGAAATCTAATTCATTTTATCCACCACATCATATGCTGTGAGCAGCTTAACCATCCCAGTGTGAAGGCACACATTATGAGAATAGCAGTGCGTAGTAACGGTGAGAATGTACAAAAAATTGCTTATTTGAGCTGCATCTAGCTGAGGCATTAGATCTGAGAGAAGTGCTGCACCCCACGGTTCAGACTGACTGTTGCCAGCTAAGGCGGAGAGTCATGTCGGCAGTCATGGGATTGCCTAGGGGGAGAGCCTTTCAGGGGCGGAGTGCTCAATATCAGCTCCTCTGGTTAGGCTGGGACCTGCTGCAGCAGTGGCTGTGCTGTGGAGCATAAAATAAAAAGATGAACATGCATGTTAAAATTCAGGTGCTTCCTAATACTCAAAACAATGTCTCCTTCCTTCCCTTACTTGTCTCTCCTCCTATAGAAGTATTGGGACGCACCCCCTGACAATATTATAACCCTACACTTCAATGTGTTGGCTACTCTTATACCAGGTGGTGTTTATCATATGAAACTTAACACCAGAACCATAACACTTTCACTCAAAAACCGCCAAAGCCAGGGTTTTAATGCCAGTAAATGTGTGTATGTTTTTCTTTTCTAATGCTACATTATTGTATCAGAGCAAGAGACATTAGTGTGCAATACCAAAGATAATGTCAGGCATTGTGCACTCGCAGAACATCACGATTAACTGAAAAATAACATCAAAATGGCAAGTTGACCATCGGCGTATCAGCTTTTCCGATCGATGCGAACAGGAAACGGCCGCCGCACACTATCAAACAGCAGACATTAGCGCTGTGCGTTCTGCACTTTCATCTCACGGGCAGGGAAAAACCTGTGATCTCATCCCCGACCACCTGTCTTCCCTGATGGCTGGGATCAATACTGGCTCACTGGGCGTAATGTCAGCTCTCATCGATGTACTGTAGGCACAAATATGAACCACTGTAGGCACAGCGTTTACAAATCAGTGCAAAGATCGCATCACAAAAAATAAGAAATTGCATTAGCGAGGACGTTCGAAGCAAAGTGCAATTGGGATTGTGTTGGGAGAGTTACATGAAAACTCTCTATACAGATGTAGATGCCTTACCGTCAACCCACCTGGAAGAACTTTCTGTGAAAGGAAAGCTGTTGGCACAAAAAACACTCGATCAGACCAGGGCCCTGTTTCCCAAAGCAGAATTACTCAGTTAGCTGGATAAGTGCACTAATTTAAACCGGCAACCCTCATAAAGCCGGAACAAGCTGGGACTGAATCCTTAATCCTCAACCCCTTTTTAGTTATCCAGCTAACTCAGTAATCCTGCTTTGTGAAACAGGCCCCTGGTGAGTTGAATTGATTGTGCAATTATTTGCTGTAATGTATCAGTTAGGTGCTGAAAACTAGCAGACTCTGTGGCACTCGAGGGCTAGGCCAATGTCCATTTTTAACAGTGCAATTTTAAATCACTATGGTAACAGGATATACTGTTTGAAAGTGTTAAAACTCATGGTTCTATCTGTATAAACTATTTTCCATCTCTATTACTTATTTATTTTTATTTATTTTCTTTCCATTTGATGTCATCCATTATAAAAATGCCCAGGCCATGTGGGCTTATAAGAGACCAGTATTGCATAAGTTAATTACAGGTATACAATGCATGTGAAATTTTGTTTCTTCTGGAACAGTTTGGGAAGTTAAATGCATATTATGCAGGATTTTTTTCCCTACTTCACTCCTGTTGCTGTGTTGAGTATGCATGTTGTGTGCAACTATAATAAAAATGGACTATAATCACTCCCCCCGCTTTCATAATTTTCATAATAAAACCGCATGTTTCTCCTCCTTTTATTTTCTCCCCAGGTTCACCATCCTTCCCTCACTGCCATCCGCAGAATATAGACCAGCTAAGCTTCATGACACACTCACACACACCATTCACCCCAAGTTAAAAAGAACGTTCCACAATCATTTCTCCCGAAATACTCCCGCTAATAGCCAATTAGGCCAAACACACATACTATGTGTGCATGTTCCCCCTTTGACAGGATTAGTCACAGAGCGTGGGGTGTCCTACACTGTGCCTTGGCAGTGATGGTGACATTAGCATGTTTATTATGAGCTGACTGAGGCACAAGCAGGGTCAGTGAGCCATTCAGCTGACTGGATGTGAGAATAGGCTTTTGTTGTCACCTGCTTTCCAGAGGGTGTGTTACAGAGGGTCTCCCACATTTCTCTCCACTCATAGCTCACGCTGTTCGAGTGCATTCATATCTCATATAAAGAGATGAATACCCAAGGACAGCACATACTGTCCTCTGGGCTCTGAAGCCTCCCCAAACCTCTCATCTCTTTCAGGAACGATTCTGTTACAAGGCAGAGGAAGGAGTTATGGCTTAGTGGGGGATACTATAAGGCTGGGCATTATTCCAATTACTCCAAAAGGGCCTGAGGGTCAATAACTAGGCCTACCTATTTCTTTGAGACCTGTGAGTGCCTGTGCGTTTACCCAGGTCCTGCTTCTTTTCTCAGATTGGTCCCTCAATGATATGTAATTTACCGCATTACATTACATTACATTATAGTAATTTAGTAGATGCTCTTATCCAGAGCGATGTACAATAAAGTGCAAATCAGAACCGGGGACAAGTGCATTGAAAACCCTAGAGGAAAGTACAGTTTCAAGTCCTAGAGCGATCACATAGATAAAACTTTCCATGTAGCATACCATGGTTGGCAGCTAGAATGCCCCGAATACTAAAACAATTATACACAAGTGCAATTATAACCTATAGCATACACATAGCTTACATGGCTAATTGTAGCAGTGAGGTAGGGAGGGAAAGGTGCAGCCTGAAGAGGTGAATTTTCCGTCTGTGCTTGAAAGCTTTCAAAGGCATTCTGACATCCACAGGAAGGTTATTCCACCACCGTGGGGCCAGAACAGACAGCAGTCGTGACCGGGAAGTGCCGGTGCGATGAGGGGGAGGCGCCAGGCATTCAGAGGTAGCGGAACGGAGAGGTCTGGCAGGTGTGTAGGGTCTGATTAGCTTTTGGATGTATGCTGGGGCTGATCCCTGAACAGCCTGGTATGCAAGCACCAATGTTTAAATTTGATGCGAGCCATAACAGATCGCCAGTGGTGGTTGGTGAGCAGGGGGTTAACGTGAGAGTGTCTAGGGACGTTGAGTACCAGACAAGCCGTGGTGTTCTGCATGAGTTGTACCGCAAATTTACTGGTGTTCCAATCCTGCTGTTGAGGAGTTGTGGAGTGTTATGGTTCTGGTGTCAAATGTTATATGATAAACACCAACTGGACTAAGTAGCCTACAAAGTAAAGTGTTATGATAAAGGTGTTGACTGAATCTAACAACCTGCTAGTGTGGTTTAGTCAATCTGGGATATTTGCAAGCTGTATGTGCACAGCAAAATTGCTGCCCAAACACGACCAGGTCATTAGATTCAGGGTGCCTCCTAAAACTCTAAATAATATCTTCCCCCTTCCTTTACTTGCCTCTCCTCCTATTCATAAGTATGGGGGGAAGAGATGAATGGAGGAAAGGAAGATGCATTTCTGAAGTATGAGAGAAAGAGAGAGTGAGAAATAAAAAGCGAGAGAGAGATGGATGACGCACACAATGAAACAGATGCAAATGAGCTCCCTTTCATAAAACATTAAACTCCAACATAAGCATCAGTACAAGCGAGGCTTGTTCTGGGCAGTTGAAATGGACTGTATTACATATGGACCCAGAATGCTAGGATGGAGAGCTTTTATTAATATACAGTTGACTTTGACTGTACAACTATAGTATTTTTCCACACAACTGGCCTCCTTTATGCTACAGAAAAAGAACTGGGAGAATAGTATCAGTTTAATCCTGTTATGCTTCACAAGGTTAAGGAACACATTTGAAGGGATTTTGGACCATTTCTCTATGCAGATCCTTGCA
Organism: Conger conger; assembly: GCF_963514075.1. Lineage (NCBI taxonomy): Eukaryota > Metazoa > Chordata > Actinopteri > Anguilliformes > Congridae > Conger > Conger conger. Next base: position 22,417,878 of record NC_083762.1, on the reverse strand, counting down.
AGATCCTTCACATTCTTGCATTTGAGCTTATAAACTGCCCTCTTCAGCTCAGCTCACAGGTTTTCGATTGGATTCAGGTCTGGTGCCTAAGTAGAACATTGATTTTGTTGTCACAGAACCTTTTCTGCGTGGATTTTAAGGTACGCTTTGGGTCATTGTCTTGCTGGAAAGTCCACCTACAGCCAAGTCTCAGCCTTAGATGGTAGATGCAACCAGATTGTCAGCCACAATTGCCTGATACTTAGTGGAATCTATTAAACCATTGGTTTTACCCAGTGCCCCTAGACCTCTGGAATGAAAACAGCCCCAAACATCACCACCATATTTCACTGTGAATCTCTGTTTCAATGTCAAAAATGTAGATGCAAAGAAAGCCATTGTGAGGCTGAGAAATAAGACATAGACATAGGCTTACCAAAATCAGCTGTTTGGAACATCATTAAGAAGAAAGAGAGTGAGGTGCAGACTGAATTATTTTCTGCAGGGTTTAGCAATACATTTAGTGTTGCAGACATTCAAAGCACAGATACATGTCCCATACCCATACCTTTAACACACCTCATTAAAATGGGTTTAAAACTTTTCAAACCTACACCTTAATCTAACACCCACAACAGGAGCTGCATCAACAATAACATTCCAGTAAATACACATTCCAGGGCAATAATTGTAACCTATATGGCTGAAGATGACATATGTTGATTTGTGTCAAAGACCTAAAGCAGCCCACACTCTCCCCTTGCTTACTTGTGATTTGAGGCCATCACTGTCATTCTGTATGGCCCTGACACATCTTCCCGCTCGACAATAAAGAGTAATGTCCAGTCTTGGTGGTGCTGTGGCCATTTTTCCATTTCAAGAGGGGGCTATTTTAAGAAAGACCAGGAGAGTTTTCTGTCCCCTTGTGTTTCAGTTCACAAAATTCATATTTACATCATTTCTGGAAACACCCTACAGGTATTTTTGTGCTTATTGGGCTTCAAATGGTTCATACAGGTAAGTGAGATGACACCACTTAAACCAATCATCTCACATTTTTTCATAACATATATCCTATATTCTACTAACCAGTATTGGAACAAGTGCCATGAAGACTCCCAGACAGAAATGGAATATACTGTAACAGTATGTGTAGTTTTTTTATAATGTAATAAAGTACACATACCACATACACATAAGATATTTCATAGCAAACCCAACACTTGCATGCAGACATGTTTATGTATAGCAATGCATTTCTGATGTTAGCCCACAACCCTGGGCATGCCTTTTCTGGGATTGCTGGGGTGTTTCCTTATGATATTCATCATTAACAGGCACGTGCATCCAATTTATGAACAATTCACATTTATCACCTGATACACACTGCTCATCTTTCATGAATCCAACATTGTTTTCTTCATAATAACTTTTATTAAGAACAAAGTAAGAATAAGTTTTGTGAATGAGGCCCACTGTTTCTAAAAACAACCTGATTCTTTTCTGGAGAAGCTCAGCATGTCTGTTATCTTTACAACTTTGACTCATCTGGTAGGAGCACCCACTCAAGCAAAATAAAACCAACTGAGATTGCAGCTTGGTTTGTCCGGAGAACAAATTGGGGGTTGCTGTTGAACATGAAGCTAGTTTTGAACAACAATTTTGTTTTGGCTTGAAGCACCATCAGTGCCACAAACTCGTGAGATGGTACTTGTACAACAATTTGTTGGGCTGCACTGCATGGTTGACCTGACTCTCTTTAAACTTTAAGCCTTCTATAACATACCATGAGTATACCCTGCATAGTCCTTTCAGATAAAGTTGCCTGTGTTTCTTTATAGGCTAAAACACTGGTTTGAATGGGGGTCAGAGAACATCATCGCTGAGTTGCAAGTTCATCTTGAACTGGAGGTGCTCGAGATGTAACTCCACTGAGACTGCTGGATGGACAGACACTGCAAGGGCAGGTGCTGAGTTACAAGGGACTGCAGTGAATTCTGTGATTTATAAATGATGTCACCTCACAACACAGGGCCACATCAATGCTGTGCTATCTACCACCGGAGGCCATATAGTCTTTCAGCTAAAGGTACGATAGGTCTCCTTACCATTTGATGTTCCTTAACCTTCTTTAAAAAAAATAAAATGTAAGCAAAGCTAGCTTTAGAGCAGACATCATGGTTCTAGAGATAAGCCTGGGGCTGCAAATCCAGCAATAACATCAAAAAAGTCACTCTTTTTTGCTTCAAATGCAGGACCCTTTGACTTGCTTGAGGATTACAGGAGCAGAGTGCAATCAAAGCAGCATGTGAAAACTGTAACCAAGACCACGTGTATAGGGCAAGCAATTTTCCTTGTGTCATTGGGGTGATTCGAGATCTGTCAGCAGGCACTGCTTAAACAAATGGGCCAGAAACAAACAGGCCGGTGAGGTATTGCTGAGATTCTTGAATTGTGTGGAAAGACTGTGACAATTCAAAGCAGAGACAGGTCGATTGGAGTGTTGCTGCCCTGGAGAGATAAACCTTTCCAGAAAAACCAGAGTCCCGGCCGATGTTAACAGTGGAGGTAATTGAGCATCTTCACCCGAATTCTTTGCATGCACTGAAGCCTTGCCCTCTGTGAGTAATGACAAATAGCCTGTACCGCAATGTATTGTGACATCTCAGGCATTAGTTCTACTGGCCTTACATCTCCTGAGAGCACTTTGCATCCACACACCGCCATTGAGTATAGCACCTCCTCTCTAAGGGGAGGGAATCCATATCTGCATTCCTACTACATATGCACACAAATGGTGGTTTCTGACTGTACCTAACCTTTTTATTTTTTTTGTTACATTTATTTAATCTTATTGTGGAACGGGCCCTTTTCCAGAAGGAGGTTACCTTCATTGCGAAATGTTGAAATATTTTGAGTAGTCTGAGCTTTGCTACTCAAGCATAAATACAAGTGAGAGATTTATAACGCCAGTGAACTTCTGAAAAAGTATAGACATAGCTCCAGCTATTTGAAAAGTATTAAATACAGCCCTTTTTGAGAACTGAAATGATTAAGTACTTGATGAAGCTACAGCTGCAATATATGATCAAATGAAATGGACAGAAATGTTCAGGAAAAACATTCTTCAAAAAAGAGATATGCAGTACATTGCATTTAAACTTTTGATGCATTTGCTCTGGGGTCTGGGGCCAGGATCGGTCCATGTGAATGAGAATGAGGTTGTTTAAAGCCCGCCTCCCACATGTGGCAATGAACAAGAAAGGAATAGGAGGCGGAAAAGTCAAAAATACATATGGAAGAAAAGAGGAAGGGTAGCTACCTAGCTGTTGCAGAATCAGAACTCACAACAACTGACTTACCATACGGACACATATCAAGATCAATTATTTAATGAACAAACAGTGGATTATGTGTTCGTCGAAGACATTTAAAAAACAAACAATCGAAGGTAAGGCAAGGTGACCTTGTTTCAACTGCTCTTAATCCATGTTGGAGTGGTTGTATGAGGTCAAAGAGCTCCAGAAAATGTGCTGAAGTTCTGCATGACTGGCTCATTAGACTGAACGGGGACATTGTCACTGGAGTGCGAATAAGTCACAGGCCAGCTTGATTTCTGAAACTCGGCAGCACGGCAGTGTGGATGACGCAAGTCTTTTCAGGCTTAATCGGGGAGATATAAACCCTAAACCTGTCTACAACAGGGCCCGAGAAAAATAAACTCTTGTCCCTAATCACCTGAACCAAGTCACACAAGGTGGGGAAATCTGCAGATGCACTTTACCAGGAAAATAATGAAAGCAACAACCGACTTTACTACGGTGTAGTATAATGGTTCGAGAACTGGACATCTAACCCAAAGGATGCAGGCTTAATTGAGAGGCAGGATACACTGTTGTTGTACCTTTGGGCAAAGCACTTAACCTGCATTGCTTCAGTACATATCTATAAATATACACTCAGTGAGGACTTTATTAGGTATTTATTAGACTATTTTTTTTAGACATATTGGTATTCTGCTGCTGTAGCCTATCCAATTAGTTGTTTGACTTGTTGTGTGTTCAGAGATGCTCTTCTGCATACCACTGTTGTAATCTGTGGTTATTTGCGTTACTGTCACCTTCCTGTCAGCTTCGACTAGTCTGGCCCTTCTTCTCAGACCTCTCTCATTAACAACAAGTTTTTGCCAGCATAACTGCTGCTCCTAGGATGTTTTTCGCACCATTCTCTGCAAACTCTGGAGACTGTTGTGCATGAAAATCACAGGCGATGTGTTTTGAAGTGGTTGACCAGCTACTAGTTCAGACAAGCTACTAGCACTAGCTGCTTGACCAGCTAATATCCAGCTTGACCAGCTTATGACCAGCTCAATTTTCAAGCTGGTCAAGCTGGCATAGCTAGATTTTACAGCAGGGTATCTTAAATAGATACTGTGTAAAATGTTACGTAAGTGACCCTGGAAATGATTGTCTACTCAATGGCAGAAATGTGCTGTAAGCTTTAAAAAGATTTGTTTTCTGTATGCCTGCATATTGCTTAAGCATCTGAGGTATTATTGTCTATATTTTGCGGAGTTCAACCACTCAACAGCACTAACTCAACAATATGAAGTCATCCACTTATTGGAATGCATACTGTAAGCAAAAAATGCAGCCTCCATATCACAATTTCTAGATTTTGACCAAAAGAAGACACTATTGTATTTTCCTCTAAAGCACAATATTGTTTCTTCAGGAACTTCCTCCATTGATTCTTTCTTGAACACACTCCTCACCCGATTTCACACAGTTAGGGGAAGGTGCAGTATGTCTAGGAAAGTTATGGTCGTTTCGTATACGCGCAGGCAGGGTTCCTCAGCATTGCGTGGCCCATAATTTTAAGTCTCTTGCAGGGCAGTAATGAGATTGTTGCAATCAGTGAGCTCACACCAGTCTTCATGAACTCTTCCCATAATTCTCTGTGGGCTCTCATATTTATTTGCTCCTGACATCACGGCACTCGACAGGCGGAAACCACCAACAGCCCGTGCTTCCCAATCGCCCACACTCCAAAATAAATTGTTTTGGTACAATTGGGCGCATAAGTCATTTTTAATCCCCTAAGGTGCATCAGCCTGTTTCTACATGTCTTCACAGTTGCTTCTGTGTACAGAGGACTGCCTTTGCATGTATGGGTGTGCTTTGCATGGTTACAAGTATGAGTTTGTGTCGGTATTAATGTATTTACAGGGTGTGTGCCTGTTTATTATAATTTTGCGTATTTGTTAATACACTGTTTGAAAGCGTCTTCATGTGTGCATGTGTGTGTGTTTGTGCGCAGCATCTGCTGCACCGTGGGACCAATCACAGGACCTCAGAAACCAGGGAACCTTGACAAGGCCTGTCCGTATCATGTTTCCATGGAGATACAATGACTGGAGACGGACCACAAGGAGGACAGATGGAGGTAAAAAAAAGAGGAAAAGACGGATGGAGAGTGAGAGAAATGGGGAGAGGCAAAGAGGAGAGAGACAGAAAAAGAGATACAGAACAATATGGAGAGAGAGAGGGGGAGAAAGAGAAAGACAAAGGAGAGACACAGAAAAAGATACAGAACAACAGAGACAGAGACTGATAGAGAGAGAGAGAAAGAGATAGGGAGAGAGAGAGAGAGATGCTTCAGACTGGTGATGGTGCGAGGTAATTGCCTGCCCCCCCCCCCCACCCCCACCCCCCCTCCAGAATCCCACGGGAGTGACTCTCAGAGCCCAGTGTGACGGCAGCACTGACGTCAGCTGCAGAGAAGCACCAGAGGTATTTTCATCAATTTTCTTAATGGCCTGCCGTCCCCTGGCACGCCCCCTCCCTCCTCACGCTCACAGGGAAATAAATAACCCAGAACAGAAAGACAGAGAGAAAACACGACCCACGCTTGTTTCAGACAACAGACAATTCTCAGAGTGTTTCAAAAGTGGCAGTGATCCCCCGAGCGGTGTGGTACACAACTGCGCTGTTTATTTACCCAAACAGAGCTGGCCTCTTCTCGGACACAAATAAGACAAGCCTCTGGCATTTACGTACTGATGTAACTGCTCTGACAAAGGGGCTATTAACACATCGCACGGTGCTGAAATGCTAGGGAGTTATGTTATGTTAATTGCTTTTTGCATGAATTGTTTGCTTAAGTAATAGCCAGCTGGGGAAAAGAGGCACATTATTTAAATCTTATTTTATCCAATTCTTGAAACTGAGAAGCTTTATTTTCCTGGTCTTCTATTCAACTTCTTTTCCTCCTCTGCAAACAGCCCACCTCTCTGAGGGACAGAAAAAATATTGACGTAAAAGCACAGGCAAAAAAAAACTCACCGCCTGTTTTCATACAAACCTTGCATTAAGGCACCAAATAAAGGCTAATGAGAATGTACTCGCGCCTGTTTTTTTTTTTTGTGACACTGGTCTGACAGTGACTGATGCTAATCCATGTGTTGCCATGAAGAATGTTTACTCATGCGATTCCAGCTTGGGGGAGAAATTGACACAACAGATTTTATTTATGAAAGCGATGTTCCCGGTGCCAGGACCCAGGATTTGCAGACGGGAGACTCCAGCATGTGAGCAGATGAAGCTAAATGAGCGTTGCTGAGCAGGCTTTCACACGTGGGTAATCCACAGGGAGCTGTGAACTCTCATCCGACCGTGGCTCGCCGGGGTGTTTGTTACAGCTGTTTCACCATGTAGACTCACCTCTGAATGAAAAACTGGGCTGCCAGGAAGTAATTTATGACAGTGTGTCTTCCGTCCACGCAGAGATCTTCTTTGTGGTCACAAGAAAGGCTTCTTTTTTTCTTTGGGGGTGGGGGGTAGATACTGTGTGAATGCCAATTGACAAAAACATAATGTCCTGTCCAGAGGACGGTCAAAACTTATCTTCTGTTTGAGCACAGAGATATAGTATAGCCTTGACACATACAGCTGGCCTTTATGGTGATGACAAAATAATGAAATTCTATTTTACAACTCAACACAAAAAAAGTTACTCCAAGATTTGTATGCTCTACTTATGTATGTACATGAAAACAAATGAGGCAACCTATTAAAAACATTCATAATTTCTGATGCGATTATTTCTGATGTGTTTTTTTCTATCTCAGATCCATTTGTTTTTTAGTTGATAAATGCTCTTTAAAATTCTACAAGAAGAGTGAAGAATTTCGCCCACAACATAAGTTATGCCAATAACTATGGATCTAACTATGGAGACCAAACGATAACTAACATCCGGATGCTTTTATGGATTGTGAGCCAAGCCTCCTACGGTCAGTCACATGACTTTGTTGATATAAGGTTTCGAGGATAGGTAGGAGGATGTCATTATTGAATGTTAAGACCGTGGTGGTGGTGGTCTGAGTGAGGTTGAAATAGATTAGCATTTGGCAGAATTGTGGGACTTTAAAGAGTCAGAAAAGCAGTTCCAGCTGTTCTCTCTGCTGGAAAACACCGTGGAGTGTATGACACCAGGAGATGTAACCTTTTGAAGAGCAGATAAGGGAGTAGGCATTACCCAGGGATCATTAAAGGTTTTAATTTCTGCTCTCTGCCTCGCTCTCTGTCTCTCTCTTTCTCTTACCCTGTCTACCTCACTTTCTCTCTCTCTCTCTCTCGTACCCTGTCTGCCTCACTTTCTGTCTCTTTCTCTCCCTCTTCACTTTTTGCACACTTTATTGCATTGTATATTTAACCCTTGTGTAGTCTTAACATTCTGCATACTCCCCTTATGCTATGGGTCAAAAATTACCCACCTTCACTAAACCACTAAAATAAAGCAGCTAAATTGAATTTCGAATTTTCAAATCCTAGGCGGCACGGATGGTGCAGTGGGTAGCACTGCCGCCTCACAGCAAGGAGGTCCTGGGTTCGAATCCCCGTCGGCCAGGGCCTCTCTGTGCGGAGTTTGCATGTTCTCCCCGTGTCTCCGTTGGTTTCCTCCGGGTACTCTGGTTTCCTCCCACAGTCCAAAGACATGCAGGTTAGGCCGATTGGAGAGTCTAAATTGCCTGTAGGCCCGTAGTGTGTGAGTGAATGGTGTGCGTGCCCTGCGATGGACTGGCGACCTGTCCAGGGTGTATTTCTGCCTTTCGCCCAATATATGCTGGGATAGGCTCCAGCCCCCCTGCGACCCTGTTCAGGATAAGCGGGTTCAGATAATGGATGGATGGATTTTCAAATCTATTTTGCATGAAGAAACAACCTGTCACTCATTACAAACTTTGACATTGAATTTGAAGTTGAAAAAAGATCATTTAGGGGGTTTTCTCTGCTGTTAATCATAGTGGCGGGTCATTTTTTACCCTTAAGACAAAATAAGGGTTCATTTAAAATGGATAGAATTGCCATTTTTGCCCATCATTCTCCACTGAACAACCAATAATGACAAAGTGAAAATCAAAAACTGAAAAACCTGATTTATATATGTAAGTATTCATACCCTTAATACTATACTTTGAAGCAATTACAGCTTTGAGTCTTCTTAAGTAAGACTCTACAAGCTTTGCACACCTGGATTTGGGCAGTTTATCCCTTTCTTCCTATCCCCTTCTCAAGCTCCTTCAGATTGGATGGGACACGTCTGTGAACTGCCATCTTCAGGTCTCTCCACAGATGTTTTCTGGGGTTTAGTCTTGGCTTTGTCTTTTCCTGAGGCAACACGAGCATGCTCTTGGCTATATGCTTCGGGTCACCGCCACCCCAGTCGCATGCACTCTGGAGCAGGTTTTCTTCAAGGATCACTCTGTATTTGGCTGCATTCATCCTTCCCTCAATTTCCATTGCATCACCCAGGTGGGTCCTACACATTGGTGGTGGCTGAGGCAAGTTTCCCCCTCATCACTGTAATGCACTTTGAGTATTAGAAAATAACTATATAAAGGCAACTATTTATCTACCTATCTATCTATCTCAAGGATAATTCAAGCAAACAGGACACACCTGACCACAATTTGGAGTGCCACAGCAATACTTAGATATGAGATATAAAAGTGAAGGGGTCTGAATACTTTCTGAAGCCACTGTACATGCACATACAGATAGACACACACACACACATGCACACACACACACACACTCAGATTTAAGTCCACTCCAAAATGGTGGCCCAATGGATGCAGTGAGGCAGCTATGCCAGCGGGAGATGAAAGACCCTGAGCTGCCTGCGTTACTTATTCATCAGTCAGCTCATCAGGAGGTCGACATCTACATACACAACACGCACCAATCTCAGTTTCACTTGTCACGCTAAGTGGGCGAAGGCAAGAGAAAATGCAAGAGTGTAATGTGATTGTGCACTGTACTATGTATGTGTTGTTAACTGTACTTTATACTGTGTCAAGTTCAGGTATCTATCCATTTGCTATACACTCTTCCCACAGCATTGCCAACAGTAAGGAATCCTGTTTAGTAATTTCTGTTGCTCTGGTATGATTAAAAACATTCAAGTGATCTGTCTATACAGTATGTACATGAAAAGGAATCACCTTATCATGAGTACATTGGAACATTGGTAAACAGAACTGCCAAGAACAGACCATTCAGCCCATCATACAAGAAAATAGCATGTGTTTCTATATTTCCGTGTAAATAAATACTTTGCACCTGATTGCTCTGGTTTCATAAATTTAATTGTTTGTTCTTGTTGTGCATAGCTAAGCTGTAGAGAGAAATCCCCAAACTCTCAGCATTATATGTACATAGAAAATGGTGCAACTATATATAAAATTTATTTTATTTTTATCATGCGCAATGATTACAGCTATACTTCACCCAGCTGTCCTTTAGACAGTTTCTATTTGCAGAACGAGTCTCTGTGGTCCGCATTATTTTTCCTCTTTAGAGAAAATTCAGAGTTACTTATACCCCAGAGGAGCAGGTGGTATTTACACCATTGTGTTTTTTTTCACTTGATGACTCATCTTAATGAAATGCAAATTTACTAGTGAGCTGGATGTGATGGTAATACAGGCAGTCACATAACCAATGTGTATTAAATTGAAAGGCTATACATGATGAGAATTCTAAGAATAACCCACGCTATCCCTAGACTTCATCTCATTGCGGGGGACACTCAGTCATCAAATGCAACCAAGTACTAAAGATAATATCTTTATTTAAGATTATATTCATTAGTCCAAGTACGTTTGGTCCTAAAATGGGGGACTATGTATAAAAAGGGCTGTAGTTCCTACACGGATCACCCAGTATGGATGTAAACACCCTCAAATGAAAGCTGTCAGTCGGCATTTTAAACAATCCAATCCAATGTGCTAGAGTACAAATGTTTGTACCAAAATTATACCACTGTCCAAATACTTGTGGACCTCACTGTATGTATAATGCAGGGCTCAATCTATTTAGTAGCCAGAGAAGTAAGGTTAAGCTGGATTTTATTTCTACCCAAAATGTAACTAGTTTAAAAACACACAAGGCAATAGTTTGTGGGCTATGGTTTTAAACCTAGTCTGAATATCAGAGTTTCAAAAAGTAATCTGTCACTTTCAGTAGTATGTGCGGTTATTAATAAAATTAATGTAGTGATATATTTTTTTTAATTCCTCAGCCAAAACCACAGACTCTCATTTGCAATCTGAGACAAGCTTGGATACATATGATAGACAGCCTCTCTATTTTGACAGTTTGTAAGCGCAATGAGGATCCACTGCTACATCACTTCCCAGAACGTGTGAGACACAGTAATTAGCTCTGCATGAGCTCATATTCAGCTGCAATCTGACGATTTTACTTGCTGTCATTCCAGACCAATCATTTCAGAACTATTTTGTCATCCTCTTTGTATTTAATTGTCGACTGAACTCACTTCATGAACCGTTTCCATCACCAACTGACTGAGTTGAAAACAGATAGATGAGTTCCATCTAATCTGTTCAGTTGTACAACAGTGAGCTTTGTCCTTCCTTTTTGACTACAATAGTTTTCAGCAAAAAAGGCTGTATCAGGAACATAAAAGTTGTGTTCCTCAAAATGAAAGAGGAGTCAGTAGAGAACAGACTGTCCTTGACTGTTTGTCCAGGCCTAGGCCTTTGTGAGGAAGCGTGGATGGTGAACAAAACACGGGAAATATGGAAAGGTAACAGTATTCAAACTGAAGGAGCTTCCTGGTGGCTCCATAATAGTGTGTGCTGCATTTTCCCAGCATGATTTAGGTATACTTATGTCCTTAGAAGGCAATGTTGACGTCAATTGTTGGCACAGAGCGATCATTTCCCCTCAATGTTAAAGTATCTTCCTGCAGAGAGAGGTGACTTTCAGAATGACAATGTCCACACATGAGTAGTAGCCCAGTGATTTCTGGGGCATGAAAACGTCAATGTCCATATGCTATAACCTCCTTAGTCACCAAATCAGAAGCCAACAGTTTATTCTCTAAAAGCATGCTTGATCACATGCCTGGGAAGATGTTTTGAACAGGGGGTGCTAGTGGCAAATATGCTTGCTTGACTACTTCGCATGGATGAAGCTACAGTTTTCTATTTGGAAATTACCTCACAAAATGGATGCTCAAATAAATAAAAAGAAAACCACTGACTTATACAATAGTATTTCACTAAATTAAATAACGATCCTACACTTTAAATGCTTGTATGCTCTATCCATGGACAAAATAAATCAATAAGAACTGTGTATTTAATTTTGCTCTTGACAAAATAAACAATGAATTACAAATTATATTTGTATTTTTGTTTGTGGGTAGTTATTAGTTTCTCTGCTCTCCAGCACCTGCACTCTTTTCCAGAATGGGATATTACCACACCTGCAGCTGCACCTGTCATTTTAAACCTATGCTTTAGATTACAGTTCCATCAGAATATTCCGGCAGAATTGCAGACTCTGTTCAGGTTGTCACAGTCCATGCTGGTAACATGTTACTTTACATTATTGGCATTTGGCAGACGCTCTTATCCAGAGCGATGTACAGTTGACTAGACTAAGCAGGAGACAATCCTCCCCTAGAGCAATGCAGGGTTAAGGGCCTTGCTGAAGGGCCCTGTGTGGATCTTATTGTAAATGGAAAATGGTAAATGGCAGGCATTTATATAGCGCCTTTATCCAAAGCGCTGTACAATTGATTCTTCTCCATTCACCCATTCATACACACACTCACACACCGACGGCAATTGGCTGCCATGCAAGGCCCCGACCAGCTCGTCAGGAGCATTTGGGGGTTAGCTTGCTGAGGGACACTTCGACACAGCCCGGGCAGGGGATCGAACCGGCAACCCTCCGACTGCCAGACGACTGCTCTTACTGCCTGAGCCACGTCGCCCCACCGCTACACTGGGATTAGAACCACCGACCTTGCGTGTTCTAGTCATTTACCTTAACCACTACGCTACAGGCCGCCCTATGTGATGATGCATAATGCATTATTGGGTGATTTTTACATTGGTACTTATTTGTTATACATATACTGTTTGCATGAATGCACAAGACAAGCCATTAAATTTCAATTTCAATTCAATAATTCAGAATTTATGCAAAATATGTAATGCAAGAGTGTTGTACCCTTTACTTTGGTTAATATGCTTCTAATGATGCAAATACAGCCCACCTTGGCTCATCATTTTACAGTCTAGAGAGTATTTATATTTCTGTTAATCCTGATTTTAAATGCTCCGGAGATTTAATTTCCTTTGAATAACAATTTCACATATGCTTGATTTCTCATCTCATTTAGGATAGCATATTTGTCTGCGGCTTGCGATATTATTTTTCAGCCACTAGCTGTAAGTACTCATGATCTGAAGTTTCCATAGAGATGTGTCATTTTCCACAGCAGGCTGCAAATGTATAAACCACAAAGCAATATGCACAGACATTTACGCACACATCCATATGTGTGCATGGCTCCTAAAAGAGGCCCTGTTGTGTGTCCCACTGGCATTCTCCCCCTGCAAAAACTGTTGGTTATCCTTTATGATAATGCTCTAACACAGGACTATTAGGCCAAATTACACATTCCTGAACTATACATGAGGTGCAACATAAACATTCCCACATCGGCACAATGCCCTTTATTATATTTTGTTATGATTCCGTTTTGCTTCCAATCATTTGTTATGCAGACAACTTCAGTCCCAGAGAAATTGTAAAAGCACGGCCTGACAAAGGGAACAGATGCAATTGAAATGCTTCCCTTTAAATATTAATGGTAATTTACGTTCACATCTTAATTGCCCCTTAAACGAGGACACTCTACAATGCTTACTGGGAATTTATTTTTGCTCAGAGTAGAAGAGCATTTACATTCTTATCACTCTAAAGTGTGTTTTCATCCATTTGAGACGCATATTTACAAGCCATGTGTGGATATGGGGGAGTGTCACAACCTAACCAGATGGAGTTTTTTTTTTTTTCAAGCTTTTGGTTCTGCAGCCATTTGGCTAGGTTGCAGTTAGGTATTCCGACCATCTCCATGGAGTTTTCTCTTGAATTTCAGTTTTGAGTGCTCACATTTATGGCAGCAAACACGGTGCTACCTCTGTGAATTTAGATACCTGTCCGAGCAGCAGACAGTACACACACCATTATGTTTTGGGGAGACAGTTACGATGATTGGTAAGTACTAATATCAGCCTGGAATAAAAGCAATCAGTCATAACACTGTAACAAAACAACGGCTTTGTTTTCTCGCATTAAATGCCATGCTGATGTGACTGTAGAACTCGATGGTTTCCCTCAAGTGGAATCCAAGCTTAGAATCCCAGTAGAATCATCTTATCTTAAAATCAGTCGAAAAGCATGAAATTCTCATTAACCACATCAGAGGGTTGAGCACATCCCTCAGGCGGTCCCTGAAAACTTCTCATTGCACATGAAAGTCAAAGTGTCCCTGACATACCAAAGGCCAGAGCTGATGATCACACGACTTTGATTTAGGATTAATCTGTGTACTTCTGTGTCACATCTTTGTGGTTTCTCGTTTTTATTATTATTTTTATTTTTCTGGTGACAGAAATGCAGGTATGCTATCCAAAGGATAGCTAATTATAAATACAAATGACACATGGGTTGGTAATGCTACTTTTAATTAATTAATTATTTAATGTATTTATTTCACAGGAATAAAAACAATGCTTAACATGGTCTTAGGGCTAACTAAAAAAATGTGTTTTTCAGTGGGTTCCTGCCTGCAGAGTGCAGAAAGAGAGATGTGCATTGTGGCATTTTGAAACACTGACACATTTCAATCCACCTGAGCCATCAGGGTCTGTAATACAGTATTTTACACATTTGTGTTGCTGTGCAGTGTAGCATGCATGAAAGGTTTATGGGATTGTAAGGTAAGAAGAAAGCTAGGAACCTGAGGGAAAAACAGCAGGCAGGCACCTGCAGTATATACGTATCAACATAAATGTTGGCCAATTTAAATAAAAAAGAAAAAAAGAAATCAACTGAAAAGATATGGAAATGTAAAACCCATAAAAGAACTCCTTTACTGAGGGTTTTCCCTGGGCTGCTCACAACAAACTACTGAAACACATAAATGTATAAAAATACAATAAGTCCACATTATTTCATGGGAAAATAAAAGTTAGTAGCGTTTTCAATACCACAGGTTCAGTGCAAAATCGAATTCAGTCATTTGTGGAGTTCTTCCGCAAATGACAAATCAGGGAAAACATGACTAGGTTTGAAAGGCGGCATTGTTTTTGTTCAGGCCTGCACAGAGCAGCCATGCCGGCACTCTGGGAGAGCTCTGTAACGCTTCCATGGCTTCCGCTGTTCAAGGTCCTGAGGTGACCTCTGCAATAGCAGCCACTTAGCTGAGGTCCTCTCCTCTGAAACGGGTAAAGTGCTGTAGCACTATATCTTGTGTGGAGATAAAACTACCACAACAGGCACAGTGCAGTTAAACCTGCGCCTCCCCCTGCTACATGCAACTAAATTGATTTTTCAGAACCTTTCGTCCTTGGGGGCAACATGCATATCCTTTTTCCATCCAAAAGAACTCATAATTAGTTAGCTTTGATTTAACTGTTGATTGAACTTTATTATGGCTTGATTCTTCATCCCATGGCAGTTTCGGGCTTTCAGCCTTTTATGATTAAAAAGTGTGACGCAGCTGCTATGTCTGTGAAGGATGAAAAAGTATTTCTGGTAATTTGATCTTCAGTCAAACAAATCAGTAATTTATGCCAATTGTCTTTTAGGACCCATAACAATTCATTGAAGAATAAAGTGAGATAAATTGTAGAGCTCAAAGCTCCAACTGCAGACGACAGCCTTTGTGATCAAGGCCAAAAGTAGAACACAACAATGAAAGACTGCCCATTCCAGAAGCTGTCTGACACATATTCTTCTTCTTGTTCATTATCTTCTTCATTTTCTTCTTCTACTCTATTTATTTGGGCAGCTTCTCCATATTCACAACAATGTACATTAGGTGTATTTGTGCATCGCTACCTTCCAGCATACATCCGCATTTTAACAGTCGGTTTTGGCTAGGTAACTTTCTGAAGGGCACAACAGCCACGCACGCAGTGGAACAGGGGCACCGAAGCTCTCGCTGCCTGCAGCTGTGCTCGTCCAGCCCCAGCGCACGTCTGGTGACTCACCCATCTCTGTGGCATTCACAGCCATCCTGAGGTGTAGAAATAATCAACCCATTCAAGAAGAACCCAGCCAAAAAGACAATTAACTAAAATTACCACTTCCGCACCACAATTTCAAAGCATTCTGCAAAGTATTCGCTCATTCTGGCTGCCCACCCCCATCACTCTCACTAATGCATTTTTACATTTTTTGTACTAATTCGTGGGGGGGGGGGGGGGGGGTTTAAGCACAAAAACAATTCCAGGTGAATCACTCACAGGTTTGTTTATTTATATATTTAATTCAGGTTTTAATTCATCGCGGTCAGTGCCACTGTCTCTCCATTGATAAGGCAAATGTCATATAATTTCTAGCGCGACATTAACACATTTTCTTAATAAGGTTTCTCATTCAGCGGAGTGCAGAGTGTATCAGTTGACTCACTGTGGGAGCAATAAAAATAATCTATTATGAGCAAAACTGTTTTCATAACATGTTTATCAGGGGAAGGCTAACGGAGGGACCTGAAGAATTGGATAACAGGGCATCATTTCAACTGTCTTTATTCGTATTATTATTGATTACACGTAGACATTTAGCAGATCTTCTTATCCAGTGCATCTTACACTGCTTACATTTTGCATACAATCAATTTGTGCAGCATAACAGTCAAGTAAATGGAAAATAAACATAGTGCACATATATGCAGAAACAATGCATATAATAAAAAACATGCATAAGGATCTATATTTTATGTTCAAACATACAGGAAAACTATGCACTTTAATTTCAATACATTTGTTCTCATGTCTCAATGTTTTATATTTAGTAATCTCATTTATTCTGAAAAGCACAGGCAAAAAAGAATAATAATGGCACCCGATCAATTATTGTAAATAAAATCAAACAAAGTGAAATTGGAAATACAATTTGACTTTACTCTAGTTAATCTCAGTCTAAAACAATTATATTGTATCATTCCATCATCATTTCACTAGAGTATAAAAATGAGATAACAAGAATGCAAAATCCCTTTGTTAGCCATCAGCATGGGAAAAAGCCAAAGAACAGAATACACAGGTGGTAATTGACCATCGCAAGTTTGGTAATGGGTACAAAAACATACATAAACAGTAAAACATACAGGGGCACTATTTAAGATCAATTGCACAAAGTACTAGGAAAGCTTGGCAGAAAATCTGGCTGTCTCTGCTGGGAAGCTGAGACTTGGTCATAGGTAAATTGGCCAGCAGGACAATGACTCCTAGGATACATCAAAATCCACACAGAAATGGTGAAGTGAAAACAACAACTACTGTCTGCAAAGGCCATCTCAGACTCAATCTTAAATCATGTGAAAAACATGTGGTCTATCCCAAGGAAATGAAGGAAGGTCAAAAATGTATTCTCTAACCTTATCACAAATTATAGGCAAATACTCATGGAAAAGTATTATTGTAGAACTTGTTTTTTTTTTGCAAAAAATATATTTGCAAGTTTGGTTCATTCCATAGAATCATTAATAAATCACACTATGTTATGTATGTTGTAAAATAAAGCTTATGTCAATAACTGCATTATTGTTTTAGTTTACATGACTTTTTTGTGAAGATTTATCAGGGGTGCCAATAATTCTGGAGCCCTCTGTATATAGGCTATAGGTAGGATACCAAAGGAACCAAACACTAAATTGTCTGACAACTTCTTTGCAATAAGTTCCTATTCATGTGTTTGATGCAGATTGGTATTTGATTTCTTGTCACACATGCATGAACTATAACTGGGCATAGCCTACTGCCAGTAAAGCGCAACATTTTCCAAACTTATTCTGAAATTGAGAATGATTGACCAATCTTTAGTAATCTTGGAGTCTTGGCAGCCTCACAGATATAAAATGTGCACCCAAGGATGTAAATTTCAATTGTGGTGAAAGTTTTATTCTTTTAAAGTGAAGTGAATTAAACCACCAATCGGATATAGATGGAAGTGCTCTGTTGATCACAATCATCTGAAATAACCTGAGGATACCTTTGATGCGGATATCGAGTTCCCATGTACCCCAGTAATTCTCCCAGTGTGTTTACTCTGGGAAGACCGCCCGTTTCCCATCTCTGCTGATGTTTCTCCATCAAGTGAACGGCCGACAGGATGTCACTTCTCATAAATGAAACTCGAACGGCATAGAACCACGCAAGCTTGCCACATCTGCTGCACATGAATATCCTGGCCCAGTCCTTCTCTCTGCGTTCTGCGTCAGTGCGACTGACCTGGGCTCCAGATGGGGCCACATTTATAATGCATTATAATGTCCTATTCCTGTAAAATAACATTGTTTTTACTGGTTTTCAATCAGCTCGTGTGGGTGTGTGTGTTTATGTATAAGTGTATATGCATATGCATGTGCTCAACTATGGACGTGTGAGTTGGTAATGCCATTATCATTATGTGTTCAGACCAATGAACACGCCCACTTAATCCTATGAACAAAGCAATCCTAGGCGTATTTGTATTGACTGGTCTGTACCAAACATTGGCATGTCCACAATATTCCAGTGTACATAAGATTTATGTGTTTACATGTGTTAGTCAGTAGCAATATTATTGTGTGCATGTGTGCGTGTGTGTATGTTCTGTGGATATTTTCACGTGTGTTTCTTGCAGTGTGTATACGTGTGCACATGCATACACATATGCGTGTGTATCTGTACAGTATGCCCATGTAGATGGATAAGTGTGTCTCTGTACTTGTTGTGTACGAGTGCAATATGAGTGCAGGTTGTCTGTGTATGTTTGTGTGTCCGTGAGCGTGTCTGTCTTATGTTGAGAGACTGCGCTGCACTCGCAGCAGATGGGAGCTCTTGACACCGCACGCGCCACGTCACCTCCGCAGCCCCCCAGGTCAGCCCGTCTCTGGGAAACGGAGCCGAGCTGCCACGTCGATCCACAGCGCGACGCGCGTCATCCGGGCGGACCACGTCGACAAGCGCGCCACCGCTAATCCACGTCCGGGAGAGGTCAGCGCTGTTGAACCTCTAATCAGGAGAGGCGGCCAAGGATACGCAGAGTCCTTAATGTATTCACACTCACACTTCCCTCCCCTGATGAAGATCTTCCTCGCCTGACAGTCAGCACAGCCCTCAGGTTTCAATAGCCCTGGAAATAGCACCGGTCTATGACAGCGAGCCACATTGGCCCAGGTCACCCTGTGGGTAGGAGGTAGGCAGAGGGGAGGTTCTCTAGCTGAAAATTCTTGGATCCCCAAGGTGGATATTGGCCAGATGGTAGGGCTCAGGTTGGCTGTGAGGTACAGGTGGGAGATGAGGAAATGGGAATGGGAAGTTGTGTGGGAGCTGCTGGAGAAGTGTGTCTTTGACGCTGGGTAGACGAACACGACCCACTCAAATCACACTCCAGAGCACCCTCACATGTATTAACCATGTATCATACCCTGCCCCACCCCCCCCCACACACACACACACACACAAACACACACACGCGCACACACACCCACTCCCACACGCACACACTACCTCTCAGGTCTGTTTCGAAGAAGCCTGATGTCTCCTCTTCTTGCCCTGTTACCAGTGTAGTCAACTTCCAAGCGTCAGGATTGGAGATTCAAGCCCATTGAGGTGCAAATGAAAGACTCGGTCTCTTTATGGGATAATGAGCTTGTTAGGCTGGCTTCAGAGGCCGGTGTTTCACAGGAGAGACGACATTTATATTCCATCGCTGCTAATGTGCACACTCCAAAAGAGGAGCAAAAGGGCCATTTGACGTCTCCGTGCCAGCCAATTAACAGCAGAATAAATACGCCTCTGCATTTTCAACGCTCGAACTCCCAAGCTGCCTCCCAGCCATCAGTCCTCACTGATTTTAGGATCAATAGATAATCGTTTATTTCCTGAATATGATACTCACACACACACAGACAGACACACACCAAACAGAAACACATCTGAAACAGCATTCTAAATGGTTTCATGCAGCTATATATACTTTGAAGAAAACAGTCCAATGATTTTTCTTCCAAATATGTCTCTCAAATGCTGTTTGAAAACTCAAAAAAATAAAAATACTTAAACACAAAAAATCTGTACTGCAGGCTTTGTGAACCTTTCTGGAGAAAGAATAAATTACTTTGCTTTATACTTTTTAAATTGGCTTTAGAAACCGGCTATGAAAAAAAAAAGCTGTCCATTGCTGTCCAAACGGGGAGCTCAGGGAAGGCTGCAAGCAAAAGCCTTTAAGCAGGGTGAACAGCTCATCAACTTGGTCGCACGGTAAGTTGTAAACCTGTGGATTACATTTCAGAGAGGGGTTTGCATTAATTATTTACTCAGAAAACCCTGGCCTTGCATAGCCAGAATTCCTCCATTTAGAAAAGCTGCATATTTTACTTATTTAAGTTTTCAGAAATGTACCACCTTTGAATTTCATCCTGCTACTTTTTGCTTTTGAAACCACTAGGGACAGACCCCTGGCTCATTTGCACATACTGTATGGGTGAAGTGAATAATGTGTAATGGGTCGAGGTGGAAAATCTAGGGTCAGAAAGTAGCAGTCTTCCCCAGTAATTTGTTCCAATCACCTGGATTTGTTCATTAGTACAATGTCATGGGTGGAAGAACAGGGGCATAGTTGTGGGCAGTAGGCCTTTTTCTGAATGGGGTAAAGGCTGCAGATTTGGAAGGGGGGTCCAAGTCCAGATTAATCTGGATAGCTTTGACCATCTTGACATTGTCAAAGATTTCAGAAGGTGACTCACAGAAAGAATTTCCGAGAGATTACATCATTAGTTTGGGACAAATACAAAAGGAAGGAAGTTAATAACTAGTAAGCAAGCTACAGTTAATTTTTATATTAAATTAAATCACTTAATGAAATGTTCTGTATATGGATATGGGCCGACAGTCCATTCTAGTTGCTTTGTAACCAGCAGCCTTGCAGGGAAATGCATAATTGGCCTTGTTACCCTGGTCGCGTGAGACATATTGCGCCAATAGTCCGACAGTCTGAGCGCCATAACGTGGCGCTCCTGAGCTGGGCCTGATGCTCCTCGCGGCTCTTCATCCTTCATAGGGGCAAAAGGCAAACATTGGTCACAGACGAAGCATGCTGAGACGCCTCTGTGGTGTTTGAAATCACTCCCATTACTGCCGGGGTCAGAGGAGCCACGGCAATTGAAAAACGGCCAAATCAACAGCCAGGGTAGATTGGGGGAGCGGGCTGAGCCAACAACAGGCCGAAGCCAGCAAACACACCCACTCCCAAAGTGTAGGAGCAGCGCAGTCATTACACGTCCTATAGAGATAGGGTTGATAGAATCCCCCAAGCACTGTGCAAGTCTGTACTGAGCTGACAGGCAGGAAGCAATTCTTTCATCTAACTTTCATACTTTTCTGTTCTTAGATCACAGTGCAGGTGCATTGATGCTGTTTTTGAAGTTATAATCTTGCCAAAAAAACGCCAAGTGTCTGATCTTGACGGCTGATGCATTCAAATGCAAATCCCCCCCACCCCCTTATTTTCCATATACACTTCAGTATCACCCAATAAAAATTATTCTGGGTGTACAGATTAAACTACCATTCATATTCCAGTCAAGTGGTGCAAAAATAAAAAGAATCCAAGGATGTGACACCAATTTGATCTTGTCTGTAGTTTGGTATGGATGGTGATACTCAATACCAGGACTGTAACACTTCAAAATGGGTCTAACTTAATATAGAATTCCACAAGGCTCTGGCAGTCTGTGTATAGTGTGGGTTCTACAGTTCTTGTCTTGTAATTTTGTGTTTTGTTTTGTCAAATTGATCACAAATTAATCGGTCTTACTACATTAAGTTTATTTCCAGGAATTTCTGAAATCAGCGCCCAAACAACAAGTGCATCAACTACACAATTCTCCAGTAAGACTACATTCAACTTATGGTCAAAAGATGCATGATTATTTTTTAAATGTACTTCCAATATACCCAAAGATATCTAATTTGATAATAGGTGATTCCAGATCCACGTTATACTGTAACACACCTCTCTTTAGTACTACAGTGAAGTCTGTAAGAATTGGGAGTATTTATGTTCATACATTTATTTATGGCTCTGTACTCCAGCACATTGGAGTTGAACAATAAATATGAGGTTAAAATACATCCATATCAGGTGATCCATGTAGGAATTACTTCCATTTTTATGCATAGTCCTCCCATTTTAGGGGCCGAAAAGTAATTGGACAGTTGGCTCAGCTGTCTCTTGACTAGTCAAATGTGTCTCTTGACTTCCTCAGTGTAGGCTTGATTGAGTCCATCATTGCTGTTTTTCAACATGACGACCAGATTTGAGCCAATGGCAGTCAAGGAAGCCATTAGGAGGCTGAGGAATAAGAAAAATTGTCAAAGACACATATGCCAAACAATAGGCTTACCAAAATAAACTGCTTGGAACATCATTAATAAGAAAGAGAGCACTGGTGAGCTGAATAATTGCAACGGTGGCAGTCATTTCAAATCCAATGTACTGGAGTAGAGAGCCAAAAGAACAGAAAATGTACCCCAGTCCGGACCTCACTGTAAATGTGTTCACATACTTATGGCATGCATAATAGTCATCCAGTCAGCAAAACTTTTGACTTTACAAGAAAATATTTGCTGATGTAGCTTGTCAGGACAAGGTCAACCAAACTCTTTGGGGTCCCATTTTGCAGGCAAGGCACAACTGTCAAATTGTAGCTTGTCCAAATGCATAGCGGATTTTCTTATGATAGTGTGATACATCTTGATTACTTGATTAACAGTTTTCACTGAATTAAACTTGCCCTTGAAGTGTGTGTTTGACTAAATAGCGCAAGACCATGCCACTTCACTTAAGCATACTGTATCTAAAATAAAACTGTTACATTTGGAGATTGCAAAATATGTTTGCAGTTTTTGTTTGTTTATTCTTTTTTTAATCTGACACAGAACTTGGATGATACACAAATGAGTTGGATGCAGGATGGTGTGACTGGCTTCCATTCAACATACAGAGAAAGTATTTGTTTCCCCTGTAAGGAGGTGGCCAGTGCAATCAAATGGCAATACACTTTGCAATGGGGTTTCAGTACCCTACATAAAAAGGTGGTCACTGCTGTATCCAGGGAGCCCTGGTACTGTAAATAAGTAACCTTTTCATTATTATAGGAGTCTCAGTGCCGCCATAAAGAAATGGTCCGTGCTTTGTGTTGAAAGCCTTAGTGCCTCCATAAACAGCTTAGTGATCTGTGCTTTGTGGAGGGAGTTTAGTACTATTATGAAGAATTGATCACTGCTTTGTGTGGGGAATCTCAGAACCCTAAATAAAAAGGGAGCCAGAGTTTTTTCTATCGCCAAAATAAAAAAGGAGCCCGCATTTTCTGTGTGGAATCACAGTACCTTAAATAAAAAGGGGGCAGTGTTTTGTGTTTGAGATCCCAGTACCCTATATAAAAATGGGGCAGTGTTTTGTGCTTGAAATCACAGTACCCTAAATGAAAAGGGGGCAGTGTTTTGTGCGTGATAGCTTCCATATAGATGCACTACCCTGGTGAACCGCTGTCAGTCGATACACTGACATTAGACTGACATCTCACGCGAGCTCCTGTGTCATATGGTGAAGTCTGAGGTCAGAGGCTGCTGTAGTCAGACATGACACATGAGGTGGAGAGGGGGATGCATCACTGTTTGTGTTGTGATTGACGTCACACACGCCCACTCGTTTCCATCCCACATCCCACACCACCCCCCGCCCCTTCCTCACACACACACACACACACACACACACACACACACGCACACACACACACACACACACACATCAGCATGGTTTTAAAAACAAATGTCTCTTTCTTTCTCTACCACAGGTCAGGATGTCAGTTGTAGGATATAAATGTGTTGCTGCATATCTGTTATGGGCAGTCTTTGTGTGGGTCTTGTGTGTGAAAGCCTCAAAAGACAGGAGATGAAATTGTCCTAACGCTAACAGCAGCCTGATCTCAATCAAGGTGTATCAGCACAGAACTGCTACAGCCATGTATAATGTCTACTGTACATCAAACATGGTCACCACCTCTCAAATAATTAATAATCTTTGAGTAGTGCACAGTAAAGAGTATTAGCATTTTTTCATATTTAGATGCAATATAATTATTTAGCACTTTTCAAAAGTATGCTTTATCTCGAACATGCTCCTATTTGGGACCAAATATCTTGTACCACCGTTTCAACGTAGCTTGTTTTTGAAATGATGTGATGAATTGATAGATCCTGCATTAAAGTGCATATTGTAGAGTGTAGAGTGCATATTGCTATGATCTAATTCATATAGGCCAACTGTATGTCATTCTGGATTAAAGTGTATAAGCTACAGTATAGGCTACAGTATGTACATATGTGGGCCTATGCATAAGTATTCCAATTTGTCCAAAACCGTTCGTTTTTATAGCTGCTCCTAGCATTACATTACATTACATTACATTACATTACGTGCTATTTAGCAGACGCTCTTATCCAGAGCGACGTACAACAAAGTGCAGATCAATCACAAGAACAAGTGCAAAAGTAGACCTGAGAGGACAGTACAGTTCAGAGTCCTAGTGTAAACATACAGATATTCAGAACCCTTGAAGAGTACAATCAACATTCAAACTAACATACCACTGTTGGCAGCTAGAATACAACAACAGCCAATAAAAACTACAATACCTATACAAGTAACAATATCCATACATAAGTGCCATTACGGTCTAAGGCTAATCACAGTGATTGTGAGTTGGGGAGGGAAAGGTGTAGCCTGAAGAGATGGGTCTTCAAGCTGCGCTTGAAGGAGGTCAGAGAATCTGTCGTTCTGACATTCACCGGGAGGTCATTCCACCACCGTGGGACCAGGACAGACAGCAGTCATGAGCGTGAAGTGCAGGTGTGGCGAGGGGGAGGCGCCAGACGGCACGAAGTGGCAGAACGGAGGGGTCTTGTTGGTGTATAGGTCTTGATAAGGGATTGAATATACACAGGGGCTGATCCTTTAACTGCCTGGTATGCGAGCACCAAAGTTTTAAATTTGATGCGAGCATAACCCTTGCTTGCTCTTATGAATGAGTGTGGAATTCTCAGCTGGTTAGCTAGTAACTTATCAAGCTAACTACTTGTTTGGCTACCATTTTAGTAAGCTTGCCATAAGATCTAAAAAGTAAAAGGTCTTGATATCTAGATGTTGATGCTCTGTGTGCGCCACCGTTTCTTATTTCTTATTAGTCCCTGTGAAGTTGTTGTTTAGCACCTATTTTGCCGTCTTTTATTTGGCTGGCTTGTAGCATGTTGCCCATTTTCCTTTTGTATATGTTCATGTTGCCAGAGACCACTGGAGCTGCTGTAGTTAGACACCTAATGTAAAATTGGGGGTATACGGCCTGTTTGAGTAATGTTAGTAAGCAAATGTTGTCTAACTTAGCAACTGGCCTGTCTTCGTTGCACCTTGCATGAACATTAGTTGGGCAGCTAACGTTCACAGGCCCGTTAGGCCAACCCACAGTGCCACATGTACAAGCGTGTATGTATGTGTGTGCGTGTGTGCGTGTATTTACCTGTGAGTCCATTTAGCCACTTCTATCCCAGAGCTGTTGATACCTCTCGGCACAGTGAAAGTGGTCATTCTCCTTGGAGCAGGTAAGAGGACAGAAGCCAGTGATCGGCTTTACTGTCACAGTGACGGCAATTAAATCCTACCAAGAAAGGTCAACTACATCCTTTACCACCACAAACAGCTGAGACAGAAGCCAATAAACACATTGATCATTTACTACATACGAATGGGAAAAGCTTTGTCAGACAAGAGGCCGGGCAATAAAGCAGTGAGCATTGCTGCTACACCACGACAATCTCTGAAATTAGATGCTATGTAAATTTAAGATAATTTATAGTCTGGAATACACCACGCCAATCTCTTAGGCTTGGAAAGTACTACATCCAGTGCACTACAGAGAAATATATCATATTCTGCATATCATATATGGGCATATATAGCGTGACATTTTCCTGATGCCTTT
Organism: Conger conger; assembly: GCF_963514075.1. NCBI lineage: Eukaryota > Metazoa > Chordata > Actinopteri > Anguilliformes > Congridae > Conger > Conger conger. Next base: position 22,392,258 of record NC_083762.1, on the reverse strand, counting down.
AAATTATGACACCATTTAGGATGTAGGAAATTACTTTTCAGGTGGTATAAAAATTTCTTTTTTTTTTTACTTATAAATGACAATCTACAGTCTCAATATGGTACCTGCATAAAGTGGCTATATGAAATATAATAATGAAAAAAAGTAATACATATTATTCCCATTCTGTATTTTCATTATCATATGCTGTTATGATTAAACTGTCATCCCATGACTTCTCATGTGGAAGAGCTGTTTATTTATGCTTAAAATTGTTTTTACATTTTACTTATTTCACACCAGTTTTTAATCTATTTGTACTCTATTTCCATGGTCTAACTGTAATATAATTTGGCTGACGTTGTAGGAAAGTGGCTTGAGGACAGCCCTAGACTGGAAACCCCAAGGCTTGGATTAGCTCACTGCACAAACACCAGTGCAGTTTCCATGACAGATGCTGGAGCATATGGTGTTTGCGTCCGTTCGCTGGCGGTGTGGCGCCACGGGTAGCGTAGCAGCCGACCTCATCCCAGGCACCCGGGCTCTGCCCCCGAGCTCTGCCGGGAAACGGGAGCCATGGGAAAACGAATGGAAAGGCGTCTGTTTGGGTGCGCGGGGTAAAGGAATGGGCGCGGCTAACGCTCAGCTTCACTTCACATACAGTTACGCAGCCTAAACCTTGCATCCCCCCCCCAATGCAACCAATAACAGCAAAGGGAATTCAACCTGTTTTTCTTAACACTCGACAATTTTCTTTCCCCCGTTCATCTTTTGTCTTCTCGACATCTGAGATATCAAATTGCGTGGCCTCGGCACTACGGTGCTCGGGTCAGCAATTGGATTTTTTCAGACGATCTCGCCAGACGGAGGCTGTTAACTGGATTTAGGCGAGGCAGGGAGTACGAAGTACGCAGTTTTCAGCTGCAGTCGGCATCGTGCTGAGCTCTTCAACACTGGCTCTCTGTCCGCTGCCTGGGGGGGAGGAAACAGAGGCGATGTGCAGTAATCCCAGGAAGAAGGCTAATTGAAATAGCTGGAGATCTCATTGTCAGGAGTCACAGCTCTCTGCAGGGTAATCACAGTATTGGAGCAGAGGGAGGGAAAATTACAGCCCAATGGGTCTTCATTGATCACAGGCAGGAGGAGAGGCAGATTCTGGGGGGAGGTGGGGGGTGTCCTTACCAGCCCTGACACGTCACAAGCAGAAATATGGGAGGGGGCAGTTCTCTTGACTACAGAGGCAGATGAGATGACTGGGCGGCACTGATTTGTGGACGTTAAAGGTTGAAACAGTCTGATGTAAAAGACTGAGACAGCCTCAGGCCCCTGATCACTCTGATGTTGTGTTAAAGCACTGCAAAAGCAGCAATAGGAAATTGAATTAAATTAGAGAAATTAGGACACTGAAGAGAAAATTAAGAATTAAAATGCAAATGCATGCAAAAGCCAGTTGTTCATCGTGATATTTCCCAGATATATACATATAAAAATATTTCTCACAGAAGGACACCTGGAAATGGCACGGATAATTGTCTGTACATTTGTATGTCTGTGAGTCCAATTTCAGTCATTTTATATTTAGTTATGTGAGCCCTATCATATCAATTTGTGCTGTATTTCTTTGCTGTTGTGAAAATGATATTTTTGCAAAAACTAATGTGTCATTCAAAGATGACAGGAAACTATGTGAGATAATGGGTGTTTGGTGTGGGACACCTGATTAAACCTGGGGGGTGGGGGGATCTTCGGTGCAATAGTCCATGTTTATATTTGGGTTTATGGAATGCTTGAGTTGGCAACAAAGAAGCAATTCCTGGATGGGGCAGTTCAATTTGTCTTGAAAAATACAAAAGCTTAATAGTACATCATTCAAATAGATGGGAGATGCTGTTTTGTTTCCAAGAGGGAAAGATGAGTGCCGTATTTTGAATGGCAGGATTGTACCAGATTTGGTGCGGGTTTATTGGACTGCAGGTAATATAGACAAATTAAGTTGGATTTCTGCCAGGCCTTTATACTTGTGGATATGGGGGAGAAATTGAAGCACTGAAGTTTTCTAACTGTATTATTTTGCGCATGTATATCATTCAGAGAAAAGGCTTTGCAATTTTTTCGTTTGCTACAAAGCTATGTGGAAGTATAATGGACCAATTTATTTTGTACATATTGTAATTCTATTGCATCAAAATAGCTCACAAGGCTTGTTGCATTAGGCCACCCAGATGTTCAGGGTTTTGTATTATTCTTGATTTTTCCAGGATGTACTTTTAGTTCTGTCATGCACTGAAAACCAATTTGAATTTGGATGAACGGGGGTAATTGAGAACAGGTGTGCTGTTTTGTAGAGAGTAAGATCGCATCGTTAAGGTGATTTTATGATGTGTTGTCTGTATTTTAACACCAGTTATGTACTTAATTTGATGGATGCCTGCTGCTAATGGTTCAATTTAAAGGGCAAATAATCAGGGTGATAAATGACAGCCTTGCATTGTACCTTTCAAAAGTTTAAATGGCTGTGATCTGTAACCATCAGTCATTATTGAGGTAAAGGGTGAATTGGAATTTTAATCCTACTGAAAATAGGACCGACAAATTAACTCTGTCAAAGGCTTTTTCTGAAAATTACTGTAGATACAGTATGTCATTCAGGTTCACACAGTTAAGTAAGTTACATCTCATGTTATGAAGACCTCTATTTTATGAGGCAGTTTGGTCTGGCTTATTAAGTCCCAATATGGCTTACTCAAACTTTGTGAGAGCCTTTCCGACTATTTTCAGGTCTGTATTCAAAAATAATATAGGGCAATGCCTAGATCACAGAGTGGGATCAATTGTTATCAATTGTTATTATTAATACTGAGTTCATAGACTGAGGAAAATATTCAACAAGCACTTTAAGAAACAATGGCAATAAGTGGGACCAAAAGTGTTTATAAAATTCGGCTGGATAACCATCTAGTCTAGTAAATAATGCTTTTCAAAGATACTGCAATGTTAATGACACATGTAAGACACTGCCCTGTTTTTGGTCTAGTGTATATGGAGAAATTATTTTGGCAAAGAAAGTGGTGAAATCTAATTTATCATGCTCATTTTCTTATTGGTGTAAAATGATTTTGAAGTTTGCAGGTAATTGCCCAGATCTGTCCCCAGATTCTGCGTTCTTCTGCCTTAGCTGCATGAAATTATATTTTTGTTGACTGATTATGCTGTTGAGTTTATGCTTACATAGACATAATTGAGTATGCCTTTCTTCACTATGTGAATTGTTTTGCATTGCTTCAAGACCTGTTAATTCCTTCTCTAGATTATTCTCTACCTCAATGTCTTTTTTTCTTTTCATGGAATGAAAATGAAATGAGTCCTCTCAGTTTCCCAGAGTGTGATGAGGGTTATGTCTGGAGTATCATTAATCTGTATGAAGGATGTCCATTCTCTCACAGATGACGTGTTAAAGCACCATCTTTGAGATAGATAAATGGAAGTTTTTTATGAGAAGCAGGAGCTCACAGGGACATCATTCAAGTACTCATGATTGGGTAAATAGAGGAGTCTGAGATTCTTACCTGAAATGAACCATGAGCCAAAATGTACTCTGTTTGTGAGTTATATTTGTGGACTGGAGAAAAATAGGTATACTCTCTATTTTTCTTGGTTTTGCTTGGAGAAAATGTCAAACAAACCCAGATCATTCATGTTTTGTTGAAGTGTTCGTGATGCCAGGGAATTACATGCCTGTGAGTGTGAAAACAAATCACACTCATAAAAATAGAACATAATAGTGCATCATAACAAATAAAAATAAATGATGTGCAAAACTGCTGCGTTCAACTTAAAACCAAACCGGCCAAATCTGTTCCTCAAGTACTATTACTTTGTGATTTTCTCATGATGCTTTTATTTATTTTTGAACTGCTCATCTGTATGCATCATTGTTTCTTTAACTTTGTGTAATTAGAGTTGTGGTTCATGAAATAATAGGCTATTAAATAATTCCATTACATCATACAGATAAATATTACCGAGATTGAATTCATATGATATGGTAATAGGCTATCAAACAAGGATTGTTACTGCTCAGTTCAAAAAGATTAGTTGTTCCTCACTTCACAAATCTCCCTTTCAGGATGAAATGTGCACTCCGATCGATTATTGACTGACTCATTAATGTATTAACCTGTTGGGGTTTATGATGAGAACAGTGCAGTATATTCAGTCTATTAAAGACCATGTAGTCCTCCTAAGATATTGCAGAGGTCCAGTAGGCTCGCCTGGATCTTCAAAGCTTCACAGGAGTGTTGAAAGCTGTAGCCGGCCCACGCCTGTGGCAGCTCACTCGCCGGAGATGAGCATGAGTCCTTCACCCAGCAGCCAGCATACTCTACTGAAACCATTCTTTCCAGCTAAAGGAGGGGCATGTGCCATCAATTCTCAAATAGAAAGAAACACAATTATCTTGTGGCAGAATACAGGCTGCCAATGCCATGTCAGTGAAAATTCATCTCTGAGGCAAAAAACCGAAAGCTCAGCTCAAAATGTATTGACCAGGTCTGTTTTCCCTCTTAGTAGTTAAAAAAAGTTGGCTACCCACTGCCCATAAGTATTTATAAACAAATCTATTTTGAATTCTCACAACTACATACAGTGACCTTGTGGTCAATGCTACAATTCAAACTACATTCAAATGGAACTCAATTCAAATGAAGAGTCATCCACTTGTTGCCACCGATTTATTTCCCAAATTGAATAAATTCATCATTCAATATTAACAATTGATGGTGACTATAAAGGGCAGTGCAAAATGCTGTTACTTTGGGAATTGGAAGAAATAGGTTACGATTTCATTTGAGAATTTAAATTATATTTCTGCACAAACACCAATCAATTAAAACTATCACTTTGGCTTATTTTGAAAAATGGAAGGTGCTGCTGAATGAAGAGCCGCTTGAGAACTGAAAGGGCCGGCTTCTTATTGGTGAGCTGAGCCAAATGATCCGACTGAAAGGAGCTGGGATGTCCATCACTAAGGCCCTGAATCTTGGGCTGTTGATGGACAGGGCTCCACATCCTGTGGAACAAGATTAATCAAGCACAATATTCTGGCACATTATTTGCACAAGCCCTTAAACTGCCTAAGCGCATCTGATTGAATCTACAACCAAGTAACTCAACGCTCCGCGGACCATACTCCCACGTATTCTGAAAGAGAATACAGTACGTGCACACAATGTAAGCATGTGCATATACCAGAGAGAAGAGACAGAAGAAAGAAGAGCATTATAGGCAGGCTGGTACTAACCTGTCACATACACACATCCGTTACTTGGACTAAAATAATGTATTTTGTTTTTGCAGTGTGCTGCTAGCATTTTCTCCTTTGTCCTATACTGTTAGCTCTATGCACCTGCAGTCCAACTAATTTCCTGTGTTGACGGAGTGTGGCAACATCTTTTTACATACACACGTATATACATATACTGTACATACAGTGCATGCACACACACATACACACACACGTGCGCACACACATATACACACCTGCGTAAGCACTCACGCACACACGCACAAACCCACAGTGTGGCATTTAATTTTATCAAAGGAGGAAAAAAAATCTATTTATAGAATGTCAGGGCATAAACAATTACAGTCTTCACGTCCTTCACGATGGGAAATATGCCACGGGCCAAAGTGGCTGGGGAGGAGACCGGTGCAGCTCTGCTGCCTAATCAGAGGAGGTCCCGCTGCTCATTTTGACAGTCATATGACATGACAGTGATGTGGTCTATCACTTCAAGAACCGCGAGGTGTCAAATTCCACAGCTGGTGTGGTCACGTCTGTGCAAGATGAGGAAGAAACCTCTGAGAGAACCACACAGTCCAGTCACAGCTCCTGGAAAACTGTGGGTGTTTTCTAGCTCCCGTTCTGATTCTGATTCTGATCTTACTGTCGGTAACCCATATGTAGCTCCATTCTTTTTCAAATATATTTTAGAGAAAGAGATTTGGATCTTGGTGACATTTCCAGGTTAAGATAAATACTATTTATATAAAAGAGAAATACAATTTAATGAAGTAAGTTTGCATTTTGCATTATAGTTTTACCCTGTACTAAAATGTATTTTCAGAAATGCACAGGTGTAAATATATACACGTAATTAACCAACTGGACCAATTAATGTGGGGTAATTAGCAGGAACAACAGTGAGCAAAATCACATCCCCCAGAGCTTGACATCATTGCTTCCGAAGTTTGATATTTGGATAAGGGGGATATGACTCACAGCAAAAGTATGCAATTTTATGCCATTATCATGCCCGTATCATTAGGATACTGCATCCTGCGTCATTATCCTTGACTTTGGGAATTAATTTTTAGCCGTAAACAAAAATTACAGCGAAAGGAAATTAGTCAGCCTTGCTGTAGGTACAAGACCGGAAATGATTCTGTTCAACAATGGTTCCTTGATGCGATGAGACATAACGGTTGATGGATTTGCTCACACTGCATTCACACTTTGGCAAACAGACTCCATGTACAAGCACTGTAATGGCATTTGTTTCTGTCGCTGGCTGAAAACGGATTGGGGGATATCCGCCAACAGGAAGCGAACCTTGTCATTAATAATTACTGTAACCGCTGGTTGTGGCCTTTCCCTCCGCATAAATATTGGATATTTGTAAAAAAAAATAGCCACGGAATTTCTGCGATGCACGATTTTCTTCCTTTTTTTCGCTTCCGTTTGAGGGGGTGGGGACGGGGGCGGGAGGGCCTGGCTGGGGGCAGGAGGGGGGTTCCGGTTCCTGTTCTGCTCCTGTGTTCCCCTGTTCCCTGCCCCTCCGAGGCCCATCCCGCCGCCCTGCTGCTCTCTGAGTTGGCGGTACCTCCGGTGGCTCCTCTGCCCTGTACCCCCGTGCTCTCTCCTGCACGCCCACGTCAGACACACGACCGCCAAGGTTCGTCATACTCCTCCCGGAGCCGTGTCATCAGCCCTCACAGGGCTGGCGCACCCTGGTCCATACTCACAGCCACAACCCACGAAAAGAAAACCACTGTACAGATTTAAAAATAAATAACTGCACAATCACATAAATAAAACTGCGTGATGATAATAATAATAAACCAGAAACAGGAACGCAAAGTGGTCGCATTAAAAATTATCGTCATTCGCGTGGAAGTCAAGTCGAGTGCCTCTCAGTCAAAACAACCCCCCCCCCCCCCAACACCCCCCACCCCTCGCCACCAAACCCCAGAGCGACTGTGATTCCCCATAATGACTATTGAACTGGGAAGTTAATTCAGGGCTATAAAACGTGTAAGATGCCCACAGCAGTAAATCCAGCACAAAACGGTAGCAGCATTTAATTACCCTCATTGACGAGGCACACGGCACTAATTTAGCGCTACATTATGAGTCACCCTGTAAAGTATTTTTCCAGCTCACAGAAATGTTCCAGATGAATCTATTCCCCTGCAATTTCTTTTCATCGCTTTTCTACACTACAGTTGCAGGCAGCTTCCGGGACCCAAGCTCCTGACTGTCCTTGTCAGTCTAAAATTGAAATGATTGAAGCTTAAGCCCCCTCCAAACAAGGCCCCCCCCACCCCCCACCCCCAAGCCGTCATGACTCAGATGATCTTGTGTACTCATCTTTTTTGCAGAAAACATGCCTCTCTCTGCCCTCTGCCACACTGGGAGACACAGTCATGCACATAAAAATGGGAAATGAGAGCTAACCACTCCTCTGACTCTCTCTGGAACCCCAGCTCATCAACCCCCACCCCACCTCCTCCTCTTCCAGTGCCTACCACCTTATTTTATACTGTGTTTATACTCTCTTTTTTTCCATCTTCTATCTCTGTATTGGCACATTAGTGGTTACAGCTGGAGGTTGTTCTCTTTCGTACCTCTCCTCCCTCACTCCAATCCATACGTACATACGCACACACACCCACACACACAAATGCTCCAACAAATGTACACACCCATAGACACTCACATATGCGCACATACACATACTAACACGCAGACCCACCAACGCACAGGCATATGCGGACACACGAACACACGTGCATATGTAAACACAAGCACACAATGCACACAATGATGTTCAGCCAGATGCGCACACCTGTACACAGACACACTCACACGTGAACACGCAACATCTTCCTCCTCCCCCACGCGGCACGCAGCTCCCTACTTCTTATGTCCACAGTTTTTCTTTCCATTCTCTCAGCAGATAAAGAGCCAAATGACTTGTCATTGCTTATTGAGTGTTCTCTCCATAAAGCAGCAGAGCTTTCAGAGCGGTGAGAAATAGCAGGGAAGCTACTCTCCCGTCCCGAAAAACTGCTTTAGCCACGAGGAAATCAGCGGCTGTAATGTAGAAAAAGACCACTGGTGCTTCGCAGACAATATTTTTCTTTTTACTCCTCGCATAGGTATAATAGGAGCATTAGTGACTGCCCTCACAGGCACAATGTGGCAGGTCGACAGACACCCAGTGGCCAGGAGAGGACTCATTAGACGCTGCCAACAAAAATGTATGATTCGCTCCTGAGTGAAGCCTGGACTCCAGAATGAGGCCTGACTAGGGAGAACTCATACTGAAGGCCTGAGTCTGGGCTTGTGTAGCTAAGAGCGTGACAGGAAGACAGTGGCTTTCTAAGCAGGAGTATCCATGGATACAATTAAAAAACGTAAAGAGCTGAGCTTGCCCTACATTTGGCAGTCAGTTGAGGGAAGGCGACAGAAAAAGCAACAGAGGGACTGAGAGATGGGCTGTTTACTGGCTTGTCCTGTTAAAACTGTGCTTTGTTATGACATCCTGGCCAAGCTATTGCCAATAATGCCTGGCGGCCCCCATAGGGTGGTGCATAATTGGCTATCACATCGCCCAGGGAGGTAGGACTCCAGCCGGCAGGATTGTGCCTGTCTCACACAACAGGGATTCCTCTGTTATCTGGGCCCCTGCAGGGTCTATGCACTAACTGCACATAAAGCCACTCACTTGGCACTTTATTAGGAAGACACCAGCTTGTTAATGCAAACATTTAATCAGACAATCATCTGGAAGCAAGTAAATCCAAAAAAGTATGCAGACACGGTGAAGAGGTGGTTTTCAGACCAAATGTCAGACTGGGGAAGAAATTAGATCTAAGTAACTTTGACTGTGGAATGATTGTTGGTGCCAGATATGGTGGTTTGAGTATCTCAGAAACTGCTGATCTGATCGCACAACAGTCTCTAGAGTTTGCAGAGAATGCTGTGAAAAACAAAAAAACATCCAGTGAGCAGCAGTTAATGAGAGAGGTCAGAGAAGGGCCAGTGGTCAAAGCTGACAGGAAGGTGACAGTAATGAAAATAACCACACATTACAACAGTGCAACAGTGGTATGCAGAACAGTGGTATGCAGAACAGCATTTCTGAACACACAACATGTCAAACCTCTAAACTGGATAGGCTACAGCAGCAGAAGGCCAATAATAAAAATAAATAAATAAGTCTAGTAAATACCTAATGAAGTGCTCACTGAGTGTACAGTTGTATGTGTTACATGATGTCTTGCCAAAAACAAACAAACCAAAAAGAAAACATTCTCTGCCTCACATCGCATTATTTCTGCCATTAGTCTCCCATGACACTCTTCCCTTACAGCCTGCTCCGGACCGAACACCCCAGCCCACTTCAGCCCACCCCACCTCCCCCACCGGGTCCCCTGCCTCTGGCTGCTTTCCCAGCTGTTCACAGGCCGACTGTGAGAGCCAGAGAACACCGTGACTAACAGGTGAATAGCCCACCATGCCCCAGGCTCTGCCCCAGAACAGTCTCTCCCCAGGCCCCATCCACCCTCCCACCCTGGAGGCTGTCTCCTGGAGGAGGAGGCTGCTGGTGAGGCACCACGCTGCGGTGGGACTGGCCACTCCCGTGCCGTGTCTGGCTCACGTCCACAGTTCTACAGAGAGAACCGTCGCACGGCAGTTGGATCTAAACTGTGCACGACTTGGCTGGAACTGAAAAGTGTAACCGCAACACAAACCCACAGCTCTCCACCACCCACCACTGCCAACTCTGAACCTGCGTTGAAATAGATTTAATTGAATCCAGTTCTACAAACTTAGTGCTCAATCCTGTGAAAATATAACTAGCACTCCAGCTGGAGTGATAATACCATGCCTTAGATACCACTAACAGATTTGCCTGAGTAGTTGTAGCGCAGGGATGTAATTCATAAATATTTATTAAAATGAGCTGACAATTATTAGATCTGAACGACTCACTTGGTGACCCTGGATGTTAGTATCAGCGTTTTTGGAAAAATTGCTCTTATGCTAAAATGCTGTCTAAAATGTGTAGCTAAGTAAATGCTTGTGCCATCTGAATTTTTATGAATAGGGGATTTCTTTTAGACCATTTTGGATGTCATCCACTTCTAAAATAACACTCCTGGCAGGAACAGGAGACAAATCACTGCCTCCGAGAACAGAAGCAGACAGCCTCGACAGTAAACTGGGGAAAGCCATGCTGCCCCCTAGTGACACCCAGTGGAAGTATCTCTGAAAGTCAACACAAAACTGTTGACTGCTCTGTTTAACTTTATCAAATCTATAATTTTCCTCATAATTCTGTAGTACTGACCAGTCGAAAAATGGTAAAGTAAAGTTTTAGCTATTGGGCATATAAACATGGGGATGGAAAACATCAAAGGCTAAATCCGACCAAGCAGTCTGGGTGAGGATGGGGATCAGAGCAATGATTTTAGGCAGCCTGAACACAGAGTACGTAATGTGTTTGCAGTACAGTTACTTCCTGTAAATATAAAAACCACTCAGATATGTAGAATCAGTCAACAGCTGAAAGATATATGAAAAAAAGTATGAACTGCAGAAGAAGATTTATTTAAATTTTTTACTTAATCAATGTCAAAATATACAGCCTGTAATTTTTCATTTTTAATCAGTCCATTACCTAACCTACTTGACTTAAATCAATCTATAAATTTAAAGGTACAATAGGTAAGATTTCTGTGTTAAAACATTGTTATATCATTGAAAAAGCCTCACTGACATGTTGACGCACATGTTTATAGCTGTACAATAATTCAATCTCATTGGTTGAAAATTGGTCTAATTGCCATAGCGTTTCAACGTCAGTGCGTTCACAGAGAAGGGGTGGTTTGAGCGTGTTTGTTGCTGCAATTCCTCTCTTGACTGTTAGAAATCTACTGCTAGAAGTTAACTATTCTACCTTTAAATTTGTAGGGAATAAGAATGGTTCATAGGAAGACGATTCTCTCAGAGTATTTCTACCTATTTGAAGACCTTTGGGAAATGCTAATTTCTCAGCATTGCGATCAAAAATAAAATCTGACATAAGCCGTACAGCTTGTGCTTTCAAGCAGTTGAATTCCTCTGAAAGATTTACAAATGGACTCTAAGTGCTATCAGGGACATTGTAAAGTATTTGGTGGGGGGTGGGGAGGGGGGAGCTGGACGCCATTGTCAGTTAGTTCCAAGTCACGACAGCCACTGTGTGTTCAGCAGGGGGGGTAGGTGTGACCGGAGAAATTATCCGTGCGTTAACTCAAAGGGACAAGTGACTCACTCACCACACACTCGTAGCCAAAGAAAACAATCAGTTCCTCTTCAGACTCTTCACACGGTGGGGGCACCTGCGCATCCGGAGATGGTAAAATTACAGCAGAATTAATCAACGTCAGATTCAGCTGTGAAGTGTGCATTCGTATCTCTGAAGATGAGGAAGTAGCTTTGGGTGGGAAATGGTGGGTGGTGCTCGCCCCTTGCATTGTTTTACTTTAATATGGCGTGGTAGTAATCACGCATCGCTTTCTACAGGAACATAGTAGCCTGCTCAGCTGGGGAATGATCAGTCAGGGACTTCGGCCAAAACACTGTGGCTGACACCTTGGTTCTGAGCAAAAAGTTTGGTTCTGGGTTTCATCCAAATGACAGCATCTCCAACAATACAGTGTCCCCAATATTACACAAACACACAGGAGTGTCCTCCCCACTCGCTCAAACACTCATCCCAGCTGCATTATCCAAAGAAGTCCCTCACCCAAGTCCTAACAAAAACCCATGCGCTTGGCCTCCGCATGACTGGCTGTGGAGAAGGAAGGAAATGGGCAGAAATTATAATTTGATTTGACTGACGAAGTTCTGCTAGAATATTAGCAGAAGAGCAACAATAGCTGTAGCCAAAATCCTGGATTTGGGCATTTTTATCTGAAACTCCATTTTCTTCCCATAATTCCCTGAAAGGGCCCTCTTCCAAAGTTGCAAACAGCATGCACTCGTGGAATTAGGCAGCACCTTTTCGTGTTTTTTGTAATTAGTAGTCTACATTAATTCCCTTCTTACAGACCTCATTTACAGGAGACAGCAGAGGATTATGGATTATGGTTGACATGTAAAGGCCACCAATTTAGCCAACTTCTGCAAGTAGGAGATAATATTGTCTTGAAGTGAAAAGTCGCTCTATTGGCCTTTCTGAGAAAGTTTTGGTCTGGTGATCATTTGCCTATCCTTCTTTAGACACAAACATTGTTTATCTTTATTTTTGTGAATAAATAATGTCGGTTGAGAGCAATGTTGTCAACAGATTTGTTACCAGCCCTGGATTACTAAACCAAATCACTCTCTCCAATCTTACCCTGTCAAACCTGCTGCACAACAGAATTCATTTAGGGGTGGGGTTACTATAGCAATATAATTGGCCAGGAGGCTTTCACTGGATACAGAAATGTGAGTTTTTATCAAAACAATAATATTAAATCAAAGCAGTTCATTTCCATTATTAGGCGGAATTAACTGGCTTGGTTTTGGTTTTCCACTTTAGGGTTTTGTGCATCTTTCAAAGGAAGTATAACATAACATTTAGAGATGGTTTTTGAGCATTTTTAATGAGCTCGTCATTTATCTGTGCACAAAACCACACACAAACCGCATGGCCATTATTCTGTGAATAAAATTAGTGAAAAATGTGTAATGTCTCTTTTTGTTATAAACAAACAAAATTAATGAATAAATACCTTTTAATTACAACAGTAAGTGCAGTCTGTATGTATTTGGTGAGTGACACAATGTCTTGTTTGGCTCTGTACTCCAGCACATTGGACTTGAAATGTAAAAAAGAAAAAGTGTACTGTACACTGTCAGCTTTAATTACAGCCTATATATTTATCCCCCCATTTCAGGGTTTCATGAGTGTTTCTGATTATTCAGGTGTTTTCAATCATTTCCTTAGTGCAGGCATAAGAGAGCTTTCAGTATCTAGTATTGATTCTTTGCTTTTAATTGCCTTTAGACTGAAGGTAGCTATTATGGCAGATAAATTAGAAAAAGCAGTCAGAGACATAAACAAACTAACAGACCAAATAATAGGCTTACTCAAATAAACTGGTTGGAACAGCATCATTAAGAAGAAAATGAGCAGTGGTGTATGTTTAGGATCATTATCTTGCTGTGGGATAAGACACCGTCCAATGAGCTCTGAGGCATTTGGTTGAACTTGTGTGCTATAGATCATGGGCAGTTCGCCTAAGCCTCCACACTTTGCTCTCACCATCATCACTCTGATACAAGGCAATCATCATTTGATCTGTTCACAATAACTTTTTATGGCAAACTTCTGGTTTGCATCATGCAGTGAAGCCTCCGTAGTTCTCTTTGTGAAGACTTCTGCGGACAGCAGTCACTGACACACCTATGTATGTCTGCCTCCAGAAGAGTGTTTCTAATCTGACATAGTTTTTTTTATTCATTTTGGTGACAATCTGTGTCATCAACTGAAGATTTCTTCCTTGGCTACCAATCCCTTTGCAATTACTGTGCTCACCAGTGGTCTATTTCTACTTAATGATGTTCCAAACAGTTTATTGTGGTGAGCCACAATTTGGCCTATGTCTCTGACTGCTTTTTTTTCTTATTTCCCAGTCTCACAATGGCTTCCTGACTTTCATTGACTTTCATTGGCACAACTCCTGTCCTTATGTTGATAAATGCCAATTATAAAGGCAATCAAAAGCCTTGAATTAAGACCAGACACTGAAAGCTCTCTTATACCTGCACCAAGGAATACCCGACTAACCAGAAACACCTGCGATGCCATGTTCCAAATATTATGGTGCCCTTATTTTACAAAGAGCTCAAATTAAAGCTGACTGTCCCCACTTTAACCTCCTATTCATTATATCATCCAATGTGAAGGAGTACAGAGCCAAGAGAACAGAAATGGTTTCACTGTCCAAATACATATGGACTGCACTGTAATTATGCTGCTGCTTGTGAAATGTTGGTGCTAATCCACATGACAATAAGTAATAAAAGTATAAAAAAATTCATGGTATGCTTCTAGCGCTTTTGACCCTCCTGACAGGCTCAGCCTGAAGCTGATGAGGACATGTCTAGTTCAAGTCAGGGCTGACTAGCCGTGAGACATGAAACTGGGGTAGGGTGGACTTATTTCAGTATGGGTTTCTCACCGGGCATCTATAGGCAGTTATCATCAGTGAGAGGTGTGCCTTTCTTCCAGCTGGCTCAGTCTCCTGTAGTATACTGAGCTGCTTGTTGCTGAGTATCGCAGGAGTACACATGCTTAGGTGATGAGCTTCCAGCAAGCAATAATGTGGGAGTGCAGTACAATTGCTGATTTCAAATAAATAAACACATAAATAAATCCATCCATTATCCAACCCGTTCATTCCTGATTAGGGTCATGTGTCAGAGTGCTGGAGCCGGGGCGGCACGGATGGTGCAGTGGGTAGCACTGCCGCCTCACAGCAAGGAGGTCCTGGGTTCGAATCCCCGTCGGCCGGGGCCTCTCTGTGTGGAGTTTGCATGTTCTCCCCGTGTCTGCGTGGGTTTCCTCCGGGTACTCCGGTTTCCTCCCACAGTCCAAAGACATGCACGTTAGGCTGATTGGAGAGTCTAAATTGTCTGTAGGTATGAGTGTGTGAGTGAATGGTGTGTGTGCCCTGTGATGGACTGGCGACCTGTCCAGGGTGTATTCCTGCCTTTCGCCCAATGTATGCTGGGATAGGCTCCAGCCCCCCTGCGACCCTGATCGGGATAAGCGGGTTCAGATAATGGATGGATGGATGGATGGAGTGCTGGAGCCTATCCCAGCATGCACTGGGCGAGAAGCAGGCATACACCCTGGATAGGCCACAAGTCCATGGCAGTAAATAAATAAATAAAATAATAAAATAAGAAACTGCTTGAGTGAAGCAGTTTGCAGGGCGTTGTGTTCCTGAAGGCGCATGCCTACAATTGTGGAAGTCAGACGAGTCAAGCATGTCAGGCTAAATGTTAATGTGGCCTAATTTAACTGGTCTGTGTCTCATTTCTTCTGGCAAATTAAATCATCATGTTACAAGGCAGCTACGTCAGAGAGAGGGAATGTGTCAGCGTGATAAGAGACGCTCCCATAATTAGAAAATGACTAAGTTTAAAATACAAGGGCCTTGAGTTCCGAAAGTTGATTCACTTAGTAAAGGAATGTAGGAGGTGGTGGACTGCAAAAGTAAAGCATGCAAGGTTAAAAACTGAGCTGATAATCTTTGTAGCTCGGATTTATATTGTGGTTTGGATATCATGATCATATAATACTATTTTATTCTTCATTTCTGTGATAAACGAGCAGGTGTTGACATGGCAAGATCATAAATTCATATCCATAAGAGAGCACTTGTTGGCCACTGATGAAGAATTGCAAAGCTATAATGCTTAACTGTCCTAGGAGTGTAATCACTCTCCCTTTCAGTCACACAGAGTGCTGTTCTAGTACAGGAACTGACATTTGAAATGTGTCAAAGTGCCGGGAACACAGCCTTGAAATGCTAGCGCTCAGCCCTGATTAATTCAAAGGCAGGTTAGGACCTTCATATCCATTCCAGCACTCCAATGGAACCAAGGCAGCAGTGGAACCTGGTGAGCTCCAAACAGTGGAGACTATGAACATTAACATTTCAACTCAAACAGGCTTTTTTTGTGATCAACAAGCCTGCTTTTTAATGAGATGTGATTAAGTGTCGCCTATCACAAAGTGATTATTTTTATTTCAATGTGGCCTGTTTTTGTAGATTTGTCTGCTTGTGTGCTTAATGTTAAATTTATCTATTAAATAGTATTGATTACAAAAAATACTGGAGGTCTAAATTTGTGTCGTGATGAAAATATTTGATTAGAAATTGTAGAAAGGCAAAGGAGGCAATTCAGTAAAATGTAAATGGATCGCTAATGGGAGATACTTTTCTAAATTGGTGTGCTAGTCTTTTGAAAACACATTAAGAATAGTAAAAGGAAGGTTAATGTTCTATATTTCCATAGTTTGCAGCTCACAAGCCACGACTGTATAAAAAGCGTCTAATTCAGACCTGAAATTGCATTTACTGGGAATCACCTATTCTTCTAAACAACAGAGATGCTAAAGACTTTCCTGTAATCTCAGCTTGGGTGCGTCCATGGTAAGGGGTCTTATTGTGAACGGATTTCTGGCTGGACTACGGCTCTCTGTTCTCCTCTTCTTGGTCCTAATTCCTATCCTCTTCCTCCACTACACAAGAATGGAGAGGACGTTCACAATCTATTTTGAACTAATTTAACATTGAGGCCTATTGTTAACGAGGGTCTTACTGAGAAAATGTATTTATTCAACTGCATTTCAACCTGCTATTATGTGAGTGATGCAGTAATTGAGAATTCACAAAAATCATTGCCAGACAACAATAACTTAGTAATGTTGCTAATACCTGCCAATGGACTGCCCCATAATCATTACATGCAAGAGGAATAAGGGGACGGAAGATATATGTTCTCTATGTACACAACAAGGTACATTTTGACATCTATTTTAACATCTAATTGAATTCCTCAGGCTATAATTTTGCCAAACTGTAATTATGTAAGAGGGAGGTAATAGGGAATCTATTGGAGTAAATAATCATGGAGTTTGGCCAAATTATAGCCTAATAAAGCCTATCTTTAGCCTATCATTCTGATTTTTTTCTCCATTAGAGTGGAGTGGTTCTTCTGCAATGCATCATTGTAACCTTTCCAGCTAGACACAGGCTTCCACTGTCTTATGGACTGTTCCACTGTCTGTTAGCCTGTCCTGGCCATAAGACAACGGAACTTTCCATAACACCAGCTGGTTCAACTGGAAGGTAAAGTAATCACATCCATCCATCCATCCATTATCTGAACCCGCTTATCCCGATCAGGGTCGCAGGGGGGCTGGAGCCTATCCCAGCATACATTGGGCGAAAGGCAGGAATACACCCTGGACAGGTCGCCAGTCCATCGCAGGGCACACGCACCATTCACTCACACACTCATGCCTACGGGCAATTTAGACTCTCCAATCGGCCTAACCTGCATGTCTTTGGACTGTGGGAGGAAACCGGAGTACCCGGAGGAAACCCACGCAGACACGGGGAGAACATGCAAACTCCGCACAGAGAGGCCCCAGCCGACGGGGATTCGAACCCAGGACCTCCTTGCTGTGAGGCGGCAGTGCTACCCACTGCACCATCCGTGCCGCCCTAAAGCAATCACATCCAAACACAAAACATTCAGACATGTCAGTTGACAGAGACCTGCAGGGAAGAGGGGAACAAGAGACAGAAAAAGGACAGGGGTAGAAGAACATATTCTAAAGGACAGGACAGTGAACAGAGAAAGGACAGTGGACTGCTGATGTACCTCATTGTCTCAACGGGGAGAGTAGGTGTAGATGAAGAAGTCTAGATCAGGGGACCAGGGATTGACCTTCTCTCTGAAGCCTGATTTATACTTCTGCTTCAAGTAGCCCCTACGCCGTTGAGAGCATTTATACTTGTGCTTGGGGTGTCTGCGTCGTCTTGAAATTACACAGCAAAAACGCTAGTTTTCGTCGTCATTATATCCCATAATCATTTGCGATTAACTGCATGGATCTTACTTCCGTTAAATTAATAGCGGCTGAAAATAGCAGCGGAGTTCACAGAGAACTGTAAAAGAGCTTGTCCACAAGTGCAAGTACACAAGTATTTATACTTTATAAACAACATCTTAATTGTTTAACACACTGAAATAACGTATGTAACGTTTTAACCCTCCGTGAGCTAGCCAGCTAAATTGCTTGTTGAAAGTAAAGTGATTAAATTACGCATCACTTAATCACTTTACTTTCACTGACAACTTTCTGCCTTCAAAGTGCGTCTCAATCGCGTGCTGCGAACACACCTCTGAAAGCGCCTTTTTTATTCATTTTTATTACTAATCAGGCAACGAGGCATCAAGTCAACTGATTTCGGTTTCGGACACAGCAAAGGCGACTGAAACTGATCAATGGCGGAGCAGCCTTAAATGCATAATTAAATGCTACCAAGCGGACCAATCACTGTTCTTACGGTCCGCGTCGCCGCGATGCGTAGTGACATTTCTGGGGAGGTGCGCGTCCACGCGTAGGCTATGCCGTAGCCTCCGTGTCGACTCGAGTACAAATCAGGATCGAAGCTCACAAACTCCAGTGGTTACCAGAGGTATTGCAGTTTTAACCTTCACCCTTTAGCTATGCAGTGTGCTTGAGCATCTGGTGCCAAAAGCTCGATCGTAAAACATGGCAGCCTTCATGGACTGGCTCCATGCACCAGTGAGCAGCTCCCATAGAAATCCATGGAACCGGCAAGTCTCCAGTTCTAATACAGTATATCTTAATGGTTTAGATGCCTGCCTGCCTGGACTTGTTGCCAGGGAGGGAGCTAATGCAGCTACAAAGCTGTTAATAGTAGCTGATCCTCGGCCGCCTGCCAGACCACTTCTGTACCGCAGCCATGTATTTGTAAACCTCTAAACCCGGTGTCTTGGAGAATGCTCCCAGTCTCAAGCTTAATACTGCAGTTCTGGGATCTCAGAGAGAAATCATAGAAACAGCAGGCTTTTGAGCCAGTGCAGAACCATGGCTCTCCAAACATGAATCCACTTTTATAATGTTTAGAAAGTGAAATACACCTCCACTTCACAGCCTCCAGGGGAGTATTATGTGCTTAGTATTCACTTCAGGGGCAGTATTAAGTACAGTGTGTATTGTTTTACAAAATCAAACCCTAAGAACACAGTTCAGTATAGACTTTGCAGGGTTGCAGTGAGTGTTGTAGTCCTGGTTCCACCATATTGTTACAGCATAGATCCAGTTCAATTCACCTTCAATTACTGAGGTGGCTGGCTGGGATGAAGTATTACTCCCTGTGAACTTCAGTGAATAGGCCCTGATAATCCACTTTAGCCTGATTAGGGGCAGGAGTCTGAGTCACAGATCTGGAGTTT
Organism: Conger conger; assembly: GCF_963514075.1. Taxonomy (NCBI): domain Eukaryota; kingdom Metazoa; phylum Chordata; class Actinopteri; order Anguilliformes; family Congridae; genus Conger; species Conger conger. Next base: position 22,372,952 of record NC_083762.1, on the reverse strand, counting down.
CATCTACATAAGAGAAGAGGCTGAGGGACTACCTAAAAATAAATCTCGGTATACCTGACCCTCGCAGTATTGCCTCAACCTTACTGCCCCTCTCTCTTTTATAAAATTTTGTGTTGAAACTATATTTGTATGGTGGACAAGGGGCATTTCTTATGAATATGGACACAAAATTCTTTGTTGTCTCAGATCTCCCTTAAATATTTCCAAAGATGCTTGCAATAAGAATGATATCACATACAGTGGCCCTTCACTTTTTGCACACTTTATTGTGCTGTAGATAAAATCTACACTCTACAATCTACACTCAATAACCCATAATGGCCAAGTGAAAACATGTTTTTAGAAATGTTAGCAAATGTATTAAATATCAAAAACTGAAATGCATCATATATTCATATATAATATCTCATATTCATATCTCATATATAAGTATTCACATCCTTTGCTATGGCGATCCAAAGTGTGGTCAGGTGCATCCTGTTTGCTTTAACTATCCTTGAGATGTGTCTAGAACTTGATTGGAGTCCACCTGTGGCAAATTGAATTGATAGGACATAGTTTAGAAAGGCACACACCTGTGTATATAAGGTCCCACAAATCACACTGCATGTCAGGACAAAAACTAAGCCGTGAAGTCCAAGAAACTCTGTTTACCGCTGTGATAAAATTGTTCGAGGCATACTATTTATAAAGCTTTGAGAGTTCCCAGGAGCACAGTGGCCTCAATAATGTTTTTCAAAATATTCGTGACCTGAACCTCAAATGTGTCAGATGTCTTTCCCTCAATAGGAAGTTTCTTTGTGATAAAACCTTGGAAGGAAAATGAAAGACTAAGTGGACTTACATTTGAAAGTTAAACACAGTCTTTCTCTGATGCTCCTTCCCCATATCCTCATGTTCTGGTAAGAGGCAGCCACAGTTGTTCAAGTGTTCTAAATGATAACATTGAAATTAGTAAGACAGGATACTATAATTGTTGTTTGTAATTGTTGTAATTTATAAAGCATACAGGTTGTAAAAGCAACAATCTGGTGTATTCCATAAAAGCACAATATAAAAAATACCTCAAACTCTCTGTGGCTCAGCATTAGGTGTAGATATTGTGTAATGAAAAAAGAACACCAGCGTAAGAGTGGTGTGTCATTACAGCCAGTGGCCACTTCATTACCCTTTACTGGCATATGACAAAACAAAAACGAAAACAAGGAATTCATAAATAAAACCGAGTTAAAAAAGGCTTGCATAAGAGTAGCCTTTGTGCTGACTGCAGGAGTCCTTTTCTTAAGCATCAGAACACACTGGAATCTGTGTTCAAGGCAATCTTTCACAACAGGCCTCTGTAATGGAGTGTGTTTTCATGAACAAGCTGTACTATTATAACAGACCTGGATAGGTAACATCTGGACTGATTAACCAACAAACTCAGCTGTGTATTTTCTACTGACAAGACTGTTTCTGTCTCGCAGGTTAACAGGAACATCTAACAGACCTCGGATCCCATATCACACCTGGTTTTATACTTCCCGTCACTTCATGTCAGTGTCTCCCGACCAGCTCTCTCCTTCGCATTTTCTCTTGCCCCCTTCTTCACTCAGTCCGTATACTCTCAATAAATATACAACATAGCTTTACTGCCAGCGCTAAACACAAGCATCCCCCCAATGGAGAAGATACAAATAATTTAATGAAACGCATGTTCGATAAAGTTATCGAACATGCGTTTCATTAAATTATTTGTTATTATAGGACTCCAATCAATTATAGTTCTATCACTTGTATAAAAGTATGTCTGCCCATGTCAAAGTAGGATTCACACAGCTCAGATTGGATTTCCTACTGGAGGTGGAAGGCAGCAGGTTCAGCTCAGCCAACCACAGGTTATGGGTAGGCTACATACTACATCACAGGCTTTTCTTTAATGTATTTTTAGCCAATCTACGTGTATCTATGTAGCTAGTCTGTTAAACCTCGCGATTCGTTTTCTAGTTCTACAAGCCGCTGCCTTCAAGGCTTCAGATCGTAAAGTACCTTGAGCACCCCAAAAATAAAAATCCAACATTTGTAACATTTCCAACATAAAAACATTAGCTTGACATGAACTAACGTTAATCCCTCGTTCCAGCGGATTCTTCTACATTCGCAGCCGGAAATGGTAGTTTTATATTATTTCAGTTTTTGTCTTTCTTTCAGTCGTGTTGTGTTTAGTTAGCGCCACCCTTCGACCATTCAGGCGACTTGCGGTTATCCTACCGATTGCTACCGCGAGGTTACCAGTGGAATCTAGGTTTTCGCGTTCAGGAAGCGAAATAAAATTCTTGAATGCTTGATTTAATACAGCTTTAAATGTCTGCATCGAATTTTTTTCTAAACCTACCTGTGTGGGTGGTCAAATAATACAATTGTCATTTGATCTCTTAAATGAATAGCAAAATTAGTCTACAAATTATTTGACTTGCAAATACAGGCTATATTTCGATGTAATATTCATTTTAAACATAAACAGCATTGACCTAGTGCCCATTACGTTTATTGTCCTTTGCTATTTTTTCTAGGTTTGTACGGAACAACACTTTCATCGGAACTTTTTTTTCGTAGGCTTTCTTTTCATAGCCAACAACTGTCAATTGGCTTATCTTTCATTTAATACATTAGATTCGTGGTTTTGAAATCTGAGGGTTGTGCATGGAAGTCATGGTGTAAAACTCAAATTAGCCTATGATCTAGTATGAATCTTGGAAACTATATCTGTCTCAAAACTGAAAGGGACAAGAAGAGGCTATAGCCTAATTGAAGCCATTTATTTACTTCCTTTGTGAGTAAATAATAATTTAAACATGAATGATTGCTACAATAGATAAATATGCCATATCCAAAACATTTCCCAAGCACAATTAATAAAATAAGATTTTGGCTGACATGTCTGTCAAACATTTACCTCTGTTCTGAACACATACAGAGAACACATACAGTACATGTGGGCATGGATGCTCACACTCTATTCTCACATACAGTACGCTTAAACTCATGTGTACATGAACACACGCACGCACACACACAGACATTTCAGGCTTTTCTCAGGCAGTTAGTGACCCTAAAAATATATACTTTAGCATGTAAAAATCTCCCCAAGATATTTGCTAGGGCAGGCCATGTGTTAGGATTGTTTTCCCTTCTCTGAGGAATCAAATGCAGGAGGATGAAGGACATACTAAGAACTTCTTTCAAGTGAATTTAGGTTCATACACAATGTGTGTAAGGGAGAGACAATGCAGAGCACTGGGGCAGTCCGTTCTGAGAATATCTCTGAAAAACAAGCATGTGTGGTGTGTTGAAATACAGTTAATGGTCATACATATCAAAGGGTTGAGAAGTTGCTAGCTGGAGACAACTTGTCTTGCCTCTCCCTGGGAACCTTGGATGAGCCATTTCAGCAAGAGTGTGTTATATCCCCTGCTGCAGACACTATAGACACTATAGTGGTGTTATATAGAGACAGACGAATTACAGAAAATAGTTGTCAGACGAATATGTATCTATATATATTTGTGGTACTGATCAAACTAGCGATAGTAAAACTGGGGGCATAATAAATGGAAAGGTTAAATGCTTTGCTATTTGTCTGTGGATGAGTTGTTAAGGAAACACAAACCAAATAAAAAGATGATGTAATCTTGATGATGCTTCATGATGTACTGACTTTCAGACTGGCAAAAGGACTGGGCATCTTACAAGTCCTGGATTTGACACAAACATGCTTTGACAAATACAGGTTATTTTCCTGTTTTTTTATTTTTTATTACTGTCTGACTTTATGGACTTTTAATTAGCCATTATAGCATAGAAAAGTTGCAGTAAAGATCCAAGTCACTCTTGTCTTGCCATCATTGGTCTCACTCAGCAAACGAGCAGGAGGATTGAGTGGACATGGATGAATTGTTAAATAAACAAAGGCATGATTCAAAGGGCTGTGGGGTGGCCCATCCTGCTAATATACTGAGTGTGCATACAATGACAAATTGCACCATCTGGTAGCTAATTCTAATAGTGTGAACCCTGACCATGGGAGGCAGCCAAACAAGGCAGTGATAATTACCCATATCATTCTTTATGTAAACAGTAGCTCCCGGAGATCTTTCAAAAAAAGGCTACCTATATTTCTATGGAAATACCCTGGGAAAGCAAAATTCTTTTTGCCATTACTGCCCTCTCCTCGATGTGAATATACTGTAAATAGGTAGATTCAAATAGTACTTTTTCAGACACAGTATACTTTAATGCTTACAAACTAATTAAAAAGCTACAGTATATGATTAAGGACTCCTGCACACATCAAAACATTGGGGGAATTCATAGGTACACTTGCCTTTGCATGAATGCTTTACAGGGTGGCAATGAATTTCAGTGCTTCCCCGCATTCTACTGTAGGTTGTATTTAATATATATATTTAATATTTAATATAACACTCCTTACAGAGCTGATCTATATGTAAATATTACAGACCTGCTCTAAATAACATTTTATCTTCTGCAGGCCTGGGAAGATTAGATAGTAACTGGTTATTGTGACATCCATTCATTCAGTTAACAATATTGGATGGATTCACTGATAAGCATTGATTGCACATGAAGCACAAAGCAGCAGATAGAAATAGAGGTAAGGAAAACACAGACATTCCTCTGCAAAGGAGGGTGGCATTGTTGTTCAAGAACATGGGCATGCAGGATCTATTCCAAAGATAGGTGATATTGTATATGTAATATTGTTGAATCCTTGAGAGTTACTATAACCTTAAGCAAATGTTCCATAGTGGGGCATTCTCAGGAAAAAAATGTCCTTTTGCCAGGATTTTTTTAACCATGTCCTTCAAAAGACATGAAATGCCATTTCCTCAAGAATGACGTCAAATTCCATTATTTCTACAGGTGGATGATGGCAAGGTGTTACGGGGGTTGAACAAAACATAGGGACGCTAAGATTTAAATGCTAAGATTTATTTGATAAATACATTCTTTTTTCTACAAACCAATGTCTGAACAAGACATAATACATTTAAACATTTGCATAGTGAATGTTTGGTGAAAACATTCAACATTGTGTACAATGCAATGGAAATGTAATGACAGCTACTGGGAACATACAGAATTGAGTGCATTCCAATGAAAAACAGCCATTGTTTTATCAAAAAAAGAAATAAATGCCTTCATTAAACCCCTAAAATAAAGCAGCTTAATTGATTTTATTCAATAGCAAAGCTATTTTACATGAAGAAACAACCTGTCACTCATCACACTTTGTCAAGTTGAAAAAAGATCATTTAGGGAGTTTTCTCCACATAGTGGCGGGTCATTTTTGACACTTAAAACAACACAAGGGTTAAACATTTAAAGAAAAGGTATGGGGATATAAAATGCATGTTTTCCTGAGAATGCCCCTAATATGGAAAAGGTGAGCCACATCAGCCATGTGCACTGACTGTTGCGATGTTGGGCCAGTTTATGGCATGGTGCGGCTCAGTCCACTGCAGTCTGTGAGGGTCTTTTTTGCACCCTGGCTTGAGATCCTGCACAGTGAGGAAGTGGGTCACCTCCCTTCTGCTTCACTTCTCTAATGGAGCTTTGTGCTGCCAGGAGTCGAGTGGAGCCAGCCTGGATCCTTAACAGGCCTGGTTTCCCCAAAGAAAATGGGCTCGTGCAGTGCTCTACCCTTTATCCCTTGCTACGCACACCTCTCACCAGCACAAAGACCCTTCCTCCACGAAACTCCCACCACCTCTGCCTGGCCCTTGTTTCTGCCAAACCCTTCCCTCTGGACCCATGTCCCCTGAAATCAGGACGATGCTGCAAGATGGCAGCAGATCTTTTGTTGTCAGGCGCACACGCAGCACAGCGTTCTTTGGCTCTGCCCGGTCTGCTGTTCGACCCTGGCGTTTCTGGAGGAAGGGAGGAACACAGCTGAGCACAAAACCTGAATCAAACTGAAATGGATCAATGTCTTATTTCTCTTTCCCTCCCTGACACTTGGTCCATCTTGGACTAAATAAATAAACAAATAAATAAAGATTGACATACAAAACAACACAAGTGCCACTATTTACGATATTGAGCACAGTGAAGTGAATGTATGGGTCCCATTCCCCTATGGCAAGCACTCGCTGTGACAGGACCCAGACTGCTTTCCTGCTGTGTAACTGTCAGGCCCTGTGGTTGTGCTTCACCCAGGACCGCTTTCCTGCTGTGTAACAGTGAGGCCCTGTAGTTTTGGCTTCACCCAGGACCCAGAACGCTTTCCTGCTGTGTAAGTGAGGCCCCGTAGTTGTGGCTTCACCCACTCGCCATCAATCGGCCCTCTGTCCACCCAGCTCAGACACTGGGGATTACGTAATGCACATCACTATCTCGTTGCCTCGCAGGGGGCTGAGTAAACCGGGCACAATTCCCATCCCAACAACCACAGCCAAAAGGATCTTAGAGAACATTCTAGATGGCATCCTTATTCCTACCAACTAATTTAGAAGAAACACACACCCATGCACACTGTATCTTTTAGCTGCATAACTTGTCTATTAACATCTATCTCTTGAACAATGACTCCAAAACAGCAGGCCATACATTGTTCCAAAAAGTGAAGTGACAACATGCTGTTTGTTAAGCTTTAATTGGCAATTGAAGGGGAAAACAAAAGATTTGATACTGCTACTTGTGAGTATGATGAACAAAGCACAGGTGAATAAAGATAAATCTTACATCCAGCACAAATAGTGGCAAATAAAATGATCATCAAACCTGAGTCCCTTGTTGACAGGTGCTTTAAAGCTTAGGTGCAGCACCAGTGAAATAGAGGGTTCACACCAATCATTTCTTTTTCACCCCCTTCTTCCTTTCCTTGCTTGTCCCAATGGGTGGAGCTAGGAGCAAGGAAAGGAAGCCAGAAAAGGTGAACATTCGAGAAAACGTGTATTAGGGAAATAGAATGTCCTTGCTCCTTCATACATCAGTTTGAAGCAACACCAGTTACAGATGCGTCTACATGACGATTATTTATAAACCATACTTTCCAAAAAATAGCACCGCAAAGGATGCACCTATGCTTCATTGCTCAAGAAATCGTCGGGAGCCTCCTAGCTCCATGAAGAATATTTAATGGGTTGAAATTTCCTTAAAGATGAAAAGATGATGGACCTCTATAGATTTCCAATTCAGGCAAGGAACAAGGGGACAGGGCAGGATAAAATAAGCGATTGGAACGAGCCCATAGTCTTTTTTCTGGAGCCAGGCTGGATGTTAGTGAGACAGACAGGGGTGAGGTCATGCTTTTTCACAGGCAGGGCCAGTCTGCGGAGACAGAGACAGGCACGGCAAGCGGTGGGATTATTTCTCGCAAAACAAGAGGGGGGATTCAAGTCAAGAGTTCAGAGTGGGAAAATAAAACAGTCACAAACAGCTGCCAGGCTGCCAAATCTGAACCTCTCATTTAAAGGGCTTTATTTGAATGTAGCGACAAAGCAGATACAAAGATTAGTCAAGGACCGAACTCCAACCTCGTTACAGTTATCGTCTGTCTAGCACTCGGTGCTCCAACGCGATTATTGTAGATCTCCACAATGTGAAGAGCACACACAGACCAGGATGAAACAGCTGCAATCTCAAATTGGAGGTCTCCTCTTGCGTTGACTTATCTTTCACTTTAAAAGTTTAGGTTACATTCTGTTAATACCTACTTTCACCAGACAATCTATCTATTAAAAGCAAATTTCCCTCCTCATGCTATGTAGCATCCATTGCAAAGTGGCTCCAGCCAATAGCTGTCATTTGGCTCTTATCAGGGATCCCTTAAGAGCAGTTAGTCAATATTTTGAAGTATTTCAACCGTTTGCCACAATAGGTAGAACACATACACAGTGGAGATGCAAGGGATCATAAGATATGCAACATATATCTTATGATCTATGTTGCATATATATAGTGGGTTTTGGGCACAATATTGAACTTTTAGTTGCTTCAGAAAATATCAATAAAAAAACGGGCATTTGACAAATAACCTGAAATGGACATATCTAAGAATCAGACAGCAATTTATACAATGTCATGACATTCTTTAAAGAGCAATAACCTGCACTACAACAGGGTGAGGAAAGTTCCATGGATTACTTTTATTAAGAGACATCCAGAACGCAAGAGTGGGTACACATACACCTGCAGATTTTTTGAGATGTTTTGAATTTTCATTGTTTAAAAACTAATTTCATTACCTTGAAGGAAAACACAAATCCGGTATAACAGTGTGACCATTTTTCCCATATCGTTTTATCAAAATAATTTTCAACATGTGGTTGTTTAAAAATAAAATAAAATAAAAAAAATCGACCCACATAGTAACCCTGCCTGGAATGTTTTCAGATGCTCCTATTCCTTTCATATGGACAACACATTTTTTTAAAGTTAAAAATAACCCCCAAAATAAAAATTCAAAATTCAAAAAAAGAAAAAGAAAAAAATATCACTGCACATATAGAAGGTAAAAAATTAGCCACCCACATAAGTGACATGGTTTGGGAAAGAACGTCAGGACAGAATACGACAAAGACTCACAATTCAACTCTACCAAGCTGGAACGCTCTTTCTACACCGGACAAGCTATCAACAATCACAAAATGCCATTTAAAAAAAGAATATTTTTTATTGTGTTCATCTTGCTTGCAGACACTTGATATGACCGCTGCAGAACTGCAAGGCCCTCCATTGTTTAGCTTTATTTGTGCTAAAAACCTGTACCGATATTTATAAAATCGTTGATAAAAATATTCCTCTGTTTAACAATTATGCCATGGAGGTTTAGACCACATGAGACTCGGGGGTATTTTGGGGAAGGAAGGGGCAGGGGTGAGGGTAAGGGGGGTGGAGGGTGGCAGTGCTGCTACTCAGACTTGGGCTCGTCCTTCTCTGGTTCTTCAGGAGCATCCTCCACCTGGAGAAAGAAAGAAAGAAAGAAAGAATATTTCAGTACATTTTATACATTTGCATAAAATTTCCATTAATGCCTACATTTAAATTTCCTTCTCTGACTAATGATGAAAAGATGTCCCATTTTTACACACTACTACTTGCAAATTGCACTTTAGAGCCATTTACACTTTTATGCTAATAAAGCGCATCAAATTCAATCGCATGTCTGAACAGGTGCATTACACTTGCTGAAATAATTGTGACCAATTAAAACAAAATGGTCCACAACTTTCAACATGAGAGTGGAAATATATTAATGTAAAATGTCAATATTTTTTAACAAATCTGGCTTGACGGTGACAGCAGTGCTTTTAAATACACAATTAAAATTGTATAAAATTTAAACAAACCAATTTAGTTCAGAACATGTAAATAAAATAAATATCCAAATATCTTTGGCATCTGGGGTGTAATTTACATATTCTCACTCCACCTCAACAGTGAAATGTAGTTTGCTATACAGTTGGTGTCCATTCTTCACAACTGTGTTCAATAGAGCATAAATTGCTAAACTACCTCATAAGAAAATGTTTACCAAATGTTTTACTTTTTGTTGAAATTAGTGTTGTTACTGCAGCGGCAGCTTGGGTTGGTTTCCCAGGCTCTTTCCCCACATAATATCACACATATTACTTTATTGTACTTACACAGAAACCTAATTCCCTATTAGTATGAATATGCTTACAATTTAGGCATCTAGTTAACTGTGGTAAGCAAAGTAATTTCAAACAGTGAGAGGCATTTCACTATTTATGTAGTAGGTATTAGTAGTAGGCTAAAGGATTAATGCATTGGAACAAATTGAAACCACCTGAAATTGAAGACAAATGATGCAAATTAAACTAAAATGAAGTGTTAAATAGATTACTAAAACGTGCTTGTATTTGTGGCAAAGACAGGACAGATGAAATTAGGAATGTGGTCTTCTTCACAGGATTAACAAAGATACCTAGGAGAGAACAGATTCTGGGGAAACAATCTAGGGAGTGTGCACGGAAGGCAAAAATTTGACATCACAAATTTTACTTTGCAAACTCTTTGAAGGTTGAGCAGAGTTCTCCACCGAGCGGAAATGTACATCCTTAAGGCTAGTACTTACTGCTGAATAATTGAACCATAAAAGCAAAATGAATAGCAGTCGCCATTGCGGGGTTGATTGGACTGCGGGCTGCAGCAACCATAACCTCAGTAAAGTCTGTGTAAACTTAACAGTGACGAGACACATTTAGAGCATTCAGTGCTCTTCTTTTTGTTACACTTCACTGGGGATACCTGTCAAGCGGCACTCAAACAACTTCTAAGAATATGCTCCCACAATGCACCTGTACAGGTTCCCTTAAGAGATGAAGTCAGTAAACTACTTTGCTTTTGTAAACAATCTAACTTGGTATACTTTTTTTCCAGCAACAGGAAACTTGTGTAAGCTGGATGAGAGTATTTCCAACCGGATATTAGTCTCCTCCCAACAGATTTTAGAATTGACAGTTTTAATAATTCAATATATATATATTTTAGATCAGTGATGGTCCTGTGGCATAGAGGTGCTGAGAACTCTGATTTATGCTCACGGTACAGAAGAAACGGCAGTGTGCGGTGTGGAGTGGTGTTCATAGAAACTGCTTTAATACGTATGCTAATATTTCTAGGCTCAGTGCTAATTGCACCATTTATAGATTCTGGCAATTTTGTTTCTTTTTGGATTTACCATTTAAATAAAGGCTTTCAAATGAACCATTCCATGACTGCCATTGGTGCTAGACCTATGTGAATGTTAAAACAAAATGAGTGTTTTTCTTTCATTTCAGCGATATCATAATTGTCTGGATTCTGTTTAACAGGTGCTTCTGGAATAAATGCAACTGCATGATGAAATCTAATCATGGGGGAGGGGGGAATTACTCCAGATAAACCGATTCAACTGCAAAGATAGCGGTCTGCACTCGAGACAAAGGCGGTGCTGGTTTCACGTTTCCACACCTCGTTCGTCTTGGCCTCTCCGTTTTCAGAGTGGTTCTCTTCGTTGGCCTCTGCCTCCTCCTTCCCCTTTTTCACCTTGGCCTTCTTCTCCTCTTTCTTGTCATTCACTGCTTTCTCTTTCTGTGAAAACAGTAGGAAGGACTCACACAGTCTGGCATGAAAATATGGCCACATATTGTGGAACCTTTGGAGGCCTTGCCTATTGTTTTTCATGGATAGGCAAGGTTTCCAAGGGTGGGATGGTCTTTCGGTAATGACTTACCTTTGCTGGTTTTTTAGCTTTTGGTTCAGGCTTGGGAGGCGAGGGTTTCTGTGTGAGGGAAATCAAAACAAAAATTTGAACATCTATAACAACAACCAGTCAGGGGTACCTTTTTCACAACTGGGATGTTATATTATATGTTATGTTGTATTACGTCTGTACTCCAGCATCTGATGTGATTATAATTATCTCACCTCAGGAGGTTGCCAGCCACAAGCTACTTGAACAAACAGCACTAATCGGGTTAATAGGACACTGTAATATGCAGCTTATCCCTGGGCAGTGCTGATACCATCCTAAAATGAGTATGTGGTTCACATGAAGCTGTGCCCTGTTACGCAATGCAGATGTTGTTCAACAAACTGGTAATCTTCTTCACCTCATTTGTGCAAAGCTGGATGTCCAGTGAAAATGGCATTTCAAAAAATGACTCCTAATAAGTGTAAGCAAAAATGGGGGAATGTCTTACACTCACCGCTGATAACCTAGCAGATCTCCTCTGAGGCTAAAATGAGTGGGAAGAGAAATGGAACAAAAAAAATGTTTAAACCATGCAACAATGGAGCAACTTCAGATGCACCCAAATAAGTTGAATTTCAAAACTCTAAACAAAACTTTGTCATAAGTTTATAACGTTACTGTATTAAAAGTGCAAAGACATAGGAGATACTTTACCTCCTCCTTGACATCTCCTCCATCTTGCTGTTGAAAAAGATAAAATTAGATTTAGCTTTATTTAAAATTCTGCCATCATTCGTGCTTTGATTCACGTTTTAAATAACTATAAAACACTATTTAACCGCGGTTTTTCATGCAACCAGTTACATTATCAATTTGATCAATGCATTCATTCATTCTGATTTGATATGAATGAGACCACGTGAACAAAAGCGCGTGGATTAAGAAAATGGCTACTCGTCGCCTGGCCCAGAGTCATTTTACACGCGGACAGGTGTTCGCGGGTTCCAGAAGACGTTCATTTGTTGAACATTTCGTACGGATTTTTACCTTAAACGTCTTTATAAGTGCATGACGAAAACGGAGTATGCGGTAACTACACGCCTAAGTCATAATATAAAATTTCGCGAATAAAGCATTTCCCATAATGAATTATGAGTTAACCGTTAGCTCTAGCCAAAATATACATGCTAAGATTGTTAGCTAACGTTAGCTATTTACTAAAATAAATGAGTCGTGGACAACTTGTTTTGATACGGTTAAATAAAAACGAGACAAACGCATCTAGTACACAGAAATGTAGCCGTTACTATACTTCCACTGAGTATAAAATCGTGTTACCCCAGCTAACTAGCTAGCTACCATTAGTTCACCTAACGTTAAATCCTAATGTTACAGTAAGAAGCGACTGGGAAATTGAGTTAGCGTGATCGTTTGGAAACAGCTGGGGACATTTAAAATGCTCGGTCAAAAAATGAACATTGGCTGGCTACCAAGCTTTACACTTTCGTTTGATAGCGAATGCGACCAAGAACAAAGGGACAGCTAGAATACTTCACGTTAATCCCTATGGAGTATTCGCCATTCTAAACCTCCCTTCCCCTTCTCCGACTTTCTGTCACAGCGCCGGGGAAGGGGGCAGATGAGAGGGGGGAGGGGTTGAAATTAACTTCTAGCTGCGCCACCTGGCGATAAAAAGGCGTAATCGCAACCATCTGGTACCACGAACAAAGAAAAAAATATTATTTTTGTCTTCTTTAGACGGAAAAAGTCATTTACAATACATGCGAATAAAACGAGTGTGTCATATGCATTTTTACGATGTATTTCTGGATCAAAATAAGGGCTCATGGCCATATAGACGAGCATTTCGTCTTTGACATTTTCACGGTGGACAGAGTCGGAGCTGCAAAGCATGGCTGCTGTGTTTTAACAGCATGGAGACCAAGCTAGACTTCAGACTCCCCACAAGATATGAGTGCGCTGCTCAAGAAAGAAGCGTTTTAACATTTTCTTCGCAAACAAAAAATGTTTTTCCCATCAGAAAAATTACGGAATAATTGTTAAATATATATCTTTGATTTTCACCATGTATTTTCTCCTAAAACTGATTTCCTAATTAAAATGACCGTTGTTCGGAGGCTTGACAATAAATAGCTAACGTGAGCCAGCAAGCTATGGCTCTCTGATTTCAGAAGTGTATCCGCATATTCTAGTTAGCTACGTACCTTTCTCTTGGGCATGTTGGAGTCCTGAAATGCGTCTTTGTGATAAAACTAAAAAACCTCTGTTTTGTTACTGAGAGTTCACAGCATGTAAAAGGCAAACGGCCCCTTATACTAAATACTGTAGTAAACACACAGCAACATTAAACCCAGTGGTTGAATGGGGGAGGGGTGCGGCTAAGCCGTGATTGATGTTGCTCTTGGCCAATGGGTGGGTGACAATGACAGCCGCAGAAAAACTGGAATTTCAGCGCCGGTAGTTTTTTAGGCGCCAAATGCTAAATGCATAGGGGGGAGGAAACGTTATCTTTTTCATAAGGGAAAATCCTATGGCTCTGAATAAGGCGGGGTTACAACAATACCTACACAACGTCTCAGTTTCGCAGAATAAATAGGTTGCTATCACAAGCATCCTCATGGGTAAGTAGTCCATATTCAAACAGTGCATATTGCATAACGTTAGCATTAAATCGAATATCATTGGGAAGACAGAGACATACAAACTACGAAGGAAGATAGCTGTGTGCATAGTCTACTTCCAACATGGCGCCCAGGCTGCTTGACACATTCTTGTTTGGCAGCTTAACCAAATTCCTCTGTGGAAGAAACCCCTTGGAAGGGAGTTTGAGACGCCAATTCCTATTGGTGGCCGCAATCACTTACCTTCTGGACGTGTATATAACCTTCACCACGACTGGACACTTTGAAAAACGGCTCCCCCCACGGCCATGTTGAGACGCTACAATATTGTGATAAGTGCCCTGTGATCCCCTTTAGTGTCTGTGTCTATTTTATAAGTAGTGGAGCGTCTTTCATCTTAAATATTAAATGTTCATGGAAACTTTTCATGACAGATTTTCATTATATTTAAACCATAAATAAAAGTTTCTGTGTGTGGTCTTAATTTGTATAGGCCATTGGTTAGTTCAACGCAATTTATGACTTGAAAAAGAAAAAAGAAACTAGGTTGCTAGACCGTACACAGAGGAAACGGTAGCCGACACATATTTATGTATGCATATGTTGTATGCATATGCACTTCTGTGATTTATTTTCGTTTTAATTAATCCAAATCACCAAACACAAACTGGTAATTCATTTAAATTTAGACTACAGTGTTTTGCCTGTTTTATTTTTTATTTAGAATGTACTGTTTCTGTATATTATATTATAAATGTTAAACAATACTGGTGTAAATCTACATTATAAGTAGCCTACATTTCGGACTATTACTTTTTAAATTTTGTCGCTAGAGGGCGCCTCAATACAACACCTCATTTGGTGATTTCTCTTGTTTTACAGATTGCACCTTTGGGTCACTATACAACTTAAAAGATAGACAGTTCTAAAATGAACCACGATATAACATTACAACAGTTCGTTTTAAATGGGAAACATTAAACTGTATACGTTGTATTAACTACCTGTAAGTCCTACCATTGTAAATACCACCTTAATTTAGCCAAACGTTAGGCTACTTTCCATGCATTTACATAATACAGTATTTGCATGCATGTCTCATCCGGAGCTAAAAGGTGGATGACCTAGGCTACTGTACATGCTTGTAGGCAACATTTTAAACTATAATTAAACATATTCAAAATTGTTCATAAAAATATATGGGGGAATCTATAGGCTACGACTCATGCCTAGCGTATCTATCTGAATAACATTATGAGTCTTTCTTCGGTTGAGAAACTACTAGCTAGCTAACTTTGTTACGTCGGTTAGTTTGTGCACGTTGTATCCATGTTTTAAATGAAAGAATAGTTATTAACAATCTCTCAAATTGTGTTGACAGACATCAATTAAAAAACTGGACACCTGAACGTTTTCCGGTTTTCAGCGTGTACCGTAGCTCCCTCCTCCCCACCCGAAAAGGACTGAACTGGGAGAGGGAGAGAGAAAGGGGAGGAGAGACGTAGAATTGAAACACAACCAGTTAGCGAGTTTGCAAGCTAAACTGCTCTTCAACAGAAAAACGACGCTGCGAGAAATACTTTTTGGAGAAAGTCGTTTTCATTTCAGTTTTAAATTCCTTATTATTGCAACAAAAAATAGCTAAAGAGATTTATTGCACAATTATCTGAGAGGGATAAAAATGGTTATTAAAGTTTTCATAGCATCCTCCTCAGGATCTACTTCGGTAAGAAAACTTTGTTATATTTTTGAGTAGCCTAGCTGGAGTCACCTTACTGGAGTGTGACTGGAGTATGTTTGATTTGAACAATTTTACAAACAGACATTTGCCGATCAGCTATGATCAGCTATGATCTCTAACAGCGAAGGGCTTTGTGCTTGAACTGTGGGCTATTAGGTGATGCTGACAGATTCAATAGCAGTAGTTAGCCTAGATCATAGCAATGGTTATTCTCAGCTATGATTCATTGCTTAGGGTAACGTTATTCAGTCGTCTGGATTGCGAAGAGCAAATATGTGAGATTACATTAAAATTCTCACATAAAAAAATAAAAAAAGTTTATCGTTGGTAGAATACTTATAATTCTTTGTGACATTTTATTTGTATTATTTGTGTGAAAAGAAAAGTATGCTATATATAAAACTTTTTACAAAGTAATACTGTTAGCTCTATAACAATTAGCGTTAGACGTATTCGTACGTGTTCAACGTGCGTACACTTTGCACTTTGACTAGGCCGGTTCATCGTAGTCTTGCATTAAAAGGAACGCCTACCTACTACAACTGAAGGGGCAACGTTCAATAAATAACACTAAATAAGGTGCTATTGCTGCAAGCCACCATGTCTCCACTCAGACGCGAGGTCAGAGAGCCTGCCTGTCGCTTGTCCACGAGCCGGTGCAGCCTAATAGGAATTGTCAAGTTAAATGACAAGTGCCAGCGTAGCGCAACAAAACTTAGCCCAGTTTTGCGGTATGCCGTGCCTTTCTAGTGTGATCAATATTTAATGGAATTTCTGTAGGCTACTTATCATTGTGTTTTGTTTTCAGCTTGAATCTTGCAAATAAAAGCAGGTCAGTTTGTGGTAATTCTCTTTAAATGGACACTCTTATTTACTATGTGCTGTATGTGTAAATTTCAGTTAAACATTTTCCAAATTCAACATACAGTAACGACACACATACACATGCATGCAGTCTGCAGCAGATCCACTGCAAACAACCAGCACTTCAAAGTGTGCAACTCCGAAGGGCTTCAGTAGTTTTTCAGGTGTAGAACATTGGTGGTAGGTCAATTAGGTATTCTGTACCTCAATGCAGTGGTTACCAGGGTGTGTGAGGTCTTGTGTCTTAAGCTCCCAGATATCCCATATCTGTCTCTTTGGAGAAGTTGTCTGACTGCCAGACTTTGAGCTAAGCCTCCATTTGAGTGGACTGCAGTTTAATCACATTGCGAACTTTAGGATTGCCTGCAGTGTGTGACATCTCCTATAGATCAGTCCGAGAGCCAAGGATAATTTGGAACTCCTCTCGGTCTGTCTCTCACTTACTCATTCTCTCTCTCCCCTTCTCTCTCACACACATACACAGATATGCATACATAGCTGAGCCTTTCAGCTGTTTTCACTCTGCCTTCTACATGACTGCTATAGTTGTTTTTTTATGTGTTCACTCTGGCAAAAAGGTAATTCAATCTGATGTCCCCGCCAAGAAATCAGGACAGAGTTAACCTGGCTTAGGCATCAGGTATCAGAAAACACACCCTCATTTTTGATTGCTGTAGTTATTACTGTAACTAGCCTACACTTTCATGGAAAAGACAAGTTTGCATAAGTGGACATTTAGACAAAGAGCCTGTGTTCTTTAGCCATCCTATCCACAATTTAAAGATTTGCAACCTCCTTTTGATACAGTTTGTGCTAGAGCATGTAATGTAGAGCCTTTCCCAGGCAGAAGGAGTGTGAACAGCTCATCCCTCAGTGGGAGCT
This sequence comes from Conger conger, assembly GCF_963514075.1. Classification (NCBI taxonomy): domain Eukaryota; kingdom Metazoa; phylum Chordata; class Actinopteri; order Anguilliformes; family Congridae; genus Conger; species Conger conger. The sequence continues at coordinate 22,355,620 of NC_083762.1, read as the reverse complement.
CCCTGTCTCCTGTATGTACACAGCCGAACAGGATGAGTGTGCCTATGGGCTCCTCCCAGCATCCTGTCAGGTCTTTCTGGTGACCCCACACCCAGTAAGTGTGGCAGGCAAGCAGTTCTCCTCAACACTGATGTCTAACAGTCCCAGCTGGGCAGCCGCGTTGCCACGGTAACGGTGAGTGTGCGAATACCAGCCAGGTGACCATTTAAGCTCAGGTCAGTGTTTTCTCATTTTTGGAGCCATCTGAAACTCAATCCTGTCTCCACCGTACCTGCGGGGCAGGGAACTCACATGAGCGCTCTTACTAAAAGCGCTTCCTCAGTCTGTCCGCACATTCACACAGCACTCAAACAAACACCTATGTTTTTACATGTATTTACAAGGGCCCAACTGTGCGGATCTTATTGTGGCTACATCGGGGATCAAACTAGCTTGTTGGTTTCAGTCATGTACCTTAGCCACTGCGCTACAGGCTGCCCCCATGTGGGCACAAACAATCACACCTACTCGCAAACACAGTGCATGTGCGGTATGTGCACACACGGAGACACTTGACCATCTCTGAGGATTCTGTGTATGCTCTGCCGATGAAGAATTTGATTACAGCGTTTGGGGCTGAGCTGTGGAGAGTTAAGAGGACGCAATGGTGCTGCAGTCCCTGACTGGGTGACACCTACTGTTACCCCCTCTCTGTTCTCCCTTGCATTTGGAGGCTAATGCAGGGGCCTCCTAACACAAGCAGGGCGGAAAGCCATTGAATCAGATCTCTGACCCGTGCCGCGTGGATCTTATACACAACCACCCAGTCCCTCTACTTCCCATGTGCTCATTGCTCACAATTAGGTCAGCACTTAACTGAGGCAACAGTGTGGAGATCCACTGCAGACAAGGCCTTGGGTGTCATTAGAGGCCCGTCTGTTTAAGTTGAGCTGAGTTTTATGTTAATTAGCAGTCAAAAAGCCATAGGGCCCCCAAAAAAATGGAAACCCCTCCCAGGGTGAGTGTGTGGCCTTGGCAGTGTGCTGAGAGATCTACTGATAGAATGGTGGTTCCCCTGCTGTGGGGCAGTCGTGAGTTCTGAAAACAGCTTGAAACAAACAGGAATTCAAGCTCATAGTCATACGTCACCCATCCACCCACAGGACATGAAATGGCTGAATTCTCTTATTATTGCATGCATGCAATACAAGGCTGAGAATGACAGAGAATAATGCAGGGTACACCAGCCAAATCTGGCCATATCATCAACCACCATTAACCTGCAGGGGTAGGCTGTGGTGGGATTAGGCTGGTAGCTCACTACACCCATGCCAGTTTGCATAGACTGCCATCGTCGAGAGCTGGCCCATTTTCAGAGCACTGGGACTGTACCGTTTGGTTTGACTACTGTGTGCTGTTTTGTATTGTTTGCTACGCAATACTGTAAATTTGTGCTGAATCCATCCAATTTGAAGTAGCTTAAATAACTAAGCTATGTGGAGTTCTATTTGTTTACACTGTTGAAGTTGAAAAAAAAGTGCAGGTACATCTTCATACATTTTTTTATTTTAAATGTAACAACTCAGGGAGAATGTTAACACTTGATGCTTTAACTTGTGGAAGAACCTATGCACTTGTAAATCGCTTTGGATTAAAAACGTCTGCCAAATGACAATAATGTAAATGTAAATGTTATACCCTGTCCTTCAAAAGAAACAAAAGGACCACAAATGAGAACACGTCACAGGAGGTGGGGTTGATTAGATCAGGGTAGGGAAACAAGGTGTTGAGGAATTTGACTGAGGTAGGGGGTAGAGGATGTCACACCCAGGTACTGCATATCAAAGGAAAGGATTTTACTGGATTATGGGGTAGACGAGGTTACCTCATATTGGCCCACCAGGGGTAAAGGATGTAATATAGAGGTACTGATCCAGGAAGTTAATTTGACTGCATTAGGGAGTAGACAAGGTTATCTCAGATCTACTACAAGGTGTGATGCTTCAGAGGGGGTTAACTGTACTTGGCTTGTATATTTTCCAACAAGCTAAAATACGCATTCCTTATGTGGGCAGCACAATAGTTTGCCTAGCCTTGCTTGGCACAGTCCAGGCAGGATACAAGGCATGTGTCTGGTCCAGCTAGCCTTCTGCTGTGCTTCATACTCAGCTGGCCTGCAGTGTGTGGGAACGCGTTGTGCAGGGGGTTGTGCATTCCAAGGCACAGCTGGCCTTGCTCCATATGGATGTGAGGTCCGCTTTCATGGACTGAGCATGACTAGGCTCGAGGGCCAGACACGTAGGCCCTGACCAGACACATCTGGAGCCGGAAAACGTTTTGGAAGCAAGCTCACATGAGCATGTGTGACCATGGGTTGAGGTTGCAGGGTGGATATAGTTATGTAACTGCTTCTGTGGTCAGTGTACTTAGCCTGATAACACAGAATCTGGCGAAACAGAAATGGGAGAGATTAGTCTTCCACTAATCTAGGCTAGTCGGGAAGCATGGTCAGCCAATGAAAGAAATTAGCGGAAACGCCTGTTTGCTTCGTTCACCACAGGTCGTGCAAGTTGATGTTGTCAACAATAATAATTGCAATCACTTGCAATTATTGCGTTTACGGTCAGCCGTGTTCCAATGCAGGAGTTATTACAGTTCAGATGGCTTGAGTTCCCTGCGTGACACGTGAGGTTGTTAATGAAGTGTGAAAACAGTGTGCTCCCTATGGGAGTCATTACAAAGTTAATGCATGTGGAATAGTTAGCTTTAGCTTGCTCGCTTTAGTGTAATCACAGGACAGTAAGCAACACGGAATTACTCAGTGTGTCAATATTTAATTTTTGTCCACGCCCTCGTACCTGCGTGTTTGTGGTGGACTGACTATGTGTCCTTGAATCTGTATGTGTGAAAGTGTGTGAAAAGTGTACGTGTGTTTGTGTATGTGTCTGTGCGTCTGCCATTGCTGTCTTCAGCATATACAGCTCTCTGAATTAGATCTTCATTGGGCTTCTCCACACCTTCGGAGAGTCAGACAGATAAAGGAGCACTCGTCCCCAGCTTCAGAGTGCCAGAGAGATAAAACAGAGTGAACATCTGAAATGTCTTATTGCCACCACACCCATAAACATGTCCTGAAAGAAGAGTAATGGCAGAAGGGAAGAGCCTTGTTAGAGCTGTGTAGCAGATACTTTTATGAACTCCATGCAATGCGCGAGTGTTGTACTCAGGGCAGGGTGGACGGTAAACAGTGTGCAGCACAGGGTACTGGAAGGTCTAACACCCAGGTACAGGGAGCTTCCCCTGAATTAAAACTCTTTTTTTTTTACAGTGGTAAGACGGGGAACCAGGGTTTGGCTCTGCTCCTCGGCAAATTAATTTAGCTTGGCGCTGGGACAATGAGGGCTCTGTGACCGGCGGCTGCAGTGAGAGGCAAGCTGCTCTCCCCTCCTGGTCTCAGAGGGCAGCCTGGCCTCTGTCCACTGTTCAACCCTTTCCCAGCATGCTTTGGACACAGTCAGCAAACTATGGGTGTGGTGGCTTTTCAGTCTGAATCCTTTAAAAAAATAGTATCTAGTCAAACCAGCAGCCTTTTTCTTATTGATTTAAGGGCTCTTGTTGGCTGAATGTTCTTAGTTGTGTGACCTTGAATCAACAATTTACCAAGACCAAGCCAGCAGTGCAGCCTAATGCTTGTCTCACTCCGTCATGGAAGGCTCATTACATTTAAATGGGCTCTGAAACGGCCATCTGTTAAAGCCATTCACCAGCTAGTTTTGAGCATGACTCCCGATTTGCATGTGGCCACTGCGATATAGGCTTTCTCTATTGAGCATGACGCTGCAATAGTGCTTGCACACCTTCTGCTGCGGTTATAATGCTAAGACAATTACACATATGCTGCCATTTTGGATTGTGTATATGTGACAACACTGTAAATTGTTGGAGAGCCGCTACCATGCAGTACTTTAATGCCAAAATGCATAAATTCTATATCATACGACCTAGGTTTGAAGTGATACAATAGTCTGTGTAATGCCATTAGTGGTTCATTTTATTTAAACTGGCAAGTGGTTAATATGTATCATAATTTCATAACATTTCAGATCTTAATAGGTGAACTTCTACATCACGTATGAACAGCAATATTACTTTGATTTGTAGACAATTCTCACAGGTCATTTTGGTATGCGCCATACGGTACAATGATTAATTAGTTTTACTGAGGGCTAGTAACATTGCTGGATCTAAGGGATTAGAATGCGGCCTTATTACCTAAGCCGAAACTATGTATATGCTAAAATCAAGTCACTGAAAATTACTCTTGATTCTCACTCACAAATACAGCCTCAAGGGCCAAATACATCTGCAGATAAGATTCTATCTTAAGTCTTATCTTAAACAACCGCAGAAGCTGGCTTTTGCCAACAGTTAAAACTGCGTCCTGGTCTTCTGAGCCTCTCAGTATGGTCTGTACAGTGCCATGGGCTGAGGTGAAGGCCGTGTCTCTTGCCTTGGGGATGTGCATGGTCATGTGGTGGAGGAGGTGTCAGGATTCGGAGAGGCAGGCAGACGAGGCTTCGCTTAGCTAGCCATATTTGGTGTGCGTTTTACTGTCCTGCCTCCTTCCTCCACAGAGTCCCACCAGATCCTAGTCTCCATGCTTCCTTATAGGGCAGCTCTCCCTCCCCATGCCCCCTCCCCCTCCTGAGAACAGCGTCTGCACAGCCCTCAACTAAAGCAGTTTCAGCTGTTCCAAAGTTTCCTCTTCCCACTCCTTTTAAACTGTGCTGCAGACATTATTTATTGCCACTGTGGTATGGTACGTGCGTTTTTGTGTGCCATTGTGAACATATGTGTGGTTGTATGCGTGTATGTTTGCTTACTTACATATGTGTATGCAGTGGGGGGATTTGTATGTTTGTATGTGTCTTTTGGTGGCTTTCCGACCCATAATCACATCTCTCTCAAAGTTTACCCCTGGCTGAGTTGTCTGGAGGACTGGGAGCTTTTTGCATCTGTTCTCCTGAGTGGGAAAAGGGACTGAAAGCTTCAGTGTCTCGCCCTCCTCTCTTCCTCCCTCTGTGCCCTTCATGTCGGAAATAAAAAATGCGAAGTATTTGCTGACAGGGTATTCCTGTTTATTCCGCTCCCTTTCAGTTTACAGCTGAAATGTTCCTCTACTCCTGCGTTATCTCAGGCGTCTGCTCCCTCTTATCTCTTCTGTGTCTAAAGAAATGTCTGTCATGTGAGAGAGGAGAGGATTCAGACGGAGTATACTGCAGTGAGGAGTTGGTCTGTGTCCTGAAGCTGCGGCCATATGACGTGACATTGTGCTACCGATTGGCTAACGTTTGTGTAGAGCACAGGTGTGAAACTCGGGTTGTTCCCGGCACCTGTGGTTCATTTAAGTCTTTAATTGGCTAAGGAATCCACACACCTTGTTCCCAAGGCCTTAATTGACAGCTGATTGAAGGGCAACGACAAAAACCTGCAGACACTGCGGCCCCCTGGGAGTTCAGTTTGACACCCCTGGTGTAGAGTGTGGGAATGAGTGTTTAAGAGTCAGAAACAAATAGGCTTAAGTTGCACATTTGCTATGAAGGATTGTATTAAATGCTGATCCAAAACTGTAACTCACTACAGTTATATTATTCACAAGGGGTAGGGTGGGCTGGTTGTGTAAATTATTAAGCTTTTGCACCTTAAGTCATTTCCTGCTTTCTGGAGCATTTAAACTGCCCAAAAGCCTTCAAACCATAAACGTTAAGAACCAGAAATCATTTTGGCCAATGATCAGCCCAATCATACATTAAATGTTCTCTGGACATAATAAACTCCAGAAGAAAATATATATTAAAAGTGGAAGACTAATCTCTCTCTTCGATGTGTATGACATGATCTATAAACTTTAAAAAAACTACTTGAAGATAGATTCTGAAATATGTGTTCATACTACGCTTATTGAGTAAGCAGTAGGGGGTGTAACGGTAATACAAAACTTTTCGGTATTTCAAGAAGAAAAAGAATGCAAAATATGAAACAGCTTTTCATTTATTAGGAAAATGTAGGCTCGACTGTGTCAAACAGGCCATAATTGCAGAACAGCATTAGGCACATTAGTCAAGTCATCGGGGAACTCCCATCTTTTCATTTAAAAATTACACACATGCAATAAAGCAAGACTGTAATGGTTTGATTAAAGGCGTAAAGGCTGATACTGAAGGAAATAGGATTGTTTTTCAGCCTTGACAAAGTAATTCTTTAGACACGCATTTCTGCTTCCTCTGTTTCACAGAAGCCATGTGTCTCTCCTGATTGCATGTAGATACACAGGCAACACAGGCTAGGGTACTATTTCCCTGACACAGTGGTGAGAACCCTGCCTTTGGGGAGAACCCTGTTTTTTGTTAGTTATTTCTCAAATCACTGTGTATTTATTCAAAATTGTATTGAGTGAAGAATGGACTATGGAACAGTGTATTAACTATATTTAAATGGTGCAGTTTTAGCTTTATTTGAATGAAATGGGGGGAGGGGTGCCTCAGACATTTGTAAGATGCACCACAGTGTAGCTGTTAGTTAAAGTATGCCTCTCACAGGATGTCATGTCGGAAACTGTGGTAACTGCCAAAAACGGTTCTCAGTAGGACCTTTAGAGAACAGTTTTCTGGGCACTGAACCGTTTTCCCTCTGGAAATAAGGTGTCTTTTGTATGTTGTAGGTAGGTGCAGGTAGATGAAGTTTTGGCTTTTCACTATTAGCATGCATGCACCATTCAAAACCACATTGCCTGTATTTGTTTAAATGAGGCTCTTTTCTTTTCCTTACCAAATGATGAAAATAATGTATCATTAATCATATTAGGCCTGAAACGTTTAGGGTGAGTTTCATAGACACAGACTAAATTCTAATTTGAGTAGAGATTATCAATACAAAACTCTATTTAGATCAAGACTAAATTTAATCTGCTTGTGAAACTAGCCCTTAATTGCTGTATATGAATTCTCAATCGTACATTTCATTATTTCTTAAAATGGTGGCCTACTGTATTTGAAAGTCTTTTTGGCCCAAGATTGAACGATGTTTGTTTTGTCTGATGGTGGTTCTGAAGGGTAGTGTTTCAAGGGGGCCTCTCTGCCATACTGAGTCTGTAATGAGGACACAAAGTAGCGGCATGGTGCTCTGTAACACAGATTTGGCCTGGGGTCTCTGTGTGAGGATCTCTGGTCCTCCCGGCTGCTCCAGCCTTTGCCTCAGTTCACATCACAGTCTGTTTTCTTGTTGGAAAATCTACTCGCCCTGCTGTTTTCCTCTCAGCTAACGAGGACCCGGGGTCTAATTGGACATTGTTAGGTCCCGCTTACACAGTGTTCCCCGGTGGGCGCATTATCCGGGCGCCCGTCGACTTTCGGAGAGGTCACCTAGGAGTCAGTTGGCAGTCACTAGCCCTCTCAACCCCCCCATGGCCCACATTTTACACCCCATTACTGACCACTCTCATTCCGCTGCTGGTGCCATCTCAGAACGCTCTTTGTTAAGAGGTGAGATGGGACTGATTAAAGAATATGTGGGTAATCTAACTCCAACATGTAAACTAGCTCCAAAAACTGAAAGCTGCATGTACTTGGTTAAAGCAGCAATCAAATTATCTATTTTTTGCTTTTCCCCTCTAGGGAACAAGTCTCCCTGGGCGGTATCGGTTCTCTCATTTGCTCGTGGTGTATCATGGGGTAGCAGAGTTCAGAGGCGTGACTGAGCTTATAAATGTCCACTGAAAGGTGATGTCATTGTCCTGGAGCGCGAATAATTGGTCAGTTGGCTCCATTAGGCTTGGGACCTAATTGGGTCCTTGGTCAGAGTATCTCCCAATGCCATGCAGACAGCGGGGGCTGCTGCAGACCCACCCCCGCCACACAGCCTGATGACAGTCATGATTCCACATTGAGTCCAGCCCTTAGTGTAGCTGTTTTAACCTTTGAAATAATTGATTATATTTTGTTAACATGTCACATGTCAAGGCATGTGTTTCAAAATGTCTGTCAAAGCTGTGAAAATGCTGTCTCACTGGGCTCTTGTATTCTGCCGATAAGGGCGTTTTGCTGTTCTCTGACCCTCCTTGACCCTGTCACCCCCATCTGCAGATCAAGAAGCAGCAGCAGGATGTCATGGGCTTCCTTGCAGCCAACAAGATAGAGTTTGAGGAGTGCGATATCGCAGCAGACGAGGACAACAGGAAGTGGATGCGGGAGAACGTTCCGGAAGATTCCAGGCCTGCCACGGGGAACCCTCTTCCCCCACAGATCTTCAATGAGGCACAGTACTGTGGGGTGAGTGCTGAGTCGCTGTGGGAGAGTGTGTGCGGTACAGGATCTCCACCTTATAAAACCTTGAAAGTGGTTGTAGATGGAGAATCGAAGGTTGCAAAAGTGGCTATTATTCTGTGGGATAAGCTTCCAGAAGCTTGATTGGTTATGCAGTGGAGAAAAGGTTAAACTTTCCTCCTAGAAGGAAGAATAAGGCATGATTTTAGATAGATCAGTGCATTTGTAGATTGCTTTTGTAGACACTCAAAGAGCTTTATAGGGGATGAGGGGTAAACTTGCCTCAAGCAACACCAATGTGTAGCACCCAGCTGGGTGATGCACAGCTTCCATTTTGAGCCAGAATGTTCACCACACACTTGCTGAGGTGGAGAGAACAATGTTTTTGCCAATAGAATTAGGAGATGATTTGGTGGCAGGTTAAAAGAGCCAGGCTGGGAATTTAGCCAGGACACCGGGGAGAACCCCCTACTCTTTGTGAAGAGTGTAATGGGATCTTAAAAGAACCCCATCATTACAACCAGAGGGAAGATCGCCCCCCTCCTGGCCTACCAATACCACTTCCAGTTGCAACTTAGTTTTTCCCAGCCCATCAAAGTACTCACCAAGCCCACACCCACTTAGCTTCAGCCATTTGGCTGGAGCAGGGTGCATGATGGTATGGCTGCTGGCTGCACGTGACAAACTTGCAGACCACACTGATTGAAATCTCCTGTAGCCTATATACAGACATGACCTTATAACCCAGTACAGTGCATTGATTAATTGAACTGGAAAATAAAGTTGAACTCTGCCCCTTGGCCGGCCAACTGTGACCCTACCAACAATGTTATATTGGATATTTGGATGGACCAATTGCAAACACTCAAATTGTTTGTGAACAGTTCCGCTGGGGTCTTGCACACACGCACCGAACAAACTCAAAACATTGCTTATTTTCGCTAGCCATTTCGAACAACCTGCAATATCAACCTCAATGTCACAAGCTTAGGGTACCTACCCAGAAGCAGCATAAGCAAATGCAATCCATCCATCCATCCATTATCTGAACCCGCTTATCCTGAACAGGGTCGCAGGGGGGCTGGAGCCTATCCCAGCATACATTGGGCGAAAGGCAGGAATACACCCTGGACAGGTCGCCAGTCCATCACAGGGCACACACACCATTCACTCACACACTCATACCTATGGGCAATTTAGACTCTCCAATCAGCCTAACCTGCATGTCTTTGGACTGTGGGAGGAAACCGGAGTACCCAGAGGAAACCCACGCAGACACGGGGAGAACATGCAAACTCCGCACAGAGAGGCCCCGGCCGACGGGGATTCGAACCCAGGACCTCCTTGCTGTGAGGCGGCAGTGCTACCCACTGCACCATCCGTGCCGCCTAGCAAATGCAATTACACATTCAAATTCCGTATCATACAATACATTGTTTACCACTCATAAAACAATTGAGCATTAAACAGAAACTCAACAAAAACTGGAAATATACTTCCCCAACTATAACTGCCTGTTGGGTCCTGTAAAATCAGTGAGGCAGCATCACAGTAATAGCGAAAACAGTGTAAATGACAGTGTAAAATAACCTGTTCGTGCAGTTCACAACTAGTTGATGAATTCATTTATGAATTACCATGTACCAAGCAGCTGGCATGAAGTAGGGTAGGCAGAAGCTGTCTGCTTGTGGACAGATCACTTCTCTTTTCAATGTTCCCACTGTGTCTTCTGCTGTCTTCTACAGCATGGCTTAACTCATCACAGTATAATGTTTTATCGTACCTTGCATTTTTCATGCTGTAATAGTTTCATTTTATTTGGAAATGACACACATTATTTAAAAAATTTTTTTTAGATATTTTTTAGGCCTTTTTCAGCTTTATTGGACAGTATATAGAGACAGGAAGAATGGGGGCGAGAGAGAGGGAAAGACATGCGACAAATTGTCAGACGGTCGGATTCGAACCGCTGACGTCGCGGTTCGCAATGAGCATGCGGTCAGTGCTCTACAGGCTGCGCCACCGAGACACCCTATTTATGTGATTTTTTAAATTATTTTTATTTTATTTATTTTTTACATTTTTGGCTAGCAGTTTTCATCTTTAGGCAGACTTCTACTATGCTGAATTTTTTCCCCCTCAGAAAGCTCAAAACTCATCCCATCAACTATCATATCTGCTACTTTTCTGTTCTACTTTTTCTAAAAAAAACAAATGTCAAAAATAAAATAAAGTAAGGGAAAATATACATTTAAAAGGTTTCCCTCTTTAATTCCCGCAGAATTACGAGGCTTTCTTCGATGCCAGGGAAGACAATGCTGTGTATGCGTTCTTAGGCCTGACTGCCCCTCCAGGATCAAAGGTAGGCTGTATGCATATGTCTCCATGTGTCTCCATGCTCTATTCAAAGGACAACTAGTCTTCAGGATGATGGTTAATATATAGCATGCGTTCTCTGATGTTCATTTTGTTTCTTCTAATGTTAATATAAGTGCTGTTTAGCTTCTAAAGATGGGGCTAAGATTTTGTTTGATTCAGATTTTGATCAAATTCACATTTTGGGTATTGGAGTTAAATAAAACTGTTCAATTTATATTTGAATGTCCTTGTTCGTTTAATCTAGAGTATACAATGACATCCATACCTCGACAACAAAAGTAACATTTTGTTTTTTATTATTTATGTTATTGCTTCATATTTGCTGGCATACAGATGTCAAAGTGTAGTCCTTAATACCCGCTGAAAAACTCATTTCTGGTGAGCAGTTAACAGCAATGGCCCAAGCTAGCCCAGAGATTGCACCTGATATCTGAACAGCACTGACAGATTGGTGAAATTGTTGGTTCTTGCTCCTGCTCCAAAGAGATACCTTTTAGAGAAGCCGCTTAGCCCCTGATTCACAGGCAGAACTGACAAAAGCGAAATGCAGATCGCTTTATAGCCATACAAAGGCCAAATCACGATGTGCACGGTTTCAAGCTAAGATTAATTGAATGCCTTCAATACACGATGCATTGAATGCACTGTCAAGTGGTTCACATCTATTAATTATATATCTCTAATAGCCACATTAATTTGTGGGCATGAGTTTTGCAATGTCAGTTTCAACATGGAGAAATGAAAATGATTGTTGTGTAGAAATGGGTATATCAGTGTCAGAACACCCCCTTACACACACACACACACACACACACACACACGCAGACCCGCAATTAGACATTGGGCCAGTGCTATGTCCTTCATCTAACTTCCAGCGCATACAGTAGACACACACACACACGTGACGCAGTTAGTGCAGGAAAGGGAGTAGAGGAAATTGTGGCAGCATTAATAAGTATTGACAGCCCTATCTGAACTACAGAAAGCGGCCGCACCCCAGCCCTGTCTGAGTCAATGCAGTGCCTGCAGAGTTATGGCGGTGTCTGGCTCAGAGATGCAGGGTGTTAATTAAGCTGAACGTCCTGTCGCTTTTGCCATGCCTCACCGACTCCAGCTTCCTCTACTGCTCCATTCAGCATGTGCCGGGGTGCCCCCTAGCAGACTCACAGGGTACTGCAGTGTGGAGGCCCAGGGAGCCTTTGTGTGCAGTCCCTTGTTTTTTTTTTTTCAGACGTCCATTTGTAGACTCCGAGTTAACACGTAATGTCTGCGCTCTTATTCCACATTGTCAGACGGAAGTATGTGCTTAAGAGGAAATGCACGCTTGTCCGTTACTCTTGTGTTGAAATGGCGACTTTCAGTGCTCTGTGTCGTTTATGGAAATTCAATATTGCTTAACCTAGCTCTCATAATTGTATTTTCACAAGTTCTGGAACCACAGGAAAAGTTACCAACCTTGCTTAATTCTGACCCCATTTTCTGTTTCTCAACAGGAAGCAGAAGCCCTTGCCAGAGCAGCACAGCAGTAGCCAGGAAATGCCTTTCCCCATCCTTAGCACCCTCTCCTGTCAGCCTTTAGTACTGCAGCTTGACAAAAAAAATGCAACTGTGCTGTCTGGTGCAGCCAAACATTCGCATCCTTAATTTTATTCCACAACTTTCTCCCATAATTTTGATCATCGTTTGCTATAGATATTGTTAAATCATTATGTCAGTGCTTCATCAACCGTGTCAGAATTGTGACAGAAGGTGACAACATGAAATTTAAAATGAATTGTTTGTTCTACTGAGTCTCGTTTTGTGCCACAAATGTCAGCCAGATTTAGTGTGAACAGGCTTCTCTGTCGCTGTTGAGAACCATGTGTTTAACATGTTTACAGTAGTGTCCTCAGCCATTAACCATCCATGCCTGAACGTATTACACATTATATTGTTTCTGCCGTATAGTTTGACAAAGAATATACTGTCTGCGCCAAATAAATGTGTGAGAAGTATATGAAGGGTACCAATGCAAAAAGTCTGTATACCTTAATGTCTTAACATGCAATTTTCTGTTCTTTTTTGTATTTGCACCTTTTTCCATTAACAGGCAGATAAAAGGAAATAAAATAGCCAAAAATGCCAAAAATACTGTTATTAAAGGAAGCATGGGCATGAAATAATCCAGCTATTTTGTTGCTACACACATTCTTGGTTATGTGTCTTTTGGGAAGAAAATACTTTGGTACGACTCTAACCCAAAATGTTTGTTTATTGGATGTACAGTAATAATAATAGTAATAGGAGTCTACTTTAATATTCACATCTAAGAGAAATACTGAGTTGAATATTTGGCAATAAAACATGTGTCCATATCAAGCATTTTGTACCCCATGCAATGTTTTTGGTTATTTTTGGGATAAGTACAAAAAATGCTTGTGGCTATAAAATCGTATGATGCTTCCACTCCTCTGCTTGTTGTCGGTGAAATGTTTTATTTTATGAATGTTTATAAAGAAATAAATATGAAAAACGTTCTCTGCTAGTAATGTTTGTGTCTGGTGGTGCATTTAGTTTCAGTTTAGTTTCAGAAATGTTTGTGTGACTTGAACGCTGTGAGACATTCTACATTTTGCACACCTTGTAGGCATTGTTGATACAGGAGGATTTTGTTCTCGTTGTAAATGGTCTGAAATAGAGCATCCTGGTCATAAGATAGTAATGATGTTGGGCAGATCTTGGCTATGCTCCATATCCAGAGTTAATTTCTACTACCTCCTAGTAATATTAGAATAATTTATACATTAAGACTGTCAGACTGTTACTGACAACTGCAGCACCATCTTCACATTGCACACTATTGTACAGTGTGTATAAGAGCCAGGAATGTGAGCATGTGTCCTTCAAAACATGAACATAAAAACACTGAGATTCTCTCCTGCAGAACAGAAAAGAGATACTTTGTAATATCATCCAAACTATTCAACAAATAATCACAGTTGAGTCTGTTTATAAACAAATGTTCCATAATAACATAACTGAATTATATGTTATAATGACTTTGCAATTGTAGCCTTTAACACGTATTAATTTCAGTGCAAAGTGATCCAAAATGGTTACAAACTGCACTATTTGATTCAGCTGGACAAAGTACATTTTCACATGGATGAAAACATGAAGCACTAGACAGCAATGGATCAGGTGATATTTTAACAACTGCATACATGAATCACCTTGTTCCCTCCATAATAGGTTGTCACAGTAAAGATAAATAATACCATCACCAATGTTTATACTATTTTGTATACAAAAGCCCCAGTGCTAAAGTTGAGCAAGCAGGTTGGCAGGTTGAGTTGTGAGTGGAAATTTGCACCCAAGCATCAAGCCTGTCACAAAGGGTCAATTCAGACAGTGCATGTGAACATTCTGAAGTGAGGCAGTTTGGAAAATTACAGCTTATTTCGAAAGTGTTGATTACTTCCCTATCACATGAAATAATCCACATCATAAACAATGCATATTTCTGGTTCCTAATCCTCTTCAGTAAAAAGTGAAAGTAATTTTAAAAAGTGAAATGTTGAATGTTCTGGCAGTTGGAAAGAATGACTATTATACAATCAGTGACTGCTTTATTAGGTAGACCTGTACACCAGCCTGTTAATGCAAATATTTGCATTAAAAACGTTTACTGTTTACCATTTAATCAGCCAATCGTGGCAGCAACTAAATGCATAAAAGCATTCAGACATGGTCAAGAGGTTCAGCTGTTTTTCAGATCAAATGGCAGAATGTGGAAGAAATGTTATCTAAGTAACTTTGACCGTGGAATGTTGGTGCCAGACAGGGTGGTTTGAGTATCTCAGAAACTGCTGATCTCCTGGGATTTTCATGCTTAAAAGTCTCTAGGGCAGTGGTTCTTAACCTGGGTTTGATCGAACCCCAGGGGTTCGTTGAGACAGTCTCAGGGGTTCGGCAGGACCCCTGAGACTGAGTCTAGAGTCTAGAGACTAGTCTAGAGACTAGTGTCTGTGTGTGTCTTGACCCCTGCCGAACCCCTGAGACTGTATCAACGAACCCCTGGGGTTGGATCAAACCCAGGTTAAGAACCACTGCTCTAGAGTTTGCAGAGAAAGGTGTGGAAAAACTGAAAATATCCAGTGAGCAGCAGTTCTGTGGGCAAAATAATGAGAGAGATCAGAGGAGAAGGGCCTAAAAGTGGTTTTACAAAAGCGGTATGCAGAAGAGCATTTCTGAACACACAACGCATCAAACCTCTAAGTGGATAGGCTACAGCAGCAGAAGACTTAATAAGTCTAATAAATACCTAATAAAGTGTTCACTGAGTGTATATCAGTTCATTTAATTTAAAAGATGCTGCTAAAAACAAGATGTGCTGCTTTTATAAGGTTCTATTCTGTATGTAGTATTTTAACATCATGTTGAAAACCTTAATATAGTCCATTCATGTTTACTTAAATGTCTCTAACACTTCTCACAATCTAACAGACTATGTGGGGTACTATAATGTTGTTAATGATTTATACAGATGGAGAAAAAAAGGTATTGTGGAAAATGCCCTTTCCTCAAGTTACTGAACAACATGGGCATGCTCACACCAAACATGGTCACCACCACCAACCTCCATGTTGTAAACAATGTTTTATTTGCTTTTTAAAATGTCTTTCTTTTCAAATCACAAGGTATTTGAAAAGGGGAGGGAGGGGGTGGATGATAGGATTTTAGTCACTTCTCACTTCCTTTTCCTAGTAGAAAAATGCACGACAGGCATGGTATAACACACAGTATGTGTTCTCTGCATGAAAGCACGCAACTCTTCCGCAGTTTGTAGTCCACACCAAGGAGTGAAGTTATAAAAAGTGTTATACAGCATCTATTGGCCCGCTGTTGGCTCTGGTAAGACTTTTAATGGTTTCTTGAACGTATATCAGCTCCAAAGCTCAACTGCTTTGGAGAAATGTCCTTGTCTTGTCTTGTCTCTCCATCCATCTGTTCTGTGAAATTACTTTCACAGATTCATGCTCAATGTTTGCTTTAAAGTTGACTGGATGGGATTTTACAGAAAATAGGCGAAAGCAGAATAGTAGTTTTGGTATTTTCATTTTTTTACATTTTCTGCATCATTTTTAACTGGTGCAGATTTATTTTGTTCTGATCTTTCTAGATCCGTCCAGTACAGACTGAGTGATTGATTTCCCTGGTGTAAAATCCAGCTTTGACCAACCAGAAATGACCAACTACCAGCTGTTTCAAAACATAGCTTGAGCTGGTCAAACCATGTTGAGTATGGAGCTGGTCTGAACTGGTCAACCAGCTATCAGCTGGTTTAAAACCTACCTTGAGCTGTTATTTTTCAGCAGGGTTAGTACAGGCTGATTCAAGTATATGATCCCTTTCAGACTCCAAAGTTTGATTTCATACATGAATACTAACCAGTGGTGATTGATGAGCTGAAAATTGGTGGGGAATGAAACATTCCTTTTAACTGGTCATTGATCTCAACCTGTTTTCATGAATTTTCCTTGAATAACAACTGTGCCAACGATCTGCTTAAACACAGCTTCTTCATATCGTGTTAGTGAGATTAAATGATAAATTCAATATAGAAAAGTCCCTTTTAATCATTAAGTACACAGAAATTACACCACTCTGTTAACAACCGTGTTAGCTTCCAGCATAACCAGCAATAACAAGACCAGTGTTTCAAGATTGCGTAAAAAATACATTACATATCTTGGTCTATTCTTCAAGTGTGAGTGCGGAGAAAGAAAAGCTCTACATGTATCCACAGATAATGTTGATAAAATGGGCACAATTTTGCCATGCAAATAGATATAATTTTTTTAATATAATTATTCGATGAATGGCCTAGTTGAGAAGAGCTGGCTATATCTGATGGTATTGAATGTTTTGTGATTCATTCACTCTATTGCTATTCAAGTAAAATGACTGAAAACAGGTAGAGAGGAAAGTTTTTGGCCCCACCAATTTCCAGGTCAGCAACCGACACTGAGACTGACTATAGTTTAATTCAGTGCACGCTTGGTTGATTCGGTTCAAACTGACTCTCATGTTCTTCTCTCCTTGAAGTTTCTGGCGCAGGCATGCTGGGTGAAGGTTTCCTAACTGTGCTCACATATGGGAAGGAGAGCAAAGACTCCAGTCCCCAAAACAGGAACCCACAGTGTACAAAACACGCTCACAAAACCAAGCTGAACTCAATGGCCCTGACACTGATAAAAGGTGAAGTACTGCAATTAAATGTAATGTATTACATCTACCTAATTCCTGAGAATGAATTACAATGAATAAGTAATGATATAAATAATTCTTGGCCAGCAGATAAGGAGGAGCTGCCAGGCTTAGAGCAGGGCCAGGAGCAGACCAGACCTTCTCAGCCCAGTCTTGGAGTCCTGATACCCAGTGACACAGCTGGCCAGCACCCGGGCTTGGAGCTGTACCACTCCTGGGACTGCACCAGCTTCTGTCAAGACTACCCGGACCTGCAGCTGAGGGGGGACCACATGGTGGACCAGGACTCAGAGAGCATCACGGTGCAGTACGCCTGGGGCAGGTTCCCGCTGCAAGCCCAGGCCCTGGAAGAGCTGGAGGCCCTGCAGCCTGGGCCTGCCCCTCTTCGGCTGAAAGCTGACTTCCAGCCACCCCAGGATGACGGCTACCTGGAGATGGACAGCAGTATCACCCTCGAAAAGAGGGAGCCCCTGTCAAACTCCATGCTGAACTGTTACCTGGAGAGCAAGCTTCTGGAGGTCTACCGGCAGCACCTGCAGGACAGTCTGGCTCGCTTGGGCTTCCCCGCCAACCCCGCCCAGCTACCCAACGTGCTGCTGCCCTCCGTGAACCAGCTCAGCCGCCAGTTGTCCCATGAACAAGGACTGGACGCCAGCGTTGCCCTTAACGTGGTAACCCACTACCTGAGCTCCATGTGTACCCGCACGGGCAGCTCCCACTTCAGCTCCCCTGTCCTGCGCATCTCCAATGCTGATGAGAGGAAGAAGCCCCCCTCCCTCTCCAAGCCCCTGTAGGACCTCTGGCTGGGTCCAGTGGGAGGCCATCCCAGCCTTCATCAGAGGTGTTCCAACCATATTGCTGACCATCCCATCGTGAATCGTCTTCTGAACTATAGGCTAGAATGCCACTCCTACAGATGTTTTCTGTTCCAGTTGAACCATGAGGGTTTATGTTGTGTTCTGCTCTGAGGTAGAAGTAATACACCGCCCAAGCCCTTGCACTCACCGCCCACCAAGGGTATTGCATGCTAGCCACAGTACAGATCATACCCATGAGTCTGCAATAGGGGAACATTTCGGCCTATGCAGTCAGCACACAAAAGCACTTTCAGTTCCTTTATATTGCAACACACATGCTGAGAAGGTTGAAGTTGACTCCAAAAGTGTGGCTGTGTGATGCGCTGTGATCATAGTACCAAAAATATTGCATAAAAATCAGGTGCTCTCTTGGTGTCATCCATTAAAAAGAATGTTTAGTATTTATTGGCATATTATGCTATGATAGTATACAGTATACAGTAAGATAGGGAGGGGTAGGGTTTTGGCAGAGTTGGTGGGTATGTGTGGGGGTGATTCATCACACCTCTTTTTTAGTAATAACCTCTTCACCCTCACTCCAGTTTGATATCTGGCTTTGCACTTGGTGTGAAAATACACACGAACGCACACACACCCCTCCCCCGCAAACACGCACACACACATCCACACACCACATAGTGATGAGCAGGGAGGAAACTGATGACCAAAATAATTAGCAGAAGTGTAACAACACAAGTTCTTCTTTCTTATTTGTTGAATTTGAATGAATACTTTGAATTCATTGAAGACTGATGAATACCTTCTGGCCATATTGTTTGTTCTGTAAAATAAATATTCATATTTTTACATGCTTCCTTATTTTCCTCATTTATTCCACATTACCACCTGCATGTGGTCTGTAGGTGAATGAAGAAGTTCTCACTTGCTGTCCGGACTGACCAAAAAGAAAATTCACAGGAAGTTCCTTGTTGAACACATTACTAAGCTTCCCTGCAATTGAAATGAAATGAAAGGGAACAGAGTAGTAGTTCCTCAATCTAAATGGCAAAATATTATTTTAGTACCAGACCAAGGTCAAATAATTGTTTTGCAATACTTATGTAGATTCTTAGTAAAATTCTTGAAGATTACTGTTTTACAAGAAAGTCATATTTCTTTTTGTCAAAAACTTTAATTATTCTTTAAAATGAATACAAATATAAATGTATTCCATAAAAACTTACATATGTCTAGATGAATAATCACCTGAACAGCTATTATAAAACCGGACATAATGTCTTTATAGCAGGTCTGGAAAATAAGTTAATATGCAGCTCGCAAGAGGTCTTGTAGTATGTATTAGTTTTTTACAATCGTTTTCACACTTGTCTCAATACCATGTCCACTTTTTCAAAACACTCAACACATTCACCATATCATTAGACTATGTGAACTAAACTGTGGATATTTTTGCATTGCTTTCATACTAAAGGCATTCAATCACCACTTCTTCCAAAATTCATGAATACCTCTCTCAGTCAGTGTTCACTACCAGCAAAGGTTTGTACAAATACAGCAAATTTTGCAGACATTTAGATACTTTAAATAGTTAACTTTCAGTTCAAAACCCAATAAAATTCTGATCATTGTGGAAGGAAATATGCTGCATTTTGTCAGAAAAATGAAACTATATGCTTGAAATACATAAGACAGATCATTCTGATTTGAGCAGAAAGTTTATTCAGTTTATTCAATTTTTTTGTTTGCAGCCTTGTTACCATCTATACAAAAGTCATCATACTTGCATTGAAATGTGCATGTATAGAGGATAAATATAGATAGTCACTGTTGTCACTGAAGAGATTTTTCCACTATTACTGCTGTATATGTACTGTTGAAACACCTGGCTGTCATTTCAGTGAACATCCTACCCAGGTGTTTGTTGTTTGTGCCCCGTTACCACATATACAAAAGGGGCCACCTTTGGATTGGCATTTGCATTCTTTAGCCTTGGTGAGGAAAACAGATGCAGCCAAAGGCAGAGGATGATGTCACTTCTAGATGCAATGGCTGCTGGGTGTATGGACATAACAGTGGAACACATCCAGGGCTGGATAAGGCACGCAAAGAGATGTTTTCCTCAGTGTATAGCAAGAGATAACATTCGGAGTGATGTTGATGAAAATCTATGGCCAAATGCAGAGGACAGGATGGATGGGCCAGGCCAACAGTAGACTTCTGATACTGATAGGCAGACAATATATGTGCAAATTACTGTATATAGTGAAAATATTGCTTTTTGGTATGTATTTGTTATTGATTGTAATGTATTTTGAGTAATTGATTGATTGATTTTCTTTTCTGAATTACAGTATATTGCACTGTGAGAACAAATGTCAAAATACTGTAAACCCTCTGAAGAATACTGTTGCTTTTGTGATTTGTTTCTTTATAATATATTGTTTTACATTACACAGTAAAAATTGTTATTCTGGGTTTCCAATATAGTAAAACATTAATTAATTTACAGTTTACTGTAAATTTACCACACTCAGTCATGACATCTATTGTGAGAGGCAAACCAACAGATCAAAAGTTTCTTTAGCTGCTTGGCTTGAAATATTTGTGGATGCAAAAATAGAGGAAAGGGAAACACATAATATATGTATTTAGAAATGCTCCAAGTTGTTTGTGTTTTGTAGTACATTGAACATTGAGTGACAAAGTAGTCTTATGGGAGAAAGCATGTGCTATACGGCAGCATGACTTTTGGGTGAAATATTAAGTGTTTTGGTGGTTGAAGTGCATTTTGCACCAAAGGTTAACTGATGTGCTCAGGTGCGTGTTCCAAAAGCACACTGTGTGAAGAGTTTTGAAAAAGAGGACATGGTATTGAGACAAGTGTGAAAATAATTGTAAAAAACTGTAATATGTAGTACATAGCTAGATAACCCTCAAGTCCCTTTAAACTAGAAAGTGAGCTAATCCTGCAGCATCTGAGAAGACAAAATTATTGTCACATTTATTCAGATATTCTGGAACAACCCAGATATAAAATAACAAACCACCACATTTTGGCTGTTAATGGAACAACCCAGTCTTTATTTCTGAAAAAGATATCTAGCCGTTTGCCTACCTGTAGTTCATCAACTTCTCCAAATATTAAATGAAAATGCACCTGTGTGTCAGTGTTTAGTACTTTTAACAACACCATCTACCACCTTCCAAAACTGCATCCTTCTCTGCTACCTTTAACATGGTTTCAGAGGTCATGTATCCTCACTTCTGATTGGTTTAATCTAATCTGCATTTCAGATTCTCTGCTTTATCTCATATAGTGAAGAATGGGAAATTTACCCAATCCCTCCAGAATGTGTGAAATAGCACTATGACTCAATTAGCACACTTATGTAGTTCCTTACAGGAAGCATATTGAGATCCATCTTTATCACAAGTTTTCTTGGAACGGAAAAAACAAGCGCATGTCTACGAGCAAGACGCCAAAGCTCATAACCAGCTGAAATTACATGCTACCATTTTAACAAAACATAGGTCTAACTGCAGGGTGGAGTCCGGCATCATTGTTTTTACGTCCTGCTTTGTGAATGGAGCCACTGGTCTATAAGAGCCCATTAGTGCTGGTTGGCTCCCCTGCTTGCTCAGGGATTCCTGTGTGCATTAGCGTATGAGCGCCTCATTAGCTGCAGGCCGTGTGGTCGGGCGTGACCGGTAGGGTGTGGGAAGTCCAGCAGAGTGAGGACACATCCCACCCCCTCTATCTCCCCTCTTCTCCTGCTGCTGAACGACCATGCGTCCGCTCCGGACTCCCCTCTCCCTGCTCTGCCTCTACCTGGGGGTCTCCTCGGCCCTCTCCCTCTCACCGGACCCCTCCCCGCTGTTGGATAACTGCAGTGACCCAAACCACCGGGCTCCCGCCAGCCTGAAGATCTTCAGTGTGGACTACCACCATGTGCAAGCCCCGTTCGAGATTGGACTGTGGATCATGCTGGCTTCCCTGGCGAAACTGGGTGAGACACTTTTCATTCATTCATCCTCTTCAGTCTCCTTTCTCTAAATAACAGCTGATATTGATAGCTATGATATAAATACATGTGTATATGTATAGGTGACTTTTTAGCTGATTGCAGTACTGATTGCTCTTAATGGCGGGTTTGATTACTAAGAGTGTTGAATGAAGTGGTGATATCCTATTCTTAGTATTCTGCTTCTGGGAGAGTTGCTATACAGTAACTGTCATAACATTATACAAAAGGCAGATGTTGCTTTCTTTTTAATGACTATTGTGTGTGTGTAGTAGAGAATTTAATGCAGAGAGAAATAACGGGTTGGTCATTTTGGGTTGACTGTTCGAGTTCTTCTTATGGTAGTGTCCTTGCTTGCTAGGGACTTCACTACACTTCAACCTGCTGGTACCTGGTGCTCTTTTAAAAGAATGTCAACTCTGTGATATTGAAAATACAATAAACTGTCTTAAATAATATGTGTAACAATGTGAAAATAGCCAAAAGTAGCTTAGGTTTTTGAGGTACGCACTGCTGTAGTACTATGTAACTCTTAATTCTTATTTAAGAATTCACTCAACGTAGTAATAGAAGCTCATGCAGGCAGGTGGTGTAGAATATAGAGATGAATGCCTTAGACCTTTAATACTAATAACCAATGATGGGGTATTGATGTTTATCAACCGACACAAAGAGTCTGCCCTCTGGGGCACATGAAACAAAGCCTTTCTTGCAGTTAATCAGCTATTGCTTTTAGCACTACTGTATCTGTGTGATTATGGGTCTCCAGGAGATCTCTAAATATCTCACTGACGTGCCCTCCACTTTCTTCCCCCTGTCCCCACCCCTACACTACACCTCCCAGGATTCCACTGGTCGGGGCGCATCCCTGCCGTGGTCCCGGAGAGCTGCCTGCTCATCATGGTTGGCCTGCTGGTGGGCGGGGTGATCTATGGCGTCCGCCACGCCGCGCCGCCGGTCCTGAGCACGGACGCCTTCTTCCTGTACCTCCTGCCGCCCATCGTGCTGGACGCGGGCTACTTCCTGCCCGGGCGGCTGTTCTTCGAGAACCTGGGCACCATCCTGTGGTACGCTGTGCTGGGCACGGTGTGGAACGTGCTGGGCATCGGCGTGTCGCTGTACGGGGTGTGCCGGGTGGGGCCCTGGGGGCTGGAGGAGGTGTCCCTGCTGCAGTGCCTGCTTTTCGGCAGCCTCATCGCGGCCGTTGACCCCGTCGCCGTCCTCTCCGTCTTCGAGGAGATCCACGTCAACGAGCAGCTGCACATCCTGGTGTTCGGGGAGTCGCTGCTCAACGACGCCGTCACCGTGGTGAGCACCCGTGGTACAGTACCCGTGGTGTGGCTTTCCTGCTGTAAACATCCAGCTATGACCAGCTCGAAATTACCATAACATAGCTTGAGCTGGTAAAACCATGTTGAGTATGGAGCTGGTCTGAGCTGGTCAACCAGCTACCTGCTTTTTCAAAACCTAGCTTGAGCTGTTTTTTCAGTTGTTTGTACTGCACTGGGGTAGTCCTTGCATTGTGCTTCCTATACTGGGAAGGTCTTTATTTCCCATTTCTCAGGTTCCTCTCACTTTGCTCATCTTGCTTTTAGTACTACTGTACTAAAAAACCTGTACTAGTAAATCTTACATCGCTGTCAGAGGTTTTCAGCCATGTTAGGCACCTCTCACGAAATGGCTTCTCTTCATCCCATAGGTCCTGTACAAGCTGTTCGAGTCCTTCCTGCGAATGCCCTCAGTGTCAGGGTTGGACGTGCTGGCGGGAGGTTGCCAGTTCGTGGTGGTGGGGCTAGGCGGGATCTGCGTTGGGCTGTTCTTCGGCATGGTGGCTGCCCTCACCACTCGCTTCACAGCTCGGGCTCAAGTGATCGCGCCCCTCTTCGTCTTCCTCTACAGCTACCTATCGTACCTCACCTCTGAGATGCTGCACCTGTCTGGGATCGTGGCGTGAGTTCATTCTGGTGTCGGGTGGGGCAGACGATGCAGAGGGGAGGAAGTTTGTAATTCCCGACACTACTTAAGGATATTGCCACTCACCACACTGTGGGCAAATCCATCCGAGACTTGGGTTAATCGGTGTACACTCTCTGTCCAATGGAAGCTCGTGGCAGAGATGTGAGTCAGAAACACTCACATTCTCGGAACTGAGGTCTGAGGTCTGTTACATATGCAGTTAATGGAAAATTAAGGTTTGGAAATCTCAAATGTGTTATTTTCTACTCAAACACTAATGCAGAAAAGAAAACAAAAAAAAAACCCCATCTAAAACCAAATTTATATTCTAGTTTATATGGTGTACTTTTGCATACTCCAGTATGCACCAGGGGATTTCCAACTAATTTGACCTGCTCTGTGTAAATCCTACTTCAAAAACTCCTACTACTACCACCACTTATCAATTACTTGAAACATAATAGTACACCATTATCCAAATATTTTTATTTTATGGAAAATATAAAATAACACATCACAGAAGAAATATAACAAAACAATGTACCAAGCAAAAATGAATAATGGCACATTCACTGTTTTCTCACCAAGGACCGAAAGCAGATTGTCTTCAGCTGCACATAAAACAAGAGTCTAGCCAATGGTATGGGCAAGGACCACTTGTGTGATTCTCAGTTCAGAATTGTAAGATGCTTCCAGGACTCTGCTGTTGGCTCCACTAAATGTTGTTTTATCGTTTGGTCTTTTCTCAGTCTAGCAGGTTTTATGGAGAGATGAAGGGTTTTTCCCACTGAAGTAGTATGTCTGTCTGCCAGGTATCACTTTAAGACTGATAGCATGTTGCTGTGATTGGATAGCTGTTTGTATCACAATTAATTGCATGTAACAAACAGCTATCTATGCCAATGACAGTAAATAACCAAAGCTCAATTACTGGGCTCATAGTATCTAAAATATCCTTTTTATTAGGCACAGTCTTAGTATTGTTGTGACAGGGTTAGTGGTTGTCAGATTGGCATTGCTGCTTGTGTTGCTGTTTTCATCAATATTGGCAGCTGGTAGTCTTCACTCATCAGATTGACTGGTGGTATAATGCTGCTTTCACTTCATAGTTAATGCGTCATTGAGCTGTGGTTTCTGTCACCCCTCTTACGCCTTACCCAATGGAAACAACAGGAATCAGGGATGTCTTTCTTTCACTTCTCCACACTAAACAGCCTTTTTTCTCTATTTCTCTCTCTCCAGCGCCTTTCCCCCATCCAGACTCTTTCCCCGAAAAACTTAATTTACAGGCAAATAGAGAAGTAACTGCCACTCCAAAGATAGCAGCCTAGCTAATTTCATTGTACCCGGAAATATGTTTTTTGCGTGCAGTGGATTGCTGTAGATCATTTGTTGTTGTTTTTCTGATAAATGTGGTGCACAATGTGGGGCTCAGCATTTCCGTGTTCCTGACCCCACTGCTCGTCTGTAACACTATGTTGTACTACTTCAGTATGCCTGCTAAACTGAGCAATATTTTACTGTTAGTGGAATTCATTATGAAAAGTACTTTAGCCTTCTGCACATCAGTCTAAACTCCGTTCTACCAGAACATATGTCTATTTTACAAGGGCCAAGAATCTGTGTTAGTACAAGAAATGCCCTGCACTAAACATACGGTCAGAATATCACATTTCCAAAGCTTAGAAACATTAGATCAGAACATAACACTTGCATTTACATTTCTAACATTTCTAAAATAGTTTATACAGTATATTAACTATAACAGGCCATGAAAGAGTGTGATATGAAGTAGTATTACAAAGTAGCAAGAAATAAAGTAAGAAAGCACCTGACTGTCCTCCCATTGCCTCAGGATTGTGACCTGTGCTGTCAGCATGAAGCAGTATGTGGAGGCCAACGTATCCCAGGAGTCCAACACCACCATAAAATACTTCCTGAAGATGTGGAGCAGCGTCAGCGAGACCCTGATCTTCATCTTCCTGGGCGTGTCCACCGTCCAGGATGTGCACATGTGGAGCTGGCCATTTGTGTCTTCCACACTCTTCCTCTGCCTGTTCTGGAGGGCCCTGGGTGGGTAAACTGCATTAGCACATGGGCTCAGGGTGGGTAAACTGCATTAGCACATGGGCTCAGGGTGGGTAAACTGCATTAGCACATGGGCTCAGGGTGGGTAAACTGCATTCGCACATGGGCCCTGGGTGGGTAAACTGCATTAGCACATGGGCCCTGGGTGGGTAAACTGCATTAGCACATGGGCCCTGGGTGGGTAAACTGCATTAGCACATGGGCCCTGGGTGGGTAAACTGTCCTCACAGGGGCTGTTGTGGGTAGACTCTGCCAACTCACACAATGGGGGGCTGACTGATTATTGGAAATATTGTATAACATCTGTAAATATACAAACACATATGCATGAGCATACACACACACACTGTCGTGTCTAGGAAACGACAGAGTCCAAATCTTCAATTGGTCGAAAAACATCTTCGCGAGGGAAAAGACGACACCAGGCAGCAAGATCTTCAGGAAAATCAGACTTTATTAGCAGATGTGCATAAAGCCGGATCAGCTCTCCAGAACTGAACCCCGACTGGCATTTGTACACCCATTTTATACACAGTTACTCCACCTACAACTCCTCCTCAAACCGCATTCTGGCAAATCACCCACACTTTTCTTATCGTAACTCCTCCCAACGCTCCTCCCACAACGTCATTGTGGCAAATTGCCAACGGTCCTTATGCTCTGCCAACTCTGTACAAAGTTCAGGGCATTCTGCCAACTACGTGTCCTCACTTCACCCCGCACCTGCTCTTGGCAAACTACCAGACCTCAGAAAGTTCTGGATGCCCTCCCTCTAACACGTCATCCATACACGTCACTCTGTATCTTTCGCTTTTATAAGACGAACTAAGCAGCAGGAATCATTGAAAATATACAGACAAACTAAACATTTCATTAATATTCACTTCTAATATACTTTTCTAATCTACAGACATACTAAACATTTCATTAATTATTCTCTTCTAAGGGAGTAAATGTACGTAGCATTCTTTGCTCTCATTTCAACAGTTTTCACTGTGGTTTCTTGCGTTTTCATAAGCTCAGCTATAATTAATGTTCTAGGTCAAATAGATACACTCCTGGCATAAAACATCGAGAGTCCCGGAGAAATCAGCTGTATAGTCATATCTTGCTCTGCCCGTGTCCTTGACAGTTTGGTCTACACAGTTCAAGACGGCCCCCCCCTGCCAGCTGGCTGGGCTCACTGTGTAATCCTAGCACAATTTAGCAGTTAATCAGTTTGAAACTATACAGGGTACATATCATACTTTAATACAGATATATTGATAAACTTTTAGCACACATCGTCGAGAGTTTTGGAGGAACCAGCCTGCTCACTAAGGCGGAGTCTGATTTTGACTTGTGATTGGTTATCATGCTTTTAGGAGGGAGATCTTTTGTTCTGTGAATTTTCCCCTACAACACAAACACACACACACATACACACACACACACACACACACACATATGCACACATACACTCACCTAAAAGCAGGGTTGCCTAACCCTCTTTCTGGAGATCTACTGTACTGTAGACTTTCATTTCAACCCTAATTTAGCATACCTGATTCTACTAATTAGCAGATCGTTGAGATCTCTAGCTGTTTAATGAGGTGTGATTTGTTAGGACTGGAGTAAAAACTTACAGGACGGTAGAACTCCAGGAACAGGGTTGAGCATCCCTGCCTAAAAGCATGCTCACTTGCACATAGTCACAACAGCGCCCTCTGCTGTCCGGTTGAGGTCACAGGTGTGCTGCTCCTGACGGCTGTAATGAACAAGCTGAGGCGAAACCCTGTCACCTTCCGTGACCAGTTCATCATTGCCTACGGTGGACTGAGAGGGGCTATCTGTTTCTCTCTGGTCTTCCTGATCGAAGAATTCCCTAAGAAGAGGCTCTTCATCACCACTACCATCGTAGTCATCCTCTTCACAGTCTTTGTGCAGGTAAAGCTGGCAAAAAAACACTCACAGCCTGGTACACCAGTGTGAACACACACCCTAGTCACCTGTCTTCTGGTCATCCACACTGCTGTTATTACACATAGTAATACGACTACGTGCAGTCTAAACACTTGTGAGAGTGTAATAGATTCAAAATACTTAATTTAGTTACAAGATATTGAACTCGTTTTACAAAATTGCGCTTTGAACATTTGGTGCTGTTCAAACTGATAGCAGAAACATCCACTATCAGTGAACCTAAAGCAAAGATTCCAAGCCTGTAATTCTGCGATACCTTGGAGAAAAATGCTCCTGCTAAACCAGGAGCAAAGGGCACTACATACTCTGATTTGAGACTAACAATCCATGTTTGTACCTTAATCTAGGATTTTTGAATTTGTATTTGTCTCGGTACTGTAGTTCCTGAAGTTGTAGTGTCTCGGTATGGTAGTTACAGGCTTGGCTGATCTACCTGGTGTACTGGACATATGTTCATATATGAATTGAACCTTATCTGACCAGTTTGGTTGTTTGTTCTATGACCTCGATATGCACTGTTTTGTACGTCGCTTTAGATAAAAGCTAAATAAAATGTAATGGGCTCTGTGCTATGTTTCTGGGATTTAGGGCATGACCATTAAGCCTCTGGTGGAGTTACTGGAAGTGAAGCGTAGGAAGAGGGCACCCCCTACAGTCAGTGAAGAGATCCACAGCCGGGTGAGTTTGCACTCTGAGCTGCGGAGTATGGCTTTTGGCATGCCCATTGTGGAAACTCTGTGTCTGTGTGCTCTTTCATAGCTTTTGGATCACTTGCTGTCCGGTATCGAGGATATTGTAGGGTACTGGGGCCAGCACTACTGGAAAGACAAGTAAGAGTGATATTGCAGTATAATGTTTGCTTATAAACTCACCATTATATAAGTAATTATACAGCTTTCAAACATACTGTAAAATGCATCTACTGACATACATGAATTTAAGAAACCGTAAAAACATAAAAACTAATTGGAACTAGTTGGAATTCATCTGATTAAGCAGTCTTCAAGTTGCTGGTGTCTGCAGGGGTCTACCTTTTACACTTTTCACATTTGTACAGGCAGTATGTGTGCTGTATATGGTAACACTGGAAATATAGTATGCATACAGGTACAAGCTATGGATTGTTCTTAATACACATCCTTTGGCTTGACAGTCATTAAAAATCCCACAGGATGCTCAACCCCTTCATCGTCCTGTTGCAACAGTACAGCAACCCCGCTAGTGTCAACCTGCAGCGCAAATGGTCTGTCGAAATAGGGAGCAGAAAGAAGAGGAGCGTTACACAGTATCGATTCTGCGGTCTTAAACTTTGCCACCTAACAAATAATAAACCACTTCATGGGTTTAACCTGGCCCTGGCTGACCACCTTGCCCAAGTACGAGACTGTCGCCTTAGCAAACTGACACTTCGCTAAAATGACAGTCAAGGTGGTCGAACATCGCTTCAAGGCGGCGCACATGTTGGGACCAGATGTCACTAAAGACCACCACATCGTCCATATACGCAGCACAACCCTCCAAGCCTGCTAAAGCCGTGTTCATCAGTCTCTGAAGGGGCGTTTTTCAGACCACAGGCATTATCTAATAGGAATATAACCCACTTGGTGTAATGAAAGCAGAAATTCCTTGCGCTCTGGGCCAAAGTGGTACCTGCCAAAGGCTTTGAGGCGATCCAATCTGGTTACATAATAAAGATTTACACTACACAAAATTAACTAATAATCTGTTGAGTTGCAAAAATAAGCATATCTATCTTAACTACCTAGCTGTGTTTGCTCCTTCAATTTCAATTTTTTCGCGGGAAGGTCTACAAATGGTTGTCAAGCTAAAAGCAGTGATGCTTGGTAAGTTAGCTAGCAGACTACGTCAGCTGCCTAGCTAACAATCTTTTTTTAAATTTTTTATTAATAACTGTTAAAAACTGTTTTAAAGGGACAATACGTTTCATCAACTAACCTCCATTTGGTGAAATAGGTTCGACCAGATTAGCTTCAGCTGTTTCAGTTGAAGAGTTTAGTTGGTAAACAAATGCGGCATCCCAAGAATATGTTGATATAGTAATATAGTGCCACCTAGTGCATACATGAATAATTACAGCCAGGGGGCGTCTTGCCCCATGTTATCCCCCTTTAAATCTTTGTTTTCCTCTGTTTGAGGTCAACCATCCAACCTTTATATGAAAACTGATATTGAGTGGGCACATCATAATATTTTCTAATGGATGCTATGTCATCTAGGCATAGTTTAACCCATGTGTTTTACCATAAAAATGAATCGTTGCTATGGGTTGCTATGGCCGCTTGAACTCTAATACGTCATCGTCAAGGAAATTGTCGCGTGATTAAGAACGATCCATACAGTACACAGAATACAAGTAAGACATGAAGTATATAGCGATGACATATAACATTTAACCGGTGTCTCCTGTTTGTCTGTAGAGGTTTGAAGAGGTTAGCAGTAAGTCTCCTGTTTGTATGCTTGAAGAGTTTAACAGTTTTTCTATTTTTGTGTGTGCAGGTTTGAACAGTTTAACAGTAAGTACCTGAAGAGGTTTCTGATCAGCGAGGACACTCAGCCTAAGTCCAGCATCGTGCTACTGTACCAAGAGCTGGAGCGCCGGGAGCAGACAGGAGAGGAGGATCATGGGAGGATAGAGAGCACTCAGTCCCTGTGAGCTGCTCATGGTGGAGCAAGTGCAAACACCCTTTGACACACACAGATTGCGTATAAATGTTCCCGGAGTTACACAAGGTTGCCCTGACAAAAGAATACCGCAACTACTGCATTTAAGTCAAAACAAAATGTGAAATCATTTTGTGGCAGAATGTAATGTTCTAAAACCTCCACAAGGGGTAGCCATTCCACTGTTCTTCAAAAACAACACATTATTATCTGGACAGTTGGTCGTGTCAAAGTGACAGACCAAAGTATGCAGTTGCCAGTTGCAATTAGTTAAAAGTATCTTAAAGTATTGGTGCCTCTACAAAGACAGTTTACTCTTATTTCTCATATATTTACTGCAGCCTATGATCATAACATGAACACAATAGATAAATGTCATACTAGGACGAAAAGTATGAAAGTTTATGTTATGGCATGAACATACTTCAAAAATATTTTAGGCTAACATTTAATTCAAGATTCTGCACTTTAACATTACTGGCATTGATTGTAAACTGATCTCTGATATGTATTGTGGGCATCATTTGGAATAGCAACACTTCTTGTATGAACTGCGAGTGCAAACCAAAAAGCAGAAATGCAGGCCAAGGGGTATATTTATAGCTGTTGATAGCCAGCAGTGTGTGGGTGCCTGGTGCTTTGCCTGAGAAGCTAATTCAGCCAAGCAACAATAGCTAACCAAAATCCACCCTACCACTAGTGGGGAGAGGCTGTTATTCCAGGCATTCTCAGATGATGACATAAACTTTGCCTGCAAGTACCGGGCCTATCCTGCTGATACAACATGGAAAGAACCTTTTACCAAATTATTAGTTGCAGATAATTTTGTGGTTACTTTCTATTCATGATATTTCCTTCCTGCACATACACATACTGGATAAATATTTTCTCCAACATACAACACATTGAAAGTTTATCAAAGTATCTATTTACTCTGTTCAGTTCTAATTTCATTTAATCAGATCCCCTTGTTCAGAGAAACAACAGATAACATTTTTCATTCAATCTATTTATACAGCTGGATGTTTGCTAGTTTAAGCTCTTTTGCTCAAAGGTACTGCAGCCCTGTTGGGAATCAGACGTATAAGCTTTGAGCTACAAGCCTAATTCTAGTTCTCTAACTAAACTGTCCCCCCAAAATTAAGTTCAGCTGAACATCTAAGCCATCTCTCACCGTCTGTTTCTTTCTCCTCCTGCATAGTGAGGACAACCATGTCCAAAGCAGACCTTTACTTCCTGAGGAAATGGACAGCATCAGGCGAATCCTTTCCAGAAACCTGCGCAACTTCAATAGGAAGGTGAGCAGCGTAGATTTTCACTTTATGTTTTTATGCTTGTCATCCTTGTTGGACTCTGTCTCTCTGCCTCTCCCTCTCTATCTCTCTCAGTCTCTCCCTCTCTCACACTGTGTGTGTGTGTGTGTAGCAGTATCCTGCTTACAGCAGGCACACTCTGCATCAGGACTTCACTGTGGACCAGAGCAGAAATCCCCATTTACACCGACACCAGAGTCTGAGGGAGAGGAGTCCTGCATTCAGCTACCGTGGTCAGGTACAATTCAGCACACATAGACTTACACACACACTCACACACACACAAACACACGCACAAATGCTTTCTGTAGACATGTAGACACATAGACCGCTGGTAAGTATTGATACACAGACACAAGACCTTCAGTCAGATAATAATTCATTGATACATTTATCATGTTATGGTACTGATTCACAGACAGTACCAGTAATGTAGCACTGTGTGTCTCTGTGTGTACTTATTCCTGCTAACAGTGGGATACCGAGGAGCCCTGGGACACTGAGAGGGAGTGTAGGCTCACCAGGTCTTTCACAGGTACCATATCTCTCTCCCAAGAGCAGAAACCTGGCACATTTTACTGATAGTGTTCTTACACATCCCAATGCTTTGTGGACATAAGCACATTTGCATTACGGATATACATGATTTGTATATTTCATTGAATGATGGTTATACAGTATATGTGCTCTCCACAATTATACATTGTTTAAAAAATGTTCTCTTAGTAATATTATCCACAGCACTGTGAAAGACAGACATCTCAGACATCCAGCCCCACCACCTGTGCTTTCTGTTTTCCAGTGGGCCAAAATCCTGATCCAATTTTTCCAGACCAAGCAAGCCCGGTGGAGTTCAATCCAAACGGCCCACTGAGCATCCACCAGGATAGGGAGGGTATCGCTACATCTGGGGAGGAACTGGCTCCACACCCTCCCTATGGAGCCACACAGGACAGGGCCCCCAAAAAACTGAGCTTTGCTCTGGTAGACGAGAGGGAGAAGTAGTGCTTTCCTCACCCCCACCATTCTCTGAAGGCATTCTGGGTATCTTCTGCCCACTTTCATTTGCTTTTCTGCTGTCTGGTGTGGGGCAACAAGAAAAAATTTTTACCTCCAGAGATTTGCTTGGACTTTGAGTTACGAACACTGATTGGCTGCTTTATTTCAAGGCAGAATTATTTTATAAGACATATTAAGACAAACTGTTGTCCCAAGGAAACAGTCTTGAAATGTTACGCAGATGGTGAAAGTATTTTTCTAAAATGTATGTTTTAATGTGGCTATAATGTGCCCCAACATTCCACTGACTTTCCAAAAGCCTCAAATCCTGGTAGATCTACTGGACTGACTCGTTGTCACCGGATGGTTGAGATACATGGCTGGGACTCGCAAGGTCGGTGGTTCGATCCCCGGTGTAGCCACGATAAGCTGTTGGGCCATTGAGCAAGGCCCTTAACCCCACATTGCTCTCCTGCATTAGTTTAATCAACTGTAAGTCGCTGTGTATAAAAGCGTCTTGTAATGGTCATTGAGGCATGTAAACCAAGCTACAACTTGCCAAGAGTATAGGCAAAGAAGCATGTGATTGTGAGAGAGTGAAAATGCGGTGAACCCGTGGCTCTCCTACATGTACCACGTATACCGGGTGAATTAATTCAACCTCGTATACCTTTACCAGGGCGGCCTGTAGCGTAGTGGTTAAGGTACATGACTGGGACAGGTATATGACCGGGACGCGCAAGGCCGGTGTAGCCACAAAAGATCCGCACAGCCGTTGGGCCCTTGAGCAAGGTTCTTGACCCTGCATTGCTCCAGGGGAGGATTGTCTCCTGCTTAGTATAATCAACTGTACATCGCTCTGGATAAGAGCATCTGCCAAATGCCATTAATGTAATGTATACCAGGTGAATGAATGCAACCTCAGATTCAATCTGCTCACACTTGCGTGAGCCTATTGTGTTTCCCTTGAAATGTATTCAACACCTATGCCGAATCCTGAGTTGTTCAATTATAATAAATGACTAATTTATATAATAAATTACCACTTCTACTAATACTAATTGCTCTAGACCAGGGGTGTCCAATATTTTACAAAATGGGCCCATGAAGGTGCACATTTTTTTTGTTTTAGCCCAGCATTAATACACCTTATTGCATTTATCAAGGTCTTTACTGAAGATATGATTGGTTAATTAGTCGAAGCAGTTGTAGCGTGAGCTAAAACAAAAACCACCATCCACACCGGCCCTTTCTGGATAAGTTTGAACACCTCTGTACGAGACATATCGCCCCCTCAGCTACATACAGTCCAAACAAACTGGCGCAATATCCTGCCATCAAGCTAATCAATGCCTGCTCACTATAATACAGCTTCCATGGCAAGTTTGCTACCTCATTCAATTAAATGATCAACTGAAGAGAGCAAACAGCATCAGAACCTCTTTTCTTTCTTGTCCTTGATTTTGTCCAGATATGAGGCTTTCATTTAATTTCTAGCAAGCCTGACTGAAGCAAAGTGTGAGAACTTCAAGTCACCAGATGTCGATTAATAAGAACAACGCTCTGCAAACATCTTTGAACATTGGCCTACAAGTAAAATGACAATCAACAAAACAAAGACACTGAAGGTAGAAGCTATATACAGTGCACATTGCAGAGAAAAAGCAGAACACTTTGGAATGATAAAAAAGAGTACTTCAATAAAAATATTGTTCACTTTCCATAAAACTGGATGGATGCATGTATGTTTTAAAGATACCACTTTTTGTTTTGAGCATTCTTTTGCTCTCTGCTCAAAAGTATATTGAATAACAGAGAATGTTTAATAATGGTATAAACAATAATATTAATACATTTTAATATGCAAATGTATACATGTCTATTAGACACTGAATCATCCACTGACAAGAAAATGCTGGCAAATGAAATCTCATGAGTTTGTGGTATACAAATTTTCTTTTTGGGGTATACAGGTTTTGTATCATTACGTATATCTTATTTCTAGGGCACTTCTAGCAGTAGCATAGTTTCACCCAACCAAGTACTGTACTATTGGACACAAACCCACTTATTTTCATCCATTAGGCTAGAGAAGCAGACAGTATTATCTCTGCTGGCTTTTGATTTTATTCTTTGATGTAATCTTACATAATGTAAGGGAAATGCTGACTGCCAAGGTAACAGAAAACAAAAGCATTTTTTCAAAAGCAATTTTCAACAACAAATAACATTCCAATTATTCAAACCCTATAACATGTAGATATTTTTTTTTAATTCTTTTATTTATTTATTTTTTTGTTTGTTTAAGACTAACTCGGCAAAATAAATAATGTGCATATCACAGGAGTAAAATGAACTATCCAAGCTACAGTACCAGTTGCATTGTAGCCAACTTGCATTGTAGCAATCAAGCGGAATACATTTCTTTAGAAAAGCACAATACTAATGAAGTATTTATCATTTTGAGGAAAGTAATCAAATCATATTAGTGTAGTTATAATTACGTGGAGGACAAGACTACATTAAATAATAGTATTGATAAGGTGATTATCAATGGGACGCCTGTATGCGAGACATTTCAGAAAATGATATTTAATTTCAGGGTAGTTCTGATCATCAGACTCTTTTGAAACCAACAAAATACTTGGAGCAAAAGTACTGCACTGCAATAGATATGTGCCGGTTTAGAATATTTGACATTTTGTCCACAAATCTCTTCTCCCATACCCACACCCCACGGGTAAGTATACAGGGTAAGTTGAGTATGCAGTTGGCATCCCCTGACTAAATTATTTTCCATTCCCTTTGCAAGTGTAACACAGAGGGGCTAAATAGCCACCACCAATAAACAGAGTCCTGAAACATAGCTGCTCCAGGGATTCCACAACAGATAGCATTCCTTCACAAGGACAGTTTCAAACACCAAAACACACACAGACACAGAGGCAAACATACATACAGACACTCTTCTCTCTGTCTCTCTCTCAAGCACACGCTCACACACACACTCTTACACACACACACACACACACACACGCATACATGCGTACACTCTCACACACACAAGCCTCCAGGCCCCTTATTGTGGGGAACTCTCATAGTTATGTCACACTCCTGACTGCCCACTCACTCCCCCCCCCCCCCCCCACCACCCACCCACCTGACTCCCTCTCCCAATGGAATCCCTCCTACTGACCGGCCTGGGAAGCTTGCACCATGCCCGACTCATTTTGCTTCCCAAAATAGCCAATGCCCCCATGTGCCCCTGCCTGTTTCTTCTTCTCCGTGCCCCACCCTCTGTCACAGGAGTACCCCTGCCCCCTGCCCCACTGCTGTAGCTCTCTCAGACGTGCTCAGGATGAAGGCAGAGGTGGTCGCCCTTGTGGCGGGCATTGTAGGGGGGATCGGGGTGCTGTGCTTCTTTGTGGCTTTTGCGACGGACTACTGGTTGCTGGCCAGCGACGACTGCGACGACTATGGACAGATGCAGTATACAGTCGACACCAACATGGAGGAACAGTCAAACAGCACGCAGTCAAACAGCACAGAGGTAGGTTTGGTATGTGTGCTAGGCTGGAGAAAATAAATAAAATGTCCCAGCCTTTTAAGACACTCAAAAAGGTGCTCCCATCCACTGGACACCTAAAGAGAAGAATGCCTTCACATGGCGACTGCTCATTTTCTAACGGTTTGAAGTGTTCTTAGTTGCACTGGTCCAGTGCTTATAATGCTTTCAAACCAGGAAAGGAGAATGTTAAGTTCTTACAAGTCAAATTATGACATTTGATGGAGGGGTTGAAGACAGCTGGGATTTTGCAATGGGGAGTGTATCTCCTGTACAGATGATCTTCTAGGGACTGTTGCCAATTGGTTTGTTTCTTCACAGCTCTCTCTGTTCATTTGGAATACACACCATATAGATTTGGCTCTGTGGTGCACTCACATCCTTCCCTGCTTAGTTATTTTTAAGTCCTGTCAATTATATATCCTGCTTTTGACGAATAGATGGAGGGCATGAGCTTCATTCCTAATGTCCTTCTGAGATGTTTCAACAATGCAGTCAAAATGGATGGTGTCTCAACCATCTTAAACACAGGGGTGTGGACACCCTTTGGGCTCCCAACCTCACCCCAGCCAAAGCATGTATGCTTTATTTATACAGCATGTGTGTCTGATACGAGGAGAATTCTTCGGTAACAAGAGGACCACAGATGGGTATTTCAGTATTATCGAGTAGAGGGTTTCTGCTGCTTTCAGAGGTCATGAGACACAGAGAAAGTGCCGTGCAGCTGTAAGTTTTGAGAAATGGACTCTGAGCAGACGTTGCGGCGCACCTCAATTACTCAGCCTCCCCACGGAGGAATGATTATCCTGCTCACGTGGAGTGACAAATGATCAAAATTCTCAACAGCTCCCCACAAGAGGAGCACACCCAGTTTAGCCCAAAACTCTCTCACCAACACCCTGCCGGCACACCGCAGGATGTATTGGGTGTTTCTACAGTGGGAAAAAAGAAAGTGTTTTAGTCTTGTAATGAGACTTATAAACGGATTTTCTTCCTCTCAAATAGAAGCTTGTTTTAAGTTACTTCTTGCATATCAAGTTAAATTGTTTTACCCCACTGGCAAATGTGGAAAGGAGTCCAACTGTCTCACCTCATTGCCAATATTTATTTGAGCAGGAAGGTAATATAAGTAAGAGTTTATTTCTTATTATAAGGCTAAAATACTAGATAAGATGCACTTATTTCTTTGTTCCTTGCAATGTAATACATACAGTTGCAAAGATGAAGGATCCGATACGATACTGTATATCCCCCAAACCCAGTAACCATGACAGCTTGGCAAAAGGCCTGGTTTTACGCTGAAATGCGAGTCTGGCAGGGAACCTGGGTTAACTGTTGGGGTGAGGTCACCAACAACAGTTTCAGCAGTTGTCAGGGTGTAACATGTGTTTTGCAAGTGTTTCGGCATCAGTGAATCAGCTCAAGCCTAAGAACCACTTGTCCATTGCTGTCCATTACTGATGCAATGTGACAGAATATGTGCATAATGATGAGTGAACAGCAAGGCCACAATGTAAAGCATTATTACCATCATCTTTTACAGGCTCAATAGTTCAGACTGAGATACTTTTCAATGTATTTTCACATTTGCGTAATACATCATACTACGCTAACATGAAAAATGAGCAAATATCAATTTTGGGTTTATTCAATTTAAAAACAACATTAAATACAGCAAACTGCTCTTTTTAAAAAATAGAAAATTGGAGAAAATTGTGCCTTTTCAATGACACCAGATGTATGAAGCCAAACACCACTTATGAAATAATCCCCAAAATATGGCATATATTCATTCTCCACTTTCAGTTGTAAAACAGCCTAATCAGTGAATGCGTATGATTTATGATCCACAGGCCTCAAACTCAATTCAACTCTTTATTTGAAAAATCCAATATGCTTTCTTCTTTATAGGTCTTTCGTGCTAGTGGGTAATGTTTGGTTTAGATTCATGTCATTTTGTTGAAAGCATTATTCAATCTCAAGTAGTTCTCTTTCCCTCTCTCACACTGTTTCTGTCTCTCACTCTTTCTCTTTCTCTATCTTTTCTCCCCCATCTTCCGCGTCTCTGTTTGCAGGCAACGGTTGTGACAGAAGGCCCTGTCCTCCCTGATGCGACGTTGCATCATGAAGGCTTCTTCTGGAGATGCTGGTTTCATGGGGACCCCTCGTTTCACGTGGTCTGGGCCGTTTTATTCAGTGAGTGCCTGGAAACATTCATACTGCAGCCCCGCAGCCAAATATAGCACAGTAAATCACAGGCCTGGGGCCTGTTCCACAAAGCAGGATTACTGTTAGCTGGATAACCCAGACCCTGCCCAAATCTGGAACATGGACTGAAGTATAAACAGCTGTTCTGGGTTTCACTTTGTACAGTTATCCAGGTAGCTCAGCAATCCTGCTTTGGGGAACAGGCCCTTGGGTTCAAAAAGGATTTGTTTTGGATTAAAATTCTGTACTGTATTGATATTTCCTGGTGCATTTGAGCCTACAAGGAGGAGAAAATGGGTGGTCATTTAATTTATTATGTTGAATGCCGAAAGGCATTGTAATCCAAAACAATTTGAACCCAGGGGCCTGTTTCACAAAGCAGGATTACTGAGTTAGCTGGATAACAGCGTGAAGTGAAACCCGGAACAGCTCTTTTAACTGGTCAAACATAATTCTAAGCATTTGTGTACCATGTTAAAATATATAACTGCAGTTTTTAGCTGAAGTCTGCAACCCTTTTGTTTCCAAGCTATTGGTCCACATTGCTGACACTGAGCCAGAACAGAAACCAGAAATAAATGAATTTGTAGGGAATGGTAAAACACAGATTATAACTTGAAGGGAAACTGTCAAAATGAGAAAGAAAACACCCAGAACTTAGCCCATAGGCAGTTACAACGATGTAGTTTGCTCTAATGGCATGTAAACGCTCAAAGTACTGGCAGTTCTTGCTCCAGCTCTCAATGTATTTACAGCGAATCAACCAGCACCCAAGGTCTGTATCCATGGATACCTCTTCCCCCTGCCCGTTGCCTTGGGACCAGTCCCTCACCCTATTTACGATGCCACAGCAGGTAAGAGCTCTGTCTCAGTCACCAGCCCTGCTCCAACACCACACACGTGTGCAGTATTTCACACATTGTGGTTCAGCCACGATGACACACTGGCTTGGGACCTTAAACAGCCTGGCTCTGCCTTCTACACAATTTGGGAAAAAAAACATTCTGGGGTGCATGAATGCGTTAATGAGATTGAGTAATGCTTTCAACAAAATAAGATTAATCTAGACCAAACATAACCCACATAACCCACTGGCATGAAATACCTTTAAAGAAGAAAGCAAGAGTTTTCGAATAAAGATTCTGAAGTTGAATTGAGAGTTTATGGAGTAGGTGTGTCCATCTCATTTTTTAAAGTATTGTCTAACCGGCTGTGTTCCGTGTAGTATTGATCCGTAACAGCTGAACCATTAAAAGTAAACCGACAAATGTGTGGGCGTCAATTTTCCAATTAGATATCTGATTGACATCTATATGATATCGAGGTACCCTGAAAACGGTATCGTGATTGAACATCCTGATTACGGTGGGGTTAGAGTGGATAACAGGAAGCTTTTTTTTCTACAGAACATTCTTTTTTCTGCCAGTTTCTTATGCCAAATTGAGATTGTTTCATAAATGTTGAAATAATGGCATAAATTCAATTATTTCACTGCAAAGTGGGCACACATACAAGTTTACAGCTAAACTTTATCTAGAGTGTAATTACTTGTTAACTGCATTTAATTACAGTTTGATTTCAGAGAAAGAGCATTCATTCTGGAGTTATTTAACATCAGACCTCTTGGTGCAGCTATTGATGTAGTTAGCCGATGCAACCAATACAAACTGGTCACGTGTGATGCAGATTCACAAGACATTCTAACTTGGTGATGTCATAAGAATGGTGAATTGGTGATGACGTAATGCCGCTCTGTCTCCAGTGTTCCGAGGGTTCTGGACCATGTTCATCATCCTGGCTGTAGCTGCTAGTGTGGCCGGAGGGTTCTTATTGGTTTGTGCTGTGCCGTTTGTCAGCTACAAGCTCTACAAGGTGGGTGGAGCCTTCCTTATCACAGCAGGTAAGTGCATTGTTTGTTTATTTGTCATTTGTACATTGTTAAAAAAAATGTGGGGACATAACATGAAGAAAGAAATATGAACATAGATAGTACAGGATGGGGCTATAAACCCTTGTCTATAATAATAATAATAATAATAATAATAATAATAATAATAATAATAATAATAATAAACCAGGAGGAATGACTGTAAGATTGATGAATGTTGAATCAATTGATTATTTATATATGTTTATATATATATTTTTTTATTAATAGTACAGTACAATCAACAGCAATTCCTGTTGGCACTCTCGTTGCCCTGCCAATAAATCATAATGAAATCATAAAATCTTAAAAAAGCCAACAGTCATTTTAATACTGACATACTGACAGAGAGAGAGAGAAGAGAGAGAGAGAGAGAGAGAGACAGAGAGAGGTAGAGAGAGAGACACAGAGAGTGAGAGAGGGAGGGAGAGAGCAAGAGAGAGAGAGAGGGAGAGACAGAGGAAGAGAGCGAGAGAGAGACACAGAGAGTGAGAGAGAGAGGGAGGGAGCAAGAAAGAGAGTGAGTGAGGGAGAATAGGAGAGAGGGAGAGAGGGAGTGTGAGAGAGAGAGAGAGAGAGAGAGAGAGAGAGAGAGAGAGGTGGTGATAGTGGCAGACAAACAGCAGCCTGTATCCCAGCAGGCAGCAGTGATAGCTGCAGAGTGTATGTCATCATGACTCACCCAGACTCCATGGGCTCTGGGCTGGCCCACACTGATTGAGTTTCACTGCGTTCAGAACTCTATGGGCGTGAGAAGCAGTCTGAATTTAGTCCCTCTCTTTAACCCTTTCAGACCTTGGGTCATTTTGATGTTTTTTCACAATCTCATTTTTATTTTTTAATAGATAACCCTTAACCTTAACCCCTCCTTTTTTCACAAGACCTGTCTCAATCAGAAAATGTCAATACTTGGCCTGGATATGATATGGTTTCGTTGGTGAGCCCGATTTTATAAGAAAACCATTTTCACTTTGTATATCTCCGAAATAAAAAGTGTCAGTTCAGGTATATCATCCATTGCTTTATAATATATAAACATATCAGCAGAGTACCTGGCGGAAATATGCTCAGAGTGTGAAATGAATACAGAAACAAGTGTCAAATAAAACAGTTTTCTTTTCTTTTTTTTATGAACTATGCACAGCAATTATTCATTATAAAATAAAAATAACTGAACATTATACTTGCCTAGCTATTCATTGTCGTTTTTATAATAGGCTATAGTTATTTACAAATGTATCAATATAATAACTAATAATTATTATCTTTTGCCATGAACTGAATGATTACAAGCTACTGAAGTAGGTGACAAACTGCCTACAAAAGTAGGTGCTGTATTGCCTCCAAAACAATGTTTATATTCCAATAGATGTAACGGTTTTAACAGTTTTAGAGGATATTATCATTTGTATTTTATTGCACAAACAGGAAAAACAACACTCAACCTATTATAATAGTACTATTCATGTCAGTCTTGGTTTCAGTTCTTTAGCAAGTGATTTTAAATTACAACGCCGCTTTTACTGTCCATTAATGCGACATATCTGAAACTTGCAAGTGTCCCTTGCGTAACAAAAAAATCTATTAAATTCATGAGAAATGTTGAGAAATAAGAGAGTTATTTCATGGAGATTAAAGGGAGTGCTTTTTCACACAATGGTGTTATTCAGCTTCTAAGATTTAAATGTCTGTATGTATGTGCATGTGTGCGTGCAGATGTGTGCACATACACAGATGCAGATGAGTTTGCGTTCACTTATTTGTGCATGTGTGTCGGTGTTGGTCTGCACTGGGTGTGTTTTATGTACATTGAGGAGAGTGTGTATTTCAGGGCCAGGGCCTGACCAATGTAGGCCAGAAATAGTCTTCTCCATCAGCAGTATTCTAAGAATCCTGCAACCCCACTGACTTGAAATATGATCCAACACACTGTCTATGAGAGTTTGAGGTTTATTTCACTCAAATTAGTGAGTGAGAGAGAGAGAGAACGAGAAAGAAAGAGAGTAAGAGAGAAAGAGAGTGAGAAAGAGCAAGTGTGAGAGAGAGAAAGAGAGTGAGGGAGAATAAGAGAGCGAATGAGAGAGCGAATGAGCAAGAAAGAGAGAGTGAGGGACAATGAGAGAGAGGGAGAGAGAGAAAGAGAGTGAGAATGAGAGAGAGAGCGAGAGAGAGCGAATGAGCAAGAAAGAGAGAGTGAGGGAGAATAAGAGAGAGGGAGAGAGAGAAAGAGAGTGAGAATGAAAGAGAGAATGAGAGAGAGCATGTGAGCAAGAGAGAGAGAGTGAGGGAGAATGAGAGAGAGGGAGAGAGAGAGAAAGAGTGAGGGAAAATGGGAGGGAAAGAACGAGTGAGAGAGAGAGAGCATTCCATTTTAAGACCATAATAGCTCTGTTGGGATAAATCATTTCCCTGTTCTTCAGTTCCTACCTTCTGACGTGCACGACAGCATGCCATTGCCAAACCACAAATCAGCAGGAAGAGAACGCTGGTGAACCTCAGAGAAGCCACATGCTTTTAAAGCGAGAACATAATTCAGTTTATAACATCACTGCCTGCCACACCAGCAGGATTGTAGCTGTACGCACTGAGGGTGCGCAGACAGACCACTGTATATCAGTGTAGCACTTTCCCTTGGTTAGTGGCTGAGCATCAGCAGAAATCAGATGGGCAAACAGACCCCTGACATGTTAATCAACACATTCTGTTGGACAGACTTGGATTTGTCACTGGGTCTCAGGTTGTTGACTGAGAGGGCTTGGCTCACAGAACCTCGACAATAACCAGATGGTCAGCCCCTGTGTTCCTTCTGTCCTCTGAGCTTCCGTACTTCGGCCTGTTGCGGTGCGTTCTTCAGTCGATGAATATTCCACCACCCGC
This sequence comes from Conger conger, assembly GCF_963514075.1. Lineage (NCBI taxonomy): Eukaryota > Metazoa > Chordata > Actinopteri > Anguilliformes > Congridae > Conger > Conger conger. Next base: position 22,312,275 of record NC_083762.1, on the reverse strand, counting down.
CACTGGAAGTGCCCTTGGTCTTACCTCCTCATGAATATTAATAGTGGCATGAAAGGGGATGTCTCATCGTCAATGACAGAGAGCCTTTACACAAAGCTGGCCGTGTGGTTCCTCCAGAGAACCCGTGGTTGGGTGCAGTGGCACTGTGAAAGCAGGGGGTAACGCTCTGTCTCTTCTTGTCTTTCAGCCTGCCTGTTCCTGGCTCTGGTGTGCCTTTTCGTGCTCTGGAAGGAGGTGGTGGCAGACGTTGGGAAGTACATTATGCAGGAACGAGGGGAAACGTGTCCTGATGCACATATAGAGGCCCACTACGGCTGGTCCTTCATGGTTGCTGCTGCCGGAATCCCATTGGTCAACCTCTCTGGCCTCCTCTTTTTCTTAATTGGCCGGGCCCTCCAAATGCGTAAAGGAGTAACCAATTAGGGACCGGGTACTGAGATGGGGTTAGTTTATTTTAACAGATTCATGTACAGTATGAATGTACTGTACAATATGATTTCAACCACCACTTTGGAACCAACAAACGCAGCCATATCAGCTCACCAAGTTATGTCAGTAGTCAAAACTGTATATTCATCAAAACAAAAGCCAGCAAACAAACAGAAAACAGACAAATTCATGTAAGACCACTTGGGAGGTAGTGAATGGTGAGTGTCCAGTACAGGCCTCTCTGAATACTTTAAATTTGCTACTTTTTCAACCGTCTATAAAGTTTGATTCCAAAAAGATTTCTCAACATACCCAGGTTGACTGATCTGAATTATCATAAATTTGAAATGTCATCAAACATCTACAGTAAACAAAGCCCCAACAGAAAAAAATAATTATCTCTCCATCTGGGCCAAGGCCATATAATTTTCTTAGGCTGAAACAGGATTGGATGGACATGTCACATGGGATGAAGTCGTATATAATGACTGTACTGTGTTAGTTTATCATGTACATGAACTATAGGAATTAGTGCACCAGTGATGCAATTTCCAGTACAACATTTATCTTACTTTATTATACCCTGTTTCCTCTACCTTAAATTGAAACTTGACTTTGGATCTTAGGGGCAATGATTAAAACTTAATTCTTAATTGTTTAACAAAAATCAAGACACCTATAACACAAAGTTTGGAATATATATTTTATTTTATGAATGCATTAAATTAATAATGATATATGTATTTGTTTGTTTGTTCTCTGCTGGAATTTGACTGATACAAAATAATGTAATATTTCATGTTATTGGTATTGTATATTTTCTTTATTGTATAAGAACTGTTATCTTACATACATACAGTAGTTGTGTGTGGATGTTTATGATTAGACAAATATCAATAGATAGCTGTGTTGTAAAATACCAGGAGAGGGGCAAGATAAAATTATTCAGTTTTACAAATGAATGTAATTTTAATAAGTACAGAAATAGTTTGCAGCTTTTGGAAAAAAGTGTACATACATACAAATACATTTCCTCACTGTGTGTGGATTGGCTCTGTTTTGTTCATATTAATAATCTGTTCATGCTATCTAAGTTACTGCTGAACAAGCTCTCTCTGCAAGTTCAGCAGCAGTCTGGTTCTTCTGAATTGATTTATGATCACTTCAAATATGTTGCACTTACTAACTTATGTAATACAATACAATTCAATAACATCTCATATAGAGATGTTCATGTATACCTCCCAGAATGCTTTGCAAGGACATTCGAGAGCATCACATACAAAGATGCATGCACAGGCACACACACACATACACTCACACATAACCACATGCATACTCTCATAGTTGTGTGTGTGTGTGTGTGTGTGTGTGTGTGTTTGTGAGCATGCATTGGTGTATATGCATGCATGCAAGCAAGCACCCCACCCCCCACATACACACAAACACAGATGTACACAAATGCATGCATACACACATGCACACACACACATACGCATGCACTTGAGTGCACACACACACACACACACACACACACACACACACACACACACACACACACACACACACACACACACACACACACAGGGTCTGGAATATTGTGTTAAGGTAGGCAGAAAACACAACAGGAGAGGGAGAAAATGAGCTACGCACATGAATACATAAGGAAATAAATAAATAAGTGGGCCATCACCCTTGCACCAGTGATGCAGATGAGATCAAACACCGGCTGGCCTTTGATAAATGAATGGCCGCCTGTTCCTCAGGCCTGCCCGTGTACAGTATCGGAGCCACCTGTCTCTCTCTGTCAACCAGCCCCCCCTCTTCCCCCCCTACCCCACCCCGGGCCCGGGGCACATGGCTGAGGGAGAGCTTGGGGGTCTGTATCCGCAGGGTACGGTGACATTCATCTCAGTCATTTACATATCACAGCCACCGCCGCACCCCCCCACACCCGCACCCTCACACCACCGCCCCTCTGTCTATTCAGCATTCAGCACATGGGGGCCGGGGGCCGCAGGCCAGGGGGGGGGAAATGAGCGATGGAGGTCTGGAACTGAAAGCGTTCATTAAAAAGTGTGGAGCCCCTTCTCCTTATCAACTTCCGGCACAGTTCCCCCTTTGTGAAAGGGTATCTTCCATTCGGAGAGCCAGGGAGCTGAGAAAAGGAGAACACGGAGAGATAAAAAAAGGACACAATGTGGCAATAAAGTTAAAAAAAATGTACTGACACAAAAATAATTTAAAACACGTGTAAACTGTAAACTATCTTGAATATATCTAAATAGGAAAAGAGACAATTCTGAAACAGTATCTGTGTTATATGGTATTCAATGGAGCAGGGCTCTGTTTACATTTTACATTTCAGCTCCAGGAGGTTAGCCCAGCATTGTTTCTGCTGGTGTGAATAACCCTGTGTCCATTTCTGTTTAATTGCTGTGTTGTTACTCACCTCTTAAAGTTCACTGCACATCTCCCTGAGAACTTTAAATCAGATTGAGCAGCTCTCACACAGTACTGGAGCAGGACGAACAGAACCCAAAATAAGCACTAGTACCATGGGGCCTCACAAGGAAGATCGAGACATGCAAATAGACTAAATGTATCTTTTCCCTGGCTCTCTCTCTCTCATCTGTCAGTCTTCTTTTTCTTTTTTCTTCTCCCTCTCTTCCACTTCATCCCTTTCTCATTGTTTCTGTATCTAGCATTGTGTTTGTCTCTGTCTCTCTTTCTCTGTCTGTATGTCTCTGTGTCTCTCTCTCTCTCTCTCTCTCTCTCTCTCTCTCTCTCTCTCTCTCTCTCTCTCTCTCTCTCTCTCTCTCTCTCTCTCTCTCTCTCTCTCTCTCTCTCTCTCTCTCTCTCGCTGCTCACAGCTCACACAGGCACACAGATGACCTTGAAGGGAAAGTGAACCCCCATGGCTCTCTGACAGCTGCAGGGGACAGAGCCACACAAACAATACCAGACACACACTCACTCACACACACATGCTCACACAACTGTTCACACATACACACAGAAATAAACACGTACATTCAAGTTCATACTGACTCTGTCTTACACTCAGACACATCCACAAACACATACAGTACAGAAATAAACACGTACATTTGAGTTCATACTGACTCTGTCTTACACTAAGACACATCCACAAACACATACAGTACAGAAATAAACACGTACATTCGAGTTCATACTGACTCTCTCTCACACTCACACACATCCACAAACACATACAGTACAGAAATAAACACGTACATTTGAGTTCATACTGACTCTGTCTTACACTCAGACACATCCACAAACACATACAGTACAGAAATAAACACGTACATTCAAGTTCATACTGACTCTCTCTCACACTCACACACATCCACAAACACATACAGTACAGAAATAAACACGTACATTCAAGTTCATACTGACTCTCTCTCACACTCACACACATCCACAAACACATACAGTACATAGGTTTGCATGTTTATGAATATCATTGCCATTAAAACATAGCTAAGGTCAGTGTTTATGACTCCACATTAAGAAAGTGGAGTGGACAGATGAGTCAAAGGTAGAACTTTTTAAAGGAACGTCATACAATGGCCAAACATGGTGATGGTTTGGGGATGCTTTGCTGTCTCAGGACCTCGACGACATGCCATTATTGAAGGAACTGTGAATTCTTAAAGAGAGTGTTCGGTCATCTGCCTGCGAGCTCAAGCTGAAGTATAACTGGGTTATGCAGCAAGACATTGATCCAAAACACAAAGGCAAGTCCGCATCTGAATGCCTGAAAGAGAACCGTGTGTGGATTACAGTGGAATGTTCTCTTTTCTCTCAGACCAATACACCATCGGAGCCCTTTCTGTGAGTCCCGGTGCTTTGTGGGAACAGAGCATGCAGAACGATGATACTGTAGGACAAAGCTGTGAAAGAGTGAAATTCCTATCACTCAAGGACAAGCCTGCTTGAGATATTTCAACAACACCTGCTCAATTTATCTCTCTCTCTCTCCCTCTCTCTCTCTCTCTCTCTCTCTCTGCCTCACTCTCCCTTTTAAACAGGTGTGACAGGCACAACAGAAACATGGGCATTTGATAACATCATTACAGTAACAATATTGGATCACACTCCCCTTTTCTTCTTTTCCACAAAACCAGGCTTGAATTTACTTTCTAAAATCAGAGCCTATTATCTTTTATCTCCTTTCTGGGGGAAAAAGAAAAGAACAAAATCCTGCCTTCTTCAAAGTAGCAAGTGATCAAACTGTTGTCAGAGATGGGATGAAAGGAATGCTAATAGCAAACTGAAGTGCTTGCTTTAATAGGCACTCAGAGTGGTCCTCAGTCCACACTTGTGTGCGCATGCGTGCAGGCTCTCACACACACAGACAGACAGACACACACACACACACACACATATGAACAAACACACGTGCACATTTCCACAGTCACACACATAGGCATTACGCATACCCCACACGATATGAACAAGCATTCAGCAGGCCTGACACTGACTGGGCCTTGTACTCTGGTAGCAGTGGTCAGTAGTCCAATACTGCCATAATGATCTTGAATCTAATGAAGTATTCACTATGATGGCCATAATACCTAACAGTAGCCACTGACTAGTGTCCAGCTCTGTAACCATTTAGAGTGATAGAGAGAGGGGAGAGAGAGAGAGAGAGAGAGAGAGAGAGAGAGAGAGAATTTACTATATAAGAGATATTTTACAGGAATTATTTGTGGAGGCGTTTAAGCCTCTGTTGAGGGTTAATTTGATTTCCACACTTTAAAATCACTTCACCTAAACACAGGAACTGATCCAGCAGTGCCCTGCCCCAACGCAGTTTCCACACCAAGGATTTGAAAATGACGCATCCATAATCCGGTCTGGAATAACATGCAGAACTGGGGAAAATAACGAAATTTAAAACAACAATGACCTCGGAAATGCTTTGCATTTCTTATTTGTGTACATATTCATGCGAGTTTTATTTGGGGAGAGCACAAACACCTCTCTCTCACCAGGGGAGCTGGAGGGGGGGAATTAATTTTGCGAGAATTTTTTTTAAGTGTGGTCGGGGTGGGTCTCTGTAATTGGATCAGTGCGGTGGTGAGCTGGGGGCTACTCCAGCCTCATTTTGCAGACGACAGCTTCGTTCTGCGGCCTCTCCAACCTCCGCACGAACGGTCGGACCGTCCTATCTCTGCGCGTCAGCCGCAGGCAGGACAGGTTTGATAACTCTCGTCAGCTCGGTGACGCGCTCTCTAATCCCGGCAGTCACGGCGAGGCGACGGTCCGCTGAACAGCTGAACCGAAAGAATAATGCAAACCTTCACTTTGCATAAAGCAAAGCCCCCCGCGCAGGTTCGACACGCCTGGAGCTTCACGCAGGGGCTGACGGCGCAGGGTTAAAGTTGATTTTACACCCTCCCTTTCTTTTCTCTCTCTCGTTTGTATCAGTCAGCCTGCTTATCTCCTGGAAGACAGCGATATTCGGCGGGTGTGTCTATTTATTTGGGCTTATCCTCCCTCGAAACCAGTGGGAGAAATAATGACAGTTTTGAATTTGTTCTCTAATTTAAAAATAAAACAATACAACATCCTCTGAATGCAGTCTTGCAAATGGGCTTGAAATAGTCTACTGGTTTGAAAAAAGACATATATCATAAACATATTATACAATGAGTACACACAATCAAATTTTGTGTAAAATAAAAAACAATATTTCAGCTTTATGATTCATAATTGATAACATCTGCGGTAAATTTGAGACAGAAGCACGAGATTTCAAATGCATTATTCATTGCAGACACTCAAGTGAGTCGCATATATGAACCTGCTGGTGACAGGAAGTACCTGGAGTGTGCTGTCAAAGGAGGCCCCTTCTGGTGTTTGCATGGCAGCCCTCATTTCACACAAACTATCTCAAGTCCTGAGATCCCATTCCCTCTCACTCATTCTCGAAACAAGCATCTTTCTCAGGGTGCCTTGCCCGGTTTGGTCTCATTTCCTTTGCTTGCCACTAGAGGGCTCCCTTGCTCCTCACAGGGCAACAGAAAAAGACAGGAAAAAGACGGGGGGAACTGGTACGCGGCAACACCGTTATGTTTCATAGAAGGGACGGGTGAGATTATGACGCAAACAAAAACATATCTCCTCATTCTACCTACATACTCCTTTTTCCCCCACTCCTGCCTGCCTCCACACACCATCCCCACATACCTACGGTCAGAATCCTGTATCCGTGAGACGGACGCAGTAGACTGTAGCTGAGGCTGTATCAACTCATTCTCACTCATAGTCACTGACTTAGACCTGGATGTTATGGATGTGGGAACATGCCATGGGAGCATTAGAGCAGGGAACCACCCATAATCCCTCCTGTTTTGCTCCAGTGTCCCCTTTCTCCATGTCTAAGTCTTGACTCTACACCAAGTCAATGGTTATACATGGAAGCAAGAGTAAAAAATCAGATGAAGAGTTGATTAATTATTGCTTTCGATTTTATATGCACCAGTTGTGATTGTAAGATATTATTTACACGGATGTCATTCTTTCATAAAGTCTTAAACCTGCAGGCACTCGTAAGACCTTCACACAGTCAAAGCCGAACACCTGGTACACCGCTCTGATCTCCGCTCAGGCCTCTTCCTCCAGTGTATTGCTTGGCCCGACGAGAGTTGAACTCTTAAATAAACGGAACACTTATTCAATTTGCTGACCTCTAAATCGTCCAGACAGCTAAGCCTATTCGCCAAGCCAATTTTATCAGCTGATAAGAGTACTACAAAGATCGGGGATTATTAACATGAATAGAAGAAGAAGAAGAAAACGGTCCATGGTGTTCCATGCTGAGGGTACTTCTGGAAGTAAAGGCCAGTCACTGGCCGTCAGATCACCAGATGAGAGCGATAGGAACACATCGTACTGCCCTCCCCTCAAACAAGGCGTGCTCTGTTAAGACACACATCATTTTACCACAGTTTACAGTAAAACCAGCACATACTACTTCCACAATAATCAAATTATCTTCATTCAGGGTAGCTAGCATTGGTTTAATATTTTACATTTTCATAAATATATGCATGGATACGTGTATAGTCCACTCAGTGAGCATTTTATTAAGTAGACCTGTACACCAGCTTGTTAATGCTAATATGTAATCAACCAATCATGTGACAGCAACTAAATGCATAAAAGCATGCAGGCATGGTCTAGAGGTTCAGCTGTTTTTCAGATCAAACGACAGAATGGGGAAGAAATTGACTTTGACCGTGGATTGATTGTTGGTGCCAGACAGGGTGGTTTGAATATCTCAGAAACGACTGATCTCCTGGGATTTTCACACACAACAGTTTCTAGAGTTTGCAGAGAATGGTAGGCAAAAAAAACCTCTGTTCTGGTGTGCAGTTCTGCGGGCAAAAACGCCTTGTTAATGAGATAGGTCAGTAGAGAAGGGCCAGACTGTTCAAAGCTGACAGGAAGGTGACAGTAACGCAAATAACCATACATTACAAAAGTCGTATGCAGAAGAGCATCTCTGAACATACAACCTCTTAAGTTGATAGGCTATAGCAGCAGAAGTCTAAAAAATAAGTCTAATAAAAATAGTACCTAATAAAGTGTTCACTGAGTGTATATTTGCAGGAATAATTCCAAATAAGTACCTGGGATAATGATCCCATGGGAATGCCCCTGGGAATCAAACGCCCAGTCTCCTGGTTACCAAGTTCCTTATTTTTCCATAAAAATGATATGTGTACTGAACACCATTGCCAGCACCACCTGTACTGTATGTAAATAACTGACCCAAAATGCTGCAAATCCCTCCTTCACTTCCAGCAATAAATTATATGGTCATCTTGCATAAGTAAAGGAAACAAGAACAATTAAGGATTTGTATATATCCAGCATCATGAAAAAACACAGCATGGGACCAGCCTACAGCCCAAAAGCTGCCAATTTCTGCGAGAATGTGTTTTCATAACTTCCCTGGATTAAAGCATTTGTGTGCTGGCATCTGCTTGATGTGGCCTGTAGCTGTTTCATCGCAGCGTTAGTGCTGGCAAGTCATATTTCGCTAAATCTTGAGCCAAATCAATCCTCTTACACTTCAATAGTTAATGCAAATCGTTTGCATCATTTGGTAAAGGACAACAGTTCCACACAACACACACATTTTATAAAATGGTGATGTGCATACTGATATCTTTGAATGTATTGTGAGCTTAGGTACAGGGTGGACAAGCAATGACTCAACAAATCTTATCCGTGAAGACAGTAACACAGCTATTATATAGCATTGATTGAGGTTTTGTAGCTTTTTCTTTCTCATGAGCAATACAAAATAAAAACCATTACGATTACATGAAGTAGCATAGTAACCTGTGAGGCACAAATTAATCTGGAGGACATGTTTGGAGCAAAATCTGAAGAGGAAATACACACCTTTTACCTCATATAGGTCAGTATTATGACATGCTAAAATCATGAGTTTAGAATTGGAAGGATGTGCGTTCTGAGTAGTTCCGAAATATTGAGAACAAAAGCAACGTCACACGTGTATTTAGTGCCCGATAAACAACATATTTATGGCACTATTTTTGTAATAAAAAAAAATGTCAGAACCTTATCATTCTCAGCTGACGAAATGTAACAGTAGCCAAACACATACATAATGCCCAGAGTTGTAAGTACACAAACGCTTGTGCTGATCAATAAGTGCTAAGACCGAACGTGAGATGTTTCTACTTGCATTGCGAAACACATTCCAGGAAGTGGGTGAGAGGCGTCTACTATGCATGCAGCTAAGCGGCGAACGAGAGCAGGGGAGCTGCTCGCTTAACCTCCGAACGCACTTCCCTTGTCACCTGCAACAAAAGGAATATCGCTTCATTTGTTATACAATTACGACGACCGCGAGGGTGTCATTGATTGCGCGAGCCAGAGGCCTTAAAAATGAGTTGCGAACGAAGAAATAATGCAACTTAATGATTCGCAAATTAACCCTGTCCGATCTCTTAACGGCACTTGAGGCCATTAGCAAATACTGTTGCGGCGCTAAGATAATAAGTCCGACACTAGCACCTATAAACAAAGAGGCAGCATTATGCACCCTGACAGCAATTATGCTGGGATTTCTATCGCCATGTCTCAAGGCCTGGAATTTGTTTGCAGAGGGTTTATAACCTGTCAAAGGGACAAGAAATGTGTTAGAGGGACGATGGAAATTGCATTATTAAGCAAAAATTGCTTTATTAAAGATAGAATTGAGCAGGAATTGAAAGCGTAAACAAAATGAAATTGTAAAGACTGCACACTTCGGAACAGGGGCCCTCTGCTTTCTACAGCATTATCATATTTATTATTGGAAGTCTTTTTTTTTACATTTATTGTACAGAGAGACAGAGAGGTGACAGCCGCTTGTCTGGCCACAGTGGTCTCAGCTGATTGCAGCCCCCACCCCCGCCACATGCATAAGAAGCTCCTGATTGAAGGAAAGCCAGCCAGCACACGATCATATCCTCCTCATGGTACAGTGAGAAATAAAGGAGACTCATTGCAGAGCTGTTTAAAACATACTAACTTGTGACCAATGTACAGACTACCAATATACTTATACACTGTCCAGAAAAGGACTAATAAACTATCTCTAGCTAATATGATTAATAATCAGAAAATGACCAATGCACTGACCGGGAATTCCCTAATGCCTCACCAAAAATGTTACTAAAGTACTGACCAAAGAGAAATGCAATTGTCAACAATGTTACTAAAATACTGACTAAAAAGAAATACAATTGTCAACAATGGACCAAAATACTGACAGGCAACTGACAACTGCATCTGCAGGCATTTAACTACATTCACTAGAAGTTGGCAAATGGCTGATGAAACGGCATTAATTTAGTGCCCTGTATAGTATTTACGTATTTGCTGAAAATGTTAGCAAATGTGAAGCAAAGTGTGTTATTAGCAAGGCCATAACTAACATCAGCCCTGATAGAATGAGCAATGACTCATTTTAGCAGGGATGATGTTAATGGTGTTAATGATATCCATCAGTCCAACAGCTCCCTCTTCTAAATCCCACTTTGTCAAAATAGTGGCAAAACTCTGAGAGGTAAAAATAAAACAAATTAAAAAACGAGAACAAAGAGAAAAACTCGCAAGCAAATACAATATCTGTGATCAAAGAAGCATGATTATTGCTGGCAAACATCAACTGAATGTTGATGTTGGCAAACAGTATTTCAATTTCACTTCTAAAACAATAATAATAAGTCAATAATTATGGCACGAAGATAATACATCAAGGGGTGGTCTTGACATGCATAAATGACCAAAATTCTAGACGCACACATTCAAGTTATTTGCGGCATTCAAAAACATTATCTCTAAGAAGGTTCATGTTGTGGCTAGTGTTAGAGTCGGTGTTGACATTGACACCAGGCCTTGTGATGTCACATCCATGGACAACCGTGCTATGGATGAGAGTGACTTCCTGGACAGATCTCGCTGTCTGCAGACAGATACTTCAATGACTCTACACAGTGCGCCATCAGTCTATTTATGCCTATGTGCTGTCCGCGCGTTGCCGAACAGCTAGATCAATATCCGCGACTTATGAGACCCAACAAGTGAAATCGACCATGACATTGATATTGGGCTTCATAGTGTCCTTGGTGACTAACAGTCTCTGGCGAAGTCTCACATCTTGCCTAGCAAACATCACTCGTTTCTATGCCCCAATTCACGCAGGCACTAACTCACTTTACGGGGAAAGCTTTAAGTTTTAAAACAGTATGCCTCTCCGCTAATCGCTGTCATCATTGCCAAGTTATAATTATCGGTGAATGGAGCAGGAGTCATTATGCTTCTTCTTGCATAATTAGCAATAGAAGGCTTTTCTGACAGTTGTCACTTAAAAAATCCTGTTCAGGATAAATTAATTTCATTTTTTAATGTCTACTCTGTCCAATGCGCTCCCTTTAAGGTGCGTTCTTTCTGCTTTCATATTTTCGTTGCTCTTCTAAGAATTTGCGGAAGCAGCTTTACGTCAATCAGCCCTGGGTCAGATACATATTTGACATGGTTCAACTCTTAAGATGGCAATAAAATGTACTATTTTAAACGTTCTATCTGATCCTTGAGATTTTTTTGCCTTGGATCTTGGTGGAAATATAATTTTCTTTGAAAATATGTACTGTATTAATCTCCAGGTGTTTTACGGCTGTCTATGAGGTGAAGCAGTTTCAGATGAATTATTTGTCCCTTCGCTAATGTAAATGCCCTTGACATAGCATTTGGGTAATAAAAGATTTTTGAGCTTCATTGTCTTTCATGTATATGCACTCTAATTGCATGGATTATACGGAAATTAAAATACTATCTGACACATAATATTGTTTTGACATATTATTACCACCACAATACGTACTGCAGTGACTGTTCTAATTATTGTTTATGAAGTTTGTGTGTTGACCATGACATGTGCAAATTACATAAAATCTAAATGATAGGACAAAAAGCACCTCCATGTTTTAATAATAACAAGGCAGTTTAAGAGTTATTGACATACTATAATGAAGAGAGTGTTGACATGAATACCATCCAATCTAATGTCTGATCTGACACCAAATTGGAATAAGCTAAAGTTTCCAAGCATCCTCATTTGAAAATGATTTACTATGCAATGTTGCATCATGTTTTCATAATATTAAGATTTGATAATTAATTGCTTTGAAGTACTAGATATACAGTTCAAAACAAAATATCAGAACTATACAGGTACTTCATAGTAAGTGTTCTTTTACACATAAATTGACAAGCAACAGATTTTGCCAATATTTTACATTTCAGATAGATTTGAGAAGACAAACAGCCATATGGGCGGACAGACATACAGGCAGACAGACAGACAGACAGACAGATAGATTGATAGATAGATAGATAGATAGATAGATAGACAAACAGATAGATGCAGATACAGTTAGACACACAGAGATAAAATGTACTCAGAGATGTGCTCTGTTTAAACCATGACAATAAATAGAGAAAGTGCTGCATTAGTGTCAATGCCAATATAAGAGCCTTGTTCAAGAAACATTTACTATGAGTGCACGTGCATAGAGCTGGGGTATATTATATCCAGGCACTGGATATATTGAATTTGTATGTTTCTTTGCAGGTGATATAGATGGATAACTCCTTATGTTTCTTTAGCACTTGGGAGTAATCACAGAACCACGTGTGCTGCAAAAATACCCAGATCTGCTATGTTTTCAGAGGTTTTGATTATCACGTCAGGCTGAATGTCATTTGCACTTTAATAATATAGATATCACTGGTCACATGGAACAAAAAGGCTCATGTTATACTCCCAGCAAAATAACTCAATTTATTTTGCAGTGGGTGCAAGGCCCCTTTTCTAATAACACCGCCATTTACAAGTCAACACAAATCTCTGTTTTAAAAGGAAATGCCTAACCCCACCTCCACAACTCCAACCAACACTCTCTCTTGATTAGAATTACACACCTTCCTTATAGTAATATTTATGTGAGATGGCTTGCCTTTTAGAAGTCCTTAGCATAGGTTTCCACTGTTTGCATTAATTTAAAAAGGGGAAAAACTTGGATTCCTTTCACAAAATCCAGCATTACTGTGAGTAAACCTCATTTCAAGTCGGCTACAAAAAAAAAGGAAAGGACTGTTCCCAGACTGTTTGGAGATACCCATTTTTCGAACTTCATTACAGCCATATGGCAGTCACCATCTCCCTTTCCCCTTTCCCTGTTCCAGCCGCTCAACATGACCCAATGGATATGGAGCTTTCTCTTACAGAAACACTGAAAGCACACCACTGTGTGTGTGTGTGTGAGAGAGAGAGACAGAGAGAGAGAGAGAGAGAGAGAGAGAGAGAGAGAGAGACAGAGAGAGAGAGAGAGAGAGAGAGATAGAGAGATTACTGGAATATGCCTTAAAGTTTTATTAATTCTATCTCTCATCCCACAGAAGTTTTTATTTCCATAGCATCATGTCTATAAACACCCTTTATATGTCTCTGTTTGTTGCTAGAAAGAAAAAATTAAGATTAAAAAACTTTATAAAAAAGTATTCAGAGTGCAGTGAGCAGATGCTGATGAGGGCAAGGTGAATCAGGGAAGTCACACTCCCTCTTAACTCATAATGCTGATTTTAAGACGGTGTGTTTTGTTCTGGTTGGCTTAGTACACTGTGTGCAGCTTTCCACCGGGTTCCAGAGGGCCAAAACTGAGGCTGTCCAGCGCCTGACTGCTCCAGGACTCCAGCACTCCACACAAGGGTACGACCCTGTGGTTCTGGGAGGTGGAAGCCCCACATTGAACCTCTTTACTATTGTTTATTTACTATTGTGTGTTTGGATTACCAACTCATTTTCACACGGTGGCTAACCAGGCTGTTGTTTGTTTTTTTCAGGTCAGGATCAAGGTGCCAGTATACTAAAAAAAACGAAACTTTTTGTTCAAAATGAACAAAACTGAGAACAGAGATGAAGAAAAAGTAGTGGTGTCTTATCCGATAGGTTCACCATGATAGAAGAATTAAATTCCTTGTTCCTTGGTCCTCATTTGTTAGCCAAACTAAGGATAAATCAGAATGGGAGCCTAATCAAATATGAGGAATCTAGTAATGCTATATAGCAAGCTAGCTACCTGGTGTTACCAGTGTCCCCATCATTGATAGGTAGTTTCCTCATCTTTTATTTGTACACCTTTCTGTAAAAGCTATTTATTATATATTAATTTATTTGTATTGAGTTTACTGACAACGTAGTTCTGTGACATGTTCGCAGGTAGTTTGTACGATTGGAGTATACTGCTCACTTCAGATTCTCCTGTGGCCATGAGCTCTAGAGACACTCAGTGCCCCATACTCCATACTTAAACCAATGAAAGCTGTAGTTAGCTTCTATCTACTGGAAGCATGTTGGGGGCACTAGCGCTACCAGTTAAAATCCATTTGGTTTAAACTGCTTAGTTTACCCAAGTTCTTTGGATTGGTTTCTGATGGCCCACTGAACTACTGACAGGACCTCCCCCCCCCACCCCCCACCCGCTTTGGGAGAACAAAACCCTTGGAAAATGCACTGAAGTAGTACAGTGGGGTGTTTTGTTTATGGAGAGAGACGGAGGTGGAGGTACTATAGAAGATGAGCGAGAAAGAGAAGGAGAGAGACACACAGACATTTGGGGACAGAGAAAAAATAATACAAATGTCTCGAAATTCAGGAGTAACAGTTTAGTCTCCTAAATCTTTGCCCCTAGGAGTGCTTTCACTCTGCTCCAGTTAGAAGATTACCTGAAGCATGAGAGAGGGAGGCAAAAAAATCCCATAAAGGAGCTATCGACGAGGCTACGCCGGCACTCCGATTAAGGCCTGGCTGTCTATACATCGCTCCTGATAAGAGGACATGAAAGAGAACTCAGAGAATTACTGCGCTCTCCCCCTCTCTCTTTCTTACCCCCTAAATCCCATTTTCTCCCAAACACGTCAAGAGCCCTACCTATCCGCAGGCCTAATCTGGCCTCCACCAAAGGGGAGGGAGGAGGGGCAGAGGTGGGATGGTGGCAGAGGACGGGGGGTGGGGGAGGCGGTGGGGGGAAGTCCTTGTATGCATTTATATTTAAAAAAATGACTTACAAGCTGTAATTAAAGCTGTACACCAGCCAGGGCGAGGGAAGATTATACCTCAGACGGTCAAAACTCCTGCCTCTAATTAACCTAACAAAGACAGGATCGGTTACGCACGCCCTCAAAATAAAGTTGGCATAAATTAGAAACGGAACGAGAGCCGGGGACAAGGAAAAAAAAAAAAACGCAGAAAGAAAGAAACATAAGTCACAGGAGGGATTTAAAAATTGTATACGAGAAGAAAAAAATCCAGGATATTCTGCGAAAAAGGCTTAAGAGCAGGTGATTTATAGCTGCTTGTTAAGTCTCGGAGACAAGGCCCTCTTCACGTTCGGCAGGGCTTTGTTTTCTGTACCTGAGTGATGTGCTCTCCCCTAATCTCGTGAAAGCTTGCGTTCTCAAAGCCATTCTCCTCTGACACACACACACACACACACACATACGACACAACACACTTTGTTAGGTGGGGTTACCAACAATGTGGGAAACCACTTGCACAAACTCAGTCGCTGCCAAACAGGAGCAGAGGATAAACTTTGAGGCACTTGGAGCTCAGTGTCCAACACTGCTCCCACTCTCTGTAACCCCAGAGCCTCGCTCTCCCTCCCACACAGGCAGCTGTGCATCAGCTCACTCTCCTCACTATATTCTCCTTAGATTCCACTCAGAGAGAGTACACTTACATTCAGAGGAGAAGCCATGAGAACACATGCAGATCTCTACAGAATTGCAGTTTGCTTTCGTCTATCTTCACAGCCAGGTCTCCTGTGGAAAAGAGGTTTTGAATCTCAAAGGGCAAAATAAAAAATGAACGGCTAAATAAAATATTTTACATTTTCACCTGGCACCTACTATACATGTTTTAATTCAAAGAGTGTGTTGCGGGTATTGAATGTGTTTCACAATCAAACACTTTATGGTGTTGCATGAACATGGTCACAAAGATTAAGGAAATTAAATATCACATCCATACATTAACAACATATAACATATAACAACAGTCTTGTTACTTCAACCGGAGACTTATTTGCACCCTGACCACTGTGCTGCATTATCCAAACTCCAGGAGTTCATTGAATGATTTTGAGAGCACACCATATCACTGTCCACTAACTGCAAACAGGAAATGTCAGAAAAAGAGAGAGATGTGATGGAGAAGAGAGCACAGAGAAGGTAAACACAAACAAGCACGTCTAAGCGTTATTCCAACCTATAGCTATGGTGAGCGAAGGCAAAGCGGTTTAATGTGCACATGATGATGCGCTGTGGAACAGATGGATACAAATGAGAAGAACCTCATCACACACTGATGTTAAGCAGCCTGTTTCTGATTGGCTGAATCAAAGCGCCATTACGAGAGGAAGGTTTTAAACGGAACGACTTTCCTCACATTCCTTAATGGAGCGTGGAAAAAGAATAGCTAGCCCAAAGTCCAAAGGGATTGTAGATGCATATCGACATTCGCGTCGACTGAATTCATACACAGGATGAGAACGATAAAAAACTGATCTTCTCATATATCTGGAATGAAACAGATGCATCCAGAAACAGGCTCTCTGCTATTTTGAAACACATATAGAGCCAGTTTCACAGACCCAGAATAAGCCTCGTCCAAGACTGAATTCAATTTTGAATGGAGATTCCCCATATAAAACTCTGTTTCGTTCAGAAACTTAATCTGTGTCTGTGAAACCGGCCCATAGTTTCATATGGAATCCCATATGAAACTATTCATATGTATCCCCCCTTCAAACCAGCAAGAAGACTTCTCATTGAGATTGTAGGTGTTTGTGGGGGTGGGGTGCTGTTTGTGTGGGTGTGTGTGTGTGTGGTGGGTGGGGGGCATTTTAGCAGCCCAGAATATGATTTGATTGGCAGAACAGAGCACACAGAGCCTAGAAGATGCTACCCACATTTAGATCAGAGGAAACAAATATTTGCCTGAAAGGGATAGAGAAGGAAAAAAAAGAGATATTAATTAGTTTGCCTACACACAAAGATAAAAGTCTGAGAAACATATCAAAAAAGGCCTATGGAATAACCCGGAAAAATGGAAAGCCTTCATAAAACTGACAGTATCCAAAGCTGGCAAACAGCGAGGGGGGGGGGGGGGGAGCAGGGCAGCGGGGAGGGACCAGGCAGCTGCGTACGCGTGTGCGTCTCTGACAGGCATGAACACTTACACATGCATCTCGCCTCGCTTGAGAAAGATTCCTTTAGCCTCCCTAATTATTTCTTAATTACCATCTTTATGTTGCTCTCCGCAAGCAATAGACAGACGAATTAAAAACATATTAAGAGGGTACAATCAGACGGATAATGCATCCCCCACTCTTCCCCTATATCCCTGTGCTCGACAACATCACACACCCTGCACTGCACTGCTCTCGGCCCTGCTCACTGCTGCCTAGTCCCGGTGTTTGTACAGAGCATAAATCCACACCTCGCCACCCTACTGCCTCCTCCCAAACCCATCCGCCCCCTGAGCTCGTTTTACATGCACCCTCTCAGCAGAGTATCCCCTCTTTCGCAGTTTGTTTGGGGTTTGGCAGAGGGGCAGGCCGCGCCTTAGCGCCACAACGTTGTGGCTCAGGCATACAGAAGAGCTCAGATTGAGGATATACATGGCAGGACCCTTCTCTCTCTCTCCCTCTCTCCCTCTCTCCCTCCCTCTCTCTCTCTCTCTCATGGGATTCATCGCTCCGCACGGGCGTTCAATTAGAGAGCGGTCGCGGCGCGCTTCCACTTTAATATTCCGGCGCGGAGCGGGATGTGCCGCGGCCCCACGCCCGTGACACGGTGATTTATGACGGCGATCGGCTGGCTCCGGCACCGCTCTGGGTTTGGCTGACCTTTTTTTCCCAGGCAACTCACAAATTCATGAACCCATTTAAGCAGTCACGGTTTTTTTTCTACCTTTTTTATTTTACGGGAAAAAGCACTTAGCTCAAGGTTACGCCATCAGTGTCCTCACACACGAAATTTCATCTCGCGGTCTCCCGTGCTCTTATCCGGGCCGCACTTCCGCCTGCCGTTGAACACCGCGCATCAGAGGCACACACATCATTTTCTTCATGTATGAATTACGCCTTAATTAACGTTATCAGATCTTACCATCGATTTCTCACTTTCCTTATCTGGAGGCTACATTGCATTCCTTTGGACTGCTTTCAAAAGGTTCTCAGGCTGTACAATAGCAGAAAATTAAGACTAAATGCAACATGGTGATGTTTGCTAAAACCAGGTATGCTTTCTTTTTTTGCCAGCTGTAACCCATTATAGCGGTGTTAATGAAACATTAATTACACTATTTATTGCAGCACAGCAGCTAAATTGAATCTGCCATTACACATAGCAGCATCCCCATATTCCTCAAGAAAGAGAATATTAGTGGTCACATTGGTTTTTATTGTACAGTGCAACAATTCATTATTCACTGTGGACTACTATCCATTTCTCAGGTGGCTTCAGCTGGTGTAGGGCTGTAGTGGATCACCAAAACCCAGTGGCATGGCTTTTATTGGCAAAAGGACTTTGCAGGAATTTGTTCCAAAGCGATCACTAAACGTTTGTAATGAGTGTCTACATGGACTCCATTGATTCCAGTCGCCTGTGACATGCAGTAACTGGTTTACTGATAGATTTATCGGTTACCTATAAAACAAGGGAAGCTGCTGTTTATCTTTACAATTATTCAGGAATAATATCTTAACACCCTCACAGCCAAACACTAAACCCGGCTGGAATTACATTGCATAGATATTAATGACATAACAGAAAGGGAAAACAATTGAGGTGGGGGTGGGGGGGGGTGAGGGCCTGTCATGGACAACATGAAGGCCTGTCTCAGGCCAGGGTGCTATTGGATCCAAAATGGCGGGGGGAAGCCTTTGTTTTCCCCAATGAACACCCTACAATTGAGCTCACTGTTTAAATGCGTGGCATTGTGCAGCACCCAAAATAGAGACAAGGAACAAAAAGCAATAAAGTCCTAATTAAACGATGAAATAATGCTGAGATATGAGACACGTAAAAGAGACCTGTATCAGATCAGGCTGTAAACATAAAGCCAGCTTAGGGAATCCTTTTCGTGTGTCCCTCACAATAAAATAAAGCCGCTCTCTCTGCCAGATTGCCAGAGCGCTAATGATGTTCATTTGCGGCTCTCTTGTCATTTAGTCCGCATTTGTACCATAAGTATCAGCCCTGAGAGAGAAAGAAAGAAAATAAAATAAAACCATCTCCCTCCATGAGAATGTATGCGGAAGCCATAAACAATCTCCCTTCATGAGAATGGATGTAAAAAGCTTACCAACAATGGTCGATTTTTTTTTTTTGGTTTCTCTTTCATGCATGGGTACATAAAAAAGAGATATATTTTCACATGCATTAATCAAACAAAGCACCTATCGTACTTTGTTTTGCCTATTTTCAGGGCCTTGATTATCACCTTATTTCTGCAGAATTAGCGCTGGAGAGAAAAGGCCTTCCCATTCTCATGCTAATGGCGCCAGCTGTTCGTCTGTGCCGGGTTTTGGGCGCTCCAGGCGAAAGTGGGGGATCTGCATGAAAATGGAGTTGGGTGCTGATATGACTCAACTGACAATCCCGGCTCAGAGGGGAGAGATAGGGAAAGAGGGAGTGAGAAGGAAGGAGGGAGGGAGAGAGGGAGAGGGAGGGGGAGAAAGGGAGGGAGAGAGAGGGAGGGAGGGAGAGAAGGAGAGAGAATGGGAAAGATTTGTATAGGAAGAGAGGCTCATCAAAAGGAATTAGCTGACAAAACAAAATATCCCAGTTGTGTGTGTGTGTGTGTGTGTGTGTGTTTGTGTGCATGTTCGTGTGAGTGTGAAATCTCATCCCAGTTAAGTAAGTTATGGCCCTCCATTCATGCCTCAAACAATTCCAGTGCTTTCGAAGACAGGCACAACCTACAAGATTGTCACATATTCTATAAAACACATAGTACCATATTAAAGCATTCAGGCAACTTTAAACATTCCTCAACAAATCTGGGATTCTCAGTGCTTCACTTTTATTGTGCGATTTCCTTCGTTTGTCTGCTCTTGGTAAATAAATGCTACACAATAACAGATTGCTGTGGGGTGCGTAGATTTCCATTTGTCTCTGTGATGGACACGAACATGCTGCCGTTAAGTCAAACAGCGCCCCCTGGTGTTACCCCTCCACTCCAGAGCACCCACGCACCTCAAACGGTTTTTCGGCATCACAAGGTTACCCCGTCATGACTGTGACTTGAGCCCCTCTCTTCTCCACAGGCTCGGAGTGGCACTCTGTCTGACAGCTCTCACACCTCACCAGAGTCACGCTACAGAGGCAGAGTTTGAAATGTAGCTCATCCCTCTGAGGGTGTGAACATCTGAAACCTCTCCCCTCAGATCACCGTGTTTGCAGTCGCAGGCGAAGCGACGAGCAGCATCGCTCCGCAACGTTTACTCCCCAGATTCCAACAATTAAGGCGCTACAGAAGGCTTGTTTTTCTTCAAGTGGGGAAACCACGTTTGCCTTTAAACTAGCAATGACCCTGCAATTTCTGTGTTTTTGTGTGGGGTTAGCTAGCGGTCCTCCAGCGGTAAACACTCTTATTTGACGGCAGAGGAGTGCGGTTGCGCTGGGTTTGATGTCGGAATTCCAGGGGCGAGACAGACAGCCCCCGTTCTCACCCCCACCCGCTCCTTGGCGAACAGTGGGAAGTCTTTACCCTTGACTGGAGGGCACATCACGCACTCCTGAGTCCACACTGACAGAGCTGACAGATGTGCACTTTACCGTTCATTTTCAACACCCCCCCCCCCATTCCTCCCCCCGACACGCTGCACCCCACTGCTCTTTTCTGCCTTCAGCCCAAATGGCGCGTGCTCTCCACAGGAGGAGAGGAATCAAGGCTCTGACTGCTGCTGTCGGCCTGCTTCGCATTGACTTATAAATCACATTCAGATAAGAGAAGAGGGCAAGTATCAATCTCTCTCTCTCTTTCTTTCTCTCTCTCTCCCCCCTCTCTCTCTTTCTTTCTCTCTCTCCCCCTCTCTCTCATACACACACGCCAGCATCCTACGTATATGCCTACCGGTATTCACTTTTTTTAAACATTCATCGCTCTCTTCATTCTGTCCTGTCATTCATTCTCTCCTTCTTTTTTTCTGCCCACTCATTCTTCCTTTCCCTTTCTTTGCTGTCTTATACCCCACAGTATCACTCCCTTCCTACTGCCTAACATAGTGCTGTGTTTTTTAACCAAATGCACATATAGGAACAAAGCCATCTACATCTTATCTCTGTTTCTCTCTCCCTTCTTCCAAGTTTTATTTTAGAACTGTGCTTATATTGAAATCAAAAAATAGAAATTCAACCTGCTCTCTCTCTCTCTCACTCTCTCTCTTACCATCTCTCTTACCATCTCTCTTTCTCTCTCTTCACTCATGCGTACTGAAGCAGTAAAAATGCAAGCCTCTGTTTTATATATTTACGCATCAAGTTTCTGAAAGGCTTCATATCAGCAGTATGAAAACATCTTTGAGCACCAAGAGATCACCAGAATTATAAAGCAACACTCCCATAATTTTTTACTTCAGCGCAGCTATCATGTTCCTCCTAGTTTGTACAGTAATCTACCCATAATACTGTAACTGGAGAAGACGCTGCATATACACTCACTGAGCACTTTATTAGGAACACCTACTTATTCATGTGATTATGTAATCACCCAATTGTGTGGCAGCAGTGCAATGCATAAACTCATGCACATACTGGTCAACTTCGAGTGAGCAGCAGTTCTGGGGGCAAAAACACCTTAAAGAGAGAGTTAAGAGGAGAAGAGCCAGACTGGTCAAAGCTGACAGGAAGGTGACAGTGACGCAAATGACCACACATTGTGGCAGGCAGAAGGGCATCACTGAACACACAACTCTAAGAAGATAGGCTACAGCAGCAGAAGAAGAAAAAAAACCTAATAAAGTGCTCACTGAGTATGTGTGTGTGCGCGCGTGTGTCTGTGTCTTCACAGATTTTTATAAATTAAATCCTGTTAGCTAGTACCATTTTCTTTCCTGTGACTTGATTCAGGCATTTTTGGCATTTTAGCTCTTTTGTTGTAAGATTTACACCTGTCACTTAAATTAAAGGGGGAGAGCAGGAACTGAGGAAAAGGATAGCTTTTTTTTTGGTTATAGCTATTATTTAGACAGACTCATACTTTAAGTAGTGTAGAGCAGTCAGACAATTAAGTAACAAGTTATTAATTATTTATTATTGCAGAGACAGAGAAATAGCTCATATCAAATAGCTCATGTAAAAGTGATCAACAAGCACATCATCAATATGAACAGATCAATGCAACTCATAGTTATAACTCTCCTTTGTTTGAGATGACACCAGAAAAGTCAAGAAGATGTTGAATAGTGTTAAGAATTCACACATTTTTCTTTGAATTCCTGCATAATGAATCTCAACGGATGTGTTTATATGTAAAGCAACATAATCCCCAGGGTCTGACCATTCTATGAAACCCACTAATGCAATCAATCTACCGGGTGTTAATACTATACGCCTCAAACTACTCCCTCCCTACACACAGACACACACACTCACACACGCGCATGCACGCCCACGCACTCTCATGTTTACGCATGCATACCCACCCACACACATACATACACACTCACGCACATACACACAAGCTCACACACGCTCATGCACATACACACACACTCACACTGGCATGCACGGACACACAGTCACACACACTCATGCATGCATACCCACCCACACACATACATGCACACACTCACACACACACACACAGGCACACACACGCTCATGCACATACACACATGCTCACACAGGCATGCACGGACACATAGTTACACACTCATGCATGCATACCCACCGACACGCATATACGCATGCATACACACGCTCACAAGCATGCACGCCCACACACTCACACACACGTTCACGCACACACACACAGACCCACACACACACATTCACACCCACGCAAATACATACACCCTCATGCACACACACACACACACACAGGATTACAAGTGATTGACATAGAGGAGCAGGGCAGAATCAGGGGAGAAAGGGAGGAAGAGAGTCAGGGTGTTGTGGATCGATGTTGCCGTTTGTATCTCTCAGTGTGCTAGTTAGACCTCCGCGGAGTTACAGCGGCTTAGCGAGGGAACGGCGGTGCAGAGGCCCTGCTGATGTGAATAGAGAGAGGGGAGAGACCGCTGAACCATATCAAAGCCCTTTCCCCTCCCTACAAACAAAATCAGCCCAAACCACACTGTCCCTCCACCTGCACGGATCTCCCCGACTTCAATAACCAGTCCCTGTAGAGCTAGTTAATGTTGCATTAAAAAAAAAGAATTGTCACACGGTTTAGTCTGATTACATTAAAGTGAGAAATTCCAAATTTAAAATAGTTTATAATCAGTGGTCTATTCAATGCAGCTGTCAGTATCACTGTTATGAGCTTATGCCACTATTAGTTTTAACCTGGCCGTTTTTGTGACAGTACAAATATTTTGTTTGCAAACTTTACCAGGTTTTCCTGAACCCGCAAATGCTAAGCTAGCATGCTAGCATGATAGCCACTGGGCAGGATGAGGTAAACATAATCTGCAAAATCTGCAAATTAGGTCACTGCAAAAAGTGACCTAATATAGTCACTAGCCCTATTTAACATGCATTACATACCATCTAGGTTTAACCAAAGCAGCTTTTGTTTTCAGGCAAAGTATCTTTCCAGGTGTCTGGGTGGCTCATGCTGGTAAGGCACTGTTCCAGCAAAGAATAGCCAAAGATGGGCCATATAGCCTATAGTGCTGGATCCAAACTGTACCAGTGTTAACTTCAGCCAGCAGCCCAGTGGGTTGACAGACACTGAATGTCATCCAGGATTGGTAGGGTCACTAAAGCTGAGAGGACTGTGTCTCATCGTCCACTAGTGACCCCCACTGGTCAATGGGCTTTCCGAAATCGGTAACAGAGGTGGAATGAGTGCTGCGGCATGAGTACGATGGGGCGTTCCAAACTGGTGAGAAAGGGGGGGGTGAAGCATAAAAAATGATACTTTCCCACTGAAGAATATAATTACGCCCGCTGCGTATCAGGTGGTGCTGATTATCATAACCAAAAGCTACACTGGACCAGGAATGATCGTGTATGGAGTAAGAGGTAATTTTTCGTACTCCAACCTGCAGCAATAATAGCATTGAATCCTGAGAGCTTATCCGCCAGGGCCCTGGAATTAGCCCCACAGAGGGGTGACCCTTTCACTCCGGCTATCACCAAGGTGCGAGTGTTTGCGAAACACAGACAGCTGTGAGGGGACGAGGCCACGCCTTTAGGCTGTCGGAGCACTCACAGATTCGGGGTGGGGGGGGTCATTTTTTTCCTCCTATCATAGCGTAGAAGGGAAAGAGGGAGGGGTTTTATCCATAAATTAGAGGCAATGGTAGCCAACTAAGAGGCCCAAAGGCAAAATAATTATTTATCCAGCCCCTCAGCATCTAGGCGCAAAGAAGCCATCAATCAGCGGCCAATTATTCACCAGTTAATCAGCGGTGGCCTTGCTTTTATTGAGGGGTTACAGTGTAATTAAGTTGGCAGAATCCTTTTCATTCATCAGAAGCTCAACACACAGCCTCGTCCCTTCCCCACTCTGGTCTGACCTCTCTTCTGGGGAATTCTGGGAAAAGGAAAACAAGAGACCAGAAGGACTCAGGTGGTCCTCTGTGCCCAGTCTTCAGACTCCGTCTCTCCGGGGTGCGGTCCTTACAGGAGCGCGGTCGGAGGGAACGACCACCTTTTTGTGGTTACATCTGAGGGGCAACATGGCTCAGGCAGTAAGAGCAGTTGTCTGGCAGTCGGAGGCTTGCCGGTTCAATCCCTCGCCCAGGCTGTGTCGAAGTGTCCCTGAGCAAGACACATAACCCCCAAATGCTCCTGACGAGCTGGTCAGCGCCTTGCATGGCAGCCAATTGCCGTTGGTGTGTAGTGTGTGTATAAATGGGTGAATGAGAAGCATCAATTGTACAGTGCTTTGGATAAAGGCGCTATATAAATGCCAACCATTTACCATTTACATCGAAAGGGGTTCGTCTTTATTTCTGCCTAAATGAAAAGGATCTTTATTTTTAATGTAAGCCCCTGTGAGCGATACTTAAATTTGTGATAAAATTTCAGTATAATGTCCTTTATCCAATAAAATCAGAGGTGCGCATAAAAAATGGAAAGCAAATAAAAAAGCTGCTTTAACAAGAATTAACTAGGTCTGTGGCTGCGAAGAAGTGTTCAGCTGAAGGCATGGCCAGCCATGTATTAATGGCATTGGCTTCCTACCCTATGCGTGAGCTTGCATACAGTGTGCATATTACACACAGGCGTATCACATTGTGTTCTTCCTGAGATTGGACTCTAATGCTCAAATAAGCCAAGTTATTCATGACAGTCTAGCCTGGAAGGGAAGCAGCTCAAATTGAATAAAAGCACTGCTTCTGTCAGACATGTTATGTGTGTTCATTTCACCGCAGAGAATCAGAGAACCAGTGCTGAGGGCTGTTTGACACAGGCACACACACACTGACAAGCACACTGCTGCACATGAACACACGCACACACACATAGTCATTTTGTGCACACTCAATCATACATGCACACATTTGCACATGCACATAGATGTACATACACAAACAAGCAAGCATATACACAGACATACACGCATGCACACACACATAAACACATAGATACACAAACATTCATACATATGTACACACACACACACACACACACACACATACAAGAAATTGTGCTATGTAGCGATCATATCCAAGGGCCTATAATTTACTTTAAAATAAATAAATAAATAGAATAAAGAAAAGAAAAATCAAGTTATTTATATATCCCAGCGGTGTGCTCTGTTCCAAATGTATGCAGTCTATTAGGCCTCGTTTGATGTTATTGATGTTGACTTTGTAAAGTTGATGTAATGCACCATGTACCCAATTTATGAGGACAATATTATCATTAATTAGATATTTTCTAGCAGCTATGGGGAAAGCGATTTATTATGTATCGTTACACAAACGCACGGCACGGCCCAGACCATTGGTGTCTGTGGACTGGGGGTTTAGAGAAGAGAGAAATGGGAGGGATGGGGGCGGGGGGGGAGATAAAAAGATAGAGAGTGAAGGGTGTGTGTGTTGGGGTTGGAAAAAAATGAGCGAGGGGTGTGGGTGTAGGGGGGGGTGGGTAAGGTTATAAAAAAGATGGAGAGAGAGAGAAAGGGAGGGCTGTTTAGGGGGAGGCTGAGCTGGGATTCAGGGCAAGGTAAGTCCCAGGAGGCAGGCAGCACGGGCTAGACACCCACGGTATAATCCTCCAGCCCCTGCAAGCCCGCAGACAGAGAGAAAGGGAGAGTGTCAGAGGGGGAGGGCGAGACAGCCACATCATTAGACATTTTCTGCATAACAAGAAATTAATGATAATAGCCGGTTATTGGCTAACAATAACACAATAATGACACATTATTACCATTAGCTTTCCTCTAATAATTGTCTGTTTCATCACCCATGACTATAAAGTGTTAGGGTCTGTCAATATGTACAGTAGAAGCACAGTCTGCCAATGAAGCAATTTGAATTGAGAAAAAAAAAATTAAGGAGGGGTGGGTGAATGAAAGAAATAAAAAGGAAAAGAGATGAAAGTAAAAAGCCTTGTGCACTGAACTATTGGGTTTGAGCAGACAGGAAACGGTGTGTGCGTGAGCGTGCGAGTCGGGAGGGGGCGATGGCACATGATGCGGGTGAAGATTGATTGGAATGGGGGGGGGGGGTGGATGTTGGGCTGTAATCATGGGCGAGGAAGATGAGGCACCAATGGGAGGTGGCAGAGAGGGATGGGGCGAGAGGGTGGGGAGGGTGGGGGGATCAAAGCTGTCAGAAATCTGAATCTCAGCAGGGTAGAGAGGCTCCATTTAAACTGCATACACAATTACCCCCCCCCCCCCTCACCACCACCCAAAATGCAGCCGGCGAGTCCCAATTCAACTCTGCGATGAAGACGGAGAGAGAGAGAGAGAGAGAGAGAGAGAGAGAGAGAGAAAGAGAGGAAGTGTGGCGATAATGCGAAAGCAGGAAACCGGCGGCCATTACGCGGAGCCAGACGAGTCACAGGCCCGCTGCCTCCTCCGTCCCCCGGGGGAAATCTTCACCGACCCCCCCACTGCCCAGCAGTGCGCACCAGAAGCTGTATGGATGGGTGGATGCATAGTAATACAGGGGCATTGTTAGTGGTATGGGGCCTGGGTGAAGCGTAACACAGTCTTACTGCCACTCCCAGCTGGGGACCTTCAACATCACACATCCCACAGGCCATAAAAGCCGTGCCTCTTTCTGTTTTTTGGGGGGGAAGGGGGGGTGCCGTGGTGGTTGAGCATCTAACTCTTCAGGGAATGCTGAGATAATTGCATTTCTAATGCACTCAACTTCTCCATCCCCGCGACTGCTACGTGTATTAGGAATCCATCTCATTCGTCCCCCATGTGCCTAATGCAGAAAGTAGTGGCTGCAGTTAGTCATTAGTGGCTTGTGACTGACAGAAATCCAGACCTGTACAGTGTGCCTACTACAGTAAGCCTAACATTCACTGTAGGGTGGATACTTAACCTCGGAGACACTGGCACTCATTTGGCTGTCATGAAGAGAATCACGTGCATCTCAGAAAAAACTTACAGTTGCCAAACTGGAGGATTTGCTGGGTTTTTCATTTGCTGTGAGGCCTGATTGATAAATCTCATACAAACTATTAGATGTGTGGAGATGATTACTCTGGTTATTAAATGTCTCCAAAAGAGATCAAATCTGGGGAAAGGAGCCATGCCAGATCATTAGTCCATGTCAAATCATCTCAATGCAAAGTGCTTTCAATACTTTTCTTTTAAAAAATGTAGCCCCAATTATTTATTTTCGAGGAAGCTTGTTCAATTTTTACAGAATGTCAGATTCTAAGAAGGATTCTTTCCTATAATTTATGTACTGAACATTTGTGTTTCAGATCCCTCCACTTTAAAGTAAATGCTCCTTAAATAATCTTCTGACCAGTCCTTTAGCTTATCTGACCTCATGACCACATTTCACATTTACAGCAAGTCAGCGGTGTCAACCTACTAACGGTAGGCAAAGGAACGAGCTACTCTTTTATAATTTATTATAGCAGATAACCGCTTTATTGCACCAAAACAGAATGCCTGAGGAAACAATTGCTAGCAGTGGGTGTCTGAAGGTAATGGCCATCAGTGTATCACAGGCACATAAATGGTAAACACAGGAAATACAGGACTTACACAGTGCAATCACACTGTGGGCACACGGTCCTTTACCTGACAATCACACTAAATAAGTAAAAACAAATAAATTAAATGGCGAGATGGGCGAGCCCTCTCTCTCTGCTGATCATTTTTCCTCCTTCTGGAAATGCTCATTCCGGTTGTGGTGCCCAGTTGCATTTAAAGCGTCTCAATGGAAGACCATCAGTTCAGAAGACACAGAGAAGCTCATCTCCTGAAAATTTCAGCAAAGACCAGCTGGGATTCTAAGCTGGTTTAAAATGGTTTAAGCTGTGGTTTGAACATGTCTAGTTGGTCATAGCTAGTCTGTGGCTGGTCAAAACTGGTCTCTAGCTTGTTCAAGGTGGTTAAGCTGGTGGACAACTGGTAAACTAGCTCACTATATAGGCTGGTCTTCTGCCGAACACCACTTATACCAGCTTGACCAGCTTGAACGCTCTTGTGCACGATCAGACCACATTCCCAGCTCAAAAACCTCTTCCACTGGGTGAAACTGTATGCATAGTACTCCATTCTATGTGGTTGCCTGGTTAGGATTCAGTACCAACCATGGATGTGTTGAGGTTAGACAAAAAATGCGGCAAAGGTTCCACCAGAGATACCCCTTGTGGGTAGAGTTTCAAAATTCTGTGGTAAGCATACAGTGGTGTGAAAAAGTGTTTGCCCCCTTCCTGATTTCTTATTTTTTTGCATGTTTGTCACACTTAAATGTTTCAGATCATCAAACAAATTTAAATATTAGTCAAAGACAACACAAGTAACACAAAATGCAGTTTTTAAATTAAGGTTTTTATTATTAAGGGAGAAAAACGAATCCAAACCGACATGGCCGTGTGAAAAAGTGATTGCCCCCCCTGTTAAAACATAACTTAACTGTGGTTTATCAAACCTGAGTTCAATTTATCTAGCCACACCCTGATTACTGCCACACCTGTTCTCAATCAAGAAATCACTTAAATAGGACCTGCCTGACAAAGTGAAGTAGACCAAATGATCCTCAAAAGCTAGACATCATGCCGAGATCTAAAGAAATTCAGGAACAAATGAGAAAGACAGTAATTGAGATCTATCAGTCTGGAAAAGGTTATAAAGCCATTTCTAAAGCTTTGGGACTCCAGCGAACCACAGTGAGAGCCATTATCCACAAATGGCGAAAACATGGAACAGTGGTGAACCTTCCCAGGAGTGGCCGGCCGACCAAAATTACCCCAAGAGCGCAGCGACGACTTATCCAAGAGGTCACAAAAGACCCCACAACAACATCCAAAGAACTGCAGGCCTCACTTGCCTCAGTTAAGGTCAGTGTTCATGACTCCACCATAAGAAAGAGACTGGGCAAAAATGGCCTGCATGGCAGAGTTCCAAGAAGAAAACCACTGCTCAGCAAAAAGAACATTAAGGTTCGTCTCAATTTTGCCAGAAAACATCTTGATGTTCCCCAAGAATTTTGGGAAAATACTTTGTGGTCTGACGAGACAAAAGTTGAACTTTTTGGAAGGTGTGTGTCCCATTACATCTGGCGTAAAAGTAACACCGTATTTCAGAAAAAGAACATCATAACAACAGTAAAATATGGTGGTGGTAGTGTGATGGTCTGGGGCTGTTTTGCTGCTTCAGGACCTGGAAGACTTGCTGTGATAAATGGAACCATGAATTCTGCTGTCTACCAAAAAATCCTGAAGGAGAATGTCCGGCCATCTGTTTGTGACCTCAAGCTGAAACGAACTTGGGTTCTGCAGCAGGACAATGATCCAAAACACACCAGCAAGTCCACCTCTGAATGGCTGAAGAAAAACAAAATGAAGACTTTGGAGTGGCCTAGTCAAAGTCCTGACCTGAATCCTATTGAGATGCTGTGGTATGACCTTAAAAAGCGGTTCATGCTCGAAAACCTTCCAATGTGGCTGAATTACAACAATTCTGCAAAGATGAGTGGGCCAAAATTCCTCCACAGAGCTGTAAGAGACTCATTGCAAGTTATCGCAAACGCTTGATTGCAGTTGTTGTTGCTAAGGGTGGCCCAACCAGTTATTAGGTTTAGGGGGCAATCACTTTTTCATGTAGGTTTGGATTTTTTTTCTCCCTTAATAATAAAAACCTTCATTTAAAAACTGTATTTTGTGTTTACTTGTGTTGTGTTTGACTAATATTTAAATTTGTTTGATCTGAAACATTTAACTGTGACAAACATGCAAAAAAATAAGAAATCAGCAGGGGGGCAAACACTTTTTCACACCACAATATATCTGCTCATATTTATATGTCATATATTCCTTACCATTGGCTTTTTGCCGTTTGCTGACGGATTATGTATAAATGAAACTATTATTTAATTTATCTGTTCATATTTTATATCTATTATGTATATTTCTCCTTGAAAATGCAGAATACTGTCGAGGGGTGGCGCTTATCCTGGTTTTGGTGTATGTGAACCGATTTTCAGGGCATGAAAAATTGGTGCTAGATCATGTTGAACACAATGAGTCATAAGTCATATTTCTCCTTTAACATGAGACATGCAAAGAGCAGATGTAGCCAAGAGCAAAACTGGAGTCTAATATGACAGGATACGACAGAGAGAATAGACTCCTACACGGAGGAGTCAGCTTCCAACACTCCTGCCCATGCCATGTTTTCTCTTGCTGCCAGGTGTAGATGTCATTGCATCTCTGAGAGGTACTTCTACTTGGAGAAAGAAGGAAAGAGAGGTTTTTCATCAGAGAAAAAATAGCACAGTGGAGTTATCGATCAAATAATTCCAGAAGTTTCTCGACTTCTTGATTACTGAACCGGAGGTCTCTGACTGATTGCAAAGAATGCTTCTGGGTTCAGCAGAAATTCTCCAATGAGGTACTGGAAGGCAGTATCCATTAACTACCAGAAGGACTATTAAAAATCTTTTTCTTATTCAGTTTAGTCAAGCATGGGCTGCTTCCTTGATATCCAAAGGAAATGGCCTCTATATTCCACCACAACAATTAGTAAGCATGTGTTTTTGCAATAAGCTGAAGAGAACTGTCTACACAGCTACACAAGTAGCATTTTTTTATACCATGCAATTAATGGTGGTAAACAAGACAACACAAATATAAATGAGCAATATACAGTAGTTACCTTTACCTAGATAATGAATAATACAAATTTTAATCATTTAAAAAACCCAAAATGTCATCAGTGCTTATCAAATTCTGTTAAAAAGGGCCCACCCGCTTTGTGACATGCAGATGCATATTTGCTGTGAATGGAAACGCAAAGCCTTCCTCAAGGAAACCACATACCGTGTAGCACACGGTTGAAGCAAATGCCTGCAGACACTGTGGCCCGCAGGATGTGGAGTTGAGTAGCGTTGATCTACTCAACATAAATAAAGAGAATACACGGTGGTATTCTACATATCTGACCACTAAAGTAAAGTAAAGTAACATATTGGCAAATTGTGTGAGTGTAACCTGGATATAGAGAGAGTAATGACGGAGATACAATTACTTTGACTGTACTTTTACTATAGAAAAAAAATGCTTGAAATTCCCTGGTACTTGGAAATTCCCTGGAAAAGGGGAAAAAAGGAGAAAAAAAGTAGCATGCATTATTTATTTACTCATTCAATGAAAATCATTTGTCTACACACATACAATGATTTCAAACTAAATGTTTTTAGCTTAAAAATTATGCTTTTTCATTTCATATATATTACTGACGGCTCTTCAGCTCTGGTTACGTATTCAAATATGCAAATACAGCCTTTTAAAATTGAACTGGAAATGAGAAAAGAGACGGAGAGAAACAAAAATAAATGTTCAGGTGAAAGATAAGTCTGCTCTCAGATGGTACAAACACATGGCCTGCACATTTCACAGGGACTTACCGGAAGGAGTGGAAACGTTACCCAAAGAGGATGTGTTTAAGGGCAAAAGGTTATTCACACAGAGACGGAGGGCTATGGGAAAGGGTGGCTGAGGTGGGATGTTCCACACTTCACTTTGTTTTGTCAGCGAGTGATTCCAATGTATTACTGCACAATACCGCAGCAATGCAACATGTTTGTGCCCCTGTTACCCCCTACACGTCTAAAATTGAGGTCTGTGCAGCTTTTAAACCCAAACATTTAAAAAAATACCTTACCTTACCATGATGTAATGGCAGTGGCCATTTTTCAAAAAGGGTGGACGAATGATGCCAGGTTAAGGACATAGCTTGTAGGGAATAAATGGTTGTTTAGAATGAGAAAAGTGACTTCAGTGTTCTTCTTTAGCAGCAATGGCTGCAGGAGAGGCGTTAAAGCCAGACACAGCACTGGCATGCCATTCACTTTTCCCATGGTGCATCTCTGAGAACTTTGTAAATCTGACTCTCTCACATCTCACTCCAATGAAAATAAATGAAATGAGAGGAGGAAACTGGGGACCAAATTTTTTCACTTCCCTTTTGTATAGCAGGCTCCATAGTCAGTGCATTCCAGCAAAATACCCTATATTAAGACCAGCTATAGGTCTTTGCATCTATAGTACATGCAGAAGAAAGCTAACAAAAGGTCTAGAGTTTATTCTAGGAGTGGAATTTGCATGTTGAGTCTGTTGCTGTTGTCTCGCTAAAGATCCAAAACAGTAGAAATTGAGTCACTGTTCCATTAACTATGCACGCACACACACATACATACACACACCTACAGGTCGGGAACATTATCTTTACCTAAACAGAGAATGCAGGTCAGCTTTCTCTAACAGAGGTTAATACAATCAAGATTACCATTTCCTGCTGTTTCGCTCTTTAGAAAAAGGGAGGTGAGCACAGAGGAGGAGGGGGTGAGGGGACAGAGGGGTAGGTGGGGGTTGTGGAGGGTGGAGGGGGGGGGGGGTCTTCCTTAACGTGACATTGACAAATTACCCCGTATTTATTTAAATAATGTAATCCAATCTACCGGTAGTCGTGTAATATATGTGTTTAAAGCATTTGACCCCTCCTAACTAACAAAAACAAATTAGCCCTCTGGGCAGGGCACCATCGCATCGTGTAATTACGAGACGGCGATACGTCGGCTCCACCTGAGGATTGCAGAGCTAGGCAAAGAGGCAGCCGTGGTGTTGTTTATAATTAATATTCATTATTTCCCATCAGTCCCACAGTACCACTCATTTGCACAGTTTGCTCAAGGCCCACCATTTTTATTGTTTTTATTCATTCGGCTAACAGCTAACAGCCCTGTGTCCCATTACAAGGCATACGTGTGTGTGCGTGTCTGTGTGTGCGCATGCATGTATGTGAGGAATATAGTGGCTCTCCAGCAGGTGATATTTCTGCACCTCAGTGACCACCATCGCCCTCTGACCCCTCTCTGCAGAACAAGCCTATGAAAGTGGGATAAGGCTTGGTCGCCCTGAGACTTGTCTGTGAAAAGACAACAGAACACAGCGGCTTTTCTTGGCCTCCAGTCATTTTGTCCATGGTTGCTTTTTAGTTCAAACTCCTATGCACTAGCAACATATCATAACATAATGTCTAACTTATAGGCATAGTTTCCCTTCCCTAAAAACTATATATTACCTATTTATCTTCATGGTTTTACTCAAAAAGTTGTTCAATTGGTTATAAACAAATTGATGCCTCCCTGTAAGGCCTGGTGTTGTGTTTCTGTTCCCCTGCCTGTTATGCTGTGGACAGCGAGGGGCGCACACTGAACAGGTCAGTAAGGTGGCAGTACCGGGCGTTCGCAGTCCTGCCAGAGGCTGCAGCAGTAATTGGCAGTCTTATTCTCCGGCACCAGCAGGAGTTCCCCAGTAATGTTGGCCATTACTGTGTCCTTGTTTCAACATCACCTCACACATCCTCTCTATCCCCCTCCCCTCCCATCCCCTTCCTACCAACGACTAGATGATGGCCAGACGCTGAATCGATGGCCTCGTTCTTCTTTACAGGTCACAGGTGCTCATGGGTAATAGAAGCAGAAGCCATTAGAGGTGACCCCCGAAGCACTTCGCGTGGAGCCACTGACAGCCACGGCACGTGGGGTGAAGCTCACTTGCACGCGCAAGTGGTGATGTCATGTGGTTTATGTTCTGAGCTCACATGACAGACTAGTGCTTCCCACTACACCCTGAATAACAAGTGGTCAAGCAGGCTCCGCCCCCACCATCTTCCTCAGATCTTGCTCCTCTGCTTCAAACTTGTGCCCAGGGAGGATTCTAGAATACCACAGGGGCATACTGCGCTCAAACTGTGCCTTATTGAGTAACATACCGTGATCACAGATGTACAATATGGTTTTGAAGTTACTGTACACTGTAGTCACAAGTGTATGGCCTAATTGTATGCAAGTTGTGCACAACACCCTGTCTGCTGGTTTAGAGTTCTCACAAACAAAGGAGCATTTCTACAGAAATATTCAATCAGTTGTATTTAAATTGAAGAATGTGATATTCCACCTGATTCTCGTGGAATTCCAAATCATGTTGTGAAGGAGGGAGAACCCAATAATAAAAGAAACAGGTCTTTACTATATGAAGTGATAAGCTAAAATATGAAGTTATTTTCTGGGAAATGCCACAGGCTGTGGATATCACCTGGATGCCATCTATGCTCTGAACACTTCCTGGTCTGTGAGAGGTCATTGAGACTGCCAGTAATTACCTAGACTCTTGGGTGGGGAAATCAAGCGAGAAGATAAAGTGGGCCGGCATCACAGAAGGTAAAAAGAGGGTCCCCTCTCACCCCTGTCTGTCTCTCCAGGGGTTAAATTCAGGATTGGGTGGTGCCACCCTCCCTTCCACTACCACAGGCAAAATATGCCCTGCGATAACTGTTGCTATATCTGAACTGTGGCCATTCGTACTTTGATTGCAGCTGTCTGGAGCAGATGTTGCGGCCAGGTAGCGCGGGCGACATTGCCCAGGGAGAAACGTGCAGCACCTGCCCCTCGGCCGATGATGGAGAACAGGTCAGCCGCCTGATTGGTTCCAAATGGGTTCTTGGCAGAGGACCCGAGGCGCATCAAACAGTGCGCCGCTGACCTTGGCCTGCGGGCCCGGCTGTCTGCCGCATGGGGTGTGATCCAAGGCACAAGCGCAGACACCCACAACCGGCCCTGTTATTCCATTATACAACCTCTCCCAGGTAATTAAAGACCCTCAGTTAGAATGAAAGGCATTCATTCATTTTTATCTCTTTGTTTGGGTTGGCCATGAAAAAAATAAGCATCACATTACATGATACACATTAAGTAGATGCTCTTATTTAAAGCTACATATGAAAGTGGAGAACTTAAGTGTTAGTCTCATGAAGGAACACATTTTCTGAACGCTTTGAAAGCATTTCTTGAAAGCTTCAAGTTTTACATGAGTTGACCAATTAATTAATATCACCGGTACCATATACTATATCATATTCACCTCTACTCAGTACCATCTTTGTACCATATGACTGCTTGACACGAGTAATTCTCCACCAATCAGAGCTGGATTCATGATGACAAAACTCAGGCTCTTCCCTCAGTCAGGTAGGCCAGATTTTTCCCTTTACTTTTTTTTTTAACTCTTTTTTTATATTGAGCAAATTGAAAGAGAAGCAGGCCCCAGAAGGTTTGCAACAGTGATCAAAAAATCTTTTTCTTCTCCATTTAACAGGATTATTAATTTTCTTGTGAGGTTAATTAAAGGTGCCCATTAGACAGTGCTGATTATTTTAAAGGTTGCTATATCAGCCTAGCTTGCCTTTCTCTGCCTGTCTCTTCTCTCCTCTGGCGTTGGCATTCACACACAGGACTACACTGATAGCA
Organism: Conger conger; assembly: GCF_963514075.1. Classification (NCBI taxonomy): domain Eukaryota; kingdom Metazoa; phylum Chordata; class Actinopteri; order Anguilliformes; family Congridae; genus Conger; species Conger conger. Next base: position 22,276,027 of record NC_083762.1, on the reverse strand, counting down.
GGGGGCAAAATACGCTCTCTCAATATCTCCTTGAAAGCTGCTCACTGTCTCCCCAGATATTACAGGGAGCTACCAATAACCCGGGAGAGGATGCAGTTGCATAAGAATGGAAATATTGCCTATTCTACATCAAAGATAGTGTGAAAGCATTAAAAAACACAAAGAAAAAAAATGAAAGGATAAGATGAAGAAAGAAAGGATGCAAGGAGATGAAAAGAAAGATCATTATAAAACAAAGTGAGGGAAAGAAAACAGCAGGTGAAGGGTTGGAAGAAAAAAAATTGTAGAGGTATGCAGTGGGGGATTCATGTAAACATGTCAAACCTAACGTGCTTGGATAAATACTCAATTCTTGGTTGACAGCCATACATTATATTCATGTATAGCCATGGTCGTCAGGGTTTTGGTATGGTAATCCAGGTATATTGCCAACAAAACAGGTTTGGAACAAGAATATGAACAAGAATATGAAGATGTTTTTTCTTGATTTGGCATTGTACTCCATAATTTTTCATTTGTAATCAAACAATGCTTTAAGTGCATTCTCATATTTTATTAAATGGTATTTTTATATATTTTTTCACCATGTGGAAATTACTGCACTTTTTATGTATCGTCCCCCTAATTCTGGGCACAATAATGTTTGGGACCAATAGCCTTGCAGATTAATCAGGTGTATTCAATTGCTACCTTAATGCGAGTAAGAAAGAGCTTGCAGTGTCTCGTCTTGATTATAGGCTTATGATTGCCTTTGGAGTCTGTTGTTGGCCTTTGTCCATATACTGTAAGGAACAGAGTTGTGACAATGAAAGTCAAGGTGATCATTATTTTTAAAAAAAAATCAGATATACTTACTAAAATCAACAAAATCAGAATCAACTTTTGAACATGATTAAGAGCATGATAAGCTCTGTAGTTGCAAATAGCCTGGTAAGCCAAGGCCACAGTTGACTGAAGAATTATCATGATAATGAAGAAAAAAACACCTCTCTGACAGATTATAAACACTCTTGCATGCAAATATTGATGTACCAGGAACTAGTGTGTGCAGAAGACTTCACAAATAGAAATAGAGAGACTCACTGCGAGTTGCAAACCACTAGTAAGCTGCAAAAACAGGATGACAAGGTTACTTACTTGCTAAGAAGTACCTAAATGAGCGCTCAGTGTTCTTGTGGGCAGAGAGCAAAATTGGCTTTTATCAGAGTGATGGCAAGAGCAAAGTGTGGAGGCCAAAAGGAACTGCCCAAGATCAAAATCACTTCCATAAACAATCTTCTACAGGGGCCTGTCATAACTAGCTTCCGCCACTGTGACTCTCTCTTATTTCTCAGAATCATAATGGGTTCCTTGTCACAACTCTGGTCCTCTTGTTGACAAACCCTAATAACAGACTCCAAAGGAAATAAAAAAATCCTAGATAGAGTAAACTAGATACTGAAAGCTTTATTATACCTGCAAAGCCGCATTATTGACTCATAGTACCTAATAATAAATAGTTGTAAAGATGGAGGAAGAAACTTAGATTGAAGAGAGGGATCACTGTCAGTTATCCTTCCTTATAATTAAGAAGAAGATGCAAACAAGGTGCATAGCCTTTTCTTCAGTGTGCCCTTAGATTGACCCAGAAATCAGTTAAGTGATTCCTGGGATGGTCAAGGGATTAAGGTTTATTAACACCAGCACTGATTACAGTGGCAGCTGGCAACAGTTTGCACCAATCAAAGTCTTCATCCAGCAGCTCTTAGCATCTGTGCTGTGCATCTGCACTGAGCTCGCCCTTCAGTCACTCATACAACACAAATTAAACTCACTGTTTCATCGCTACAAGTCTTTGATAGGCTCCCTGTTCTTTTGCTCTTCAAATGAACCAAAACGAATCCATTGTTGTGGCTACTTTGACTTTAATTTAGACCACAATGGCTGTGTTTCCATTAGAATGTCAAAACAAATGTATCTTTGATGGCTAAAATAATTGTTTGTTTTCTTGCACTCAGCAACCCCCAAGATTGGTGTTATAATTGAAACTGCTTTGTCGGAAATGTCTGTGTGATTTGAGACCTCAATCTTGTATAATAAAGACAGCACAAAGAGCTCTGACTTTAGAAAGTGAACTGACATTTTTTCACTGATATAATGCCATTACACAAATATGCTAAAATATGATTTACTGGATTTACTAGTGATGTTAGCTAGAGCATTTATCAAGGCATTTTGTTGAAGCCAAAACATCAAAATCAGCACAAACTTACCACACATGTGCGTACGCACACCCACATTCACGCATGAATGCACACATGCATACATTTGTGCGAGTGCTGACAAAACTTTAATTAAGAACATATATATTGAAGTGTGAACCGCAGAATGTGAAAATGTGTGTATATTGTATATAGGCTCATAATTTTTGGAGCTTTTTTTTATTTAAAAAAAAAACAGGAATTTTTTCAAAAACGGGGTAAAATCGGATTAGAATAATATTAATCTTTTTTGGGGGGAAATTACAAAAAAATGACACCACCCAGCTATAAGATATAAGACTCTTTTTACAGTGTAGTCATGGTCATGGTCATGGTTGCTGACCTTCACCTTTGAACATCCATGAAAAGCAGGGAGAAGAAATGAAGGAAAAAAGATGGAGATGAAAGGGATAGATGCTGGAGGCAGCAGATACAGAAGGGTGGTGATTTTTGACCTGTAGGGAGACCTGGATTATTACACAGAGGGAAGTATAATGTCAATTGGTGGTCCAATGGCTAAATACAGACCATCATAGACATATTATTCACCTTGTGATCATTGATGAGAAAAGTATTCTGATCCAAATTCTACCCCAAAAAGTAGTAGTGGTGCACATTCTAAGAAAGCAGCTACTAAATGTACAAACGTATAAATAGGTCATAAAAAACTTTAAATTGTACAATTAACTTGTAGCTGGCTACATAGTTTAAAGTACAGAGTAATGGCTTAAATAATAATAATTATAAATGTTATGGTACATTATTGGATTTAGAACATTTATTGAAAAATATTTCCACCTATTGTCATGTCCTCACAGCCCTTGACCATTCACTACTGAAGCCTGTTTGATCCTTAAACTTTTCTCATTCCTGAATGAAGGAAGACAGTTAAAGTCTTCAAAGCTTAAGTGCCTTCAAGTGCAGCTAAATGAAATGTCCAATAAATTGTATGATTTGTCAGCTAATAATGCCTCTTTATCTGGAGAAGCATATGTCTCTCCTGTTCTCCAAGCATTATTGTAAGTGCCAAAAGACGATAATGTGCATTTTACAATGTTATGTCTTAAGTGTAATGGATCATTGACCATGAGGAAGTGCGTTAATAAATCTCCCGGGCTTTGTTAATTGCGCCCAATGAAGTGTCGCTGTTAAAACAGAAAAGATGTAATATGGTGAGCCCTGACATAATGTCTTCCAGTTTTACAATTAACAGTTCACTAAGCAAATCGACCAAACAGCTTATCATTTGTTGAAGGCTTATTAACTTGTTTCTTTCAAAGTCAAGGTCATATTGCGAAATGCAAATGAGGGCTACTGTGTTCTTTCCCTCCCCCTTGGCTCCAACGTCAATGAGCTATTATGTCATACAGTTTCAAACAAGATAACCATGTAAAGTGGCATTGTGTAGCCTTCAAAATAAACAGACAGCATTTGCTTTATTTCTGTATCGTTTTAATGACCATATCGTGCATGAATCAGGCAGAGTCAATGCATTTTACATACAAATGCTAATGGCACTCGGGTGCATGCATAGATAATTTTAAAATTAGAGGGTAAATTGTTGATTTCACAAATAGGGAACAACGCTGAAGTCATTACCATGAAAGTAATCAAAAGGTCTTGATGCTGAAAACAGATAAATAAATTGTGCTATTACAAAACCTTTTACAGCTGATATGATTTAGTTAAATCGTAAACTAATGGCTCTCACAGATTTACAGGGAAGATCACATGCAGCTACAGTAATGTAAATGCTTTTGTTATGGAAAATGTGTATCTGGGAACATAATTTGTTGGGCTACTACAGTATATCGCGTATAAATGAATGTGCAAGTGTTGGCTTTGTGTGTGTGTGTTTGTGTGTGCGTGAGCTTACTGAATATGTGTGTGTGTGTGTGTGTGTGTGTGTGTGTGTCTGTGAGAGAGCTTGCTGAATATGTGCCTGCATACAACAAATCATTTTTGAGAGAATATTTGTGATACCCTGTGCATGAGTGTACAGTATGTGAGCTTAAGTGTAACTTTGTGTGTGCATGAGAGAGAGAGAACATATGTGCCTGCTTGTGAAAATTAATGTTTGAGAGCATATCAAGAGGCACACAGATACTGTGTGCTTGAGTGTATGTGAGCTTAAGTGTGACTTGTGTGTGTGTGTGTGTGTGTCAGAGAGAGAGTGAGAGAGATGATGAATCGCACAATTTCTGGCAAAGGTACCCCCAGTTCCCAGGGTCCCTCTCTCCTTCTGCTACCCTGCAAATTTGTGTTCCAATCAGCCATGGGCAAAATTAGCTCCAAATTAGCAAATAAATAAATAAATGAACAAACACTGTGGCACATCATTCTTCCAGGGCTGGCATCCACAGATAAAACACAGGCGCTCCCGCAATAAATTAGGGCGAAATGAAGCATGCATGTATCTGTGGTGAGGACCTCCCAGGGGGAGATTCGTACCCGTGTCTGGCAAAGGCGGCTCTGCTGACAGCCATGAAGGGGGAAAAGAGGAGTCGATGTGAGGCGCATTAAAGAAAGACGGAAGAGGCAGCGACTGTGGAGCGACCATGCCGTTCCCAGACTGTCGGAGGAGTAGGTGTGGGGAAGCTGAACGCCCTGCAGTGGGTGGCTGCTCAGATGTAGGAGAGGTTCCTGGGCGGTGACGACAGCAGTTAGCACCAGAGAAAGGGAGTGTGTGAGGGAGAGAGAGAGAGTGGGGTCGTGGCCCATGGCCTGCTGAGACCCCATTAGCTCCACAGCTGCTAGGGACATGGCACAGAGATAGTGGTAATATAGGGAGTGTGCGTGTGTGTTATATGAATAAGTGTGTGTGTATCTATGTATTAGTGTGTGCGTGTATGTACGAATGTATAGGTGCATGTACGTGTTTCTGACCTAGTGTCCATTTGTATGTGTGTGTGCATGTGTTGAGGTACAGGTGTCTGTGTGCATGTATGGGTATAGGTTTGTACATACAGCTGTCTGTATGTGTGTGGTTATGTGTACATGCATATGTATGTCTACATATACAGCATATGTGTGTATGTGCAGACTGTGTGTACAGGTGCATGTGTGTTTGTACTGTGAGCTGGTTAGCTCAGGCCCTCCTGATGGGCAGTGACAGGGCCTGCCTGGCAGACAATGTTTTCACAAGTAAACAACCTCAGAGAGAACAGCCTCACTTTGATCTAGGTTTCTCCAGCCAACATTTCCAGCCAACAGACACACACAAACACATACACACACACACACATTACCGCCACCATAGGGCCTCTGCAGGACACTGCTACCTTCCTCCTGCACATGAAAAGCAGTGCTTCCACTGACAGCACACAGACACACACAGTAACGATCAACCCGCTCCCTCCCAGCACGGACCCAGAACATCACACAAGCTGCCCACAGAGTCTATCTGAGTCTCCACGGCAACAACAGCCCCCCCCCCCCCCTCTCTCTCCTACCTCCACCTCAATGCAGAGCAGGCTTGCACGTCTGCATTCTGCTCTGGCGCAGAGCAAACACGACCTTGTTCCGCCAGCGTGGCCTCCTGTCGGCTGACGGCTGCAGAACTCCCAACCTGAGAAGGGAGTCAAACGAGGAGAGGTGGGACAGCAGGTGGCACTCCGGGGATGCTGGAGTTTGGATCAAACTGAAAAATTAAGCACTGCTTGTCAGTATTTATACACCAGTGGCTATAATTAAATTTCATTTGAACTCGCAGGTGAGTGACAGACAGAAGACAGGACGTATCAAAAAAATTGGTGCTGGCGTTCTCTAAAACACATTTCCTCTTGCTCGTTCAATTAAAAGAAGGGGGGGAAAACTGGTGCCCGTCACTGTAAATTGTTAAGCGACAGATCTGCGAAGCCCCGGAGCAGTTCCTTCCTGCCATGCACTCTGTGCTCCTGCTCATCAGGTTTTCTCCTGGGAGATAACAGTGTGAGAATTAAAGCAACGGCCTGACAGAGCACAAACAGGATGGAAAGTTTGTTGGATGAGTGGGGAGGGGACTGGGGTCAAAATCATGGCTAAAAAAGTTTTTTTTATGTTGCCTGCTTCTTTTTTTGACAGTCCCATGGAGTCAAGTTGGGCTCACTGTCCTGTGTCTTTGTTTTCATCATTGAAAGGACTATAGCCACATGCTATGCTTGACTAAGCAGATGCTAACAGCACTCAACAGTTACAAGTCAGGCCTGAGAATTGAGAAAGGTCCATTGTTATTCATTCTCTTGCTGTTTCATCTGCCGCGGTTCTAAGAGTCTAAGAGTCCCCCCTGCCTCTTCCTCTCTCTATTGCTTGTGCTTGCATGTATTATATTATGTGGGTATAATGTGAGTCCTACACACCTGCCACACTACATCTCCCACATGCCAACTCACTCAGCACTACATAAACTAGAGGACTTTGGCCTACCTCCACCACATACACACACACTGTTTCAGTCTCCGAACATAATCCAGGCTCATTGGCCTTGTCGTGTGGTAGAGGTAGACGAGAAACCCAGGTAGGATACTTAAAGGAAAAAATATTACCAATTAGTACTCGCCACAACAATGGACTGCCTTTGCCATACCGTTTGATTAATGTGAAAACGTTGCAGTTGGCTACCTTGTAACTTGGCCTATTTTGGCATCCAATTAGTATGCTAATAGCAGTAATTATACTGCATGTCTCATCACCTAGAGGGTTTTTAAAATGATAAAATAATGAGAATAAACAAGCCGAGGCTGACATTCATGAGGCCGGCCTAATTACTCACCACAAGCCCGCCGGGGATTCGGCACTTCTGCAGAGGAGCAGAGCACGTCTCCCACGTGTCCTGCCCCCGCTTCCTCCACTGCCCCCTCACGCCAGGAACTGGGCCTGCCATGGGGCCCGTGTCTCAGATACAGCACAGCCGCACACTGCTGGAGGAGCGGGCAGGACAGGGTACACTGCCCGCTCACACTGAGTCTCTGTTACCCACCTCAAACTGAGACCGTCACCAAACCTACTGAGTGTGAGGACAGGAAACAGTGTCATCTGTAGGTTCCACTTGAAAGTAGAAACTGTGAGACTTTTGAAGCCATGGCAAAATGTACTACGGAAGGACATTGCATCAATGGGACAAGTTTAACCCCTTAAGTCACACTGGCCAGAGTGGGTTTCAGACAAGAGTAGGTTTATTTGCATCCACAGGCAACATGAATCGCGGTAAAGCCGGTGTCCTTATCACAGCGAGGCTTCAGCGAACAAAATCCATAGTGGTTTAGTCCCAGAAATGCACCAACTCAGAGAAACATTGATATAATGTCCATTGTTGACTTAGAAATTCTCTGGAAGAATTGTTGTCCATTTTGCCATGGCATTGACATGGAAAGTATTGTGGACACAGAAATGTTATTATCCCCGGTTTGACTCCACAGAGCAGGATGAGCTCACTTATAATGTTCTCTGACCAGTACTGGCCAAGGAGTGCTTCAGTATAGCCACTGGGACCTGGCATGCACACACAACTACAGTATGAATTCTGCTCCGTATTCAGCCAAGAAGTGGCATGCTATTGCAGTATGCATTCTAGGCAATGCAATTATGTTTATAAAGGTATACAGGATTGCTAGGCTTGCCTAAAAAAACACACTCTTTTCCCATAACTTTTTCAGCAAGTATGTTTTTGCACCAGCAAAAAGGTTCTTGAGACTTTATGCCTAAAAATGTTTTTGACAACAAAAACATATTTTTCTACACAGTAGACTTGGCATTTGGAGGCCTTGAAAGAAATCTGAGTAAATATTTCTCACAGCTTTGACTCCACAGCAGATGTTCAGTGAAGGGCCTGATCCCATTTTATATCAGCGAGCAGGTAAATACAATCTTACATCATTAAAATATAGTTTTAAGTCGAAACATCCTTGAGTGTTTACATCCAAGACCATGCCTGAACCAGCTGTCAAAAGCCTTCATAAATCTAATTAGGTCTCATTAAGTTATTATTTGGATTGTCAACGCATATTTCCTACCCCCTGTCTCTCTCAATTACACATACAAAAACGCTGCCTGTCCCAGTTCAACTGAAAGACAGAATAGGCTCATGATGGTGGGACGATGCTCAAACACAGTGGGTTAGTGCAGTACTGATGGAGCTGCCCTGGTGGGGGGGGAAATATATTGTGCTGAGTTAGCTATTTTCACACATGCGTTTCTTGCATGCACTGAGTTGCTGTAATAGGTCTGGATTTCTCATTGTTGGGGATGGGCTGGTGAAAATGTCTTAACAGAGAGGGTCCATAACCACATTGATAGAAAACTTAACATTTTCTGACACGACGGAGCATAATTCCCCTCCACTTGTAGCAGTTTCACGGAACACAAGGTGAATTTATGTAACAGACAAGCCAGGATCCCTGTGTAAATTTGTGTGTGTGTGTGTGTGTGTGTACAGTATATGTGTGCGTGCATGTGCATGTGTATGTGTGCATCTGTATGACATAAGCTAAGGCATAAAACTCAGTTCATGTATTATTCAGGGCCGAGAAAATAATGATTTGACAGGCATGCTTTAGCTTTTGCTGTCTTCAGCATCACAATCCGGCAACCTAAATGAAGACATACAGTGTGCTATATGCATATTTACTGCATGTATGTCCCTCCTGCTGAACTGCACCCTCTCAACAGGTGAGGCATAAGTGATTAGATAAGGGAGCTTGAGAACAACAGTCCTGCCATAAGCAGCTATCTCACACATCCTCCCACCCGCTGGAGGTGAAGGGGTAGCAAATCCCATGCCCTTTTTTCAAAGCTTATTTTAACTGCCTTATTTTCTACTTTATTTCTATTAGTGTGATTATTTTTCTAAGTCATATTTTAGTTTTCAGTGCTTTTTATTTTTAATTCTTCTTCTTCTTCTTCTTCTTCTTCTTCTTCTTCTTCTTTTTTGTCTTCTTATTATTATTATTTAGCTGTAATTGCAGCAGTTCCTTGTTTTGGGCTTTCAAGGCAGTATCAGCTAGAAAGGATTGTGTTATTTGCCGTTCTGTGCTTCTTAACATCTGCAACGGGGCCGTGCCATCTGAGATGTGAACCTGCAGCAATAAGTTCAATATTTATAACCTTCAACATGACCTCACCTATTGACCTCTGACCCGTAGCCCGCCATGTTTCTTCCTTTCTGTCTGACTCACCTGTTGGAGTATGGACAAGACCTCTTCACTTGTTAACATGAACAGCGGGGGTATAGAATGGAGGTGGGAGTCGATGGGGTCTCGTGCCTTCTTGTCCCTGGGCTAATGACACAAGGGAGTGTGCCACACAAGCCAATACCCAGCAGTCTAATTGCAGAGCTGCTTTTGTCACAGCGTTCGCCTCCTCCCTCCGAGGGCCCGAGAGAAAACCAACATCATTAACACGAGCGGGGAAAACCAGGCACGTTCCTGCAGAACTGTTTACAGAGGACCCCCCCCTACCCCCCACCCTGCATTCTTAAAGTGGCAGCAGGTTAGCAATAAAACTGCCTGTCCTGAGACCCCTGAGCCAGTGCTCTCTATCATTCACCATCTGCTCCTCCCGTCCGCAGCCTTCAATGCATTCTTTTTTTTACCAAAATTTCTTTCATTTCACATAATTTACACTATAGATTCACTGACCTAAAACACCAGATTCCGCAGTGACCACCCCCACCTGCAGGACCAATAGTATACAGAGTACAGATTTTAAAAGAAAAAAAGACAGACAGATGGAGAGAATGAAGGAATGAAGGACGGATGGAAGGATGGATGGAACAGTGGATGAAAAAAAGGTATTTGGAACATATTTAGATCAGATATATCACATTTCTTTCAGACCGCAGTATCTGCGACTGTCTAGAAATATCAGTATCCACAGATAGCAAGATAATGAGCAAGTAGGAAGCCAATGTTGGACCTGGTTTGGAATAAGTTCACTTAGCCATTTTGAGAAATGGAACTATGGATTGCTGAATTGCTAAGACTTCTAATATGCATTATGGGAGCATTTCACCTTGACCAAATTGTGACAAGCTACATTGTCTCCTCCATGAATATTAGACATGTGTGTCCCATGCATTCTTGTGTTACGGTAACTGTATGCTCTATCCTTGCCACCCCTTTCACCCATTCTGTATGATTGATTGATTGGAGAGGGCTGGAGTCAGTTGGATTGCCTATGTTCATGCCTACCCCGTGAAGTATCTCACTAGCCTTGATGCTTGACACCAATTCAGGTTGGGTAGCAGCTGGCATGTATTTGGCCTATCTGCTGGATGAACATGGCTATAAAAATATGCATTAGGAAATGACTTCATAAGAGCTTCAGCAAATAACAGACACACTCAGTTTTCTCACCTGGCCAGCTGAACCCCCCACAGCACTCAGGTGGCTTTAATTGAATACAATCTATTAATTTATTAGCAATATTAAGACACCTCTCTACCAGCAACAACAACCCAATTAAGTGCTAATCTGTGGCGCTGTAAGAGTTTACGGGTGCCTGTATGATGGATCGGGTAGCATTGGGGTAAAATGAGGCCGGGTGTGATTTATGGTTGCTGGGACATCTTGAGAGTGCATTGGATTTATCAGGTAGGCCCACATGTATATACAAAGGATCCAAATGACAACACTTAATACACTATATTGCATGCTTTGTGCACTGATCAGCATATTACAGACTATATGACAAAAGTGATATAAATGTGGACAAAATTAATGTGCATATTTGCCACGTTTCAGGATTGTGAGTATTGTCATGCATCCTGCAATTTTGTTAAAACTCTGGAAAGTCATATGGTATGACTTGACTCACGTTGACTGAAAGGATGGGGGAGGTTCCCACCTAATGACTTCACTTCCATCACTAAACGAACAGTAAAAATCCTCTCATTCTATGTCTCAACTCTAACAGTCATCGTTTTTCATTGATATATATTACCATCTGTTGTTCTGGAGTGTAACAGTATGTAGTCATCTTGAATGCACAATAAGCATAATGCTCTGAAGCTGGTGGAGAGTGAGTCAATAAATCATAAAACAGCCATTTTGTGGCAGTGTTTCTGCCTCCTTATCTAGCTCAGGTACCCAACTCCTAGCACTCTACATTTATTCCACAGGTACTGCTCTGTGGCTAAAAACAAAAGCTGTCACTGCTGGACTCACCACTGAGCACATTCTCACTGTCTGGTGTTGATAAGGATATATTGATATTGCTTCAGAGGAGCCTCTGTATCACTTAAATGATTGAGTGTTTGATAAATATCTAGCACTATGTTGAACCTGGTCTTGAACACCGGAATTGGTCTTTGCTTTGACAACATCATCTGGACAGGTATTCCAAGCATTGACAACTTTCTGTATAATATATTTTTTGGGGCAATTGCAGTTTCTACACCTACTTAGGTTGTAGCCCCTTACATTAAACATGTACGTATTTCAAAAAAAGTTGGTCTTGGTAATGAAGCACTGCTGACTATTACCAAAGCACAATTATCAAGAACCATGATTTTGACACTCAGATTCAGATATACTTGACTTCGATTGCAATGACCTGCAACATAGTATAAGGTAATACTCTCTAGCTAATACCCCGTCCATCAGTTCTCACACATGCATGTTCCATCTCCCTCTCTCTAGAGGAGAAGATCCTGGTGGGATTTAGAGCGGCTTTGCCCACCTCATCTAATGAAGACGGTGCAGCTCTTGTTCCTTAATTTGCAGAGGCCTTTGCTTTCCCATCCATCTACTGTATGTATAACTTTCAGGACACCACTGTTGGGGGGAGATCATGGCTGTGAGCAAGAGGTGTGTGTAATGGTTTGGCACATTATTTTCCATGAGAGAGGTGAGGGTGGGTGTTTGACAGGGTTTGGGAAGTTTTACACCATTTTTGAAGAACTGGATATTGCTGTTCAAGCCAGCAATATCAACGTGGTCAGGAAACCTTCAGTCGAGGCATATCCATAGACCCATAGTCACAAATAGACACCTAGTACATATAAACCATTATCTGGGCATGGGCTGCCCCTCCTAAGAGGATGGGGAATTGATGTGGCATGTGTTTGTACAATGTAACCGCTTGTCTGCATCGTTTTCCTTGTTTAAAGACCAGTGTGGGAGGCTTGGCGTGGTTTTCGTTATGGGGGTTTTCATTCTGGTTCTGCGATATAGTGCTAAACACTGCTGTAAATTGGTTTATTGTTTAATTGAATAAGCAAAGCTTGAAATTTGGATCACAAGGAGGAACAGGATACAAGAGAGGCAGGTAAGGGATCCTTTGCTGTTTTTTCATGGAAGTGGATTTATTTTATTTATTGGTTTTATCGTTGAGGCGGCACGGATGGTGCAGTGGGTAGCACTGCTGCCTCACAGCAAGGAGGTCCTGGGTTCGAATCCCCGTCGGCCGGGGCCTCTCTGTGCGGAGTTTGCATGTTCTCCCCGTGTCTGCGTGGGTTTCCTCTGGGTACTCCGGTTTCCTCCCACAGTCCAAAGATATGCAGGTTAGGCTGATTGGAGAGTCTAAATTGCCCGTAGGTATGAGTGTATGAGTGTATGAGTGTATGAGTGTATGAGTGTGTGAGTGAATGGTGTGTGTGCCCTGCGATGGACTGGCGACCTGTCCAGGGTGTATTCCTGCCTTTCGCCCAATGTATGCTGGGATAGGCTCCAGCGACCCTGATCAGGATAAGCGGGTTCAAATAATGGATGGATGGATGGGTTTTATCGTTGATTTCCTGGAATTCTGTTTTCTGGCTATGTATTGGTTGTATTGTGGTTTTATTTGTTTCTATGTAAATAATTATTGGGTTTTGTTCCTTCTTGGGCTCCACCATTTTCCTTCAGTGACTCTTTAAAGTACAAAGCTTCCTTGTTAGTGGCATTCATTTACATGCAATATAACAGGCCTGCTGATTGCACTGATTGTTTGAGTTTTGCCGTGTTTCAGTGTATAGCACTTTCCTGTAAATGCTCCCACCCTGTGCGAAAGAGAATCTGGCTGTGGTACACAAACATGTGCAATTTATAACCCTTGCTATTATTTGATTACAGTGCTGCAAATTTCGCCACAGAAGGAATCAGGCCCATATATTAGAGCATTTGCATGTGTTCTGCTGTTTTGGTGTTTAGTTGACGATAAAGACAAGAACATCTCCTATTTGTGTCAGTGTTTTATCATCATTGTTATTAGCGAAAGTATTGGTGCTGCTGTTCTAATTATTATTGCTGTTACTGTTATTGCTACTGTTATTTAATAATGCAAGGCCCTTTAAATCTATAATTACAGATGCCACTGAAGTAAGAGAGGGTGTTTTTCTTCATGTATAATTATTGCATCAGGGGACAAGCGGTGAAATATAAACTAAAAAAAGAAAGAAAACCATGTTAAAACACAGTATATGTTGTTGTGTTTTTGTAGGGACATATTCAAATCTGTCTGTCTGTCTGTCTGTCTGTCTGTCTTGCTTTCTGTTTTGCATAAGTTATTCCTGTTATTTGCAGCATATTTTAATTTAATCACATTTTCTTGGATTAGAGTAATTGTTTAATGTACAGATTGGCCAAACATTTTTATTAGGTATTGAAAGTATGACTACTGTAGATATGGGTTGACGGGGGTCAGATTTATTACTGGAGGTATTTCGCCTGAGTTGCTATACATTGACTCCACCATAATGGTATTGAAGTAGGATCTACGTATATTTCCCCTGACCTCGAGGTAGATATGCAATGGTGGAATTGTGCTTGAATATTACAAGAGGGAACTGAGTAGTGCTTGTTAAATGGCATAGTAATAGTTGATAAACTATGCAAAAAGATTTTTTTTCACATTTTGATCACCATTATTATAAATTGCTTCCATAGACACAAATGGAGCTGTTAATTCCCCCTGCTCACATTGCCACCCCCTCATTTCAACCTACACTCAACTCTGAGTGCCTTAAAACTTAGTATTTTGCATTTTATGAAAAAAAAATAATGCTTTTGCATTCTACCTCAATTAAATAACTCCTCAAACTGCACAATGACCTCATCTTACTTCATTTTCCAAACTGGGTTAAAAATGACACATTTCCTGCAACTGCATTAGGGCTATTATTTGAAAACCGTGTTCCATAAACTGTTCCAGTTTCTTACTCAGGAACACTCAAGATAAAAGATGAAACAGCGAGAAAGAGACAAAGATAACTCACAAGTGAAGGTAACCTTATTGCTACTGCCAGCGCCTGCAGACGATAATAGAGTAATGGAATTTGCGTTCAAAAATACCAACATGCTAATTAAATTAATGTAATATGTGGCTTTAGATAAAGCGTTTTTTCCACATATTATTTCAGCTTGTGTGTTAGCCCTCATTGTTTTAGCAAAGGCCGTCTTCTGGGGCCACAAAGCTTTCAAACAGACTGGCCACTAGGGGGGGATTATCAGCACGGAGATGAATAGGTCTTTGTGAGGGACACAACTGAGAGAAACCGGGGGAGAGGCAGTGGAGGGGGGGGGGGGGGCTACTGTAGTGATAGTCATAGAGAGAAAGAAGGAAAAGAAAATAGAGAGAGGCAGCAGGATGAAGGAAGACAGTATAAGCGAGAGAGAGCGAGAGAGAGGGAGAGAGAGCGATGCGCAGTAGAGTCCTGCCTTTGTTTGGCTCGGTGCGGTTAGACAGGCGGGGGAACAGCCTCTCTGACATCACTCCGTTGCCACTGCTGTCACTCTCCTGCTGAGGGCTGTGACAACATCAGCACGGATAGAACTGCAGTGCGCTCGCTCTGTCATTTCACGCAGACGCCCCTGCCCCGCACAGCGCTCACATTTACTCTCACTGTCACTGCAGAACCACTTCCTATATCCTAATGCTACATTTTCAAGATTACTTATTAAATATGGGAGAATAGATAACAATAAAATAACAAAGCAAGATCACAATGGCAACCAATTGTCTGAAAGCAGTATTATATCTATAGAATCTATATCGTAATGTCATAATATTGGTTTCCTTATTTGCTAAAGTGGGTACATTTTGTTTCTGTCATTGCGAGAGATATTTGTGTTTTCCTGCAACTCCTCTCCCCTAGCGTAATTCCCCTATAGTGCTAAACCTAGTGAGGATTTGAGGACATTCTTCCATAGTGCTGGGTAAGCTAGCAGCAAGACAGTATGTTTCAAAGGAAGCTAAAATGTTCCCACCTGGTCTGATGTATAATGCAGGTAGGGTGACGAGATTTTGATCTTTGCTCAAGGTTATGATGGCATTCATCAGCCTGGTTTGCATCGTGTAGCTTGCATCTTTTGGCACTCTTTTCCAGCCAAACAGAGCACTGGAAGAAGAGAAGGAAGGGAGGTGATAGTCAAAATGGCTGCTGGAGCCAAAATGGCTATACTGTTTCCTGTTGACATGTGTATGTAATCTGCCAATGAGCAGGATAATGGAGCAGGTATGAACTGCTGCAATATTACTTACACCGTATTAATATTGAATACAAAATATTTTATACTGTCTATTCAATATATTTGAAAACAATGGGAAGTTTCACTTTCAAAGCGACCATGGTAACATGAGTGCAGTGTTTTGAGCTGCTGAAACACACACACACACACACACACACACACACACACACACACACACACCACATGATCAACTGCTGATGCCTCAGATCTCAGTTTGCCACCGCTCTGCTGCTTCTCAGGGTTCTCAGACTAAGCAAAGCAAATGCTCAGCAGCTTAGAGACCTGTGGAAGATTCCAGAAAAATTGAGAATCGAATCAGGTGCTCCAGGTGGGAGGTTTGGTGTCTCAGGGCTGCCGACTCTCAGACACAAGTGATTCCCCTTGTGTGGGTGGGGCTTAGATTCCCGCCATGCCACTTAGCTGTAGTCTTTTCTCTCCTTTCTACCTGTCTGAATAAAGGTAGAAAAACTACAAAAAACAGCAGACTGTCACGTTAGGCAGGGGACACTGGGAGATTGACAAAGATGGGGCTGGGGTCACAATTAAACTAGTTGCCTTAGAATCTAAACTGTTGCTGTATGAGCACAAGAAAATGAAATAGTGACCTCTGTGACAACATCATCCCCACAATTATTTTCTGCAGAGATACCCTGTGGGCACAATTCTTGGATGAGACCAGAATTGGACAAACAAAAATTATTTATTTGTTATTTAAAGATTAAATAAAAGCATTAATAAAGCAATAAAGGCAGAAAAACAGCACTGGTCTAGCTCATAGCCGGTAAGAGCTTGCGGGTCAGTGTTGATGATGTATTGCAGTATACTGCACCAACACACAGCTGTGGGAGTGATAAAACCACCACAAATACGTCATATTATCACATAACTGAATATACAGTATTTGCTAGAATTTATGAGTCAAGCTTTGGTGTGAAGGTTTCCTGATACCCACTGTGAGCTGTTTTTCCTCATGTTTTGGCAGTGAATAGGTTAAAGGCTCATTCTCCTTAAAAGACCCCCAGCGTATTTAACAATCCACCCCTCCTCAAACCCCTGGCCTCACTGGCCCCTGTGGCCCCTCAGACCCCCCCTCGGACCCCCCCTCGGACCCCCTCTCCTGACGGTAATCCCCGCTCGGCAGAGCCCTCTCTGCACCCCGGCAGTGAATGAAACAGTTTCTGAATCTTTGTGGCGGGGTAATGATGCAGAACTCCCTGTTCAATGGATCCACGCCATTGAGTACGGCAGGGAGAAGCCGTGAGAGAGAGGAAAATGCATGGATTAGTTTGAAAAGTTTCCTCACTCCCCCACATGCCACTCATCCTTCCATCCACACCAACCCCCCTCCTGATACCCACACACACCCACACGCACACACACACACACACTCACACACACACACACACTCACACTCACACACACACACACACACTCACACACACACAAACACACACACACAGACACACTCACACTCCCAGCAGGTATGCGTTTGCCAAATCTGCACCACACACACAAACAGGCCTTGCTCGTACATCTCCCACACTGACCTTTCAAAAGTACACATCATACATCAACCCCATGCATATACCACACACAAGCACCCACACACACAGTTCACATGTACAGTACACAAGTCACATAGACATGCACAGACCCACTCCCCCCCCCCAACTCAACATGCAGATAAAGCCATTTCAGAAATACCCACACCAATGCTGTCATGAACGCATCACCTCCTGAGACACAGGATGTTGCTCCTGATTCATGGACAGGAGGCTGATCTGAGGTCCCATCTCCCAGCTGAGGTGGGCAGTTTCTAGACCCTGTCCCGCCTAATTACAGTCAGGAGAAGATTACCCCTACCACCAACCAAAGCAGGACAGGTAAATTTACCTGCGTTTCTTCAACTGCACAGATAATTTGATTAGCACCTGAGCAGTGTTTCTCAATTCCAGTCCTCAAGACACACTTGCCAGAAGGTTTTTGTTGTAACCAGGAACTCACACACCTGAATCAACTAATCAAGGGAATTTCTGGTGGTTTGATTGGTTCAGTCATTAAATGAGGTTTGCCAGTTTCTGGTTACAATAAAAACTTTCTGTCAAGTCAGTCCCGAGGACTGGAGTTGAGAAACTCTGCACTAGAGCATCTTTACTGGCCCATCTCTCAAGAACTGGTCTGCTCCATTGATACTGCATACTGAATAATAGAATAAAGAAGGGTACATACAGCTCCCAATTTAATCTGAGCTGGGCTCACAGCACTGACAAAAAGAGTGCTGTTATTTTAATGTACCACGCTTGTTCTCAAGCCACAAGAGACATGCATCAGCGAAACAAAGAGAGAATGATGTGCTTTCACCTGTTATCGAAATGTGTCAGAAATTCTCTGTCAACCTTGTAGAGGAGAAAAGTGCTCTGTAACTGTTCTACACTGTTAGCAGTAGCTATGTACCGATATGCACTGTACAGTAGCTATGTCCCAATATGTACTCATCACAGTGGCCTATGAAAATGGGGCAACATGGCTCAGGCAGTAAGAGCAGTCGTCTGGCAGTCGGAGGGTTGCAGGTTCGATCTCCCGCCTGGGCTGTGTCGAAGTGTCCCTGAGCAAGACGCCTAACCCCCAAATGCTCCTGACGAGCTGGTTGGTATCTTGCATGGCAGCCAATCGCTGTTGGTGTGTGAGTGTGTGTATGAATGGGTGAATGAGAAGCATTAATTGTACAGCGCTTTGGATAAAGCGCTGTACATTTCTATATTTTTGGATAAAACATTTCTATATTTTGGAGCTTTTTTTAATTCATAATTGTAATACCTGCTGATGTAAAACTTTGACAAATTCATGTTGAAATTAATGTTAGTTTATCAGATTTCTCAGTGTACACAGCCTGTAAACAAGGTTTATCAACAAAATACGTAACAACAAAACCAGCAATAATGAATTACATTTAGCCTTTGTATTTACCTTAAAATATTTAAACTCGATGATGCTCATCTACCATTTTCCACCTGAAAACTCATCACATATCAGATGACGGGGAAGCAAGGTATTTAATTTAGTCAAATTAAGCTGAGGAAAGATTAGATCAGCAAATTGATTATAAGCAGATTTGGAGAACACCAGGGAGCCCCTTCCAGTGTGATAACTTCCATTGGATATTTAGTTACTAGTGTGCATCATGTCCTGGGCTTAGCATTTCATCTAAAGCATGGCATCACTCAGAGGACAGCGTACCCATCACTGCCCCATAGTATAGATTTTCTGCTTGGGCCCCTACTGGTACAACCACCCTCCTTCCCGCAATAGTTCGGTTTTCCATTCATATATTCCATTCATGTAGTAAGCCTAGTTCCTGGGTGATATGAAGAATACATCCAATAGATTGAATTCAATGTAAAGGCAAATGAACACTGAAATCTTTTTCTATTGTGTATTAAATGGGGAAGGTATTGCTCACCCAACGTAATATACTCACTATTTATTTAATGTGAATTGTCATGTATTTAAATATTGGTGTTTGTGACTCTGTGTTAAACGTTACCTCAGAGTATGAAGTAGTGTTGTCCTCTCAGTGTCAAACAGAAAGTGTTATTCTACTGGCATACAAGAGAGGGTGCTGTCTTCCTGGTGTTAAAATCAGTGTTATTATCTCAGTGTAATAAACAGAGCCGACTGTTGTTCTCGTGTGAGAGAAAATGAGCGAGAGAAGCGGAATGAAGGTAGACAAAGCTCTCCCTTTGCTGAGAGCGGTATAATTTCTGCCAACTTCTCTCCTGTGAGTTGGGTAGTTAATTAGGGGCTACCGTGTTTGAGGAAAGATGTGAGGATCACTGGGAGGTCCTGAGAGAAAGGGGTTAATGAGGGCCTCCTTTACTTACACTGCGCCGCGCACGAAAACCAACAACCACAACCCACCCCGCATGGGATCGCCCGCGGACGTTATCGGCGAAAAGCCCACCGTCGTATGTCCCCACAGCGGTTTAAAGGCACCAGCCTTTCCCACCTCCTTTAACATTCTTTATTGGTCTCATGCTCGGTGTCAGCGGAGTCGCAGTCTAAATGAGCATCCCCAGGTTATCGTACCTTTCTGCTACGATACCCAGGCTTTTTTAAACACCGAGCCCGCTTTCTTCAGTACATTACATTCCCAGCGTTTAATTAGGGATGGATGAAGGGATTATCACGCTGCATTCCAAGAACTACTCGGTGACAGGAACAGCATGTAGATATTGATGAATCCATAATACATGATAAATAATATTGTGTAGTTAGTGGGGGTTTTTTGTGCAGCTGCATCATTAAATCTAAAAAATGGCCAATCCAGTAATAGACTACCATTTGACCTAGATCTTATACCATATGTGTTAAATAGGACAAAAGAAAGACAGCAAACACATAAGTATGTGGCAGTAAACATTTTAATTTTCAGCAATCCACTCCAATGACATGCCACGTGGTATGCAAATTATATTTGAAATGGAACCATTTCTGGTACAGTACTGCTTTTAAAAGCACAGTGAACGGAATGCGGTGTAATCATATAGGTCGAGCCAGACTATGGCAGTCTTACTTGAATTTCCCAGCTTTTGTTTTTAGCATGTATACAGTGATAGACTAATCCTTTGAGTACACATGCCTTGCATGGATACATTCCCGCCTGTGTCAACAAAAATGATGTGACATTAATGGGACATGCCATGAGATGGAGGACATTGTTGTGAGAGGATCCAGGTGGATGGCTGTACTCAGTTCTCTGTGCTCAATCAATTTGATCAATCCAGTGGTCTTTGATGATGTAACTCATCCACCGAATGCTGTTATCCAGTAATACCATGTGACCCGACCAGTGAGTGGACCTGTCACATGGTATCCCTTTATACAGTTTCATGTTCCCAAAGACATTCAGGTTAGCATAGCTCCTGGGTCCAACAGCTAAATATCCTACATCTGTGATGTTTGGGGACATTTCCATTTTCCTTGCTGCAATGCTGTGCTTTGAAGGCACACTCTGCAGGGTTTTTTTCTTCACTTCACACTGTATTTACATTCAAAAACACGTCTGTGACTCCATTCTAAACCCAGTCCACAGACAGCCTCAAGATGATTCTGGCCATTGCAGACTACTCTGTGATAGCGATGAGCTAAGGAAACCACTGTCCAATTTCATTTGTAAACAAAGCCTTTTGAAGCCTCTTTCCACACAAGCTACTATTTAGCTAGCTGCTTTCAACAAAGTATGATGTATGTGTCGAAAACCTGACCAAACCAACACAGAAATCATACTTTGTTGAAAGCAGCTAGCTAAATAGTAGCTTGTGTGGAAAGAGGAAATCTGATTTACGTTCAGATGAGTATGGAGTTTTTGCTCTTTCAGAAATAACACAGAATAAAAAGGTGTCAAAGTTTATGAGCAACATCAAATGGGCTGTAATATCACTTCAATAAGATGACACAATTTAATCACAATGTTATAGCAAAGTCTGACATCACTATATTAACAGTAATTGAGAAACGAAATCCCTCCTAATCACACGGTAGTGTTCAGAAAGGCTTATGGGAATCTTCTTCAATTTTTGGTTTTTCCAATGCAAACGAAAATAAAACACACAAAAAAACCTGCATAGTATTCCAAAGGAAGCCTCTGTTATCAGTTTCAGCTCTGAGGTTTTGAAGTGTGCTGGACTAAGATAGGCAACCTGTTTGAGTGCCTTTAGCCATGCAATCATCTCTGTGGATTAACTGTTTTTTTATGCGTTGTTGTGGGTTTCAGAGTGCTACATTCAATGGAGGTTGTTTTAAAATTCTGGGAAACAGAATTTATAAAGAACTGAAAAACAGTCATAAAAAACAGTGGAAGGAGGGTTTTCTTAGGGTGTCCTCTGCCCCTTCACAGATGTGGGCCCCTGATGGGGTGCCTGTCCTAGCTCCATTGGTTATGTTGTCCACTAGCTGTGTAACCACTCTGAATTTGAAAAATTGCTCAGTCAAAGTCTTGCTGTGCAGTTATTTGATTACTTAGCAGATTAATCTGTGTTTGAACTGCAGTATCGTTAGTGGTCATTTTTTCTGTTGCAGCCATATACAAAGAGACACTTCTGTACTTCATCAATTTGTTAATTGAGGTCCATAATAATATCTACAGTTGAGTCTTATAGTCTGTATAATGTTACAGAAAGTAGTTGGAAGAGGAATATATCACTAATGATCTGGGCCATGCTATGATTCTTAACCTAAATGAGTTTGATCAAATTATCCAAAATCTGTTGTGATTTTTTGAAAAAGATAATCAGTTTTTTGCATAATAATAGATAGGAGAACGGCTTTTTTTACACAATTGTTTTATGCTATATTTTTACATTTTACATTTGCATTTGTCATTTGGCAGACGCTTTTAATCCAAAGCGACTTACAAGTGCATAGGTTCTACCATAAATCAAAGCATCACATCCAGAAACTAGCAAAATACAAATTAAATGCTGTTCTAAACATAGTTGTCATCATAAGTGCATTTATTTTTTTATTTTTTTATTTTTTATTTTTTTTGGGGGGGGGTTAGACAAGGATAGGGATATCAGAAAGGAGGAGCAGGGGAAATCAGGCGAGAGGACTAAGGTAGAGTTTGAAAAGGTGGGTTTTGAGTCTGCGTCGAAATAGGGGGAGGGTTTCTGCTGTTCTGACAGTGGTAGGCAAGTCATTCCACCACTGAGGAACCAGAATGGAAAACAGGCGTGAACGTGCAGCTCGACCGCCAGGTGCACGTAGAGAGGGAACCATAAGGCGACCAGAGCTGGCAGACCGGAGTGGTCTAGCTGGGGAGTAGGGAGTGATCAGGGATTGTATGTAAGGTGGGGCAGTCCCCTTAGCAGCCTGAAATGCCAACACTAGGGCCTTGAAACGGATGTGTGCGGCAATAGGAAGCCAGTGGAGGCCAATGAGAAGCGGGGTGACATGAGCCGACCTGGGCTGACTGGTGATCAGGCGGGCTGCAGCATTCTGGACCAGCTGGAGGGGCTTGATGGCACACGCTGGGAGACCGGCTAGGAGGGAGTTGCAGTAATCCAGGCGGGAAATGACGAGCGCCTGGACTAGGAGCTGGGTGGCTTTCTCAGTCAGGAGATGACGGATACGGCGTATATTATACAGAAAGAACCTGCAGGTTCTGGCAGTGGAGGATACTTGTGGAGCCAGGGTGAAGCAGTTATCAAGAGTCACCCCAAGATTCTTTGCCGTACGGGAGGAAAAAGACTCTTTCAATATCACTCATATGGTACATACTATTGCCATTTGGCAGATGCTCTTATCTAGAGCGACATACAGTTGATTAGACTAAGCAGGAGGCAATCCTCCCCTGGAGCAATGCAGGGTTAAGGGCCTTTCTCAAGGGCCCAACGGCTGTGCAGATCTTATTTTGGCTACACCAGGATTAGAACCACCGACCTTGCATGTCCCAGTCATTTACCGTAACCACTAGGCAACAGGCCGATGCATGAACACATTTATTCATGCATGTGATGATCTAACCCTAACCTTAATGCTAACCCTAACCCTAATCCTAACCCTAACCCTAAACCTAAACCTAAGCCTAAACCTAACCATAACCCTAAAGGCAGTGCTGCTATATTGGATAGCACAAAGCAGAAAATATTAATATGTAAATCAATGCTTTTAATTATTTAAATGTGGTATGCTTGCTAATCCTGAATTACAAGATGTATGATATTTAGAAGAAAATGTAATGTTTTTCAATCTCAGCGACCGGCACCATTCTTGTGCAATTTTAGATGAATTTGTTCAGTGTACGTGATTATAGCGGCCATTGCACAGGTGCAGAGCATGCGTAACAAAGAGGGTTGAGCTCGAGTCCTTTACCTGCAGAACCTGGCAGAGGAAAGCAGAGATTTCTCAAAGCACCACTGCAACTGCTGCTGCCATTGCTCGGTACACGTGAGCACGCCCACACCGGGACGACAACACCACGCCGAACCCACCCACGCACAAACACACACACCCCCCCTTTCACCGCCTCCCTCTGCCCTATATCCCCCATCGCACCCCCCGCTTTGCTGAAGAGCAGAACAAGGTGTTATTAATCACAACGCCCGGCATGCTGGGAGAGGTGGCTGAGCGTTTAATAACAGAGCGGGTAAGATGGTACAGATGTACTCTGGTTCTGGGCGGCAGCAACAGATTGACAATTTTCCCTGTCCATCATCAGTTCTGCTTGGCCACTGTGCACTGCTGTGTGAGTCAAGGCTTTGGTTTCCTGCCACGGACACATTCGCTGAAACAACAGCAGTATCTCTCTCATTCTCTCTCTGTCTGTCTCTCTCTCTCCCTCTCCCTCCCACATGTCCCTGTCTTTTCCTCCCCCTCTCCCTCGCTCTCTCGCTCTTTTTTCGAAACCACTCTGTACCACTTCCTCTCTGCAGCTGTCTCTTGCATCTGGCAAGGGCCGCTCCACAGCGACTCAGCAATAACTCACTTTAACAACTGTCTCCTTTGACACGTTTAGTGTCACACTCTCCAGTGACACGCTCACGAGCGGCTCCGCTCGCTCCCCTCCTCTTTCTCTCTCTTTTACCGAGCGTGTGCGCAATGATCCCGCTCAAATTCTCCTTTTTATTCCCTCCATTCAGCCCTCTGATGTAATCAAGGTGGTGCTTGATCATTTCCCAGCCTGTGGACACTGCTGCACCCCCCCGTCCCCCCGTCCCCTCAGAAAAAGACAGAATGCTCATGCTGGTGGTGATGTGGGCGATTCGCTCCGTCTCTGTCCATGAATCACACAGGTAGTTTGGCAGCAGAGGACAGGGGAGAAGCTATGTGGAGAATGTTCTGTTTAAGGAGCCAGACCTGCATCCACACTGACTAACTAATACCCATAAACTTCCATCAGCACTCTCTCTTTCTTTTTCTCTCAGTCTCTTTCATAGACACACTCTCCATCTCCCCATCTTCTCCTAGCCTTACTCCACCATACCACCACGCCCTCATTTCCCATTGCTACACTTCCTCTCCCCTTCCGTTTGAGCACTGAAGTGATGCCTTAATCAATACAACTCACTCGGCCTGGAAGGAGGACTCACATATTCATTTTCTCAAATGAGTATGGAAATGAATGTTGAAAAAATAAAGCAAGTAGAATGCAGTTACATTGTTTTTCTTCTTAATGTAATTCGGATGCCTGCTTATTCTTTGATATAAACATGAATGCACTCTCCCACATTGTCCTTTGAGTTAACAAATAAGGCAGGAAAGAAATGATGCCGAATATTTCAACAACATGCTTTGAACTGTGTGCTTTGGAAAACATGAGCTGTCAGCAACATGTTGAATCATGGATGTGACTTTTCTCCTGTCAATGTGATTTGGGGTCAGCTTTCCCAAAGGAAATGTTCTCCCATTATGGTAAATAACATACATGGGCACGCAAAAATTCAGTGTCATCGTTTGTTGCCAGTTTCAGCACTGTGGGAGGGAACGGATTTGCACGCATGATCTCGGAAACATGTACAAGCAGATGTTTTTCCCTGTGCCATCCACAAGTTCTGCCGCACAGCATTGTAACAGACTCGGCATCCTGCACACTCAGCACAGGCAGAGTACAGGGGCAGGAAGACATCTAATTGGTCAGTGGAGTTGCTACACTCTCAGATATAAAGGCAAGAAAAGTGTTAAATGGTACAAATGCTTGTTGCTAGGGCGGTACCCAATAGGTGCATAAAATTTGAAGCTGGAAGAACAAAAATGTTCCTCCACTATTATTGCTATTTCTGGGAGTGTATTGTACACTGAGATAATACACACCCAGTGTGCTATGGCTAATTATGCTTCAGCCCTTAGAACTTTGTGCTGTATACAGTGGCATCGGACACATCATAAGAGCAACAACCGGCGCATCTGCCAAGTGAGGGCCCACTACTTCCAAATCATCCAAATTCTGCCCAGGCTTTTAAAACCATTATGTTGAAATCAATATTTAACTTCCCCTTCTGCAGCTCAGATGATGTCACTTTCCAGTACTTCTCCATGTTCACCAACTCACTGCACCACTGAGCCCGCTGTCTCTCAGTCAGAGAGGATCATGGGATTAAACCCCATGCTGGGGTGCTGCTGATGTACCCCTGGGCTAAGTTCTTAATTACGTTTAATCATTCCAGTGGAAATGCTGCTGCATTCCTGAGGTGGGCTAAATTTCAGATTTTAAATTTGTGAAGTTATTAAGTACTGTGGGGTTGACATCTGAAACCAGCTCTGCCTAACTTCTGACAAACCAATCAAAACCATGAGTTGTTTTTTCAGTAGCTACAGTTGATAAGATGCGTTTCTTCATCTCAGTCTAGCCTTAGAATCCATAAGCACTGGGACATCTGGATATTGTTGTGCAAATGTATTTTTATTAAACACAAATGACACACCACAAGTCTTGCAGTACCTGCTCTAATGTACAGTATTGTAACATTTATCTTAGCAGGTAGAATTAAAGTGTCTCTGTCATCTCTATCAGGAAATACAAGCCAAAGATATGGGTCCTCTAATAACGGTGAGTGCTGGACAATTTGTCATCCAGTGACAGTTTTGAGGGCCATCTCATTAGGTGGTGGTAATCACATTAGGCTAACTGGTTAATAGATTGATTATGTGGTCAGTAAAAAGTGTAATTAAACTTGTTATGAACGGATCTCTCTCATATCCCTCGTCCTGTGAATGTGTCAAGGGCTTGGTTCTCTGAACAGAATCCCGTCATGCAGTGTAATAACAAGGTGTAATATTAGAATCAGACTGTGCCTGTGTTGTCTGTCAGGATGTTTTCAGTTGTCAGGTCGCACAATAGCACCACCTCTGGCCAACTCAATATCTGCAGTCTGCATTCACCAGCTGCATGAGCAATGCATTCCTCTCCGGCGGATGGTACGGTGGCGATATGCTTTTGGGAGGATGCACTGGCTGGCCTGTGCACTCTGAGACTGATAAAGGGGGAAGAACTGAGGCAGGGATGCCAGCACGATAGGGTATTTCAAATGTTAATAAACGGAGGAAAGAAAGGGAATACAAGATATGAAATGAATAAGTGCTGAAACCAGTTAGGATGGTCATTGAGTGCTTCTTCCTCTGTCACTAATTTAAATAAATTGCGCACTCGCATAATAGAGGGTTGGGAAAAGAAAGTTCCGTATAAACAATCTTGAGGCTTATGAATTGAACATTTGACAGAAGGACCCTCTCAAATGAGGCATAGTGAATTGAGCAATTTAATCTCAGCTTAATCACAGAGTGGTTCTCTGGCCGTAAACACAATGTTGACAGGATTCTGCGTGTGTGTCTGCGTGTGTTTGTGTACATCTGTGCATCTGTGTGTGTCTATGTGTTTGACTCACCCAACCCGTTTATATCTAGTCTGGTAATATGGGAACTAGCTATATTCTCTTTCTCTTATCAGAATTTGCATAAGCGTTGAGAGATTTGAGAGAGAGCAAGAAAAGTCAATAACTACAGTATAGTCTTGAAAAAAAGTCCGCCGTCTGCAGCTAGGGCCCGTACTTAGACGCGGCCGTGAAATTAGCATTCTTTCTCTCCCCTTTTGTTGCGCGGCACAGACTCGGTAATATGTTTATGTCTGCTTTTGTTTATATTGTGCGTAAAATTAATCTGCGGGCCATGAGCCAGCAGACAATGGCAAAGCACCCCAAATCCTCCCTGATCGCTCCCTGGGCCCGCTCCCTCCGCTTGCTGCGATTAGCCATCGCCGCTGAGGGGGAGCGCGAGAGGTATCCCTCCCTTTCAGAGCCATTCTCCTTTCATTCGGGGGCAGGTATTGTACGGGCAGCTTTCTGATCACCGATTCGGAGAGGGGATTAAAACAGCGGAAGCGGCTTTGGAGTAAGTCCCACGGTTCCGTGTTCCTAGCGCGTCTACACCGTAGGGAAAAGCAGAGCAGAAATAAAAGAAACACCAACAGCTCGGGATGACATATCGCATAAAGAAAGGAAGAAGTAAGAACTGTACGTAACTGTATGGGGGGTATTAAAAAAGCATGGTGCATATTTAAAATTAGATTTTCATTTCATATGGTAAACTTCAACAGTGTAATCTGTATAGGTCATATCACTGCTCTTTGAGCGCGGTATTTAACATTTTTTTGTAGAATGTGAATATTTATATGCGTATATATTTTTATATTTCATTTATCTTTTTTTTTCTTTTTTTTGAGTGGTAGTGTTTTAAGGTGTTCCAAAGATCAGGTTTAAGGTTCCAGAATTGGAACACATTTTAATATTTCAGCCACTCATTCATTTTCATAATGAACTCTTCTGTTCTACAGTATTTCTTTTTTCTTTCTCCTAGTAGCAAAGCCTTTGTTCTTTTTTCACACATTTAAATGATACATGTGATTTCAGGGGATGGAGCAAAAGGTGTGATATAAAGAGTTTGGCTGTGCCCTTAAGGGCTCCATTACCAGATAACCAGTGTGCAAGGGATGAAGGAAAAACTGATAGAAACAACATTCAAAATTACTCAGCACACATAATCACACAACACAACGGTATAGGCATATCAATGTTTGCCAAAAGCTTGTTGAGTAGCAGTGCAGCACAGAATTCACAGAACCGTGCCTTCAAACAGAAGGTAGCAGGTTTGACTTATATTTGGGCCACCCTTAAGCAATTTCCATAATTACAGACTGAAAATATGAGAACATGTACGGAATGTAGCATGCTCTATTGAGAAATAAAACGAAATATTTTTCTCAAACACTGCATAAATGTGTTATAAGACTTTGCCCTGCAAATATTCATGTCAGTCATTCTTATTGGCTGCATATTCCAGAGAATAGCCAACCCCTGTGAGCAGTGCCTCCTCCTGCCTAAAGCTGGTAGTGTGCACTACTTAATCCCATCCACTGCCTGTAATCTATTTGCTTTCAAATTATTCTGACGTTAAATCCTGTCCCCAGCCCCCGCCCCCTCTCCCCCACTGACAGCATCATCAATCATTTTATTTTCTGTTTTGAATATCCCCCCCCCCCACCCCACCCTACCCTCTACTTTAATTGCTTCAGCATGTGGCAGGGCAGGAGAAATGCATTCAGGAGAGGAGTGGCGGAGAGCTGCTGGCTTCATTACTATAGACTGCTCCCCTGAACCACAGCCCTGAATCGCACCCCTGAATGACACTACTGAACTACACCCCTGAGCAATGCCAATGACCCCCCCACCCAACTGGATGGGATAATCAGATGGATGGAATAATTGGACCGCATCCCTGGCAGAATTTGTCATCAGCCGCTCATCAGCAACCTCACTTTCAATCAACACGTTCAATCAAAGACCGTTTTGCTACGTTTTTACGTGTCGAACGATACGTTTCCTCCCAACTGCGTGCAATGTTTTTCGGTTTTCAGTTATGTCTGCTCCCGTTTGGTGGGTGTGTTGGCGGTGGAGCCCAAATCAATAATGATGTAGGCCAATGCTTCAAACCCAGAACACGCGTTGAATAGCATTCTCACTGTTTACAGTAAATAAACATTTTCCTACGCTTTGTCGGGGCTGAACGTAACCCTGGCGTGGGACCATTGCGCATCACTAACCTGATCTCAGTGCTGAAGAGACTACACCACTATACAAACCGCCATTCCTCTTCAAAAACATGAACTCACTGAAGAGACATGTTTAAATAAAGTTCATCTTCACCGAGGACTGAGCATTGTATTTTTAGAAGAGACAAACAGTTTTATTTATTTGTTTATTTATTTATAGCTATCTTGGTATAAAATAAAAGCTGCCAATTTTTTTCAGTGTACACATGTACCATGACCTCTAATGTACATATAATGCTGAGTTTTTAGCGGTGTCTGTCCTATTAAAGTGTCTCTCGTGCCGTTAGTATAACTATAGTAAATGCTAGATTCCATCTCAGACCCTGTCACCGTGTGAATGTGTTGAAATGTGCTGACCTAAGCAGTCTGTCTACTGCCTCTTTGGGACCTCCAGGTTTTAAAAGGCTGTAATAAATTCCAATGGTCATTTGGCTTATACTACAAATGTAATTTGTGATTGAATCTGTAATATAGTTTGGAATTAACATTTTATTGGGAAACTAAATGCATATTTGAAATATAACTCCAAAGAAAAGCTCCATGGTTGAGCTGGTTATGCCAAACACATACGGAAGTCAATGGCCCAAACCTTTCTGATACTTAAAGGTGTAGTTTTCTGTACTTTTCTATGAATTGAACCAGAAAGATCAATGTTGTACAAACTACAGTATATACAGTTTTCCCTGTATCTGTGGGCAGAAAAGGCAGCATTTTGAAAAACATTTATGAAAGAATGCAGCATATGGATTTCAACATTATTTCACTACCTCTCAAATTCTGTTTGGCTAGAAAAGAGATGACATCATCACACTGATGCATTACAAAAACATGCATCACCAAAGTATTCTCAACCCAGGGGGTGAAATCTATACTGCTTGCGCTGAGTTACAAACGCTTCATACGTCCAATCAAATATCTCCTGGGTTCTGCTTTCTCATAGATACACCTCGAATGACATTTTGAGTGTTAGGCTGTTGAAAGGACCCAGATCTGGAGATCATGTCCCTTGTAAAGATGTTTGCTGCATATTTTACATGGGTGCTCGCCCACTACACAAAACATAAATGTTCTAAACAGAGACCCACTTGTTGACATGTTTCTGTGCAGAGTGAAACCAGAACTTAAACACCACGGTAGAATATGCTGATGCGCCTCTTCCAAAAGTCTAACGCCCTCACGCCATCATATTAAATCCGCACCGACAGATGGTGAGTGAAGGCCCTGTTTTCATTGGGGTCACCATCTGAATATGTAACGCGGTGGATTGATCTCATTAGCATTTTTGAGGAAATTCATTGGAAACAGAGTGCGGGGAAGGAGAATGCGGAGAGCGAAGATTCGAAACAGGTGCCCGTCGGCCGCCTGTTCGGCGTTTGGAGTTGAGACATCACGCGTTGCTTTGCGGCCGCTTCGCGTGCGTCCTCTCTGGCCGACGGACTCGGAGGCACACGTGTTGAGAGTTTGACTGGGGTTCTGGATGTGAAGCCGGCCGTAACCCAAAGTGACAGCGGTCTGAAGGGACACCCCCCTCTCCGTGTGATTGAGCTCTGGGACCAATCAGAGTGCGGTTGCCGGGGAAGATTGGACCAGACACCTCAGACGGCTGGTGTACGAGAAGACGTGACTGGCTGAGTATTTCGATCCCTGATCAAACCCCCTTTTTTGCATTTTGTGGTGGGCTGCGGCAGGAGGGAGGAGGGGCGCACTTAAATGTGATGGTTCATCTGCACCCCCTTCCACCCACACATTTACCCCTACATAACTAGGACTAGGATTGTTCTAGAAAGAAGGTGTGAAACACAAGGTGAAGAAGTCACTGGACGTGTGAAACAAATTTAACCGTAAATTGAATAATTGTCAACTTTCTATCCAATGTGCATTGTTACTGCAATGTAGCTAAGTTTAACAACATACAAAATGAAAGTAAAGAAAAACAAACATCAGTCAAGGTCACTTAAAGGGAATTCCCATTTATTCAACATAATCTGAAGGGCAGTGTCTTCATCGCAGGATAACGATGATACATCTTCACAATTTGAAAGTGCTGTCTGTGCGGGATGTCTCCATGGTAGTGGCTGGTGGAACAGGGGTTGCGCTGTTACACATGAGGATTGGTCACGGTGGCCCTGAACCTGCTCCTCCCTGCAGTGCCTCCTTTATCTGGAGAGATCCTGTGGGCTCTCCTGCAGGAGTCCCCCGCTGCCCTGCCAGGCATCTCCCAGCTGTCCGTACAGCCTTCTGGCTCTGCCCTCTGGAGATCCCTGATTGCAGATGATTGATTAAGGCCCGCCTTTAGATTGATTCACTGTTGCTCACTGACCTGTGCACCCCTTCGAAAACCCAGAGGTCTCCAATTTTTACATCTCTCTCTCACACTCGCTCTCACTCTCTCTCTCTGTCTCTCACTAAACAGTAGTTATCATTCTTCCATCTTGTCTAATGAGAATCAACAACATTTCATGGGTCCCCCCTCTGGTTCATAGGTGGAAAAGGGGAAACTGGTTGCTACAGCACCACATATAAATGGCTTCAAAGTGTTTGTTTAATGACATTCCGCACCAGTGGAGAGAGCAGATTCATATTCTCCAGTACTGATTGACACGGAAGTGAGAACGATTACAGCACCAACCACGGAAAACAACAATAGTTCAGTAAAGAACCTTGACTATAAAAAGTTCTGTGACTTCAACAGATGATATCTTTCATGATTGCAAACTCGCTTTAGTTTATTAAATAATACAAATATAAAAGCAAAGAAGAAAGTAGACTTGTCGCAGTGTTTGGTTTAAAAGTAGTTAATGCCACACCACCAATACCAATATTTTGTACTAAAACGATTGAGAAAAAGTTGCACTACAACAAGTGGAATTCCACAAAAAGTGTTGACAAAGCGCTCCATTTTCTCAAAAAAGGGAAGAAAGCCACACATCTAATAATAACAATAATAAAAAATCTGACAAATCACTATTTCACCATTTATTTTCACCATTAAATGCTAGACAATGCATGAGTGAACATCCAGCCCATGTTTTCTTCAGTACTCGCAACACAAAGTTCATATGAAGATAACGCACCGTGAGATAATTAGAGAACCACATTCTTTCCCTGTTGAAATTGATTAAAAATAACACCTGATTAGATGAGAAAATTAAACAATTGCGATAACACTTAGAAATATAAAATGCAAAAAATACGGAAAATAAACATAATACAGATAAATTAAAGAACTGAGAGAAACATCTTCATTCATGTCATGAGGAACCATAGACCTGAGTTCAGAAATTTAGTAACTGCAATTTTAAAATAATGTAAAAGTAAAAAAAATTAATAAATGTGAAATAAAATTTAAAAAAGTATAAGTTTA
Organism: Conger conger; assembly: GCF_963514075.1. Taxonomy (NCBI): domain Eukaryota; kingdom Metazoa; phylum Chordata; class Actinopteri; order Anguilliformes; family Congridae; genus Conger; species Conger conger. Next base: position 22,243,402 of record NC_083762.1, on the reverse strand, counting down.
ATATAATATTAAATTATATACTAGATTATTAAATAAATATAAGCACATTATATTGCCATAGTTTTCAATTCCATACAGATATAGCCAGTTCTTCTGACCTGCAGGCAAGTATTAAAATATGTTTTATCAACAATATTTAAAAATGTCAATACATGTACTCTTAATTCTGCACACTGAAACTTGGAAAATGGAAAAGACCAGCAATGCACAGATTTTCTAATTGAAAGAAATTTAAAGCACATGTTTTGTTAAAGATAGCCTTATCTTTAACAAGCTAATAAACGGAGGTTCTTTTTTTTCGATAAGTGTAAGCCACTTCGTAATTAAAACAGATTTTTCTACTCACACACATAAACACACACTCAGGTACGCAAGCACACACAAACACACATGCACGCACACACAAACACACACACACACACACACACACACACACACACAATCACACACACACACACACACACACACACACACTTATTTCAGGTTACATTACCAATTTTTATTACTTTTATAGTAAATTGTTTGGCTGGTGAAAATGCTCAGTGGCTAATGACTTTGGAAAACCACTGGCCACAGTGGCTGATGAGATAAAACAGTAATGTCAAGCCCTGCGTCTAATGTAAAACATTCAAAAGTAATTATGCAGTTACTGCAAATCAATAAATTAAGATGTCAATATAGGAAAATAATGGGGTCATGAAATAGCTATTTGAAGAAATTGTCTGCCGTTAGAAAAGTGTCCATGTAGGAGTGAATAGCGTACATGGTTCTTGTTCACAAATTCATCCATGCAAATGTTCAAACATGAGTATAAGACATAGCTTCTATGCAGTCCAGACGCACGGATATTCTGACTTTATCTACTAATAGGTGAACTCTATGGGGACACCCTCAGGACAGCAGTCAGTCAGTGTAAATCTTACAGGAGTTACCTGATTACTAAGAGGGCTGTAAAAGTGCCCTTGCTGATGTCCCCTTTGCTCAAATGATCACAATCTCGCCTGGCTTCAGATGGATCTTCTTTAAGCCCCCAGCCAGACACACACATACGTACACACACTCACACACCACACACACATACACACACACATACTCTCTCTCCCTCTCTCTCTCATTCGCTTTATTGCCAATCTTTATTAAATATGTGGCAATGTATTAAAAAATAATAATAATTGAAGTAACAATGTCACAGTAAACAATATATGTATTTTTGTTTGTGTGTGTATGTGGGTGTGTGTGTGTGAATGTGTTTGTATGTGTGTGTGTGTAAGTAAATAGTTGTAGTCTTGTGGTTGTATTCCATCTCTCTCTCTCAGTCTCTCTCACTCGCTCTGTCTCTCTCACGTGATACAAGCATACAGCTCGTGCAGCAGGACCTCTGTAATAAATCTAAATTAGCTGTTTTGTGTTGTCACAGTCAGCCCAACCCCTGACACATGGAGGATACATATGCCAGGGGTAATGTTGTTTTTAGCTGTTGTTATGGGCCTACATGTGTTAACACTAAGAAATGCACTGGTGCATGGGATAGTCAGGTAGACGCGGTAGTGGAAGTAGGGTCAGGATAAACATGCTAAATGTATTTGAGTCTGAAGGCAAAATGAGTCTGGATGTGATGAGTGGTATGCACTTATCACGCATGCTAATCGTGAGCTGAGAATTATGAGGTTCTGACTGACATCTCTTACTGAATTAGTTTTTTTGCCATAAATATGTTGTCATAAATACATGTGTGAAGTTTTACACAAAAATACTGAATAAATGTATGAAAATAATTCAAAATGTAAAGGTCATATCCGTTTGGAGCCCATTCATTTTAAAATCTTTGAAGTTCAATATCTCAAAACTCTCAGAACACAGATAGAACCTTTTAATTCTCAGCTCATGAAATGTACTGGTGATGGTAATTTAAAAATAAAAAGTATGGTGGCACCAAAGTTTCCTGCTTTGATATTCAGACATTGATGAATACCAAAGTCAAGGCACAAGCCTGCCTCCTCACTATCATTCAGACAGGCATGAACAGTCAATATGTCAAGCCCCTGCAGGGTAGAGGTGACTGATGACGGTGCATTCTGGGAGAGCCGCTCTCTTTGAGCCAAGCTTTGAGACCAGAGCCATTCTCCACAGATCCAAAGGAGAAGGACTTGGGAGAGCTGGCTGGAGTAGGAGAAGAGCAAATTGCCATTGGAATGTACTAGAAATTGTTATATGGTTCCCAGTTAAGCAATATACTGCACTGTCCCACCAGTATTGTTGGGGCCTCCCCCTTTTTGCTCATGTTTAGGTCTCAAGTTCAGACTGACTTACATTGATTATACTTCAACATGTCTGGCTGAACACCTGGAGGTTCACAGAGGAATACAATTGAATCAAATGCAGGTTTAAAACAGGGGACCAGTATCTGTGATTCAACTAGGTCTGGACAATATGGCCTATAATTCTTATTTGAAATATGTATATTTTTGTCTGGGTTTGTAAGTACCAGGACAAACGTATCTCACAGTATAGTATTGAACAAATAATGCTCTGTGTAAAGTTTGCTGGGCATTTTCAACCTAGGACTGCAAACAAGGTTGAAGACTTCAACCTAAACAATGTATTTTCTCTAGCAAAACCAAAAAGGTGGCATTCAAACTATGCTCTACACACTCACAAATGTTTGTGAATTAGAAACTTTATCCCAACGAATTGTCTTGGAAAGGCTACTTGGATTATGTCAGGCTCTGGTAAAAAATGATATTTTTTGTAAATTAAGAGATACTAATCAAACAAACTATCATTAGTCCCATTAGAATGCTCTCAAAAGATGTAGCATAACAAGACATAGTATTAATAATGGTACATCAATAGTAAACTAATGCAATATCTATGGTTGGGGGCTGCTAGCAAATACATGCAACTCATCTCAAAATCATTGCCTCAAAAACAAAAATATTAGAAACTGAAAGCCAATGTATGGCCATTACAGAGAAATGGAATGCTATTGGCATAGTAGAACCCACAGATGTCCCAATGCATTGCTTGTAAACATTAAATCAAATATTTAAATCTGAAGCTAATCAATCCGATAAGTAATCCAATCAGGAGAAATAAAAACTTTATTTCAAATTTTAGGTGAAAAAGGGTTTTTCTTTTTAAATGTAATGCTGAACTACAATGCCCACCATCATTATGAAATTCATGAAATGATCTTACCTTCATATTCCAATAAAGATGGAAAAGCAAAGGCTTTCATTAAGGTGAGTAAGATACAATTCCCAAGTTCGCTCTCTGTGAACTTCATGTAAAATTGAGGGGACATCATGTGAGATACTTTAGTAATGGACAGGAAATCGTTAGCTGTTAAACAAATCGGGCCACGATCTAAATCTTTCACGTGAAAGTTCATTAATTGGAAATGGCACGTAGTAAAGCAGTCTATTCTCTCCGGGATTCTGCGTTACAGGAAAATGGCTGCTGGGGTTGAATTTAGCCGGATTGACCTTTGACCCTCAGACAGAGCACTCCCCTTTTGGCGATTTGTGAGGCCTATTCCCACATGGAAAGCAGGAAAAGGCCTGCTTCACTTTGTCACTATGGTAATTCCCTGGTGTTTCATACATGTTTCATGCATACTGTGTGTGTGTGTGTCTGCATGTGCGTGTAAACAGTTTCTAATAATATACTTTTTCCTATTGACCTTAATTGTTCAAAACGAAATCCCTCTCCCTATTTCAAAAGCAAGTACTGTGGCTATGCTCGGTAAAAGATCTCACCTACTTTGATGAATGGAGAGTGCTCCCTTCCCCCTCTTCCTCCAGGAGTGTATTTACATTATGAGATGTAATCCGTGATATTCCTTTCATTTTTGAACAGGGTAAGCTCCCTTCACATCCCCACCGAACGTAACCCCATCCCCCCTGCCTCTTACCCAGTAACCTGTCTGCCACAACAGCCCACTGTCTTACTCTCTCTCTCGAGACCCTTTCTCTGATAACGCCTCAACATAAATTTTATCCCCTGATTAGTATTCAGCTCAGACCTTTGGACAGAAACCAATGCAGCAGGCGAGAGGGGCTTTAAATCATATAACTCATATATCAATGACAGCCCTTCTAAGCACTGGGTAGATTACAAAAAGTTAGCTTTATTTAAAAACAGATTAAGCGTTTTTCCCTGCGTAAGGCAGAAATGGTGAGGGAGCTGGAATTTATGCGTCCGCGAGTTTCTGCTTCCGCGTCACTTTATCCTCTATCCACCTGCCTGTGCGTGTGCGTGTGTGTGAGTGTGTTTATGTGTGTGTGTGTGTGCGTGAGTGTGAATGTGTTTATGTGTGTGTGCGTGTGTGTGTGTGTGGGTGTGAGAGTGTTTGTGTGTGTGAGTGTGTTTATGTGTGTGTGTGAGAGTGTGTGTATGTGTGTGTGTGTGTTTGTGTGTGTGAGTGTGTGAGTGTGTTTATGTGTGTTTGAGTGAATGTGTGTGTGTGTCTGTGTGCTTGTGTTTCTGTGTGTGCATGTGGTGGGTGTGTGTGTATGTTTGTGAATGTTTGTGTGTGTGTTTATGTGTGTATGTGTGTCTGCGACTGTGTGTGTATGTTCATGTTTGTGAATGTGTGTGTGCGTGGTGCATGTGTGCGTGTGTGTGTGTGTTTGCATGCATGTGTGTGCATGTGTGTGTATATGTGTGTGTCTGTGACTGTGTGTTTATGTGTGTGTGTGGTTGTGCATGTCTGTGCGTGTGCCTGTGTGTCTGGGTATGTGGGTAAGCTACAATTTGGATGATTTAATTTATCTTGCTGCATTTGAGAGTTGAAATATGTTGTTGAAGCCAATGGGATCAGTTATAATTATGTTATTACATTTATTAATAACTCATTTATAATTAATTTATAATATTCCTTTAATAAAATGAGTTCGGTAAAAGGGCATCTGTTTTTCAGGAAAGCTGCATAACAGGAGTCACTTCCACCACACACACCCACACATACTCAGAAACACACACACAAACATACACAAACATACACATTCTCTCTCTCTCCCACACTCTCTCTCGCCCTCCTTCTTTCTCTCTCTCCCTACCTTTCTCCCTCCATATCTCTCTCTCTCTCCCTCTCTCTCACTATCTCTATATCTCTAGCTCTCTCTTTCTCTCTCCCTCACTCTCCCTCACTTCCTCCCTCCCTATATTTCTCTATCTCTATCTCTCTCCCTCCCTCACTGCCTCTCTCCCTATATATATAACTCTCTCTCCCTCCCGCTCTCCCTCCCTCTCTTTATCTCTACCTCACTCTCTCCCTCTTTCTGTCTTTCTGTCTCTCTCTCCCCCTTTCTCTCCTCTCTCTTTCCCTCCCTCTCTCTTCATTACTCCATCCCTATCTTTCTGTCTCTCTCTCCCCCTCTCTCTCCTCTCTCTCTCCCTCCCTCTCACTTCATCACTCCCTCCCTATCTCTCTCTTTCCCTCCCTCCCTCCCTCCCTATCTCTCTCTCTCTCTCTCTCTCTCTCTCTCTCTCTTCCCTCAGTCTGCTGGTTCTTGAACATCATTAAGCAAATGCAGCCGCCCCTGGATTGCGGTCCAATCGGGGCCCATTAAACCTGCCCCCTGCCCGTCCGCCGTCTAGCCTGACCAGAAATAGACCGCACAGCGGGAGGGGCTGCAACCGGCGGCTGATCCAAATAAAATCTCCCCTTCATCACACAAGCGCCGCGAACACGACCGCCACACGGAGTACCCCCGCAAGGTCACCCTATCCCCGCCATTTACTTTACCGCCCCAGAGACACACAGGACACACCCAGAGGGGTAAAGCACACACCGCGTCCCTGCAACGCTGCATGAAAGGCTCACCTGCCATCAAAGTGGATCACATGACGGAGGTGTAGTGCGCAGCAGACCTACTGAGCGCGCTCCAACACGGCCAACAGTCCTGCGCTACGGCCTCGTCACCATGACACCCACAGCTTCAGGGGGGCTATTCGTCAACATATGATCAACCACTGCAGCGATTTATCATTCAAAAAACTGCACTAATAACATCCTGACTGAGACCTAAAAAATGTGATTATAAAATATTCCACAAAATCAATGAAAAAGCACGAGGCATTTTTAATAAAAGAAATACTTTTTGAATAATGCTTTCAGGTTCTTTATTGATGCACACAAATCATATATCATGGACTATACATTGTATATACAATTACATCATTGCATTTGCTATTTTCCATAAATAGGGGATAACAAAGAAGCAAATGTTAAATATAATAAGTGGAAGAAATAGAAAGAACTCTCAATGGCTGTGACCAAATAAGCATGAGATGAAACAAAATATTTCTCGGATAAATAATTACTGTATAAATTGGTACCAGCAAATTAAAGCAAAACAAATGCGCTTTGCTTCCCCTTCGCTTCCTGAAAGGCCGCCGTTAACACGGCGAAACCGCGGGGATAAGAATCTCCTGATGGATGAACGTTATATTCACACCCATCTCCAACGCACAGGAGCCACGCAAACAAACAAGCACGCAGAGAGAGGGGGAGGGAGGGAGAGAAGGGCTGGGTGTGCGCAGGTAGAGAGGGAGAGAGAGAGAGAGAGAGAGAGGAGGAGGGGGGTGGAGGGGTGAGCGGAGAGGTCTCAGAAAGGGAGATGTGTGCATGCATTAGCCGGGCGGATTTTCGGCTAAATCAGGCGGGATAGGGGATTAAGTTACGCTCTGCCTGTGTGGGAGGGGAGCCGGGATTTCAGCACGGCTCGTCCAGGAGGGAGGGGATGACACTGCAATTAATTAAATAATGATACAAATGACGGAATCGATCATAATTGACAAAAGGCAAATGAGTAAACAATAAAACACAAGAAAACAAGGGAAGGAGGGGTATATTACCTGAGCTGAAACATAGCCTTCCACCTCTGTACACATTCATGCACGCACATATGTAAACAGAGACACACACACACACACACACACTCACACACAACATTGTACGCACACACACACACACGCACACACAGACACACGCACACTGAGACACGTACACACAGACACATGTACACACACACAGGCACACACACAGACACACGTACACACACACACGCACGAGCACACACAGACACACGTACACCCCGCAGTGCTCTCTAGAGGGGGGGGAGCGGTTTTAGAATAACCCTTGTTTCAGCTCCCGCCCCCGCCGGGCTGCCTGCTGTGTTGTTTTAATAGGGAAAATTAGCCAACCAGAAAGGTGGATCCTGTTTGCTATGCTTGACCGTCTCTCCCCGACAGAGCCGGGCGGGCAAGCACGTCCTGCATCCTCCCTCGCTCTCCTCCGCCACAGCTCTGCTCCAGTCTCCAGCTGCTGTCCCTGCCCACGCTCCCCCCGGACGCACGCGTACACACACACACACATGCGGGAGTACACACACACACGCGCACGGGGGTACACACACACACAGACTCATACACGTACACACACACACGAGCACGGGAGTACACACACACACAGACTCATACGCGTACACACACGCACGCGCACAGGAGTACACACACACAGACTCACAGACTCATACGCGTACACACATACGCGCGGGAGTACACACACACACAGACTCATACATGTACACACACACACACGGGAGTGCACACACGCGGTAGTACACACACACACTCACACATATACACACACACATACTTGCGAGTTCACACACGCGCACTCATATAAACACATGCATATACAGACCCATACACATATACACACACACTCACACACGCGTACACACACTCTCACACACACGTATACACACACATACACTCACACACACGTATGCACACACTCGCATACACACACATACACACGCAAACACTCTCTCTCCCGCCCCCATCCCTCTGCTCCCCCCCCCCCCCCTACCGCCTCCCAATCTCCCTCCCCTCTGCTCCACCTGGGGGAGGCAGTGTTTTTTTATTTTATTCTTTCACGGCAATAAATCATTCATCACACATTTACAAATGTGCATTTTAAAGACGCCTACAACAGCATCCAGGCCGGGCCTCTTCTAGCAACTTCTGCCTTTCTGCTTCCATCTCTGATGGAAGAGGGCCAGGTGCCTTCATTAGGTCAATCGCTTAGTCGTCTTTCGAAAATGAAAGCGGTTAATGTCGGATGAAGGAGATGGCGAAGAAGAAACAGGTCAGGACCAGAAAGCTCTCCCCTTTTCATCTTTCATTGGAAACAGAGCTTTTGTTCTCTCTTACACATCTGTGGTAACTGCTTAAGAATATTTACAGTATGTGTGATTGCTCTGGCCATTGGTGAATATATACATAGATATACATAGATTCTGATTAGAACACTTTCCTAGTCTCAGATTAATGCACACAGTCATAGAAACACATACAAATGACAGCTGTACAGTACAGTACAAACTTGCACACACATTCATGCACACAAATACACACAATATAAGGGCACATGTACATCTGCACAGATACACCTATATAAGACATACACACATGTACTCTAACATACAGTTACACACACATGCATACTCACACCTACACACTCAGACACACGCACGCGTACACACATGAATACAAACATACACATACACGCATACAGAAGCATACAGATGCACACATACACACACATTTACACGCATACACATGCACACATACACACACACATGAACACACACACTCACACACACACAAACACACACATACAGACACACACACACTCACACACATACAAACACACCCACATACAGACACACACACTCTCACACACACACTCTCACATACACAAACACACACACACTCACACACACACACACACACACACACTCACATACACACACACACACTCACACCCACACACACTCACACTCACATACACACACACACACTCACACACACTCTCACACACACGCACACACACACACACACACTCACACACACGCGCACACACGCGCTCACACACACATGCACACACACACTCACACACACTCACACACACACTCACACACACTCACACACACACACGCACACACACACTCACCCACATGCACACACACACACACACACTCACACACACACACACGCACACACAGCCCTGGACAGCTCATCTGAGTTTCCTGCCCAGGCTGCTGCAGCTCTTCCAGGTGTTGCTTTGATCGCTCTGGCAGGAGCCCCACTCTGGCATCCTCTCCCTGTTTTTTTTTCAGTGTTTTTTTTGTTCCGGGCTCTTCCGGGACCACCTGCACAACAACAAGTGTTCCTGTGGGGGACAGGGGTGACACAAGGAGATGCACACCACCAAAAGTACTCACCCAAGTTCCACCCTGTCTGCAAATCAGTTCTAATTAAACTGAATGGGGTGACAGGGGCCTTACCTTACCTCAATGCTAAGCACTCTGAGGCTCTGAAAGGCACTATATACTCTAAGTACAATCCAATGTCAGTATTATAAGGGAGATTGCAGCATTGCTCATCAGTCCTGGGTGCCGGGTTCATGGGACTGCCCCATGTGTCACACCCAGGGACGTCCTGCATTGCACTGCACCCCTCCCCATGGCCCAATGCCCTGTCACTGACTGCCCCCCACCCCCCGCAACACAAAGACCCCCAATCTGTTCCCCCCTCGCCCTTCGATTAATCAACACCCACAACAACCGGCCCCCCCCCCCCCAACCGCACCTTCCCTCGCCCCAAACAACACCGCAACCAGCAAAGCCAGCGCCATTTTTCTGCCCGTTATACATTTCCTTAAGAAGCACATGCGCATGCACAAAAAGAATCGTTATCAGGAAATTGATTTTCAGGGATTGAATGGGGGTATGATTTTTTTGTGGCGGTGCCTTGGTGCGGAGTGATGTGGGAGCGGTGTGTGTGTGTGTGTGTGTGTGTGTGTGAGAGAGAGAGGGAGAGAGAGAGAGCGGGGTGAAGCAGCGATCTGCTGAAGGGGGTGAAAAGCTCTTTTGTTCTGGACGCCCTTGAGCCTCAGACAGCTGACATCTTCAGCACCCCGGCTCCACACAATCTCCCTTTTCACAGGGCTGTGCCTGGACGCCCCGTCTTTCTCAGGGCCCGGAGGAGAGAGAGCCATCAGACAAATTACTGCTGGCAAATCCGGGCCCGGCCCGCCACAGCGCCACCACTCCGGCACCGATCAAATAATGAAATCTTCGGATCTGGTGGAGCTCCTTGTTACACGGCGCTCTGTCTCATTTACACACCGACACCGCCTCACACGTCCCGGTCAGCGCCGGACCGACTCTACCTGCCTCTTACTTCCCAGGCAGTCTCGGGCAGTCAACGGGCGTGACCCTCAGCAAGGAGATTAGATGGAGTGAGATGAGCTTGATGTCAACTGTTAGAACGTTCTAGAACCCACTTTGTTTTTACCCTGAATAACTGTCCTGACTGTGAACACTGACTTTGCCTGACTGTGGTTCAGTGCACACTCGGTATGGGTTGAGCTTACATTGCGGGTGGAGACAGTGGCACGTCAAACAGAACATGAGGATCTCCTTGGGAAAAGAAGAACTAGAGGGAAAAATACATGTTGGTTAGGAATAATCATATAATCAGTTCTAGGCTGTGGAAAGGAAAAGGGTTGTTATTGGGACACACATACACAGACACACAACCCTCAAACCAGAGTAACCACATAGGCACCACGAATCTTGCAATCCAAAACAAGTATCATTTTTATGAAAGAAAAGGGCCTTGAACCATGCCAATCCTCCACCTTGCCATGTTTTTATTTTAGAATTTTATTTATGGAAACAATAGGTTCTTAAATATTCTGATCATTCCCACAGGCGGGGGAATAAAAATAGACACTAAGATATACACTCTTCCACACACACACAAACATACACACACACACACACGCATACACACAAACACACACACGCACACACACAACCACACACACAAACACACAAACACACAGACGCATGCACAGACACACACACACACACATGCAAACACACACAGACACACGCACACACACACACACAAACACACATGCACACATACACATACACACATACACACATAGACACACACACACAGACACACGCACACACACACGCACACACAGTGTGAAACTCTGGGACAGGAGGCAGCTCCTGGTCTCTTTTTTGCATTGTGCTGCATCCATGACAACAGGGTCAAAGTCTGGTTTTAATGCTATTATACTAAGAGACCCCGAGCTGAATACTAATGGCGCGGCCCTGCAGGGAATCAGGGGAAGGGATCAGTTATTTAGTGAACTGTGACCAGCCCGGGGAGGGAGAGGGCCGTGACCCGCTCCCCACACAGTCGCCTCGCACTGGAGGTGAATGCCGGAGACCTGCCTCACTCAAATAAATTATTCGCCCGCTTTTTAAAAACCGCGAATACCAGCTTCCACGCGGCACAAAACCCTCCGTAGCTCCGCGCTCGGCGAGACGGCTACGATATAATAAAGCGCAAAGAGGCGGGGTGGAGAGAAAGAGATTTCAAACGTTGCTTGTCGACGAAGAGAAGGAGGTGGAAGTGACACGTTAATGGCGGCTGCTTTATGATGGCTAATAAATATGGCTGATGGGTGGCTGTGGGATGGCTGGGGAGCCTGCAGGCAGGGGAGAGGCCGGGCGGGAGGACCATAACTCAGGCCTGATCCCTATCCCCCTCCGACTGAAGCCAAGGCCACCAGGTGTCCATATGGCCACAAATCCAGGTGTCACTGCTGCTGCCGTGGTCAATGCCAAACTGCGGCAGGTTCAACCTCTCGCCAGGATGGGCCTCTGGGGAGATGAACAGCCAAAGCAAGCGGATCTCTATATTACCGCTGGTCTGAGTGCGTGCTCTCCTGTGCAAAATGTTTTATCGCAAGAAGTAGTAAAAGGTACTGCTTAGAAAGTAGCATAGTGACTAACATAAGCAGTTTTGACGATGGAGATCTAAATATGTTAACATGCTCACGGATATTGTGTCAACACTATTGCACAATGAAAAGGTGGTTCAAAGTTGTGGATAAGTAGAGAGTGTTACCCTGGATGAAAGGATATGAACATGCGTATGAGAGTGTATGTGTATGTGTGTGTGTGCAAGGGTGTGTGTGTGTGAGTGTGTGTGTGTGTGTGTGTGTGAGTGTATTTGTGTGCTTGTGTGTGTGTGTGTGTGTGTGTTTGAGTGTGTGTGTGTGTATTAGACTGTGCGCCTGCATTGTAAGGACAATGAGAATACGACGACTTTGAATATGAAGGAGAGCCAAAGAGACAGAAAAAGAGTGATGTTTCTGAGAGAGAAAAGGTGAGGGAAAAAAAGAGCGAAGTAAGAGACAGGAAAAGGGTGAGAGGAACGAGTGAACGAGTGAACGAGGGAGCGAGAGAGAGAGAGAGAGAGATAAAGAAGGCACATCCCAGGGCGGTGTCCTGCGTCTGACGGACAGGCCTCTCTGGGCACCTTTCCCAGGAGGCTGGCAGGGAGCCAGGGCATCTGAGTCTGCTGCCCGCTGGCTTGGCAGGCTGCCCCACGGGCTGCTCTGGACGTGGCGTACCTTCAGCCGCTTCCCCCGGGGGGCACCGGGTCCTGGCCGCCTGCCTGCCTTTATTCACATCTATAGAAGCACCCCCCCCCCCCCCCCCCCTCACCACCACCGCCGTCACCGTAACCGCCAGTCACAGAGAAGAACACAGCACTCCTCTTTAGCGTAGCGCCACAGGAGCGCTTGTCCGTAGCCCGTTACCGCGGTTCCGTCCCGTTGTCCTCGGGCACCGAACGGCGGCACCGGAACGCCGGGGTGTTTTTAAACGGATTTCACCTGAAGTCAGGGGCCCGGTCACGCACTTCACATACTCCGTCTTCAGTTCTGCGTTCACTGTGAAAACTGCACGAAGCGTTCAGACCGAAATGGCAAAAAAAAAAAAGCGTCGCGAAGAAAATCGCAATTTTGCCAATAGGTTTTTCGATACAAATGAATGTATTAAATGTGACATTTCCATTTGTAATCTTTCTGTGTGGGGTTGGGTTGAGTAGCAGGGGAGAGTGATTTTGTGCATGCAAACACGTGTCAGATGGCCAGAGACATAGCCACCCAGAATGCCATTGGCTTTAACCATCAAACCAGCATCCAAACTACAGCCGGGCAGCTGATTTAGCACTGGAGCCAGGCATGGCCTGCCAAACACTGAGAAACAATCCCCTGGATCATACACAGCAAATGAAGCCATGGCCCTACAGATTCATTTTGAACCAAAGGTTCTAGAGGTAAAATGCAGGATAAACAGACCTAACTAGACTCAGAAAATCCACTCATGTGTCATGCCAGTTAGTGTCCCCTGATTCAAAAGACTCATGCGATAAATCATTGGTCACAAACCTTTACCCCAGTTAATCAAGCAGAGGAGATGGGACTTGAAGTCCATTTGAGCTTTCGTGTGAGAAAGTACCATCACAAAAAAGCCGCAGACAGAACCTGACCGTTTATAGGTGAAAAATGAAGGGCCAAGTGGCACCAAAAATGTTCAAAAACCATGTCTCCAAAAACCACATGTGAATTGAATACACGTGAATTCTAAAAATAGTACCGCTCATAAAATGTGATTGGAAAGGGCAACCTATGCTATTCCGTGTCACGTGTTTTGTTTTGACGTGAAAATTGTAGTTCACAATGGAGAAAGTGAAGATACAAATTTCAATTTACATGACTTCATGTGACATATTTTCATTCATGTGATTATTTTCATAAGGGTACAGGTCACATTTCACATTGTGCCACCTGGGTAAAGGAAACTGTGTGCGATCGCCTTCACACAGCCGGCTGCTCACACACACTGCTCAGGGCGTACTTGTTTAAGTGTTGTTGCCTTAATATAGTCTATGAGCCTAAACTAGGGCATGGTTTTAAAAGGGTTTATTTATTTGTAAATATGGATCTACTGTATTGGTGCCGGGAAACTGGAGATAATATCTGGTTTAAATATTTCCTAGAAAAAGTGACACCATTGCTGAATTGTGAAAAATTTGAAAATACATTTGTTTATAATACAGATTCATTGCTATATGTTAACAATAATACAGACTTTAATCTGTCTCCCCAAAGATCATGGAGATGGAGGAAGTACATGGAGACAGTGGACATCAACAACAAAAAATGTAAATATCTCTATTTTTCACTTCCTCCTGCATTCTATGATTGAGGCAACCAAGGCCACCAGGTTCAGACATAAAGCATCAGTCTCCATTAAGGAAGGAATCCAGCACTGCGGGATAAGCTTATCACATCCTGACACTTTTAACTTCAAAATTATAGAGTACTATTTCAAATCGAACTAAAACAGAAATCGAAAAAACAACTCTAATATAAAGCAAAAGAGTCTGTCTGTGATAGACGTGCACGCTTTGTAACTCATGAAAAGACAATTACAAGTTAAAAAACCCGTGAACGATAAACACCAAACAAAAAAAGAACAAATCAAAAAGCCTGAGGAAAGCAAGGTGTTGTTGGGGGATAAATTTGCAGAGTTAAGGATTACAGATTAAAAATTCACCAGAAGCAATCACTGCCATTTCAGGGACCATTTCCTTTGATTAACCTTCTCCTGACCTGGCCTTAGGGCATGCCTAGCTTCAATTGTTCAATTACATCTGAGGGGCTTTAACTGCTGTCCCTGTCACCTTCTCTCCACACCTGACTCCCCACCGCGGACCCGACCAGACCACAGACAGGGTGCGAGTGAGTGTGACCGCGGAGCCTGGAGGGGTGGTGATTACAGCCCGGTCCAGGAAGTTGGACCAAAGGGAGCTGGAGGTAGGGGAACAAGGCGGAATATATTTTCGGGTGGTGGTGGGTGGTGACCGGATGGGACCTACTCCCATTGCGCCTCAGTAAGTAAGCATTAATGTCTTTCAGTGTTGGCTGACCTTCACTCTGTCTAAAAACGAAAGGAAAACATTCAAAATGGTGGGGTCATGTCTAATGAGTCAGATTCACTGTGCTTTTTTAACACACAATTGAAATGGATACTGTCAGAGTGCTACCAGCCAAATAATTGTTTTTCTTTTTTTTCGCTGTTTACATTCAGCATTGCTCCCCGTGTCGCTGAAGGCAGATAACATTAGTGTAATGGGCAAATAAAGCAGACACTTAACGACTGTCGCGTTAAGTAAAAACAAGACCGATTCCGGTACCTTTCTTAATAACAACAAAGCTTTCATCTCAAAAAGCCGTGCGAGAAGCCCTCACGACACCCACGGTGATGTTTGCTGGATAATGGTCTCACAGATAGTGCTCCAGGAGAGCTGGTACAAATGGCACAGAAACACGAAGGCGCACTCAGACGGGAGAGCGGCTGAACCGTCTCTGTGCTTTTGTGGGCTGTTCAGAAAAGCAGTAATTACTGCTTTTAGTAAATAAGCATTAAGCCAGGACTGAGCGTTCCTCGTGAACTTCCTCCTGTCCAGCAGGTTGGGTAACCTGCAGGCTCCGAACCCATGGTCAGGTGACGGGTCAGCGACAGCACCTGGTGTCCGTAGCAACATCTGGGCCTACCAGCTGCGGAGGCTTGGAACAAACCCGGCGGACATTTTGGTGGAGATGGGGGTGGGGGGGGTGGGGGGGGGTGGGGGGTTGGGGAAGGTGTCTTACTTCCACCCCAAAGCCCCACGTTCCCTTAGAACCTGAAACCCAAAACTGTCAGCCCTCACTTCCCCTGCACCCCAAGTTCCTGGACCCCCGAGAAGGGGAGTCGCTCACTCTTTTGGTTCGTCCAAGTCAAACATGAGCTCCGAACACAAACAAAGGCACAATCCTGACTCGGAAAAATAATCCCTACCAAAGCATTTTCAAAGATTCCTGTGTCAACTTATTATGCTGTATTAAATGTTTCCCATATTTATTATTTTTACATTATGTTACTGTGGGACTCCATATGGGATTGATTCTTTCAGGACAAGAAGGGTGCATGTTGGGGAGTGGGGGGGCTCCATTCATTTCTTTGCAAAAAAAAGATTCAAGTGGCTCTTATCTTAAGTGAGTTATTTTCTGAATGAATAAGAATCAGCCCTCTGGCAAAATCATAGCACAATGTGGATGCATTCTTCTGTTAGTTCTGTTTTATCAGCGTGGATCAGGGTGGAACAAAAATGCAGAACGAGTTAAGAGTAGCTTTGTTTTTGGAAGTACTGATTTTGCAAGACAGTCTTGGGTCAAATGTTTGTGTGTGTGTGTGCGTGTGCGTGTGCCCACGTGCACGTGCACATGCATTATTATCTTATTGTCATATCATGTGGTAAAATGAAAAATGTTACTGTGTTGCCTCAGAAATTCTGAGGATGCTGAATGAGAAATGACTATAAAATGGTTCTTACTGCTCTCAAAGCAGTCCTCTGACTTATCAATAATAATTTTTCATATTTTGGTGCATTTTTGCATAAAATTATAGTGAAGAAACACTCAAGAATAAAAAAAAATGATGTACAACGGTAAGCTTGCAAGCAAGAAATGTTGAGCAGATAAATCCAATAACTTTAAGTTAAATATTCTCAAAATGTGATTTTTAACTTGGTCCTGCTGATTTGTGAGCTTGTAGTACTGTTTTACATTGATCCATTATCATCCATTCATTATCATTTATTTATTGTCTTTATTTAAAATAATGAATGCAGAAAAATGAAGATGATAAAGGAATGAAAGCACATTGAGAAGCAGCTATCTG
The DNA here is from genome assembly GCF_963514075.1 of Conger conger. NCBI lineage: Eukaryota > Metazoa > Chordata > Actinopteri > Anguilliformes > Congridae > Conger > Conger conger. Next base: position 22,226,726 of record NC_083762.1, on the reverse strand, counting down.
TCACTACAGCTTTGATATACGTATATCAATACGATCTACAAAAATTAGCTTTCTCTCTTTGTACTGTATATTATATGTATAATTCAACTCCAGTTGTTAAAAAGAAGCATAATTCTCTCCAATGTCTGTCTGTTACTCCCCGCATTACACGCACGCTCTCACACACGCGCCCACGCCCACACAAACATGCGCGCACGCACAATTAGCGGGGAGATAAAAACAGCTCTCTGCTCTCTTTCACTCCCTCTTCCTCCTTGATTAATTGTTTTACAATCAAGTCAGCGTGCTCCGTGTTTACAGCCACAACCGGCTCGGTTGAGAGTTCCCTTCACGCTGTTTCACCCAGCGGTGCGTCTGGCGCTAGCGTGTCTGTTACTCAGCCTTCGCTCCCTGCAAACCAGTCAGGGATTACGGAGAATTATAGGGTAGAACGGCACTGCAGTTTAAGCAAAGGCATGCCGCTCGCATCTACAACAGACCTATAAATATAATGGGTCTGCAACTTGCATCCAGAACATTCCAATAAATATAATGCGTCGAATGAACAGTGGGACCGACGGTTCAGCACACGCAGGTTTGTTTATTCGACCATGCGGCGGAGAGAAACCCAGCCTGTTGCTGACTGTCCTTCGTTGGCATTTAACGAATGAATTCATTCAATTAGAATTTCCTTTTAATTAATTTGTTACTTTTTGACAATGGCCAAATAATCGAGCATGTCTTTATTTATATTTCTGTTTAGTATTAGTAAGCACGGCACTGCCTGCCACTGCCTGATAAGATGAAATACATTTCGCTTTGTACTGGCTGGCGTGGGTGTGATGTTGATGATTTTGTGGTGACATACAACCCCTCACACCCAGTCTAATGATAATTTGTGGCTGGATGATGGCTGTGAGCTCCCAGCAGTGATGAGCCGGGTGACGGGCGGTGACAGGCTAGCCCCCCCCTGCCTCCCGCACTGACAGTGCCACTCAGGGGCTACTTTGGGTTGGCAGGTATACCGTTTGGCCTCAAGGGAGCCCCAGGCGCTAGCCACCGCACTGTGTCATCCCTCCACATCTTCCTCCACTCCTCCCTTCTCCTCCCCCTCTCCCGCACGCTCCCGTCTCTCCTGCTTCAGAGGAGGAAAAGCAATAAACATCCCCGGACTCCAGTCTTATAGGCCCACGTCGTCAGGATGAATTAATTTCTGCCAAGTCTTCGCCGAGCACCCCCCCTCGATACCTCTCGGAAATGTACGATTAATAGGATCTCTCTATAGCTCCTCTGTTGGGAAGTCTGGTTGGCAAAGGTTAGTGGAAGCAGGGGGTGGGGATGTGTGTGTAGGGGGTGAGGGGGTGTGGGGGGGGGGGGGGCGTTCGTTGGAGAGGGTTTAGCTTTGGGGATGGCTGATGCTCAGGAAACAAACAGAAAAAAAGAAAGAAAAAAAAAGAGGCGGAGAGGAAAAGCGGAGCGTCCAAAATTTGCGCGAGCCCAAAGGAAGTGCTCCTCTGCCCTTCCTCCGCTGAGAGACCTGACTGTGAGCACAATGGACTGCTGTGTGCCGCCACTCGCAGGCAGCTGCCTGCTCTGGCCGAAGGGGGGGAAAGTGCCCTGGAAATACAGTACAACTACACAGTTCCGGTATTGATTTCATAACCGTATAGGCGAGGAAGGGGCTGCTCGGCGGTTGGTGGCGGGGGAATTTTGGGCAGGGGGATGCGATCCCGCTGATGAATAATAGATGCTTTTTTTTTCCAGCGCTGTTAACTGGGACTGGCACGCGGAGCATGCTAACGTAGCGCGCGGCGGCAACCGCACGCCACTCAAACGGTGGGCAGCGGCGCTCTGCCGCGGCTCGGCGTGGGAGTTAACGCACCGGCCCGTGGCCCGCGGCAAGCGACCGCACGCTCACGGACAAACGTCAAAGGGCATTCTGGAGGCTTCGTGCAGAGATGTAACAAAGCACAAGACACCGATAAAAAAAGAGAGAAAGAAAGTGTTAAAACAGATAGGGATTTAAACAAGGACGATTGGTTTCTTATTATTTTAAGTGGCTATAGGGAAGTTAAAGCAGTGGTCGAATCTGAACTGGTGCTGATGAGTAGATGGAAAGAGTGTGTGTTATGTGACTGTTCCCACTGAACAGACTGTTTAAATTTGTGGAATATTGTGGATATTCAATAAATACACAATACACAAGTCATAAATAATGCATTCTTTTTCGAACAGACTGGTAATGCTGTGTCGGGTCCTAGTTACATGTCTAAATACCCCGGGGCTGTTTTGGGCTATGTCCATCATGTAGATGGCTCTGCAGTTGCTGGGGGGGGGGTAGGGGGGTTGGAGAGGGGGATGCTGGGTAAAGAGAACACCCCAAGACCCCCCCCCCCCTTCTTTCCCTCCAAAGAAATTAAGGACAGATTTAAAAAAAGGAACAAAAACAATCTTATTGCTCATCTGAGTGCGTGCATCAAATAATGCAGAGTCTTCATGAGCAAGGGGAAGAACGTGTATTACTGCCTGAAGTGAAAGTGATCTGCATTTTATTCACCTCCGCCACGGACTTCTGTCTGACACTAATTTAGTCGGGTCACCCAACAAAGAAAGCAATGCATAAATCAGCCGGCGATGCCAAATCTCGCTGCATTCTCGGCCTAAGGGCTCGGAGATATGGACCCCACTCGGACTCTGCCCGCCCCAGGTCGCTAGCTCCATTTGGAGCACAGCTGGAGAGGGGCGAGAGGGCGGGGGGGGGGAGGCGGGCGGGGAGGCTATAGGGGGGGGGTCAGACAATTCCATCTGAAGTGGCCGTCTTCTGGCGGTCCTGTTTGGAGTGGAGGGCTGCCGAATCAAGCCCCTGATTGCGGCCGATTGTTATCACATATGATTATGGATCGGCCAGCGGTTACCTGAGCGACGCGGGGCGTGGGGGGCGGGTCGGGGACGGGGGGGGATCGATGAATAGCTAATTGAGCCTGGCGCGTGTGCGCCGCCCGTCCTCTCTCTCCGCCCGTACCCGCGGCGGCCAGGGGGGAGAGATTACGAGGAGGGCGCTGGTCTGCGATCGATAGCCTGGGAGGGAAAGAGGGATTTGCAGGGATGACAAGAGAAAGGGCGGAACACCCCCCCCCCCCCCCCCCCCCCACCATTAGATGCTGGGTCAACAGGTGAGGGGTAAGGGCTAGGGTTTGAGAAGATACAGTCCAATGACTCTCACCAGCAGATACAGACCCACAGTGGGGGGGGGGGACCCTTGGATAAGGAACAGGTTGGCCACTGAGCAAATCAGACGAATAACTGTAGCCATAGTCAAGGGGTTTTCAAATGCAAATTTCTGAAAAAAGCCAGCAGCGGCAAAAGAAAGAAAACACTATAATTACTCAGAGATGTTTATATGGGCAGAACACTGAAACATTACTACTTCATGCCTAACGCTAAATGCAAAATTATGCAGGCCTTTTGAGCCCAGTACGTGCGTTTTAATAAAGCAAGTTCAGAAAGTGCAGCAACCAACAGCCCTGAACAACTACACATATACTCAGTGAGCACTTTATTAGGGATTTATAAGACGTATTAGGTCTTCTGCTGCTGTAGCCTATCCACTTAGAGGTTTAACTTGTTGTGTGTTCAGGGATACTCTTTTGCATACCACTGCTGTAACATGTGGTTTACTTTGCTTTACTGTCACCGTCCTGTCAGATTTGACTAGTCTAGCCTTCTCCTCTGACCTCTCTCATTAACAACGTGTCTCTGCCCGCAGAACTACTGCTCACTGGATGTTTCTGTTTTTTGCACCATTCTCTGCAAACTCTACAGACTGTTATGAATGCAAATCCCAGGAGATCAGCAGTTTCTGAAATAGTCAAACCACCCAGTCTGGCACCAACAATCATTCCATGCTTCCATCAATCGTTCCAAGTCACTTAGATAATTTTTTCCCAATTCTGACATTTGGTCTGAAAAACATGTCTTGGCCACATCTTTTATCCACCTGATTGGCTGATTAAATATTTGCATCAACAAGCTAGTGTACAGGTCTACCTAATAAAGTGCTCACTGAGTGTATAAGTCAAAGATAGCATAGACATAGTCAAAAACTATGAAAATCAGGACTGGAAACATCGAAACAGTTAATAATACAGGCCATTATTATACCTGTGTAAAAAGGCATGCTCAAACAGCACACTCTAGACATTAAGTGAAAAATGGAATAAGACTCTAGGAGTGAGGTAAGGATCGGCACCCCACACACCTGCACACTTCCCCCACCGAGGGGGCGAAACAACGCTCTAACGTGACCGAGCACCAAGCACCCGCCAATTAAAAGGACCAATATTTTTCTTTCCTTGTTATTAAATAGCTAAACGTGGCTCATTGTCTCACAGCCTCCAGCAATTAGACGACAAGAGCGCTAATAGAATACACGCAAAGTCAAAGCGCAGACTGCGGAGTGATACACTCTTCCACGGGGTCTCTCTGCGGGGGGAGAGAGCCTTAAGTAGGCCAGTCACAGCTGAAGGCAGAGGGAGAGCATTACCAAAATCTCCATACAGCAGATTTAAAACCCCACGGATTGAAACTGCCTAATGATCTCAAGCCGCGAACCGCGCTGGTAAGGGGCTCGGTCTTACACAAAGCCCTCGCCCCGCCGTATCTCTCCGGAGTCCACGCGCCGCGCGCTGGCTCCGGCCGGAGGATTTACTCCAACATGGCCGCCGAGCGCCGTCGCAGGTGAGAAGCTGCTCCGCCAAAAAAAAGAACTCTTCCCACAGAGAATTAGACTACTCTGAGGAGGATTCAAAACAAACCTTTTCACAGCAGACACGTTTGGTCTCTCGTAACCTATTTTTCAAAGAATTCTATTATATAATATTGAGTCACGAAGATACCAAGAATTACCCAGTGCGCAAAAAGAAAATGTTAGCATGTCTATAAAATTGTTACATTTTCTTGAGAGACTCGGTCGAGTTCATCAGGAGCGGTGAAACCTTTTCACAGCAGACGTGTTTGGCCTCTTGTAACCTGTTTATTAAAGAATTCCATAATATAAAATTATATAGAAGTCACGAAGATACCAAGAATCACCCGCCGTGCAAAAAGCAACGTTAGCATGTATATAAAATCGTTACATTTTCTTGAGAAACTCGGTCGACTTCATCAGGAGAGGCGAACACCCTCCGAGGCCGGAGCGATCGCGGCCGTGTTTGCGGTCGTGGTCCGCGTGACCGCGGACGGTGAGGAAGAAGGATGGGATGTGACAGGCCCGTAGCAGAAATGGCCATCCAGAGGGCACAGCAGGATGCGCGAGGCGCCGTTAGGATGTTCTTTCACGAGCGAAAGGTCAATTGAAAGTGAAATAATGACTCGGGCGGTGTAAATCACTCCCAGATCCCCTGACCCCGCTCCGGGCCTCCATTACCCGGAGAGTCCGACGACCGCTCTTCACTGTCTGCTCACGCCCGCCACGCATCCGTGCCTTACCACAACAGAGGATTACACCCAGCGTCGTGGGATGTTGTGTACGTGGGATGTCCCTCCGTAATCAAATTGATTTGTCAAAGACTGCTAAAATTGTGTGAAACGAGGCCAGGTTTTTATGGATTTGAGGTGCTGGCACTCGTGTGTGCGAGGAGGGAGAGGAGTCAGCCCTCTTGCCTGGTGAATGTGTTCACAGTTACTGTCAAAGCATTTCAATCACTAGAGATCTGGAAATCCAGGTGGCAAAAAATAATTACAAAACTGCATGAACAAAGTATAAAAGTATAAACAAAAGAACCTGATATTATTATGAGACAGGAAATTCAGCACACCTGATTTGCCCTGTAGGTTTACCCTGAAAGAGAGGGAAAAAAACATCGGCTGTCCTCTTTTCTTTCTGTTAAGAGAGAGTATGTGATCCAGAATCGCACCCTTTCTAACGAGGTCGGTCTGATTGTGTTTTTGTGTATGATGACCTCACGAAACTAGCTTATTTCTTTTCATCCTCCTTAGGACTTCTGCCTGCAAGACTTTTGCCCTTTGCTGAAACTTACATTTTCCTCAACAAGGTCTTGATGTCGGAGGCAAGCTGAGTGTAGCATCCACTGCCAGCAGTCACAGAAACAATGAAGGTCTGCCACAACTCCTGTTCCCGTCTCCCTCCCCGAATACGGGCTGATTAAAAACACCTTGCTCCCTCACTATGCAAATCTCTCCTGTCTAGAGCAATCTGGGCTTCTGCCAGAGAGCACCGTTTCTCAATGCCCTGCGCTATTTGGGTTTTTTGGACCGTTACGCCGCGATGGTGATTTTTTGCTGTGGACTCCAGTTTTCACAAAATGTTTCTTGTGTTGATTTTTTTCTTTCCCGCATAGCCCAGGGACATTTCATTTGCATACTGAGGCTTTGGGTTAGATGGTTTCTGAACTGTTGTGGTGTCGGTTGCCACAGAAATACACGGTTGTTCCTCTTGAGCTGAACCATACCGGGGTAAGGTTGATGGTGATGATAGTTTTATGGCCTATGTGTTTTTGCGCATGTATGTGTGAGTGTGTGTGTGTGCATGTGTATGTGTATGTATGTGAGAGAGTGAGTGTGTGTGTGTGTATGTGAGTGTGTCAGTGTGAGTGTGTGTGTATGTATGTGAGTGTGTCTGTGTATGTGTGTGCGCAAGCGCATTGCTGTTTTTGGAGTCTGCTACTTATTTTAATGAGAAGGCTTTTCTTTTCTCCCTATCCACCTCCCAGGGGTTTGCCTCCATTTGTTTTCTCTGGGCCTGATTATATGTATAAAAATGTGTCTGCCCCCACACACACACACACACACACACACACAGTGATTTACGCGCTCATACACTTAGTGCAGGGAGGCAGCGGCGCTGCTGAACACAATCTAATGAGGTTTCGCCACAGAGGCCTGCTGCAGCCCGCACGCACAGCCCCACCACTTCATTTGAATCAGCAATCAACTGAGAGATTTCACTCGCCCTCGCCGCCCCGCCGGGGGGCGGGAGGGGAGGCCCGCGGCTCAATGTCACCAGCCGTCAGAGCGAGCCGGGGAGGGGGGGGGGGGGGTTGTCCGCCGTGTCATCCGCCGTGTCATCCACCCGGGCGGACACGGCCGGTCTCCCTCTCACCCGGGCCGGACGCTGCCCACACGCTACCGCCGGCGCGGAGAAGGTCAGATATGAGAAAGAGGCAATTTCTGCGAGGTGCTTCTCCAGCCCTGCGTGTGTATGTGCTCGTAATGAAAAAGAAGAGAGCGGAAAAAACTGAGACGGGCTTTCTGTTCCACGGTTTTATTTCTTGCCGCTGATACATACAGTAGGATCAAAGATACACAAATTATAAGTGTGTAGGATCTTACACTCTGTGCTGTGTCTCATCTTCCTGGTGCCCTAATCCCCGGTGCCATCATTACTCTGAAATGTATTCGGTGAAATTCCCAATACCAGTATCCCATCCCCGTTGGACGGACCTAACTGAAAACAGTGACTCCGTGGCTCGGAGTCAATCTATAACCCCTGTTTGTCATTCACTTTGACTGACAAATTTAATCAAGTGTTATGTGGATACGTTTCCTACACAGACATACAAGCTTGGCAGATCGAATCAAAAAAGGCTCAAAAATAAATAAAAAAATACTGAGAGACAAGCAAGCAAACAACAAAATAAATGTAAGGCTCTCCAAACTTCATTGCTCAAAGTGAACGACGAAGGGTATTGCGGTGAGATTGAATTTGGCCCCTGCACACCCAAGGTTGCGCTGTCCTCGGAGATGAAAAATGTCACTTTAGCTGAGATGCCCAGGCCGGGCTGACCCCTCTCCCTGGTCTGAGGAGTTACAGGTGCTGTGGCTGGAGGATCTCCAGAGTTCTCCGCGCCTGAGAACCCCCTCCCTGTGCCTCTCAGAGTAAAAAGCGTGCCGGCTGCCAAAATGGGAGAGCAGGGGTACTGACCCTGCTGGCCCGGGTCTAAACTGTCTCTGAAAGCCATTTCCTCTCCTCAGGCATGGGGCCTGTCTCTGGAGGCTCAGGCATATGCCCTCTCCACAGCCTGCCAGTGCCAGCCACCATCTTACCTCCTTCAGGAGGTCTTCCCTGCCTCCTCCAGTGCCCCTCTCGCTCTCTCTCTCTCTCTCTCTCTCTCTCCCATACACATACATACATACACACATGCACACACACACCCACTCACGCATGCACACACATATGCCCACATACACATGCACACACACACACAGACACACTCGCACATGCACACACACCTACACACATACACACACACACACACACACACACACACACACACACACACACCAGTGCAGAGGAGGTGCAAGACCAGGCAAAGACATTCATCAGTAAAACCTGTGCAGTCCATGTATGGTCTGAGCCTACATACGTGTGAGTGTGAAATCTTTGTACTGTGCAACTGCGCAGGGTATAAGTCCCAAATTCTCATTTTTAAAGCTTGAGGGCAGCATGGGTTTTGCATGCATGTATATGTATGTACACATGCTATTTTCCATTTGGTTACTCTAAACTGAATTGACAATTTCAGCTATCCATACAAGCCCAAAAATGTTTCATTCACACAAACATTTTAGAAAAATGATTAAACTGAGAACAATGGAGAAGAGGAAGAAAAATAAAGACCCAGTTCCATGTCCTGTATTGAGGGATTTCCTGAAGAAGAAGAAGAAGAAGAAGAAGAAGAAGAAGAAGAAGAAGAAGAAGAAGAAGAAACAAACGAATGAAGGAATGGGTAGAAGAAAGTCTTAGGTTGAGGTCAATGAATAAATATGTGCAGGCAGGATCCCCAATCCTCCAGGGTGACTGTAGGCTAATTAATAATTAATGCCAGAGACAGTGTGTTTGAAATGTAGATGTGATAACTGCAGGCTTGGCACAGCTCTTCAGAGGAAGCAGATTTAGGAGCTACAGGGAATCGCCACTCCCCAGTCAGCGGGCTGCGGCAGCAGACCTGGGTGCAAAGCAAGGCTGATGGTTTAGATTAGATTCCCTTCAGCTGCTAATTACCTGAACCCACTTTGATGTCCCCCCCCTCTTAAGAACTAGAGGAAAGAGTGACTGATTCGGTCAGGGGAGTTGGGAACAGGATCAAATGGATTGGGGGGTTGGGTTGGGTAAGGGTATAGATAAAAACAATAATAAAAAACATTTTTTTTTTATATGAATCAAAAACATCTTCTCCCATTGGTAATATAAACCCATATTTACAGTCTAATCCTCTCGTTTCCAGAAATTGTGATTTCAGAAAGAATGCAGATATTTGGATTATTTTCATGAATATCAGAGCGTGTGGAGAGAGCGAGAACTGAGAGAGTGAGAGCGATCGTGCATGGCTGTGTGCATGGCTGTGTGTGAATGTGTGTGCATGGGCTTCTGCGTGTGTATGCCTGGGCGTATGTACATGCGTACCCAGGTCATGCAGTAAGCACGTGCACATGCGTTCATGCGGATGTGTGAATGTTAAAGGTGTGTGAGCTACAGATTAACGCAGAGCACTTCCAGAGCAAAAAATGAAGATCAGGGAAGACTATGCTAATCTCCCTTAGCCTGGGCCATAGACCTAATGCAGATAATGCTACGTGCTATTCTGAGACTAAAGTCTCCCCTGTAGGAAATCTGAGGTAGGAGCTAGGCCCCCTCCCACCGAGGCATACTGCCCGTCAAAGCCCCTCATGCCAATAAGTAGGAAGGCCTTATCCCTATACAAAAGCACTGCTGAAGTCTCTATAACAACGTTGGAGGCCATTGTTGGAGCCCAACAAGCTTTGATCGGTCTTAATGGGAGGGCAGTATAGACACATTCAAACTAAAGCTCTTGACTTTTACTGGCAACAGTTCTCGGACCAGTAATGTTACAGTACAAGTGACTTGGGCTATAGTTCAAGCCCAAACCTCTTCAAATGAAGAGTTACAGCTGACACGTAAGGTGGATGGACGCTGGAATGAATGGAATGAGTTTTCAACTCATTCTGAGATGGTCTAGCTGAACTTGTGCCTTGATTTTAGCAAAAACAACACAGAAGAGGTAGACAGCTGAATTGTTACACGAGTGTCAAATGCAGTGTAGTGTTTAAAATAAACTGCTGGCGTAAATAAATAATCGTGGCTGTTTATTCAAAATGAGGATGTCAGATACAATGTCTACAGTACAGTACAAATACAAAATCTACCATTATGAGCAAGTGTTAACATTGCCTCTGCTATTTGCATACTAAAGCAAAACAAGGGTACATCTGGTCATAATGTAAACATTTTACACAATATTAGAAATAAGAGAATAGTTTTTAGCGAATACTATTCCAATTGTGGAAAAGCTCTTCCTCTGAGATTTTTGTCTGTAAGTGTCATATAGACAAGATCATAATAGGGCAGCTTTGCCTAGAGAACCTCTTCTTTTTTCGCCAGTAAAAATGGTAAAAACAGTGAGCATTATTACACATTATTCTGGTAATTCTATCAGTTTTAATTAGCTTAGAAGAAAGGCCACACTTAAAATGACAGTGCACTTACATTATCCCCCAGTGAGGACAGCCTCGTGTTCAATAATGAAAGATCAAACAATGTAACCACCATAAAACAATATTAATGGCTTGTGTCATCCGCCCTGTATGTATATACTTCAAAAGCTTTTACTTTTTCAGTTATACCACATTATTCTGATTATTTTGTTCCTTGCAGGAAGTAAGAACTGTTGAGTGTGAATTGTAAGCAACAACTGTTCTTCTCTCAGTTGAATGAGGCCCTTGTTTTCTAAATCTAGCTCAGTAGTAAATGGTCTTAAGATGGCACAAGCCACTTTACCTTGGCTACAGACATACCTAGCCTAACACCTGTGTGTTTCAACTTTGGCATCGCTGTACCATAGGTGTATACATACAATCAAGTGCATATAAATACACACAAGTCCAAACATGCAAGTGAACACATATCTGACAATGGTACACTTGAAACCCGGTGCAATGGTCAGATGAAACCAAAATGGAGATTTTAGGCCATGCACACTAGCAATGGGTTTAGCATAGGAAGAGTATCTGCTGAAGTAACCCTTGTGAGATATGGTCGATGGACCTGTGGTGTTATGGGATTGTTTTATTTCTATTTGTCCTGGAGCTTTAATTAAAGTCAATGGTATGATGAGCTCCAGCAGGAGTTGAACCCAATAGAAAAAAATCAAGTTTGAATCGAACGGATCAGACCACGAACAATGACAAAATGATTGTTACTTGTTAACATCTTCTCGTATTGTATTAGTATAGTCATTTTGAGTGTACAATATAGCTTATAGCCTACTGTTTATTCTATGCTGTCAAGGGTTTGAATCATTTTGGTGGGCACTGTACACACATTGATGGACACACAGACAACTCTGTCATCACTCACCTTTGCAGGAGCTGAATGAACCCTCTCAAGCACCCCTCACACACACACACACACACACACACAAACACACACCATTCCTTTGCACCCTCTTAGCTCCAGATTTGGGCCCTGGGTCCTGTTTATTGTTGTGAGTGTTCGGTGGAGAGTTTTTGGAAAGGAGATCCATTACAAGACTCCTTCTCCTGGTCCCGCAGCCCTTTGTCCGTGTGCGGGGAGAAAAGCATGAAGAGCCTGTTTGAAGTTAAAGAGATGGTAATGTGATGTGGCATTACTGAGGACATCAGAAGCAGCGGTCGCTCCGATGAGCTCATACACAGAGGAGGAGCAGTGTGTTTCAGCGAGACATTTAAAGTGGCTGGTTTCTAAATAAAACACATAGCAAAAAACTATATGGAAAAGCGGGTGGGGCAAATCTGTTTGAGGGGTGACAGCCCTTCAGTTAATGAACAAGTCTAATGGTTGACCTCATCCTGAGAGCGCTTCGATTGGTCTCATGTTTGGAATGGCGCTATGTAAAATTTTCCTGGGTTGAACAAGGAGACGACATTGATTCCTCCTGAAGCAGAATACAAAACTACATTTAAAAAGCAGGGGAAACACATGCTGTGAAGATGGAAAAGTACAGAAAAATAAAGTTTTGGACGTTTTCGGCGCATGCTCACTGGAATGTCAATTCACCTGGGGATTCATTTGATTGTCTCAAAGCTTTCCCACCAGAAATGTTTCAAATACATATATTTAAACATGTAACGCTTTGTTGGACATGCGGTTTTGCAGCCGATGGGTTTCTTTATCCCCCAACATTATTGACGGGATGCGTTTATATTTCTTACGGATAATACCTCTATGCCTACAGTCTGGTTGAATTCAAAATTAATCCCACCACATTCTCCAGAAATCCCGTTCACAGTATCCAAGAAATATGCGTATCATAAGCTTTTCTTGAATATATTATACCATCAGCGCAACAAGTAGCTTAGGCCAAGGCAGCCAACCCAAAAGCAATTTTTCAAATACAACATGTATTTTTCATTTTAGGCCTTACTTACGCTGTCTTTATAAAGATTTCGGTTTGAAAATGTCTGATCGCTTGATGCTGTCTTTCAACACAAACAGAATAACAAAAAACGAAATTAAGGCAAATCAACTGCAAAATTCAGTATACGTTATGCGTGTAACCCAAATAATTTTTCAGTTAGATATTTCAGTTTTTCGACAGCTAACATCGTCAAATGTATTTATTAATTATAATATTTTTGTATTAAAAGACATTCATTGTTATAATAATTACGGGTTAATTAACGCTAATATCCTCTCTGTTAGGTCTACTGCCTCATGGATGAACTACGGTAGCCCACCTGCATATTGCACGGAAGGTGAGTGCATGCTTTTCAAAAGCTATTTGTTAAATATATTTCCGCACACTTGCAAACGTCCTAAGGGCGTTTGGTATATCATTTACCTCCATGGTACAGGCTGGATCTGACGATTTTTGCATATATGTGCAGAGAAATGAGAGAAGAGAGAGAGAGAGAGAGAGAGAGAGAGAGAGAGAGAGAGAGAGAGAGAGAGAGAGAGAGAGAGAGAGAGAGAGAGAGAGAGATTTACGTTTAGTTTAAAACATAATAAAATTATGCACTCTGTTCATTTTCCTTTCATGCACAATTTAAACTAGCCTATTTATCATGATTATTGTTGTTGCATGACTGCTGCTGCCACTGCTACCACTACACTACAACTTTGTCTGTTGTTGTCAATGAGTCATGAGGAGTAGGCTACACACACTCTCTCTCTCTCTCTCTCTCTCTCTCGCACACACACGCGCGCGCGCAGGCGCGCGCGCACACACACACACATAGTTTCTCATTGAATTGTTTTCGTTCTGTGGGGCTGTTTGTTAACACTCAGATTTGTGATTCGGAAAAGACCAGTTTATCTTTCATCGACACCAGTTGCAACACTGCTGTAAATGACACCTCATCACACTCAATCGGTAGTCGCTGCTCGACACCACGTGTTAAAAGTGTTCTTATTTTATTTCTGCCATTTTTCGTACTAGATAGTCAATTCCTCATGTTCAGATATCAGTGCATAGTTGTCGCTCGCGGACCTAACACAATTGTAAATTGCATAGCATTTGGTTCCCAAGCAACATATCACACACATCTGCCAAATCCATCTTTACCATATTTGTGAACAGTAAAACAGCAAGGCGAAACACATATTAGATCTCCACAAAGAAAAACACAAATTAAGAACGACAACAATATAATAATGATCAACATTATCATGATCATCATAATAATAACAATAATCATAAGAGTAGTAGTAATAATAATAATAATAATAATAATAATAATAATAATAATAATAATAACAGGCCTATAGTAACCTATTGTAATTAGTATTATACGAAATGTATTTCATATAGGCTATATCAATTTATGACGCTATGAGTTCTCGGTTTGCAATATTACAAACGTGCATTGTGTTTTAGGAAGAGTTTCATCTTGACATTTGCCTTTACCAAATAAATACATAAAGAGATACATATCGTTTTTACTAATTGGCTTTTACATCTTTAAATAAACACATAGCCTAAGTTTGCATAAATTAACCATCGAAAAATGTATATTAATGGACACTGAAAATTGAAAGTTCCTAGGACGTTGCTGAATTTTAATGTTGGAATAATGTTCAGGTGATTATAGCATTAACAGAAACCTTGCTAATAAAATTATGAATACCTGTTTTTTTATATAAAAATATAGTATTTTCTGAAAGAATCTAACAAAATCACTCACTAATTTTATATCAGAAAATCTGTAGAGGATATACACAAACACTGAAAATGAACGTATCGACAAAAGATATGTTTAAGATTTCGTTTGAAATATATACCATAATTGAGGGCACTCGGCTTATCAAATTCCCATTGATAATGTGGTTGACTATCGCAGCATGTGACGTGTTCTGGTCTAGCCCTCAATATAAACAACACATATTTATGCATGCAGTTGGGAGAGATATGGTGGTTTACAATGTTATATGGAAAAGTTAAATCCCAACGTAATTGAGCCGGTGTACCGCAATACAAAAGGGGCGCAATTATGTGAATATGAATTAATGATAAGACCCATCGCACATCTATAAACTGGAACTCATTTGCATTGTGTTTAAGCTATCATCACATTACGAAGAGCAAGAAACTGAAAGATGCACTGGATTGGAAATCCATCGCCCTATTACATTTGAATTTGCATGTGGAACAAGTGTTTATTTTATAAGGTAAGCTTATATTTTAATATAAGTAGATCAAAACACGTAGCCAAATCAAAATACCAACTAGCCTATATGATCTTAAATGTGCTTTTAAAAAAAGTTAAAATAAGAGAGCGTGTGAAATGTGTTCAAAATGCGTGTCAAATAAATTATTCTGAGCGAACCAGGAAGTAGCCTATTTCAGTAGGCTAATCATTAATGAACTTGAGTAATATTTCGTAGGTTAATATATCGGGCCTAAATGAAAGGCAAAATAGTCTTTTCTGGGACGTACACATTAAACACGTAAACACAAGTTATGGATGTAGGCTTTTAGGCTATCATTATTATTTTGTGATAGCCTACTGGAATAGGCTACTTTGGCCATGATCAAGGTCATCATGTTAGTAATAATAGTAGATTGGCTATTATAATTTGGGTACAAAGCTTACAAGTGGTCTGTATGAGTATTATGAATACTGAATTGCCCTGTTAAGAAATAAAAGAACATTGGAAACCCATAGATACATGGCAAGTATAGGCCAGTAGTCTGTTGAGTGCTGAAAAGTTAACTTTGCTTGGCGTCATCGGGAACTGCACGGTTTTCACTTATATAATGGAATAGGCCGCTTAAAAGCATGTGGTTATGAACACTGTCGCTGTGTGTATATTTATGCAAAGCCTCATAACCTCACAATAATCGCAAATTACTTAATTACTAAAATGTCTTACATTTGTCCTGCCATCATTGCCGCTCCCGAAGGTTAACCTTGCTGATGTCATCTCGCCGTGAAACAACAACAACAACAACAACAACAACAACAACAACAACAATAATAATAATAATAATAATAATAATAATAATAATAGTAATAGTAGTAGTAATTATTATTATTATTATTATTATTATTATTATTATTATTATCATTATTATTATCATTATTATTATCATTATCATTATCATTATCATTATCATTATTATTATTATGTCCAATAGCCTGAATATGATAATATTTAGAGTCAACACAAACCTCTGAACAACAGATATGAACAACCTACAACGTTCAATTGTGATAATGACAGAGTCCTTATGGGTTTGGGGACTGAAAAAAAGGAGATCCCCGAGCCCCCCACCCCCACAAAAAAAAAAAAAAAAAAAAAAAAAAACATGATCAATGACTTTTATTTGTGGCGGCAGTTATTTCAGATTTGAACAAAACAGAGGCTTCGTCAGTTGGCACAGGGAACGCCACTGCTCACCCCCGGTCTGTGTCCTACATCCTCTCTGCTTTGGCGTTACTAATGCATTTCTTCCACCGCGGTCTCCATGCCAAAACTGCCTTGAGATCTCTTTTCATTGGCCTACAAGCGCAAAAACCGCTCCTTTTGCACTCCTAATACATGTGTGTATAAAATTGGAGGAAACCTGCAACTCCATACAATACCCTCCAGAGGTATTTTAATTGATAAGATTGTATAAACATGGAAATCGCAAAATGAGCAATTGTAAAACTATATCTTACCTTATACACACACATATAATGCGCACTTTTTTATTTTTAACAGTTCGAAAAAGAAATTGACCACTGTGCCTTAACAGTTACTTTGTTGCCTGCAGGCTATCTTTCGCTTTCAGTTTCAAAACAAACAAACAAAAAACAAACAAACAGTGCGGTGAATTTTGATAAGACTTTGTAAATGCAATGACAATATTAGCCATTGTTTTTATAGAATGTATAAACTGTGTTTCTACAATTCTCTTCAGGTTTGATCACCTGTAATACCTGTGCCAAGTGAATAGGGTCTGATTAAACGACACTGTGGCTTATCCTTAACATGTAAAACTTCATTTTTTTCATTCCGTTACATTTACTTTGTTTAATATATAACGTTGTGCAACTGACAAAAACAAAATAAATAAATTAATAAATTAATAAATAAATTGTGTTGGTAACAAAAATATCTGATAAAGTTAAGGTCAGAAGACATTATTCCATTGTGCCTAAATATTTCTAGTGATAACTTTTTGTTGACGTCTTACACGTTTTACAACATTACACAAGCCATTTTCATGACTATCTCTTAGTTTACCCACTGCAAAGCGGCCATTTAGTTAGTTAAATTAAGTACAGTGTGCCTCTCTCTTAGATGCACATTTCAGAAAGTGCATGGCAGAGTGCAAAAAAGCAGATCATACAGAAATATAGTTATAAAACCTATTAAAAGTCGCTATATAGCCCAACTTACACATTTCCAAGTTCATACTAAATTCGAAGTTACTGTAATGGTGCATCTTTAAATATATTCCCTGTCACTATTGCTGTTTTTACATTGAAATACGTTTCTAATTATACGTTTAATATAAAATTGCAACCAAAATGCGGATGTAAATGAGTCTATGAATTATATATATATAATTGTGTGTGTGTGTGTGTGTGTGTGTGTGTGTGTGTGTGTGTGTGTGTGTGTGTGTGTGTGTGATTTTCCCAGTCGAAAAGACAAAAACCTGGAGGCAGTAGCTTGCGCCCGGCAGCAAGAGTGGGAGAAGGTGAAGGGGATGTTACAGAGGTCATGACATGTGGGTGACAGCCCCCAGTCCTGGCTGCTTGCCGTTTTCAGCAAGCAAGCCTGCTCTTTGGGTGGCTACATACAGCCAGCTGCGTCATTATCACTGTCGTACAAAGCAGCTTAGCCTGCCATGACTGAATAAATAAATAAATAAATAAATAAATAAATAAATAAATAAATAAATAAATAAATAAATAAATAAATAAATAAATAAATAAATACCATGTGCGACGCATCTAAACTGGACATTCATTGTAGAGTGAAGAATTTGGGATCGCAAGAGAAAAACGAGTCTTCAGTCTTGAGCTGCTGAAGGTTGCGTGCGTACGTTTGTACACAAACACGTTGGGTAGATGGGATTTCAAAGAGAAGAGTTCCCTAATAAATTTCTAATTATAAATCGTCGTGCTAGGTTAGTAGAACAAATAAATAAATAAATAATATAGACTAACTGTACAAAAATACAAAACGTCTGAGAAGAATTACGTTTACCGGTGGAAATTTTAATCCATATATTTCTGGTACTTGACTTGGAGTTTTGATATAACATGAAAATTAGAGTTCATGTGAAATCTAATAGCGCATGTGAACATTTAACAATATGTAATAGGCCTGGACAACAACACCCGCCTGCAATTTCAAATCTCGTCCATTCACCTCTAGCCTACAGACATTAGGCTGAATTCCATGAGCATTTACAATCTCTAAGAATATTGTAATTACTATTATTTAGGTTGTACAGTGACAGCATCGGAGCGTCCGGAGAATCGACAAAATCTCAGTTAGTTGAAACAGTAGCCTCGGATGGTCTTATTTTCCTCTGTGTCCAGCCAGGGCCTTCTTTTGAATGAAGCTCTTCATTGTACCCCGGACGGGGATTTGTGGCCGCGGCCACCTTTTATTCCGCTCTCTATGGAAACCCAGATCGCGAGGAGAAAAATGCGAGTCTGAATAAAGAGACTCGGCAGAAGGAACGGCTCGAGAGCAGCATCTGTTACACTTGGAAACTTAGACTATCGCGAGGGGTGGACAACAGCGGTCCCCTTCAACACCTCCTCCCTCTCCACACAATCATACTGCCTGGTATTTTACAAATCAGTCGGCTTCTCTGCAATGAAAAAGCTAAATATATAGTCTCGATTTTATTTTAAACCAACCATGCAACTTTTCTAGACTAAAAAAGCGAGTCTTGGGACGATTTTTCCAAGGCGGGTAAGGAGATTTGAAAGAACTGACTTGTATTATGTTCAATTAGCCTATTAAAAACAAACAGCTCGTGAAAAATGAAAATATCTCCCGTTGAAATTGTTACACCGAATTATTCAATGCACACATATGGACATATGTTGTATACATGTTGCCAAAATATTATATTACTAGCATTATTATATGACTACAATTTCCAATACGACTTCTTTAAAAAACAAAAACAAATGTTGTCCAATTGCTCGCTTAATGTGATGCGATAAACGGGCGATATTTTAATAATTCACAATGTGGTCAAAACGTTTAAAATATTGCAGCTAGGTTATATTTCCGTTCCAAATTATTTAAATGTCATATACCTTCTGATTATTTTCCAACACCTTTTAGCCCGTTCTCCTGGGCTTGTAGGCGCACTTACGAAATTGGAGTTAAATAAATATATATCCCGATACATATCATATCTTGATTTTGTGTAAGACGCTGATTGTAAATATTTGTCAACATATTAAGTTTTTTCCCCAGGATATTTCTTATCCACTTATTTCATTGTATGGCCTATTTATATATTATTTTCGTGTCAACCTGTCCGTCACGAACAGCCCAGCGGATTCTGACACTTGGGAGGTATACGCAGCAAACAAACAAGCGTTTCTTAATAGCAGAGCTCACCTGTATTTGCTTGAGTCTCCTCGTGATTTCCTTCTGATCCGTCTCCTTCAGAGAATCTGCGCTCTTTAATGACTTTCTGGTGGCGGCTGGCCTTCTTTTATTTCTGCTAAATGTATGAAAATGTATGCAAATTTAAATCAAGCTTAACCTGGGAGCTCTTGCAATATATTTAATGGAATTTCAAACCAATAAGGGGGACTCTGATGTAGTCTTCTAATGGCAAATATAATTACGCAGCTAGGTAACCTCTAAAATATGCAGAGGTCTTTTTTCAAGTCTGTGAAGACCTGTCGAGGTTCTTAAAAGAACTGCACACAAGTTTGCACAATATAAACTCGCACCACAAAGAATCTTTTTGTTTACGTGCAACTGTGGCATTGAGAGCCTGTTTAGCAGAAGCTCTTTTTAAATGGCTCTAAAATGTTTAAATACACACACACACACACACACACACACACACACACACACACACACACACACACACACACACACACACTACAAAACAAAGAGACATTTGACACTTGTGCAATTTGAATGTAAATACAATCAATGGAACACAAAACAATCAATTGACTTGATTTAATGTCTACCTTTATGCTGATAATCTAACAAACGTGTCTTTAAAATTCATTTTGTGTAACTAAAAAAAAAAAAAAAACATTTGTTGTTTACATGTCTCATGGTATAGCCTAATACATTTTTAAAATTATATTGGCCGGTGCGGAAACAGTTTTTGTTGTTATTAGTTATGTAATTAGGCTAAGTTTGTCTCCAGCTGAGTCTTTGCGTCTTCCACGGAGGATTCCTGAAAAAAGAAGAAGAATACTATCGTATTATCGCACCTATATTGAAGATATTTGTTGAACCGACAATATTTTTAGACAGAAAACAGAAGAAGTAGCCTAATAGCCGCGCTTAAGTATGTTAGGAAATGGTTAATAAGATCTGTAAGGCGCGGACAGTCAATTACACAGCGGTATCCAATAGAGCCTGCGGACTGAGTCACTTCCTGTTTTCTGTCAGTTTAACTCCTAAAGCTCCAGCAAACCCAATTTGCCAGAGAAGAGACATCCTCTTGTTTTGCTATTGGCTGAAATTGGAGATGATGCGCAAAAACAACGTTGCGATTGGTTTTCGGATCTGCCAATCATCGCCTGTTCGCTGATTTGGCTCCCTAGCCTGGTAGATGTCAAAGGCTGAAGCTGTTCCCCTTGCCACATTATAACTAGTAGGGGATCTACAGTAAGCATGGCCACAGCTGCATCGAATCCCTACAGCATTATCAGTTCCAACTCTATGGTTCATGTAGACTCCTCGGTCATGCAACAAGGGAGTCCTTTCAGGAATCATCAGAAACTTCTCCAAAGTGAATATCTACAGGGAGTCCCAAGCAACGGACACCCTCTCGGACACCAGTGGGTGACCAGTTTATCCGAGGGAAGTCCATGGTCATCGTCTTTAGCGGCCAGTCCTCTGGAGCAGCAGGACGTGAAACCGGGACGAGAAGACCTGCAACTTGGAGCGATCATTCATCACCGGTCCCCTCATGTCGCCCATCATTCGCCCCATACAAATCACCCAGCTGCATGGGGGACACCTGTGTCTCATAACTCATCTATAAACACCGGTGGACAACCTATCAACATCTACGCGCAGTCCGGCTTCACGGTCAATGGCATGCTAGATCACGGAGGTCTGACGCCTCCACCTAACTCGGCGCAAACCCAAGGCTTGCATCCAGGGCTACGAGACACTCCAGACCACGCCGACATCGGAGCGCACCACTGCCATGACCACTCCGACGAGGAAACGCCGACATCGGATGAGTTGGAACAATTCGCAAAGCAGTTCAAACAAAGGAGGATCAAGCTGGGGTTTACACAAGCAGACGTTGGGCTCGCGCTGGGGACTTTGTACGGCAACGTCTTCTCACAGACGACCATATGCAGGTTCGAAGCTCTGCAGCTCAGTTTCAAAAATATGTGCAAACTGAAGCCCTTGTTAAACAAGTGGCTGGAGGAGGCAGACTCGTCCACGGGAAGCCCGAGTAGCATCGATAAAATCGCCGCCCAGGGAAGGAAACGAAAGAAAAGGACCTCCATTGAGGTGAGCGTCAAAGGGGTACTGGAGACCCACTTTCTTAAATGCCCCAAACCCGCGGCTCTGGAGATATCCTCTTTGGCAGACAGCCTACAGCTAGAGAAGGAGGTGGTTCGTGTCTGGTTTTGTAACAGAAGACAAAAGGAGAAAAGAATGACTCCGCCAGGAGAGCAGCAGCCGCACGAGGTGTACTCTCACAATGTTAATACGGACAACTCGACGTGCCATGATCTCTGACCGTGGAACCGGGATACACCCCGCGAGACTCACACACGAATGGAAATCTGGTGGCTTTTAAACGATGGGTCTTGTTTTTTCTTGAGCTATCTCTTTCTGGTTGTGCGACGAGGACAAAATTACTTAAGAGGCA
The DNA here is from genome assembly GCF_963514075.1 of Conger conger. Classification (NCBI taxonomy): domain Eukaryota; kingdom Metazoa; phylum Chordata; class Actinopteri; order Anguilliformes; family Congridae; genus Conger; species Conger conger. Next base: position 22,205,178 of record NC_083762.1, on the reverse strand, counting down.
CCGAGAAAGAAAACAATAACACAGCAACGACTAAACTTTCTTTTTTATCTCCAGCATTTTGGGCAATATATCTTGGCAAAACAACTTTCATTTTAAATGACAAAAGGAACCCATTTATTACCAATATTTCATTTAAAATTTTTACTTTCTACTGCAAGGATATACATACAAAATTGTGCCTATTAATAACCTCCCAGCGCCTTTGTTCTCAAAACGTAAATATACCAGGTGAATGAGTAATTTATGGGAAATCATTTTCGGATGTTTTTTTGTTTAGTTTCATTTTGTTTTGTTTTTGAATGTGCTGTTTGGTTGCCTGCATCATCAAGGTGTTTCACTGTATTTAAACAGGTGGCAGCTTTTAATCAAATGGACAACATGTAAGGGCAAATCGTGCTATTTATTTGTTGGTTTGATATGATTTTTCAGCAGTAATTGTTTTTTTTTAAATATATTTTTAAATCACAGTAATGCTTTCAAGCAAGATGTTAGTTCAGTAGCTATACTATGCCACTTTATAATACGCCTGTACATCACAGTAAGATACCTTACTAATGCACCAGAGGCCGTGTTGAAAATAATGATTTGTTCTATCTGTTGTCTGTTTAATTACTGTATACGTTCGAGAAATGAAACGCGCATTAGTTTTGTCGACTAAAGTGTCAGTAAGATCTTCTCAAATGCAGGCTGTTTTTAGGCCTAAAATAGAAACAGCACTTCGGAAGAATTGTTTAAAAATCCAAACATATTTTCCAAAAAGAAAGAAAGAAAGTACTATTTAACAAGCAATGCTCATTTATGCTTGCAGTATGTTATGGTTCTTTGTATAAACCAGAAATTGTTTCTTTTTTGCCATATCCTCGACCATATTACTGTGTTAAGTATTCGGCACTAATGTAGAACCGTAAGATACCAGCTAAATATAAATGCGTTGCTGTGCATTATGACATTATTTTATTGTACGCGCTCAATAATCTAAAGTTTTATACTCCTCAATGCTCCAACTATTATTTCTTTAATATTTCTTCGAATATTTGCTATTGTACAGTTTTGTATAATACAACTTTTTGGAAGTTATTAATTTAAACAAATACGATTTAGTTTATCCAGGCACTTAGTGGTGTAAGAAACTATTTTCATTAAAAGTTGACGTTTTCAGCAGTTTTATTCCAAATACTACGGCAGTTGAAGCGATTATTTATTTTCAGTATAAACCTTGTATTATGTTTTTTTTTTAGACAAACTGTAAAACCGTTATTAAAATGTATGTTGGAATAAAAAAAAACTTGTTGTTACAATTTGGAGTGTTAATTTTTAGTTCAGGGTTTCCTGGCAATATATTTTATTTGTTGTATGAAGAGAGTCATTTAAATAAATGTTTTATACGAAACAACATGCGTTGTTCGAGGCTTTTCGTGTGGATAGCATCACTTACAGATATTTTGTCCTTTTCATTCTACGCGCACAGTGCCTGTTCTATTGTGAATTTGCTAAATTGAAAAGGATCACATTTGAATGCCGTTAGTTCAGCAATAACAAACTATGCGTCCACAGTGTCTATTTCAATTGACAGACTGTATTGTTGCTTAGTTGGTAGGCCGAGATGAACATGGGATGTTATTTATGTTATTAAATCGTAGCGAAATACACTTGAGATGGACCACTGACCACTGTAGAATTTCGTGACGGAACCGAACTACACGCGAATTCATTATAATACACGTGTATTAGCAATATGGTTACAGTACAGTCTGTAGATAGGCCATATAGGCCTATAACTGATGAAAATCGGCAAGACTATTTTTTTTCAGGATGCAAAGATGGAAGATGCAAAATAAGCATTTTTTGTGTATTCATTTATTCCGTTTTTTTTTATTTAAGTTTTCAAATATGCATGTAGGCCTATTTATGATTTGCCTTATTGAACATTCTTCAAATATAAAATTTGCAACTTCAGCTATTTAGAAAAAAGTTATCATTATATGCCTTTATATATACCACCTACCACCCAAAAATCCATTGGGAGATTATGACTGGGGTGTTTCTCTTCCTCTCCTGTGCGTATATGATGCATTTCAACTGACATATCAAACGATCCGTTTCTCATAATAAGAATAGGCCGACTGACAACAACAACAAAACAAAAACATTAATAATAATAATAATAATAATAATAATAATAATAATAATAATAATAATAATATTATTATTATTATTATTATTATTATTATTATTATTATTATTATTATTATTGTCGTTGTTGGAAAGTCACGCTAAATTTATTTTTAAAAGGAGAGGCAGAAGAAGGCCTTATAAAATAGCCAGCATACAACGCGCGTGTACAAGGCGAG